>NC_081409.1:511387322-512698572 GCF_030272615.1 Cryptomeria japonica
CTGAGGCATAAGCCTTAGGGATTGGTAAATTCATTGCAAATCTTGCATATTCCCCTAGAGGAGATTAGAAGAGATCTGGAGAGTTGATTTCATCATTGTTGAAGATTCACCCAGCATAAGATTATGAAACCAACATCCGGTAGGGTAGATCGTGAAGCATTTATGACAATGAACGATTAGGGTTTATTCATTGATAAAAAGAGAAAGTGGTTTCATTTTCACTCACCCTACATTCAAGCATTCAAAGAAAAGTAAAGGCAAATTTCAGGCGAATTAAGAGAGAGAAAAGACATTCTGAAAGGATTTCAAGCAGTTATCTAAGAAGCACTCAATCTTCCACCGATGTTCACTTTCAGGTATTATTCAAAAATGGCATCTGGATCTTCAACTCCTACTTTTATTGCAAATCCAAACATTTTCAAAGTTAAGGATAGGCTGAGGCCCATATTCAAGGAGGTACCCCTGATTGCTAAGAAATAATAATCTGCAGGAGCATTTTCTAGGGTTCTTGACAACATGATGTATGTTGAAGATGTGAGGGCATACATTCACTGCACCCTGGAGGATCTAGGCACAAATGAAATCAAAGGCATGTATCAGTCCATGATACTAGGAAGCTTTGGAACCATCAAGCCAGAATACAAAGCAATTAAGGATCTAGGGTTAGGCAGTATTATGTACAAAACATAATTCAAATATGAGATAATCAGATATGTTCTAAGCATGGTTCACAATAAGTTCATCTGGTTGGATCAGCCTTACATGATCACCAAGGAGGCTATTCAAGCAGTCGCTAGCTTACCCAAAGTCGAACAAGAACCTGGCAAGAAAATTTCCAACACTGAGGTTGAGAAACTCACTAGTGCAACTCATGATAGCAAATCAATAAGGATCAGCACAATCACCGACACTGATGTGAAATTTCCAACCATGATAATAGGTTATAAGGTAACTCAATCTAGCCGATTGAATTCTATTGCTAGTTCTTACATTCATGTTGCATATCAGATGTTGAAGAATGGTGTAAAATATGATTTATGTGGATGGTTGAGGAGTGAATTGATGTCAAACCTTGGAAAGATCAAGGGAGTTAAGAAAGGAACTTTTAGGTATGGAAATTTGATTGTTTGTTTAATGCTTTACTTCCTAAATGAGCTACCTAGTCTAGGGAAGATGCATTGGGCTCATGAAATACTAGGTAGGTAGGTAGATCAAGGAAGCAATCACCAGTCTTGGTACTGGAAGAGATGAGAAACTTTGGGGTTTATTTCAAAAGATTCCAAGAAAACTTGAGGAAAAGGGAGAGGTTATCAAAGAAAATTGTGGAGAAGTACTCCACTAATATTGGTTTCATGGTGAAGACCGATGAAACCCTTATGGAAGTAGTTGGACCAAGGACCATATGGGTTATAAAAATTGTATATGAGGTGGATGATAACATTCTAGACCTCTATGCAAAAATGATGCTAGATGCCCCATTGAATGACAAAATAGAGCATGTTGGCATAGCAGAAGAGAAGGCCTTTGAAGTCAAAACTGGCTTCAACAAGAAGAGAAGGGAGAAGAAAATAGACAAGATGTCTGCATATATACAGGATGTAATTCATAAGATAGACATTCAATTGGGTTTTGGATCCAAACCGGCAGCAGAACTGACAATGGCTAGTACTGCAGAAGTAAAGAAGCCTGAAGCTTACATTTCTACCATCACTTCTGATTTTGACCCTGAGGATAATGAACCTCTAGCTATCAGAAGGGTACAAAGGAAGAAAGTAGATCAGCCATTGGTAGAGTAGAAGAAGGTGGAGCCTAGGAGGAGACTTGTTAGAAAGGCAACTAAACCTACTACACTGCCACCTCCGGCAAGGAAGCCTATACAAAAGAGAAAACCAGTTGCATCTACTCTAGCAACCCCAAGCAAAAAGAAAAAGAGTGATGGTACTGAATCCAGTAAGACCAAAATGACCTTTGCTGAATTAATTAATGAAATTAAAAAGGATGGAATTTTGAAAAATGTATGTATGTATTATGAGGATTTAGAAGAAAGTGAGCAGAATGAGATAGAAGAGGCAATTTTGTTGCATATAGATATCTATAAGAAAGCCTTAGTATAAATTTTGAAGGAAATACCTCTACCATTATACAGAAAAATAGATGTTAGAAGACTTGATGTAGTCAAGAGAGATTTGGGAGATCAAAGAGGTAGAATTTTGACTTTATGTGGTGATATTAGTAATGATGAAATGAAGAGATGTATTGATGTTTCTAATAGGACAGTTTTCAGTAGTAAACCCCAACAAATAAGACTAATGATGGGCAGAGTTAATGAAGTGATAAATGAGACCAGTGAGGGTTGGACAAAATTCTTCCAGAAGAATCCATACTTTCTTACATCTCATGAAGAGTTTTTTAAGGCAACAACTTCTACCATTCCAGATAAATCAAAAGGGAAAGGTATTATGGGAAGTTCAACTCCAATTTTGACTAAACTGATAGTAACTATATGGTGCAGGAGCACCTAGGACTTAGGCTTTTAGATTTTTCTAAATTTTGGCTTGTACTAATCTTAGCCAAGTCAGGTATTGAATAAGGACTCGAGGAGGATCCAAGAGTGAGTGTGATGAGTAAAATGTAGGCCTAGATTGAGTTAGTTCTTCTTAGGTTTGCATTTTAGGCATAGGTAGTGGTTTGAGTAGGAAATTGACCTTCTTGATGATCAAAAGTGGTAAAAATTGCTATAAGAATTAGGGAGGGTTAAAATAGTCTTAGGAATGCTTTAGAAGTGATGAGTAATGACTTAGAATAGGTTTCATGGATTAGAAAAGCTAAAAGTTCTAAACGTGCAAAGTTGCAAAAAGTTGTCATGACAACTTTTGAAAGTTGTCATGACAATTTTTGTCCTAAATTTCTTAGCGATGGAGTTAGGGATATCCCAACACCATAGAATGCCTCCAAACATGGGGAAGACTATAAAAACCTTCTCTTGCATGGTTACCAAGGTTGGAGTTTTATTTTTTGTAAGATCAACAATTTGATACTTCTCATTTTCAGACTGTTTGACATCATTTTGGCTTATTTTGCTCATATTGTGAATACAAATGGATTGAATCCATTGATCCAGAAATGGATTGAGTTTCTTTGGTGTGTTTTAGAGTTATTAGTTTTATTTCAAGATTTGAAGTTAGGTTGTATTAGTGTTTTCATTGCTTTGTTTGCAAACAACCAATTTTGGCTTGTAAATAACACTTTTCTGTAAAATGGTTGCCCCATGAAATCCATCCATGCTACCATCATGGCCTATTGGCATGTGGAAGGAAACCACTTTTATAGTTTAAATATGTAGGGAAAATTTCTGAAGATGAATTTTGATATGACTGTCACCTTGTTCTAGGAAAGTTCAGGAGCAACCCAGCTAGAGAAGATGTTGGGACTGATTAAAACTGAGTCAAGTTTGTAGGCCCATTTCAAAATTTTGCCCTGCATTTCCAAATGATTAAAATAAGTCAGTTTGAATGGCCTAGTTAACAAGGGGGTAAAATGGAGCCAGTTGATTTTCGGAGGGTAAGGCTCGGGATTCATGTCCCACACCTTTCATTTGGCCTATTCAGTGATGTGCAACTTTTAGAATTCAATTTGGATAAGTTTACGAGGTACCCAGTTTGAGGGGTGAGCTGGAAGTGCATTTTAGGCACAAATGCATATTTTATTGAGTAGCCTACTTTGAGCGATTATATCTTTTTCCCTGTTGATCATCATGGATAAATTCAAAATGGATTCAATTCTATGCATAAATGTGAGTGAGCTCACAAATTTTCAAGTCTTAACGAATCCATTTGCTCAGTTTTTGAAGCCGATTCCGTTTGCAGTTTGTGTGTTTTGGCAAGTCCCTGTTTCGGCAGCTAGTCGGAGCCCTGTTTTGCGCAATTGTAAAACTTGCCTCAGTAAGCATCATGCCAAAGTGTTTCTTCTATGTTGGTGTCAGTATAAATGGTGAGCTACGTTTCAAATTTCAAGTCCTTATGAATCCATTTGCTCAGTTTTCAAAGCTCAATCTGTTTGTAGTTTGTGATGTTTGTACAAGTGTAAAAATGTCCTGGTGAGCGTCATGTCAAAATGTTTGTTCCGGGCTAATGTTGGTATAAATGGTGAGCTACATTTCAAATTTCAAGCCTTTATCAATCCGTTTGATCGGTTTTCAAAAGGATTCATTTTGCCATCAAATTCAGTTATCCGCACTTCCAGTGTTAGATCAGTTAATGTAGCCATTTTGGTGAGCGCGCCATTTGCATCCTGTTAGTCGGGTGATCAAACTGAGAATTCAAAGATTTAACATGTACTTAAAGGTACCCATGTTCCGAATTTGAGGGCCTACGGAGGTCGTTTGGTATTTTTAAGAAAGGCATCATGTGTTGCCAGAACATTGACTTCATCAGGTCCGCAGTGTCGACAAAGCCAGTTGGGCATTTTCGGAAATTATTATCTCTTCGCTCGGGACTCGTCTTGAGAAACCGTTTGGTAGATATCATCCTTGTATATCAAAGTACATGCCTGTCAGATGGCGAGCTCCAGAAAGGTGTTTTGACAGGTTTGAAAATTACGTCTTCGCGATTAAATGCGAAAATTGTGGCGTAATTGCCTGAAAGATGTCAAATGCAATTTTATGATCCAAAAATAGTGTCGATCGATTCCAGAGGTGTGTTTGAAGTTCCTAAAGCATTTCGAAGGCCAGTCACTTGAAAACGAAATTTTTTTTTAGTCGGACCCACTTTGGGGCCCAACCTGGCTTGATTGCAATTCGCTAGTGGAACGGTGAGAGGTGACTCCAGTTTATTGGTTGTTAATGGATTGATGGTGTATGTCTTGCATATTAGTTTTAAGCCTCGAACATTTCAGAGAGATATCTCCACCAATGTTTTATATATTAAAAAATGTAAAAGCTTCAGGTCAAATGAATGGCAAATGCATGTTGTCAAGTTGAATGCATGTCTCCAGGCCAATGTTCCTTCCTCTATGAAGTGTTGCAGCAGCTACCAAAAATTTCAAACAAATACATGTGCAGCAGTTCCTCAATTTAGACATTGTTCAAGGTGTTGGATCCAAAATCAGTTGAATACCCATAACCATTCCCAATGGCTCACGTGGTAAAGAAAGGGGGAGGGCAGATTAAAAGTTAAAGCTAAAGTTACAGCAAGTATTATGGAGTAAAGAAGAGTGCTGGTTGGGCATTGAGAGCAGCAAGCAAGACTCCAACCATCCCAGCATCTCCCCCACATAGCAATTGAAAGCAACAAAAAATAAAAACCATCAAGCAAGTGCCAAAGTTTGAATTTGTTTCCTCCTGTGCCTGGCCCTGTGTGAAGTTGTAGAGAGATCAACCAAATACATTGGCAGCTCATCCTTGTTTATAGCATGTGGTAGCTAGAGAAGGGCATTTGAAATGCAACTTATAACAGCAGCAACAAACTCCACAACAATTGCTGCAGTCTCTCCTCCTTCACGTGGCATGTGAAAAGGCCATAACAACAAAATACATTCAAGCAAATGCAACTGGCTGTTAAAAGTCATAAACCCCCCTTTGTGTGGAGTGGAAAGAACTAAGGAGCAGCAGCAAAGACCTCCCAGCAGTTCACGTGGTGAGTGAAGGGGCATGTGTGAAATTTGTATGAAATCTCCAAGCAAATGCAAGCACCAATGTAAATCTTTGTGCGTGGTGGAGGAGAAGCAGCGTTAAAACCAAACCAAAGAGCTTCGAATTCCAAGCAAATGCAAAGAAATCGCCATTAAAACCCAGGGAGAAAGCTTCAAAGTGCAGCTACAGGAAAAACTTAATATCCCACATTGACTGGGAAGTGTTCTTTTTTAATGTTTAAATGCAAAAGCGCACAGTAACATAATGTCTAAGCCTTAAAGGCTTTTGACACGAGATGCCCATGGGCGCCCAAGGCGGGCCCACGCCCGAGCACGTTTCTCGAGGCGATGGAGGCGGTGACTAGACAAAGACTAAGTGGACCCCACGCGGGCACGCTTCCCGAGACAAAGAGGCGAAATTTTGCAGACGAAGGCCGGGTTAACGAGCGAGCATGTTCGAGAGAGATCAACGGCTCGCGCTATTTCGCGAAGGAAGATGCACGAAGTTTAAACCCCGCGAAATAGCGAGGATGAACGTGAGCCATCCACGTGGCATGTAGGTGGCGGGTACAGTCAACAGTCCAGCACGCGGGTCCCGGTGAGGTGGCGATGATGTGGCATACAAGCAAGCGGCCAAGTGGCAGTGACGAAGCAGATGACGTGGCGATGATGAAGTGTCATCCCAGGTGGCATCCGGTCAACCCCATCGACCAATCAGAGGCCACCACGTGGCAAGGTGTCAGAGCACAAATGGAGGCAAAAATCAAATTTAAAATGATTAAATGATATAGTTTAGACTATATTAAAATTCGAAATATTTAAATGACTGAGCACAAATGAGAATTAATTCGCCCAGGGTCTAAATTTTGGCCAAAATATAAAGTATTATATATCGTCGGAAAGCTCTCGGAGTGAGGAATCCGATTATGAAGTTAATTTTGACAAATGTGGGATATTTTAGAAGCAGTTTCCACGGGAACAAAATTTAGTTAGGGAGGAGAGACACTTGGCAATTTTCAGTTGTGAATTTGTTTCTTCCCTCCTCTTTTTATTCCCCATTCTTCTCAGTTGTAAGGGTTCCAGAATTCTGTGAGAATGGCTCCAGTTTTCATGGCTTCCAATTTTGAGTATTCTTGAAGATTGTATAGGGCAGGGCTTTTCCTTTAGTAATGGAGTTCAATTTTTCGTATAGGTGTTCTTAGTTGCAGGTTCTTGTGTATGTAAGGCATACATAAATTCACACAGAATTGTCTCTAGATTTGTATTTCCATTTTATCAAATCAGATCCTCAAGGAGGATGAAATTTGTTATCTCAAGGAGATAGTTATGATTGTTTGCAGGGATTCTTCAAGGAAGGATTTAAATTCTGTAATAAATCATAAAAAAATGGAATATAGTTTCAAGATCTGATGATTTTGTGAATGATCTTAGTAATGCATTTATGCAAGGCATTAATGCATGAATATTTAATAATGAAGATGGATTTGCAATCGAAGCTTTCATTTATAGTTTGATGTATGACTCTGTTGCCCTTGGATAAGGCACTGATCTTGCAATTAAAGGGGTTCTCAAACCAATTTAAAATCTAATCAGAATATCTTTAGTATGTTATGTTTTGAAATGTTTCATCTATCTCATGCTCAAGCATAGTTGAGTTTCATGTGTAGATCTAGCCCATCTGCAATAAACTACTTGTTTTGGAGCCCTAGTGAGATCTATCTGTTTATGTTGATGCTGTCATAGGTGTGTAATAGGTTTAATTCTAAGCATCAAAGGTATACCCGCCTAGGTTTTGCAGAGCCTGAAGAGTAGAAGGATTCATATCCTTGTCATGTTGTCCAAGCCCTGAAGTTCTTCATAGATTGAATTGGCTACTTCATAGATCAATTGCAGGTGTTCTTGGGTTATCACTTTTGGTGAACAACAAAAATGGCGACTCTGCTGGGGATGTAACGGTGTTTTATAATTGCATTATTCAGTAAGGTTGAGAAAAGTTCTAGTAACCTTGTGGATTGCAGTTAAACCCATGAGTCTAGCTAAAATTCATTTGGGGAAGAGTCTTAGAAGTGTACAAATCTGAAAGTCATTTTCAGATTTGGAAGTGCATACCTTGCAAATTTTTGTTGCTAAGAAATTCAAAAATATTGTGTGACTCTGCTGTGTGGTGAGACCCAGAAATCTGAAAGTGTTCAGAATGAAGATCAGTGGTTAAGTTTTATTCCTCTTCAGGGAGGTGGCGACTCTGTAAGAACGAACCGAAGATTTGGAGGAGTTCTTCAAATTTTCAGTCAGAGGTGAAGTGAACAGCAACAACAAATTTATCAGGTATTCCCCAAGGTTTTTATGAAATTATATGTTCCTTATGAGGTGAAAAAGTCACCATAGAAAGGAAAAGAAATTTGCAGTATGCATACTTCATGTTTTTGAAACAAATTTCAGTTATATGATCAAAGAAGTATGTAGTTCTCAAATTAGTGACTGCAAGGTTCTTGAAAAGATTTAAAAAAAAACAAAACAGTAAGGTACATGGTCATGATAATGGTTCAGTGACTGTTATAAAACCTGATGGATCCAGATGTAGTTCCTAGATCCATGAATCCTTTGTCAAATTTGAGAGAGATCAATATAGAAATTGAAAAATGTCTTCAAATGATCCAAGAGAGATTTGTCTGGTTGTTAAAAGGGAAAGTAGAGCTAAGAAGTAAAGGAGAATCATCATATGTCTTCTATGAAAGATTTTTAGCTGCATTGAATGAGCTTTCAACTAATAATAGACCCCCTGAGTCTATTTTAATTGAGATATTCTTAGAGCTTTATGAGCCTAATTCAGTTAATTGGTCTACTGCCTTCAGAGAAGAATGTGTTGAATCTATTAAAGAATGGATAGATATGATTGAAAGTAACCAATCTGAAAATATACACAAGATTAAAAATAATGAGGGAGATGAATCCGTGAGTGGATATACCTCCTATGATGCTGAATGTGATTATTCTCAGCATGAAAGTTCAGATGTGTATTCAGAGCGAGAAGAAATTTATGAGAACAGTGATTGTTCAGCTAATTATGAGCCCGTTGAGGTTTCAGATGCTAATGATGTAGATCACCTTGTTGTTGATTTCAATCCACAAGATGTTTGCAACCCCTATTATGAAACTATGTTGCAACATGTAGCAACACATTATGAGCAGCGTGATAAAGGATATGATGCAGATGCAAGTTGTTGTGAGGATGAAATAAATGTGCTTAGGGACATGAACACTACAGATCCAATACCTTTATCATATTGGGACAATGTTTACAGCTCAGAGGATGAAGCCAAGGAAAATGAAGAAGAAGGTTCACTATGTAGTGAGCAAATTTCAGAACTCTTAGCTGCTGATTTTCAGAGATGTGGATTCAAAAATGTGCCCAATCTTTCATACCCACTCAGTATATGTTTTGATTCTGATGATGTTTTTGAGGGTGTAAGAAATGATACATATGATGTTGATTCTCTTCCTATGTTTGATAGACAAAATGACAATGCATATATGGTTGATAGGTATGATAATGAAGGTTCATATGTTGATATGAATTCTGGCTTTGATATGCATTATGAGGATCTACCTTTTAGAAGACATGACAAATTTGAAGTAGTTTTCTCAGATTTACAAGTGGGAAATGAACCATTGGCAAGTAAAAATCATGTACTTTCATGTGTGCAAAATGTTGATAGTTTTTGTGATCAGCAAGTGGAAGTGCAGTCATGTTATGAGGAAGTTTTCCTCTCTAGTTTGCAAGCTGTCATTATGGAGGAGTGTTCATCATTTGAGCAAACTAGTAATATAGATGTGCCTGATGTTTTCAACTTTCAGAATGAGATAGACTACTTTCCATTTCAGCTGGAAAAAAATGGTAAAGAGTATGGCACTCTTATGTCACCTGGTGATTAGCACGTTCAACATTCGTTTGGTTTCCAGAGATTGATTGATTATGAACATGCTACTGATTATGTTTTATGTGACCAACTGATTAGAAGTGGAAGTGTCTTTGATCAGGCAGATTGGAATGATGATCTCAACTTACCTTCGGTTAGTGGAAATGAAAATCAAGTGTTTGACAGAGGTAAGAATTGATTTCAGTTTTGATGGCCTGGGGCCATTGATAAGTTGTATATTTTGTACAGTTGCTTTGCTTTCAGTTGTGTGGTTTTCAATAAAGTGCCCTGCTGTTTGGGTAGAATAAGGAAGCCCTAAGATGAGAAGAGAAGAATTGAGAGAAGAATGACCCGTCTTTTGGGTGGTCTGCTTAACCAAAGATATCTGGATTCTTGTGTTGATCTCGCAATCAACCATCCCCAGTCAGAGCCACTGTTGGGACTGATTAAAACTGAGTCAAGGCCCATTTCAAAATTTTGCCCTGCATTTCCAAATGATTAAAATAAGTCAGTTTGAATGGCCTAGTTAACAAGGGGGTAAAATGGAGCCAGTTGATTTTCAGAGGGTAAGGCTCGGGATTCATGTCCCACACCTTTCATTTGGCCTATTCAGTGATGTGCAACTTTCAGAATTCAATTTGGATAAGTTTAGGAGGTACCCAGTTTGAGGGGTGAGCTGGAAGTGCATTTTAGGCACAAATGCATATTTTATTGAGTAGCCTACTTTGAGCGATTATATCTTTTTCCCTGTTGATCATCATGGAGAAATTCAAAATGGATTAAATTCTATGCATAAATGTGAGTGAGCTCACAAATTTTCAAGTCTTAACGAATCCATTTGCTCAGTTTTTGAAGCCGATTCCGTTTGCAGTTTGTGTGTTTTGGCAAGTCCCTGTTTCGGCAGCTAGTCGGAGCCCTGTTTTGCGCAATTGTAAAACTTTCCTCAGTAAGAATCATGCCAAAGTGTTTCTTCTAGGTTGATATCAGTATAAATGGTGAGCTACGTTTCAAATTTCAAGTCCTTATGAATCCATTTGCTCAGTTTTCAAAGCTCAATCTGTTTGTAGTTTGTGATGTTTGTACAAGTGTAAAAATGTCCTGGTGAGCGTCATGTCAAAATGTTTGTTCCGGGCTAATGTTGGTATAAATGGTGAGCTACATTTCAAATTTCAAGCCTTTATCAATCCGTTTGATCGGTTTTCAAAAGGATTCATTTTGCCATCAAATTCAGTTATCCGCACTTCCAGTGTTAGATCAGTTAATGTAGCCATTTTGGTGAGCGCGCCATTTGCATCCTGTTAGTCGGGTGATCAAACTGAGAATTCAAAGATTTAACATGTACTTAAAGGTACCTATGTTCCGAATTTGAGGGCCTACGGAGGTAGTTTGGTATTTTTAAGAAAGGCATCATTTGTTGCCAGAACATTGACTTCATCAGGTCCGCAGTGTCGACAAAGCCAGTTGGGCATTTTCGGAAATTATTATCTCTTCGCTCGGGACTCGTCTTGAGAAACCGTTTGGTAGATATCATCCTTGTATATCAAAGTACACGCCTGTCAGATGGCGAGCTCCAGAAAGGTGTTTTGACAGGTTTGAAAATTACGTCTTCGCGATTAAATGCGAAAATTGTGGTGTAATTGCCTGAAAGATGTCAAATGCAATTTTATGATCCAAAAATGGTGTCGATCGATTCCAGAGGTGTGTTTGAAGTTCCTAAAGCATTTCGAAGGCCAGTCACTTGAAAACGAATTTTTTTTTTAGTCGGACCCACTTTGGCGCCCAACCTGGCTTGATTGCATTTCGCTAGTGGAACGGTGAGAGGTGACTCCAGTTTATTGGTTGTTAATGGATTGATGGTGTATGTCTTGCATATTAGTTTTAAGCCTCAAACATTTCAGAGAGATATCTCCACCAATGTTTTATATATTAAAAAATGTAAAAGCTTCAGGTCAAATGAATGGCAAATGCATGTTGTCAAGTTGAATGCATGTCTCCAGGCCAATGTTCCTTCCTCTATGAAGTGTCGCAGCAGCTACCAAAAATTTCAAACAAATACATGTGCAGCAGTTCCTCAATTTAGACATTGTTCAAGGTGCTGGATCCAAAATCAGTTGAATACCCATAACCATTCCCAATGGCTCACGTGGTAAAGAAAGGGGGAGGGCAGATTAAAAGTTAAAGCTAAAGTTACAGCAAGTATTATGGAGTAAAGAAGAGTGCTGGTTGGGCATTGAGAGCAGCAAGCAAGACTCCAACCATCCCAGCATCTCCCCCACATAGCAATTGAAAGCAACAAAAAATAAAAACCATCAAGCAAGTGCCAAAGTTTGAATTTGTTTCCTCATGTGCCTGGCCCTGTGTGAAGTTGTAGAGAGATCAACCAAATACATTGGCAGCTCATCCTTGTTTATAGCATGTGGTAGCTAGAGAAGGGCATTTGAAATGCAACTTATAACAGCAGCAACAAACTCCACAACAATTGCTGCAGTCTCTCCTCCTTCACGTGGCATGTGAAAAGGCCATAACAACAAAATACATTCAAGCAAATGCAACTGGCTGTTAAAAGTCATAAACCCCCCTTTGTGTGGAGTGGAAAGAACTAAGGAGCAGCAGCAAAGACCTCCTAGCAGTTCACGTGGTGAGTGAAGGGGCATGTGTGAAATTTGTATGAAATCTCCAAGCAAATGCAAGCACCAATGTAAATCTTTGTGCGTGGTGGAGGAGAAGCAGCGTTAAAACCAAACCAAAGAGCTTCGAATTCCAAGCAAATGCAAAGAAATCGCCATTAAAACCCAGGGAGAAAGCTTCAAAGTGCAGCTACAGGAAAAACTTAATATCCCACATTGACTGGGAAGTGTTCTTTTTTAATGTTTATATGCAAAAGCGCACAGTAACATAATGTCTAAGCCTTAAAGGCTTTTGACACGAGATGCCCATGGGTGCCCAAGGTGGGCCCACGCTCGAGCACATTTCTCGAGGCGATGGAGGCGGTGACTAGACAAAGACTAAGTGGACCCCATGCGGGCACGCTTCCCAAGACAAAGAGGCGAAATTTTGCAGACGAAGGCCGGGTTAACGAGCGAGCATGTTCGAGAGAGATCAACGGCTCGCGCTATTTCGCGAAGGAAGATGCACGAAGTTTAAACCCCCCGAAATAGTGAGGATGAACGTGAGCCGTCCACGTGGCATGTAGGTGGCGGGTACAGTCAACAGTCCAGCACGCGGGTCCCGGTGAGGTGGCGATGATGTGGCATACAAGCAAGCGGCCAAGTGGCAGTGACGAAGCAGATGACGTGGCGATGATGAAGTGTCATCCCAGGTGGCATCCGGTCAACCCCATCGACCAATCAGAGGCCGCCACGTGGCAAGGTGTCAGAGCACAAATGGAGGCAAAAATCAAATTTAAAATGATTAAATGATATAGTTTAGACTATATTAAAATTCGAAATATTTAAATGACTGAGCACAAATGAGAATTAATTCGCCCAGGGTCTAAATTTTGGCCAAAATATAAAGTATTATATATCGCCGGAAAGCTCTCAGAGTGAGGAATCCGATTATGAAGTTAATTTTGACAAATGTGGGATATTTTAGAAGCAGTTTCCACGGGAACAAAATTTAGTTAGGGAGGAGAGACACTTGGCAATTTTCAGTTGTGAATTTGTTTCTTCCCTCCTCTTTTTATTCCCCATTCTTCTCAGTTGTAAGGGTTCCAGAATTCTGTGAGAATGGCTCCAGTTTTCATGGCTTCCAATTTTGAGTATTCTTGAAGATTGTACAGGGCAGGGCTTTTCCTTTAGTAATGGAGTTCAATTTTTCGTATAGGTGTTCTTAGTTGCAGGTTCTTGTGTATGTAAGGCATACATAAATTCACACAGAATTGTCTCTAGATTTGTATTTCCATTTTATCAAATCAGATCCTCAAGGAGGATGAAATTTGTTATCTCAAGGAGATAGTTATGATTGTTTGCAGGGATTCTTCAAGGAAGGATTTAAATTCTGTAATAAATCATAAAAAAATGGAATATAGTTTCAAGATCTGATGATTTTGTGAATGATCTTAGTAATGCATTTATGCAAGGCATTAATGCATGAATATTTAATAATGAAGATGGATTTGCAATCGAAGCTTTCATTTATAGTTTGATGTATGACTCTGTTGCC
The DNA here is from genome assembly GCF_030272615.1 of Cryptomeria japonica. NCBI lineage: Eukaryota > Viridiplantae > Streptophyta > Pinopsida > Cupressales > Cupressaceae > Cryptomeria > Cryptomeria japonica. The sequence continues at coordinate 511,401,032 of NC_081409.1, forward strand.
CTTGGATAAGGCACTGATCTTGCAATTAAAGGGGTTCTCAAACCAATTTAAAATCTAATCAGAATATCTTTAGTATGTTATGTTTTGAAATGTTTCATCTATCTCATGCTCAAGCATAGTTGAGTTTCATGTGTAGATCTAGCCCATCTGCAATAAACTACTTGTTTTGGAGCCCTAGTGAGATCTATCTGTTTATGTTGATGCTGTCATAGGTGTGTAATAGGTTTAATTCTAAGCATCAAAGGTATACCCGCCTAGGTTTTGCAGAGCCTGAAGAGTAGAAGGATTCATATCCTTGTCATGTTGTCCAAGCCCTGAAGGTCTTCATAGATTGAATTGGCTACTTCATAGATCAATTGCAGGTGTTCTTGGGTTATCACTTTTGGTGAACAACAGAAGACAAGGTGAATTTGGAGTGTAAAGTGCAGGGGTGAATGCACAACCACAATCTAACCTTTTGGAGGGGACCATGAAGTTCATATAGAGTTTTTTATGCAAGGGGGAGCCTTGACAAGACCATTTGATGCTTATTTTCCAAACTTTACTAGTCACTACCGGTTAGAAGGCCTAGAAACCCTTCAAAACCCTCATTTTTGGGTTAGGGAATTGTATGGTGGATTGAGAAAGAAAAACCACTAAAATAACTTAGGGTTAGGTGTATCATTGAAGAAAATAAAGCCTTGTTGCAGGTTCTATTGGACTATTTTCTTCCAAGCCCTAGAAAACCAGATTTGGAGGCCTAATAGGGCTCATTTCCTTGTAGCCCTTTTCTAGGCAAAATGGTGAAATCAATAAGAAAACAAATGGATGCAAACCTCAAATGGACCCAAAAGGCATTCAAAACATGTTAGAATCCACCTCCACACCTCTGTTGTTATGAACTAGAGGCAACTGAGAGGGGGGAGGTGAATCAGTTGTCTATTAATTTCAACCCAGATATAACTTAGCCAAACTTACTACATAATACCAGTAAACCAAACTTTAATACCGGTAGACACTTTAGCAGTTAATAACAGTACTGGTAAAGTTTAATGCATGAAACAAAAAGAAAAATAACATACACAACACATGAAATAGTTAATTGTACGTGGAAACCCTGTAAGGGGAAAAACCACGGTGGGAAACCTTACCTACAATCAGATGATACTACTGTAGATAGTATGTGTGTACAAATGGGGTCTGCACATGTAGAAAGGCCAACTGCCTAGAGGTCATTGCTCAATCACAAAATGGAAGTCTCACTAACTTAAAAAATGGATTATGAAAATCCAATATAATGTATTGCTACAATTCAGCATCTGCTATGCCAGGTTCAGTACCGGTTTAAGCTCATACTATGCCATAAACCTTATACAAAATCTGCCTTAATATTCGCTCATCACTTCTCTACATCCATACTCCTTAAGTAAATGATTTACAAGATCTCATACATATATGAGTCTATTACAATATGCCATGTCGGCTTTACAAAAGATATTTACAATTAAATACAATAAATAAAAGTTTGTTCCTGTCGGTTGGGGTGCTAGTATACATTCTTGTCGCTGTTGATGAAGTGTCTACCGGTGCCGGTGTCTACCAGTGTTTTACCAGATGAATGTCAGGTGGCTGCCTGTAGGTTGCCATCAATGACAACACCATCATTTCTCACTAGAGTGTAGAATGCCAACATTTGCATCAACTCACAATAGAAGGAGGTCAAACTGACAAGTTGAAGCAAAGACAACCATAATAAGCACATGGGAAACATTGTGAATTGGTAGGGTTCCTAGTTAAACACTTGAAGCAAGCAGCTTGAGATTGACAAGAAGCAAGCCCTAGAAGAGATTGTGAAGGACTTGGAGCTCTTAGAGCATAGATAGACCTAAAGAGTTAGTGGAATTGAGTAACATCAGCTAGGTGAAGTGTGAGCAAGCTAGGTGAACCCCATCAAATTGGTATCAGAGATTATAAGATTTGGGCTAGGTGAGTAGATGTCCTCAGTGTAATCTATAGGAGACAACAACATGGTGACTAATGAAGAGTTGGCAAAGAAGGTGGATGATCAGGAGGAATAAAATAGACTCCTGAAGGAGAAGCTTCTTGAATTGGAGAGTAAGCTTGGTGATGTTGAAACCAAGGTAGATGAAGTGTTGGTAAAGGTTGAAGGAGTGGAAGGGAAGAGTAAAGAAGTGTCAGACATAGACAAAGTACTTTAACCTGATCCTTTCTTAGAACAAGAACCTTTCCTAAAGGCATTGAAGGCCTTAAGTGGTAAATCACTAGAAGGATTGTCATTTTTCACTGGTCTTAGAATGGATAGAAGGCATGGAGAACCATTTTGAATGTGAAGGAATAACTGAAGCCCAAAGAGTCAAAGTAGCAAAGTAAAGGATGAGAGGAGTTGCTCTCACATGATGGAAATTTGTGCAAGATGAGAGAAAGAAAATGGGCAAAGCACCCATCTCTTCTTGGAAGGGGATGTTAGTCAAAATCAAAGAAGTCTATCTCCCTGATGACTATGAAGTGCAAATTCATAGGAAAAGGCAAAAAATAAGACAAAAAGACCTTTATGTTAGTAGTTATACGAAGGAGTTCCATAAAAGTAGCCTTAGATCTCATGCAATGGAAGAAGAGAGTCTCAAAGTTGCTAGGTACCTAAATGGTCTATGGTGGAACACCCAAGAAGAAATCATTTTAATGATTCCAAAGAAAGTTTATCAAACCTATCAACTTGCCCTTAAGGTGGAAGAAAAACTGAAAAGAAGACATGACTCAAGTAGCAATAGGGGCAGGGGTAGAGGAAAAGACAATAGAGGCCATAGGGGAGGCTTTGGAGGAAGAAGTTTTGAACAAAGAACACAAGGTGAGTCTAAACTCAATGAGCAGCAAGAGAGTGGCACTAGTAAAGGAGGATTCAATAGAGGAAGGGGGTCAAGCAGTGGTTTTAGAGGAAGATCTAGTGGACAAGGTAGAGGTTCATCATATTTTGCAACAATGAAGTCTTACCATTGTAACCAACTTGGTCATCGAGCATATAGGTGTGGGATCATCATCACAAGGTGGTGAAAGGAGAGTTAACTATCTTCAAGAAGAGTCTTCAAGCAACAAGACTTTAGAGGTTGCCTTAGAATCAAAGGTAGATGACAACTTGATGATAAGGATAACTTTGATGAAAGAACTAGTCAAAGAAGAGCCAAGCCAAAGAAGGTCCTTATTTAGGATCAAATGCAAGATTATGGACAAGGTTTTCAAAGTGATCATTGATTCAAGGTCAACATACAATATTGTGTCAGAAGAGGCACTGAGTAAGCTCAAATTGCAAAGGATACCTCACAACAACCCATATAGAGTCACTTGGTTGAAAAAAGGCCAACATGTCCTAGTCAATGAGAAAGCATGGGTGGATTTTACCATTGGGAGGTATAAGGACAAGGTGTTATGTGATATCCTACCCATGGATGCATGCCATCTTCTATTGGGAAGACCATGGAAATTTGATAGATAAGCTATTCATGATTGAGCCAAGAATGCATACTCATTCAAGAAATATGGAGTCCCATTCAAGATTCAGTCTATCTTGGAGGAAAGTGAAAAGAGGGCAGCAGGTCCTAATGTTCTTTTGGTGAGTGAAAAACAATTATTGAAGACACTAGAGAAAGGTGAAGGTATAGGATTTACATTAGTAATGAAGCCTAAAGAGGAAGACAAGAAAGAGCAACCAGATTTGCCAAAAGAGGTTCAAGACTTATTGAAGAATTTCAAAGGCATATTGAGTGATAGACAGACAACCACCTTACCTCCAAAAAGAACCATAAGCCATCAAATAGACTTCATTCCTGGAGCATCCTTGCCTAACAAGGCAGATTACAAAATGACTCCCCAACAAAATGTTGAGATTGCCAAGCAAATCCAAGAGCTCTTAGACCAAGGCCTAATTAGGAAAAGCATTAGCCCTTGTGATGTCCCTACCATGTTAGCCCCAAAGAAAGGTGGTACTTGGAGATTGTGTACTGATTCTAGAGCTATAAATAGGATCACCATCAGATATAGGTTTCCAATTCCTAGAATAGAAGACCTAATGGATTGTTTAGGGGAAGCCAAGTACTTTACCAAGATTGACCTTAAAAGTGGATACCACCAAATTAGGATTGAAGAGAGTGATGAGTGGAAAACTGCATATAAGACTACAAAGGGTCTTTATGAATGGCTTGTAATTCCATTTGGCTTATCCAATGCTCTAACCACCTTCATGAGACTCATGAATGAGGTGATGAAGGACTTCATAGGTAAATTTGTGGTTGTATATCTAGATGATATTCTCATTTTCAGTAAGGATAGGGCAGATCATATTAATCATTTGCAATATGTACTACAAAGATTGTATGGTGAAAAGCTAACCATGAACTTGGACAAGTGTGAATTTTTTAAGCAAGAGTTGGCTTACCTTGGGTTTGTGTTGTCTCAAGGAAACCTCAAGATGGATCCCAGCAAGGTTGAAGCCATAGTAAATTGGCCTACTCCTAAGTCAGCAATAGAGGTGAGAAGCTTCCATGGACTAGCTCAGTACTACAAAAAGTTCATTAGGAAATTCAGTGCTATATGTGCACCAATGTTAGACACCATTAGCGGTGGAATGAAGGCAAAGTTTTAGTGGAGTGAACAAGAAAATAGAGGGTTTGAAACCTTGAAGGAGAAGATAGCTACTCAACTGGTGCTAGTGTTACCTAGTTTTGAGAAACTCTTCACAGTGGAATGTGATGCAAGCAATGTTGCAATAGGTGTTGTCCTAAGCCAAGAAGAAAGACCAGTAGCTTTCCATAGTGAGAAGCTAAGTGATGCAAAGAGGAAGTACTCCTTTTATGACTTGGAACTATATGCTTTAGTGTAGGCTTTGAGGAAGTGGAGACACTATCTCCCTCCTAAGGAATTTGTAGTCTATACGGACAATCAAGCATTGAGATTTCTAAACTCACAACACAAACTTAGTCATAAAAACATGAAATGGGTGGAGTACATGCAATCCTACATATTCATAATCAAGCACAAGCAGGAGACTTTTGACAGTCCAAGAAATCCAATTGAGGAGCATAGGTGTTAATAGTTTTATAGACCTATACCCAGAGGATGAAGACTTCTTAAATGCCTACAAGGTGTGTAAGGAGTATCAAAATCATTTCCATAGTGAGTATTCTAATTTTACTTTGCAAAATGGACTATTGTTTAGAGGTGGACAACTTTGTGTGCCTAGAGGCTCAATGAGAGAAAACCTCATTCAAGAGAAGCATAATGGAAGCCTTAGTGGTCATTTTGGAGTCAATAAGACTCAAGAGCTGGTTCAGAGGTACTACTATTGGCCTAGGATGAATCAAGATGTGAAAAAGTATGTGGAGACTTGCATAGTTTTCCAAAAGGCCAAGGGTACTTCTTCAAATGCCAGTTTATACAAACCTTTTCCCATACCAAATAGACCTTGGGAGTACATTAGTATGGACTTTGTAGTAGGTTTACCAAGGAAAAAGTAGGGATCTGACATCATTTATGTCATTGTGGACAGATTTAGTAAGATGGCCCACTTTGTGCCTTGCAAGACTACTCATGATGCATGCCAAATAGCTCATTTGTTCTTTAAGGAAATAGTAAGGATACATGGTTTACCCATGAGCATTGTTTCAGATAGGGACTCAAAGTTCATGAGTCATTTATGGAAGATACTTTGGCAAAATCTTGGCACCAACCTATCTTTTGGATCAACCTACCATCCTTAAACAAATGGGCAGACCGAAGTGGTGAATAGGAGCTTAGAGAACTTATTGAGGTGCCTTACCAAAGAGTATGATAAGATATGGGATCAAGTGCTTTCACAAGCTGAATATGCTTACAATGACACAATGAATATGACCACCAGCAAAAGCCCTTTTGAAGTGGTCTATGGTGTTCACCCAAGGGGTATTTTGGAGTTGAGAGACTTAGGTAGTGCAACAGCAATAAGTGAATATGTAGAAGACTTTGCTTAGTCAATGAAGGAGGTCCATGAATCAGTCAAGCAAGCATTGATGGAGAACACAAGCAAAATCAAACAAAAAGTTGATGAGAGAAGGAAGAACCTACAATTCCAAGTAGGAGATCTTGTCATGGTGCACCTAAACAAAGCAAGGCTACAACAAGGAGTTCCTAACAAGTTGCAAATGAGAAGGTTCGTTCCATGTGCCATTCTAGCCAAGTATGGAGAAAATGCCTACAAGGTGGACCTACCTAGTGACATAGGATTGTCACCAGTTTTCAACATAGCAGACTTAGTTGCCTACATAGGACCAATCCAAGGTTCAGATTGCAGTCACTTTGAGGTATCAGATGATTGCAACAACCTTCAACTACCAGCAAAACCAAATCCAAAGGCTGAGAAGGTGTTGAGTTCAAGGATCGCCAAGAAGAAAAGGCATAAAACCTATTGGGAGAACCTAATCAAGTGGAATGGTATGGATGATGCCAAAGCTACATGGGTGCTTGAGAAAGAATTTAAGAAGCTAGGCATTGATCAAAATCTGATTCCCAAGGAGGTGACATAATTTTCTTTTGTTTGGGAGAATGGTGCAGGAGCACCTAAGACTTAGGCTTATAGATTTTTCTCAATTTTAGCTTGTACAAACCTTATCCAAGTCAATTATTGAATAAGTACTCTAGGAGGGTCCAAGAGTGAGTGTGATGAGTAAAATATAGGCCTAGATTGAGTTAGTTCTTCTTAGGTTTGCATTTTGTGCATAGGTAGTGGTTTTAGTAGGAAATTGACCTTCTTGATGGTCAAAAGTGGTAAAACTTAGTATAAGCATTAGGGAGGGTTAAAATAATATTAGAAATTCTTTAAAGTCATGAGCAGTGACTTAGAATAGGTTTCATGGATTAGAAAAGCTAAAAGTGCAAAGTTGAAAAAAGTTGTCATTATAACTTTTGAAAGTTGTCATGATAATTTTTATCCTAAATTGCTTAGCGATGGAGTTAGGGATAGCCCAATGCCCTAGAATGCATCCACACATGGGGAAGACTATTAAAACCTTCTCTTGCATTTATACCAAGGTTGGAGTTTCATTTTTGTAAGATCAACAATCTGATACTACTCATTTTCGGACTGTTTGACATCATTTTGGCTTATTTTGCTCATATTGTGAATACAAATGGATTGAATCCATTGATCCAGAAATTGATTAAGTTTCTTTTGTGTGTTTAAGAGTTATTAGTTTCATTTTGAGCTTTGAAGTTAGGTTGTATTAGTGTTTTCATTGCTTTGTTTGCAAACAACTAGTTTTGGCTTGTAAATAACACTTTTGTGTAAAATGGTTTCCCCATGAAATCCCTCTATGCTACCATCACAACCTATTGGGACATGGAAGGCAACCACTTTTATAGTGTACATAAGCAAGGATAAGTTTTTAAGATGAATTTTGATATGACTTTCACCTTGTTCTAGGTGAGTCTAGGAGTAACCCGACTAGAGGAGACAATGTGAATTTGGAGTGTAAAGTGCAAGGGTGAATGCAAAACCACAATCTAACCTTTTTGAGGGGCCCATGAAGTTCATACGGAGTTTCCTATGCAAGGGGGAGCCTTGACAAGACCATTTGATGCTCATTTTCCAAACTTGACTAGTCACTGCCGGTTTGAAGGCCTAGAAACCCTTTGAAACCCTCATTTTTGGGTTAGGGCATTGTATGGTGGGTTGAGAAACCAAAACCACTAAAATAACTTAGGGTTAGTTGTATCATTGAATAAAATCAAGCTTTTTTGTAGGGTCTTTTGGACCTTTTTCTTCCAAGCCCTAGAAAACTAGATTTGGAGGCCTAATAGGGCTCATTTCCTTGTAGCCCTTTTCTAGGAAAAATGGTGAAATCGATAAGAAAGAAAATGGATGAAAACCTCAAATGGACCCAAAAGGTATTCAAAACATGTTAGAAGCCACCTCCACACCTCTACAACAAATCACAATAGCAGGAGGTCAAACTAACAAGTTGAAGCCAAGACAACCATAATGAGCACATGAGAAATATTGTGAATTGGTAGGGTTCCTAGTTAAACACTTGAAGAAAACACCTTGAGATTGACAAGAAGAAAGCCCTAGAAGAGATTGAGAAGGACTTGGAGGTCTTAGAGCATAGCTAGACCTGGAGAGTTGGTGGAATTGAGCAACACTAGCTAGGTGAACCCCATCACTATAGATATACAGACACAACCGGTAGTAAAGGAAAGTGTATAGTTTGTACCGGTACAAATTATTTTTGAGAAAGTAAATGTACAAGATACTATGAATATTGTGGATAATACTCCACCGATAGTAATTAACACTGCACCAAGTGGTGAAGCCACTGGTGATAAAGAAGATAAAGTAAAGGGAATTGAGTCTACACCGATAGTTCATATTGATTCCCCGACAAAGGTTTTGGCAATTGACACTTCTCAAGTTGAGAAGAAATCAGTCACTGAGATGAGTCCAACTGAGTTAATGATGATGGCTACTCATAAACTATTAAAGGAAGGATCTGCCGATAAGGGAATAATAGATCAATCAGTTATAGTGTTGCATAGATTAATCCTCGATTGTCTAATTGAGAATGAAGCAAGCCCTTCCAGCAAGCTTAAAACACTAATAGAGCACATAGCTAACAATTTTCAATCACTGCAGCAGATAGCAGACTGACAGGCATTAGAAAGATTTAATGTGGCTAAGAAAGTTTTCTTTGACCGGATCATTGAAACAAAGAAAAAGAAAATCGAACCTAAACTCATTCTTATTGAGAATTGCTTGAAACAGTGTACAAATATCTATAGGGTCTGTTGTAACATATAAACTCTTATAACAAAGGTAGATAGAATATTAAAGGAATTAGATGTTAAGGTTGCAAATATTGCTAATTCTTTTGATGGATTAACCTCACTGACAACATCTGTTGATCGACAAATTTTGTCCTTGGAGAACCAAATTTTTGCTTTTGAGAAGGAGAGAGATAAAATCATTAGGAGAGCAAGGTGTCTTAGAGGATTGGTGAGTCCTAGATTGGATTCACTAAGTGTACATAAAAGAGAGTGTATAGACATGATTGCTAAACTCACACCAACATAAGTCAAAGAGAAGGAATCATTGGCATACTTACTAAGTGGACTAGCATCCATATCTGAAACTGTCAAAACCGTCTAGGATACATACCTACAGTTGCTAGATAAGGCTTACCCAAAAATTTTGAAGTTAGTCAAGCTCCGGTAAAACAAACAATATTCATTAAATTCTTTCAATTCTTTCAATTCTTTCACCAATCTTTGGAATTGATACCAAAGGGGGAGCGTATATATGTGAAAAATATCAGAAAAATATTAGACATGAACATATGGGAAAGACATCAAAAGATCAGGAGTGTATTGCTCAGGGGGAACATATTTTAGTTGAACCGATAGGGAATCCATTTTTCACATGAGTGTTGCCATCAATGCCAAAAGGGGAGATTGTTGGCAATTGACACTCATTGGATTCATTTTTTTGTCATTGATGGCAACAAGATTAGATGGAAGTCATATACCGGCAGACATCGACATTGGAGTATCCAAGGTTACACCGGCACCAACACTGGCATCAAGTACTTCAAGGAAGCCGACATCAAGGAAGATTTATTTAAAAAATCATTTTATAATTATTGTCAAGGTTGACATTGAGTATCTTTTGTAAATGTATTGTAAGTTGACATAAGGAATATTGTTTGTAATGGGTATATAGGTTAGTCTGCTAGGTCATTTTGATAAGTGTGACATAGGAGAATAATAGTAGAACTGTTGATGCGAAGAATGTGTATGTAGATCATTTGTATGCGAATGTTATATCATGCAATGATTTGTAAATTTTTTATAAGATATTATTGGAAGGAAGGTGATACCGATAGTAGTGTTTAGGGTTTATGAACTAGTATAGAGCAGAGCTAGAACCAGAACTCTATTTGGCATAGCAGATGTATTTTGTGAGTTAATTTTCATTATTTTACTTCAGCAGAAGCTTGTAGTCAGTGAGACTCTTTAGTGATGAGAAGTGTGTTCTAGGCAGTGTGCCTTCCTACATGTGTAGGCCCCCATTATATGTAATATATTTTCATATGGCCAGTGAACTGATATTGTGGGTCACAAATACCACTGTGGTTTTTCCTCTTTGAGGTTTTCCACATATAAATTCTATGTTTTATGGTGTTCATTCATGTGGATGGTTTATTTGCTTCTAGTTATATGTTTATTTGTTTACTGGTTTATATGTGTGTGGTATAAAAGGATAAATATTATCTTACCGATAGAACACTGATTCAACCCCCCTCTCAGTGTTCTTGGATCCCAACACCTATTCTTACAAATAGATGCCTATCTCAAATTGGATAGATGAAACCTCATGTCTCATATGGATAGATGCCTAACCCATATTGTTAGATGCCTAGTCCCATATGGATAGATTCCTAACCCATATGGTTAGATGCCCATCCCGATTGGATGGATGCCTATCTCGTTTGGATAGATGTACCTGAGTATGTGATTCAATCAAACACAATTAAGAATAAAAAAGAATAAGAAATCAATATATTTGTATTAAAAAAATATCAGTTGAAATTTTGGGTTAATTTAAGTGGGTTATTACATGCACCACAACTTAATAATACAAATTCCTTATATACAAGATAGATCATCGAAGCTTGAACCAAGTTAGCTTGAACTAGAATATACTTTTTGGACCAAAAATACACATGATAATCCACTCCAGGAGAAAGAGGGGACCAAAAAACATCTCCCAAAGATAAATTCATTGATATAGAATAATGTTGCAGAGGTTATAGGGTGGATTTAATGACTCAAAACAACAACCAAACTCAGACTCCCAAATCACAAGCCAAGACTCACTCTTGTTTTACTAATCTATGCATTACTCAACCCAAACTCTACCCAGTTTACACCAAACTTGGCATAACCTCCCAAAATGATTGAGGAACTCAAGCGAAGGATTTTAAAATGGTTAAAGGCATCAATAATATTCCTAAAATGCAGGGGTTTGACTCCAAGATGCTCCCTTATAAGGTTTGCCTTGCAATGGCTCCTATACTCTACTAGCCCTACTCTGAGGGTATTTTGGCAATAAATTCCAATCCCTTGATCACAAACAGAAAAGGAAAACCTTTTCAGATACCATTTTGGATTTTTAATGACATATGTTAAAACCCCTATAGCTTACTTTGGAACATTGGGGTCAAATTCAAACTGTAGCAAGGTTTCAAGTGCATAATTAGGACACTTTTACACACCAAGTGCCTCAAAAACAACTCACACACCCAAATCCACTTCTAAAAGTGAGTAAATATCAAGGAAAAATAGATTTCATATTTTTTTACAACCCCATGCTTTTTTTTTACCCCAAACTTCAAATCATTCACCATACCCTTGCTCTCATGGCCTAACACATGAAGATGTTAGGCATTCAATGCCTCAAACATGATCCAAAAGTTATCCCTTACAAAAATAGAAGAAAAACCATCTAGAATAAATCCCTATCTAACATTCCACAATTTTTTTAGGATTTTTCAATGATGGAATGTGTAGATTTCATCAAAACCCTCGTTCAGCCCTTGAACCAAGGGTTTCAGAATAGTTTTCAGAAAAATGCCCACCAAATGCACAAAAATCAACCAAATATCACAAAATTGGTCTTGAATGAAAGGTAGTTAATAGATATTTTCAAAAAGTCTAGCCTTACATTCTGATCTATCTAGATAGAGAAGTTATGACTAAAATAGAGGCAAATTTTTCATGAAAATTGCAGAGAAAACCTTCAAAGTTTATTGATTTCTTCTTCCAATCACCACATGCAATGCCAAAAACCCAACCTCTACCAAAATTAGATTATTTATACTTGTTTTGACCCAAACCAATTTCCCCCAACTAATATTTGAAAGGGGTAACCAATGGAAATGACTTTTCATTAAAAAGATGTAAAAGTTGCTAAGCAATTTTTTCATTTTTTGACAATTTTTTATCTACTCAACATATGGACTCAAAAATTGACAAATAACTTCAAAACACATCAAAATAGGCCCTAGAACACTGATTACACCATTTCCACTCATGTAGATACATTTTATTAAGTTTGACCAACTTTGACCCTATCAGGACCCAATACAACTATATGACTCACATGGCACCAAGGCCTTACAATTTGATATGAGATGATTACAAATGGTATGAGATGACATAAAATAGTCCATAGGACATCATAACAACTTTAAGTAGCATAAAATGTGAAAATAACTCATGATAGCCAAAAAGAAGCATATGGCCACCTAGGTGCTCCTGCACCGAATAACCAAAACATAACTAAGAACATATTCAAATTATAGGTTACCAGGTGAGATATGAAAACCTGAAGATGGAAGAAGATGAAATGATTATTGCATTCATGGAAAGGGTAAATGAGATTGTTATGGGAATTCAATATTGTGGTGGAACTCTGAGTGAAGATGAAGTTATTTCTAAAGTCCTAAGAGCCCTACCACCAGCTTACAAGATGAAAGCTACTGCTATTAATGAGTTGATAACAATGGCTAATACTTCTATCAAAAGAGATACCTTGGTTGGAAAATTATCTACTTTTTCCCTTGAAGAATTTGGACCTTCTGGAGATGTGAAGACTGAACCTTCTTTTCATGCATCCGGATCAGTAACTGGTAAGCAAGATTGGAAAGCTTTATATGCAAAGGAATTGGATGATATGAAGAGAGAAGATGACAAGTTTGAGTAACTTGAAGAACCATTTGCTAGAAGAGTACCTAAAGGACCGATAGGAAGTAAGTATGAAGGAAAAGCACATTTTAAATGTTTTGCATGTAACAAGATTGGTCATTTTGCGTCTAGATGTCCTGAAATAAATTCAAGATTTGAAGAAAGAGTTAAAAGATCTTTTAAGCCTAACCCTGAATATTAGAATAAGTATAAGTACAAGAAAAATAGAGACAAATCATGCTACATAGTGGATGAGGAAGGTATTACTACCTATGATGATGAACTGGTAGAAGACTCTACTAGTGGTTCCGACAATGGAAATGAATGGGTGTTCTTGGCTATCAATGAAGATGTTCTGGCACTAGAAGGGAATATACTTGAAGAGAAGGTACTTGCTGCTAAAATTAAAGACAAGGATGAATGGGTAATTGATAGTGGTTGTTCACATCATATGACTAGAGATAAAGGGAAGTTTCTATCTTTGCAAGAATTTGATGGTGGTCTAGTTAGATTTGGAGATGACAAAGCATGTATGATCAAAGGAAAAGGAACTATATCACTGAATGGTAAGAATAATACTAATAATGTTTATTATGTTGAAGTTTTAAGGCATAATTTTTTGAGTGTAGGAAAATTGGTAGATAAGGGATTTCAATTATAATTCAAGGATGAAAAATGCAAAATCATTAGTAAATCTGGTTTGGAGATTGCAATCGGTACACAGACAAAAGCTAATATATTTAATTTGAACTTTGGGAAGAAGACATTTTGATTGCACAAATTGATGAGAGTTGGCTATGGCATAAGAGGCTATGTCATGTGAATTTTGATTGCATTATAAAGATCATTTCAACTAAGGCAGATAGAGATATACCTAAGATTGTGAATCCCTATAATCAGGTATGTAAAGAATGTCAAATGGGTAAATAGGTCAGAACCTCTTCTAGGAGTATACAAGATAAATCTAATGATGTTCTTGATCTTATTCATACTGATTTGTGTGGCCCTACTAGAGTTAAAAGTTTTCAAGGTGATAGATATTTTATGCTAATCATTGATGATTATTCTAGAATGATGTGGGTTACTTTTCTAAGGGAGAAATCTTAGGCTTTTGAAAATTTTAAAATCTTTAAGGCAAAAGTGGAAACTGAGATAAAATTGAAGATTAAATATTTGAGATCAGATCATGGTGGAGAATTCACATCCAGTGAGTTTAATAACTTTCGTGAGAAGCATGGTATAAGGAGATAGTTTTCTGCTCCCCGGACACCTTAGGAAAATGGAGTTGTGGGAAGGAAGAACAAAACTATCTTGGATGCTGCTAGAACAATGATGATGGAAGCTTGTCTACCTCATATCTACTAGAGAGAAGAAGTGAGCACAACAGTTTATATACTCAACAAAGTACATATCAAAGGAGAAACTGGTAAGACACCTTATGAATTAGGGTTTGGCAATACACTTACAGTTAAGTATTTCAGAATCTTTGGTAGTAAATGTTATATCAGGAGAGATGATATCATTGGAAAATTTGATCCTAGATGTGATGAAGACATATTTCTTGGTTATTCTAATGAAAGCAAGACATATATTTTTTATAACAAGAGATTGCAGAGAATTGTGGAGAGTGCTAATGCCAACATGGATGAGTTGAATAGAAGTCAAATTAGAGTTTATGAGCAAGAACCAGCAGTGGAAATGATTATATTTAAACCAGTAGCATATTTACCGAAATAGAGTGTTGAACTAGTTACTCTGACAGTATCAAAAAATTCAACAGTAACAAAAGAACCGGGAAGAGGAACAGAGAGTCAGAAAACCCCTAGGTATGCGAGATTGAATCATTCAAAAGATCAGATCATTGGGGATAAAAACAATGGAGTGATGACAAGAAGAAGATTGACAACTAATGAGGTATGTTTAATTTCTCAAGTTGAACCGGTATCAGTAATTGAAGCATGTAAAGATTAATATTGGTTGAAAACTATGGAAGAAGAATTAGATCAAATTGAGAAGAATAACACATGGACTTTAGTTCCCCGGCCTGAAAATAAGAATGTTATTGGAACTAAATGGGTTTTTAGGAATAAATTGAATGAGGATGGTTAATTTGTAAGGAATTAGGCTAGATTGGTTTGTAAAGGATATTCTCAGAAGGAAGGAGTTGATTATGGTGAGAATTTTGCACTTGTAGCTAGGATTGAAGCTATAAGATTATTTATTGCCTATGATGCCTATAAAAACTACAAGGTTTATCAGATGGATGTTAAGTGTGCATTTTTTAATGGGGATCTTGTTAAGTTTTCAAGTTAAGGAAAGCATTATATGGATTGAAACAGGAACCTAGAGCTTGGTACACAAGGTTGGATAAATATCTTTTGAAGCTTGGATTTACTAAGGGTAATGCTGACATTAATTTATATTATAAGATCACTAATGATGATATACTGATTATTGAAGTATTTGTTGATGACATCATTTTTGGAGGTCAAGATAAGTTATGCATGGAATTTTTTAAGAATATGGAGAAAGAATTTGAGATGTCTATGATTGGGGAAATGAAATTTTTCTTAGGTTTGCAGATTACTCAGACTGACAAAGGTATTTTCATCTGTAAAACTAAGTATGCTATGGAATTGTTGAACAAATTTGGTATGGGAGATTCTAAACTGGTAAGTACTCCTATGGTTACAAGTGAGAAATTGACAAGGAAAGATGTTTTTGTACCAATAAATCCTAGAAGATACAAATCTATGATTAGAGATCTTCTTTATTTGACTCAGACTAGGCCTAACATAATGAATGTTGTTTGTATTGCATCTAGATTTCAGAGTGATCCTAGAGAAAATCATGAAAGTGCAGTGAAAATAATTTTTAGATACTTGCAAGGCACATCAAAATATGGCTTGTGGTACCCTAAGGATGATGACTTTACTTTGTGTGCATATACAAATGTTGATTGGGCTAGAGATGTTGATGACTAGAAAAGTACTTACGATGGAGCTTTCTTTCTTGGAAAGAAATTGGTTTCATGGACCAGCAAGAAACAGTCATGTACTTATTTATCTATTGTTGAAGCTGAGTATGTTGTTGCTGCTACTAATTGTACACAGGTTCTATGGATGAAGCAAATGTTGAAGGATATCATAGTGCATTGCACTAGACCGGTAGTTATTCACTATGATAACTCTGCTGCTATTGACATATCAAAGAATCTGATATTTCACTCTAAGACAAAGCACATATCTATCAAGTATAAATTTTTGAAGGAGAAGGTGGAAGAAAATAAAATTAGACTAGTTTATGTGAACACTAAAGACCAGATTGTAGATATTTTCACTAAACCTTTTCCTAAAGAACCATTTGAGTACCTGAGAGATGAGTTAGGGGTTTCTGCCCTTCTGACAGAGAACTGATTGATGCTTTTTGGCATCAGTTTGTTATGCATTATTAGAGATATTAATTATTCTGCCACTAATGTGGGGATGCTACTACTCAGGGGGAGTATTCATCTTTGTGATTCAATGGTTTATGTTTTTTCTTTGATATTTTTGTCAGATTTCTGGTCTTGATGTCAAAGGGGGAGAGATATTGATGTGAAAAAGAAAAACTTAAGGAGTTGTATACATTAGGGGGAGAGATATATGTGTAATTTAGAGCTTTATAGAGATATCATTTACAAGGTGAGTTTGGTCTTTCTTTCAGAATTTTATTACTATATCTTTATGTGGGAGATAGTTGGTTGTCTTCCATTAGGGGAGACTTGTTTGGAATTTCTTTGGCACTTCAATGTTTTACACATCTAGTATTGCCATCAATGGCAAAGGGGGAGATTTTTGGCCATTTGGAGGAATTGATTATGTGTTGCATTGATGTTTTGTCATTAATGTGAACACTAGCTATTTTAGATGCTTTACCAACACCCTTTTGGTCCCGGTAGGTTGAGTAGTTTCTGTTTGGTTTGGATCTGGTATGATTCGGTATGATCCAATATGGTTTAGTTATGAAATTGGCTTATTCATGATACTCATGTTCATATTCAATCAGTTGTTTTTGGTCTGGTGATCAGATGCTATCCTATTTTCTTGGAAGCTTGGTTTGTGATTTCGATGAGGGTTTCACTAGTAGAGCTTTGATGAAGATCTTTGATGATATGCATAAGTGGTGTTGGTGCAACTTCTGGTATGGATTTAGGATGCTGATGGTAATCATGTTCAAGACTTGGTGGATGGAGATAATTTCTTTACCATGTGGACCTATATTGGGTCTTGGTTGATCTAGTTTATGGACCAACTTAATGTAACATGTGGATTGGACCTCTCGAAGTGTTTTCGGGATGTCTTATGAGTTGGATATTATTTGTTTGGTCTAAGGCCGACATGTTTTGTAATTATATAATTGGTTTATTTTCTGGTGGCTAACTTGATTGTTTATGGTCGAGGGTTTGTATATATATGATGTAAGATCTGACTATAGATCATCATGGTATATGGTCAAGGAATGAGATATGTATATGTAATGTGCGAATAATGTAATATCATTCAGGTATAGGATTTGGTCAATAATTGGTGATCAAATTGGGTTTATGTAATAGGATTTAGTCCTCTGGTATTAAGCTTAACCAGAACTGTACTCAGACATAGGAGATGATATCTTTGGAGTTCATTCATTCTTCTAGATTGTAGTCTGGATTTCTATGTAGTTAGTGAGACTCATTTTGTGATGAATAGTGCACTCTACTTTGTTGGCCTTCTTGCAAGTGTAGGCCCCTCAATTGTAATCCACATACTTACTACATAAGTATTATTTGACTATGGGTAGGCTTCCCACCATGGTTTTTCCCTTTACCGAGTTTTCCGCATATAAATCTTGCTGTCATGTGGATGGTATTTATTCTTTGATCACTGTTTATGCTGAATTGGTTTAACTGTTATTCCAATATTTGGTTTAAGCATTCTAGTACTAATGTTTTGGGTTTCAGTATTAAGGTTTTAATCACTAAATGTTCTGGTAATCTATGACAACTAATTCATCCCCCTCTTAGTTGTCTTCCAGTTATTTGAATTGTCTAACAAACATTCCACATGAACATATACGTGAACAAGAAGTATGAAACAAGACTACAACAATAAGGAGAATAAGCAAGGAGACCTCTTGGAAAGCAATCATAAAACAAGGGCCAATCAACAAGGCCATAATAAGCTACTAAAAAGACAATACAAATCACAACAAGTCCATACACTTGCTAGTATCAACAACAACCAGATGCAGCCTTCTCTCATGACATCTCTTGATGAGAGGAACCCAATAGCACTAAAATATGAAGATCAAGAGCTCATAAAACATCATAAAACCATAAAATTGAGCATAGGAAAATCTGAAACATACAAAAAAAATACATCATAATCTAGCCTATGGTACAGAAAATGATAGAGAAACAAATCAAAATAAGCAGAAATACCAAAAAACTATAAAAACATAGTCATTGTGTTTTAGTAATAACTTAAACACCCAGATTTCAAATCTCATGATTTTAACACAAAATTTAGAATACTACAAGCCGAAAACACCCAATAAATTTTGCGCAAGCCCAGTTGATAATTTTTGAGATCCGTTCAATGGAAAGTTGCAGACCTATACATAAGAACAACAAATACATGGTAAACATAAAATACAGGTTGCAACACAGAAGACTTTACGACTAAGAAAATAAATTCAACACTTGAAAGAAATGCACAAAATAGGTATTGACAGGGTTGCCTAGTCCTAACAACACTTAGGAACAAACCAAATGAAAAGGGCTAAGTGAAGAGTGAGATTTCACAAGAAATGAATCTCTCTGCAACAAAACTATGAATACAAACACCCAATATAGTTTATCCCAAAATGATTCCAATGGTATGAATAAAATAACAATAGCTATTCAACCTCAAACAAGAAATGTACAGAGATGAGGCCATTGTCGTGAGCAACATTCTACAGGCAACTAAAAATGCATACAACCAACAACTCAATATATGCACAAATAAATATATTTATTGCAATAAGAATATATGTAATACAAATACATTTTCTCCCATTAACTATATAAAAATATATGAAATGGGAATATATTTCATTCCTCGAGCTTCCCAAACAATTGCAGACACGGAGCATATAACCATGAAACCCAGAAAACAAAAAAAGAAAAGAAAAAAAAGAGAAAAGAGGCTCCAACCTGCACCTTGTGTGATGGAAGGAAGTAGAACAAGAGCCCACACACTCCAGCAAGCTCCAACAACAAAATTGCCAAATCCAAAATGCCAAAAAGAGTAACCTGTGAATAGTCACAGGCTTGAAAATAAACAGCCTTGAAAAAAAAAACCCTAGCCACATTCTTGACCAATCAAAATATTCCATTTTGGAATATATTTGACCTACCCAACATAGTTTAAAATATTATTTCCCATTCGAATTCCACCAATGGGATTAAAATTTAGGTAGAATGAAACATAAACATATTATAATTATATGAGTGAGGGCATATTATTTTATAAGCTAAAATATTTTATACACCTCAAATTATTATTAAGCAAGCTATATAAATAATCAAATTATAGGCTATAATAAAATAAACCAAATGGGTAATTAATAAATAACCCAAGACTATAAAATAATTAAATATCCTTACTAGAATAGTATTCAATATTAAAGCTCAAAACATCAATAAATAATAAATATTAAATAAACAATAAATAAATAACTATTTAAACAATAAATTCCAAATGAACGATAAATAAATAAGTAAATACATAATAAATTTCAAATATTCAAAATCCCAATAAATCAATAATAAATAAAAGAAAATTAAATTGCACATAATTAAATACTCAAATAAAATTATATTAAACCAACCATTAAATTAATCAATCAAGAACCATATTAAATCATGCATCAATTAATTAAATAAATCAACAATAACTAGCATACTCACAAAGCCACAACTCACTAACTAACATGGCGAATTAAGCCAAGACACTGATGACTCAAAGTGAACAACTTAGACCTAGAGTATGTGTAGGGAACTCATGTCATCTCTGGACCACATAAACCATTAGGGTAAATACAAGCTCAGACCTATGAAGCCAGGTGGAGTTGATGTTTGGTACCTACAAGGTCCTGCAACCACAAAATGATAATACAACATATACATATATATCATAACAGGAAAGTGATAGAGAGTTGCGACGACACATCATGCTTGCAATGAGTGGTGTGGAATTGTCTCTATCACGAAAGCAGTCAAACAATAGTCAAACACATCTCATAAGAATCTCATCAAATGTAAATATGAAATAGGGTTAGTGTAATCATAATCAACATCAAATCCATGATCAATATAATCTTTTGATAATCTATCACATAGTAAGAATATAGTATCCATCAAATCACATGATCAATAATGATAGTATCAACATCGTATAAATCATCCAAAATAGCTTATGCCCAATAATTTCTATCATCATAATGCGTAACTAAAACACATGAATAATCATCATCCAAATCATCATAAATAGTTGAGATAAGTCTATCACGCATGGAATAAAAGTCAACTCTAATCAAAACAAGTCAAGTCAAGGGTGGACACTACACTCATGGCCATAGAATCCTTTATGACCCCCTAAGGCTTTCAATCCAAATCCTCCCTTATGATCCCTAATTTAAATAAAATAAAATGCAGCAAGGATCCTAGATCCTTGTTTCCCTCTCTTCCCAGAAGAGAGACTCTACACCCTATGACTACTCTGCCCTCCCAAGGGTTTTGTCTTGACTCCCATAACAAAATGCATTTAAAATCATACTACAATATGCAACAACTCAACCAAAAATCATAATAACACAAAAACTCAAATCACAAACAATGCATTTACAACATGCAGATTTTCACATAAAGCAACAAGAATATGCATTTTAATCCAAGGGTGACAACACACCAACCTCAACTCCTACAAATGGAATGTTCTATAAGATTTTATGAAGAGCCTCCAACCCAAGCCAACAAGATTTCCATTAGCTACAAGCTTCTTCCTTAGCTAATTTTTTTTCTTTTTTCCAATTTAAATTCTTTCAACAACTCTTGATCTCCAAGTTGGAGTGGGTGATGAATTCTAAGTTTGAATTTTTCTCCTAAGTAGACTCTTCTCACACTTTCCAACTTAGATGGAAAAGGATGGTGAGAGATCATAAGATGGTCTTCCCAAACCTCTTACAAGGTTTCTAAAAGAGGAAACTGAAAAGGTAAGTGTAAGGTGGGGAAGTGCATCCAACACAAGAATAGAAGGTTGTCTTACCAAAACTCAATCTTCTAAAAGTTGATTTTCGTCCATCTAGAAAAGGTCACTTTTGAAGTGACTTGGGAATCACATGTGAGTGGTTCTATGCCCAAAAAGTTCCCTTACCCATAGGTATATCAAGTGGGCCTTCAAAAATGACTTAACCTCAACTATAGGAGTTAGTTTGACTCCCCAAAAACCCACCTAAAGTTTACTTATGGGTCAAACTTGATTTGACCATACCAAGGGCTCCCCAACCAAGATTCCTTTTGGAAAACTAAATGAGGTTTGAAAAATTCATAGGTTTTCACATTTCCCTTTCAAGGAGATGTCACATGCCAACTCCCAACACATTACAAGTGTCAAGTGACACCATAAAATACAACACATCAACATACACTTGGACATGCCCTTTCAAGGGAGAAATAAATTAAAATTTAACAAATTGAACACACACACATGCATTCACTTATACAAAAATAAACACATTACAAACGAGGTATTGTCTCTCCAAATAGACAAACCTTGGATTTACAATAGCCCATAGGTTTGGCTCTAGTTCTCCCATGTTTTTCCATGGTCACATGGATTAATATCCTACACATCTCAATCCACACATTAGTAAGTCCGAAGCAATATGCATACATATATGAAGGAATACACTTTTAAACACATAGCATCCAATTTCACAACATATCATAGATTGATCTCCTAATCAAAGAACAATAAAGATAGAATACAATTACTTTTCCTAACAATCCATATGTGACCATTTTCTAAATTGCAACATCATTGAAATCATATAAAGCAATCATCAATAAGGCATGCATACATGAATCATAACATCATCAACATAAGTACTGAAATCAAACATAATATGAGATATATCATATCCAATGATATAAAATCATCTATCAAATAGTCTCTAAATCCACAGTGCATCAAAGTAATGTATCAAATGATAAGTTCATAGTGAAAATAAAGAAGTGCTATGACGAGCTCGGGTTAGGGCCTCACAAATGTGAGAAGCTTGAAAAATACTATGTAGTCCTGAAACATGAGATGGAATATATGATGATGGAGTTGACCAGGGAAATTAAGGAATAAACAAGAATGAAGAGAATCTCAATTTATCCTTGAAAGAAAGAACTGATGAATGTTGTAGAATTGAGTGTGAGATCGGCCAACTGAAGCTTGACCTGCAAGAATCCAAATACCATGGGGAAGAACTTGAAAAGCATATTGTCATTCTTAGGGATGAACTTGTGACTAAAAATGAGTACAAGGAGAAGTTCAAGATTAGCTCAGCTAAACTTGATGCGATGCTTGAAAGCTAGAAGAGTGTAGATGGCAAGAAAAGACTTGGAGTTGAGAAAGGTGAAAGCTCTAGATCTGGTCAAAGCAATCCTAAATAAACAAATCAAAAGAACAAACCTAGAAGGTCTCGGGTAAGATAACCTAATTATCAAAGGTATCCATCCTACAATGGTAATTGCTTTGTTTGCAAAAAATTTGGTCATAAAGCTATTCAATGTAGAAATAGAATAAATCATCATGGTCAATCTTTCTCCGGTCAATATTTGAAATGCAATAAGTATGGACACAAATCAAGTGAATGTAGAAGTATGATCAATGACTCTTTCAATAGAAGGAATGTTAGATGTTATGCATGTAATATATATTCTCACATTGCTATTCAGTGCAAATAAAGAGGAAATAAAGTGAGTCACATGTTTGGACAAGGAAATGTTGTATGCTACAATTGCAATAAATCTGGTCACATTGCAATATTTTGCAGATGAAAGAATGTGAATAGGAATGGTCTAGTAGATAAGAACAAGAATGTGAAGATGAATGATAAAGGAAAATAAAAAGTGGATGAGATTAAGAATCAAATGAAGAATACATGGGTAAAGAAGAGTGAGACTGATGCAGGGAATGGGTTCGCACCTGAATTTGGTGCTAGAAATTCCTCCGAGAATTGATTTAAGGCCTCTGGCCTAGGGGGAGTTTTCAAGAAAATCCTATTTCCCCTCCTAGCAGTTGGTACATAAATCTGACAGGTTGGCAGAAGTTATATTGGGATATTGTAGATGATTTGGGATGATTTCTAGAAGAATTTGAGGGATATTGAAGATTCATAGATGAATTTTGTAGAGGTGTCTAAGAAAATAGGGTATTTGGAAGGTTTAGGGAAATCACATTTATTACACCAAAAAGTTAGATATGTGAATGATAAAAGGAAACTTTACCATATCATTTGTCACTTTGCATTTGAAGAGAAAGAGGTTTAGAGTGCTCTACAAGCAAATTTCATAGATATCGAAGTCTTAAGAAGATTTTCATGTGAAACCCTAATCTAACAAGAAGGTTTCTATCCGTGAAAATTATCAAATAAAGAATTTTGAAAATGGCTACTCCAATGGTTGTTGACATCACTGAAAGATCTCACCCAAAATTCAAGAAACATATATTCAAACCAGTAGAATTAGATCTGTTGCATGTGTGTTTTCCTTAGCTCCATATGGTATTCTGCATGTCAAGGATATTAGGGTTTACTTTCACACAAATATTAAAGAACTAGGGAGCTCACATCTATTAAATTTGTACTCCAAGCAATTGTTAGGAGATGATTTTAAGCTCAAACTGGAATTCAAGGTGCTAGGAGAGAAGAACTTTGTTCAGTTTGTCAAATTCTTAATGTTCGATGAAAATTAATGGGTCCAGTATGTGACAAGAAGGATTCATGATGGGTTCATGTGGTTGAGAAAGCCATTTATAATCACTAAGGATGCAATCAAGGTTGTAACTGGTTTATGCTCATCTAGTGAGTTGCCTACATTGAAATCTATGAAGAACCAAGTTGTCACTAATACAACTAGATCAAGATTTGAAAAAAGGGCAATGACAATCAATTATATACTTGAGCATGATGTGATATTTTATTTAATAGTAATTGGATACAAGATCTGCCACTCTAGTCTAGAGAACTCTGTATCTGGTACTGTAATCTATGCACCATATGAGATGGTTAAAAAAATAAAAGAATATGACATGTGAACTGTTGCGGAGTGAACTAATGAGGAATCTAGCCAAGATAAAATAAGACAAGAAGGACGCATTCAAGTATGGTACTTTGATTCTATGTTTATTCTCCTATTTCATGAATGAGGTTTCGAGAGTTGGTCATGTTTAATGGGAAATTGACAAGCTAGTAGCAGTTCAAATTAGAGAGCTTTTATACAACATTGGTGACAATAAGGCCTGAAAAGATACTCTTTGGGGTTATTTCAAGAACTTTTAAAAGTTTGATGCAAGATAGGGAAAGAATCCCTAAATCAATTTTTGAGAAGTACAAAGATACAATATGATTCATGGTTGGCACTGGTCAATGCTTGATGGAAGCAATGGAACCAAGGACATCCTGGATCATGCCCATAGGGTATAAAGTGGATGCTCAGATATTGGATATGTATTCTCAAAATTTTTTAGTAAGCCATTAGATGACTTAGAGGAGAGATTTGGTACATTTGCAGAGAAAGAATTGCAATTGCATAGCCAATTCAAGAAACCTAAAATAGTCTGAAAAGTTAGAAAAGAAGTAGAGTACACAGAGAGAATTGTTATTACAAAAGAAGTATTCCAAGAAGCTAGGAAGAGAACCCAACAAGTTGTAGAGGAGAGGCCATTCAAATTTTAATCAATCGGTCTAAAATTCTCCACTCCCAAGCCAAGACAAACCAGAAGCTCTACACCCTGCTCTAGTTCTCATAAGCCATCTAGCTCAAAAAAATCAAAAGCTAAATTATCCGGCAAAGGTGAAAAGAGAAATAAGGACAAAAGCTCAAGGGTATATGTCATTGTTAAGGATGATGAAGAGACATAGTCTGATGATATTGTGAAGGAAATCAAGACCAAGGGCACAAAAGCATCTAAAGTCTCTAAGGACAAGCCCTCTAGTGAAGGAAAAGCCAATAAGAAAATAAAAATAGAATCATAAAAGCCTAGCATGTTAGTCAAAGATGTCAAAGAAGAATTCACAATGCAAGGTAATTTGAAACCACTCTCTGAATATTATGACAAGTTTGATGATGTTGGTAAGAGAATTATTGAAGAAGCCATAGTGAAGTACTTGAATATTTTCAATAGGGCTCTAGTTGAAATAATGTCTGAGATTCCTAAAAGTTTGTATAACCTTTTACAGATGAGAAGATGTAGTGCAAAGGTAGAAGATGAAAGGTTAAAAGAATATGTGCTGGTAAATCTATGCCCTATGATAGTTATAGAGGAAATAAATTGAATACTCAAAGAAGCTAGAAAGGATTTTAGAAGAAAAATCAGAATAAATAAGCTTCTGATTGGACAAATTGATGAAGTGATCAAAGAGACAGAGAAAATATTGAAGCCAATTTTGGAAAAGAACAAATTTGATGTTGTTGATTCATCTATTTCGGAAGTACAAGAAGTGCATTCAAAATTTTAATAAGTTGAAGTAAATGTTTCCTCTATTCTAGAAGATGAAGGTGTGGATAAAGAGAAAGAGGATCAAGGTGGAGAGGAGACAAAAAAAGTAGAGTCAGTTGAGGATACTCAAAATCCTCTGGATCAATTAAATCAAATGGACATAATGCCATTTGTGGAGACTCAAGCTCCAACTAATAATGAAGGTCCAAAGGAGGTCAAAGAAGAAGTTGACTCAAAAGTTAAAAAGGTTGAGGTAATTGGTGTTGTCTCTGAAGCAAGAGACACTGCTAATTATGTCAAGGACTTCATTGCAAAGGATTGATAATATGATGAAACTATAAAGATTTGGTCAACTACTGAGAGGGGGGGGGGGGGCGAATCAGTAGATAGAAAATACACTAAAATTTCACCAAAAAAACTTTCAACTCTGAATCAACTCATAAAGTATACTGATTTAGATACTCAGACAAATCTGCATCTGCACTATTAAACTTTATCGGTTGTCCTAATACTCAATGATACAATGCAATAGATCTTGACAAATCCTTAAACCACTTTACTAATACTAGTAAAAGCATGTTTCAAATCATTTTTGGTCATTCAAATATATCTATGTAGATTTACCAGTCATTCAAATTAACCATATCAGAAACACATCCACAAAATCATTCACCACTTGACACAATGATTTTTCACATGGAAACCCAAATGGGAAAAACCATGGTGGGGATGAATACCCACAAGTAATTTGAACTCTTTTGAAGTTTTCTTTGTTAGGAGCCAAGCCTTGTTAGAAGCTTATAAAATAATGTCCTATTAGGAATAGATCTAGTTAAGGACCACCCAGTGAAGGGATTCACTACAAGTACCCTGTTAAAGGTAACCTCAATGGAGGATTTCAAATCCAATCTAATGGATCACTTGGTTAGAGGATTTTAACAAGAAGCCTATTAGAGCTTACCCAGTTAAGGGATTTAACTATTGTAATGGTTAGAGAACATCAGGTTCTTAACTAATCTGGAAACAATACTTTCTTGCTTAATCAGATCCTTTATCACTCCTATCTGCCTTCACAACATTCTACAGACATACCTCCTAGTTTGGCAACAATCACTCACACACTTAACCAAATTTCCAACACTTCATTGAAAAAAATCATTGACCTTATAAGAAAATACATTAGGTTGGTAACACAACACAAACCCTACAAATCTCATAAAGATTACAAACATATCGGTTCAATCTTGATTGTTAGATTACATGAAATCAACATTACATTCTTCTAGGCATCTACAACCATTCCTGGATCACCGCACATTGAATCCTATAACACATCACATGTTTTCCACTTCATGCTATGCATTTGATCATTCCTAAGATAAACTGTTATCTCTTACGTGTCAAATCCATTTCAAAATTCATCACGTGCAACATGCTTACATGGTATCTTCATCACCGATCATCATTCATTCATAGATCATCACAACCGATCTCAAAACTTCATTGATTAGGGTTCTACATCTCAAGTGGTTAGGGTTACCGGTTGAGGGTTATTGATGTATCTTCCCTACATCAACACCAGTTGCTTTACTAGATCATTACCGGTTGCAATTGACATCAATGACAACACCATACTTCTCCAATGCAATCTTCATGCAATGCCAACATTCTCTCCCTTTGGCATTGATGGCAATACAAATATCAATACCAATTGAGTGTCATGATTGAGAGTAAAGCACATACATAGGTATAGGAATCCTGGTTTACGTTTTCCAATCATCTTCATTTCTTCAGCTGGTAACTGGCTATCAATCATATACATTTCTTCTCCCCCTCTGACAACAATGCCAAAGTGAAGGTAAATAATTCTGGTTCTCATCCATGCTTCACCGATCTACAATTAGCTTCTCCCCCTATGGAGTAGCTCCATTCTTCACCAATCCTTCTTCAAGATTTTCAATAGGATCCAGGATTGATGTCTTTCACATCTTCTTAATTGACTTCATGTAGGGGTACAACCCGTAACTTACCTCTAAGATATTCAAATGTAGCCTTAGGTAGAGGCTTAGTAAAAATATACACCAGTTGTTCCCTAGTGGAAACATGCTCTAGTGATACATCCTTGCTTTGAACTTTCTCTCTTAGGAAATGATACTTTAGTTCTATATGCTTTGTCCTAGCATGCAACACTGGGTTCTTAGAAATATTTATAGTGTAGTACCCCTTCCTCAATCATACTATTCACATGCGTACTTTGTCTAAGTTGACTTTTCAGTACCTTTGTAGATCCCCCCTTGGTCATGATATTTATGTGCAACTAGTATGCTATCATGATGACGTATGCTTTAATATGTGTGTGTTCTAGTTAATGATGGTTATGCATTAATTTATTGATGATGATTAAATGTTGATTTCAATTATGCATTATGTTGGCATTATGTGAACCGATATGAGGACATAATGACATTGTGTGTTGTCATTGATGTCAATATGATGAAGACAAGAGAACTGGTATAACACTGTGAATTGGCATTTGTGCCAAAGTGAAGCAGTGTGTTTGTTCAAGGTGAACCGACATATGGTTATGGGAACTGGCACATGGAAACTTTGTATGACTATCGGTTGGTAGTCTCAACTTCTGGGTTTCCGATTGAAGTGCTTCAAGCCTGTGTGGCTCAGCTGGTGACTTTATGTGATGAGTTAGCATGGTAACAAAGAACAGATTGTATTGCCACGTAAGCCTTGTGTGCGTGAAGGATCTTGCATGAAGGAGATTGTTCCTATCTACCTCGAGAATGTGTGAAGTCTGTAAACGGTGATAATGTGAGATGAGTTATCAACCACCATGAAATCGGTGGAAAATGAATGATGGAGAATGTCTTGAGATTGGATCAAGACTGTTGCATTTAATGCAATGTGCTCAATGGTTAGAATTAAACCATTTGAATTCCTTAACCTAACAGGTTTAGGGTTTAGGGTTTATGCTACCAACCTATCTATTTTCCTATAAGGTAGATGTTATGATTCTTTCTGAGGTTGTTGGCAAAAGTTGTGTGTGTGTATCCAAGAGAAGAGATACGTGATTCTTGTCAGACCAGAGGAGAGAAGTGATACCTGCAGAGTGTAAGTGCAGAAGGTGAAGAGGAGCTAAAGTGGATCTGCATTGGCATTAAGTGTTGTTACCAGATCATTGTAATACCTATTGATCTCTAACCACCTCAATAGTTGGAAAATCCCTTAATAGGGTAGCTTTAACAGGGTGACTCAAAACCATTGAGTTCTTGAAATCCTCTAACAAGGTAACCTTTAACAGGGTTTAACCCTTAACTAGGTATTCTAGCCATGCCTTAACCGGGTGATCCCTAACAGGATCAGTTCCTAACAGAACCTATTGTATCAATCTTTAACCAGACAAGGCTCCTAACAAAGGGACTTCTAAAGAGTTAAAAAACAAGCTTGTGGGTATTCATCCCCACCATGGTTTTCCCCAATTGGGTTTCCACGTGAAAAATATGTGTGTCATATGTGATGTCTTTTTCATGTGATGCTATGTTGTTTTTTGTCAAGTGGTGAATTATGTTGATCTAGTTGTTTATATATATCTTTGATGGTAGATTACTTGTTCATGCACTAGGGTGAAATGGAAATGAAGTGTTAGATTGTATGAGAAGATAAGTGTCAACCAGTTTATGCTTGTCTCAGTTATTCTAGGTTTTGCCGGTTGTACTTTGTTTAAGATTGGTGTTACTGTTTGTCTATCAATGCACAATGTCTGCTGACAAACCAGTTTAAGATTGTTTTTTTGTCTGTATTGATTCATTCCCCCCTCTCAATACCGGTTTGGTACTATCTATTCATCATTGAGTTATCAATTGGTATTAGAGCATCCTCCAGTTCCTATGTGTTATAAGCTTAACCACTTGAGGTAAAGATCCCAATCTAATGATGAAGAGGGAAGGTCCAAAGTTTAATAGAGAAAATTTCAGTATATGAAAAGACAGAATGAAGATATACATCAGAAGCATGGGTGCTCAACATTGGATCTATATTGATAATGCCTATGTTCCCCCTACTGGTACTCTCACCGATGACCAAAAGAGAGAAATGCAGGAGAATGGGCAAGTCATGGAAGCCCTAATTAGTAGTTTATCTAACATTGAGTTTATTGATGTCCAAGATAAAGTAAATCCCAAAAAGGTATGGGATACTCTTGAAAATATCTATGGCGGTGATGAGCATGCAAAACAAGCTAAGGAAGAAAGCCTTAGAGGGAAGTTTGAAGACATGCAGATGGTTGAAGGTGAGACCATTCAATAGTATGGAATAAGAATCAAAACCATTGTTGGAGATATCAAGAGTGCAGGTGGTAAAATGGAAGATTCCACTGTGGTAAGAAAAGTCCCGAGATCCTTATTACCGGTTTATGCAATAAGGGTTGCTGCTATTCAGGAGTGGAGATCAATAGACAAGACTAAGGTATCCTTAGACTCCATCATTACAAAGTTGACAACGTATGAGCTAAATAGTTTTGATGGCAGTGTTCAAAAGACTGAATCAACTTTTAAAGCTTCTATTGTACCATCCAGAAAAGGAAAAGAAGCTAGCACTAGTGGTGAACCAAGATAGAGCAGAGAAATGGATGATGAGGAGATTCTAATGGCATTTGAAGCTCTTCTTGCCAAGAAACTTCCTAAGGGAACCGACAAATACAGAGGTAAGATTCCTTTGAAATGCTTTTCTTGTAACCAGATAGGACATATTGTTGTGAACTGTCCTAATGGCGACAACAAGGATAAACCGGAAAGGTTCAAGAAATTCAAAGGAGGAAACCAGAGAAAATGTTTTGTGGCAGTTGATGAAGGTGTCATTAATGAGGAATCAGAAGATGAAGAAAATGAAGATATTGTGTTTGTTGTTGTCAAGGAAGATGTGTTAGACAAGAAGGCTCTTGTCTTCCAATTTGATAATTCCAATGAGTGGATTATTGACAGTGGTTGTTCTCACCATATGACTGGTGACTAGAGAAAGTTTCTATCCTTGGAAGAGTATAATGGTGGTGTGGTTCGCTTTGGTAATGATGCACCATGCATGGTCAAAGGCAGAGGGTCCATCTCTCTGAATGGAAAGAGTAGTGCTGACAATGTGTATTGGGTTTATGGTCTCAGACACAACCTTCTGAGTGTTGCCCAGTTGAATAATAGTGGTCTCACTCTAGAATTCAAGAATGGAGTGTGTAGAATCAAAGGAAAGAATGGTGAATAGGTGGCCACCAGCATGCAAACCAAAGGTAACCTATTTTAGCTGAATGCAAATATAAGTACATGTCTTATGGCTAAATTTGATGATAGCTGGATATGGCATAGGAGACTCTACCATGTAAACTTTGATAAAATTGTGAAGGCTAGTAAGATCAAGGCAGTTAGAGGGTTGACAGTGCTAAGCAAACCAAATATTACCTTGTGCAGAGAGTGTCAATTGGGGAAAATGTCTTCCTCAACCTTTAAAGGTAAATCTTTCACTACTGACAATTTGCTTGATCTTGTGCATAATGATTTGTGTGGTCCTATGAAAACTAGGAGTGTGTAGGGTGATAGGTACTTCATGATTCTCACTGATGACTAGTCAAGAATGATGTGGGTCACATTCTAGAAAGATAAGTCTGAAGCTTTTGTAAAGTTCAAAGCTTTCAGAGCATTACTGGAGAAGGAAAGTGGTAAAAGGATCAAGTGCCTCAGAATTGATCAAGGAGGGGAATTCACTTCTGGTGAATTCAACAAGTACTATGAAGAACATGGCATCAAGAGGAAACTATCTACCCCCCAAACTCCATAGTAGAATGGCCTAGCAGAGAGGAATAACTGAACTATGGTTGAAGCAACTAGAACTATGTCGATTCAAGGAAAGGTAGTCCACACCTTTTGGAGAGAAGCGGTGAGCACTGTAGTCTACACAATGAACTGGGTACTCATCAAGAAAGGTAAGGGTAAAACTCCTTATGAGTATTGGACCGGTAAGACACTTGTGGTTAGCTACTTTAGAGTGTTTGGTAGATAATGTTACATCAAGAGGAGTGAACACCAGAGCAAATTTGATGTGAAATGTGATGAGGGAATATTCATAGGGTATTCCACCAAGAGAAAAGCTCTCAAGTGTTTCAATAATAGGACTCAAAGAATCATGGAAAGCATCAATGTAAGAGTTGATGAGACCTCTGAGAAAACTGAGGAAACTAGTAGTAAGCAAGTGGTAAATGAACCGGTTGTAACCTTCTGGGAACCATTTGTCAGTCAACTGAGTACCAGCAACAGTGTTCCTACACTGGTAGATGTAGATGCTGATACTAATGGAGATGAGGATGAAGAAGAAAAGCAAGAGGAATCTATCAAGACCATTCCTCAGTATGTCAAGCTAAATCATGATCCTAAGCAGATCATAGGAGATAAGGATGCAAGAATCCTTACAAGAAGAAAGGTCAAAGAAAACTCATGTATGATCTCTAAATTTGAGCCTAAATCATTCAAAGAGGCACATAAAGATGAAGACTGGATAAAGGAAATGGAAGAGGAACTTGACCAGATAGAGAAAAATGGTACATGGTCTTTGGTACCCAGATCAGAGCATAAAAATGTCATTGGTACTAAATGGGTTTTTAGAAATAAGTTGAATGAGGATGGCACAGTGATTAGGAACAAGGCCAGATTGGTGTGCAAAGGATATGCCCAAGAAGAAGGAGAAGACTGTGGAGAAACCTTTGCTCTTGTAGCCAGATTGGAAGGAGTTTGTATGCTTCTTGAATATGCAGCTTTTAAAGGTTTCAAAGTATATAAAATGGATGTAAAATCTGCATTCCTAAATGGTGTACTTGAAGAGGAGGTGTATATAAAGCAACCAGATGGGTTTTCCCTACTTGAAGATAGTGACATGGTGTGTAGGCTACATAAAGCCTTATATGGTCTAAAGCAGGCACCTAGAGCATGGTATGAACATCTGCATTCCCATCTTGTGAAGATTGGATTTGAGAGAACAAGTGAAGATGGCAATATCTACTTGAAGTCTGAAGGATATCAGATCCTAATCTATGAGGTATTTATTGATGACATCACCTTTGGTGGAGATGACAAGATGAGTCACGAGTTTGCAAATGAGATGAAGAAAGAGTTTGAGATGTCACTCATAGGGGAGATTAAGTTCTTCATTGGACTGCAGATCCAGCAGATGAAAGATGGAATCTTTATCACTCAGTCCAAGTATGTCAAAGAGGTGTTGAAGACCTTTGGCATGGAAGATAGAAAACCGGTTGGTACCGATGGTGACTGGTTGTAAACTATCCAAAGAGGATGACTCAGCATTGGTTGATGAGAAGGAATATTGATCAATGATTGGTAAGTTGCATTATGTAGTGTATAGCAGACTAGATATAGCACATGCAGTTGGCATTACTGCAAGGTTCCAAAAAATCTCAAGAGAATCCCACTTGGCTGCAGTCAAGCGGATTCTTAGGTATCTGAAGGGAACTGTTGATTATGGATTATGGTATCCATATAGCAAGGATTTCAACTTGAAAGTATACATAGATGCTGATTGGGGAGGTAATGTAGATGACTAGAAAAGCACAACTGGTGGTACATTCTTTCTCAGTGGTAGACTGGTCTCATGGATGAGTAAGAAGTAGAGTTGTATCTCTAAGTCTACAGCAGAAGTAGAGTATGTTGCAGCTTTCATGAACTGCACTCAGACAATTTGGATGAAGCATGTATTAAATGGCTTCAATGTTCCTGTATCTGAACTGGTAAGTATATTTGGTGACAATACTAGTGCAATTAACATCTCCAAGAATCTGGTTTTACATTCTAGAACCAAGCACTTTGAGCTTAAGTATCATTTCTTAAGGGAAAAGGTTCAGAACAAAGAGATTGCATTGGAACATGTTTTCAGTAAGGAGCAGTTAGAAGACATATTCACCAAGCCTCTCCCAAAGGCTACATTTATGTACTTAAGAGGTGAATTAGGGGTGTTTTCCCTTCAGGAGGTAAACTAAAGGCATATGCTCCACATCAGTCAAGTATTACATAGTCAAATTTTCTTTGGATTGATGTGTTGAAGGATGCTACTCCTCAGAGGGAGCAGCATAATGGAACAGGGAAGCTTGTTGTCACTTTGGCATTGTTGTCAAAGGGGGAGAAGAAGTGAAGCAGAGAAGATATCTATAGAAATTGGGGGAGAAGATATGAAGCGGAGAGATATCTTTGTATATTGCCATCAATGCCAAAGGGGGAGATTGTTGGCATTATGTGAACCGGTATGATGACATAATGACATTGTGTGTTATCATTGATGTCAATATGATGAAGAGAAGAGAACCGGTATAACACTATGAACCGACATTTGTGCCAAAGTGAAGCGGTGTGTTTGTTCAAGGTGAATCCGCATATGGTTATGGGAACCGGCACATGGAAGCTTTGTATGACTACCAGTTGCTAGTCTCAACTTCAAGGTTTTTGGTTGAAGTGCTTCAAGAATGTGTGGCTCAACCAGTGACTTTAAGTGATGAGTTAGCATGGTAATGAAGAACAGATCGCATTGCCATGTAAGCCTTCTGTGCATGAAGGATCTTGCATGAAGGAGATTGTTCCTATCTATCTCAGGAATGTGTGAAGTCTGTAAATGGGGATAACGTGTGATGGGTTATTAGTCGCCATGAAATCGGTGGAAAACAAATGATGGAGAATGTCTTGAGATTGGATCAAGACTTTTGCATTTAATGCAGTGTGCTCAATGGTCAGGATTGAACCGTTTGAATTCCTTAACCTAATAGGTTTAGGGTTTAGGGTTTATGCTACCGACCTATCTGTTTTCCTATAAGGTCGATGTTGTGATTCTTTCTAAGGTTGTTGGCAAAAGTTGTGTGTGTGTATCCAAGAGAAGAGATACATGATTCTTGCTAGACTAGAGGAGAGAAGTGATACCTGCAGAGTGTAAGTGCAGAAGGTGAAGAGGAGCTAAAGTGGATCTGCGTTGGCCTTGAGTGTTGTTACCAGATTATTGTAATACCTGTTGATCTCTAACCACCTCAACAATTGGAAAATCCCTTAACAGGGTAGCTTTTACCAGCTTGTTATAAATCCTTTAATAGGCTAACTCAAAACCATTGAGTTCTTGAAATCCTCTAACAAGGTAACCTTTAATAGGGTTTAACCCTTAACCAGGTATTCTAGCCATCCCTTAACCGGGTGATCCCTAACAGGATCGGTTCCTAACAAAACCTATTGTATCAGTCTTTAACCGGACAAGGCTCCTAACAGAGCAGACTTCTAAAGAGTTCAAAAACAAGCTTGTGGGTATTCATCCCCATCGTGGTTTTTCCCAGTTGGGTTTCCATATGAAAAATATGTGTGTCATATGTGATGTCTTCTTCATGTGATGCTATGTTGTTTTATGTCAAGCGGTGAATCATGTTGATCTAGTTGTTTTTATATATATATATATATCTTTGATGGTAGATTACATGTTCATGCACTAGGGTGAAATGGAAATGAAGTGTTAGATTTTATGAGAAGATAAGTGTCAATTGGTTTATGCTTGTCTTAGTTATTCTAGGTTTTTCCAGTTGTACTCTATTTAAGACCGGTGTTACTGTTTGTCTATCAATGCACAGTGTCTGCTGACAAACTAGTTTAAGATTGTTTTTTTGTCTGTACTGATTCACCCCCCCCCCCTCCTCTCAGTACCGGTTTGGTACTATCCGTTCATCATTGAGTTATCACACTAATGATTATGGACTGACTCATTTCCCTTATGCATGTTGTGTGCCATATGAATGTATCATGTATGTGCATGTATAGGGTGTTGGGAGATGGGTTCTCATCACTCACTATGGTGAGACATGAGAATTCATGATTCTCCTTCACCAATGTGTCTACTAAGTTTGTATTTATATGCATGTGAGGCTTGTTGATGCAGGATATTGTAGGTACAGGTACCATGTAGGTACGAGGTATCATCTCCACCTAGCTTCATTGGTTTGAGTGTGCATTATTGATCAGAGGAGATAGTTGTAAGGCCCTACAATTACCCTAGTCATGCTCAATAGTAATCATTGTCAGTCGTGCATCAGTTACTTATGTTTGGTATGTGGGTCATGAGTTTATCTGGTTTTCTTGAGTTGTGTTATGCGTTTGTGAAATTAACCATTAAATCTTAAAGTGTTTAATTAGTTAAATATGTTTATTGCACATTCATAAATAAAAGGGATTAAATTAAATAAGACCCCTATGTGTGATTAATCAGTAAATCAAATTGTTTAATTCATATTACTAGGAAGTTTGATTAATGGTTATTTTTCAAATGGTGAATTAAAT
This sequence comes from Cryptomeria japonica, assembly GCF_030272615.1. Taxonomy (NCBI): domain Eukaryota; kingdom Viridiplantae; phylum Streptophyta; class Pinopsida; order Cupressales; family Cupressaceae; genus Cryptomeria; species Cryptomeria japonica. Next base: position 511,436,928 of record NC_081409.1, read on the forward strand.
AAGTATATGCATTTTTAATAGAAATTATGAAAATTAGCTATGCATATGTATTTTTGTAAAAAGGTTAAATAGAATTGGAAAAGTAAAATAATAAAATCTTTTACCCTTATTGACTTTTGAAATAGAATTTGTAAGTTTTAAATTATTTGAGGAAATTAAATGAGGAAGAGAAAAACATTTTTGCATATTAACTATTTGGAAATGATTTAATTTGGTTAAAAATATTTTTAACCAAAAATAGATTTTTAGGTCAAAATTTTCTTTATAACCTATATTTTTTTCATGAAATGGGGATTATGTTTTGGATTGAAGATTTTGGTTTTGAATGAAAATTTTGATTTGAAGTTGGATTGAAGAAATTCTTGGAGATTACAGGTTGGGCTCATCTCAAATTTCTTCCTGGTTAACTATTAAGGTTGGATTCTAGTTTATATATTTATGTTTGTATTGTTTGAATTGTATTTGTTTGAATAAATCTTTGTGTGAAGAGAATTGATGTCAAAATTTAATTGAAACATTCATTTAGTTTTGAAAGGTGAAATATGTATGATTTAAATCAAATTTAGCTAATTTCCCCAAATCTATTTCTTGATTTCAAATTAGTTTTATGCTGGCAAAATTTTGCCAATTTGTGAATTTTGTGAATGCTGGTAAAAAATAAATACAGTCTTGAAATATTTTCCAAAACTTTCAATTTGACTTGGTTTTGTTTAAATCTAAATGAGAGGTTTACAAAAAAAAACAATTTAATTGCCCTCTCTGTAAAAATTTTCATCACTCAAAAAATTTCATTATCATATTTGACAAAGAAATTTTATTTTTGAAAAAAAAAAAATTAAACCACTGTGTTTTTGTGGTTTTACGGGGAGACGTATTGGTGTTGCGTGGGAAGGAAGCCATGGGCTCACCATCCATGGCAGTCCATGGTGGGAACCATGGTGGGAACCATGGTTTCCCCACCCTACTTTCCTTTACTTTAAAGTAAAGTTTGCTTTTTTATTAAAGTTTGTTTTTTCTTTTTATTTAATAATATTTATTTTTTATTATTAATAAATTTTTTTAATTATTAATTAAACTTTTATTTTTATATAATTATATATTATTAAATATTAATGATGAATATTAATATTTGACAATATAATAAAAATAATTATCTTAGATTAAGGTAATTTCATTATTAAGTTAAGTTTTAATATTTGTATATTAAAATATTAATAAAATAGATACATAATGTTATAGGGTATATATATGTATATTTATATTTATTAATAATTATTCATCAGTTGGAAATTTAGTGGAAATGATTTATTGGGGAAATTTATATATTTATATATGTATTAATGATCTATTTATGTTGTGAGAATTTTAATTAGATTATTAATGAATTATTTTAATTGGGATAGTGAAATTGTATTTGTTTTTTTCAATCAAACAAAATTGGAAAACATAGAAAACTTGGTTGATAGGAAATGGATAGAAAACAATATTGCATGAATTCTTTTTACCTTGATGTTTATCTATCTTGCCTATGTGTTGGCTTGTAATTAAGATATTGAACAAACCAATTGAATTAGTTATTCTATGCAATTCTTGTATGTTGTTTTCAGTTAAGACTTTATTTCGTAATTCGATGGAATCCTTTTGTTTACTCAACCTAGGTACTAGGTTCATGTGACCAAGTGAACTACTATTATTGAGCCTAAACTCCTTGAGTATTTTGGTATCGTGAGTCGCACCTTAGAGTTCAGTAGGTTTTGGTGCCATAAGGGAGAGTGGCTTTCAAGTGGGGGGCACTCCCAAAGTGGTTATTAGGATAACCCATTAGAAGTTGAGTAATAAGTGATAACTTAATTAAAAAAAAAGGGGGTTGGGTTTTACAAACACTAAACAAGATAAATGTGCCTCGCTCATGGTTGAGTGCTTGTATAGACTCGGGATACAGTGAGAAGGCCTGGAATAGAAAACCATCTAACTTGTCTTCACGAAAGGATAGCTTGGGTTCACATAGAACTTGGATGTGGCTGGGAGTTTGGGAGAGGCTACCAGGATAACCCATGATGGGGACCGGGACCTATGGAGTCTTGCTAGGATAACCATGTCAAACTATATGCCGACACTCTTCTCTTATGTGCGCGGTTGTGTAGACTTGTAGATGTCACCTGATAGTCTTGTGAAGTCTTATCTAGTGTGTATTTTTATGTTTCATGAGATGATCCAATGTCATGTTAGACCATGTGTTTTTTCCTTATGTTCTCCAATGTGCAGTCTTGTGTTGATTTTGCTTGGAGCACTGTTCTGGGAGTCATATCTTTGTGTTTAAGCTTCATGTGAGTACCTGATATTCCTGTTAGAGCATGGGGTTCTTATGATGGTATGCGAGGAATTATTTTTGCATGTGATCTAGTTGTTCTTTTGTATTTACTCCATTACATGTTTCAGATGGTTCCTCTTGTTCCTCTCAGATCATTTATGTATATTTTGGTCCCTATGTGGTCATATGTATTATTTGTTTTTGTACACCTTGATGGCAGGATGTAATTGATGTGAACCTTATGCATTTTTTACCTTTTATTTAATAGAGTGGTCTTACACTTGAAGCAAACCCGGAGATGTAGCCCATTAGGGGTGAACTCCAACATCAATTGGTGTTGTATGGTGTGTGTGTTCATCTGGTTCCTTTTTTATTTTGGATGCATGAATGACATTATGGTTAAAATGTATAATGTAGTTTAGATGATATTAATCTTATTGCATGTATCAAGTTATCAATTAGATGCAGTAATATGGATTATGATGAATGTATCTTAAAGATGTAATGTAGCTAATGTCAGATGTATATATTCAATCATGCTAGTTAAATCTCTTATGGAATTTAATTTCTATGTCCTTGTGGTAATCATTTTGTCATGAGTAGGTTTAATGATTCTCATTGTTTATTGGATTAATAAACTTTAATGTTCATTGGATTAATCGAGTAATCTTCATTGGAAACCCTTTAGGTGTTTAAGTTAAGTCTTTTTCTTGTGCAAATTTCATTGCAATATTTAATTTAATGCATCTTTAAGATCTTTAATGTTAAAAAAATAAAGAAAAAATCATTTGCACTCTTTTTGAGATTTCTAGTTGAATCCTTTAGGGTTTCTTGGCGGGGCATTACATATAGCACTTGTGTTATCACATAAAATTCTTACTGGTTTTGATATCTTTAGCTTGAAACCTTCCAATATGTGTTTCATCCAGATTGCTTGGGTACAATTCATGTAAGTTGCAACATATTCAGCTTCTACTATTGATTGAGAGATACAACTCTGTTTCTTGCTACTCCAAGAAAAAATGCTCCTCTAGTTGTACTCTTCCTGTCATCAACATTTCTTGCCCAATTTGCATCGGTATAGACCTCTAAGTCAAAGTTTCTTGCATATGGATACCATAATACATAATCTATAGTGCCTCTCAAGTATCTGAAAAATTGTTTTGGTTGAAACCATGTGTGACTCCTTCAAGCTTTTCTGAAATCTGGAAACCAATCCTACTGCATGAGCAATGTCCGGTCTATTGTGGACAATATAATGTAGCTTACCTATCATGGACCTATATTCCTTTTCATCAACTAGTGTAGAATCATCTTCCTTTGACAATTTACAACCTGTACCCATTTGTGTTCCAACTGGTTTATAGTCTCCTATTCCAAAAGTTCTTAACACTTCCTTCACATACTTAGATTGTGTGATAAAAATACCTTCCTTCATCTGTTGGATTTGCAAACCTATGAAATTTTTTATTTCACCTACCAGTGATATCTCAAACTCATTCTTTATTTCATTAGTAAAATCATGACACATATCATCATTTCCTCCAAAAATGATATCATCAACAAATACCTCACTTACCATTATTTTATCTCCTTCAGTCTTGAGATAAATATTAACTGGTTCTTTGAAAACCTATCTTTACTAAATTAGAGTGCAATCTTTCATACCATGCTCTTGGTGCTTGTTTCAAACCATATAGCACCTTATGTAGCTTGCACACTATATCCTTTTCTTCAATCAATGCATAACCATCAGGTTGTTCTATGTAGACTTCCTCCTCCAACATTCCATTTAAACATGTTGACTTAACATCCATCTAATATACTTTAAATCCTTTGTATGTTGCAAATGCAAGTAAAGTCCTTAATCCTTCTAGTCTTTCTACTAGTGCAAATATCTCACCATAGTTTTCAGCTTCCTCTTGTGCTTGTCCTTTGTATACCAATCTATCTTTATTTCTGACCACTACTCCATCTTCATTTAGTTTGTTTCTGAATACGCACTTTGTACCTATTATGTTCTTATTCTCCGATCTAGGTACCAATGACCAAGTATTATTCTTCTCTATTTGGTCAAGTTCTTCCATTTCCTTGATCTAGTCTTCATCTGCAAAGGCTTCTTTTGTAGTTCTAAGCTCGATGGTGGAGATCATACAAGAGTCTTCTCTAAGCCTTGTTCTAGTTAGCACACCTACATTCTTGTCTTCGATAATTTGATAAGGGCTATGATTGAGTCTAACATATCTTGGAATAACATGATCTTGATTTCCAGGTTCTTCTTCTTCTTCACTTTCTTCATCTTCTGATGGACCTTCCTGTTCTCGTTGAATTGGGGCTTCAATGTTCAGTTCTCCAACTTCTGGCTTTACCAGTTCCGGTTCCAGAAATAGTGTGTTAGGTTCTTCTTCTTCCTTCTCCTTGCCAATTTCTTCTCATTTTTCAGGAAATTCATCAACTCAAACATTGGCACTTTCAATGATCTTCTTAGTCCAGTTGTTGTAGCACTTGTAAGATTTTCTCTTGGTGGAGTAACCAAGAAATATGCCTTCATCACTTTTTGCATCAAACACTAATATAGTCACTTCTTTTAATAAAACATCTACTACCAAATATTTTGAAGTAACTGACATTAGGTGATCTACCATACCAGTATTCATAGGGTGTTTTGTCTTTACCTCTTTTAACCAGTATCTGGTTCATTATATAAATAGTTGTGCTAAGAGCTTCTCTCCAGAATGTCTTAGCAACACCTCCTTGAATTAACATAGTCCTAGAAACTTCAACTACTGATTGGTTGTTCCTTTTTGCAATACTATTCTGTTGTGGTGTCCTTGGTGCAGATAGCTACCTCTTGATCCCATTGTCTTCACAATATTTAGTGAATTCCTCTAAAGTATATTCACCACCTTGATGAGTCCTTAGACATTTAAACTTCTTTCCACTTTCATTTTCAACCAAGGCTCTGAATGCCTTAAATTTGTTGAATGCCTATGTCTTGTCTTTCAAGAATGCGACCCACATCATCCTTGAGCAGTCATTGGTAAATATCATGAAGTATCGATCTCCTTGAATACTCCTAGTCCTCATTGGTCCACATAGGTCAGTATGAACCAAATCTAGCAAATTTTTAGCTAAGAAAGTTTTTCTCTTAAAGGTTGAGGGTGTCATTTTCCCTAACTGACATTCCTTGCACAAAGCATTCACCGGTTTGTCCAACTGTGGCAAACCTCTTACTGATTTTGGCTTGCTGACTCTTACAATGTTATCAAAATTCACATGGAAAAACCTCTAATGCAAAGCCAACTATCTTCAACTTTTGCAATCAAACAACTATTGACTTTAGAGTTTAAGTGAAATAAGTTACCTCTTGTTTGTTTTTCGGTTACAATCAATTCACCTTTGCTTCCAAATACCTTACAAACTCCATTCTTGAATTATAATGGGTAACCTTTGTCATTGAGTTGAGCAACACTCAAAATATTGTGTTTCAGACCTTCAACTCAGTAGAAATCATCTGCACTACTCTTACCATTCAAGTAGATGGATCCTTTCCCTTTCCCCATGCAAGGTGAGTTGTTCCCAAATCTCATAATAGCTCCATCAAATTCTTTCAATGTAAGAAACTTACTCTAGTCACCGGTCATGTGGTGTGAACAACCATTGTCTATAATCTAGTCATTTGAACTATCCAAGTGAGAGACCAATGCATTCTGATCTAATATCTCTTCTTTGATAGAAATAAAGACAATGTCCTCATTTTCATCACCCTTAGATTCTCCATCTGTAATTCCTCCATCCACTACAATGAGATAATTTATTTTTCCTTTTCCTTTGAACTTCCTATATTTCTCTCATTTTTCCTCGTTATCTCCATTAGGACAGTTAGCAACAATATGTCCTATTTGGTTACATGCAAAACATTTCAATGGTAGTTTACCTCTATACTTACCGATACCTCTAGGTAACCACTTGGCCAACAATGCTTCAAGTTCCATCAGACTATCATCATCATCTACCTCTTTGCTGAATCTGGATTCATGACTGTGACTAGATTGTTTTCTTTTCCTTATCAATGGGGTTGAGACTAAGGCTTTAAATGCAGATTCTGACAACTGAACACTTCCATCAAAACTATTTAATTCAAAAGCAATTAATTTACCAATGGTAGAGTCAAGAGTTACCTTTGTATTGTCAATAGAGTTGAGTTCTTGAGTAGCTAAAACTCTTATAGCATAGACCAGTAGAAGGGTTCTCAACACCTTTCTAACCACAATGGCATCCTCCACTATACCTCCAACACTTTTGATTTATCTAACAATCTCCTTGATTCTCTAACCATACCGTTGAATGTTTTCACCTTTAGCCATTCTCATGTCATCAAATTTTCCTCTGAGACTTTCTTCCTTGGAAATATTTACATGCTCATCACTGCCATAGATTTCTTCCAGTTTTTTCCAAACTTCATATGCCATCTCCAATCCATGAACATCAACATATTCTAAATTGGACAAGGTACTGATGATGGCCTTCAATGCTTGATTGTTCTCTTGTTTCTCCTTCTGATCATCTATTATAATTCCACTAGGCAAGTTATACTTAGTAACAACTTGATCCCAATACCGACTTCCTAAGCTCTTGATTTAAATCTTCATCCTATCACTCCAGATTCTATAGTTATCTCTATTAAACTTCAGACCTTATCTCTTCATGATTTTCTCCTAGTTCTTTTCCTCAAGCTGTTAGGCTTATACTCAAGAGGACCTGGAATGATCTGATACCAATTGATAATGTAGTCACATAAATCTGTCCACTTAATTAAATGAATATTTAATATTTATTTGATTATTTAACCATCAATTAATAATTAATTAAATTAATATATTTAATTAATTCATCTTAACCCTCTTCTCCTATTAGTTAAATAAATTATTCAATTTATTTGATTTAATTCACTTAACCAAATTCAGACCATTAATTAAATAAATAAATCATATTTATTTAATTAAATCTTCTCTCACATTTAAATAAATTAATATTTATTTAAAACCCCCAAAATCCCACCTCTCACATTTAAATAAATTAGCATTTATTTAAATCACCTTTATCCTCCACCCACTTGGATTTTCCTACAAATGCAAGTTGCACAATTATTTTAAATAAATAATTTATTTAAATCACCTTTATCCTCCACCCACTTGTATTTTCCTACAAAAGCAAGTTGCACAACTATTTTAAATAAATTATTTATTTAAAATCCTATTTATCCTCACCCACTTGAAACCTTTAATGGTTTCCCTTAAAGTATTCAAACTTGATGGCTTTAAAGTCTTCAAACTTGATGGCTTCCTTCTATAGTCTTCTTAAGACTTTAATGGTTTTCCTTAAAGTCTTCAAGCCTTTAATGGTTTTCCTTAAAGTCTTCAAGCCTTTAATGGTTTCCCTCAAAGTCTTCAAGCATTTTAATGCTTTATCTTCTTTTTCTCATTTAAATAAATTAATATTTATTTAAATATTTATCCAAATGCAACTTACACCATTTAATTGAAATAAATGATTTTATTTTAATTGAAAATACCAAAATTTCTCCCACTTGCATTTTCCTACAAAATCCACTTGTATGCCTAAACCCCTTCTAAATTATTCTAAACCCTTCCTAATTAGTCTAATCCATCCCCTAAATATTGTCACATTCCTAAGAAAATTGGAGTCACTTCTCAAAGACTCCAAAGTCTTTGAAAAGCAATTAATGCTTTGTGTGTTCAACAAATTAACCCTCAAAGTCTTGGATAACCTTTGAAAGCTTTCAACCTTCAACCACTAAATGGCTCAAAGTCTTTGATAACCATTGAAGGCTTTCAACCTTCAACCACTTAATCCCCAAAGTCTCCAATAACTATTAATGGTTACCTCAAACCCTCCCACGTGGTTAAAACATTTGTTTTGACTCAACCTCTACCCAACCCAAAGGTCTCATCAGACCATTAATGCTTTGACCATGATTATCTCTTAAACATTGGACAAAGTTTTTATCCTTGGATTAACTCTTAATCTAGTGGGTAATCTTAATTTAGACTTGACCCTTACCTTCTAGATAACCATGAGGTCTTCTCAGGCCTTTAATGCCTCCAACCTCTTCTCTCAACCCAATCCTATGTTGACACTTGTCACCATTTTATTGGTGCCAATTGTGCACATGGATCCCCAACTTTCAAACTTGGCCCTTGATTAAACCATTCAATCTTAACCCTTCATTTCCCCATTTCTTCTATAAATAGAATCCTTCTCCTCAAGCAAAAGAGGAGAAGCATTTTAGAGTATTGTTGTTATACTGGCATTAGCATAGAGCTTTTTCATAGCATCACTATCTACTCTTGCATAGTATTTGCTTATCATATTCAACCATCTTGAATCTCCATATGGCATCCATGGCTAGTGATAAAAGCTGAGAGCTACACTCATTTGGGACTTGGAGAGGAGAGGAACAAGGGAGGAGCAACTATGAGCATCTTGATTAGCTATTTCATTCTATGTTTATATGCTTTCTATTTCATGCTTAATATCTCTCTTGATATGCCTGTTTAGGATAATCTTTTGTTGCTAACACTAACGTTTGTTTCTTGTGCTCTTGTGTGTGTTGCCATCAAACAGATTTTCTAATCATTTTTGCCACGACGTGTAACAACATTGCAATTTGAGGTGGGATTTTTGAAGGTTATAGTTGCAATTTGTTCACTGGCATCATACAGGTGATTTATAGTGTAGTTATACGCAGCCTGCGTATAATCAGTGGTATCAGTGCCTCGCCGGGAAGTGGAAGGACCCCTTTGATCTTGTGATGGAAGTGGATTCTTGAACATCTGATGATCATTATTTGTCGTTTTTGGATCATGTCCTTCAATCTCAATTTCTCCTCGATCAATAAGATCTTGAATGAGATCTTTCAATCGGTGACAATTACTTGTCTTGTGTCCTCTTCCTTGATGGAACTCACAGTGTTCAGTATCTCTCCACCATGCCGGTTTAACTTGCAGCTCATAATTGGATAGCTTAGGTAGAGTGATCAAATTCTGAGAAATGAGTTGTCGCATCACTGTTTCAATGGGTTCCCCTAAGGGAGTGTATGTGCGTTTTTGTTTTTGTGGACGAGGTCTTGGTTCATCCTGAGATGTGATGTGACCTTGATTGGAAGGAACATTTGTATTATTTTGAGGTGGATGATTTTGTCCTGCAAACCGAACCACAGGTTGTGCATTTTGGATAGTTCGAGCATCCACAACCCCATCGTTGATGATATTCTTATTTTTGTTCCAGAAGTTCGGTTTATCACTATTGAAGCGCGGGCGAGGGCCATCTTTTGGTTCATTAAAGATTTTGATGAGTCCTTTCTTGATGAGTGCCCTTTCACATTTTATACCCTTGGTGATCATATCGTTAAAAGAGTCTGTGTCTTTGACATCCAGGTGAAATTCCAATTCTTCGTTTAAGTTGGAAATGAAAATTTCCACTAGTTCTCATTCAGGTAACTGAAGAGAACGTCTGCTAGACATTTGGCGCCATCGTTGCAGGAATACTAAGAATAGTTCACCTAGTTTTTGTTTGGTATTGCACAGATCAGCCATGGTGATGTCGCGTTCAATGTTATAAGAGTAATGAGATAGGAACTTCTGGATGAGTTCCTCAAATGTTCTAATGCCACCTGGAAGTTGGGAAAACCATGATGTGGTTGTTCCTCCCAAGCTTTGGGGAAAAAGGCGCATTAGGTATGTGTCCTCATAAGCCACTTCAAGACAAGCAGAATGAAATTCTCGGACATGATCACGGGGATCCCCCTTTCCTTTATATTTTTCAAATTTGGGTGTTTCAAACCCACGTGGAAAGGGTGGCATATAAAGATTCCTATCAAACGGATAGGGACAGATGTCGTTAAGTGAAAATTGATTGGTCTTAACACCACTATGAAGTTGTTGGGCGAGATTCTCGACTTGTTGCCGTAACATTTCCATTTCATTTGGAGGAGGAGGTGGTGGGTTACCTCGAGGAATGTTATATCTGATTTGATTTCTACCCCTTTCCTCCTCATGGCGACTTTGTCTTTCTGATGCTTGTCTTAATTGGGCAAGATCAAAGTCTGAGGGGAGTTTGGCTCCTTCTTGAGCAAGTCTTAAGAAGTGAGCATCCGCATTGCTCCTGAGAATTTCATCAAACAATCTGTTAAAGTGAGGGTTATGCTGAACCCTTTCGATTGTTGAAGGAGTGGGACTACTTGGGTTTTCATCATTTACATTTCCTCCAAGTGCTTCTTGAAATTCATTGAGGTTGTCCTCTTCTTCCCCAATTTCTATTTCTCGTTGCCTTGATCGCGATCGGGTTTGAGCCATTTTGTTTGCAAGTTTGTGTTGAAGTTGATTGAAGATGATGATGAGTTGTTCGATGAAAGATGGATGATTAGTGGATTGTGTTGTATGTAGATCTCTAGCACTCTAAGGTAGATGTAACCAAAATTCCTTCTTTGAATTGCTTGCTTGTTTGATAAGATTGGATGTGATAAGGTGTAGATAAATCTGAGATGTGTTACAGATTCAACTACCTAGTAATGAGAGGATTCACTCATGAACTAGTTTTAACTTGCGTAGATGTGTCTCTTAGGATGAGCTTATCCTAGATGTAGAAAGAATCTAAAAAGTGATGTGATGTGTTTGATTTCAAGCAATATCTAAAAAGGAATCTTGGGACAAGAACCTCTTAATGTTTTGAGAGTTGGGACGGATTGATGATGGAATAATGATGTATGAATGAGATGATGGATGTTTTGTTTTCAACTTTCAGTAAAAACTTTGTGTTACAAATGGAACAAACTCTACTTCTTCCCTTTCAGGCGTTGGTGGCACTTCTCAAGCTGTGTTGTAGGTGATACAGATGTTTGGGAAGAAGTTGGGATTAATCTTTCCTCCTTGATTCTTGTGATAACTCAGAGCTCTATATTGCATAAAAGCTCTGCAGTTCAATGATTCGGAATCAAATTCGTTTGTTTTGCCTTGAAGGTAGAGACGCATGCGATGTAAAAAGACTCTATGGGAGACAAAGATTTGTCGATTGAGATAGAAGAATTTCCTCCTTTTGATCAAAGCCTTTGAGCTTAATGGTCTCCTTTTTAAGTTGATACTCTGATGACACTTCTTCTTTCGCAAGATGTGAAGAATGGTCATAAAATTTGACTCTTTGTTGTTTGTACTGTGTTTTTTTTTTTTGTTTGGTTGTTTTTGAGAAATGTTGGATGAGTACTTTGTTTTTGAAAGTGATTTGCTGATTTTTCTTTGACAAGAAAACAAAGCAAGCACACAAACACAAGAATGTTGCCCCCAAAGGCACAAATGAGTATGGGTCTAGATCAACCCAATCTTTGGACTTGTATATGACCCTTCCTTTAGATTTATTTTAAAGTGTATTTCCAAAGCCTGAAGTCGGCTCAATTTGCACTAGGTCTGTAAAACGAACACACTTCAAACACTTTTTATCCCTAAGGTCAAATGGCCAGTTGTGATAAATTTAGCCCACATCTTGATATTTCTTCGACTTTGGTACTACATACCTTATGAATCCCGCCGTGGCAGGTAAGGATGTGATATACTAAGTCTTGCATGAGCATAACAAATAGATGATCCCTATGATGGGGGAGTCACCACTTTTATCAAGCCACAAGTGACTTTTCAAAAAGCTATGTTTCTACTCAAGGAAATATGTATGGTGAGTATCTTGGGAGCAAAACCATCTATGCTCTTGCACTAAATTATATCTCAAATATCCTCAATCAATAGAACGGGTGGGCTACTACTTAAAGGTGTTTAGTCATGTTCGATGTTTTTGGACATAAGTTCATTCTGCAGTGACTCACTTAAGAGCCTTGTAACTGGTGGTGGCGCCCATTTGTCCTTTCGGCCAGTTACACTATAGGAACAGCTATACCCAAGGCTACAGCTTTCGCTCACACCTGATTTCTATAGCGGCTCGAAGGATTTACCGCTCAAGGTCATTCCCAAGAGTGATGTGTCTCTTGGCAGGCCTCTCTTAAAAAGATAAAATTTTGAGTGTTACTAACACTTTTCTCTTGCACCTAGGACCACGAAAGCCAAGGGAGAGGATAGTGTGTGTTAGAAGTAGGACCACTCAACCAACTCTTTGCACAAGTGTGCCAAGCACGAAAAACACTTGTTCTTTTTAATCTATCATTGCAATGTGATCTAACTATTTGGAGATGTTTCTCCAACAATCATGGTGTTCTTTTTAATTTTCAAAGGCAATTGTTTGAGTAAACTAGAATTTGAAAATCCTGGTCAACTTAATGAAAAACACGTTTGCATGAAGTAAAATTGCTTTGAAAATGAGACAAGTTGATTGTGAATTTTATTTGCACCAAAAATGGAAGTGTGGATTGTGAGTTTTATCTTGATGCAAAAAATAAAATTTGCCTTGTTGATTTTAAGCACCAAAAGAATTTGTTCCTAACTTTGCAACAAAAAAATTTGCGTGTTTGTTTTTGTGATTCTTTTTAACTTTGAACAAGTGTGATTCTTTTTTAGAGCTCCAAACGAAAGATATGGTTCTTTTTAAAACTCCAAATGAAAGTGTAGTTGATTTTAACCCAAAAGGAAAATGAATTTATTTTATCCTAACTTGAAAGACAAAGTTAGCATTATGAACAAATTTATTTCCTAAGCTAAAATTGCTAAAAATAATGCTATTGTAGGGGTTAGTTAAAACCTGCACAAAAGATAATTAGTTAGAAAAATCTGCATGTTTTGGTGGGCTTCTACAAGCCTAAAATTTTTGGTTTTCGGTTACAAGGAATTTTCTTACAACTCTTTGTTACAATAGCTCTACTCTGTGTGAAAACAGAAGTGCTATTTAACATGAAATAGCAACATTATAGACAATAGCGTTAAAGTATCAATTTGCAAAGGTGCTAAATTGAGAAGAAAAATGCAAGAGAATGACCTGTGTGTCAATTAAAACATTCAAAAGTTAGTAGTCTTCAAAATGATTTCTCTTTGATTCACGTCGGGTTCACCAAATGATGTCATGGAAATGGGGACAAGGCAACAACAAAGTTCAATGTTAATAAGTTAGTTTCAACCATAAAAACAAAACAAAGAACTAAAAACCATTCCAAACATATCAAGAGAGATTTCAAAAAGCATGAAAGAAGTACCAACCTGCCTCTCTTGCTAGTTCAAACACCCCTATACCCAAGCAAGAAAAGCTTAAGATGAAAGTAGCAGAGGAAGGTCCTGGAGAATACAACTTGAGTCAGCTCTTTTGTGTGGGACAAATGCCCACTTCTCCTAGAACACATGGTAAACCACAACAGTTACTCTAGCAACCACTAATCACGCCTGCATGTGCCTTAACGCCTTTCATCCTTGGAAAGAGTCAAGAGGAAGAGACACAAGATGAGGACCTAGCAGACTGGATCTATAAAGATCCCATCACCACTGACATACCGCGAGTTACACTTCCTACAGAACAGTATGGCAAAGGCCTTCTCATTATGAAACGAATGGGATATGATGGTCAGAGTGCTTTGGGATACTGCAAACAAGGACGACATGAACCTCTGCTACCAGAATTCAAGCCCAAAGGTAATACAGGCCTAGGCTTTGAAAAAGAGATCCTTCCTAAACTCAGATTCAAAGGAAAACCTAGCAAACCATTTTGCCCACCTACTGCAAAGAGGACACCTTTCATAATCAAAGCACCATCAAGCAATATTGCCACTGCCCCATCAAGGCTCAAGACTCCACCGCAACCATCACCAGTGTCAAACATACCACCAATCGAACCAGTAATCCCATCCACAGCAGTCATCACATCAATAAAACCATTCATAGCAGCAACTATATCAGAACCCGCTGCAACATCTATGGCACCAGTAATTCCAGCAGAAGCCACTGAGTCACCATTACCAATACTTCCAGTAACAAATCCTTTAAACCCCATCACGGTTCCTGCAGCACCGATCACCACAAAGATACATAAACCAATCACACCTGTCGTGTTCAACTCCAAAGACATCCCAGTATGGTATAGCAATCGGATGCTGGAAAGTGATTCAAAGACCGACTCACATGAGTGGGAATTTGATTCTGTACAGCTTAATACTTCAGATGAGGAAGACACATCACCACCTCCGCCACACAAAGACATCCCTGTTTACGGAGAAGCACAGATAAAGACCACTTGGGTATCTGAGCTGGAAACATCTTCCACAAACCCTACGTCTCATCCTACGCCGGATTCTGACAGGGAGAGTACCATCAACGACCTTCACCACACTGTCTTAACCCTCACTGATACATCTCCCGCACTTAACTTAATCGATGAAGTAATGCCCATTATCCACCCTGAACTCATCGAATGGAACCAACCAAATCCCCCATGTCTTGACCTCTTCCAAAACGATGAGGCTATCATTGACTTTTTGGAATTAAGGGATAATCTACCAAGCGGGGATCACAAAGCTGGATTCGCCATTCAACTTAATAGCGCAGCATACTTCGGGGCAGATGCCAAACCCTTCAGCTGCAAAAATATAACAATAAAACATGGATCTTCCAGTGAAAACCACACTGTGGCACTGTCTGATCCAACAAAAGTAAAAAGAAAGAGCGTATCCAACGGTGAAAACCTCTCTGAGGCACTTGAGGATGAAGGGTTTGACATTCTCCCTGCTAGTACACAACAGGAACGATCGACGATTCTCATTGAGGAGACTAAAGAATACAATGTGGGGACTCCTGAAAACCCTCATATCATACATCTGGCATCTCTTCTCACTCCAGAGGAACAACCTCAATTTATAGAGTTCTTCCAACAGCGTCAGATCAACTTTGCATGGTCATATGCAGACATGCCTGGGCTTGATCCTGATTTAGTCATGCATCATCTCACAGTAGCAAAAGGAGCCAAACCTGTCAAGCAGAAGCTTCGTAAGATGCATCCTCAGATTGCCGTGCTAGTCAAAATAGAACTCAAGAAACTCCTGGATGTTGGTTTCATTAGACCAATTGATTATGCAGAATGGATCTCCAATATTGTGCCAGTTGGCAAACCAAAAGGGGGCATCCGCATTTGTACAGACTTCAGAGATCTAAATAAAGCATGTCCTAAGGATGACTTCCCTCTACCAAATATTGACATCATAGTAGATTTGACAGCAGGACATGCCATGCTTTCACTCATGGATGGCTTTTCAGGATACAATCAAATAAAGATCGCACCAGAGGACCAACATAAGACAGCCTTCACATGTCCATGGGGCACATACTGCTGGAATGTAATGCCTTTTGGTCTAAAGAATGCAGGAGCAACCTATCAAAGAGCAATGACCACCATCTTCCATGACATGATGCATACCATGATGGAAGACTATGTGGATGACTTACTAGCAAAATCACTTACTAGAGAAGGACATCTCCACATCTTAGATCAAATCTTTGATAGACTGGAACAATATCATGTTCGACTCAACCCAAAGAAATGTGTCTTTGGAGTGACCTCCGGGAAACTTCTAGGATACATTGTCTCAAGCAAAGGCATTGAGGTCGATCCAGCAAAGGTTAAGGCAATCATGGACATGCCACCTCCAAAGAATATCAGTCAGCTAAGGACACTACAAGGACGACTTCAATCCATCCGAAGATTCATTGCACAATTGGCTGATAAGTGTCACCCATTCACACACTTGCTACACAAGAACATCCGCTTTCAGTGGGATGACAAATGCCAGCAAGCATTTCAGGCACTTAAAGACTATCTCATGAATCCACCCTTGTTGATGCCACCAGATCCAAGTAGACCGTTGTTACTTTATATTTCAGCAACAAGTACAGCATTAGGTGTATTATTGGCACAACATAATGCAGAAGGCAAAGAGTGTGCTATATACTACATCTCTCGTACACTGGTTGGCTATGAACTCAATTACACACCTATTGAGCGAGCTTGCCTAACAGTAATCTTGGCAGCCACTAAACTGAGGCACTATCTGTTAACACACAAGGTGCAACTCATTGCAAAGATTGATCCACTCAAGTATTTACTTAGCAAAGCAGCATTGACAGGTCGCTTAGCCAAATGGGTGATGATTCTAAGTGAATTTGATATTGAGTATGTGGACCATAAAGCTATCAAAGGTCAGGTTATTGCAAATCAGTTGGCCGATGCACCTCTTATAGGTGATCATCCTCTCATTTCCAATTTTCCAGATGAAGAGATATTCATGATTACAGAAGCACAGTCATGGAAATTATACTTTGATGGTTCATACACTAGGCACGGCTCGGGGGCAGGCATTCTGTTTATCACACCTCAAGGTGATAACATCCCAAAGTCTTACAGGCTCACATTTCCATGCACAAACAACATAGCAGAGTATGAGGCCTTGATCACAGGACTCAGATTAGCCATACAATGGAAATTAAAAGAATTGCAAGTATATGGCGATTCCCAACTAGTCATTCGACAAGCAACAGATGAGTATCAGACCAAAGATGATAAACTCATGCCATACAAGCAAATGGTGGACAATCTAAAGACATCATTTACTACTATCACTTTTGAGCAGATACCAAGAGATCAGAATCGAGCTGCTGACGCTATGGCTACCATCGCATCTCTACTAGATCTTCCACAGAATTCAACACGCTACGAGTTCTTGGTAGAACAACTTTGGATCCCCGCTTATGATATCCCCGAATCTGAAATGATATGTTGCCTTGTTGGTTCTGAATCCCCATGGTACGTTGAGTTCTACACCTATCTCCGCGATCACACCCTTCCTCCCAACCAATCAAATAACCAACGTAAAACCTTCATTCGCCAAACTGCTCGATATACCATTATTGCCCAAACCCTATACCGCCGCGGTCTTGATGGTACTCTCCTTCGATGTCTAGAACAAGGTGAGATAACAAAGGCTTTGGAAGAGGTACATGAAGGAATTTGCAGGACTCACTCAAGTGGTCCATCACTAGCCAAGAAGATCATGCGAGCTGGATACTATTGGCCATCTATGGAAAAGGATTCCTACTACTTTGTCAGGAAGTGCAAAAAATGTCAAGTTCATGGCGACCTAATACATGCACCAGCACAGGAACTGCAACCAATCACAACACCATGGCCTTTTTGTCAATGGGGCCTCGACCTTGTGGGTAAGATTCATCCATCTTCATCCAATGGCCATAAATTCATTATTACCGCCACCGAATATTTCACCAAGTGGATCAAAGCTGTTCCACTTACCCAAGTCACCGACAAGCAGATCGCCTCATTCATCCTCAATTACATCATCTGCCGGTATGGTGTGCCCATGTCCATTGTCACAGATAACGGTCTTCCTTTCAAAAATCAGGATGTTCGTGAGCTTTGTGAGAAATTTCATATCCAACACCACTTTTCCACTCCCTATTACCCACAAGGCAATGGTCAGGCCGAAGCATCCAATAAAAACATATTGAGGATCCTAAAGAAGATAGTCAATGATGTCGGCCGTGATTGGCATGTTCAATTGAATCCAGTGCTATGGGCATATCGAACTAGCATTCGGACCCCTACAGGTGCAACTCCTTATTCATTGGTCTATGGTGCAGAAGCTATCTTGCCTATTGAGGTCGAGATACCATCATTACGGGTTTCCTTGCACAATCTCATCGATGATGAAGCATACAGAATATCCCATCTTCAGGACTTAGAGTTACTTGATGAGAAGCGACAAGCTGCATACAATCACCTCAAAGCCTATCAGCAGCGCATGAGTAGAAGTTACAATCACCGAGTTAGATCTCGTACATTTGAGGTAGGTGATCTTGTTCTTCGAGAAAATCCTCACAACCAACCAAATAGAGAACATCAAGGCAAGTTTGAATCAAACTGGTTGGGCCCATATGTTGTCACTACTGTATTCGGGTCCGGGGCATATCAGTTGGCTACATCAGACGGAGAACCGCTCGCAGATCCAATCAATAGCATGCACCTCAAACGGTTTTATACCTAAGGTATACAGAGCATCAGGCTCCCCTACATATCAGAAAATATCAAAAACATTCAGAAAATGTCCTAAAGAAAATACAAAAACATTCCAGAAAAATTAAAGAAAAATCATGCATCCAAACGGTGAACAACCACTCCGGTGGCACCTTGGGTAAGTGCGATGGTGAAAACCTGGCAAACAGGCGCCACTTGTAAGGGCTATGGCTCCATTATCTTTTCAGACTTGTTGCGATCACATTTACTTCATACATACATCCATCCATCCAAAGCCATGGCTTGTTATTCATCTGTCATGCAGAAAGTACTCCATGCATCTAGCATCCCACCTTTTCATAGTCAGGTCTAAAAACTGGGGGCAATACCCTTAACCTATTGATGGAAGTGGATTCTACATTGTCTTATGTGTCATTACGCTCTTCATTCAGGCAATCATCAAAAATATCAAAAACATTCAAAAATGTCCCAGAAAATATCAAAAACATTCACAAACAATACAAAATCCAAAAACATTCAAAAATGACTCACAAAATCCACAAACATTCAAAAACTATTACACAAAATCCAAAAACATCGGAAAAACCATCGAAAATCACCCAAAAACATGACAACACCTTGTACATATTCATCCGATCAGATACAAAACAAACATTGACAAAATACTCACACAAATGACCACTTATCACTCGACCAACACAATCAACATCAACAATCCAAACTGTCTTAAACAAGGATGCATCCTTCCTTATCAAAACAAAGACAAGATGACATTTTCTTTGACAAGAAAATTATGTTAAGCTATCAAATACTTGGTTGATTTGTGAGTACAATCGTTTGTTTATCTGTATTAGGATCTTTCAACATTGTTTTGTATCATTTGCGCATTACTTCCGATGAAGTTCTGGGGCATGTACTAATGGTGTCTACGTGGGAAGTTCACCAAGCTACGTGATCTTATGCAAAATGCAGTCATAGATCACTACGACTTGCTGACTACAGCGTATACCTCGACCATATGAGCATGAACCATTACCAAGGATCCATATTCTTTATTCTTTATGTATATACTGTTTGTTTTTAGGTACAATGCTCTTTCTTTGGTTCCTCCTACCTCATCCAAACTGGATAAAGGTTTTATCTCTTATTACGGTATGCACTTGTCTCAGGATATGATCAGCCTAAGATCAAGGAGGATGATCCAAGTCATGCATGAAAGGAGATAATCCTTGTCTATTCTGCAAGCATTACTCAGGTCAACTTGATCCATTATATCAAGTTGCTTGTATTAACTTGCTATATAAAATCCATGTAAGAAATACTCTGGTCATCTTGAATCTTTATGTCAAGTTGCTTGTATTTTCTTACAACATTTTAAAGCTCAATGATGAAAAATAAAGCACCATGGATCGTCATTCCATCTCATCTGTATATATTGCATTTCGTTGCATTCCACCCATCCATACATTCATAATAGCTGCATATCATGCATACATAGTCATAATAATGCATACTCTATTTTACTCATCTTTTTCCATAGGACTTGGTCCTAGTCCTCCATATCTTCTATCTAACATCAAATCACCCCTCACCCTCCCTATCTTGATCATCAACATCATCCTAATCCCTTCATCGCTTCCCATCCTCACTCATCCACAAAATTAAGCCAGTTACTCTGTCTACACAGATACATCGACTCCCACACACCTAGACTATCAACAGATACTCTGATCAAGTATCTTCGGGTCTCAACAGGTAATCGATTATGGTAATCCTAGACTACATCAGCCATTTATCATAATGACCTAGTCTTAACAGGGCTGCCATGATTCCCCACAACCATCCATCACATGCACACACTATCAATTGATCAACGAATCAAACACAATCCAACGGACAATTACATCAATTGTCTACGTCTCAACGAGTATTTTGCTTCATATACCTTGACTTCATCGGGCAATTACATCAATTATCTAAGTCACCATCAGGTCACTTTGATTCACTTACTCAGACTTTATCATGTCCAAGCGACCAACTGACATCAACTGTCACGCTTTGACTTGACCGGGGCAATTCAACCGATTGCACCAGATCGTCCAACCAATTTTGATCAATTGTATAGCATCAATGAAAACCCCACACTACATCTGCTATGTATCTCTTGCATGACCTCAGGGTACTCGCTGGCTTGTTGTTTCTTCATATTCACTCCATTTTCTCCCATTCTAATTTCTTCTATTCTACCTCCCCTCCACTTTTCATTCTTTTTCGAGAGATCGCCCGATTTAAAAAAAAAAAAAAAAAACATTCGGCCCATCTCTCGAGGGGGCATACCACCCATTAAATTTACATTTTATGGGGCATTTATTCACACCTATTTTTCTTTCTTTGAAACGACGCGATAAACCCCACCGTCTCAAAGAGGGGCAAATGTAGTCACATAAATCTGTCCACTTAATTAAATGAATATTTAATATTTATTTGATTATTTAACCATCAATTAATAATTAATTAAATTAATATATTTAATTAATTCATCTTAACCCTCTTCTCCTATTAATTAAATAAATTATTCAATTTATTTGATTTAATTCACTTAACCAAATTCAGACCATTAATTAAATAAATAAATCATATTTATTTAATTAAATCTTCTCTCACATTTAAATAAATTAATATTTATTTAAAACCCCCAAAATCCCACCTCTCACATTTAAATAAATTAACATTTATTTAAATCACCTTTATCCTCCACCCACTTGGATTTTCCTACAAATGCAAGTTGCACAATTATTTTAAATAAATAATTTATTTAAATCACCTTTATCCTCCACCCACTTGTATTTTCCTACAAAAGCAAGTTGCACAACTATTTTAAATAAATTATTTATTTAAAATCCTATTTATCCTCACCCACTTGAAACCTTTAATGGTTTCCCTTAAAGTATTCAAACTTGATGGCTTTAAAGTCTTCAAACTTGATGGCTTCCTTCTATAGTCTTCTTAAGACTTTAATGGTTTTCCTTAAAGTCTTCAAGCCTTTAATGGTTTCCCTCAAAGTCTTCAAGCATTTTAATGCTTTATCTTCTTTTTCTCATTTAAATAAATTAATATTTATTTAAATATTTATCCAAATGCAACTTACACCATTTAATTGAAATAAATGATTTTATTTTAATTGAAAATACCAAAATTTCTCCCACTTGCATTTTCCTACAAAATCCACTTGTATGCCTAAACCCCTTCTAAATTCTTCTAAACCCTTCCTAATTAGTCTAATCCATCCCCTAAATATTGTCACATTCCTAAGAAAATTGGAGTCACTTCTCAAAGACTCCAAAGTCTTTGAAAAGCAATTAATGCTTTGTGTGTTCAACAAATTAACCCTCAAAGTCTTGGATAACCTTTGAAAGCTTTCAACCTTCAACCACTAAATGGCTCAAAGTCTTTGATAACCATTGAAGGCTTTCAACCTTCAACCACTTAATCCCCAAAGTCTCCAATAACTATTAATGGTTACCTCAAACCCTCCCACGTGGTTAAAACATTTGTTTTGACTCAACCTCTACCCAACCCAAAGGTCTCATCAGGCCATTAATTCTTTGACCATGATTATCTCTTAAACATTTGTACAAAGGTTTTATCCTTTGATTAACTCTTAATCTAGTGGGTAATCTTAATTTAGACTTGACCCTTACCTTCTAGATAACCATGAGGTCTTCTCAGGCCTTTAATGCCTCCAACCTCTTCTCTCAACCCAATCCTATGTTGACACTTGTCACCATTTTATTGGTGCCAATTGTGCACATGGATCCCCAACTTTCAAACTTGGCCCTTGATTAAACCATTCAATCTTAACCCTTCATTTCCCCATTTCTTCTATAAATAGAACCCTTCTCCTCAAGCAAAAGAGGAGAAGCATTTTAGAGTATTGTTGTTATACTGGCATTAGCATAGAGCTTTTTCATAGCATCACTATCTACTCTTGCATAGTATTTGCTTATCATATTCAACCATCTTGAATCTCCATATGGCATCCATGGCTAGTGCTAAAAGCTGAGAGCTACACTCATTTGGGACTTGGAGAGGAGAGGAACAAGGGAGGAGCAACTATGAGCATCTTGATTAGCTATTTCATTCTATGTTTATATGCTTTCTATTTCATGCTTAATATCTCTCTTGATATGCTTGTTTAGGATAATCTTTTGTTGCTAACACTAACGTTTGTTTCTTGTGCTCTTGTGTGTGTTGCCATCAAACAGATTTTCTAATCCTTTTTGCAGAGCATCAGATAATATGATGAAACTATAAAGATTTGGTCAACTACTAAGAGGGGGGGTGAATCAGTAGATAGGAAATAAACTAAACTTTCACCAAACAAACTTTCAACTCTGAATCAACTCATAAAGTATACTAGTTTAGACACTTAGACAAATCTGCAACTGCACTGTTAAACTTTACCAGTTGTCCTAATACTCAGTGACACAATGCAATAGATCTTGAAACTTAAATACCATTTGACAAATCCTTAAACCACTTTACTAATACTAGTAAAAACATGTTTCGGATCATTTCCAGTCATTCAAATATATCTATGTAGACTTACCAATCATTCAAATCAACCATATAAAAAATACATCCAAAAAAACATTCATCACTTGACACAATGATTTTTCACATGGAAACCCAAATGGGAAAAACCACGGTGGGGGTGAATACCCACAAGTAATTTGTACTCTTTTGAAGTTCCCCCTGTTAGTAGCCAATCCTTGTTAGAAGCTTTGTACAATAATGTCCTATTAGGAACAGATTTGGTTAAGGACCACCTAGTTAAGGGATTGACTACAAATACCCCGTTAAAGAAAATACCCTATTAAAGGTAACCTCGGTGGAGGATTTCAAATCCAAGTTAACGGATCACCTAGTTAGAGGATTTCAACAAAAATCCCATTAAAGCTTACCCAATTAAGGGATTTAACTATTGTAATGGTTAAAGAACAAAAAATTCTTGACTGATCTCAAAATAGCACTTCCTTGCCTAATCAAATCCTTTGTAGCTCCTATCTGCCTTCACAACATTCTGCAGACACACCTCATGGTTTGGAAACAATCACTCACGCACTTAACCAAATTTCCAACACTTCATTGAAAATAAGAAAATACATTAGGTCGGTAACACAACACAAACCCTATGAATCTCATAGACATTACAAACATATTGGTTCAATCTTGACCATTATATTACATGCAATCAACATTACATTCTTCTAGGCATCTACAATCATTCCTAGATCACCACACATTGAATCTTGTAACACATCATGCATTTTTCACTTCATGCTATGCATTTGATCATTCCTAAGATAAGTGGTTATCTCTTATGTGCCAAATCCATTTCAAAAATCATCACGTGCAACATGCTTACATGGTATCTTCATCACCAATCATCATTCAATCATAGATCATCACAACCAATCTACACACTTCATCGATTAGGGTTCTGCATATCAATTGGTTGGGTTACTGGTTGATCTTCCATGTATCAACACCAGTTGCTTTACTGCATCATTATCAGTTGCAATACTTGCTTCATCACGAGTTGCAATTGATATCAATGACAACACTATACTTCTCCAATGTAATCTTCATGCATTGCCAATAAGATAAACTATTTTTTGATGATTCGACACTATCTTAAGGGCATATCAATTTGGCCACCCTTTCTCCCATTTAGAAATTAAAGCTAGCATCATTTGCACATGCAAAAGAAAGATGAGATTTTGAAATCTCACTTGGAGGACAATGAGCTGCTAGGTCTTGGATCTGGTGTCTTGGAGAAGATAATGCCCACATATGTCAAGGACACATATGATTCTCCCTTTGGCCAGCTAAAGAGCCTAATCAATTTTATAGGTACTCACTTTGAGTCCTTAGAAAAAATAGTTGAAGTTAGAGTCTGGAATGAGTTTGATACAAAAAGATTCAATGAATTGAAGAAGATGATTGCACATGATACAAGTTTCCTAGACACCTATGTGAAAAGTATTCAAAATGCCTTATCTAAAGGAGGTAGTGTCTACAAATCCTGTCTATCATTTTCTAAGTTTTTTATAGATATTGAGAAGAAATTGGTAGGTATATCTCAATCCTTTAATCCTTTGACTACTTCTGCAGCTAGTCAAGAAAGTCAGGTCATATATTTGCTTGAAAAAATTAAGAGCTTAAGCCATGATAAGGAGAAGATCATTGATAGAGTTGGTGAAATTCAGAGTCTAATTACTCCTAAGTTTGATACAAAGCTTAGTGCCTTAAAGGAAGCCCAAGATGTCATAGCCTCAAATGATCCCTTAGATCTTCAGTCGGCAAAGATGCAAGTGTTTCTCTTTAGTGGTCTCATATCAGTCTTAGATTATCTCAAGAAAGGTTGGGACAATCATTTGAACTCATTAAAGAACACTTTTGCGGATATATTAAAGTTTATGTAAGTTAGTAAGGTCTATATGTACATTTGTTGTTGTATATAGAGTTTTTTTTATGAATTTTGGCATGCAGATCCCTACCTTTTCCATTGATGTCAAAGGGGGAGTGTAGGGTAGTGAAAAATGTAATATTCATCTCAAAAGGAGTTTTGGAGTTTTTGATTTTGGTAATGTATACATATGTTGGTACTGATTCTGATAGTCATTTTTCACTAAGTGTTGCCATCAATGCCAAAGGGGGATTTTGTTGGCAAAAGACATTACATAGGTTATCAGGTGTTGTCATTGATGGCAACCCATGTTAGTGATCCCATTTGCATTACTTCATTTGATCATACTAGAAGTTTGATTGACGATTTGCTTAAGGTCGACAAGCCTAGAATAGAGCATCTGACAGTGTTCAATATTTTGGTCTGGATTTATTTTTTAATTACCATTTTATGTT
Source organism: Cryptomeria japonica (assembly GCF_030272615.1). Classification (NCBI taxonomy): domain Eukaryota; kingdom Viridiplantae; phylum Streptophyta; class Pinopsida; order Cupressales; family Cupressaceae; genus Cryptomeria; species Cryptomeria japonica. The sequence goes on from NC_081409.1 coordinate 511,462,204, forward strand.
GTGGATCTAAAGGAAGGTAGGTGGATGCCTGAAACATGTCATTCTAGAGTTTTGGTCTCTAGCGGTGATTAGTGTGCATGATACAAGCCTTTGAGTACCGAGTTCCAATCTATTTGTAGAACAAGCTGACTTGTTGTAGTTGATCATTGTGCGGATTTGATGGAGTGGTTTTGGTGATTGGTTTTGTGATCTAGGAGGTTTAGCCGATAGTTTTGGTAACATGTGAGCAATTATTTTGGTCTGCATTAGTATTTTAAGGATGAAAAAGGTGTTGGTGATTGATTGTATGCAGTTTCATGTGCGTAGGACAAAGAATTATGCTCTATATTCATAGAAAAATAGTGTAACAAAGCAATTAGAGATGAAGTGTAAGAAATCAGTGTATTATGCTTAACCAGAACTGTACTTTGGCATTTGTAGATGTTGTTCTTTAGTTCAGATATTTCAATTATCTTTTGTTAATGATTTTGTAGGCAATGAGCCTCCTTTTGAGCAATGATTTCTAGGAAGTGTACTTGAATGCATGTGCATTCCCATTATAATAATTCTAATAGAGTATAACTATTTTGTGGGTTCATCCCCATCGTGGTTTTTCCTTAACAAGGTTTACATGTATAAAATCCTTGTGTTATGGTGTTGTGGTTATTCATTTTATGTTCTTGCATCTTTCTTTTGATTAAATGGATTAAATGGTTAAATGAACAGATTAATAATATCAAAGTTTGCAAGAATGCTGATTTACCCCCTCTTAGTGTTCCTTGATTCGAACAAGGTTAACTCTAAAAAAAACCTATAAAACTATACCTAGAAGCACCCAATTTTTTAATCAATTGTAGCATCATAAATATCATATAAAAACATATACTCCCTCAAGGTTTCTCCTCTTGAATCATCTAGATGCATTCCCACTAACACCCTGAATATTAGGAACCTACAAGTGGTCAAAAAAGTACATACCTCTCCATACTCATCAAATTAATAAAATAGCACCTTTGAGTATTCTACTAAACATACTCTTCAATGCCTATTCAAAATAAAAAAATTGATTCCTTATGTAAAAGTTATGATTGAAAATGTGTAATAGAAAACATTTGTCTTCCAAGCCCCAAAAATTGATCAAAATAGAAAAACCATGAGACCAAACCTATACCAAATTGTAATGTTTAGAATTATCTTTCCAACAATTATAAGAAGTCTAAAATATGACATCTCGAGTGAACGTTATGCTAGTTGGAAGAAAACATCCAATTTCACCATACGAGGAATACATGGACCTAAAAATTTTGCCGATTTGCCTTAAATCCAATTTCTCAAAACTTCTCCATTTGGACTAATACAATTTAATATTTTTTTACTATTGGATCCCCCACTCCTCTTCCAAATATCGATGGAAAGTTCATTAATTTGAAATGCTTTATGAAAAACATTCAATAAAATGCAATTTTAAATATTATTTTTTGGTGGTTAAAAATTTGTTTTATGCCCATTGGGCGCAGGAAAAGGTGTGGGATCCTTGACCCATGAGAAGCCAGTGGACTATGTATGTAATATGCAGTGCTACATACTACAAAAACTGAGTATGCAACACTAGAGAGTGCTACACACTATAGTACGCAATATGCAACACTACATACTACAATACACAACTATACAGGGGGGGAGTGGAGGGTATAGGTACATCTCCCCCCATGACAATTATTATTTTTTAATTAATTTTTTTCAATTATAAACAAACCCCTGATCACAATTTGAATTTTTTTATTAATTTTGACTTTTGCAAGTAAATTACTCCAATGATATTTTTTTTTAAATTCTCTGTAGACTGTGTGCACAAATTTCATGGTCATCAAGGTCATGTATACAATTTTTTGCTTTCCCTTTTTCCAACTGTATCTAAAGTAGGGAAAATTTTATATCAATTTTTATTTCTCGGTCAACTTGGTCTAATGGTGAGGTCTATTTTTTCCCAAGAGGACATTTCTATGGTCCCCCAAAAGACCCTCTTTTAAATCCATATCCAAAGGAAACCCTTTTGACCCAATATTTTTGAAACCCCAAATTTCAAGCAACCCATCACAACATTAAACCTAAAAGCCTCAAATATACTACAAAACAACTTACAAGTGTGTTCCATACCTTGTAATGTCCCAATCCTTTCATGCATAGCCATGGCTTCCACTTTTCACCTATTCCACTCAAGCTAGGGTTATAACTTAAAATCAACCATGAAAGCTCTGATACCACTTGTTAAGAAATAATGCTTTAGACCCACATAAATTTTATCCATTTCCTACATAACCCATGAGAGAAAAGAATGTAATATACAAGCTTATAGAATCACCACTATGGAAAGATCAAATAGACAAGCCATAATATATATACCTTGGGAAAACCCTCATGAGAAAAAAACCAACCCCCAAAAGAATCCATACTCCATTATATTAATCAACCATAAAGCAATATAAAGAACATATAGAGCTACAATGAATATCTTTGAACCATCAAGCCCTCCAATGCATTCTCATTTGTCCAAGCATGAATCCACACATCCCAGTCCATACTCCACAAAAACAATCCTCCAAAGGACCTAATATAGTGATAACCTAAACTACCAACCAACCTTAGCCACTAACGTGTGCTTTCTTTTATAGACAAAATCTCACACAAATACAACTACTGGTAAAGTAAAACCATGTGCTCACAACTAAACCTTGACCTTACATTTAATATTAGGTACAAAGTTTTCTCTTTTTAAATATCTTTTCCTAATATCAAATAATTACAATATAATATTATAATGTTACAATACAACATCATAATATCCTCAAAAAAAATTCAAAGGAATCTCTACATCTTACATGTCCATGTACAACATCACATAATAAATAAAATATTATAATTATAAAATATTGCTATACAAGGTGTACAACACCTTATTTCCCAGCAATGAACAACATCATTAATCTTATTATAAGGAATAAAATATGCCATCTTCAAGAATATATACACCACCAAAATAATAGAAGCATGTCCTCTCTAAGTCCTTAGTAAACCAAGAACAAAATGTATACTAATATCCTCACATGTCTTCTCTAGTACAAGTAATAACTGATATAACCCTATTGACAGCAACAATGAAGGAAAACTGAGAAGGGGGGGTTGAATCAGTTTTCAACAAACTTAAGAAAATTAACCACAACTTAAGATCCGATCATAAACATTAAGAACAAATATAAAAACCACAAAAAAAATACACATAACACACATATTTTGACGTGGAAAACCCGGTTAAGGGAAAAACCACGGTGGAAACCTATCCACAATATGATGATACGCTGCAGTAGTATATGTAAATATTACAATACGGAATGTACATGCATTCGGGCACACTGCCTAGAGCTCACTACTCAAAACAACAAAGGGATACAACCCAAGGAAGGAAGGAATGAAGGCTCACTACCTTACAAAGATTGGACACCAATCCGGATTACATGAGCTAAAAGAATAGCATCTTCAAATGCTTGACCAAAGTTCTGGTTAAGCACACAATCTACTCTGCAACTCTCTTCTTCACTTCATCACTCTTCCAAAAGATCAAATGCTTGTTCACACATACAACAACCTCAAAGGATACAGACATACAACTTACATTATTATTAAAATTATTTATACAAATCATCAACCTTTATTTCAAGGTTGGCTTCAACTCATAAGACTTAATTTTAAAATTAAATCACATGATACATGAATCAATATGCGGACCAATACAATATTGGCAAGGACATAGCATAGACCTAAATCAAAACAATGAACATGAAACACAACCAAATATCTCACCAAGATCATCCACAACATGTGAGAATCATTGGGTCAGTCAAAAAGTCGTATAACACAAAGAATACCACAAGACCAAGAAAATATTCAATTGTAAAGCGGAAAAATCGAACCCTAGTCGTTCTCCCCTCCCCAACTCCGAGGAGGGAGAAGGGAGAGTCACTAGGGTTGATGGTTTTCACTTAGGAGGGACTTTACATTCAAAAGAGGGGTTGAAACCCACAAGATCCAATCCCACGCAATGCAAGATTAGATTCTATATGAGTTTCAAGGGTTGTGATAGCAAGGATACCCTGTTTTGTAAAGAATGTAGATGGAAATATTGAACTAGGAATGCATAGAAAGTGACAAAGATTCACTTATAAACTGAGATAGGGATATAGGATGAAGCTGCGGACCTGGAATTAGTAGTAAAATGTTGATACGGCGCTATCCTGCAAATTTGAGCAAAAGTTGTCGGGACGATGGCGCCCGGTGCCACGGTCCTCCGAAAAATCTGCGAAACGAAGGGGGATCTGTTCGTCTCTACACAAGGATTCCAAATCTTCAATTTCAGCCACGTACCTACAACCTACACACAGAAAAGCGAAGACGATTGGGGGGTTAGGGATTAGGGGTTTGCCTTTAGGTCAAACCCCGGTTTTGGAATTAACCAAGAAATGAGAAATGTTGTAAAATGTAAATGTCTGTAATGTAAAACAAGTACTAATACCTTGTTGTAAGGATGTTTGTATCCTTATGTACGAAGGTATAGATGTTGTTGTTTGTTGTATGTTGTAATATGTAGTAAGTGATCTCCTCTTCAATGGTTGAATCCTTGTCTTGAATGCAACACTTAGCCTCGAATGGAGACTTAGAGGGAATGCTTGAATGCTTGAATGCTTGAGTATAGTTTCCATGCTTTTACACATATGTCCTTCTTCCTCAAATGGGAGAGGCAAATGTAGTTTATATACTTGCCAATTAGGGTTAATAGACTGATTTTCCCGACCTTAGGCTGACCAGGAAAGTTTATTTTCCAATTTGCAAACAAAAAGGCCCGAAGTCCCATAGGAGACCGGGCCCAAAATAGGGCCAGGGACTAGGGCACTGGGCGCCCTGGTCGTGAAGGACCAAGGTGCTGGGCACTTTGGTCCCACCTCCCGGGACAGCAGGGTGCAAAGGAGGTTCAGGCCAGGGTGCAAGAAAATGCAGTTTTCAGTGTCATAATCAGGTTTCGGGGTCTCCATTCAGGTTGCGTGTTGCGTTGCCATCGTGAAGACCGAAATGCAGTCGAAATTGCAAGTGTCACAATTTTAGGATGCTACATTTAGCCCCCACTTTAGCGGGAGTATAGGCATATGCTCATACTTCCGGTAAAGTACAAGGAAACAACATTGAAAAACTTTGACCACGTCAAGGAGGCAAGATACACCAAGCCCCCAGTGGACTAAGGATCTTACGACTTCGATTGACAAGGTAAAATGGAAGATCAGGAGGGAGAACCATGACTGTCAGTAGCAAAGTTCCCTCACTATGAGTCATGCAAGAAAGATATCAAAAATTTTCAAGGCAAAGCTAAATTTGTCAAGAAATTTTCAAGTATCTTGAAAAGATATGAATGGGATGTATGCCCCCCTACGTTAAAGCACGTTATCACAAGGATTTAGCCCCCAAGTGTGAGATAAGCCCAAGGATAATAGACACAAAACACAAAGCACGAGGTGACTTCGCTTTCCTCGGGGTCAGTATGCTGTATGATAATTAATGTATATCATATGTATGTATGCATAATTGTTCTTCATTCCCCAATCAAGGAAGGTCACCTAGAAGAAGGGAACACATGTGTCTTTTGAGTCAACATGAGAGAGATCGAGAGATCTCAATGTTTTGCATCATCCTCAAGTAGACAACACTAAGGACAACAAATAGAAGAATGAGAATAACACATAGAAGAAGTAACGAAAGAGAGGAGGAGAGAATCTGCTATGCTAATGAAACTAATCTAGCACGTCATCTACCCCCCGATCTTGCTGATCAATGTTTCGGGAAGGCAGGGAACATGCTAGAGGAGGAACATCCAACACAGCAGATGGAGCTATCACAAGATCCAAACAAGGGCTATGTTCATGTTCCAAGCCACGTTGTTCTTGTCTAGGAGCTAGGATAAGTGCTTTAGAAAATTCATTAGATAGATGGTTATCAACATCAACATATTCATATTCACTATCAGAATGAATAGGAGAAGTAGCATTTTCATCATGAATAACATTTTCATCTATATCATCATCAAGATTTATAAAAATAGGATCTTTAACTCACACAGGATCAAGACCATCATGCATCTTATGTTTAGGAGATTTCAGCTCAATCGTCGGCTGAGGAGAAAATGGAATAATGCTTGTTGAAGGTGTTTTTGGGGATTGCAAAGTTTGAGCTCTAAGATGACGCTTTCGCCGGCGTTCACGTGCAGAACGATTTCGTCTAGTCTTAGTAGGAAGTTGAGAAGATTGAGGAGGAGGAATGTTCTCATCCTTATCACTTGGGTGTTTAGGTTGTGGTCTCTTAGGTTGAACAATAGGAGAAGAGGAAGGTCTCTTCTCTCTATAAAAGGAAGGAGGAGGAACTGCTCCATATAAGGGAGGAATATTTGGTTTAGGAAGGAGACCAAGTCCATCATGACGAGGAGGTATAGGTCTACTCTTGGGAGGTTTATTAGATATACGCATAGTCACATCCATAGGGATGGGTTGGGAATCTTCTTGAGGAAAGACATTAGTTTTATCTTTCAAAGGAAGAACTTCCTTCTCAAGAATGATAGGAATGTCAAGTTTGGGTGTTCTAGGTTCACTTAGAGATAGGATCATATCTTTTTTCCACTTTTGATAAGATTTGAAAAGATGATCACTTCACGGAGGAAGAGATTGGAATTGTTTAGGCCAAAAATAATCAATAGGAACGCTAGAAGTTCTTTCAGCTGGTTTAAAGAGACTATGATTGACAGTAACAACTTCACCATTATGGGGAAATTTCAAACACTTGTGAATAGGAGAAGCAATAGCTTTCATGGAAGATAGCCAAGGATAGCCAAGCTTCACACGAAATTGTTCAGATGATGGAATAATAGCAAAGTCCACATCAAGGGATTTGTTATGGACCTCAATAGGTAATGTAATAGAACCAATTGTAGGAGAAGAAAATGCATCAAATAGTTTCACAACCACATTTGTTTCATCATAGATAACTTGATTCAATTGCAAAGTAAAAAGAAATTCTTCAGTAATGACATTAACCATACAAGAAGGATCAATAAGCACCCCACGACAAGGTGTGTTCTTGACTTTTGCAACTATATATAAAGGACCATCAGGTGCCCTGATAGTTTCACTAGAATCAAAGGTGATGGAAGGTTCTTTAGGGATTTTTTGTTGCTCTACAAAGTTAATCACATTCGGAGTCATAGACACAAGATCATCAGGTGAGACAGAGGAATCAGTAGTATCAATCGCATTAGAGGTATGAGAAGGTAATGGATCAGTAAAAATCTAAAGATTTTGGTTAGGAGGAGCTACAAATGTGTTGCCTTTATCATTCACTCCAGAAACAGAGATAGTATTATTGTCAATCAAATCTTGAATTTTACCCTTTAAAGCAAAACATTTTTCAGTATCATGCCCAGGTTGACGATGAAATTGACAAAAAGATTTGTTATCAAAATAGGGTGAAGTAATCTTTGCAGGATCAATTTGCGTTATAGGAGGAAGAGTAAGAACATTTTGTTCCAATAACTTATTCATAATACTATGCAATGATTCATTCAAAGGAGTAAACTTTCTTTCTTTCTTGAAAAACTTAGAAATAGGAGGCACACCTGATGCTGCATTCACATTGTTGTTGTTGATGTTTTCATTGAATTTAATGGACTCTCTGTTCGGTTTAAACTTCCCAAATGGTTGTTGACTACTATCACCCTTATCACTCAGAGCCATAGGATGTGATTGTTCCATTTGACTCACAGTCAGTTGATAATTGTGAAGAGTTGCGCACAACTGTTGGAAAGAAGTAAACTCAGAAAATAGGAGTTTTTCTCTAATGTCTTTTTGTAAATTAGAAATAAAGATTCTTTGAATATCATTGTCAGGCACTGGAAAAGAAATTTGAGCATACAAATGCTTATATCTACCAATGAAATCAGTCACTTTTTCTTTAACACCTTGTTTACAATGCATTAAATCAATCAAAGTAACTTTAGGACTTATATTGTTTTGAAATTGTTGAATGAAAGCATTTGCAAGTTGTTCGAAAGAAGTAATAGAATAGGAAGGCAACGAGCAATACCATTGTAGGGCTTTGTCTCTTAATGTTCTAGTAAACAATTTTGCAAGCAACCTTTGGTCATAAGCAAAATCAGTACATATTGTTTGAAAGGTCTTAACATGTGTTAGAGGATCACCCTTACCATTATAAAGCTCCAAATGTGGAATTTCAACATGTTTAGGGGGAATAGCTCGGACAATGTCAAGAGAAAGTGGGCTTGCGACATCAAATGTGGGCACACTAAACTTAGATTGATTCATAGAGGCAATTTGTTGCTGTAAAGAAGAGACAGTTTGTGCAAGATTGTTAATGGTCGCTTCAGTCGAAGAGTTCATATTAGATGTGTTAGATTGTGATGGAGGTGTTATGTTATTGAAAGAAGGTAGAGAGTAAGGTGGTGGGACACTATGATCGTTAGTCATAGGAGATGATTGGACAGGAGGAACACTACAAGGAGGAATGGAATGATTAAACGAGTTGCCCCCTTGCGCCATGTTCATTTGTGGTGATATAATAGGAACACTCATTGAAGGAATGAATGAAGAAGTTGGATTGAATGAAGGAAGAGGGTTAATTGAAGAAGAAGGATTGCCCCCATGACTGGTGATCATAGGAGGAATGTCTTGTGTTGAAGTAGTCATTATGTTCGATGTAAAAGTAGGTATACTAGCAATAGGAGTCGTCAAAGGAATAGAATGATTAACTTGAGTAGGAGGTTGTGTATAACCTAAGGTTTCAGCACAACTTTTCATAGGCATCACATTCGAATCCACAATGTGTGCAATACCACGCAAAATATCAATTCCATTCTTATCACTTTGAAGCATACGTTTTAGACCCTCAATTAAAGGAAGAGCTTGACTATCAGGGTATTCTTGAGACATCCATTGTCGAAAATCGTCAAATTGGTTATCCAATTTTGAAAGTTGTTCTACAGAAACCTCATGGAGAGCTTCTTCATCATTAAGAGGATTAGAGGAATTACCCATCTCCTCGTTAAAAAGACCATTCAAATTAGGTTCCATCTCCTCAGTAATTAAACCTTGGAAAGACTTAATTCTATGGCTTCATCTAACGGGAATAGTGTAAGTAGGGCTTATTGTTGTAAAACTCATGCACTAAAGAAAGAGAGAAGATTTTGAATTTTAGAGGTAGCAAATTTCAGAAAAACTAGCCAATCTTCTAGATTTAAGCTGTTAAATGCAATCAGGACAATCTCCCGAAATTTTGAAAAAAATGTCCGGGACCGTGGCGCTCGGGGTGCACACGGTCCTCGCAACTTTTTTTGAAATTTGCAGGGATGAAATTTATGATGATTTTACAGCTAACCTGAAAAAATTGAGTGATTTTACAATCTGTAGATAGGCCAAATTAAAGTTGCAATCTCAAAATTGAACCCTACCAAGATTGTCGAAAAATGCAAAATTTGAATTTTGAAAAAGAGAGGGAAACTGAAATTTTGAATTTTATGATTTTAGGGGGAATACCAAAAGCAATGCAAGTTTTAAAATTTGAAAGTTGACTCAATTTCACGCAAAATTCAATTCTGAAAGCGGAAATCAAAGTTGTTGTAATTAAGCACTTAATTTCAAAAGTCACAAATTGCAAAAGTTTGAATAAATCACTGAAATTTCGAATGAATGCTAACACACTTTTCAGATTTAGGACTGTAAGAAACACAATTTTGACACAAATTTCAATTTCAACAATTTTTGAATGATTAGAAGCCTCAATCCAAGCAATCACTAGACCAACTTTGACTATAATTTTGAAGGTGTTAAAATTGATAAAATCAGCCAAAATTCTAGATTTTAGCAGGAAAATACAGTAAGATCTCACTCCCGAAATTTCGGAAAAAATGTCGGGGATGATGGTGCTCGGAGTGCACACAGTCCTCGCAACTTTTTTCCAAATTTTCAGGGATGAAAGATATTGTGATTTTATTGCGGAATCCAAAGTTATAGCCGATTTGGAGGTGTTTTGATCAGTGAAATTGTCGGACAAAGGTTGAATCAAGAGGGTTTCAAAAATTAGGGTTTTGACACTTAACCACTTAATTTTCAAAATCAAAGCACAAATATGAATTGATAATTTGTAATAGAAGGGCAGATCTAAAACAAGCATCAACAATTAAACATTTCACAAGTTTAATTACTTAAAAAGAAAATTTAGGGTTTTTATGCAATTAACCTCTAAAATTTTGCAAAAGATCAAACATGGAAATGTAATCAAGGAATCCAATTTTCAGATCTAACTATGAATAATCAGAAAGGATGTTCATGTCGGGTTCACCAAAATGTAAAGCGGAAAAATCGAACCCTAGTCGTTCTCCCCTCCCCAACTCCGAGGAGGGAGAAGGGAGAGTCACTAGGGTTGATGGTTTTCACTTAGGAGGGAATTTACATTCAAAAGAGGGGTTGAAACCCATAAGATCCAATCCCACACAATGAAAGATTAGATTCTATATGAGTTTCAAGGGTTGTGATAGCAAGGATACCCTCTTTTGTAAAGAATGTAGATGGAAAGATTGAACTAGGAATGCATAGAAAGTGACAAAGATTCACTTATAAACTGAGATAGGGATATAGGATGAAGCTGCGGACCTGGAATTAGTAGTAAAATGTCAATACGGTGCTGTCCTGCAAATTTGAGCAAAAGTTGTTGGGACGATGGTGCCCGGCACCATGGTCCTCCGAAAAATCCGCGAAACGAAGGGGGATCTGTTCGTCTCTGCACAAGGATTCCAGATCTTCAATTTCAGCCGCGTACCTGCAACCTACACACAGAAAAGCGAAGACGATTGGGGGGTTAGGGATTAGGGGTTTGCCTTTAGGTCAAACCCCAGTTTTGGAATTAACCAAGAAATGAGAAATGCTGTAAAATGTAAATGTCTGTAATGTAAAACAAGTACTAATACCTTGTTGTAAGGATGTTTGTATCCTTATGTGCGAAGGTATAGATGTTGTTGTTTGTTGTATGTTGTAATATGTAGTAAGTGATCTCCTCTTCAATGGTTGAATCCTTGTCTTGAATGCAACACTTAGCCTTGAATGGAGACTTAGAGGGAATGCTTGAATGCTTGAATGCTTGAGTATAGTTTCCACGCTTGTACACATATGTCCTTCTTCCTCAAATGGGAGAGGCAAATGTAGTTTATATACTTGCCAATTAGGGTTAATAGATTGATTTTCCCGACCTTAGGCCGACCAGGAAAGTTTATTTTCCAATTTGCAAACAAAAAGGCTCGAAGTCCCATAGGAGACCGGGCCCAAAATAGGGCCAGGGACCAGGGCGCTGGGCGCCATGGTCCTAGGGGACCAGGGCACTGGGCGCCCTGGTCCTGAAGGACCAGGGCGCTGGGCGCTCTGGTCCCACCTCCCGGGACAGCAGGGTGCAAAGGAGGTTCAGGCCAGGGTGCAAGAAAATGCAGTTTTCAGTGTCATAATCAGGTTTCGGGGTCTCCATTCAGGTTGCGTGTTGCGTCGCCATCGTGAAGACCGAAATGCAGTCAAAATTGCAAGTGTCACAATTTTAGGATGCTACATCAATAACATGTGCGGACTAATAACATGGGTAAAAAATGATCTATAAATATCCACAAGCAACATGAATTCCACCGCAACAACTCATATTACTAGAATCATTATCATCTTCCTCCTAGAGCTCAAAAACACCAACATAACTTACTAACAAAATGAAAGATACACTTGTGAAGTTTCAAATCTTGAACTAGTCAGACTAAGGACACATATGAACATCCTAAACACTCTCCCAAATCCGCTCAACATAATGAATCAATTCTAGAGCAATACAAACCAAAAATCATAACTCTACAAACAAAACCAACAGAAAAACCAATCATCACACTAGACTTCGTAACTTATTCAAATCACCTTCCGAAGCACTGAAACTCATGCTAAATGAACTGAAGATACTTATCTCTAAATCCTTAAATCTGCATCAGCATATTTGCAATATACCAACCAAACCAACTCTCTACATCATCGAGGCATAAGAACACAGGAATATGTTGACATCAATGACAATAACACATTCCAACAACTCTAATATCCAACAAACCCTATATTTTACCTAGCTCCTTTTTCCAATTGACATAATTTATAACTTTGCACAAACTTATTAACATATTATTGCAATTGTGGTGAATAATAATACTCACTGACTAGAGCAATGATCTTAGCTCGGCCAAAGTGTCCAACCAACCCTCTGCTATTCTTCTCATGAATTATGTTTTAGCTCATGGAACTCTTTGGAGTACATAACTATCTTTCTCTGAATAACATGTCATCTTAGATCATAAAATCCAACCACTTGGTCCTATCTAAAGTAACAAGCTCCATGCAAGTTGTCCAAGCCACTCCAAAATTAGAATCCTCTTGATACAAACTCTTTAGTTCATGGAACACACAACAAATTAAATCTACATTATTATCAACAAATTCTACCTTCTACTCAATGCATTTGCAACTTTGTTAGACTTCCCACTCTTATGCTTCAAAACAAAAGTGTAACTATGTAAAATCTCAAAACATTTTGAATGCCTTCGATTCAAGTTTCCATGACTATTCAAATTTTCTAAAGCTTGATGATTAGTAAATAAAACAAACTCTTTTGGGAAAAGATAATGTCTCCACTTGTTCAATGTCTGAACCATAGCATAATAATATTGATCATAAATAGAATATTTTCTCTTGGCATCATTCAAATTTTCACTAAAATAAGCAATGGGTTTACCTTCCAGAGTCAAAATAGCTGCAACAATATTTCCACTAGCATCATAATCTACTTGAAATACCTTATTAAAATAAAGAAGTGCCAAAACAAGTTACTCTATAACTTTTCTTTTCAACAAATCAAAACCCTTTGTTGCATTTGTAGTCCACTTAAACTCTTTTCTATCCCCTTTCATTGTTTTTATTACAGGTGCACAAATACTACTAAAATTTATGATAATTTTTTCATAAAAACTAGCCAAACTATGAAAAGATCTCATTATGAATTAAACACTTGTTCCTCGTGGGACCCTTTATTGTCTTATCGGTCCACTTGTTTTGTTTGTAGCTTTTCCCTCATATCGCCACACATCAAGAGCATAGGATTTTTGGGAGGTATGTTCCTCTTGCTCACATTGGGCTCTGCTACGTTGCCATGTGTCTCTTGTCGATATTTTTTGTTTTTAGCCTCAGAGGGACACACTTATTTCAAAGACAAAAGTGCCATGCATCGAGCAGGAAATCTCTTTACTAAGGAAGTAAGGAGGAAGGACCTATATTTCCCATTCGCTCGCCATGTGTCTTGCCCATGGACCTTTGGAAGGGAATGGAGAATAAGATAGTGAGGGTCTCCATTTTGCTGCCACACGTCCAGTAGTTGGGGATTGTTCCATGCATCAACAAAGCATGATTTTTTGTGAAGAATCAGAGCTTATGGAAATGGTATAGAAGTCATCCAACGATGAGGATTTACCCTAGAAAATACATAGATCCATCTTGTAGAGGCAGTTTGAATGACCATCATGGCATGGTAAGGTAGCAAAAAGTGTGATAGGAAAAAAAGAACTAGAGGTGTGATTTGAGAGGTGAAGGTTGTTATCTGGAGATATGTGCTTGCATCCAAGGAGATGTAAATTAGAATTTTGTTGTCTTTTGAAGGGTGGTTCACACTGAGAAAAAAAATTAGGCTTGTAATTCAATCTTCAACATTTTTTGCATCCTAATAGTTGAATTGTGCCAACTCTCAGCCTTTTCATATAAGTTGCTTATGTTTTATGATTATGCTTTATGTCATTTGTAAAAGACTAGTTTTATGTATCATCTTTAAGCATTTATAGTATTAAACATAACTTCTACTAGTTGAATCATGTCTCAGACTCTTTTGATTCAATTTTAGTTATGTTTGAATATATTATGTTGTTGGCGAATCTGAGTTAAATAGTGTGGTAATGGAGAATCATTTGGCCTTTGAATTATGTCTTTTATATATGTTTTATTATGCTTGTGGAATATAAATGTTAAATTCTAGCGCATCGCTTAAGTTAGTTTTAATTTTCAATATTTTCTCTGTTTTCGCTTCACTAAATGAAGAGTCGACTTCTAAAATTCTGGAGGCTATTCATTGAGGCACAATAGGCCCCCTGCTCAATGAACTTCCCATAAGGTTGTTGTCTTAAGATTAATTTTAGGCATCAACAGTTCTTTTTTTGGCATGCCCAGTGGGACATGATATTTTATTTTATTAAATTTTAGGTGTATGAGCCATTGGCCTATTACTAGATCACAAACTGCCTTAAATCCAAATTTATCATTACCACCTTTGGTAACAGTTCAAGTAAGAAGGTCAAGAGGAGGTGTGCAGGCCCAAATCCAAGCTCCATGGCAAATGGTAGTTCCCACTCTTTGAATTTTTGTGACCTAGAATAGTGGGAGTCCCTTTATTCTACTTGCTCCTCCTACACAATGGGATGTTATTCCAACTTCTGCTCTGAAAGATTTGCCCAAATTTACAAGGGAGGATTCTAATAATCCTGTAGAGCATTTGTAGAATGTGGCAGACATTTGCATTATGCATAATGTCACATAAAAAAATGTGGCATTGAGGTTGTGTTGGTACTGTTGTCACAAAGTTTGCACCCTTGATGACCCAACAAACCTTGGTCATCAACCTTGTGAAACATTGAATGAACCTCCCAAGTGTGGGACCTTGCGAAATGTGAGGTTGAATCTCTAGAGAAGGTTGACTTCCTATTCAATTTGATGCAAAGTGTTGGACCAACCCAACACATAAAAATCTAATCTATGCTTTGACAGGGAAAAGGGTTTGCACCCAGATTGAAATGATGATCTCCCCTACCTATAGCTGCATAAAACATCAATGGAAAATTCCCAAGGATGCACATAATTCTATTCTTTTTAGTCATCTAAGTGTGAGTGAAGGTTGGGAATCAACACGGTTACTTACACTGTAGAAAATCAAAAGAGAATGCATTCAAACAAAGAGGTAAAAATTTACACAAATTGCAATAATTGAATAGTGTATGTGTGAAAAGTGGATAAAGTCTGCAAGTTGTAAGACACAACACTTCAATTAAGTTATTACATGCATGGTTAGACATATATAATCATGAATATAAAAAACCATGACAAATTGACCTATTGCCTTCTAAAAGATGCGAGTATAGACTTGCTCTTAGATTTGTCTAAGAAATACTAGTGACTAGACTACACCATGATGAAGAATTTAATCTATATGAGCACAAGAATAAGCTAGATGTATGCAATATTAAGCTAGATGAATGAATATTAAGATATATGAATGAATATTATGCTAAATGAATTCAAGCAATCATGATTAAACTAATTATTCAAAAAGCTAAACTAAGATGCAACAATCTCAAAGCATAATATTCTCAATGACTCCATAGCAAAAAATGCACAATAAAAATAAATCTCCAGGGTGTCTTGAATGAGAGATGAAGGTGATGAATTTATAGAGACTCAAAAGAGAGACCAACGGTCAATATCGATTAACAATAAGCGGTTGAGATTCCTCAAGAAAAAGCACAATCTAGGTTAATTGAAATAATTGAGAGATCAAATTAAGTTAATCTTGAGATAGATTCCAATTATAGCTTGATTGAATGCATTCAAATTATAAGTTTTAGTTTGCATTGGAGATAAAATTAGTTGATTCCATGCACATTTCTTTAATTTGTTCAAGATTTTTATTTAGAAAAATCCTTTTCAATGCAACCAAACCTCTTTCTTCAAGAAAATCTTTGAGTTTTAATTTTAGAGAAAATGATTAATTCAATTTAATTGCTTTTCTAAATTTCTCAAGTTATCTCAATTTTAGAAAAAGAAATATCTTAAGTTTGATTTCTTCTCTCAATTTAATTCTTTTCTTTTGTTTTCAATTTAACTCTTTCTTTTGCAGATTAATTCCTCTTTTTGTGATTAATCTCTTTTTGTAAATTAATTCCTCTTTTTCTTTAAATTAATTTTTTTTTTTTATTTAAATGGCAAATTGATTTATTAATTTAAATATGCTAGGATATTTAATTAAATAAATAGGATAATTTATCAAAATTATTTACTTGGAATGATTTAATTTATTTAATAAATATTTAATTAATATAGAGTGGTTTATTTTCCATGTAACATTAATGATTGAAGAATTAATTAATTAGGTGCTCAAGGCTTATTTAATTACCTTTGGTTAGGACCTTGGTGATGTTGTCGAGATTAGGGGCCCATGGTTTGGGTGACCATTTTTAGGGTATGACAATTGCCCCTCTTTGAATGAATGTGCGAGTAGTGCGTTGGTTCAAAGAATATTGATGTCAAATAGATATCAGTTCTGAACTTGATGGATCACAAACCGATGAAGAGCGAGATGTTCAGCTTGATTTAAAGTGATGAAACTAAATAGATTTGATTAAAGCGATACCAATTCTGAACTAGATTGAACTAGGACTGATGTAGAGTGAGATATCATTTTTGCACTTGATTGATCAAGAAATGAGCATCGATCTAGAACTTGATCGAACTAGATTGAGTGAAGAGATGAAACTGATTCTAAACTTGATTAAACAAGAACTCACTGAGCGAGAGATAAAACCGATTCTAAACTTGATTGAACAAGAATCAACTGAGCGAGAGATATAACTGATTCCGAACTAGATTGAACAAGAATCGACTGAGCGGATGTACATCTTGATTTGATGTGAAGAAACTGAACACCGATTTGAATATTGATTCAAATAAGGACAAAAATTGTTATACCCCTAGAGATTGATTTATTTGACATCGAAGAATCTCAAATTAATATGACATGATTTAGTTAAGATGCCCCTAGTAACAAGGTTTAATTGATTTTCTTTGACTAAAAATATTTATGCTAGACTTAGATGAAGATTTGAAAAATTTCTTGACTTTTGAATAATGATAATCACTGAAAACATGTTATGAGTATGCCCCCTCAGGAGAGAAATCAAAAGATAGAAAGGGTACAACGATTTTAGGCAATTTTGAAAAGATATAAAGATTCAGCGATGATAATTTTGAGCACGAAGATTGATGTAAGAATTAATTTTGAGATCAGAGATGATTTGAGAATTAAATTGATTCAAAAATTGACTTGAGGGTGAAAGTGCTAAGTGGTCAACGTCGTGAAATTTTTACTAGAAAGTTGATGTCAGATTTTGATTTCGATCCCGAAAATGGACTTAGGATAGTCGATTTAGTCAAGGGTACAAATTTTATTTCTATCAGAGAAAGTTTGAAAATTAGGGTTTGGGCTATATAAGGGGTTCAATGTGTCATTGTCAATTCATTTTTACCTCTCAAAGTTTAAAAATTGGGAAAACCTCCTGCGAAGAAAAATGGCAATCTAGATTCAAGAGCATTGATTCAAGTGCCAGAGATGATATAATCGACCATAGAACTATCCCCCAGCAGTAAGTGATCGAACGCAAACCTTGTACATTTCTCATTTTTTGAATTTTTGTTGAATTTTTTATTTTGAAATTCATTTGAAGTCATGTTGTGTCATTTTATCATGCGGTTTCATACTCTTTCTCATATGAGTATCTGGCATGTTTTGTTCTATCGTATGTTCAAGTAGAGTTTCTCGTATGGTGTCCACCATTGTATCATACAATTATGTTCTTGCGAGACCATTTAATCATTCAACGAGTATTAAATTGTCATTTGGGTTTGTTTACTCATGTGGATCATTGTGTTTTCTTATACAAGTTGTTCCTTGTCTATGGTAACTTGTATAGAAAACAACAAGTATTTTTGAAGGTCTAAACAACAAATTTTGATTTTGAATATTGTAAATTTGGATTCTTTATCATGTTTATCACATTCTTAGGGAAAATTTGATCACATACTGATGAGTTTTGTGTTTGATTTTGCAAATTTAGTTGCCTGATATTCAGTTTCGGTGTACATATCTGCCAACTATGAGATTAGTGTGTGGTTTATCAGATGTAGAGAGAGGTCAAATTGGCTTGTGTGGATTTGGATACTTGTTGCAGATGCCAGATATTTGTGTGAATCACGGTTTGTTGACCACATTGGTTGAGAATTTCCATTCTGATCATAACACTTTTCATTTGTTAGTTGGAGAGATGACGATCACTCCTGAGGATATTTACAAGATATTAAGGATTCCTTTCATTAGAGATAAGGTATATTATGATGT
Source organism: Cryptomeria japonica (assembly GCF_030272615.1). Classification (NCBI taxonomy): domain Eukaryota; kingdom Viridiplantae; phylum Streptophyta; class Pinopsida; order Cupressales; family Cupressaceae; genus Cryptomeria; species Cryptomeria japonica. The sequence continues at coordinate 511,480,561 of NC_081409.1, forward strand.
GACTCCATGACCAGGAATTGAGGCTCTTAAATGTATTTTCCATGATGAGACTATCCTTGATCATGCTATCACTTGGGACAATTTGATGAGTAGGTATGGTATAGAGTACCCTTTTGCTTGTGTTTTGGTTGGCATGATTAGTTGTTTCATTATGGCTGACATAGGACAACATGGATTTTTTATGTGGATAGGGTAGAATGCTAGAGATATTGCTGACTCATCCAGTTAGATTAGGGTGGGGTTCATTCTTACTCTTGCATATGTACCATGAGATGCATGAGATTGTCTATTGAGAGGGGAAGAGTATGGAAATTGGTGTCTTAGTTTTGCAGATATGGGCATGGGAGCATATCTTGGTTTGTAGACCTATAGTGGATGATTGTAGAGAGGCACATCAGCCTATCGTATGCCAATATTCAGGTTATGTTACATAGCCCCACCTGGGCAAGGCTGATTTTTGGAGGAGGCAGTTGGATGACTTGATAGATATAGTATGGAGACCATATAGGGGTCTAGAGCAGTGGGATGATTGGAGGGTACATCAGAGAGATATGTTTATGACTAGACCTCTCATCAGCAGATTGATGACTATTATTAAGCGGTTTGTAGTGACTAGGGTTTTGAGGTAGTATGGGAGACCATAAAGTATATCCTAGGAGTTTACAGTGTATGCTAGATATGGGGATGAGGAGAGACAAGAATGGGCTCCTAGACTATCATATGCCTTGAGCATGCAAAAGTTAGCGGGTTTATAGCCACAAAGATGGGAGTGTTAGGAAAATGTGGCAGATGCAAAGGTATTTCCCTAGTATAGAAATTGGTTTTAGGGACACCCCTTCCCTTAATTTATAGATCTGGGAGAGCATGTGCCTCTTATAGATGAGGTTAAGGAGGATGCACCAACACAGGTACAAAGACTAGGGCACATATAGGGATGAAGAGTTGATCTACCTAGGTGGATAGGAGGTGATCTAGGTGCTAGTAGCAGCAAGGCTCCAGCGGGAGGTTGATAGTGATAGAGAGGGGAGGGTGGATCCTTAGGAGCTATTGGGGTTGAGACTGGCAGGACTAGGGCAATAGAGGTTGGAGGTGAGGAGGAGAGAGCAGTGCTTAGATAGGTTAGGCAGCGAAGAGATGAGCATGGAGGTGGAGAGGAGGAGGTGGGAGAGACATAGTTTGGTCCCTGAGGGTGAGGGTGATAGGTTTATAGTCACAATTGACAATGGCATAGACACAACTAGAAGAGCGAGACTGACAAGTCATAGAGATGCCCTTTAGCGAGAGGTTCTACATTAGACGAGTCATGCAACTTATTATGTTGCATCTTATAGCATAGCGGTCCCAGTAGCACAACAAGTTGTGTCGTATTCTCAGTATATGGCTCGATCTGAGGGAGCTAGGGCACCCAAACAAGACGACAGTTAGCAGGAACCACATCTTCCACCCGATGATGAGGGAGAGACAGGGAGATATATTTATATATACCTCCTAGATTTTGTTATATACCCCATTTTTGTAGCTTATACCATTCTTGCTCTGATGAGACATTGTGTATGAGAGTTGATATCATTTGTCCTCTTAGACACTAAGAATATGACGAGATATACGAGCTCTTGATTTTATTTCATTGTACTTGTGCTGATTGATTATGAGATGTCTTTGTATATGATTTATTCTATATGTATGTGTATCTTTTCAGTATGGATGTATGTAATGGAGATGAATATGAATGGGTTTTTCTTTTTTTCTTTTTCATATGCAAATAAATGATGAAAATGTGTAACTAGTAATGCAAATGTTTATTTTTCATGTAATAATATGAATGCAAATAAATATAGAATGAAATGTATGGATCTATATAAGATGCTCATGTATGCAGCTAACATCTTAATACACAAGTACTCATTCGGAGAAATGATGATGAAAAAGGGTACCACTTAGTTGAGAAATGACGATTGCTTCAGACTCTCATTCAAAAGATAAAGAGATCATTCTTATCATGTTGAAATCACTTGAAATGCATAAAATTTAGAATGAATGCAACTTAAACTTAGTCACTAGATTTGGTATGCTTAATTTTCATCACTGAGCATTTTACAAACACAATAGGCAAAACAAAGTTCCTTCCATTTTATATGCAGTATTAATTATCTTTTCCACAACGACCCTTTTATCATCCATATCCTTGGACAGATTATGCATGCATCTGGATTGCACATTAAATAAATTCCCTCAAAACAAACAAATAAATGACTCCAACCTCCCTGTAGCATACAAATAAATGGAGTCAAGGTATGTGTGGCAATTTCACCTTGATGTGAAGGCACTTATCACATACACACAACTTATGAGATGTTTCTAGATCATCGGAATCACTCCTACAAGAAGAAAACAAAGAAAAAGTATTATGCCCCCAATCCTTGCTCCTCTTAGTCAAGATAGACTTCCTCGAGTTACTCAAAGGGAATAATAATAAAAAACCAATGTAAAAGATAGCACACAAAGAAAAATTCAATCATATCTCAAATAGTTTAATGATTATTTTCAGTAGTCTTGTTTTGCTTGTTTACTCAGTTATAAAACTTTGTAGTGGATAGGAGACAGGTGAATGACTTGGACTGGATGACCTGGTACTACTAACAAAAAGATGCCTTGGTTAAACTACTTAGGACATGTAAATTGATTAGTTGATTACCCCAAGACTAGGACATTGATTGGTTTCAAGCCATTAGGGTTCCAAAAGAACCAGGATGTCACAAAAATGACTAAAAGATATGTACAAGCTAAAGAAAAGATGCAACACTTCACTATAGGAAATAAGACTAACTTAGATAAAATCCAACAACCATACTGATCTATGTCATTGTTTTGATTTGTGTTATCATTGATAGGAATGTTTGGTTTCAAAGAGAGAGTACCTCATATAAGACTGATCTGTTTGGTTTCGAGTGCACCCTTCTTTGTATAAGACATGTGATAAGTTTTATTGCAGACTTTGAGAGTTTATTTGTGGTTGATTTGTTTTGAAGGATGGTCTATGCTTTCTTTCTTTGATTTTGTCAGTTTCTTTTTTATTTTGTAAAATTTTTTTTTTTAGGATTTTGTTTAGGATATTTTATGATTTTTTAGGATTTTTTCAGCTATGCCCCCAGTATGCAGACCTATATGACATGATGATCTACAAAATGCATGTGGATATAATGAATTTTTGATATGGCCTATGTTAATGCAATATGCATGATGAAGATGCATTTCCTATTCGAACAAGGATGATCATTTTCATTTCACATTTTGTAATACACCAATTGAATTGGAGGTATTAAACATTTCATAGATAAGTGGTCAATCGATCCTTAAGGTCCCTTGGAACATCAAAATTAACACACTTAGTCACTAGGATTTACAAATGGAGACATGGAAAAGCTCCCCATTGGTTCTTGAAACTTTGATCTTCTTTTGCCCATGTGCATGCAAATGAGTTAATTCCTGCTCTTGTATCCACTAAAGATCCTTAGCATCCTATATGACTAGCTATGTGGATTATTCTAACTTCAAAAACATCCTGAATAGAACCTCACTGCCAACAAGATTTTAGAGCTCCGACAAGGTTATAGACTATAATTTCTTGAATATTACTCCATTGCCAGTAGGTGTTCATAGCCTTGATGGAGTTACTCGCATGTTCCCATAGTCAAGCTTTTTATCGCATATGTATGCATGATATTTCAGTTATATATCATTTCTCTTTTTCCTTGAGATGAATATTTTGCATAACACTTTTTCTTTTTTTTAAATTTTCTTGCCTTGACTTGTAAGTGATGAAACCTACTTGGGTGTGACAATTACAGTGACACTGAAGTAGAATTTAAGATTTTTCACTAGTCATATGATCAACTAGGTGTCTCAAATGAATTAGAGATTTTGTTAATGTGTTTGAGATATAGCAATTGATAGATTTTGGGTTAACAAGTCTCAAATAGTGAAATCACTACCTAGCCATAAGTAAAGCATCGTCATAGGGTAATGTTGAAAAATGAATGACCTTATGACCTCAAGGACTTCATGTCTGAATATATAAGAAAGGAGACGACCCTTATTTGTATTTAATGAAAACAAATGATAAATTTTGACAGTTACCTTGTTTGATTAATGGTGCTATATGCAAATGCAGAAATTTTGTGAATGTGATGCATTTTAAAAAAGAAACTATAGGTGATGCAGTGCAAAAAGAAAAACCGAAACTAACCCAACCCTTAGATATAGTATCATTTAAGGTGCATGTTGTTCATAGGGTCAGGGAGTTTTGTGTAGATATTTCATTTGTCTTTGCTTGAAGAGTCAGATAAAGATGTATTTCCATGAAGGACTCAGCTAAGTGTACATGATCAACATCTCCAATGTTGATTTCCTTAGTTTTTTGGATTTTGCGATGAAACTAGGGTAAAGTCTTATGAAAAGGATTGGATAAGGGGTATGGAAGGATCAAAAGAAGATGTTGGATGATGGACCATTTATTGAAAGTTTGGTGCATGAGCGAATGAAAATGTTTGCGAGATCACCATTGGCACACATCTTGAGGGATGGTGGATTGATGGAGGAAAAGTGAATCTCAGATTTTGAGATTCGAATGGAGGAACAACTAGGGATTTTGGGACATAAGGATCCAAAATGGATGAAAGAGGTGATGGAGAAATAGATTTGGAAGGTTTGGATGGAGGAACAACCAAGGATTTTGGGACATAAGGATCCAAAATGGATGAAAGAGGTGATAGAGAAATAGATTTGGAAGGTTTAGATGGAGGAATATAGGGTCCTAAAATGGATGGAAGAGATGAAGGGGAAGGCATGTATTTTGATTTTGGTTTAGTAAGGGTACCAACATTTTGAGGAATGTCACTGAGGCCATGACTCTTAATAGTTTCTTTAATATGGAGAGGTTTTTGCTTGTGAAGGTCTACCCCTTTGTTATAAATATTTTGACTTGTAGGATACACTTTTCTTTGGGAAGAAGATGCAAGTTCATTATGAGGTGGAGGTGGAATGTAGGGAATGATAGGATCATGAGAGGCCTTTGTAGGTGATAGGACCTAAAATTATGTCTTGCAAAATTTTGGTCATTCTGGTTTTATTGTGCCCTCTATCAAGGTTTAGGGTTTTAGGGGTTGTGATTTCTAATTAAGTCTTGATATAAAAGAAAAAACCTTGAACCTTTTATTTTCTGTCATTATTTTTTCCCACTTAATACTGAGGATTGTTTACCATTGGTGGGGCCATTTTATTTCCTAAATGCTAAGTTGTGTTAGACCAGTCTAAGAAATTATTTTCCTAAGTCGCATAAAAAATTTCCCTATAGTCAATCTCATTTTAATGTCTATGCCCACGCCCATAATTTTCCTAAAGTCCAAAATTTCTAAGTATTTTGGCCAATTGATAAAGACAAGACAGATCTAATGGTTTGTGCTTCCCCATGCTTGAAAGTGAAAGGACGATATAGATAGTGGAATCACGAGATGATGCCACGTGTGCTCGACTAAGAAAGGTGAGCCGATGGTTTGACTTTTCAAATTTTTGATATTAAAAATTCCCAGCTGGTAAAACCCGAGTTACTAGAAATGAATGTTTCTGCATGTGCTTATATCTAGTGGTAATGTTTTAATTCCAGTCTAAGAAATTCTCGGGAGTTAGCAGCCATTGTTAAGTGACTGGTGTAGTTAGAAAGTAAACAAAGAGAAGATCGAATGGTTTTTGTGATCCCACAATCAAGAAATGCAAGGAGATTATGGACCGCGACATCACGAGATGATGCCACATGTCCAAGGCGGGCTAACAAAAGGCAATGGTGGGGTCACTTAAGGTGGTGAAATAGGTGATGAGTTGGATGTGCCACACCATGCCAAGGATGGACCCGCTTGCCACATAAGAGGGTAATTGTCAGATTGAATGATTTGGTCTGTAAGATTTGCCAACTTGAAAGATGATCGATGGTCAAGTTTTAAAATTTTCAAATGTAAGTTAAGAGTTGTTGTTTTGCTCGCGCGACTAGTAATGGTGGATGAGACATTGGCATTTCATTCCAGGCAATAAACTCTTAAAAGTTATTCTTGATTAGTAAAGAATTTTATAGTGATCCAAAAGACATTCCTATAGCTTAAGAGGATTGAAATGATTCCTTGCAACATAGAACTACTATCCCTCTGGTGTAATCTAAACAATAAGTTTGTCTGAGCTCCTTCATCTGTTCTTAAAACAATTGACATTATAAATTATGTATGAAATTATAAGAAAATAATTTCAATTGTTCTAAAGTTAGAAACTGAACAGAGAAGAGAAAAAAATGCTTAAATTACTGTTGTAATTTAAATCTTGTGTTAGCCCTAGTCTTTTCTTTCTCAATTTGAAGTTTTAGTAGAAAACCCTAGTTCAAAAGATGGCTCCCTCATGAAAACATTCAAGGAAAATTGATTACATGAAAAAGAATCTTTATGATGATTTATTGCTCCAATTGAAGCCCTCGACAAATGATAGACACCAAGGGTAGAGATTTGTGAGTGGAAAAACCCTAGGAGAAGGGTTAACTGATAAAAAATTCCACTTGGCAGATGTTAGTATACCAATGATCGAATTAGAGATGTTCAAACTATGGTATGGACAGACGAACTTGCATTCCCCACTATCTAGTCCTTGGCAGTATGATTTGGGTAAGTTAGTAATGTCGGGTGTCTTCATGGATGTTGACCTTCTCAAAGCTATTGCAAATAAATATGACCCTGTCTTGAGGGTTAATAGGGGAAATAAAGGATAGATTTTGTTAACCATCAGAAGGGAAGAATTCCAGGAGATTTTTGACCTATATGAACCATTTGCAAACCTGGTGCAGGTAGACCTGAATGAGTTAAAAGAAGAATACTATAAAATGAAGGAGTTCATTAGAAGTAATTTCCTTCCAATGAATAGGGCTAGGGAAGGGAGCACAACATGCCATATTGGCCCTAGCTCGGAGGAGCCATTCCCTATTGGTGCTTTTGCTCCCTACTTTCAGGCTACCTTTTTCTCTCTATGTCAAGTATTGGGTTTCAATCCAATTACAGTGATGCCACATAATTTTATGTACATGGCCATGCAAATTCAACATCTAGATTATACAACGGTCTTTGAATTTGCCCCATACCTTGAAGAAAATATTCGTGAGGGGTTACAAGATATTAAATATGAAGTGGCTAGTGCTAAATACCAGAGGTATTCCTTACTCATGCATATGTTCATGTTTAGGAACACAGATTACTTTGAGGGTACCATGTGTTGGTATTTTGGTTTTTGTGAAAGCATATCAACATTACACCAGTACTGAATCTAGCATATGAAGATGCTATTTTGTGCAATACATTCTTATTGGATTTAACCATCCAACTATAGTCAGTGTGACTCCCATTTTGTGATTGAGGAGTGAGCTCTAGGCTATTGGCCTTTCTGCCTATGCAGACCCCATTTATGTACACTTACTATCTGCAATAGTATCATCTGATTGTGGGTAAGGTTTCCCACTATGGTTTTTCCCCTTACAGGGTTTCCACGTACAAATATTGGTGTTATGTGTTGTGGATGACTTTGTGTTTATGTTTCATGCATTAATCTTTATCGGTATAGCAATTAACTGTTAAAACTATCTACCGACATACTTAAATGGTTTACCGGTATTAAGCATTAAGTTGGTTAAGTTGTTTCTGGTTTGAATTTATTAGACAACTAATTAACCCCCCCTCTCAGTTGTTTCTGGGACCTAATAATTGGTATCAGAGCTTAGTCCTCTTTTGTAGAAGTTTAACAGCTTGAGGAGATCTAATGTCTACTAACTATTTCAGGAAGGACAGTCCTAAACTTGATGGAACCAACTATGGCATATGAAAGATCAGAATGGAGACACATCTGAATTTCATTGGAAAAGACATCTAGGAAGTTACAAAGAATGGTTATACTATTGTTGTACCAGGTCAGCCCAGTCCAGCTAACCTGACAAAAGATGAGGAAAATGATTGCAAAGAAATAGAAGCACTTTTGAGCACATTATCAGATCAACAAATCATGGGACTATCAGATAGGTCTACTGGTAAAGCTATTTGGGATCATTTGGAAACACTGAATGAAGGAGATTCCATAGTCAAAATTACAAAACTTGAAAGCTTCTGGGTCAGGTATGAACATCTGAAAATGGAAGAAGATGAAAGGATTTCTGCTTTTATGGAAAGAGTAAATGAAATTGTTTTGGGTATTAAATGTTGTGGAGGAACCTTAAGTGAGGATGAAATTGTTTCAAAAAATTTAAGAGGATTGCCACCAGCATATAAAATAAAGGTTACTGCTATAAATGAGTTGAGAACAATGCCCAATACATCAGTAACTAGGGATACATTGATTGGGAAACTTTCAGCTTTTGAAATTGAAGAATTTGGTCCTATTGCTACTATAGAGATATATTTAGCCTTTAAAGCATCAACATCATCTGCTCCATCATTTGACAAATTTGATTGGAAATCCTTTTATGCAAGAGAACTTGAAGAAAGCAGGAAAGAAAATGAAGAACTTGAAGAACTTGAAGCACTATTTGCAAGGAAAATGCCTAAAGGTCCAGTTGGAAGTAAGTATGAAGGTAAAGCACCCTTTAAATGTTTTAACTATAATAAGATTGGTCATATGGCTTTGAGATGCCCTGATAAACATGCTAGACTAAGAGAAGAAGATAGAAGAACATACAAGCCTAATCCTGAATATCAAAGATACAGATTTAAGAAGAATAAAGACAAATCTTGTTACATTGCTGATGAAGGTGTGACTGATGATTCTGATGGGGATCTAGCAGACAATGGATGGGTTTTTGTTGCTATAATAGAAGATTAACTGACACCTACTTCTCAACCGGTAGAACAAGCCCTAGTAGCTAAAGTTGAAGTAAAGGATGAATGGATAATTGACTCAGGATGTTCACATCATATGATAGGAGACAAAGGTAAATTCTTGAACTTTCAAGAATACAATGGAGGTTTAGTAAGATTTGGAGATGACAAAGCTTGTTCAATCAAAGGTAAGGGTACAATATCTCTTGATGGTAAGCATAACACTGACAATGTTTACTATTTTGAAGGATTAAAGAATAATCTTTTAAGTGTTGGTCAATTAGTTGAGAAAGGATTTTAGTTACAATTTAAAAATGGAAAATGCAAAATCATGAATAGAACTGGTTTGGAAATTGCAACCGGTAATCAGACTAGATGTAATATCTTTCATTTGAATAATAGTGAAAAGACATGCTTGATTGCACATATAGAGGAAAGTTGGTTATGGCATAAGATACTCTGTCATGTAAACTTTGATTGCATGGTAAAGATCAGTACTACTAACGCAGTTAGAGATTTAACTAAAATTGTCAAACCTCAGAATACAATATGTAAGGAATGTCAATTTGGAAAAAAAGTTAGAGCTAGTTTCAAAAGTATTCCAGAAAAATCCAATAATGCTCTTGATTTGATTCACATTGATTTATGTGGTCCAGCTAGAACTAAAAGCCTAAAAGGTGATAGATATTTCATGCTAATCATTGATGACTATTCTAGAATGTGTTGGGTTACTTTGCTCAGAGAAAAATCAGAAGCACTTGGAAAGTTCAAACTATTCAAAGCAATGGTTGAAAATGAAACCAGTAAGAAAATCAAATGCTTAAGATCAGATCAAGGAGGAGAATTCACATTTAAGGAATTTAATACATTCTATGAAGTGAATGGAATCAGAAGACAACTATCAGCACCTCAGACACCACAACAGAATGAAGTTGTTGAAAGGAAAAATAGAACTAACTTGGATGCAGCAACAAGTATGTTATCAGAAGCAAATTTACCACATGTGTATTGGAGACTTTACAACGGTCTATACATTCAAAAAAGTTCACATCAAAGGTGAAACCAGTAAGACTCCTCATGAACTATGGTTTGGTAATACTCCTACTCTTAAGTATTTTAGAATTTTTGGAAGTAAATGTTATATTAGAAGAGATGAGTATATTGGAAAATTTGATCCTAGAAGTGATGAAGGAATATTTCTTGGTTATTCATCTAAGAGCAAGGCATATAGATGTTTTAACAAGAGATTGCAGAAAATTGTTGAGAGTACAAATGTAAAAATTGATGAACAATTCAGAGGAACTTCAAGGTATATAGACTCTGAACCGGCAACAGAAATTGTGAAAAATGAACCTACACTAAATCCACCGGTATAGAATGAAGATCCAGTTACCCTGGTACCATTTGAGGATTCCACAATAATTGAAGAACAACAACAAACAAAGACACCCTGGTATGTAAGACTGAATCATTCTGAAGATCAGATAATTGGAAATAAGTTTAAAGGAGTTATGACAAGAGGAAGATTGGCAAATGAAGAGGTATGTCTTATTTCTCAAATTGAACCATCATCTATTAATGAGGCATGTGAAGATAAATTTTGGATTAAAGCTATGGAAGAAGAATTAGAACAAATTGAGAAAAATAACACATGGACATTAGTTCCCCGGCCTAAAGATAAAAATGTAATTGGAACCAAATGGGTATTCAGAAACAAACTTAATGAAGATGGTAAGGCTATTAGAAATAAAGTAAGACTAGTGTGTAAGGGATATTCTTAGAAGGAAGGAGTTGATTACAATGAAACCTTTGAACCGGTAGCTAGAATTGAGGCAGTCAGACTATTCTTGGCTTTTGCAGCACACAAGAACTACAAAGTGTATCAAATGGATATTAAATGTGCATTTTTGAATGAAGATCTTGAAGAGGAAGTATACATTGAACAACCTGATGGATTTTCTTTGATATATGACAATGATATGGTTTGCAGGTTAAGAAAAGCTCTGTATGGATTAAAACAAGCTCCAAGAGCTTGGTATGCAAGATTGGATAAGTATCTTTTAAAGATTGGTTTTACTAAAGGAAATGCAGATAGCAATTTCTATTACAAAATAACTAATGATGACATCTTGTTTATAGAAGTATTTGTTGATGATATAATATTTGGAGGAGAAGATGGTTTATGTGAGGAATTTTCTATTAAAATGCAGCAATAATTTGAAATGTCTATGATTGGAGAAATAAAATTCTTTTTAGGATTGCAGATTTCACAGACTGATAAAGGTATATTCTTGAGTTAATCCAAATACTTGAAAGAGTTACTAAAGAAATTTGGGATGGATAACTCTAAACCGGTAAGCACACCTATGACTACAAATGACAAATTATCTCAAAGGGATGAATCTACACCTATTAATCCAACTAGATACAAATCTATGATAGGAGGTTTACTATACTTGACACAAATCAGACCTGATATTATGAATGCAGTATATATTATTTCAAGATTTCAAAGTAATCCTAGATAAAATCATGAATCAGCAGTAAAAAGGATTTTCCACTACTTACAAGGCACTATAAATCTTAGATTATGGTATCCCAGAGATGAAAACTTTGAATTATGTGCATACACAAATGCAAATTGGGCAGGAGATGTGGATGATAGAAAAAGCACCACCGGCGGAGCATTCTTTCTTGGAAACAGACTAGTTTCTTGGTTGAGTAAGAAACAAAGTTGTACATCTTTATCAACAGCAGAATTAGAATATGTTGCAGCAGCAACTAACTGTACATAGGTACTATGGCTTAAGAAAATGTTGAAAGACATAAAGGTAAAATGCAAGGAACCTATTACTATATATTGTGATAACACTGTAGCAATTGATATATCTAAGAATCCAGTACTACATTCTAAAACAAAACATGTTTCTATCAAACTAAATTTTCTAAGGGAAAAAGTTGAAGAAAAGGAGATAAAACTGGTTTATGTGAATACTAAAGAACAACTTGCAGATATCTTTACAAAACCTTTGCCCAAGGAGACTTTTGAATATCTTAGAGATCAGCTTGGAGTCATACCACCACTGGTAGAGACTTAGGTAGTTGATGATTGTCATCAACTGGCAGAATTAACAAACAAATCTTTTACTCTGGTCTTTGATGAGGAAGCTACTTCTCAGGGGGAGTAGTTGGTATATTGAATTGATTGGTATTTTGTATATGAACTTAGTTTTGTTGTAACTTTGGCATTTCGTGTCAAAGGGGGAGAGATATCTATGGAAAAACACATTATCTTTTGAGGAGAGATTGGTATTAAAAAAAAAAACTTTGGATAACACATATTGCTCCTAAGGGGAGAGATTGTTGTTTGGGAGAGACTATTACTCTCTGTATGTATTTTGATTTCTGGTTATGATCTTTTTGGAGATTGTTGGTTTTTGGTATTTGGCATTTCTGTTTTGGCACTTTGATGGTTTTTCCATCTTGTGTTGCCATCAATGCCAAAGGGGGAGATTGTTGGTATTTTGGTATGGTTTTGTCATTGATGTCAACACCTATTAAAACACTAGCACTTTGGAGATCCAACAACATTCACCAGCAAGCAAGTAACTATTGCACAGTTACTGGTATATGGTTCACCAGCATGATATAATGATTACCGACACTTGGAATGATATGGAAGACACTTGGTAATATCGAAGACATCGTGTGGACATCTTATCTTAATGAATTAATCATTGGTATATTCATATTTGCATATTTGCTTTTACCGACAAATAGGTCCAGGGTTATCCAGGGTTACACCAGCAGGTTTATCTTTTCCAGATCAGCATGGCATGCTATACAGATGATTAATTATTGTTGTAAATGCATTAAGATGACATGTTCAATCGGTTATTGCATTAGATATTATATTGTTTGTAAAAAGTTTTTATTGTAATAGCTTGGAGAGCCGACCTACTAAAATTGATCTTAGGTTATGGTATAAATGTAAGATCTTATTTGTAAGATCAAGTGTGGAATGTGAAAAATAATTGTGTGAAGGTATATGCGAGATTAAGCAGTGAAATACACACAGACATCATTTGAAGGTGAAGCTAGGTTTTTGTGAAAGCATATCAGCATTACACCAGTACTGAATCCAACATATGAAGATGCTATTTTGTGCAGTACATTCTTATTGGATTTAACCATCCAACTGTAGTTAGTGTGACTCCCATTTTGTGATTGAGCAGTGAGCTCTAGGCTATTGTCCTTTCTGCATGTGCAGACCCCATTTATGTACACTTACTATCTGCAGTAATATCATCTGATTGTGGGTAAGGTTTCCCACCATGGTTTTTTCCCTTACAGGGTTTCCATGTACAAATATTGGTGTTATGTGTTGTGGATGACTTTGTGTTTATGTTTCATGCATTAATCTTTACCGGTATAGCAATTAACTATTAAAACTGTCTATCAACATACTTAACTGGTTTACTGGTATTAAGCATTAAGTTGGTTAAGTTGTTTTTGGTTTGAATTTATTAGACAACTGATTCACCCCCCCTCTCAGATGTCTCCGAGACTTAACACCATGAAACTCAAAAGGACAATTGATAATAAGGATATTCCAGTGCAACTTTGGAGCACAGATATGTCTTGGGATAGATAGGAGGCTAGATTTGTAAGATTTGATAACAACTTTGCTTCTAAGTTGAGGAAAAGGCTAACAGTAAACCTAACAAGGATTCCCAAAGAATTACATGATTTTGTAAGACCCAAAGAGAGTTTTCCACTGATTAGGATTGAGCACAATTGGGGGAATTTAATCCCTTATCCTATAAGTACTATTATCAGAATCTATGGTTTCTTCGGACAACCACATGTACTACCTTTCAACATTCCTTTGAGAATGGGATTTGCTGAGGTAATATGGTAGATAGAATGCATTCATGACAAGGAATTAAAGGGAAGGGGCAAAGGAACAATTTTCCTAGATTACACTATCATCCCTTATTTTGTAATCATGAAAGGAGGATATGAACATTTTGATAAATTCTTTGCTCCATATTATTTGGGGGTGAGTATACCTAGACACAGTAACCCCAAGGGGTTTTACAATATCTTCAAAATAAGTATAAAAGGAGGTCTATTGCCTCATGAACATAACTTTCCTGAGGACATAATTAGAAATGAATTTGATCTCATGAATCAGGAGTGGACGAAAGAAAAATGGATAATCTTCAGAAAGTTATGGGCTGAAATTCAAAAGATGGATCCAAATTATGATCCAGTGAAGGATTTTACCCCATTTTGTGCTAAGGTCGACTTTTTTATGAACAATTTTGATGAATTAAAGAAAATTTTAAAAGAGAAGATGGCCAAACTTGAAGAAGTTCATGGCCAACAAAATTAAAGCTCACAACCTCCTTTGTCTCAAAGAGCAGGTGGCATGGTAGAAAGGAGACCTATTCATGAATCTTCTCAAAAAAGAGCAAGAGAAGAAACAAGTGATGAAGAGGAGAGCAACAATGATAGTGGAAGGCTAGTAAGGAGAAAGGGTAAAAAGATAATGAGTACAGAGCCTTCCCCAAAAATGAAAATCAAGCCTTTTCAAGGAATCAAGATCATTGATCTTGAAGACTCAGAAAGAAGTCCTTCGCTATCACCTGTGCCCTTTTCACTTGTAAGGCAAGATGAAGAACAAATGGAGGAAGATATGTTCATAGAAACAAATGCAGAAATGCAACTTGGTGTTCTTCTTTTGCCCCCTAATCTGGAGTTGGACCTCACTCCTTTAGATATTCAAGGTAAAGCTTTCAGGGACACAAGAAAAGAGGCATGTGATAAGTTCCTTGAAGATGATACTTTTGTGAGGAGCCCAGCCTTTCTGCAACTAGTATGAAAGATGAAGAATGAAGAATACAAAAGAAGAATTATTGAGAAAATGGCCCAAAGGCCAGATAGATCTAATCAGGAAAATCAAGAAGAATCCAAGAATGAAATGATGGAAGAGTTTAAGGAAATTACTTTTGATGAGGGCGAGAATATTATAAGTCAGGCTGGAGTCCTAATTTTACTAGAATAGGACATAGAAGATGCAGTGACTTTTGATACAATCAGGAAATCAAAAGGTCAGCATTTCAATTCAGAGGAGGAAGAAAGGTTGTCATTAAAAGGATCAGATTTTGTGGATGATTATGCAACCTTGGCAATATGGATGCTAGAGGAAGGACCTAGAAAACCTAACATCAGTGACTTAAACCCGAATTTGAGGGGAGACCTTATTATAAAAAGAGCATCTGACACATCAAGTGTAGAGGCTACAAAGTTGAATGTTGATATTGCTAAGTTGGTACATGAGACTTCTAAAAGAGAAGCCTTGGAAAAGGTAGAGCTGATGAGAAAGTTTGATAAAATTTTCAATGATTACAATTCATCTCAACAAAGATGAGTAGAGTTGCAAACGAGAGTGCAACTCTTTGAGAAGGGACAAACAAATTTTTCCTTTCCTGCACTTACAGGGCCATCCGAGCCATCAACATATAGGTCATCACTTGTGGTCCAAGAAGAAGAAGCAATTCAACCTGATAGAAGTGTTGGTATCTCTAGTACATCATTAGTCCCATATGATGATGACGATGATGATGATGAGATTGAAGCCACAAGATCAACTGAATCAACGTAGTCTCAGCTTTTGGAAAAGATTGTTGAATTAGAAAATAATCTGAAAGATCAGAAGATCAATCTATCGGGAAACAAAAGGATATAGTTAGCTCAGTGCTAACTCATTTGAATGAGAAAGTTGATAGTAGACTCAATAGTGTCCATGCCTTATATTCTTTGTTATTTAATGCTATTCAAAAATTTGATGATGATAAAGAAGTGGCAATTCCTTTGTTTACAAAATGGTTGCAAAGAGGAAATAAGCTTAGAATAATGTCCGTGGCTTCTAAGTATCATGTTGAGAGACCACATGCACTCTAACCAACATACTTGTTGGTAGAATAAATGCAAGAAAGCCCAAATTTTGTCATAAAATATAGAAAGAAAGGTAAGGGAATTGATGAAAAGTTTCAGTGAGTTGAATCAAACTCTTTTGCCAGATATTGAAGATAAAGAAGGGGCAGTTAAGCCTCTACAATTTTGGAAGGAGGAGGCAAAAATAGTTATCAGTACCAAGGTAGAGCTGATATGTGAAGGGCTAAACATGGATATGCTCGAGGATAGCATGGATAAAATAATTACCACAAGGTCATTTTTTGAAACTTTTGAAAGAGAGGGAAACAAAGTAGTTGTTAAATATATTCCATATAGGGCAAAAGATGATGAAGTCATGAGTTTTGACTGACCATCCGATGAAGAGTACAATACATGGAGTAGTATGTATTTGAATGATGAATAAAGGTTGCAAACAGTTTGATATAATTGTTTTTGTCTTCTAGTGCCAGATATTTTTGAACTGATATAACATAAATGGTGGTAAAATTCATCATGAGGTTTAGAGAAGCATCTGCAGACTTTGATCCTATATGAGAGAAATCAAGGATGCAATATTTCTGTAACAAAATGCAATTGTATGTAATCATTTTGAGATGACAGGTGTCTCCTCTGGCCGGAATCTTGTTTGCTCCCTTATTTTTTATAAAAGGGAATTCAGGGCTATGAGACAAGGTTTTGATTATTTGGTCCCTTGAGTGTTCTGAATTTCTGGTTCCAATAGAAAATTTTAGGTGAAATGAAAAATTTGTAAAAGGTCATTTGAAGAGAAAAATACAAAGAGTCTTATGTCTATTTTTCTGTAGGTTCTTGAAGGAGTTATGTATGAGTTGTATTTTGATAGAGACAGCCGAATTATTCAATAGAAATATGATTCAAACCCATTTCTCTCCAGTGTATTGTTCTATCATGTTTTTAATAAATATCATCAAGGATTTTATCATTCATTGCACTGTTGTGGTGTATGTATTTTTTGTTCATGCTTTGGGGGGCCAATTAAATTCTTGAGTAGAATTGCAGAGTGGTAGGGATATTTGTAGGGATTTTGATAAGTAGTTTTGGGTTGGGGTTGCAAATATGATGTATTGCAAGGCAATGTTATCTTAGGTTTATATTGTGTTAGATAAATTCTGTCAGAATACATTTTATTTTTAATGAACTCATGTACCCAATGGAGCAAGGCACTGATCGTAGCTAAGCAACTATCTTGGTGTTGATTTTCTGTTGGGAATCACCACTTCTTTGTTATAATTTATTGAATATCAAAATATTTTTATTTACATGTATGTTGTTATGTGATTTTAATCATCTCATTCTCCAAAATGGTTAAGGATCACTAGGGAATTTGCCATTCCTGAGTATTCTCCCTTTCTGTCAAGCCTTTATACAAGATTATCTACTTTGTTTCATGTATAATTTGTGAGTGTGGCATATAGATCACAAATTGGCATGGGGATCACCCTCTTAGGTTATGCAAAGCCCAAAGTGTAGAAGGATCTTGTGTCCTTGTTGATGCTGGTCCAAGTCTGAAGAATAATAAGAGTTGGAAGTGGATTTCTATAGATATTTATAGGAAATATCTCGGTCTTTGCCTTGTGTCAGTGTAAACCTGCTTTCGGGCACCAACAGTAGGCATGTTGGATCCTTGAGGTGAACATGGAGGATTATGACAAGGAGATGAAGGTATACTTTGATCTGGACATGGAAGAGGGCCATTGGATAGAGTAGGAAGGGTGTTCGACTCTTCATTTTGAATAGGATCGTTCGAAAAGGTGGAAGATGCATCATGATCTTTCTTAGGAAGGATGCTTTTCTCTTGAGAAGGAAGGTGATCATCTTGGAAGAAATGGAAAGGTATAATGGGATCATCATGGGATTATAGGGAGGTAAGATCTTTTTCAACCATTAGATGGGATGGCCCTTGAGATAGCCCTTGAGGGTCAATGTGAAAAGTTTCATCATTAGGTTCATTATTTAAGGGATATGATATGGATTGTTGTTGAGAAGCCTTAGGAGATGGAGGAATCATGCAAGAGAGGGAGGCTACATGTGAGCCACTACTAGACATAGGTTCATAATTCTGATCATGCTTGGAAATGACATCTCTTTTCTCCTTAGGTTAATTTTTAGGATCTTTGATTTCAATAACACCATCATCAAGGAGGTCTTGAATTTTATGTTTTAATTCCATACACATTGAAGTCTTATGTTTTTTATGCCTATGATATGCACAATAATTACTCAAAATTTCACATCCCCATGTGGTCTTTTTAGGCAATATGGTAAGATTGTTCTTAAGAAGCTCTTCCAAAGCTGACTCAATAGATTGCCCCAAAGGTGTAAACTGTCTATCTAGAGGATAGATGTATTTTTGTCTTGGTGAAGGTGTCTTGTGTTCTTGTATGAGATTTGGCTTTTGATTTTCAATTACTTTCTATTCCACCTTATGTAATTGTTTTAGCATTTCTTGAAGTCTGGTGTTCTTGATATCATGAAATTTTATCTCAAGAGGTGTCATTGAATCTCGTTGTTGGGCTTGAATGTCATATATTATATCTTGAGATCTTTAATTTGTTGGGCCAAGGTAGCCATAAGCTTCTTACTTTCATCAGAATTTTTAGAAGAGCTTTTGGTTTGAACAGGGATTTACAACCGACGAGACCGAGAGCCATAAGTGATGCAGATGTCAAGATTAAATCAAAGTTAGTTGTGCATTTTAATGTAGTGATTGGAGAGAAGTGACTAAGACTCAGTATGGTTTTAGGAATGATCTATCATGTATAAGACATGATCTAAGTAACTAAGGTTGTTTAAGTTTGATAAGAGATTGATAATAAATTTGATAAGTTTGATAATCGATTGATTTGAACTAGCTAGGAGATAACCGACAAAGTCATGCAACACAATGACAAAGGTACACTATTGAGGTTGTTTATGCTCAACATTACGATGACCAAATTTACGCTCACTGTCAACTAATTAGGCAAGTATGACAATTCTAGAAAAGTATGCAAACAAACAAGTTCTGGAGTGACAAAATCAAAAATTCGTACGACAGAGTATTTTGACCCAAATGACAATTTAATAGGTTCCAGATGATACATGTAGTTTCTTGTATGAGTTGTTGCCTATACTCGCACAACAGTTTAATTTTCTCTAGATGACAATCTCATGAGGATAATGATTACTTGTATGAAAGTGTTTATAAGGTCAAACAAAAATTCTTAAGGACCAGGATGACAGTTCAGACAAGACCAAATGAAAAACTAACAGGATGAATCTAGACTCATATGACAATAGGTATATAGCTAGATGACAAAAAAGAAGACTTGTACGATAGTATATGTGTAGCCAGATGACAAAACAATAGACTCGTATGATAGAGGACTATATAGAGAGTAGTTTCTGATACAGACAAAGTTTTGATTACTGAGTTTTTCAACATTTTTGATTATTTTCTTGAGTTTCACTATTTTAGTTTCAGTTTCAAAGATGAAAACACAATAAACATGCAAGATGTATAATGACTTCAAGCACAACACACTAACCCTACGAAAGTTAGCTAAGAGAAGAAAACCTTTGCTTGTAGACTTAGGTACACACCTAATAGCTAATCAGAATATGGTCATTGAGTCTCACGCAATGGATTCTCAACGTTGTATTAGCCAACTCCAAACACTAATGGGGGCACAAAATGGCAAGTATCTTGGGAGAGTTACTATCTCTCTTGCACAAAGATTATCCCCCTTTCAGAGGTGAATTGGGTAGCCTCTATCTTATAGTTCTTAGTAAGGAATTCCATTCAAATTTACCCCTTGAAGTCATGCAAGCATGATTGAGGCCTATAGATTGACAAGGTATAAAAACAAGTTGTAGTCACAAAAATGTGATTGAGACCGTAAGTCCCTACAAAATGCCCGATATGAGAGATCTCAAAGAGAAAACTCAAATAATCCCATCCTCTGAGACTTTAATCACCAGAGGCCTATTTATTATAGTGAGTTGGAATTCTCAGGTCCAGCTGTACTCACTTGGGTTGTTCTCACAGGGTTTCCCACTATGACAGGCCCGCTAAAGGTACACAAATCTCAAAAATTAGAAAAAGCTTCAAGGGTCTAGATTTATAATTGTCTGTGTAGACAAGAACATACTCTCCTACCTCTTAGATTTTTCTTAAAGCACAAAAGACAAATTTTTTCATTAACTAGATAGCAATTTAAGTGCCTAAAAATGAATTTAAAGAATACATGATATTCACTTGAATCTCCTTAGGCAACCTGTAAAAACAACGAATCAGTAGTCATATTGTTTTTGTGCAATAGGTGTGTTCTTCAAAAAAATGTTCTATAAAAACTGGTTAAGTTATAAAAAAATCTCTCAGGCAGACATAAAACAAGCCAAGGTTAGCATTAGTACCATCAAAATTTAATAAGAAAAACCCCCAAAATGCAGTGTGTTTTGATACAAGAAACCAAAAAATCATACGATAATTCACCATGGACCATATGAGAACCTGCAGATTGTCATCCTAGCCTCTGTGAAAACTTGTATGAGTTTTAGCAGTAACTGTATGGACAAAATTCAAAAGATAAAAATAAGTTGATCTGTAAGGCCAAAAATTGTAGTATTCTACCCCACGATGGGCACCAAAAATGTGTGTGTGAAAAGTGGATAAAGTTTGCAAGTTGTAAGGCACAACACTTCAATTAAGTCATTGCATGCATTGTTAGACATACATAATCATGAATATAAAAAAACATAACAAATTGACCTATTGCCTTCTAAAAGATGTGAGTATAGACTTGCTCTCAGATTTGTCTAAATAGTATGAGTGACTAGACTACATCAAGATGAAGGATTTAATCTATATGAGCACAAGAATAAGCTAAATGTATGCAAGATTAAACTAGATGAATGAATATTAAGATAAATAAATCCAAGCAATCATGATTAAACTAAGTATGCAAAAAGCTAAATTAAGATGCAATAATCTCAAAGTACAATACTTTCAATGACTCCAAAGCAAAAACTACACAATAACAATAAATCTCCAAGGTGTCTTGAATGAGAGATGAAGGGCTAAATTTATTGAGACTCAAAAGAGAGACCAACGGTCAAGATCGATTAACAATGAGCAGTTGAGATTCCTCAAGAAAAAGCACAATCTAGGTTAATTGAAATAATTAAGAGATCAGATTAAGTTAAACTTGAGATAGATTCCAATTATAGCTTGATTGAATGCATTCAAATTATAAGTTTGAGTTTGCATTGGAGATAAAATTAGTTGATTCCATGCACATTTCTTTAATTTGTTCAAGATTTTTATTTAAAAAAAGCCTTTTCAATGAAACTGAACCTCTTTCTTCAAGCAAATCTTTGAGTTTTAATTTTAGAGAAAATGATTAATTCAATCTAATTACTTTTCTGAAATTTATCAAGTTATCTTAATTTTAGAAAAAAGAAATATCTTAAGTTTCATTTCTTCTCCCAATTTAATTATTTTCTTTTCTTTTCAATTTAACTCAATCTTTTGCGGATTAATTTCTCTTTTTGTGATTAATCTCTTTTTGTAAATTAATTTCTCTTTTTCTTTAAATTAATTCTTTTTTGTGATTTAAATGGCAAATTTATTTATTAATTAAACATGCTAAGATATTTAATTAAATAAATAGGATAATTGATCAAAATGATTTATTTGGAATGATTTAATTAATTAATTAAATATTTAATTAATATAGAGTGATTTATTTTCCATGTAACATTAATGATTGAAGAATTAATTAATTAGGTGCTCAAGGTTGATTTAATTGCCTTTGGTTAGGACCTTGGTGATGTTGTCAAGATTAGGGACCCATGGTTTAGGTGACCATTTTTAGGGTATTACAAATAGAGGCAAGAAAGATAATTTTATTGATGAAAGGGCAAGGCAAATTTATAGATCCAGAGAGACAAGAATTTTGCATAAGAAAATAAGAGAAGATCCTGACAAAATGTTACAAAATTGCCTTTATAAATCAAGCATAACTCATATGGTTGTCATTGATAAACCCTAACCCTACCTAGGTTAGGTTACAAAAATTAAAGAGAGGAGAAGAGATCAGATCAACAGATCTGATGGCATGATGTGTTAACTCTACAAGCTGGTTCTTTGTCTTTGGAAGTGCAAAAATAACCCTCGGTGAAGTAATCCCTGCCAACAAGCATGGTCAAGCACACTTGCAAGGAAAAAAGTATTTGTTACACATTGAAGAGGGAATAGTGGCATTTGAAAATGGCCTATAGGGTTGCCTTGAGATCAGGTCCAAAATCGGGCATCGATTGAGCAAAAAAGAACCTCGACCATTGGGTCGATAACCACCCTGCTTAGAGCATTCAAAACCAAACAACCATTATGGATTCAAATGTCCATCATCGATCTAAGAGATTAGCATGAAGATGGATGTGCGAGATCTCTCTTTGTGTGCACCCATTGGGCCCAATAAGAGATTAAAACATGGCCATCAGATCAGACCTTTATAAAGATCCGATAGCCACAACTAGATGATGTGGAACCCTGGGTCCACGTTTTCTTCTTTTTGTTTGACCATGCGAGATAAGCCATCCATGTTTCTACCTTTGTTTCCTTATCCCACAACCCTCCTTAAATCTCTACCTCACCCCATGGGATAAGGATTTTCTTTGTTTTTCATGTTTGCTTATCCTGCGATATCGCTTTGTGTCCATCCTTACCTTGCGGGATAAGAGAAAAGACCTCTCTTTGATTTCCTTATCCCGCAAAACATTATCCCGCTAGATCACCTTTGTCTTCATGTTGTTCTTTGATGCTGACTGGGGCCTACCTCAGTGCCAAATAACACTTTGCAAACTGAGGCAATCAATAACATGACCCAGTTAATAACTTGACATATTATTGACATGAGTTGTTGATATAGCATATGAAGCATGGGGGTCAAGAACACTCATGTTATTGACACATCATATAACCCTCATGTTAAATGACTTTGCAAAACTATGAAGAAACAACTAAATCTGTTGAGACCGATAACACAACATGTTATTGGTATTGACTAACACGAAGTGTTAGCCACACTAAAATATTGGATCCAAATCTGCTAAGGTTGGCAAAAAAATTTCCAATAGGTACCTTCAAATTTGAGAGAAATTTGAAGTGCCTATGAATGAAAATTAGTTACAGCACTCAGAGATACCCTTGAAAAAACTTTTTAAGTATCTTACTTTGGAGAGCTATATTTTGGAGCTAGCTAAATGTTATGAGAAATGCCTTTAAATTTATGTTATTTTCTTATAATTAAGAATATTGATCAAGTTACAACATCCCATGATCAGATTGAACATGTTTTGTAAGCACTTGATTTGAGGAGTTAACAAATGTTCACTATGTGCGCATTTTCAGAATGATTTGAATAGCCTATTTTAGAGTCTTGCATTTTGCACGTAGTTGATTTTCATGACAAACCATTTTATCCCTTGTATTCCCACCATATTTTAGTACCCCTATGTCCATTCTCATATTCCTAGGACTTCATTTGACATATTTGCCAAATTCAAACCATTTGCAATTTTTTATGTTTTACAGATTGCAAAATGAAAAGTTTTTTAGGGAGCTCACTTTGAGCTTTTATATTTTACATCCAGATGATTATTTCATGAAGCTCATATTTTTCTATGATTCCCTACATCTAGATAAGCTTATGTGATAGTTTATGGGACCAGACTTCATTTTATGTCTTTCCTAGGTCAAAATGAAATACAAATTATTTAGTTTTACTAGCAAAATCAGTGTTAAACTGATTAAAGTTCCCTACGTTTTAGTTTTTATCTCTCAAATCAATGACCTGCACACTAAAATAATTGGTTCCTTGAATTATTGGTGATGAATACTAAGAGGGGGGGTGAATTAGTATGCCAAAAAATACTATAAACAAACTTTTAAAACATTTAGCAAATAACCGGTACAATAGATTCACTCATAAACTTGTTAAGATAAATGCAAACCAAATAGCAAACAAAGAATTCACCCACAAGAGCACAATCACCTTAATATAAGATATTTGATGTGGAAACCCAAATGGGAAAAAACACAATGAGCAGAAACTCACAAGTAACTATCTATAGAATAGAAACCAGACCGGTTAAGGTCATACAATGTTCTTTACCAGAACAGATCTTGTTAGGAATCTAGATCTCTCTTCGAAGATAAGTCCTATTAAAGACTACCTTGTTAAAGGATTTCAAATCCATAGTTGTGAACCACCTTGTTAGAGGATTTACAAAGGCTTTACTGGTCCTACCCAGTTAAGGGTTTCAGACTTGTCGAAGATATTAGTAATCAAAAAGTGAATGATCTAGATAATAGCACATTATGCTTAGTTAGATCCTTGACAGCTCATTGTTAATGCATTTTAGCATTACTTCAGTCTTCAATATCTCCACACTTTGTCTCTTCACATAGACCTAATATTCTCTATGATGATTGCACATAACCTTTTCTCTTCTATCTCTCATACATGCAAACCCTAGACATGATGTCCTTATAAAGGAATTTGATTTCATGTCGGTCCAATAGAATTAGACTACAAGTTCATAGGTATAGTGCATCTGGACACATTATGTAACATGACACAAACACACCACCAAAGTGTCAGTGGATGATAACTCATCACACATTACAGTAATACTGGTTGGTAACTCATCACAGATATATACTAGTTAATACAATATACTGATTACCGGTTGTCAAAAATGAAGACTGGTAAATCATAGTGTCCTGATCAAAAGTTAACTACCGCTTAAGCTCCTTGAAATACTTGTGGTCTTCATACCACTTGGGATCTTCATTTAATCTGTGACCAGTAAACCATCTTCTGCAAAATACCAATAGTCTAAAGACTGTACATTCAATTATACACAATACCGGTTGGAACAATTACCGATTGAGCATAACTAATACATCAAGAAAGTGTGTGTCCATCAATGACAATCAAAACATCATCAAAATGCCAACAATATCCCCATTTGGCATTGATGACAACACTTAGGAAAATTTTGACATCTAAGTGTTTTTACAACAAAAAATGCTAGAATCAAAATTACTCCCCCTAAGCATATGCACTACCCCTTTTGCAAAGATTACAATGTACACTACTCCTCAAAATGGTAACATGAAAGTACATGAAATGGTAACATTCACCAAAATTTTAATGTAGACTACTCCCCCTTTGCCAAAATGACAAAGTAATGCAAAGTAACCCCTTTTTGCTTATATTAGAAAATAGAGTAGATGTTTATGACAATAAGGAATGAAATTTCTCAAAAATAGATTTAAAGTCCTGCACAAAAGTTGTCATGGCCAATGTCCATGAATCAAGTAATAAGGTAGCAACCTCACTTTGAGTCTTCATCTAGAATGCCAGTTCTTCCATTGTGTCGATGGTACTCAGCTCTTGAGTTATCGTGATGGCTTCCAAGTTGAGAAAACATTTATGAAGAATTTGCAGTCTTGGCAATAGGAGCAGTTGAAGCTACTACAAATCTTGAGTCCGGTTGCTGATCTCTAAGTCCATCTTGGCAGTCTGATGCTGATAATGATGAACAGTTTGTCCATAGGTAGTGAATGAATCATATGGCATCTTGAAATTGTCGATATATGCATGTAACTCCGATTGGAGTTGAGCTTTCTGTTTAAGCACATCATCACAAAATAGATGGGGTTGGTAGATTTTACTCAATGATAATTTACCTTCACCCATAACAACACTGATATCATTTTGTTGCTTTAGTAGTTGTGTCCTCAATTCATTCATTTGCTTGACTAAGGCAACCCTGAGTGACTTTTCATGGTTCTTCTTTGCAGTTGCTTCAGCAACATCTTCCAAGCATTGTACCTAGTCCTCCACTATGGTACAGAGAATTTTGAGCTTGGATAGAGAGGAATCAGTATTGGGGAGGTTGGTATCGGGAATTAGACTGGTAAGGGTGTCAACCGCAGTTTGTATGACATCATGTTCTTTCTTCCTTCACAATTCTTCCAGTCTCTCCTATGCAAGTTTGATGCCTCGAAGTAGCTTAGACTCATCTTGATATTGAGTCAGGCATGCAAGAGTTAGATCAATAAGACTAGTGGAATCAACCTATTGGGTTTGATCACCAGTTGCCTTAGGAGTCTGCCCTCCTTATTTTGTTTTGATCTTCGCTTGTTTGTTTTTCTCTACTTCCTTCTCCTCTTTTGCTCTTTTCTTATCCTCTTCTTTCTTCTTTTGCTCCTCTTCTTGTTTTTTCTTCTCTTCCTCCTTCTTCCTTTCTTCTTCCTTCCTCTTCTCTTCTTCTTTTCTCTTATCTTCTTCTCTCTTCTTCTCTTCCTCTTTCTTCTTTTCTTCATCTTGCTCTTTTTTGACTTTCTCTTTGTCCTATTTTTCTTTCTTATCTTGTTCTTTGTCAGGAGTGACATCCTCAATATCTAATGCATCATCATCAATAGGATCAATTTTTTCTGTCACTCTTTCTCCTTGACTGTCAAATACCTCATCCGATTTTCCTGATGATAGGTCAGGTTCTTGTTCAATCTTCTTAGTGGCTTTAACTACCCAATGTATTTTGACACCAACTTTAACATGTATATGTGTGTCCTTTTCCACTTTAGAAGCTTTACCTTCTAGTAGCCTGAGTCTTCTCCTTCTCATGAAGAATATGCCTTTGTTCTTATCCATTATTTCAAATAATTCAAAATTTGAAGAATTAGGAAAGTATTGTGCAAAAAGTTTCTCCCTAATCTCCTATTCTCTTTCAATGGCAATGCACCATTTATTATCTAAATAATTATACAAAGAATCTGGTGTAATCGATCTAATCTCAGATGGTGACTGATCATTAATACATAATTATTTAATGACTTCCTATTCTACCTCTTCTTTCTCATTATCATTAAAATCATCAATATGTTCTTTTAAATCATCAAGCAATTTCCTCCTAATGTTCTTAATTGTCCTCTGATAATGTGTCATTGGCTTATAAGAAGAAATCTCTATATTTATCGGTGCAAAAGTTACTGGTACACTACCTGTAGACTTTGGCTTTTTGCTTGATTGCCTTGTCTTCTTTGTTTGAATCTTTGGTTCAGTGTCTTCTTCTTTCAGTGAGTGATTCCTAGATTTTCGCTTCCTCTCAAATACTTTAGTTGGAATGATCTCAGGTTTCTTTTTGGTTGGTGATCGCTTGGTCACTTTCAGACTGGCAGATGTAACCAGTGTAGATACTGATGGCACTTCTTTGCCCTTTTTCTTCTTTGGTTCCTCAATTGGTGTGACCCTCTCCAAGTAGGTACCAGTTCTTTTCTTCTTTGCATTTATTGGTGAGGCAAGTAGGGTAGAGGCATACCCAATCAATAAGTCATTCACCACTTCATACCCCATAGGGCTAACTACTTCCTTTCTCAGTTCCACTGCTGCCATTATGCAGTCATCTATCCTTATTGTGAAGAAGATGTCATCTTCATACATCTTCACAATATCACCAGATATCCTTATTCTCTAGTTCATATTTTGTTTGAATTCATCAAAATACTTATTTAGAACTATAGGATATGCAGTTACTACTACTTGTAGGCTCTCCTTAATCTATTTGGAAATCAGTAGGTTAGTGGACCATTGAACATCACCTACTCCAGGGAAATAACCTTGAAAATAGAAGAATAGGCCGACCAAAAGTTGGCCAAACCTGAACCTTAGAGAATTGTCCTATTTGATGGACTTTAGATTCAACAACAATTGCTTTTGTAGATAGGTACATAGGTCAAATGTAGTGTCTTCCTTGATCATCCTGTAAGCAACATTCAATGCAGCAACAGGGACAAAATTCATTTTGCTGGCATAAAATATCTGGTAACCAATCACCATGCAAGCATATTTTACCAGATCATCAAAGATGGTGTTGATGGTCATCGCCCATTGGTCACTCATAAAACTAGTTAGCTTTGTCATTTCAGTTTTGGTGACCTTCTGTAGAGCTGGTACCTCTCCAATATTGCAAAAACTAGTGATGACATAAATTGCTTCTGGTGTGATTTCATGGGTCTGCTCAAGATACATCTTATCATCATGCACTTTACTAAGGATGATGCAAATATGTTCTTCTATGAACTCTTCCAAAAAATATACCACATTGTGCAATTTCATCTTCTCAAGGACACTATACTCAGGTTTGATCTTCTTGTCATCCCCACAGAATAGACTTAGCTGGGAATGAATCACTAGGGATCCTAGGTCTTCCAATTTACATTCTATATACCCTAAAATATCTTCCTCAATAATAACTCCAACAGGTTTTTGTGATAGGGCATTATATCTCATTTTCTTTTGAAGAAAATCAGGTGTATCTTCAGGTGCACTAGAACTAGAATGCGATGCAGAAGCCATAACCAAATGATAAGAAATAATTTAGGAAAATACCTTCACAATCTGAAATTTAGGTTTTCCAATATCACGCACAGTTCACCACTTCGATTGCTAGTTCACCACTTAGTGTTCTTCACTAATTGCTTGAAAATGATTGCAAGATTTCAGACAAGATTTCTCCAAATGCCAAACAAATTGCTCTGGTTGCTCTGCTCTTGAAAATTCTTCTTTCAAAAATAGATAAGTGAAAATGATGATGAAAACCCTTGTAAACAAACTCTCACCTACCATAATCAGTGCATCACCGCTAGGGCACAAACCCTAATTTTGCCTTTTACCACTTCAAATCTTCTACTGACTGACAAGTAACATATAACAGTTAAGGTCTTTACTGATATAAACCAAGGGTTCAAAATATTTCACCAATATGTTCCCCCTAAGCTTTTCTAAATCTCAGTTTGCCAGTTCAGAGACTTCCACACTAGGTACAGAAGCAAGTTCATCCTGTGACTCTCCTTCTGATTTCTTTTTCCAAGTTTTATTCATTTTTGTTTGAACAGTTTCAACATCAATCTTCCCTTCTGGAGTGATCAATATATCACCTGATAGGTTCTTTCTCAGTCTGCAAGTTCTGGCAGTGTGTCTCGGTTTGTTGCAATGATAACATATCATTCCAGGTGTTCTTTATGGTCTGTTATTCATACTTCCATTCTTCCTTATGCATGTTGCAGCAATGTGACTACTACCACGACATATCAAACAAGTTGCTCTCCAACTAGTAGTCGCTTGATAACCACCTAACCGATGGTCATAGGTATTGTACCAGTGGGGATTGCAGTTCATAGAAGGTTCCAAGATGAGTCCTTGAGTCCTTGGAGGATATCTCCCAGTGTTGTGCAAAACTGACCTACATTCAAATGCTCTATGCCCAAACTTGTTGTATACATAACTTTTTCCATTGAATCTATTGGATCTAGGCATATTGTTTTGAAAATAAGGAAAATTGTTGTAGGCCTTGCTTCTACACACATTAGCAGTATGTCCCTCTTTGAGACAATTAAAGCAAATAGGTTTAAATTTTTGCTTAACTTTATCCTTGGATGTTGGTTGCTTTTTTGATGCTTCAGCTTTTGTTCTAGAGGTCTCACCTTCCTCATATCTAGAGAAACCAAGTCTAGTGGTATTCTTTACTGGCTTTGCCGATTCTAGCTTTTTCTCCAGCTTAGCAGTACTCTTATTGAATTTGGCAAGTATCTCCTTTGACTCGGTAAGTTCCTTGGAAAAAGCAGTATTGGATTCCATCAAGGTTGCATTCTCAGAAATAGCCATGTTTAGTTCACCTTGCATTTCTTCTTTTTCCACTTTACTCTCTTGGAGATGAGCAGTAAGGGTATTGATTTCTTGCTTCAGCTTGGAGATCTCATGATCTTTGTCTTTTACCAGATCTTTAGCTTTCCTTCTATTCTCAAGATCTTGACACATTTTGATAGTTAGTCCTTCCAACTCTCTTCTCAAGTTGGATTTAGATTCATTCAATTTTTCATCTTCTTCAACTAGGGCATCCATGTCTGCTTCATCAAAAGAGCTATTTTCAGTAAGTTCAATCAGTTTTTTAGCATGCTCTCTTCTTTTGGCCAAAGAGGCTTTGTACTTGACTTTGAGTTCATCATAGGCTCTCTCAGTCTGAGTGAGATGATGAGTAAGTTCCCTCACACTGTATTCCCCCATATCTCCTTCCAAGTGGTTATACTTATAGAAAGGTTGGCTCTGATACCAATTGATGAATACTAAGAGGGGGGGTGAATTAGTATGCCAGAAAATACTGTAAACAAACTTTTAAATAGTTTAGCAGATAACTAGTATAGCAGATTCACTAATAAACTAGTTAAGATAAATGCAAACCAAATAGCAAATAAAGAATTCACCCACAAGAGCACAATCACCATAACACAAGATATTTGACGTGGAAACCCAAATGGGAAAAACCTTGGTGAGCAAAAACTCACAAGTAACTATCTGCAGAATAGAA
The DNA here is from genome assembly GCF_030272615.1 of Cryptomeria japonica. NCBI lineage: Eukaryota > Viridiplantae > Streptophyta > Pinopsida > Cupressales > Cupressaceae > Cryptomeria > Cryptomeria japonica. Next base: position 511,510,869 of record NC_081409.1, read on the forward strand.
ACCAAACCAATTAAGGTCATACAATGTTCTTCACCAGAACAGATCCTGTTAGGAATCTAGATCTTTGTTAGGAGATAAGTCCTATTAAAGGATTTCAGATCCATAGTTATGAACCACCTTGTTCGAGGATTTACAAAGGCTTTGTTGGGCCTACTTGATTAAGGGATTCAAACTTGTCAAAGATATTAGTAATAAAAAAGTGAATGATCTAGATAATAGCACATCATGCTTAGTTAGATCCTTGACAGCTCATTGTTAATGCATTTCAGCATTACTTAAGTATTCAATATCTCCACACTCTGTCTCTTCACATAGACCTAATCTTCTCTATGATGATTACACATAACATTTTCTATTCTATCTCTCATACATGCAAACCCTAGACATGATGTCCTTATAAAGGAATCTGATTTCATGTCGGTCCAATAGAATTAGACTACAAGTTCCTAGGTATAGTGCATCTGGACACATTTGGTAACATGATACAAACACACCGCCAAAGTGTCGATGGATGATAACTCATCACACATTACAGTAATACCGGTTGGTAACTCATCATAGATATATTTTGGTTAATACAATATATCAATTACCGGTTGTCAAAAATGAAGACTGGTAGATCGTAGTGTTTCGATCAAAAGTTAACTACCACTTGGTTCCTTCATACTACTTGAGCTCCTCGAACCACTTGTGGTCTTCATACCACTTGGGATCTTTAGTTGATCTGCGACTGCTAAACCATCTTCTGCAAAATACCAATAGTCTAAAGACTATACATTCAATAATACACAATACCGGTTGGAACAATTACCGGTTGAGCATAACTCATACATCAAGAAAGTGTGTGTCCATCAATGGAAATCAAAACATTATCAAAATACCAACACTTGGTAGTTAAGTGATCTCCTTTGCAGTTTTTCAAACTAATGACATTGCTAATTTCATTCAAAATGGATTTGAAACAAGATTTGGATGGGTTTAGCATGTTCTAGTGCAGAAATAGCTGAGTAGTCAACTTTCAGGTTTAATATATTTCACCTTAGGAAGTGTTATACGAATCCACTTTTCACTGTGATTCTCAATATATCAATCTATGTGCCTACTCATTGTCATGGTCTCATGTGGTCATTTGGTCAATTTTTGAAAGTGGTTTCCGAAGGTTCTTTTTAGTCATTTTGCAAAAGGTTGAAAAATCAAATTTCAATGATTAAATTATTCATATTTTTTTATCTAAATGCATATTGAAGTGGTTTTAGATCAATTTCAAGGCTCAAGTGTGTGCAAACATTTATTTTTTAGTCGAGCCACCAGGGACTCGACTTGCCTCATCAAGTTTTGGTTATATTCACATGATTGGAATAATATTTTATTATTTAAATTATGCTTATGATTTAAATAATAATGTATGCATGTGAAAATGGGGACATGAAAGAATTGCAAAGTTTAGTTAGGCATGTTAATGATATACACAATTGATGCATCCAGATTCACGAGCAAAGGAGAAAGGGTTTAAAAAATGAGTTTTATTTTTAAATAATTGTTTAATAATGTTTTAAGAATATTATTAAAGCATTGCAAAAAGGGGGCCCATCTTACTCTCACAAGAGGGAGGTTTTCCTTGGCACTCGATAAAATTAAAATAAGACTTCAGGGAGCCCTGAGAAAATGACCACATAAGCATGAAAAGTGTTTAATACAAGTTATATTAATAAAGATGATTTCTCTCGGGACTCAGAAAAATAGACAAAGTGGATTGAGTGAGCCCCTAGTAAATGAATGATTTTCCCTAATTTGTATGCCTGAGAGAAGTTACAATTTTTGTTCTTATTGTCTGATGGGAGCCATGATCACAGGACAAATCTAGTGAAGAAAATATTTGGATTCTTTCAAGAAAATGCATGGCCAAATCCTTCATCCCCAACCAATCTCTTCCTTACCTATGCCAATGTGAGAGCTATGCGATAGGGGCATGGGAATCTAGGAATGCGTAGGAGATTCTATCAGATATTACAATTGGGAGGTCTCTGGTGGTTTCTCAAGAAATGTGTGGAAGCATATGTAGGGTTTGCAAATTATTTCAAAATGCCCCACAAAAGTATGGAACCATTGGCATTTGGCATTATAATAAACAATGGGAGATTGTTGGCATTTCAATAAGGATATTGAGAAGGTTGATGATGATTATGGATATAACTGATTAAGGATGTTTACTATCTTGATATTATTATTTTGTCATTGATGTCAAGAAATTGATTTTCTAATTCAGTATGATGTTGCCATATCTTGAGAAGTATAATTTGAAGAGTATAAAGATGTCAGTAAAAGACATAGAAAGAATATGATGAATAAGGTATTCAATGGGCAACTATTACCGAGTCAGACAATGTTGAGATCATGATGTTTAGATTGTTTTAACATCATACATATGTTGTAAATTGTAAGGCTAATACTATACTATGTTACCAAGCAAAGAACCTAGTCAGTAAACCCTAAGGAACCTACTTGGTAAACCCTAAGGTTATCACAATCGGTTAATGAAGGCGGAATGTCTACCAAGTGAAGTTTAGTATTTACTGAGTTGTTACCGAGTTGTAACCGAGCTGTAATAGAATACATTAAATGGTTACATGCATTATTTAATGAAGGAAGCTGATGAGCTAGAACTAATTAAATGATTGGTATGTCATGCATGAAGTTTGTTAATGAATCTATGGCAAAGGAAAATTGGCATTAAGATCTACAACTCAAATTGAACCGCAATACCCTAGCACAAGTTCCAAGAAATGTATGGAAGTTCCAAGGTATGGTAAAACATTTTCAGATCGAAGGATACATTGAATCTGGTCAAAGTTTGAAGATCTGATGGCTATGATTGATCATTGGAAATGTGATCAAGGAGATTAAGCGGTTGGCGAATTATTTATAAATAAGGAACTATTGATAAACAATGTATGCAGGCAAATGTATGCATAGGGATGCTACATAGTGATTACCGAGCACAGAAGCTTGAAGACCTATTTGAATAATAGAGTATAGAAGCCCAGTAGATGGACAAGATTAGTTCTATGTCTAGATTGTATTGAGAAAATAAGAATCTACTTTAGCATTTTAGATGTGAAGTTGCAAATAGATTTTTATTACTGTTATTTTGTGAAAGTGACAAAAAATCTCTTAACCGAGTGGACTTAACAGTCTTATTTGTAAAACCCTCTAGCAAGGTGACATTCTGATTGAGTGTTTGAAATCCTTTAACAAGGTCACTTCTAACAAGGTGAAAATCCTAACATATATGAGGTAAATCCCTTAATCGGGTCATATCTAGCAATGTGTTTGTAATCTTTAATAGGATTTGCTTTTAACCGAGCATACTCTAGAAGAGTATATTTCTTAGGGGGTCCGAAATCCCACAGTGGTTTTTCCCTATTTGGGTTTCCACATTAAATCTGGTGTTATAAGGTTTATGATGTTCATATGCTTTTCAGTTTACATATTTAGTAGTTTTGGTTATATTACTAAAGTATATGTTATCAAGGCTGAATCTGATGTTTTTATGGAAGATTAAGGTTGTATGATTCACTCCCCCCCTCTCATCTTGTTGGCTATTGTATTTGTACTTTCATTAAGTATCAGAACTATCAATTGGTATCAGAGCTTTGGACTCCAGAAGAAAAGTTTAAAGGTACTTGAGGCAAAGATCCAAAGATGTATAAGAGGGATACACCGAAACTGAACAAGTCAAGTTCTCTACATGGTAGAAAAGGATGAAGCTGCACCTATCAGGAGTTGGAGAATATGATGTATATTATCTGGAGAATGATTTCATCACACTGAGAACCTATCCATTAACAATGAAAGACATAAAGGCAAAGCAAGAAGATATCCAAGCAATGATTGAAATAACATTTGCATTGACCGACTCAAAGTTTAATGATCTAGAAGGCTGCAATGATGCAAAGGCTATGTGGGATAAGCTCATATCAGTATATGGAGGAGATGAACATGTTCAAAGAGAAAAAGTAGATAGTCTAAGAGGACAACTTGAATCTATGAGGATGAATGAAGGTGAGAACATAACTCAGTACAGTACAAGACTAAAGGAGATTGTCAATCAAATCAAAGGAGCAAGTGGAACTATTGAAGAAAAGGATATGACAAGTAAGTTATTAAGAACCCTTCTACCGGCTTATGCAATCAGAGTCTCTGCAATCAGTGAATTGAGGTCTGTACCTAATATGCCAATTTCTTTAGATGCTACTATTGGTAAGCTACATGCATTTGAGTTAAGTAACTTTGATAACAGTGGATCTTCAGTAAATAAAGTTGAATATGCATTTAGTTCTTTTCATCTTGATGAATCTAATGATTACAATGAAAGAAAGTAGAAGTACTCTGAAGGAGATCAGAGTGGAGAAAGTGAAAGATTTCATAAGAACATGGAAGAAGTACACAAACTATATGAGGAAATCAGAAAGCAGGAAGAGTTTGAAGCACTATTAGCTAGAAGCTTACCAAGAGGCAAAGGTAAGTATAAAGGAAAACTACCTTTGAAATGTTTCAATTGTGATAAGATAGGATATATGGCTTCTAACTGTCCTGACAAAGATTCTACTAAAAAGAGAGATTACCAAGATAACAAATAGAAAGATAATCATTATAGAGGATACTGAGACTTCAGAAGAAGATATAGAAAGACATGCTTAATAGCTGATGAGGAATCCAATGATGATAAATCAGATGAAATTGATATAGAGGAAGTAGTTTATGTGGCTATCAAAGATGGATCAGATGAAGAAAGGTATGAAGAAAATGCCCTAATATCTCATGTAAATACTAATGATTCTTGGATCATAGATAGTGGATGCTCACATCATATGACAGGAGATAAACACAAGTTTGTTATGTTAGAAGATTATGATGGAGGCTATGTAAGATTTGGTAATGATGCACCATGTCCGATGAAAGGTAAAGGATCTATAACACTTCTTGACAATGCAAGATGCAATGATGTTTATTGGGTTGAAGGTTTGAAATACAATGTGTTGAGTGTAGCACAACTAAACAATACTGGTTACCGAATAGAATTTCAGAAAGGAATTGTCAAAGTTCATGACAAGAGTGGAAAGTTAGCTGCTACCAGGACACAAACAAAAGGTAACACATTTCACCTTGACTCAACTCAGAACAAGTGTTTGTATGGAAAGATAGATGATACCTGGTTATGGCATAAAAGGTTTTGTCATGTAAATTTTAACAATCTGATCAAAATAAGTAAGAAGCACCAAGTAAGAGGTCTACCGAGTCTTGAAAAACCTAAGAATGCTATGTGCCAAGGATGCCAGATGGATAAGATGACAAGATCAAGCTTTACAAGTAAGTCTTACACTTCTAAGGGAATTTTAGATCTTGTGCACATTGATCTTTGTGGTCCTATGAAAGTTCAAAGTTATTATGGTGATAAATATTTCATATTATTTGTGGATGACTATTCAAGGATTATGTTAGTAATTTTTTAAAAGAAAAATCAGAAGCTTTTCAAATGTTTAAATGGTACAAGGCAAGAGTTGAAAATGAAACAGGAAGATAACTGAAATGTCTTAGATCAGATAGAGGAGGAGAATTCACATCTAATGAGTTCAACTTATTCTGCAATGATCATGGTATTAAAAGACAAGTCTCTGCACCGAGAACCCCACAACAAAATGGAATAGCTGAGAGAAGAAACAGATCTATTGTGGATTGTGCTAGAACACTGATGATTGAAAAGAAAGTGCCACAAACATTTTGGAGAGAAGCAATAAGCACTACAGTTTACACCCTGAAGCGAGTACAACTGAAGAAAGGTACTTTGAAGACACCATATGAAATCTGGTATGACAAGAAACCTAATGTAAGTTATTTTAAAATCTTTGGAAGTAGATGCTATGTACACAAAGATGATAGAAATGGCAATTTTGATCAGAAAAGTGAAGAAGGAACATTTCTAGGTTATTATTCTAGAAGCAAAGCATTTAAATGTCTGATCAAATCATCTAACAAAATGGTAGAAAGTGCAAATGTGAAAATTGATGAATTTGCAAAAAGAAATGATGAATTTGTCTATGTTCAACCGACAAGTTTTACTGAGAAAACTATTGAAGAGAATATCTAGTTACCGAGTGATGAAGAAGATCATACAGAGCCTACCAAGCCTGTATTAGCCAAGTATGTCAGAAGACATCATGCACCAAGTCAGATTATAGGAGATAAGGATGACTTAGTGATGACAAGGAACAAACTGAGACAGAACACATGTCTGATATCTAAATTTGAACCGAGAATAGTGAAAGAGGCATTTAATAGTGAAGATTGGATAAATGCTATGACAGAAGAGATTGATCAAATCAAGAAGAATGACACATGGACACTAATTCCAAGACCAAAGGACAAAAATGTAATCAGTACAAAGTGGATTTTCAGAAACAAGATAAATGAAAAAGGAGAGGTCATTCGAAATAAAGCAAGACTAGTTTGCAAAGGTTATGCTCAAGAAGAAGGAATTGATTATGGTGAAACTTTTGCACCTGTGGCTAGACTTGAAGGAGTAAGAACATTGTTGGCATATGCTACTTTCAAAAAATTCAAGGTATATCAAATCGATGTCAAATCTGCATTTTTGAATGGAATATTAGAAGAAGAAGTTTTTATTTAATAACCTGAAGGATTTGTTGAAGACAATAATAAAGATCAGGTATGTAAATTGAACAAAGAATTATATGGTCTAAAACAAGCACCTAGAGCATGGTATGAAAGATTGCACTCTTATTTGATTAAGATTGGTTTTATAAGGACAAGTGAGAATAGCAATATGTACATGAAGAATGATGAAAATGGAATACTGATCTCAACCATATTGTTTGATGATATTATATTTTGTGGAAATGAAATGAGCAAACAATTTGAGATGTCATTAATCGGTGAGATAAAGTATTTTATAGGTTTACAAATACTGGAAATGAAAAATAAGATTTTCATTACTCAATCCAAGTACATAAAGGAAATCTAGAAGAAATTTGGAATGGAGGATTCAAAACCAGTAAGTACTCCTATGACTACCAACTATAAATTTTCAAAGAATGATGAATCTGCATTTGTTGATGAGACACTTTACTGATCCATGATTGGAAAGCTACAATATGTTGTTCACAACAAACCAGACATAGCACATGCAGTAGGTATAGTTGCAAGATTCTCTGTAGATCCTAAGGAAACACACATGACATCAATCAAAAGAATTTTTAGATACTTGAAAGGCGCAAAGGATTATGGCTTAGTATATCAGAAAGGAAATGATTTTGATTTAAAAGTTTATACTGATGCTGATTGGGCAGACAACATTGATGACAGGAAAAGCACAAGTGGAGGAGCTTTCCTTTTAGGAGAAAGACTAGTGAGTTGGCTTAGCAAGAAACAAGGATGTGTTTCACAGTGAACAACAGAAGCTGAATACATTGCTGCATCAATGAATTGTACCAACATAGCATGGATCAAACAACTGTTGGAAGGAGTAAATGAGAAAGTTACCAAGCCAATAACTATATTATGTGACAATACTAGTGCCATTAACATTTCAAAGAATCCTATTATGCACTCTAAGACAAAGCACATCTCTATCAAATATCATTATCTTAGAGAAGAATCTTAAGAGAAGAAAGTGGTGTTGGAATATGTTAGCACAAAGGAACAAATAGCAGATATCTTCACCAAGCCACTACCAAGGGACACTTTTGAATATCTCAGAAGTAAGTTAGGGGTCCTACTCTTATCTTCTACTCACTGACCAAGTTCGATGAAAGCATCAATTCAATGACTCTATCGAATATCTTTTTAGAGTTGATGCTGATTTACACACTTCAAGATGTTTTCTAAAGGTGTGTAGGAAATAATGTAGGAAATAGTACAGGAAATAATGCAAGATACAATACAGGGAACATGAATTAAAGACAAAATGCTCTGATCGAGACTCAATTGATACACAACAACAGGAATTCACTTCATACAGGAAGAAATTATGTTTTAGTTCTTTACTTTTTGGCATTGTTGTCAAAGGGGGAGAAGACTAATATAAGGGGGAGAAGACTGATTAAAAAGACTGAAACTGAAGGAGAGAAGACTGGAGAAAAGAGGAGAAGTCTAATGTATGGGGGAGATTTCAGATGATAGCAAGAGGGCATTTCAGCATTTCAAAATCACAACAATCTGAATCTTTTTAAGGTCAAATTAATTGGTTTTGCCATCAATGCCAAAGGGGGAGATTGTTGCCATTTGGCATTATAACAGACAATGGAAGATTGTTGGCATTTCAATAAGGATATTGAGAAGGTTTTTGATGATTATGGATATAATTGATTAAGGATGTTTACTATCTTGATATTATTATTTTGTCATTGATGTCAAGAAATTGATTTTCTAATTCAGTATGATGTTGCCATATCTTGAGAAGTATGATTTGAAGGGTATAAAGATGTTGGTAAAAGATACATAAAGAATATGATGAATAAGGGGATGAATAAGGTATTCAATGGGCAACTATTACCGAGTCAGACAATGATGAGATCATGATGTTTAGATTATTTTAACATCATACATATGTTGTAAATTGTAAGGTTAATACTATACTATGTTACTAAGCAAAGAACCTAGTCGGTAAACCCTAAGGAACCTAGTCAGTAAACCCTAAGGTTATCGCTATCGGTTAATGAAGGCAGAATGTCTACCGAGTGAAGTTTAGTATTTACTGAGTTGTTACCGAGTTGTAACCAAGCTATAACAGAATACATTAAATGGTTACATGCGTTATTTAATGAAGGAAGCTGATGAGCTGGAACTAATTAAATGATTGGTATGTCGTGCATGAAGTTTGTTAATGAATCTATGGCAAAGGAAAATCGGCATGAAGATCTACAGCTTAGATTGAACCGCAATACCCTAGCACAAGTTCCAAGAAATGTATGCAAGTTCCAAGGCAGGGTAAAACATTTTCAGATCGAAGGATACATTGAATCTGGTCAAAGTTTGAAGATCTGATGGCTATGATTGATCACGGGAAATGTGATCAAGGAGATTAAGCGATTGGCAAATTATTTATAAATAGGGAACTATTGATAAATAATGTATGCAGGAAAATATATGCATAGGGATGCTACATAGTGATTACTGAGCACATAAGCTTGAAGACCTATTTGAATAACAGAGTATAGAAGCCCAACAGATGGACAAGATTAGTTCTATGTCTAGATTATATTGAGCAAATAAGAATCTGCTTTAGCATTTTAGATGTGAAGTTGTAGATAGATTTTTATTACTATTATTTTATGAAAGTGATAGAAAATCTCTTAACCAAGTGGACTTAACAGTCTTATTTGTAAAACCCTCTAGCAAGGTGACATTTTGATTGAGTGTTTGAAATCCTTTAACAAGGTTACTTCTAACAAGGTGAAGATCCTAATAGATCTGAGGGAAATCCCTTAACTGGGTCACATCCAGCAATGTGTTTGTAATCTTTAACAAGATTTGCTTTTAACCGAGCATACTCTAGAAGAGTATATTTATTAGTGGGTTCGAAATCCCACAGTGGTTTTTCCCTATTTGGGTTTCCACGTTAAATCTAGTGTTATGAGGTTTATGATGTTCATATGCTTTTGAGTTTGCATGTTTAGTAGTTTTGGTTATATTATTGAAGTATATGTTACCGAGGTTGAATCTGATGTTTTTATGGAAGATTAAGGTTGTATGATTCACCCCCCCTCTCATCTTGTTGGCTATTGAATATGTACTTTCATTGAGTATCAGAACTATCAAGAACAATGCAAGTGAACTATTTTTGTGCTTCCAAGATACGTGACTTAATGGAATATGAATTCAAAGTGAAAATTGATGGCCATCAAAGCATATAAGATGGAGGGTGTTTGTCAGATGCTATAGTTGCAATTAGCCTTGAAATGTATGAAAAGTATGGATGCATGGACAAAGCACAATGAACTACTTTTGTGCTTCCAGGTGTGTGATTTGTTTTCTTATGTGCCTCATAGAAATGTGATCTCATGGAAGCCATTATATGTAGCATATGCAAGTAGAGCATATTTGCTGAATAGGCTTTAGAAACATTAAGTAAATGCATTTGGCATCACCAAATACCGCAACCTTTTCCAAAGTCCTCAAATGCCCATGCCATTATTAGAAGGCATCGCCATCCACAAAAGAATGTAGAATAAATGTTTTTGTCAAATGTTGTAGTTAGACATTCTGGGAAATGATGTTTTAGTAGTGATATGAAAGGTGATACACCTGCAAGATGGGATGAAATGCATACAAAGTTTTGAACATGAGGCAATTTTTAATTCCCTTGAACATAGGGATGATTTCAAGGAGTGGACTCTAATATGAGTAGTGGATGAACATGTTCGGATAGAGGAAGATCATGCATATTGTTCTATGTGTTTATGTGTGGCTGAAAATAAAATTACAACAGAGGAATATATTAAATTCAAGGGCATAGAAGAAATATAAGAGCATTATTTTACCTTGACAAAATCATTTTCATATATTGGTTGTTACACAAATTTTTCATTTATGTGACATAGTCTCACCTATGGTAGAAGCAAGTGAGGGGAATTACATGGCCAAGAGTAAATAATACTAAAATAAGAAATTCTTCACCAAAATGAGATGTGTCTCTAGGTGAAGTGCTACAACAAAGATGATTAATGATTTTACCAGTAGGGGTCAAATTTTCTATTATATGAATGTGTCAAATAAAGACAAATGAAAGAAAGGGGGAAAGTTTTTTTTTCAAATAAAATGTATTTCATGGGAGTTCTTAAAAAGGAAGTAAGGAATACATTGTTTCACATAAGATGCAAATAATGTGTGGGTAAAAATAGAGTAACTGTAGGTTAGTTTTTTCACTTTGTGAAACATTTTCACTTGGGGAATGTATATCTTTCACATAATACAATATTACTCATAAGCGTCCAAGAAAATGACAAAGGGAATATATGGGAAACTTTAGCAAGGAAAATGTTTTTCATCAAATGAGGAGTGCTTTCACAGGAAAGAAACAAAATGGGGGAATTTTTTAGTTAGAACAAAAGGAAAAGTGTAGATCAGAATAAAGAGGAATGGCAGATGTCACCTACAGATTAGGTTTGGGGAAAAGACATGTAGCTGCATTAGATAAAATCTGGAGTTTCTTCCCCTTCTATTTATTCTTCCTCTTTCTTAATTTTTAGGGTTCTGGATTTTTTCATTTTTCAAGCATGTAAATAGGGTAGTGTTGAGTTTTAAGTTGCAGATTAGATGTGTTAATGTAGTAATTTGATTTTATGAATAGGTTGATCAATGTCTGAAATTGCAGTGTTATTATCATGAAACTATCTCCAGATTTGTACACTTTTGGTTATATGAATTGAGTACCTTAAGGAGGTTTTGATTCAGCTTTATAGGCCTTTTGTAAATGTATTGTTTTCTCAGTGGTCTCTTTCATGGAAAGAGTTAAATCTCTTTGTTCAAACAGTTATGACCTCAAGTTTTGTATTCAAATCCATACAAATTTAGAGTATTAAGGGTATTTGGAAGTTGTCTTGATGGTTTTTTTGTGATAGTTATGCATATTCATGGGTCCTTTCCAAGAGAAGAGTTAAAAATTTGAGTAAATATTTGTGGTTTTGGATGCACAAATTGGATTTGTAAGAATAGTTTAAATGACAAGATAAGTGAATTTGTTAATATAAGGCATTAACATCTTGTAATGCATTAATTGAGTTCTATTTGTTCATAGAATTTCTACAATGGTTTTGTAATGGTGAGAAAATGATGAGTGATACATCAAGAGGAAAACTAACCCTTTCCCTGAAAGAGAGATGAGAGTTTCACTATTGATTATCCTTCAAGAACTTTTCACCATTAAATTAGGGAGATAAGGGGTAATTCACTAGATCCAATCTCCACATAAAGATGATAGATTGAATTCTGAATGAATTAAGGATGTTATGATGATCCCCTTATTCCCTTTTGTTCGATTTGAAATGGAAATTGATTGAATTATGTAATGCAAAAGTGACAAAGAATAAATTATAAATCGAGATCTAAATAAGGGATGAATCTATGCACTTGGATTGGACAATAAAATGTCGAGACAAAGTCGCCCTATGAATTTGACAAAAAGTTGTCCGGGCCATGGCGGGAATGTACACGGTCCTCCAAAAAATCCATGAAATGAAAAGGTTTTTTCCGCCTCTAAAAATGAAGCCCAAATATGAAAGTACAACTGCCCACCTACAACCTACACACAAAAAAGAGAGGGAAATGTGCTGGGATTGGGGGTTTTCCTTTAGGTCAAACCCCGGTTTTGGAATTAACCAAGTAATGAAAGAAAGTACTTGCAAGTAGATGTAAATGAAAGACTGAATTATAAATCACCTCAAGGGAGGTTGTAGTAGCAATGTTGATAGAAATGATTGTGTGGAATTGAATGTTGAAATAAATTTCCTCTTCAATGGTTGAATCCTTAACTTGAATGCAACACTTAGCCTTGAAGGGAGACTTGAGAATGCTCAATGCTGGAAAAGAATGCTTGAATACTTGAATGCTTAGGTGCTTGAATTCTTGATCACTTGAACATAGCCAACTTCAACCTATTTAAACTCTTGAACTTATGCAAATGAGAGGATGAATGCCCCTTAAATACATGTTTGAAGGATTTGAATTTTGTCATGGGCCGCCATCGGGGATATTTCCTGATCTCTGCACAACCCACAATGCTTGCACTAGAAAGGTCCTGCCCCAAAATAGGGTAGGGACAAGGGCACCATGCCCCTGTCCTACCCCTATCTCTAGGGAAGAGTATAGAAAGAGTGATGTGGTGGCCAAGGAAGAAACAATTTTCACAAGTTGGGAACTTTCTGGTCTCCAATCAGGCTAGAGGATTCGAGTTTGCATGCGTGAGGACCCTAATGCAGTCGTAAATTGCTAGGGTCACAATTTTATGACACTACATTTACCCCCCACTTTAGCGGGAGTATAAGTGTATGCCGATACTGTCGATAAAGTACAAGGAAACAAGATAGAAGGACTTTCACCACGTCAAGGAGGCAAGATGTGCCAAGTCCCCATTCGAATTAGGATCTTACCACTTTGATTGACAAAGTAAAAGGGAAGATCGAGAAGGGGAGAACCATAAATGCAAGTAGCAAAGTTCCCTTCACCATGAGTCATGAAATCCAAGATACAAAAGATTACAAAGCAAAGCAAAGTTCACTAAGTAATTCTAAGTATCACAAGAAGGAAAGTATGAGCAGAGTGTATTCCCTCATGTTAAAGCGATCGCACATGCCTTATTGAGAGCAATTTCTTTAAGGTAGGATACACCAAAGAGAGAGAAGGAGGGAGCATGTTATCACAAGGATTTAGCCCCCAATCGAGGTATAAACCAAAGGATAATAAACACAAAACACAAGGTAGTGTCACTTTCCTCAAGTTTAGTATGTTGTATGATAACTCATGTATATCATATATATATGTGCATATAATAATCTTCATTCCCCAAAAAAGGACACTACCTTGGAAGAAAGAGAAGAGAGGATGTCTTTTGAGTCAACATGAAAGAGACCAAGAAAAGATCTCAATGTGTTGCATAGTCCCCAAGTAGACATTAAGGGAATAATAGAAGAACAAGGATACACATAAAAGAATGGTCACAAAAGAGAAAGAAAGGAGAGAGAAATATTTGTAGAGCTAATATTGCTAATCTAGCATGACATCCACCTCTCGATCTTTCTGATCACTCTTTCAAGAAGGCGAGCAACATGCCAGAGGAGTGGTATCGAGCAGAGCAGATGGAGCTATCACAAGATCCAAACAAGGACTATGCTCATGTGGTAAGTCACTTTGTTCGATTTTAGGAGATAGGATTAGGGTTTGTGAAAACTCATCCGATAAATGTTTGTCCACATCAATATATTCATGCTCACTATCAGAAGCATTAGGAGTTCTATTGCCATTATGAATAACATTTTCACTCATTTCTTCATCAAAATTTAAAGCAAGAGTAACAAGAACATGAATAGGAGTAGAACCATCACATGTTTTATGCAACTTATGATTTTGAGATGTCGGTTGAACATCTTTCTTAGGTTTAAAGGGAATCATGTCAACTATTGGAGTCTGAGGAGACTAAGTATTTTGAGGGATGGCTTCACAAGCTTGAATGTCTTTGTCAGTGTTCTCTTGCATAATGATTCCATCGAGTCCTAGTGGAAGGCTAAGAAGGAGGAGGAACATTTGCAGGAGGAGGAATGGCTTTCTCCTTAATAGTGGAAGGTTTAGGTTGAGGTCTTTTTGGTTGAACAATAGGAGAGGTAGGCCTCTTCTCTCGATAAGAGGAAGGAGGTGGAACTGTGCCATAGACAAGAGGAATATTAGGTGTAGGAAGGAGACCAAGTCCATCATGAGGAGGAGGTATAGGTCCAACCTTAGGAATATTGTGGTTCTCCTTAAGAGAAGGTAAAGTCACATCCATAGGAGTAGGTGGAGAATTTTCCTTAGGAGGAAGATTAGTTCTATCTGAGAGGGCAAGAACCTCATCTTGAAGAATAATAGGAATGTCAAGTATTGGTGATCTAGGTTGAATTAAGGATAAGATCATATCATTCTTTCATTTTTTATAAGATTAAAAAAGAGAATCGCTCCTTGCTGGAAGAGATTGAAATTGTTTAGGCCAAAAGAGATCAATAAGAACACCAGGGGTTCTTTCGGATGGACAAAATAAGCTATGGTTCATAGTCATGATTTTTCCATTGTGAGAAAATTTAAGACATGTGTGGATTGGAGAAGCAATATCCTTCATGGAAGATAACCAAGGATAACCCAACTTCACGTGGAATTTCTTAGAAGATGGTATAATAACAAAGTCAACATACATGGATTTAGTATGGAATTTGATGGGAAGGGTGATGGAACCAATGGTAGGACAAGAGAAGCCATCAAATAACTTCACAACTACATTAGAAGCATCATATAATGGTTTATGCAATCATAAAGTGAAAAGATACTCTTTAGTTATGACATTAACCATGCAAGAGGGATCAATCAGGGCACAATGACAAGGGATATCCTTAACCTTTGCAGCTATGTATAAAGGGCCATCAAGTTCTCTAATGGTCTCACTAGGGTTAAATGGGATACAAGGATCCTTAGGTGGTTCTTGTGTTTCTACCATATTAGTGTTTCAAAAGAGAGAGAATTAGGCACAATCTCAATAACATTAGAGGTATGAGATGGTAAGAGATCAATGAAAATCTTAAGATTTTGATTAGGAGGAGCTACTAATTTATTCCATTTATCATTCACACATTCCACATATATAGTATTATTATCAATCAAGTCTTGAACCTTATTTTCAATGCAAAACATTTCTCAGTAGCATGACCAGGTTGATGATGAAATTGGCAAAAGGAATTGTTATCAAAATAAGGAGATGCAAGTTTGGAGGGGTCAACTTGTTTTATAGGAGGAAGTTTGATAGCACTTCTATGAAATAACTGAGACATAATACTATGCAAAGATTCATTCAAATGAGTAAATTATCTTTCTCTTTGGAAAAATTTAGAAATAGGAGGCACACATGTTGTAGCATTCACATGGTTGTTGTTGATTGGATAATTGAACTTGATGAATCTTTTTGATGGTTTGAACATTGCCAATGGTTGTTGAATACTCTCCCCCTTATCACTCCGAGCCATAGGAGCGGATTGCAACATTTGACTCACAACCAGTTGATAATTCTGGAGTGTTGCATATAACTGCGAAAAGGAAGTAAACTCAAACAAAATAATCTTTTCCTTGATAACTTTTTGTAAATTAGAAATGAATTTTTTTTGAATATCATTATTAGGAACATGAAAAGAAATTTCAGCACACAAATGCTTATATCTACCAATGAAATCAGTCACTTTTTATTTAACACCTTGTTTACACTACATTAAGTCAGTCAAAGTGATTTTAGGACCAATGTTGTTTTGAAATTGTTGGGTGAAAGCATTTGCTAGTTGTTGAAAGGAAGTGATAGAATAAGAAGGCAGAGAGCAATCATTGATCATAAGCAAAATCAGTACACAAGGTTTGAAATGTTTTGACATGCATAAGAGGATCACCTTTTTCATTATAGAGTTCTAATTGAGGTATCTCAACATGTTTAGCTGGCACAACTTTAATAATATCAAGAGAAAGTGGGCTCACAACATCAAAGGTGGGCACACTAAACTTGGATTGACTCATAGAAGCAATTTGTTGTTGTAAGGAAGACACAGTTTGGGCAAGATTGTTGATTGTCATTTCGGTAGAAGAATTCATGTTAGACATAGGTGATTGAGAAGGTGGTGTGATATTGTTGAAAGAAGGCATGGACTGAGAATAAGGTGGTGGGACATTATGATAAGTAGGCATTGGTGATGATTGGGTAGGAAATGGGACACCTAAAGGAGGAATAAAGTTGTTGAAGGAATTGCCCCCTTGTGTCACATTTATTGGTTGAGGAATAGTAGGAATACTCATGGAAGATATAGGTAATGATGGAGGATTAAATGAAGAAGAAGGATTTCTCCCATGACCTATGGTTGTAGGAATGCAATTTTGAGTTGAAGTATCCATGATGTTAGATGTGAAAGTAGGAATACTAGTCGTAGGATTTGTCAAAGGAATAGAGGAATTGACTTGTGTTGAAGGTTGTGAGTAACCTAGGGTTTTGGCATAACTCTTGATAGGCATGACATCAGAATCAACAATATGTGCAATGCCAATCAATATATCAATTCCATTCTTATCACTTTGAAGCATGCGCTTAAGACATTCAATTAATGGACGAGCTTCACTATTAGGGTATTTTTGGGACATCCATTATTGAAAGCTATCAAATTGGTTGTCCAATGTAGAAAGTTGATCTAAAGAAACCCTAGTTAAAGATTTTTCTTCATCATGGGATCCATCAATAGGCACATGATTAGGATGGGAAGAATTACCATGATCCTCATTAAAGAAGTCACCCAAATTAGGCTCCATCTCCTTAGTAATTAAATCATGGGATGCCCTAATTATAATGCTTCATTTAATGGGGATAGAATAGGTAGGACTAATAGTGGTAAAACTCATGCACTAGAGAAAAATTTGAATTTTGAATTGTAGGACAAAGCTTGCAAAAAATTGAGTAAAGCATAATTTAAGAAAATAATGATTACACAATTTAGACTTTTTTTGGAGGAAGAGGGTGACACAATTTCCAAAAATGAAAGGAAATTGGATGTTTAAAATTAGGGCCAAAGAAATACCACTTAATTTTAAAATTAGAATTTTTAAAACCAAGGTAGACAATAATTAACCTCTTAATTTTTAAAAAATTCTTGAAAGTTGAAATGTTGAATTTTGAAGGTATTTTCAATTCTAGAGGGTTCAAAAATCGATAAATTAGCCAATCTTTCAGATTTAGGCTAATAAATATAGTCATAACAGTCTCCCAAAATTTTGGGGAAAAAGCCGAGGACTGTGGCGAGAACGCACATGGTCCGACCAACTTTTTTTGAAATTTTTAGGGATGGATATTACTATGATTTTAAAGCTAACCCCCCAAAATTGGTGAATTTTATGATCTCTAGATGGGCGAAATGAAGACACAAAGGTGAAAATAGGACCCTATTAGGGTTTTGAAGAAAAAGAGGAATTGAAGTGCAATTTTGAAAAGGGTCAAACCTAATGGATAGGGATACCTTGGAAAATGTTTAAGAATCTGACATTGATTTGAAATTCACATAAAATCTAATTATTTTTAAAAATTAGGGTTTGATGACCTAACCACTTAATTTTGAAATTTGAATTTTGGGAAAAGGGGGGAAATTGAAATTTTGAATTATGTGATTGAAGACAAATCTGAGAATAATCAGAAATCTGAAAATTAAGTTGAAATCCAATTTTTGCACAAGTTCAAGATGATTTTTGAAAATTAGGGTTTTAACAAGTAACCTCTTAATTTTGTAAATTTTAATTGCAAATTGAACAAGACAATGAGGAAATTGAATTTGACAAACACATCAATTTTCATATCTAAGACAAACACAAGAAATTTTTACAAATCACAAGTTCAATTTTAACTTTAAAAAAGTAGGGTTTTAAATGAATTAACCACTAAATTTGCAGAAAGTTGAAAATTGTAAATGAAAAATATGCAATGTTGTTCAAAGGATAGCATGCAAGACATCAGGTTCACCAAAATGTAATGGTGGGAAAATGATGAGTGATAGATCAAGAGGAAAAATAACCCTTTCCCTCAAAGAGAGATGATAATTTCACTATTGATTATCCTTCAAGCACTTTTCACCATTACATTAGGGAGATAAGGGATAATTCACTAGATCCAATCTCCACACAAAGATGATAGATTGAATTCTAAATGAAATAAAGATGTTATGATGATCCCCTTATTCCCTTTTGTTTGATTTGAAATGGAAATTGATTGAATTATGTAGTGTAAAAGTGATAAAGAATTGATTATAACTCGACATTTGAATATGGGATGAAGGTGTGCACTTGGATTTGACAGTAAAATGTCAAGACAAAGTCGCCTTGCAAATTTGATGAAAATTTGTCCAAACTGTGGTGGGAATGTACACGGTCCTCCAAAAAATTCGTGAAATGAAAAGGATTTTTCCGCCTCTGCAAATGAAGCCCAAATTTGAAAGTACAGCTCCCCACCTGAACCTACACACAAAAAAGAGAGGGAAATGTGTTGGGATTGGGGGTTTTCCTTTAGGTCGAACCCCAGTTTTGGAATTAACCAAGTAATGAAAGAGAGTACTTGTAAGTAGATGTAAATGAAAGACTAAATTGTAAATCATGTCGAGGGAGGTTGTAGTAGCAATGTTGATAGAATTTTTTGTGTGGAATTGAATGTTGAAATCAATCTCCTCTTAAATGGTTGAATCCTTGAATTGAATGCAACACCTAGCCTTGAAGGGAAAATTGAGAATGCTCAAATGTTGGAAAAGAATGCTTGAATACTTGAATGCTTGAGTGGTTGAATGCTTGATTACTTGAACATATCGAATTTTGACCTATCCAACCTCTTGAAATTATGCAAATGAGAGGATGATTTCCCCTTAAATACATGATTGAAGGATTTGAATTTCATCATGGGCCGACATCAGGGAGATTTCCCACTCAATGCATAAGCCACAATGCTTGCACTAGAAAGGTCGTGCCCCAAAATAGGGTAGGGACAAGGGTGCCACGCCCCTATTCTAGGAGGACAAGGGTGCTACACCCATTTCCAAGGGGGTATAGGGGTGCCATGCCCCTTTCCTACCCCTGTCTCCAAGGTAGAGTGTGGACAAAGTGATGCAGAGGCCAAGGAAGAAACAGTTTTCACAAGCTGAGCACTCTCCAGTCTCTGATCAGGCTAGAGGATTCAAGTTCACATGTGTGAGGACCCTAATGTAGTCATAAATTGTTATGGTCACAATTTTATGGAAACATAGGTTTTATGTTTGACTCTGTGACTCGGGATCATGCACCGGTCTATTGAAGGCTTGATGTATTTCCAGAAAGAAATCAAATCATCAAAAACCTTCTATGCCCTCTTGTTGTTAGGTGTAGGTTTTAAATTATATTTTCTCTTAGGGATGAGTAGGTAATATAGAATCAGAATTAAGCTAATTAAATATTTTGAGAGCAATTTGCTAAAATGTATAGGAATCTAGGAGTATTACAAAGGTCTACTCGCGTAGGTCCTATAGAGCCTAAAGTGAAGGGGAAATTGCTGATTTCCTTTTAGTTGGTCAAGTCCATTGTTAGGATTGAGCATAAATTTTGGCTATCTTTTAGATCCTAGCATTTTGTTTATTTGGGGCACCAACATGTTGCTTCTAGCTTCTTTCAAAGGAAAAGCTTAAGATTGGTACAAATCATTCCAACTGAATTCAATAGCCAAATGGGATTAAATATGTACAAATCTCTTTTTTGAGCTCTTTACAAAGAATGGTGATATATTTTCAATACTACAAAAGATAATAACTATTAAATGGGCTCCTCAAGAAGTTGTGATCGATTTTAACACCAGATTCCATAAAACCTATTGAAGAATACCAATGTTCTCCCAACTTCCTGTAGATATGGAATTTGTCTTTTATCTCAAAGTTTTAAATTATAATATATCTATTATGATTCAATACCTTGCTCGATGCCTATAGCTTGGTAGTTAGAGCTGAGAATAATCTGATTGATGTCGGGAAGCTTCCTTTGAGGCTGTTAATGCATGTTTTCCCTAAAAAACAAAGCCAACTAATGGATCAAGCATCTCCAAGTACACCCACACCTCCAAAACCAATGTATGTCTATCTTAATGCTCAACAAAGTAGTGCTTTCACTTCAATTACTTTAGTAGTTGAGGTAAATGATATGAAGAACCTAGTGTGGACCTTTTTAAATAAAATAATCATTATCAAAAGGCAACAAGCAACCCTTGCAAGACCTCCATTCTAGAATTAACAAGGTGGAAGACCTCCAATGAACAAAACCAGGTTTAGGGAGGGACAAAGGCTACTCCAACATATATTGTTAGATAGTTCAAATAACCAGAAGAAAACTGAGAGGGGGGGCGAATCAGTTATCACAGATTACTGAAACCATTAGAAATTTAAACTTTAATACTGGAACCCAAAATGTTAATTCTGGAATAACAAATAAACCAATTAAGCATAAACAATAATCACAAAATAAATACCATCCACATGACACCAAGATTTGTACGTGAAAAACCTGGTAAAGGGAAAAACTATTGTGGGAAGCCTACCCATAGTCAGATCATACTTTTGCAGTAAGTACATGAATTACAATTGAGGGGCTTGCACTTGCAGGAAGGCCACCAACCTAGATTGCACTACTCATCACAAAAGGAGCCTCACTGACTACATATAAATCCAGACTACAATCTGGAGAAGTGTTGAAATCCAAAAGATAGAATCTTCTATGCCTGAGTACAGTTCTGGTTAAGCTCAATACCAGAGAGGACCAGAGCTATAATACCAATTGTTAGATAGTTCAAATAACCAGAAGACATCTGAGAGGGGGGTGAATCAGTTGTCACAAATTAGCAAAATATTTAGCAATTAAAACCTTAATACTAGAACCCAAAACATTAAATTAGAATGCTTAAACTAAATACCGGAATAGTTGGTAAACCAATTAAGCATTAATAATAATCAGAGAATAAATACCATCCACATGACACCAAGATTTATACATGAAAAACCCAGTAAAGGGAAAGACCATGGTGGGAAGCCTACCTACAGTCAGATAATACTTCTGTAGTAAGTATGTGGATTACAATTGAGGGGCCTCCACTTGTAGGAAGGTTAACAACTTAGAGTGCACTGCTCATCACAAAAGGAGTCTCATTGACTACATAGAAATCCATACTATAATCTGGAAGAATGAATGAACTGCAAAGATAACATCTCCTATGCTTGAGTATAGTTTCAATTAAGCTCAATACCAGATGACTAAATCCTCTTACATTAACCCAATTTTATCTCCAATGATCAACCAAATCCTCTAATTGAATGATATTACATTATTCGCACATTACATTCCTTGACCATGACCTCTAACAATAACTATGATGATCTACAATGAGATCTTACATCTATATATACAAACCCTCGACCACAAACAATCTAGTTGGCCACTTGACAATAAACCAATTACATAATTACAAACCATGTAAGCCTTAGACCAAACAAATAATATCAGCACATAAGACATCCCAAAAATACATTAATAGGTCCTATCCACATGTTACATTAAAGTCGGTCCATAACCTAGATCGACTGGGACAAAGTATAGGTCCACATGCCATAGCAATGATCTCCATCTGCCAAGTCTCAAACACGTTAAACAACAACATCCTGAAACTCCACCAGAAGCTACACCAACACCACTTATGCAATTCATCAAAGATCTCCACCAGAAGCTCAGTCGGTGAAACCCTTGCTAGAACCAAAAAGCCAATCTTCTAAGTAAGCAGGATAGTATCCGATCTCTAGACCAAAACCAATTGACCAAATATGAACATGAGTATAATGAACAATCTAATTCGATCATGAGACTATACCAGAGCCTACCAAATCATGTTGGATCCAAGTTAACCAAAAACCACTCAACCTACTAGGACCAGAAGGGTGTCGGTAAAGCATCCAAACAGCTAGTGTGGCATCAATGCAACACATAATTAGTTCCACCAAATGGCCAACATAGTTAAATAACCAGATTGTGTTGTTGTCGACCCCTACAATTCATTTCACTAAACCACAACAAAGAAATAGTGGCAAGTCAAAACAATCTAGCAGATGACACCAATTCTTGGTATTTTCCATGTAATGAGGCATATATGCCACATAATTTCCTATGAGGAAACTTACAGCAAAAAGTAGAGGAGTACTGAAGTTAGGGTCTTGTACTTGAGGCCAGAGTCTAAGCCTCTCCTAGAATGATAACATAGGACTTACCACCCAAATGCAAGGTATGTCTCTAGAACAAGCAGCTAAAATTTCTCCTAATCATGCACTTTTCTCATGGATGGAAGATGAAGATGTGGTGTTTGCTAATGAGAATCAACATAAAAAATGATCCCTTAAGTCTAATCTAACTATAGTCTCCATTCAAAGTGAATATTTACTAGAGAACCCATAATTCAGTAGCCCAAGGTAGCTCCAGACAAGGTTCAAAATCAGCTTGTAATAGTACCACCCTTCCAAAATCCTAAAGAGCCTATTCCTTATAAATACAGGGAATCCAAGCTACCCTTTCCCACATCCCTTAATGTGGTTGAACAACTTAAGAATTCTTTGATGAGTGTATCATTGTGGAATATTCTCGATATTCCTAAACAAAAGTCACTACTATGGGAAACATTGGGTGATCCTAAGAAGATCATTGTTGAATCAACTCCAAAACTAGTTCAAACGAAGGAAAAAGGACCTAAAGTAAGAACTCAATCACATCATACTATAGTGCTCAAAAATGATGAAGAGGTTTTCATTAATGAAGAGGTAAATAAACCTAAACCCAATCCCTTTTTTTTGACCCTCATCATAGGAGATAAGCTACTTCATAATTTGATGATTGATTCTGAAGCTAGTACTACGGTCATTTCTAAACAAATAGCCAAAGTTCTTAAAGTTAAGTATGAGCCCTTGGATAGAGGAGTCATACAACTTTATGGAAACAAAGTGCAAGCCATTGGTATGATCAAGAACCTCCCGCTGACCCTATACGCCTATCCTAGTATTACAATTCCTTAGGAGGTAATGATAATTGATGTTCCCCCCATTTTTGGCCTTTTCTTGTTAAGAGATTTTATAGAAAAAATAGGTGGATACCTTTCTCTGGATTGGTATCACCTTACTCTAAGAACTAAACATGGAGCTAAGATGAAAATACTATCTAAACCTTTGTATTCAAAACACATAGTTGATGAAGCTATAATGAATTTTGAGGTGACTCATACTTCAATTACTAGAGATGAAATGAAGTGTGCTGAATTCTTAGAAGAAGAAGAAGTGACGGGTAATCGGACTCCTAAGAAAGAGGTTTTCCTAAACAAAATTTGAGTCTCTAAAGTAATTCAAATCCTTATAGGAATTATGAAGATCAAGTAATTCCTAGAGTCTCTAAATATTACCAAGATAGAGGGAAAGAAGAAGAGGATGAAAGTTATAAACTATGGACTTTGCATTTTGATGTAAGATAGGATCCAGAGCCAATATTTGTTTGACATATCCCTTTGGTGAATAGACCCTTAGGTCTTTTCACTTTCAGTTTGCCTACTCGAATAATGAAGTAGAACATGAAGGAATAGTTCAACAGCTGAGCCTCATTGAACACATGGGTATCAAGCAATTGAGAATCTTTGGAGATTTTGAACTAGTAGTTAAGAAAGTTTGAATAATGTCTACAACAAAACATGCCCATATGCACTCTTATCAACATAGAGTTTGGGATTTGATTGAAAGTTTTGAATATTTCAATATTCAAAGGATTCTCTAGAAGTAGAATATGGTCACTGAATAGCTAGCTACTCTAGGATCTTAGTTCGATCTTGTCTCCAAGTTCCTAGAAAACAAGTATTTAGTATGGGTGATCATTCGACTAGCAATCCCAGACAATGATCAAAATTGGCGGTTTATTGAGAGAGATTCTCATATTGCCATGTTTATTTAGCAGTCATGTGAATTTGCTAAACAATTGCAACCTAAGGAGGTCGAGGCATATCAAAATCAAATTATTCAACTAAAAAGAAACAAGATTCTGAAGGGTTTAATCACATTAGAGAATTTGTTTGATTATGATGATGCCAGAAATGACAAAAGGAAATTTGCAACTAACAAAGGGGATTGCAATGATCTCCATATTGAAGATGGAAAGAAGCTTAAGGTTGGGAAGAATGTCTCTCAATATTGTAGAGGCCAGTAAAAACATTTTTGTGATAAATATAAAGAAGCCGTTGCATGGTTATATGATGAACTTAAAGGATATAAGCCCTCAGTCATCCAGCATACGATTGATCTTGCAAAAGGAGCTAAACCAGTCAGATAAAAATAGAGGCCATTCAATCCTAAGATGAAGTCTCCTATGGCTCAAGAACTAAGGAAGTTAGTTGGCTCTCGGATAGTATATCTGATCAAACATAGCACATGGGTGTTCAAACTAGTTCTAGATCATAAGAAAAATGGAGATATCTGCCTTTGTGTGGACTTTAGGGACATAAGTAGAGCTTCTTTGAAGGATCATTACCCTCTCCCATACATGGAACAGATTCTACAAACATTAGCTAGGTCTAAAATTATCTATATGCTAGATGGTTTTTTCGAGTACAAAAAGATCCTTGTTAAGGAAGAGGATCAACATAAAACCACATTTACCACTAAGTGGGGAACATTTGCATATGCTAAAATACCTTTTGGCCTTTCAAATACTAGAGCTACTTTTCAAAGAGCAATGGACATAGCTTTTAAGGAGATAATTAACAAGATCATACTTATCTATTTGGATGATCTCACTGTGTTCTCCAAAGCAAAGGAAGATCATTTTGACCATTTGGAGGTAGTTTTCTAGAAATGTCAAGAGTTTGGGATCTCCCTAGATCCAAAAAAATGTGTATTCAGAGTTCTCCAAGGAAAATTATTGAGACATGTGGTCTCCAAGGATGGAGTATCTATTGACCTTGAATAGGTACATGCTATTAAGGAGCTACCCCTTATGGTGAACAAGAAAGGAGTCTGGTCTTTTCTAGGAAAAATCAATTTTGTCAATAGATTCATATGAAATTTTACTGGGATTATCAGACCAATCACCCTCATGTTAAAAAAGGACCAGCCTTTCAAGTGGACTGATCAAGCAAGGGAAGATCTTGAGAAAATCAAAGGAGTCATTTCTTTGGCCCCTGTGTTAGTTAACCCGAATCTCACCAAAGATTTTATTATGTATGTCTGGATTGGTGAATTCAATATAGCTATGGTTTTAACTTAGAAGAACAATGTAGGAAAATGTGAACACCTAGTGGCATTCCATTCTTGGACACTTAAGAATTAGGAAGTTAAATACAACTTTGTGGAGAGACAAAATTTTCCATTATAAATAGGTTGAAGAAATTTTGTCATCTAATTGCCTATAGTAGGACTATGGTCTATGTCATACATCCCATTATGTGTGAGTATATCATAGAGGAACAAATAATGGAGGAGTGGGCCATCTGGATTAATAAAATTTTAGAGTATGACATTGAGGTCAAGCCCACCAGAATAGTCTATGGGAGAGGATTATGCAAGTACATGGCACAAGAACTCGCACCCAAAGAAGAGGAGGATCAATCAAAATAGGTTCTAATTAATCAAATAGAACCCGATAGTTGTCGGGTACAAGATATAATTACTTTTATATAGACCGATAGATACCTTCCTAGTCTCCCTCCCTATAAAACAAGGTTCTATAGGTTGCATAATAGTGGTTATACACTTATCAAAGGTGTTTTATTCAAACAAAATCTCAATGGACTCCTTGTGAGGTGTGTGAGTCAAAAGAAAGTTGAGAAGATCCTCCATGAGTTTCACAATGGCTCAATAGGTGGAGACTTCTCTATGAAGACTACAACTATCAAAGTTATGTGTGCTGGTTATTTTTGGACTAATATGTTTAACCAAGCCCACTCACTAGTCAAATCCTATAAAGAGAGTCAATTCTTTGTAGGTAAGAGAAAGAATTCAGCTATGCCCCTTAATCATATTGTAAATAATGAGCCCTTTGCACAATGGGGATTAGATTTTATTAGAACGATTAACCCACCTTATAGTTCTAGGAACAAGTGGATATTAACTGCCATAGACTACTTCACTAGATGGATAGAAGTGGTTCCCATTAGGAATGCAACCAAGGTGGAAATCTTGAACTTTTTGAGAGAACTAATTGCAAGGTTTAAGACTCCAAAAAATATCATCTCCGACAATGCCAAGGATATCTTGGGCTTTGCAATCTCCTAGTTTTCAATGAGTAATAGTATTTTTTTTAAGACATCCTCCAACTACTATCTATAGGGTAATGGCCTTGCAAAATCAACGAATAACTAATTAGGCTAATCAAGTGGATAGGATCTGAACAAAAAAGAGAATGGTGTAAACATCTAAAAAATTGCACTCTGGGCCGACCGGGTTACTCCAAAGAAAATATTAAAAACCTCACCATATGATGTAGTTTATGGGAAATAATTCATGTTTCCCATTTTAATGGAGATTCTAGCACTACAGTTACTAAAGTCTTAAAAGATTGAAGAAAATGGAGCGATGGAGGTTCAGTTGGTGGATTTACTTAAACTTCAAAAACACAAAGAAAAATCTCGAGAAGCAATTGATGCCCGACAATAAATAGTAAAAAGGTGGTTCGATAAAAAGTCTTCCAACCCTAGTTTCAAAGGTGGGGACCTTGTGCTAAAATATAATGAACACGTAGCTAAACCAAGACAACATAAAAAAAAATTGATTCTCTATGGGAGGGTCTATTCCACATTAGCCAATGCAAAAAATCAAACTCGTTTGACTTAGAAACAATAGAAGGAGAACTATTGGAGATCCCAGTAAATGGGATCCATCTTAAGTCATTTCATTAAGGTAGTGTGTTAATTTGCTTTGTCAATATTATAAAAATGTAAATTCATGTACAATTGCAGAATTTTGAGTTTGAATTAGTAGTGAAAGTGATTTTCCCATAAAATTGACATAGCATAGTGAGATGAAAGCCAAAAAGGGTCATATTTTGATTTATAAAGAGAGAAATATTTACATCTTACAATCCAAAATTGTCTCTTAGGGCCTATGAGAAAAATCAATGTAGTATATGCAAAAAAAGAAAAAGCATAGTCTACTTCTTCTTTATCATTGCTAGAGAAGGAGACAGTAGCAGTTGGAGGTATTGGAACAAGAGCTAGGAACTTCGCAAGAGTAGTAGCAAGAGCATGTGGAGAAATGAGATTTTGAAAGCTTGTGTACTAGTCTAAGAGAAAAATTGGCTACATGCCCATGAGCCACATCTGGAAGTGGCAAGAATTGGAAAACCTCTCATGATGCTTCTCCATGTTGGTGGTGCAAAAACCTCCAAGGAAAGGAAGCCATGGAACTACTTTTCTAAGCTCATTGTAAAGCCTCAAATCCATCGTCGTGGGAATACCAAGGCCTATCATTGTAGAATGTATAAATTCTTCCAGGCCATTGAGAAGGTGTTTTGGAAGCACCTCTCTGGTGAGTAGAATTATCTTACCCTTGGTCTCTCCCAGGTCCAGCAAGGAGCCCACAAACTAGGAAGAAATGTTAGTATGAACATTGTATTTGTCCTCTCTGGTATTGAAATCATCTCCTAGAATCTACTTAATGGTTGCAATTCCTAAGGAGTGCTTCAACTTGGTCATGTGTATCAGCCTATTATCTGTTATCTCACCTAGGAAGGCTAGTTGTGGCCTTGAAATTATGAGACTAATAGGCATATCAAGCAACATTTTGCCTAAAAAAAAATAGCAGAAACTCTTAACTAAGTGTCTACTCTCATAAGCTATCCTATGTTGGTTTCTTTGTCATAGCACACAATTGATTTATAGGATGAGCCTAAGAATCCAAATAGAAATGGTACAAGAATTATGTCATAATGAAATCCTCAAAAATCCAACTCATATTGAAGACCCATGTGCAAAGCCAGGGTGCTGAAAAGATAGCGCGTCGATGATGGCATTCTTGGAAAATGCAAGTTGTCTTAACACATGCCACATGTTCTATCGTAAAGTTTAAAATCAATAGAAAATCGAGAGATTAATGACTCACACAAAACTTCCCTATCCAAATATAAATAAAAGGTATGTGAAAAGGCCCGTATTGTCCATTTTTGGCTCTTGTTTCCAAAATATAGTTTTCCAAATGGGAGAATAATTAAGTATTGTGGTGAGGTGGCATTGTTGTGTCAGCGATAAATTAATTTCACATGAAAATCAGAAATATCGGCATTCTTAGAGTGTAGTACCTTAACACGTGGTTAGTCTAGGGTTACCTATGGGGTAGAAAGAGTTTTTTTGAAAAATTCTTGAGTTTAACCATGTGTAGCATTGCAAGAGAAGCCAAATAGTTGTAGATAGTAACAAGAAGCACATTCTATACAAATAATCTATAGAGAAAGGATACCATGGTAGTAGAAAGAGATTCATCAAGAGGAGAGGGACCATCCACCCCTTCGACCATTGTAGATGTGTTTGGAGCCATTTCTTATTCCTCAGCAAGGTTTTTAGAGAGACCAAAGTACCAAAATGCTAGAGCGGATGCAAGGGTAAACTACATAAATGCAACTCTCACACAAGATGAGTCTGATAATATTTATGACCCAGACCTACTCGAGAATCCAAAGACTCTATGCGAGGGTGCTTTCACAAGAATATAAGAGAAGATAAAGAGGAAAGATACAAGTTCCCTAGGATACCTTATATGGCCCTGTGGTCTTCCATAATACATGGTTCCATTTGTTCACTATTGTTCAGAGTTATTGAATCCAATCATTTTAAATTTCCATGTAGACATAGGAGTGATTTAGGGTAAAACTCTGCGAGCAGTTATCAATGTTGATAACATAAATGACATGTTATGTATCCTACTCTAGGGAGCTGGCATTGAGTGGTTCAATAAGAAAAAGATGGAGGAGTACTGGGCCACTAGGAAAGACCATCTCAAGTTCTATAATGGTGAGCTAAAGATGGATGCAAAAGATTTGCCAAATTTTCCCCTAGCTATTAAATCTTTCAATTAGGACCTGTGAGATATATTTTCTATGTTGGCTTTAGTTTTTGGCTTTGACATAGATGCAAATGTACATGAATTCCAGATGGCCCTAGCATTCAATTTGGGGAATAAAAAGGTTCCTTTCCATTTTGACCTCGTAGAAATTATACAAAGGGGTATGCTTAAAGAGTTTAAGAGCTATGAGTCTCAAGTCAAATTCAGGATCCTTTCTTTTCTAGCTCACATATTTTTATACCAGAACCTAGACTTTTTTAGCCAGTATATGAATTTGTCTATGGGAGATGAACAAAAATGTAGAAAGCTTGTGTCAGCCTAGATCCATGTTTTGTCTTCCACTTATGACTACTATAACTTCTATGATTGTTTTTTGACCCCTATTTTGGAGGAATTGAGCCATGAAAAACCCTACACCTGGTTCTCCCCTAAGAAAGTTGAGTGGATGTCAAAGTCCAAAACCCCATGCAATTGTTTTTTGGGGGGAAATTTTACAATAAGAGCGCATGGCTTTGATGAGGATCCCTTCCGACTTCTAATTTTCCTAACTAAGAGTTCTCACAATAGAATTATTCACACAACTCTTAACTATTGATAAGACATATGGGTCAAGAAGGCATCAAACCATTATGTATGACATTCCTAAGGCCTTGGGTGTCATTGCTCTCCTAAAAAGAAATGTTAATGCTAAGCATATATTAACTGCTAAGTTGGTGCATCTGGGCTTTCTATTCATTGAAGATAAATAGGATTATGATCCAAATGACTATTTGTCAGATCACAAGACTAGAGTCTCCCACATTTCCCATCCTTATTGGGAGGAATGTCACAACCTGCTAGTGAATTCTTTGAACATTCATCAAGACACTACTCACATCACCACATCTCACTTTGAAAGGCCCAATTGGTTATTTTTTTAATGAGATAAAGGGGTGGATGGACCCTAACAAGAAAATAAATGTGGCTCTCGGGAAAAAGATTGAATAGAGGGGCTGGCAGGAAAAAAAATTGTAAACTTCTAGACTTTCTGATAGAAGAAAAGAATATACTCCCAACTTTCAGGCTAATCCATTGTATGATAAATTTGGAACCATGAGCATGATGACACTAAGGATGAAGAAGAGGAATAAGTCTTGGAGATTTGGGAGGTCAAAGGGAAAATAATTGTGGTTGAACCTAGTGTCACTCCTAGCTTTGAAGGACATATGTTGACAGTCTGATGACTGCACACCCCAGTCCCAAAGAAAAATTCTTAGGATACACAAAATTCACAATAGATAGTTGAGATGGGAAACCCAACACCGAAAAAGAGGCAAAAGGTGGATGATCCATAAGGATAAGCCTCACAACAAATAGTGAAATCAAATCCAGCTCCAACCATAACTAAGACTCAGGTATGTTTTACTCCCCCTCTTCTATCCTCTCAATCTTTAATCAACCTACTAGTTTCAGTTCCCTCCATCTCTCGGGTAGATAATGTACCTTCACTGTAGACCACTTCCCTTGCTCAAGTTCCTATTTCTACCATGGTCTTTGCTCAAATCTCTACATCGCCCTTTGTAATAGGTGTAGCCTTTACAACCCCAAGGACTATTCCATATTTTATCCTTCTAGTTTCCTCACCCACCTCTTTAGCTACTATTATCTCTATAACAACCTCCTCAATACCGTACTCTACTCAAGGGACCTTCGCACTTTAGCAGGGCCTTGTGCCTCCTTCCATTCTTATGAGACAAATGTAAACCATTCCCACTTTCTCCTCATCGCTACTAAGTTTATTGGGAAAAGATCAATCTAGGTCAGTTTTTATCCCTATCCCTTTTGCTTTGCCTCCTGAATGTCCTATTGTAGTCCAATATATCCCATCTCCAGTTAAATTCAGAGATCAGGCATATGCTACCAAAATGGCCCAAGTAAAGTGTGCATTTAAGAGAAAGGATAAAGATGTTTTCAAACTGGTAGAGACAACATTTAGACCATCTATGATGAAGCACACTAGTCCATCATGTTTGCCACTAAGATGCCCAACAAAATTAAATGAGAAGGTCAAATGCAGCCTGAGGATTATACAATTCAAGTCGTGGACATCAGTCTGAGCCAAGCTCACATCCAAGACAAAGTTAATTTATTGGAGGAGATGCAAAGGGTGGTAATAGTAAACCTTATGAAAGACTCCCACCATCTAGAAAAGAGAGGCAAAATTGAAAAATGTGAAGAACGTTGTTAAACTCCTAAGGATGAAGGAGAAAGAAAAAGACAGAAATTTCTCAATCATCAAGGGATATTGCCCGATTGACAAAAGAGTTGCAATAGAAAACTCTTTCTCTTTCCTAGTAGAGTTAGGAAGAGAAAACTAAGTTGCACAAGAATCTTAATAACCTAGCAACTCAACTTCAGGATACCCAACAAGAAAAGGAGGACCTATTTAAAGAATTACAAAATTAAAACTAGGAGATCACTTTGATGAAGATAAGTATCGCAGATATGGCCCATACCAAAGTGAACTTCAAAAAATCACCTTAGAGAAAAAAAATTTCAAAGTGGAATTGAATAAACATGAAATTATATTGGTGGAGGAAAAAACAGTAAAGCAAGTATTGGATAATGAGTTGCACAATAGGCTTGTTAAACTCCCTCAATTCTATCAAGAGCATTTTGCCTCTTAAACTATGCAAGTTCAATTGTAGAAGGATCTAATCTATATGCAGTAGCAGTTTAACAAAGAGCTTCACGATGCTCAATTTTATTGTGAGAAAGAGTGAGAAGCCAAGGTGGCAGCAGAAAAGGCCCTTTAGGAGAAAGCCTTAGAGCTGCAACAACAAAATTTGGATTTAGAAGGAAGGACTAAAATCTTAATTATCGAACTAGGATTGAAAGATGCTTAGGCTAGCTTGCTTCAAGCATCAAACATGATAGTTATTTCCTGGGTTGACTTAATTCCCATTGTCCAACAATTTCACTTCTCATATTGGTGGAATATCAAAACTGATGTCACGTATCTCTAGCTAGCATTGTGGTTTGTTGCAAGGATGCACTACGTTTGAGTTCAGAGGTGGAAGCCACAGTTGGACAAATCCTGTAGGACATTGCATCTAGTGTACTTGAGTCCAAGATGTTTATTGAATAATTATATACAATATTAGATGATGCTCTTGTAGTAGGAGGTGTAGAAGATCACATAGCTATAGCCCAAAGGGCTAATAAGTTTGTAAATTTTCATAGGACAGTCATTCATGACAAAGATTTCTTAGGCGTATTGATGGCTACCGCCTCTAAGATTAAGAGTCAATTTGAATATTTTATGTAGATTGGCCTCCCATCCACTTTTCTTGTAGATGATTCAATGATAATAGAGGAGAAAATGATGCAACTCTTAGAGAAGCGTCAGCAAGATCAGTTATATCTACAAGTGCTCAAAGATTTACCCAACACCGTAGACATTGAAAATATTGTACATCCTTTGGTGCAATTCAATTTATCCTTAGAAAAAGAATTTGGGCTTCTAGGAAATTTGACCTTTAGGGAAATATTTCAACTATTTCAGACCTACTTTTTTTTGCATTCTCAAGCATACCCTTCAGCTACAGAGTGGGCTCTTCTGCAAAATGCACACTCTCAGCTTTGAGTTGCCTTGTAGGATCAGAGATGGTCTATGAAACAAAGTTTCAAGGGTTCTTAATCTACAAGAAAATCACCTTGATGAGTTGCCAAAAACTGGGAATCAATCACTTGTTCCCCGTAGGCCCCTTTATTGTCTTATCTACCTCTTGTTTTGTTCATAGCTTTTCCCTCATATTGCCACACGTCAAGTAGGTGGGATTTTGGGGAGGTATGTTCCTCTTTCTTGTGATGGGCTCCACTACATTGCCACATGTCTCCCATCAGCTTTTTTGTTTTTTGGCCTCCTAGGAGCCTGCTTATTTAAAAGACAAAAGTACCCTGCGTTGAATGGGTGAGCTTTTTCCAAGGAAACAAGGAGGAAGGACCCAAAGTTCTCTCTCTCTTGACATGTGTCTTACCCATAGAAATTTGGAAGGAAAGTGAGAATAGGAGAGTGAGAGTCTCCATTTTGCTTCCACACATTCGGTAGTCAAGGACTTTTCCATGCATTGACAAAGCATGATTCTTTGTGAAGTGCAAAAGATTATAGAAATGGTATAGAAGTCATACAATGGTGAGGATTCTTTGGGAAATACATAGATCCATTTTGCGGAGGCAATTAGAATGACCATAATGGCATGGTAAGGTGGCAGAAAGAGTGATAGGAAAAAGGGAACCAGTGGCATGATCTAGGAGGTGAAGGTTGTTATTTGGAAATTTGGGCCTACATCTGGGGAGATATAAATTAGAATTTTTTTGTCTTTTGAAGGGGGGTTTGTACTGAGAATAGAAATTAGGCCTGTAATTCAAACCTCAACATTTTTTCCATCCTAATAGATGAACTATGCCAACTCTTAGCCTTTTCATATAAGTTACTTATGTTATGATTATGCTTTATGTCATTTGAAAAATACTAGTTTTCTATATCAGTTTTAAGCTTTCATAGTATTAAACATAACTTTTGGTGGTTGAATCATGTCTTAGACTCTTTTAATTTAGTTTTAGCTATGCTTGAAATATATTATGATGTTGGTGAATCTAAGTTAAATAGTATGATAATGAAGAATCATTTGGCCTTTGAATTGTGCATTTTATGTATGGTTTATTGTGCTTGTGGAATCTAAATCCTAAATTATGGCACATCTCCTAAGAGTTTTAATTTTCAATATTTTATCTCTATTTTCCCTTCACTAAATGAAGAGCCAACTTCTAAAATCCTGGAGGTTGTTCATTCAGATGCAATAGGTCCCCTACTCAATGAACTTCCCATAAGGTTGTTGTCTTAAGAGAAATTTTAGGCATCAACACTCACCTTAGTAGCACTCCTTGGGGTAGGACATTCAAGGATAGCCTTTACTATCTCTAGGTACATTTTAAAACCATTTATTAAGACAAGGAACCCTAGGTACACTAACTCCTTCACAAAATTGCACTTCTTTAGGTTAATCAATAACCTTTCTTATCTTACTTCTCAAAGACCCTTCAAATATTAATTATATTATCCTCCAATGTTTTACTAAAAATTACGATATCATCCAAGTAAACAATAACAAACTTACCCAACAATTGTTTTAGCACTTCATTCATGAGTGGCATGAATATGCTTGGTGCATTGGTTGGCCCAAAACGCATAACTAACCACCCATACAAGCCCTCTTTAGTTTTGAATGTTGTTTTTCAATCATCTCCTTTTCTAATAAGATTTGGTGATATCCACTCTTTAGATATATATTTGTGAAGTGGTTAGATCCACTCAAAAAATTCATAATGTCATCCATCCTCAGCAAGGAAAACTTATACTTTACATTTGTCATGTTGATAGCTTGGGAATCTATACACATCCTCCATTCCCTACTTTTCTTTGGTGCTAGTACTGGAGGTAACACACATAGACTCAAACTCTCTTGAATCAACCCTTTTTGCAATTACTCTTGTACTTGTCTATTCAACTCTTCACTCTCCACTAGAGTTGTTCTATGGGCTGCATTATTTAGCAAATTGGCTTCAATAATCAAGTCCATTTGATAACTAATTTTTCCCACTGGTGGTAAGATGTCAAGTACATTAGCAAATACAATATCCCAAAACTCATCCAAGAAATCTAAAAATTCCATACGTATATCTTCTATTTCATTGTTATATTTAGGAAATAAAGAATAATGTAGATGACCATGCTTCATGTCATCTATAAATTTTCTTCCATTAACTAAACATATTTTTGCATTATTGCATACCCTTTCCTCTATCTCCTTCAATTGCTTCAGCTTGTGCCAAACTTCATCCTTTGCCAAAGAAAAGTTGTTCGGATATCCATCATGTATCGCATGACAATAAAATTGCTATGGTCTACCTAGCAAAATATGACACACATCCATATACATAATATCACTTAATAGCACATCATGATAGATTCCAATCCTTAACTTTTGCACATTTTTCATTGACCAAAGCCTTGAGGTCCTTCTGTAGCAAGGCAATTTGATAGGGATTCAAGTGCCTTCTTCTTTCTAACTTCAATTTACTAACCATTTATTCTTAAACAAGGTTATCAATGCTACCACCATCTATAATAACATTGAAAACTATATCATTAAACTTACATCTATTTGTCCCCTTTTGATGTTGGGGACACTCATATGCTCTATGTCCTTCTTCTCCACTCTAGAAACAAGTTCCTTAAAAGCCTCTTATTCTCCGTCCTCATCCTCATCCTCTTCCTTTTTGATCTCCATTATTTTGATAATAGGGATGGTATAAATTATTCTACCTCTTATTTTGATGACTACCAAAATCTTCATTCTTCTTCTGGTCTTCGTTTTGACCTCCATAAGACTATCCACTACTCTTTCCACCATGAACTCTTCCATTTTTATTTCTCTCAAATTTTCTATATATCTTCTCTTCTACCTTCAAATCAAATTAATATGCATCTTCAATGGTAGTAATTTTATGAGACTCAAATCTTCTTGAATACTCAACTTCAACCCATTTATGTAACAAACAGATTTCTCCTAGTTGGCCTCAAAATGGCCTATTCTAATTGGGCTCAATAGAATTCTTTTGTATACTCTTTTACAATTTTTTTGGCTTGTTACAACTATTACATCCTTTTTAATAAATCAAGCTCATAGTCTATAGGAATAAATTGTCTTTTCAATTTGTCCACCATCTGATCCCATTTTGTTATTTCTCTTTTCCTCTTTTATTTCTCTCTAACTGAAATTTGTTCCACCAAATAATTGCATGACCCTTTAGCTTGGCCAATGAAATCTCAACTCTTTTAGGATTACCCACTTCTTATTACTCAAATATTCTTCCACATCATTAGTCTAATCGATCAAATTTTTGGGATTAAAATTTCCAAAAAGTATAGAACTTCAAATTTTTGGCCTTTCTCTAATATTTGAAATGGTCTTAAAAAACCTAGCCTCATCAAGATCTTTGGCTACTTTTTGTTCTTCTTCTTTAGATTCATCCTCACTTTCACCTTTTTCCCTAATTTCAAATCCTCTTGCAATTCTTGAAGTTAACTTTGTAGGGCTCTAAAACACTCTTTTGTCACACCAACATTTCTTCCACCAAAATTCCTTCATGGAGGCATTTCTATCACTTTTCTCACAAACACACAACAATAGTTCTAGTGTAAACTGCCTTATGTTTAGAGATCTATTTACAAACTAAGGAACTTCTTCTCTGATACCACTTGATGAAGGGTACTCCCCTTACAAACTGAAACACACAATAGGAACAAAGAAACAAATAGAAAATGGAGGAAAGGAAACACTTGATTTCTATTATCTCAATGAAATGGAATTACAACATTCTAAAAATAACATGCTAGAACCACATGGGATTTCTCATTAGAATAATTTGCAAGCCAAAGCCACAATCACACTATTGAAATTATCTTTTTTTTAACTCCATTCACCTTCTTTATCTAGAATGTATAAACACCGTAGATTGTTCCAGAAAGTGGAACCCCCTATTTTTGGTCGCCAAAACCCTAACTGACCAACTTTTAGCTTAAGATTTTTTTTTTCAAATTTTTGGTACTCAAAGCTCTAGTGGCCATAAGTCTCAAAGAGATTGTCATATATTCAATCATCTTTGGAAATCTTGTGACCTAGAAAAATGAAATTATCTCTCGAATTGTACAAGATATTGGGATATTTATTTTATTGTTGGCTTTATTTCACCATTTGGGAGGTTTGTGTAAGATTACATTCAAAACTGACAACTTAATAGGAATAGTAACCTTTCTAAAAATAGTAACCCTACCATTATTAGCCCTTATTGTAAAACTAAACAATATTTTTGGGTGATGCAATATTTCTCTTACACCCTAGATGGTCTTGCATCAAACATCTGGAATAATTTGAGAAATGATCTTGTCACATCTCAGGCATTTTGAGGAAAACAAAGATGGTCAACCTCTAGCTTAGATATCTATAATGAATCTTCAATAGGTATTCCTCTCCATTTAACTAGGTACTCTTCATATTCCATGTTCCTTGATCTTCTTGATGGTATGATGAAAGAATAAGTATCTAGTAGAATACTAAGAGGGGGGGTGAATCAGTATATTGAAAAACTGATACAAAGTTCCCAAGATCAAAACTTAGTCAAAAAAAGTAAACATATCTCAGTCAAGATCAATATTCTTAGGAATACTTGACATTAACCGGTTTAATTGTTATGCCAACTTTTAACAGTAAACACCTTCAATCTTGTAAACATCAACAATGCTTAATCTTAACTCAACATATTCATCTCTCAATACTTCTACTTAACATGCCTTATCAGAAGTGTTGGTGTAAATAATTATTCATTATGGATATTATTACACTATACTTAAGTTTACTTAGGTACATGCATTTCATAGTAGTTTGGGTATGAGACACTTGGGTGTTTGTGCCACATTGGGATAGTGTGTGTAGGATAATTTCCACCTTTATGGTGTGATCTTGTTACTACTCTATCATATCCACTTATTGTGGAGGGATAATTCCACCTTCAGTGCGTGATCCACCTCATGTAGAATATTATATTATTTCAACTACCTAGCCACACCTATTTCCTAACTACCCTTGTTACTTATTGAGTCATATGTCATGTTTGTGTGCTCACATATCCATAAGCCTTGCCTATATAAGTAGGCTCATCTACATTATTTGTACGGGCAACCATTAAACATATTGTAATAATCCAGTTGATCATTTGTATATTGATGAGTGTAGACATCTAAAAATTGTCAATGCTTGTGGAGTCATACTTTAACATTTGGGCATTGCCTTACTTTAGGGTTTTTGCATCGCGTTAACATTTCTTCTATGTTGCGCACTTGGTCTTTATCATTTGTAAGCATCGAGTCTTTCTTCTACATTCTTCATTTATCTTGCTTTCAAATTTGGTCTTGTCGATAATAATCTTCAGTCATGATTTTGGTCGATCTTATCCTGTCGTATCAATGTGCATGTTCATTTGTCATCATTTTGGACATTGTCAATCCTAATTGATGATAGAATTAGGGTTTTGTCCTCTTTTCAATCTCATCAATTTTGCGATTGATTTTTCATCGATCGTTGTCATTTGTCAAGCTTGTCATTTGTCAATTGATTTGTCATCGATCGTTGTCATTTTCAATCTTGTCATTTTGCGATCGATTCGTCATCGATCCTAGTCCTCTTGTCAATCTCATCAATTTTGTGATCGATTTGTCATTGATCGTTGTCCTCTTCATTCATGTCAATTGGTTCCTATCAATTTGATCTCTTTATCAATCTCAATCATTTATCAACATTGGTCCTTTGTCAATGAAAATCATGATCAAATCGACCCTACATCAATTATCTTTTGTCAAGACCTAATTGTTGTCCTTGCATTTCTAATTCATCTTCTAAGGTTTTATGATTTATTCATTTAATCTTGTTTGTCATTTTCCCTCTAGGTTAAATAATTTATTTATTTATCCTAAGTCTTCTTGTCACAATTAAATATTTATTTAATTGGCTAACTAATTCCTCCCTCTTTTTGTGAATTTATTAATGAATGAAAAAATATTAATTAATTTACCTAATTTTCTAATTTACTAATTTACTAATTTTTCCTAATTCCTAATTTTCCAATTTTCATCAATTTCTAATTTCCTAATTTCCAATTCATCTAATTTTCTATTTTCTCCTATTTTTCTAATATTTCCCCTAATTTCATGGGAATGACATAGCAATCTTGTCATAATTTGTCATAATTTGTCAATCAATCAATTTTGCATAGCAACTTTGTCAATCAATCAATCTTGCATAGAAAGTGTCAATTTTGTCATAATTTGTCATATTTGTCATTCTTGATTTGAAATTTCCTTTCATATCTCTTCATGCTAATCTTGTCATCTCTCCAATTTGTCTATAAATTGGATGAATTTTTTCAATCATTCCCCCCCCCCCTCGATCGATCAATCAATCATGCTTCTAGTATCCTTATGCTATCTTGTTAATCTTGCTTTCATCTCATGCTTATGCACTTGTAGGTGAGATCCACAAACAAAGCAATTTGAAGGAGAAAGAAGGACAATGGAGAATTATGAAGAAGTTATCTGCATTTGGTTTGCTTTAATTTTATTTTGAATATCTTGTCTTCATGTTTTCTATTGATTGTTTTTAGGATTGTTATCATTGCAATCTGGTTTTGTGATTGAACTAGTTTAATTTCAATTTTCTTTGATGATTTCCAAAATTCCTATCTACATTAATTGGTGAACTTGACAAACCCGACGTGAACTAACCCCCTAACCATGTTTTTGAGTGCTTTTGAGCTGATTTGTAGGTGAAAAATCAAGAAACAGGGCGACCCAAAGCTTTCTTGACACTCCTGCACCTGTGTCAAGGCATTTTGCACTTGTGTGATGAGATTTGCGCCTGTTTTGATGAGATTTGCGCTTGTGTTTAAAAAATAAAAATAAAAAAATTCATTCTCTTTCTTGCATTCTGCTTTTTTTTGGTACTGATTCTCTGTGCAGCACCTTGGTGTTATGTGTGACGAAGACAAAAAAAGAATGAAACTACTAACAAATTTTATGCAGGTTCGCTAGTCAAAGACCAAACAAATCAAACTCCTAACTTAGTGATTTTGCAAGTTGCCTTATATTCCAACCAAACTTTGTGTTTGTGATTTTTAATTAGGCACCTAGTATGTTTGCTAAGTAGGATGGAATAAACATGTGTTCACTTTGCTTGTCGAGTTTGACATTGGAGTAGGAGAGTATGCTCTCATCCTTCTTAGGGTGATCAAAAATCCAAACCTTCGATACCATTCTCATGTTTTGGATTGTTTGTTACCTTTAGAGGGCCTGCCTTCCCGACCATTTGCTTTCTTTTGCAAGCAAGTGACAATCGTGAGAAGGGAATGACCCAAAGTGAGCACAGCTAGAGTACCTTGGCATTCTAACTCACTATAAATAAATACCTGATGGGCGAAAGCTTTGAAGGAAGGGTTACGTGGGAATTGTAGTTACTTGGGAAGTGATGACCCTTGGACTCTTTCTCATATCAGCATCTAAGTAGGGCCTCATGGTCTAAATCATGCTTGTGCAACTACATTTGTTTGGTATCTTGGTGGGCCTATGTCTCAATCACACTTGCGTGACACCAAGGAGTAGCGCTTAACAGAAATCTTTATTAAACACCTTGTATTTAAAGGCCAAAAATCCTTCTAGTTGCTTGAGAAGGAGGAGTTCGGATACTTGGAAGAGATACTAAGTTTTCCATGGGGAGATTTCCATGGGGACTGATGCTTGGCTGCCCTGAGAAGTGAGTGTCATGGAGGGGAGCCCGTGGGATCAAGCATCTATGTATTCTCCTTGAATCTCATAACGAATCTACCTCTCAAGTACCTACTGTCCTTACCTGCTATAAGAAATGTGTGAATGAGCATGATTGTCTTGAGTCTAAGTTTAAATATCTTGTCTTCTTTGCTTGTCAAAAGTTGAGTTTGTGTCTCATTTCAAAAATAGGACAAATTGATTCAAAACAAGGTTAAACACAGGAGTATTTCATTCAACAAAGTTCAAAAACACCTTCAAACATGGTTGTCAAACATTTTTCAAAATCTTGTCTCAACATTCATGTCACTTAGATTTAGGTTCATCCTAGGTTTGCATTTTGCAAATTCATTGTCAAATACCAAGGTTAAGTTTCACTTAGGTCATACTCCTTTGCATATCAATAAGGGTCATCCATTTGCATGTTTCCTCTTGCATTAGGATAATACCATTTCATAATTCAACCTTAGGTTGACATTGTCATACATTTGCATTTGCATACCCTAGGTCCCTTCATTAAGCTTAGGTCATTATCATATCATATTAGGGTCATTTGCATAGTAATTGTCCCTTTGCATATAGTCTCAAAAACTATGTTTTGTCATACTTGAGTAATCCAAATCTTTGAATAAACCCTAAGTCATTGTTAAGAAGTCTAGACCTTATTAAACTTTTGTCTTTTTGTCATCACTATCATTTGGTCAAACCTAGCTTAGTATCCAAGCATATAGGGGAGACATTGTCATTTTGTCCTTTTGTCACTTGGTCCTTTTGTCCTTTGAGGTGTAGACATCATTTCAATTTCCTAAGGGTCTCTTTTTAGATTTGCATTCCAAAAAGTTTGTCAAAAT
This sequence comes from Cryptomeria japonica, assembly GCF_030272615.1. NCBI lineage: Eukaryota > Viridiplantae > Streptophyta > Pinopsida > Cupressales > Cupressaceae > Cryptomeria > Cryptomeria japonica. Next base: position 511,552,529 of record NC_081409.1, read on the forward strand.
ATTGAAAAACAACAAAAACATAGGTTGCACTCTTGCCATAGATTGCATTTTCATCTATTTAGTTTGCATTTAGTTGCATATCATATATTATCCTTGAAAAATTCCAAAAATATTGCATTTGCATAAGTGACATGCCTGTTGAAACAAGGTCAAAATCTAAGAAGATGGGCGAACCAACGTATCAACCCATTGACAATAGATCAAACTCACAGTTTCAAACTAGTCAGACAGTACAAATTGAAGGTTCGTCAAGCACATCATTACCACCATATGGAATGGTTCAACTTGGACCACCTCCATTATATGAACTAGTGTTTGTACCCATGAAACTAGGACATGGGAGTGTTCCACCAACACCAAAGAGGAAATGCACCTTTTGATTGGAATCAATTGAACCTGCAACATGACATTCAAACTCAAACATTATATGAAGAACAAACTCTTTCACAAGGATTTGGTTCAGATCAAGGCATTCAATAGGAAACAAATCCAAGTATTTTACCAGATTCTTCATCAGATTCTGATGCTTTCGATGATGTTGATATGTTCCTTAAAGATCCAAAGTTGACAAAAAAGATGGATAAATTCTTGAACAAGGTCTTTAAGATGTTCCCAAAAAAATATCTTGACATGATGAGTAATGTGACCTCCTCAAGTGAGCAAATCAATGTGCAAAAACAACAAGGCGGTGAGCTGTTAAGTTTCTCTCCACATCCAAATGAAGAAAATGTGCAACAAGAAACTCAACATACCTTGGTGAGTAAATGTGCTTCAAAAGCATTGACAGTGACTATTCCTCAAAAGTCACCATTTGAAACAAAAAATAATCCATTTTTTAATACAACACCTGTAACACAAGATCAAATGAGGGCCACACAAATATTGACAGTTGTCCCTCAACAAGAAGTGGTTCCTCGCATGCATAAAATTGGATCAAAATCTAAGATGCAAGAAATCTTTACGACTCGAATGCCTGATCTCCCCAATGTCCAAAACAATTCCACAATGCAAAAAAGTTCCTATGTCCCATTAAGTTCAATATATTTGCCAAATACTCAAGTACCTGTTATGCAAACTATTGTGACAGATCCTTCAATAATGGCAACACAAAGAGCTACATATAGTGGTTTGCGCCAACAGAAAATGTTGCAACAATTGGGGAATGTACAAAAGGCACAATCGAATGCGCAAACAAACAATGTACAACAACAACAATATCGCATTCAACAACATGTTGCGGTATCTTCTGCACCATTACAAGTTAATTCAAAATTGCAACCACCGTAGTGGATTGGACAAACAACACAGCAAGTCAATGCAAGTGCCATACCCCATCTTAAGGAGAAACAACAAAAACCTCCCAAACAAAGTTTTTTGCAAATGATGGGATTTACATCAAGACAAAAACAATTGGCACAAAGTCAGCAAATTATGATTCGTCGGCATCAACAACAACATGTGCCTCAATATGTGCCAAGACAAACAAGTTATCATACTTCACAACCGCAATTGACATATGTGCAATATCAACAACACCCTCAATTGCAATATCAACCTAGGTTACAAACAATGATTCCACCACAAGAAGTATAGCAACAAGGTCAATATCAAGGCATGGCACAACCACAGCAACAAGAGGTGTACCAAGAACATTATATGCCAAAGACACCAAAGATAGCAATTTCTGAGCATCAACAGCCAATGGAGAATAGGATGTATCGACAAAGCGTACACCCAAGAGTAAATGATGAACTTCCAAAATCTTCACTACCTAATGCATTTGCACAATAGCTTGAGAAGTTGCAACGACAAGTCGACGCATTGGAAACCAAAGGAACAAAGAAGTTGTACACAAATCAAGATTTATGTCCTAATCCATTTGACAAGAGCTTATACATGCCTCCCTATTGGAAATATGGATGGAGTAACTGAGAGGGGAGGGGTGAATCAGTTACCACAAAAATAAATCCACAAGTCCCTTAGATGTCTTAAATATAAACTGCTGAAACTCGGTAAATTAATTTATCATTGTTCATTAAACATTAACATGCATAAAACAAATAACATGAACACAAGTAACACCAGATATAACGTGGAAACCCAATTTTGGGAAAACCACCAATGTAACTAGTTACTGATTTTCACTCTTCTGAAGTGAGCCCTGTTAGGAGCCAACCCTGTTAAAGGTTACAAAACACACTGTTAGGTGTGACCCTGTTAGAGGATTTAATCACCCTGCTAGGAGTGGCCTTGTGAAAGGTCTTAAGAACAATTCAATCGAATTGTCACCTTGTCAGAGGATTTACAAAAAATGGTTGTTAGACCAACTCTGTTAAGAGATTTCGGTATCACTGCTACAATGGTTAGAAAGCAACAATGAAGTGATCTGAATTAAATACAACTTATCTTGCTGATACAGATCTCTGTTCTGCGCCAATAGATCCTTACTGATCACATATATCTTTTCTGCACCTCAAGGATATCACTGATCCTTTATCAGAATTCGCACATTTCTGCTCCTTCACATTTCCATACTTCTCACACTTCCTCACACTTCGAAATCGCAACTTGATCTCTCATATATACCATTCAGGTTACCAAGTCGGCCCAATTACAAGTTACAATAAATATTACATAGGTCGGCTACATATACAAGTTTCAATAAATATTGCTTCGGTCGGCTGCATAATCATTTCACTGATGCTCGGTGAACACTGCTGATTCTTCGGTAACCGACTGAACTCGGTAAGTACTGTGAACTCGGTAAAGACTGAATTTCCTTCACATATTCTTCGAAGACCGACTGAACTCGGTAAAGACTGCGAACTTGGTATAGCATTCTGGAGTGCTAGGTAGACTCTGTAACTTGCTTCCCTTATCGTCTGAACTCGGTAGACTCTGTCTAACTGCCTTGCCGAACATTCTGAGCTCGGTAGACTGATATGATATTTGTGTAACATCAAAGACAATACACAATTAAACAATTGTATCCAACAATCTCCCTCTTTGGCATTGATGGCAACACAACATGTCATAGCAGAATGAAATTTGAAAATAGGTCTTTTCTTTTATGACAGCAACATGCCAACATAACTTTCCCTTTGGATAGAGAACACTCCCTCTTTCAATAATCTCCCTCTGTGAAGTAACTTCATCTTTGGATGGTAAAACTCTCCCTCTTTATCAAACAACTCTCCCTCTTTATCTTAATGAACTTTCTTTCAAATTTTAGTAGGATATGACAGTAAAACTCTCCCTCTTTGACAACACATGCCAAAGACAATAAGACTTCATCTGAGCTATAATGTACCTTTTGTACTGATTCATATGCAATATTTTCCTGATTATACTGCATCAACTAGTAGATTTTTCACTTAGGATGAGTTGATGCATCACTAAAACTTTTCTTTAGTGAATTTCAGATAGGGGAGTGACCCCTAACTTACCTCTTAGATACAAGAATGCATCCTTAGCCAATGGTTTTGTGAATATGTCAGCAATTTGTTCCTTTGTGTGAATATATTCTAATCTGATCTCCTTGTCCTGCACCAATTCTCGGACAAAATGATATTTTATTGCAATGTGCTTGGTTTTGGGATGCATCACTGGATTCTTGGACATGTCAATTGCACTTGTATTATCACAGAACATAACAATTGGTTCTTTGATTTCCATTTTCATGCCTGCCAATAGCTGTTTAAACCAAACAACATTTGAACAATTTACTGCTGCAGCAACATATTCTGCCTCTGCTGTAGATTGGGATATACAGTTCTGCTTTTTGCTTGTCCAGGAAACCAATCTCTTTCCTAGAAAGAATTCTCCTCTGCTTGTACTTTTTCTGTCATCAATGTTTCCTGCCCAATCAGCATCAGTAAATACTTTCAAATCAAAATTTCCTCCAAATCTGTACCATAATCCATACTCTTCAGTTCCTTTCAAATATCTCATTATTCTTTTGATTGCCGTCATGTGACTTTCTCTTGGCTTTGCTGAGAATCTTGCAACAATACCAACTGCAAGAGAAATATCTGGCCTAGTATGAACAACATACTGCAGCTTTCCAATCATAGATCTATACAGTGTTTGATCTACTTCTTGTGATTCATCTTCCTTGGTAAGCTTCAATCTAGTACACATAGGAGTTCCAAGTGGTTTACAATCTTCCATACCGAACTTTTTCAGTATCTCTTTGATGTATTTTGATTGTGTAATGTAGATACCATTTTTGTTCTGTTGAATTTGAAGACCAACAAAGAATTTGATCTCACCAAACATAGACATTTCAAATTCCTTATTCATTTGTACTGAAAATTCTTTGCAAAGATCATCATTTCCTGTGAAAATAGTATCATCTACAAATATTTCTGCTAAGACAATTTTGTTATCTGATCCTTCCTTGATATACAAGCCACTGTTATCATTAGTTCTTTGAAATCCAATCTGAATAAGATAGTTATGCAATCTTTCATACCATGCTCTAGGGGCTTGTTTCAGACCATACAATGCTTTATGTAATTTGCAGACCATGTCCTTCTTTTGTGGATCAACAAAACCTTCAGGTTGTTCAATATAAACCTCTTCATCCAATATACCATTAAGAAATGCATATTTAACATCCATCTGATAAACTTTAAATCCTTTGTAGGCGGCATATGCAAGTAAGGTTCTGACTCCTTCCAATCTTGCAACAGGAGCAAAAGTTTCTCCATAGTCTATTCCTTCTTGTTGAGCATATCCTTTGCATACGAGTCTTGCTTTGTTTCTTGAAACTTTGCCATCTTCATTCAGTTTATTTCTGAATACCCACTTAGTTCCAATCACATTTTTATCCTTAGGTCTGGGTACAAGAGTCCATGTCTTGTTTTTCTCTATCTGTTCTATCTCTTCTTTCATAGCCTCTATCCAACTATCATTTCCCAATGCATCTTTGACATTTCTAGGTTCAAAATCAGCAAGTAAACAAGTACTTTTCAACTTACCTCTTGTCATGGTTCCTTCAGATTTGTCTCCAATGATCTGATCTGCTGAGTGATGTCATCTGACATACTCGGCTAATACAGGTTTCTTGCCTTTAGAATGAATTTCATCATTGTCCTCTTGTTCTTCAACTGGCTGGTCCGGCTTGGTAAATATTGGCTCGGTTTCTTCAGACTCGGTAGACACTGGTTCTGGTTCATCAGACTCGGTAGATACTGGCTCGGTTTGCTCTTTCTGTAATTCGATTATTGATGACTCGGGAGTAGAAGATTCCTGATTAGCAAATGTATCTGGTATTGTATCAGGTTCAATAGACACAAATCTTCTATAATCTTCTGGTTCTCTTTTGCTTTCTTCTTCAGATCTTTCTGCAAACTCATCAACTTTCACATGTGCACTTTCTATAACTTTATGAGTAGACAAGTTCAAACATCTATATGCTTTACTCTTGCAAGAATATCCGAGGAATATACCTTCATCACCTTTCACATCAAATTTTCCTTTTCTAGATTCTTTCAAAATGTAACATTTACTTCCAAATACTTTTAGGTAACTTACATTAGGTTTGTAGCCATACCATAATTCATAGGGGGTTTTGAATGAGTCCTTCTTCAGTTGTACTCGGTTCAAGGTATGAACAACAGTGCTGATAGCTTCCTTCCAGTATTTGATAGCAATATTCTTTTCAATCATTAAGGTTCTTGCACAATCCATGATAGATCTGTTCCTTCTTTCAGCTATTCCATTTTGCTCAGGAGTTCTAGGGGCTGATACTTGTCTTTTGATTCCTCTTTCAATGCAAAAGTTATTGAATTCATGAGAGATGAATTCACCACCTCTGTCTGACCTTAGACATTTAAGTCTTTTACCTGTTTCTTTTTCTACTCTGGCCAAATACCATTTGAACTTTTCAAATGCTTCTGATTTGTTCCTTAAATACATGACAGTCATCATTCTTGAGTAATCATCAACAAAAAGAATGAAGAACTTTTCTCCAGTATAACTTTCAGTTCCTATGGGTCCACATAAATCAGTATGCACAATTTCTAATATATCTTCAGATTGATAGTTTTTGCTTTTGAAACTAGTCTTTCCCATCTTTCCAATTTGACAATTCTTACATAGACCGACCTCAGGTTTCTTTATATCTGGAATACCTCTTACTTTTCTGAATTTACTTATTTTCACTAGGTTATCAAAATTTACATGACATAACCTTTTGTGCCATAACCAACTTTCTTCAACTTGAGCAATAAAACATGAATTTTCACTTGTTTCAAGTCGGAACAAATTACCTCTTGTTTGAGTGCCTGATCCAATCAGCTTTCCTTGATTATTTAGCAGTTTGGCCTTTCCATGCATGAATTCCACCTTGAGTCCACTATTAAGTAGCTGTGCCACACTCATCAAGTTGTGATTGAGACCTTCAACCCAGTAGGCATCATCAAATACAAGTTCTTTGGTTATAGGGATTCTACCTCTTCCTTTTATGTAGCGAGGTTCATTATTACCAAACCTTACACTACCTCCATCATAGTCTATAAAATGTTCAAACTTGGTTTTATCACCAGTCATATGATGAGAGCAACCACTGTCTATGATCCAAATATCATTTTTGCTTATATGAGAAATAAGTGCCATCTTATCTTCCTCATTATTATCAGAATCATCTCTTATAGCAATATAAACAATTTCATCTTCACTATTATCAGAATCCTTAGCCATAAAGCATGTTTTCTTACGTTTGAATGATTTGTAGTCCTTTTTTCCATTCCATTTGTGATCTTTCTTCTCATCTTTGCTCTGCTTGTTTGGGCATCTAGCAGCAATATGACCGACTTCATCACATGAAAAACAGATTAGAGGAACTTTGCCTCTGTATTTTCCTCTACATTTGGAATATTTCCTTGCTAGAAGAGCTTCAATTATTTCAAGATCACTGTCTGAACTTGGTTCTGATTCATCTTCACTTTCTGACCGAGATTCCTTTTTCTTTGTGCCTTTCTCCTTGAGTGAAACCTTAGCCTCAAATGTTGATTCCATGTTTTTGGAAGCTGGAACATAGTTGTCATAGTTGTCTAACTCAAATGCAGTTAATCTTCCAACTATGGCCTCTAAATTTATCTTATGATTTGCTTCACATCTTCTTTCCTGAATTGCAGAAACTCTGATTGCATAAATGGGTAGTAATGTTCTGAGAACTTTGCTTATGACTGTTTCCTCTGAGATATCACCTCCAGAAGCTTTGATTGCACTGACACTGGCTTTGACTCTTTCAACATATTTTGCAATATTTTCATCCTCACTCATTTTTAATTGATCAAACTGTCCTCTCAAGCTTTCTGCTTTGGCTCTTCTCACATTGTCATCACCACCATAGATATCTTTCAGCTTGTTACACATTTCAAATGCACTTTTGCAGTCTTTGACATCATCAAACTCTTCATAGCTTAGGGCAGATGCAATGTCTATCATCATGGTGTTATGAGTCTTCTTTGCAGCAATATCAGCAACAGTTAGTGTACCAGTGGGTGTCACATATTCTGTGTCAAGATGTGTCAATCCTGTATCTCCAATGGAAGCCAAATGGAGTCTCATGAGACCTTGCCATGCTGAAAAGTTATTTCTGTTTAGCCTTGGAATTTCCCTCTTGTAAGACATCTTGATCTTTAGCTTAGATCCTTGAAATCCTTCCTACAAGCACCGAAAGCTCTGATACCAATTGTTGGAAATATGGATGGAGTAACTGAGAGGGGAGGGGTGAATCAGTTACCACAAAAATAAATCCACAAGTCCCTTAGATGTCTTAAATATAAACTGCTGAAACTTGGTAAATTAACTTATCATTGTTCATTAAACATTAACATGCATAAAACAAATAACATGAACACAAGTAACACCAGATATAACGTGGAAACCCAATTTTGGGAAAACCACCAATGTAACTAGTTACTGATTTTCACTCTTCTGAAGTGAGCCCTGTTAGGAGCCAACCCTGTTAAAGGTTACAAAACACACTGTTAGGTGTGACCCTATTAGAGGATTTAATCACCCTGCTAGGAGTGGCCTTGTGAAAGGTCTTAAGAACAATTCAACCGAATTGTCACCTTGTCAGAGGATTTACAAAAATGGTTGTTAGACCAACTCTGTTAAGAGATTTCGGTATCACTGCTACAATGGTTAGAAAGAAACAATGAAGTGATCTGAATTAAATACAACTTATCTTGCTGATACAGATCTCTGTTCTGCGCCAATAGATCCTTACTGATCACATATATCTTTTCTGCACCTCAAGGATATCACTGATCCTTTATCAGAATTCGCACATTTCTGCTCCTTCACATTTCCATACTTCTCACACTTCCTCACACTTCGAAATCACAACTTGATCTCTCATATATACCATTCAGGTTACCAAGTCGGCCCAATTACAAGTACAATAAATATTACATAGGTCGGCTACATATACAAGTTTCAATAAATATTGCTTCGGTCGGCTGCATAATCATTTCACTGATGCTCGGTGAACACTGCTGATTCTTCGGTAACCGAGTGAACTCTGTAAGTACTGCGAACTCGGTAAAGACTGACTTTCCTTCACATATTCTTTGAAGACCGACTGAACTCGGTAAAGACTGCGAACTCGGTATAGCATTCTGGAGTGCTAGGTAGACTTTGTAACTTGCTTCTCTTACCGTCTGAACTCGGTAGACTCTGTCTAACTGCCTTGCCGAACATTCTGAGCTCGGTAGACTGATATGACATTTGTGTAACATCAAAGACAATACACAATTAAACAATTGTATCCAACACTCCCTTCCCTAAGCATTTTGAGGCACCTAATTTTGAGAAATATAAAGGGAATGACAATCCAAAAGATCATATTTGAGCATTTTTCATGGCATGTACTAAAGTGAGTTATGAGGAAACATATTTAATGTGCTTATTTGCATGAAGTCTCATGGGACAAGCCATGGATTGGTATTCACATTTGCCAGGGAATATAAAGACTTGGTCGGAATTGGCTCAAAAGTTTATATCTCACTTTGCATTCAACATTGACAGTGAAGTGACCATGTCAAATTTATGCAACACCAAGAAAAAGCAAGGTGAACCATCAGTGATGTTCTTGAAATGATGGCGAAGCTTGTATAGTCGTTCTTCCCTAGATATACCTGAAGAACAACAAGTGAACTTATTTATTCAAAATTTGGTCCCAAAAATGATGTATGAACTCAAATTGAAAAGTCCCAGTACCATTGAGAAACTCATTAAGAAAGGAATGAATATTGAAAGTACTCTTGTAGCGAAGGGAATCATTAAGCTCAATAAAGATAGTGACAACACAAACAATTCAGGGCATAGAAATAGATTTTCGTACAAAAATAAGAATGTCACTAACGATGGAGTTGTTGACGCAAGAATGGTGAATGCAAATCAACCCCCATTCACAAAAAGAAATTGAGTGCTCCTAATATGTCAACTATGGAACAAAATCAAACACCAGCAAGCAATGTTACTCAAGAGCCGCAATACCAATAACATACTCAACAATACACTCAACAATATAATCAACAACAAGGTCAGCAACAAAACCAGCAATGAAAACCTTTCTGATCAAGGGATGGGCCTCCTCAATAGTTTACACCATTGGGAGAGCCTATTGAGTTAGTAATGAAACAATTAATACAAGCAAATTTTATCAAGTTACCAGATATCAAGGTAGAACCATTGGTAAAGCCGCATTGGTGGAATGATATTGCATATTGTGAATACCATCGGTCAAAAGGACATAAAACCGCGTTGTGTTTTCAATTGAAACATATGATTCAAGACTTTTTAGATCAAGGAGTAATTGAGGTAGACCCACCCAACACGACCTCTAACACTAATCATACAATTTTCAAAACTCCTTTGCTTGATCATGACAAGGGTAAAGCATCTTCTTCAAACTCTACCCAAACAACAAATTATACAAATACTGGTTATAACAATGTCATCAATTATTTTCGAGTGTCAAATGAGTATGTTTCCACCATAAGAATAAAGGGACAAGATCCTTCTTGCACAGTCACCACTCATTGATCCAAAATAGTCCTGAAAGGAGCTCCTACAGTTCCTCCTAAATCAACTCCTACAAGTCAATATAATCTCCTAGATCATCTGGGAAAGACACCTACACAAATATCAATTCTTGAGTTGTTGAAAATGTCCCCTATGCATCACGCAGTTCTAGATAAAGCTTTAATCAAGTCCACTATCCTGATAGACATTGATGTTGACCAATTTCAAGCCCGAATTGGACATCTAGCTGTTTCCCAACACGTTGCCTTTTCTGATAATGATATTTCTCCTGATAAGCTCCCGCATAATGATCCTTTACATCTTGAAGTCTTTGTCCATAATTACAAAATCCGACGAGTCTTGATAGATGGCGGAGCGGGTCTTAACATTTGTACCTTGAGAGTGGTCATTGGTCTTGGTTATACAGAAAATGACATTGATTCTTCCAGAAGAATAACAATCAAAGCATATGATGATGTTGAGAACCCATCCAGAGGGATAATTTCATTACCTATTAGAGTCGGTCTAGTGATAGAAAACACTTTCCTACAAGTCCTAGACCTTGATCTCCCTTACAATATGATTCTTGGTCATCCATGGATCCACACAATGAAAGCAGTTCCATCCACTTATCATTAATGTTTAAAATATCCTTACAATGGGACTGAGATAACAATTCTAGGAGATCCTAATCCATTTCAATTTTGTGCTAATCTAAAGGATTCCCCACAGCAACAAGTCCCAGTTAATAGAGAGGCCCACTCACATAGTTATGTGGATCCTAATGAATTGTTAGATGTTGTCAAAGGAAAATTGAAGATATAGGACCAAGGATGCAGAGAGTATTCAATGGCTCAAACATTCCTCATTGGGAATTTACCAATATCTCCAAAATCACATGGCAAACCACATTTGTTACAAAAGGAACCTAAGATAGTCATTCAATATCAGCCCCCCACTACATTTACAAGATGGGGTGAACTTGACAAAGAAACTTTGGATGATGATGTCATAGATTGGCTTTATAAGGATCCAACTGAGACCCTACCTATCAGGTTGCAAGATGTTTTCGAGCATCAAATGAGTATGTTTCCACCATAAGAATAAAGGGACAAGATCCTTCTTGCACAGTCACCACTCGTCGATCCAAAATAGTCCTGAAAGGTCCTGCAGTTCCTCCTAAATCAACTCCTACAAGTCAATATAATCTCATAGATCATTTGGGAAAGACACCTGCACAAATATCAATTTTTGAGTTGTTGAAAATGTCCCCTGTGCATCGCATGGTCCTAGATAAAGCTTTAATCAAGTCCACTATCTTGATAGACATTGATATTGACCAGTTTCAAGCCCGAATTGGACATCTAGTTGTTTCCCAACACGTTACCTTTTCTGATAATGATATTTCTCCTAATAAGCTCCCGCATAATGATCCTTTACATCTTGAAGTCTTTGTCCATAATTGCAAAATTCGACGAGTCTTGATAGATGGCGGAGTGGGTCTTAACATCTGTACCTTGAGATGGTCATTGGTCTTGGTTATACAGAAAATGACATTGATTCTTCCAGAAGAATAACAATCAAAGCATATGATGATGCTGAGCACCCATCCAAAGGGATAATTTCATTGCCTATTAGAGTCGGTCCAGTGATAGAAAACACTTTCCTACATGTCCTAGACCTTGAACTCCCTTACAATATGATTCTTGGTCGTCCATGGATCCATGCAATGAAAGTAGTTCCATCCACTTATCATCAATGTTTAAAATATCCTTTCAATGGGACTGAGATAACAATTCCAGGAGATCCTAATCCATTTCAATTTTGAATCTAAAGGATTCCCCACAGCAACAAGTCCCAGTTAATAGAGAGGCCCACTCACATAGTTATGTGGATCCTAATGAATTGTTAGATGCTGTCAAAGGAAAATTGAAGATATAGGACCAAGGATGAGGAGAGTATTCAATGGCTCAAACATTCCTCATTAGGAATTTACCAATATCTCCAAAATCACATGGCAAACCACATTTGTTACAAAAGGAACCTAAGATAGTCATTCAATATTAGCCCCCCACTACATTTACAAGATGGGGTGAACTTGACAAAGAAACTTTGGATGATGATGTCATAGATTGACTTTATAAGGATCCAACTGAGACCCTACCTATTAGGTTGCCGATGGAGCGGTACAACAAAGGATTTACTATGTTGCAGAAGAAAGGATATGATGGCTGCAGTGGCTTGGGCCCTAACAAGAAAGGAAGGCTAGAACCTATTATACCCAAGATGCGACCTCCAACTTTAGTGTTAGGTTTTGTACCATTGTGAATTGGACCCTCATATACCAAAGTGACCACGTGTAGAAAGGAGCATGACTCTGATAATGAAACAACACCTGAGGATACCTGACTCGAAACTGATTCCAATGAATGTGAGTGGAGTTCATTTTCTTCTAGCTCCTATGCCCTTGACAATGTTTTCCTTGACCCTGATGATTTGCCCATGGAAGACAAACATGAAATAACTCCCCCTCCCAAAACATGTCCTAACACCTAGATAGAGTCATTCTGGGACCCAAGCTCTAAATCAGATATGAGCAGTTCAGACAGTGATACCACGGACATTTACATCTTTACCATCTCCGCCCTCTTTCTCCTTAAAACCGATGATGCCATGCCCCTTGTCTATCCTCAGCTTATCCAACATGACCAACAAGAACCACTCACATTAGATTGTTTTCAAAATGATGAAGCAATTGTTGAATTTTTGGGACTACGGGAAGGCATACCATAAGGTGATCATAAGGCAGGATTTTCTATTGATCTAGATTCCACAGCATATTTTGTGGAGTCAACTCCATCTTCCAGTCATAAAAATGAAAAAAGAAAAGAAAAAGTAAAAAATCAAAAGAATGAGTCTTTGAGTGAAAACCATAAGGCACTCTCTGATCATGAAAAAGTAAAAATAAAAGATGTACCTATGGGTGAAAACCTCTCTGAGGCACCCAAAGGTGGAAGATTGGACATACCCCTATCAAGTTAGGATAAAACAACATTGCTTGTGGAAATGACTGAAGAGATAAATTTGGGTACACTTGACAACCCTAAGGTCATTCATTTTGCTGCTTCTCTATCAAAATAGGAAAAGATAGATTTTGTAAATTTCTTTCTTGAGAAGAAGATCAGTTTTGCATGGTCCTATGTAGATATGCCCACCCTTGATCCAGAATTAGTCCTTCATCACTGGCCATTAAAATCAGATGCCAAGCCCATCAAACAAAAACTCAGGAAGATGCATCCCCAGGTGGCTCTCTTGGTCAGACCCATTGATTATGCAAACTGGATTTCAAATTTGGTACCAGTTAGCAAGGTAACTGGGGGCATCAGAATCTGTATGAATTTTAGGGACCTCAATAAAGCATGCCCTAAAGATGACTTTCCACTACCAAATATAGACATCATAGTTGACATGACTGCTGGATATGAGATGCTATCATTGATGGATGGTTTCTCCGGATATAACCAAATTCACATTGCTCTTGAAGATCAACATAAGACTGCATTCACATGTGCTTGGGGTACCTACTATTGGAATGTGATGCCCTTTGGTCTGAAAAATGTTGGCACAACATATCAAAGAGCTATGATGACAATTTTCCATGATTTTATGCATACTCTGATGGAAGATTATGTTGATGACCTATTATGCAAATCTATCACAAGAGATAGTCATTTAGCCATCCTTGGCCCAATCTTTGACTGAATGGAAACTTACAAGCTCAGACTTAATCCAAAGAAGTGTGTCTTTGGTGTCACAGTTGGCAAATTATTAGGGTACATTGTTTCTCACAGAGGCATCAAAGTCGACCCTACCAAGGTTAAAGCAATAATGGATATGCCTCCTCCTTCCAATCTCCATCAACTAAGAAGTATGCAAGGAAAGCTACAGTCAATCCACCGATTTATAGCTCAATTGGCAAACAAATGTCATCCCTTCCAGCATTTATTGCATAAAGGTGTCGCTTTTAAATGGACTGAGCAATGTCAATCGGCATTTCAAACTCTCAAGGATTATCTGTTGTCGCCACCTATTCTAATGCCTCCTATAGAAGGAAAGCCATTCATATTGTATATCTCTGCAACTGAAATGGCACTGGGAGTTCTCTTGGCCCAACAGGATGTGAAAGGCAAAGAATGGGCTATTTATTATATCAGTCGGACACTAGTAGGCTATGAGCTGAATTATTCAACTATTGAACGAGCATGTTTAGCAGTGGTCTTTGCAACACAGAAGCTTCGACACTATATGTTAAATCATCAGACATTGTTAGTTGCAAAAATTGATCCCTTGAAGTACTTGCTTAGTAGGGCAGCTTTGACAGGTTGCCTAGCAAAGTGGGTTATGATCCTCAGTGAGTTTGATATTGAGTAAATGGAACGAAAGACAATAAAAGGACAAGTCATAGCGGATCAACTTGCAGAGGCACCTCTTCCTGATGATCATCCAATGTTGATGGATTTTCCGGATGAATCAGTCTTTACTCTCACATCTTCTAATGAATGGAAGTTATATTTTGATGGATCCCATACCAAGTTCGGGTCCAGAGCAGGTATATTGTTTGTCACCCCTCAAGGTGATGCTATTCCCAAATCCTATAGAATAACTTTCCATTGTACCAATAACATTGCCGAATGTGAAGCTTTGGTCATAGGAATCCAAGTAGCGATCCACTGGAATATCACACATTTGTGAGTCTATGGAGATTCTTAGTTAGTCATCCATCAAGTGAATGATGACTACGAAACAAAAGATGAAAAGCTTATTCCCTACAAGCATATGGTAGATTTCTTCAAGACAAAATTTACCGCTATCCATTTTAGTCAAGTTCCAAGAATTCAAAACAAATCAGCAGATGCTATGGCAACGATTGCTTCCATGTTAAATATGCCCCACAATATGGACAGATGTGAATTTTTGGTCGAATAGTTGCTTGTCCCTTCTTTTGAAATTCCTACAGTAGATGTGATGTGTGTTCTTGTTGGTCCTAATTCCCCATGGTACAATGACATCTATCAATATTTGAAATCCCAAACCTTACCACCTAATCTTTCCTCTAACCAACGCCGAGCCTTCATCCAACAGACAGCCAAATATGTCATCATTGCCGACACCCTTTATCGTCATTCCTTTGACCATACCCTCCTCAGGTGTTTGGATTCTGACGAAGCACAAATGGCTTTATCCGAGGTTCACGATGGTATATGTGGAGGCCATTTCAATGGTTTGAGCTTAGCCAAAAAGTTGGTTCGTGCTGGGTATTATTGGCCCACTCTGGAAAAGGATGTTCATGATTTTGTCAAGAAGTGCTACAAATGCCAAATCCATGGAAATTACATTCATGTGCTAGCCCAAGAACTTCATTCTGTTATATCTCTGTGGCCCTTTTCTTAATGGGGATTGGATCTTATTGGCAAGATTCACCCAACATCAGCAAATGGACACAAGTTTATCATTACAGCCACATAGTACTTTACAAAATGGATTGAGGCTATTCCTATGACCTATATCACTGGTGTACAAATTTTGAAATTCCTATTGAATTATATCATCTACAGATATGGAGTTCCCCTTGCAATTGTCACAGATAATGGCCATCCATTCAAGAACAAAGATGTCAAGGAACTTTGTGAAAAGTTTCACATTCAACACTATTTCTCAAGTCCCTACTATCCACAGGGTAATGGTCAGGCCAAAGCATCAAATAAAACCATCATTAAGATCCTGAAAAAGGTTGTCAATGACGCTGGTCGAGATTGGCATGTACAGTTGAATCCAGCACTATGGGCTTATCGTACTTCTATCTGCACACCTACTGGCACAACACCTTATTCCTTGGTGTATGGTGTGGAAGCCATTTTACCCTTGGAAGTGGAGATTCCCTCTTTGCATGTTTCCTTGCAACATTTGATTGATGATGAGACACACAGAGTCTCTCGGTTGCATCAGCTTGAGATGTTAGATGAGAAACGTCAAACAACCCTGACACATTTGTAAGCATATCAAAACTGTCTCTGTCACTCTTATAATAAGAAGGTCAAAGGGCGACACTTCAAAGTGGGAGATCTAGTTCTAAAGGCAAACCCCAAGAATGCACAATCTACTAACATAATCAAAGGAAAGTTTGAACCTAATTAGGTTGGGCCTTTCATAGTTACTGCAGCCTATGGCTCGGGGGCATATCAGCTTGCCACCCCAGAAGGTGAACCTTTGTCAGATCCAGTCAATAGTATGCACCTTCGCTAGTACTAGGCATAGTTTTCTATTAGCAGTTCTTCAAATATGATCCTGAAAAAATAAAAAAAAAAAATCAAAAAGCTCAAAAAATACAAAAAAAGTAAATAAATAAAATTTGAAAAGACAAACAAAAGTAAAGAAAAATTCGCCCTCTAGTGAAAACCTAGCAAACAAGTGCTTTGAGCAAGTACCATGGTGAGAACTTGGCAAACAGGTGCCATGTGTAAAAGATTATTGCTTCGTCATCTATCATGACCCCTAGCTATACTTTTCCCTCGCAGGTTTATCATGCTTGCTTTGACCCAATGTTTTGTTCCAGGCCTGTGATTGGTCAACATCATTGTCTTGCATACTTAGGTTTCCAGTCCTTGTGCATATGTTTCGGTCCTGGTCATTGTATATGTCTTTCAAATGTTCATTGGGTGCATCCCCCTTGTCATGATCAATTACTGGAGCTTTCGAATTGAAAAATGTCTTGAAAAAAATCATAAAAATTGAAAAATGTCCTGAAATAATCCAAAAACATTCACATAATGTCCTAAAAAAATCATAAAAATTGAAAAAAGTCCTGAAAAAATGAACAAAAAAATTGTAAAAACTCGAAAAAACAAAACAAAAATATCCCCTTTATGCATAGATAGATCGCTGAGCATACATCCAATGGCATTCAATCACAACACTGCGCTTTACTGCAAATCACGCATTCACAGATGAACTTTTCAATCAAACTAGACATTCAAACTAATCAAAATTTTCATGTCAATCCATCAACATCAATCTCATTTGTCCTTGTCACTATTATCATGGGTCTTATGCAGGGTGTGGTATACTCGAAACCAGACAGCATGATCGTACTATCAACACTTTCAACTTTTGACAATGAAGATCAAGATGTTTGTTTGACTTGTTGGAATTAGCGAGTCTTATCATTTATTGATTTATCTTTGGCTTTGACCATGTTCCTATGTTGCTCGATGATGTCACTGAGTGATTTAGAGTGACTAGGATGGTTCATGGTCCCTTTTTTTGTGGTGTTTGTTGTTTATGGAATGTTTGTCACAAACTGGAGCAACTATATCATTAGGTGTCTGTGATAAGTACATTCGCTTTGTGAACGTTGCACATACCTCCACCCTTGATGTATGCACCCTAGGATGCTTCACTCATTCCTTGTGTGTGATGTGTCTGTCTTTTGCAAAAGGGGTTGCGTTTTAGCTCTGGCCTTCAATGCCATGATGCTCTACATCCACTTTGCTACATTAAATAAAGGTTCTCACCTACAAAGTGCATTGGTGAAAGCAAGTTTTTCTTCATCTCTAACTGTCCTCTGTCTAATTTCTTCTTACTAACATTTCTTCCATAAGTTTGGGTAGTCAGTTTGGTCTAGTGCTCTGATCTCCAAAAAACATAAGCTACATCTTGCATTCATTGATTAGTACATTTGCATTTTATCCATTTCATACTATAAATGCATCAAAAACACATAAAAATATATCCATACATGTTCCACAATAGTACATAAATAGTGCATAAGAGATCCATACATGGAAAATAACCATAAGCCATAACACATTGCATCCCATCATATAGCTGCATATCATATCATATCATATGTCAAAACAAAATCGGAGTACAAAATTGGACTGTCTGTCCTAAGTATGGCTCGCAGGCTGCATACATAATGTCAAATGTTTGTCATAAGGAGCACGTGCCTTTGTCACTGGGTCCTCCCTCTATCCTCCTCATCCCTACCATGTCTTAAGGATGATGTCCCTCTTGTCCCTAGTCCTGGCTGTGGTGGTCTCCTAGGTCCACTCACCCCCATGCTGCTCACTGACCTCCGAGAACATGGCCTGCTCTCTATCCTCGATCATGCCCGATATGATGATGCTCTCTATTTTGGTGGAACTGCACTCTCATATAGTGTCCTCCAATGGTGTATCTCCTCTCCGATCTCTACCAACATCTGTGCCATCTCATGTGCACTGGCATCCCTAATCAACCCAATATACTCGGTCACTCTCTACTCTGCTTGCTGTGCCTGCGCTATTGCTGTATCTTGCACCACTGTCAGTCTAGCTATCCCTACTCTGAACTGATCCTTCTTTGTCCTCAAGATGGAATTTTGTCTCTCTAATGTGGCAATGTGATCATGCTAACTTGCTATGGTGGCCCTACATATCTCCATCTCCTCTATGCTAGCTATCTCCGGCTCTATGGGTATATCCTGCAATGACTCCTGATCGACTGAATCTGGCTCATCCCCTCCATCCTTATCATCCCCCTCATCCTCATCATCTCCCTCATCCTCATCTTTGTTCTCACCCTCTCCAATGAGTGGGAAGTCCTCTTGTCTCCTAGGTACCGGAATATTAGGATCTGTCAATGGCATAGGCCGTCATTGTGCAAACCATCGCTCATACTCCTCTATCATCTCAACATACACCACATCTGATCTCCAATCCCATTATCTCTATTGTAGCTGTGTGAAGTCAGCATATGCTATGTGTGGTTGAACCATTCTCCCCCATTGACTCGTCTCTCTGTGAGATCAAGCAAAGTGTGCAGTCCCTCTCGGTACATCCTGCCTCTCTCCAAACTGTGGTCTAACTCTCTCTGGTAGGTACATCTCAATCACTCTCTAGCAGTTCACTGGTCACCTAATTAGGTATCTCTCCTGTCTGCAATATGGTAGTTCATCACTATCATCTGACCATCTAGGGCAATCAAGATATGGCCTCCATGTGAACTCTCTCAATCTATCTAGCTCATGTCACCAATATAGTATGTATCTGAAAGGACCCTTTCTCAATGTACCCCCATAGAAGTACACATATGGTCGATGTGGTACTACCTGTTTCTCTACAATTGGTTGACATATGGCTATGTGCTCAAATACCCATACCTGTAACAGTGTGACCCCATAGCTCAAAGTCTGCACTTCATGATATGCTATCTAATGCAGCTGAAAATATAGCATGGCAAGCACACATGGTCCCCATGCATACATAGTCCGCTCTATCGCCATCCACTCTAGCACTCTTCCCCATCCAATAGGGAATCCATGTCCTCATCTCTCCCCTGCTAATAGGCATGCTATAACCATGGCTATCACCACATATCGCTGATCATACTCTGCTGCCATGGTCTCCCAGCCAATCTCCCTCTCTATGATATCCAGATCATCTATGTCGCACTCAAATAATCTGCACAAAGCATCTCTCCCTACCGCTGGGTCATACTCTATCATCTCCCCATGAATTGGAATGTGGAGGATACGCCATATATCCTCTAGTGTCACCATCACCTCTCCTGTCGGC
This sequence comes from Cryptomeria japonica, assembly GCF_030272615.1. Lineage (NCBI taxonomy): Eukaryota > Viridiplantae > Streptophyta > Pinopsida > Cupressales > Cupressaceae > Cryptomeria > Cryptomeria japonica. The sequence continues at coordinate 511,572,187 of NC_081409.1, forward strand.
AGATGGAATCAGGAGGTCTCTGAATGCCATTGCTCTGCCAATGCAGTCAGTCGTCCTATGTTTTCCCTAATCTCGGGCATGTATGTGATATAGTATAATCCAAGTCCTACTAATGTATCTCTATCCGTGCTCCTGAGTCTATGTCGTAACATGAAGCAGTCAGGTTGGTTCTCCCACGTAATCAATGGATACTGTCAACTCTACATCACAATTGGGGCACAATTTGTTAGTTTTAGGGTTTTCTCCTAAGGGCTGCCTTTCCTTGTTTCATGCACAAATCAGGGTTTTTCTTATCTATTTTGACCTATCCTACCCTTATCCCCCTTTTCGGGATCATTCGCGCACTGTTGGTCAAATTAGGGTCCCTAGTGCACAACTGCACCTGTGTGCCCTGTCTTGCACCTGTGCAGCATCAAGCTACACCTATGTACCCTACATAGGTGCAAAACATCCTACACAAGCGTAGGATGCGCCCACATAGGCGCAAAAGTCTTGTTTTTCATTCCCTGTGGGCCTCACAATGTCCCGCAAGCAAGTAAAATTCACGAAATTGACAATATGGGTTTTTGAGATACATACAGCTGCTCCCACATCATCTAGTCATCTATAGGTGCATACACATTCCTTGAGGTAATCTGCCATTGGAATGTTCACCATCTCTCTGCAAGAGTCCTTTTCCAGAGCAACAAATCCTCCACTTTGGCTAGTGCAAATGAGCTATTTTCCTTCTCCTTGTATCATTTATAGATCTTTGTCAGTGCATAAATGGACATGCACCCTCTCCATCTTATGCTGGTCGCAGTCTTTTACACCTTCCATTGCTTGTCATCCATGTATCCGATCCCTGATTTTCAAACCATTTGATCCTATCATTTTCTATCATTCTTATCGATCAATTGGCCTCTTTTCTGGATGTTTCCGGCCAATTCCTCGAGGGGGCATGCATATGTCATTGTCATTGTCTGGGGCATTTTCATTATTGTTCTTTGAAACAAGGCTTGATATCGCATTGTCTCAAAGAGGGGCAAAATGTAGACATCTAAAAATGGTCAACGCCTGCGGAGTCATACTTTAACATTTGCGCATTGCCTTATTTTAGGGTTTTTGCGTCGCATTGACATTTCTTCTATGTTGTGCACTTGGTATTTATCATTTGCAAGCATTGAGTCTTTCTTCTGCATTCTTCATTTATCTCGCTTTCGAATTTGGTCTTGTCGATAATAATCTTCAGTCATGATTTTGGTTGATCTTATCCTGTTGTATCAATGTGTGTGTTCATTTGTCATCATTTTGGACATTGTCAATCCTAATCGATGATAGAATTAGGGTTTTGTCCTCTTTTCAATCTCATCAATTTTGTGATCGATTTGTCATCGATCATTGTCATTTGTCAAGCTTGTCATTTTGTGATCGATTTGTCATCAATCATTGTCATTTTCAATCTTGTCATTTTGCGATAGATTCATCATCATCGATCGTTGTCCTCTTCAATCATGTCAATTTGCGCCTATCAATTTGATCTCTATATCAATCTCAATCATTTATCAGCATTGGTCCTTTGTCAATCAAAATCATGATCAAATCAACCCTACATCAATTATCTTTTGTCAAGACCTAATTGTTGTCCTTGCATTTCTAATTCATCTTCTAAGGTTTTATGATTTATTCATTTAATCTTGTTTGTCATTTTCCCTCTAGGTTAAATAATTTATTTATTTATCCTAAGTCTTCTTGTCACAATTAAATATTTATTTAATTGGCTAACTAATTCCTCCCTCTTTTTGTGAATTAATTAATGAATGAAAAATTATTAATTAATTTACCTAATTTTCCAATTTACTAACTTTTCCTAATTCCTAATTTTCTAATTTTCATCAATTTCTAATTTCCTAATTTCTAATTCATCTAATTTTCTATTTTCACCTATTTTTCTAATATTTCCCCTAATTTCATGGGAATGACATAGCAATCTTGTCATAATTTGTCATAATTTGTCAATCAATCAATTTTGCATAGCAACTTTGTCAATTTTGTCATAATTTGTCAATCAATCAATCTTGCATAGAAAGTGTCAATTTTGTCATAATTTGTCATATTTGTCATTCTTGATTTGAAATTTCCTTTCATATCTCTTGATGCTAATCTTGTCATCTCTCCAATTTGTCTATAAATTGGATGAATTTTTTCAATCATTCCCCCCCCCCTCTCGATCGATCAATCAATCACGCTTCTAGTATCCTTATGCTATCTTGTTAATCTTACTTTCATCTCATGCTTATGCACTTGTAGGTGAGATCCACAAACAAAGCAATTTGAAGGAGAAAGAAGGACAATGGAGAATTATGAAGGAGATATCTGCATTTGGTTTGCTTTAATTTTATTTTGAATATCTTTTCTTCATGTTTTCTATTGAATGTTTTTAGGATTGTTATCATTTCAATCTGGTTTTGTGATTGAGCTAGTTTAATTTCAATTTTCTTTGATGTTTTCCCAAATTCCTATCTACAATGAGAATACAATTTGTTCTTGTCATTCTTTTGTCTCTCTTTTATAATTTTCGTTATGCCCTTGATCTTGGCAAAATCTCACATGGTATCAGAGCCAGGTCCAGGCTAGGAGCCCCAAGCACACGAGAGGTGTGGCTTAAGGGGGGGTGTTGGTGTTGGAAATAAGCCACACCCGGACCAACGATGGACTGGTCCAAGAGGGGCTAGTAGCTAAGTGGTAGAGCTCCCCAGTAGCATATGGAAGGTCCTAGGAGCCCCAAGCACACGAGAGGTGTGGCTTAAGGAGGGATGTTGGTGTTGGAAATAAGCCACACTCGGATGAATGATGGACTGGTCCAAGAGGGGCCAGTAGCTCAATGGTAGAGAACTCCAACAACATATGGAAGGTCCTAGGTTAGAGCATTTTTGACTTCACCATTGTGTCTGGGAGGCCGTTTCCATAAAAATCAAGTATAAACTTGACCTATTTTGGCAAAAATCAAATTTTGGGTGTTGGGGGATTTTTTTGCTCAATTCGGGTGGTACGGTATGGAATTTTTGGATCTAAAAAAAAAACAAAAAGTTCTGAATTTTTTTTTTCCAGTTTTGAAAAATATTTTTTTGAAAAAAAAAAATTAATAATTTTTTTTTGCGGGTCTGTACCTTTTGTCCATTCAGCAGCACATAGCTAGTGCCCAGTTAGCAACGCATAGTCAGTGCCCAGTCAACATTTTTTGAAAATTTTTAGACCCCTCTCTATTGAGCAGTTTGGATTTTTGGGTCAACTTTGGAGGCTCATAACTTGCTCAATTTTGCTCCTTTTTGGGTGCAATTTTTTTTTTATTTGGGCTATTTTTTGTGCTCTTCATAGTGGTGTGGTTATTTTCTGATTTTTATGCACAGGGTTTTTGGAATTTTTGGATTCTCTTAGTTGTACCTATCCAATCCTCAATTTTGCAACTTCAATGGATTCGTTTGAGCTCATACAACTTCCTTTTTAAGTGCCATTTTTTTTTAAAGTGCATGTTTTTTTGTCTACTTTCATAATCTATGATCAGATTTTAGAGATTGTGAGTAAAAATTGTACTTTCAGTATTTGGTCATTTTTTGGCCTATTTGATACTTGTATTTTTGCTTGGATCTCAGTTTAGATCACTAGCAATATTTGTTGAAGTCTCTTATATCTCATTTTAAAAATTTGTAATAATTGAAATTAGAAGTCCACTTTTCCATTATTTGCAAGTGCCAACATGATCTTTTTATGGGGGGTCAATTGTTCATTTATATCTCTTGGTGAAATTCCATTTGGAGGCATCTTCATCTACAGTATTCAACAGGGCTTCTTTCTTGCTGGCATTATTTTCATGTTTCCACATTTGAATATTTTATCATGATGTATTCTCTTGCTTGAGCAATGTTGTACTCGCACTATCATAAAGTGCCACACCTCTTTGTACTTTTTCATTATTGACTATTTGATGTAATCCTCTTGTACACTTAGATTAGGAATATCTTGTGAGACTTGGTGCATGGCTCCAGTTGAGACTTAGATTGTACATATTTGTGCATGGATCCCATGAGACTTAGATTGTACCAATATTTTTGCCATTTATGAGTATACAGATGATGCTCAAAGCATGTTGTCTCCATGCCTAATCTTTATTTTGTTGCAGCGAGTGATTCATCGTCATCGACTTGGTACCTATTTTTTTCACACTTTGACATTATTGGTGCAACATTGGCTCTCTTTTTTCCTTATGGGGAGGTATTTTGGTCAACATCATTGGACCATATTTGCAAGAGATTCGACATTGAGGGGGGGCTTCATTTGTTCATTGGTACCTAACATGGCCTTGTAGCTAGGACCCATCTTGCATTGCTTAGTTGCATTTTAGAATTAAGTGCATTTCCCTAAGTTGCACTTAAGGGGGGGTGTTGGTGTAAATAATTATTCATCATGGATATTATTACACTATACTTAAGTTTACTTAGGTACATGGATTTCATAGTAGTTTGGGTATGAGACACTTCGGTGTTTATGCCACATTGGGATAGTGTGCATAGGAGAATTTCCACCTTTTATGGTGTGATCTTGTTACTACTCTATCATATCCACTTATTCTGGAGTGATAATTCCACCTTCGGTGGGTGATCCACCTCATGTGGAATATTATATTATTTCTCCTACCTACCCACACCTACCTATTTCCTACCAACCCTTGTTTCTTATTGAGCTACATGTCATGTTTGTGTGCTCACATATCCATAAGCCTTGCCTATATAAGAAGGCTCATCTATACTGTTTGTACAAGCAACCATTAAACATCTTGTAATAATCCAATTGATCATTTGCATATTGATGAGAATCTAGTTTGTTCTTGCTATTCTTTTGTCTCTCTTTTATACTTTTCATTGTTCCCTAAATCTTGGTAAAATATCACAAGAAGTTAACCAAATCAACAAATAAGATCACAACCACAAAACATTCACCACTTGACAAAAATACTTATATGTGGAAAACCCAAATAGGTAAAAACCACAGTGAGATGGGACTCACAAGGATAGCTATCTGAACTCTTTCGAAGTTTGCCCTGTTAGAAGCCAAAGCCAGTTAGAGCTTTACAATAAGTCCTGTTAGGAACTAATTTCAATTAGGAATCACCTGGTTAAGGGAATTACAAATATTCCTTGTTAGAAGCACAATACCCTATTAGGAGTAACCTCGCTAGAGGATTTAAGAATCCAAGCTAATGGACCACCTTGTTAGAAGATTTAATGAGTAACCAAGCTTGTTAGAGCTTTCCCGGTTAAGGGATTTTACTTCTACTGTAATTGTTAGAAAACAACAGGTTTTTTTGATCTGTTTGAGTAGCACTACATTTTCTTGATCAGATCCTTCTAAGATTCAATCCGCCTTCACTCAAAATACAGATCTATTTACTAGCTGGGAAACCACACACTCAACAGGTTTTCTACCAATCTTGCCAACAACCTTTACAAACAACTTCGTCGACCTATCTAGAGATATAACCCCAAAGGTACCTTTACTGTATCTTCGATGTATTGTATACTCTCCCCCTCCCCTCCTATGAATCCTTTCTAGTCTAAAGCTTGGTTAAAAGGGCTCACTCCTAAAATCAATATGTTCTTCTGGACTATTCTCCAGAATAAGATCCTTACTATTGACAACCTTAAATACAGAGGTTTTTCCCTTCCAAATAGGTGTGTGATGTGCTTTCAAGAGGAAGAGTTAGTGGACCATCTTGCCCTCCACTGTTCTTTCTCAACCTCTATTTGGGAAAGCTTCCTCAAAAGCTTTAGTCTTGCTTGGGTGTTTCCCAATAACATCAGAGATTTGTTCTCTTCCTGGCAAATTCATTGGACCAACTCTTTTCTGAGGTGTATGTGGCAGCTCTCTCTTCCTCACATTTTGTGTGGTCTTTGGAAGGAAAGAAACAACTGAATTTTTAGGGATGTGTCCTTAAATCAAGACATTGTTTTTGAGAAAATTCAAAGGGCTATTTAGGAAAATATGGGAACTATGGAGGTCTCTTGTTACTCAAACAACTCTTTGGAGTTAAATATCTTAAGAGCCTAGAATATGAAGATCACTGATGGTCATAATATCAGCTACAATAAAAGGCTTGAAGTTAAATGGAAAACCCCTCCCCATGGTTGGCTTAAAATCAATTTTGATGGAGCAGCCAAAGGAAATCCAGGTCCTTCAGGCTATGGAGCTATTTTTAGAGACGACAGAGGCATTTGCAAAGGTATGATTGATGTCCCTATTGGCATTCAAACCAATCATAAGGTGGAAGCTATGGCAGCCCTTCAAGGCATTATTCTAGCCAAAAAATGGAACTGTACCCATCTTTGGATTGAAGGGGATTCCAATAATATTATTAAGTGTCTCAATGAGACCTCTAAGCCCTCTTGGTCGATTCAAAATACAATTTTTTCTGCCATTGACATCATTAGAACCTTCAAAAAATGCCACATATCCCATATATTTCGGGAGGCCAACTATTCTGCTGATTGGGCTGCAAATGTGGCAGTGAAGAATGAGACAATTACCACGTGGATAGGTGAGAGCGGTCTTCCCGAAGATGTAAGACAAATCATAATAAATGAAAGATATCAAAGTACCCCAAAGAATCTTGATTGACAGGGAAATTATGATATGTACTGAAGTAAGCACTTCGAGTTACTTCGATAATGAGGGAAATACTCATTATAAAATCAAAGCTAGTAGAACGTGCATTATAACCTGTCAAATCACTAATGCTACGCATGCTTTCTGGGTTTTTGTTTCAACTTTGAAAAGCTTTTTGTTTCACTAGCTCTGTAACCTAAACTTGACTGTGAGAAACGACACCATGGGCGGAAATAAGAGAAGATATGAGCCAGGAAGTTGTAAGGAGTGGAAATAGAAAGAAGAGGTGTGGGAAATTTTGCAGAAGGGTGGTCTTTCGAGCTTCATTGAGAGACTCCATGGCCGTGATGGAAAGATAACTAGCTTCTTCTACAAAAATTGGAAGAAGGGCATGCTTAAAATGGGCAACCAACTGGTGGAAATTGATGAAGAGTTAATAGCTAAAGCTACGAGACTCAAAAGGGAGGGCTGCAACTTCTATAGAGATAGGAAGGTCAGCAGGGAAGCCATTGAAAGGTACCCAGTCACAGAGAAAGAGAAGAAAAGACTGGTAAAGTTGAGTAAAACCTATTACTCGCCTAGGGCTTTTGCAAAACCCTGGTGGGAAATTCTCTTTGTTTTAATGAGGTATATAACTCTAGATGGTAGGTTTACGAAAGTATATGGATATCACTTTGTCCTCTTAAATCATTTTAGGCATAATGATAAGGTGAATTTTCCTTACTTGTTGCTCTGTTCTATGAATGCATCCCTAAAAGCATATAAAGAAAATCCTCGGGGTGACACTGCAATGCACCAGGGACTTATGGTCCTCATTTATGATCATTTAAAGGCCAGTAAAATCAACCGAAGGAAGCTCTCTGTGGATTCGGAAGATAAAATGTCTGATTCTAATTTCTCGGAGGAGGAGGATTCAGATAATGATTCCTCGACTGATAATGAGGAAAGCTCTAATGACTCAGAGTATGAGAGAAGCAAGAAGAGGAAATCAAGACCCTCTTCTTCTAAGAGAAAAAAACCCCAAAGAAAACCCTTGATTAGTATTTCTTTGGAAGAAGAGGACTCTGATTTCCCTGAAGAGAAGAAGAACCCTAAGGGAATGCTGAAGGAAAAAAGTAAGAACAAAGCCCAACCCAGGAAGAAGAAAAAGAAAACAGAGGAGACTAGCAAAGATCCGGAGGAGACCAGAAAGGAACAAGAAGAGGACAAGCAAACAAGAACCCTGGAAGCTGAACAAAGCCTGGAGATGGAGACTATGGAGGAGACCCTCAGGGTTGCCGACACTATTTATGCCCTCCATATTGCTAAAGATGAACAGATAACCCCTGGTAAAGTTACTCCTTCTCCTAGTCCTCACCCCGAGGCCTTGAAGTGTTTTATGAAAACCATTGAATGGCTTATTGATGGGAATAAGAATACTACGGATGAATACAAAAAACTCTGCAATAGAGTCATGATCTTGGAGACCATTAAAATTGGAGAGGGGAACACTATGGTGGATTATATCAAAGATCTGAAGAACACAATTGCTAAAGCAGAAGACATCAGAGATACCTTTAATCCCTGGTTTGAGAAAATTGAAAAGGAGATACAGGATAGAAAAACCCTGGAGGAAACTAGCGAAAAAATGCTCTTGGATATAGTTGCCAAAGTGGACAAGATAGAGGAGTGCCTCAAGAACATTGTGGAGCAGAGTCTCAGCATTCTAAAAATCTCAGCCAATAACACCCATACCCTCATGAGCAAGCTTGATGATGAAAAGGAAACCCAGGAAATTGACCTGGATGCAAAAGGAACCGGGGAAGCCCAGGGTCCCAAAACCCACACCCATGGAAAGAGGAAGGAAAAGAAAGTGAATAAGGACCTAGAGGAGCCAAAAGTAGTTGGGGTGACCTATGATGAGCTGGTGACTAAGGCAGAGGATTTGCTAAAGAAAATTACTATGTAGTGTCTCCTTGGGTTCTTTGTTGGTTTTTGTTGTTTAGTTGTTTTTTTCTGTTCACTGGTTTTTTGACCAGTCGCTTTGTCTGTGGACTCTATTTTCTCAGCTTTCTATTTAACTATGTTGTAATGGTTTCAGGTCCTTAAAACCTATTTTTCAATCAATCAGAACAACTTCATCGACCTTAAATAGAAATCAATTAGGTCAATAACACAACAAAAACCTAATTCTCATCATTGAGATTACAAACAAGTCGATTCAATCTTGACCATTTAAAAACCATTGCAATCTCTTCACATTCTTCAAGACAATTTCAACCACTTCATGATCACCACTCCATTGGACTTTGTAACTCATCACACATTGTGCATTAAATGCAATCCACTTTGCTCCTTCCCTAGACAATAAGAAAACGTGCCAAACAAATTTGAATTTATTGTCATGCAATGATCACAAATGTCTCAATCATTTCCGCTCATCAGATAATAAACCAACAAACTTGATCGGTTAGGGTTTAATAGCTGATAGGGTTTATCGATTACATTACATAGAAAGGTTTGACCCTTTACACTCATTCACCAGTTGAACTCACAAACTTTATATATCAGTTACAATATCATCTATAACTCTCTTCTTACCGGTTACTAGCCAATATCAAAAACAACAATATTAGCAATAACATGAATACCTTTTACCATTTCAATTGACATTAATGAAAACATATCATTAATGCAATCTCTATGCAAAATGCTAATAAACTCAAAATGCCAACAGTCTCCCCCTTTGGCATTGATGGAAATACAAATATCAATGCCTTTGATTGTTGTTGAGATTGGTGAATAGGAATCCTGGTTTACATTACCAAGTATTCACCTTGCTCTATGTGCCTTCAGCCTGCCGCTGGTGAGTAGGAATCATGGTTAACATTACCAAGTATTCACCTTATCAGACACATAATTCTTCTCCTCAATCACATAATTCTTCCCTCCCTTTGACAACAATGCCAAAGTGAAAGTAAAACATGTAATTCTGCTCTCACTGTGCATCAACATCATTCTGCAACTTGATGCTCCCCCTATGGAATGCATCCACTCCTTCATCAATCCATATAATATTCTACAAGTAATTCAGGGACTAATGCAATCAACATCATGTTCAACTGACTTCATGAAGAGGGACAACCCCCAATTGACTTCTAAGATACTCAAAAGTGGTCTTAGGCAGAGGTTTGGTAAAGATATCAGCAAGCTACTCCTTGTAAGAAACATGCTCCAAGATAACATCTTTACTTTGAAATTTTTCCCTCAAGAAGTGATATTTCAATTCAATGTGCTTAGTCCTTGCATGCAAAACAAGATTTTTATAAATGTTTATTGCACTTGTATTACCACACAAAATCTTTATAGGTTTTGAGATTTTCATCTTCAAACCTTCCAAAATGTGCCTCATCCACATAGCTTGTGTGAAATTCATATAAGCTGCTACATATTCAGCTTCAGCAGTAGATTGCGAAGTGCATCTCTTCTTTTTACTACTCCATAAGACTACCCTTCCTCCTAGAAAGAATGCTCCACTGGTAGTACTCTACCAGACATCAATATTTTCTGCCCAAACAACATCTATGTATGCCTACAAGTCAAAATCTCCACCATATGGATACCATAATCCACAACCAACAATACCTTTTAGATATCTAAATATTCTCTTAGTTGCCATTAGATGTGCCTCCTTTGGATTCTTCTGAAATCTAGCCACAATACCAACTGCATGGGCAATGTCATGCCCAAACTTTTTAGGCCAAACACAACCAACAATTTTTTTTTTTAAAACACTTATTTACATGTAACCATTGCTTAAATAGTTGTGACAACTTAACATGTTGTTGCAAATGAATTATTAATTGATATTAAATACTAACATAACAATCATGATAATTCCTATTATCAAGTGGAACGAATAAAATTTATAAGGGAATATTAAATTTGCTCAAAAGTCCCTATCATTTCAGTTGCGTCTTATTAGTACTTAAATAGATCCATCTCTACTAAATAGTCTCTAATAAATTTACTTGGTTCGATATCAATTATTTAATAAATATCAAGCTCCCATCATCTTGTTAATACCCCCTTCCTTAAAAATTTAATTTAAATGCTGAGTACTAAATGAAATAATTTTATTATCTCTTCAAATTTAGTCAAAAGGTTGATTTAATCAAAACTCTCTAAAATAATTCACGAAGATTTAATTTATCTCCAACATGAAACCATCAATTGATTTTAGGAACTAATTAAATTAGTCCTAGGACTTAGTTTATAAATGTCTATATTTTACTTTAACCAAATTAAAATGTAGTTTATACTAATTCGACTAAAGGGTTGATTAAACCCATAACGAAAATTGTTCTATAAGGTTTAATCTCTAAAACATATATTTAGTTGGTCTGAATCTATTTTCCCTTAGCTAAAACCAACTTACCAATTTGATATAAAATTCCTTAAAGGATTAAACTTCGTAAGTAATTCAAATTTTAAAAATCCCTTTTTTTTTTTTAATATGCCCACTTAAATATTAAAGACATATTTGGATTATAAAAATATTTAATCTGCATTTTGTCCTTTTCATTATATTTACATGTTTATTTAACATTTATTAAAGTATGAACATTTTAATTAAACCATTATATTATGGCCAATTTATACATTCATTTTAATAACTACATTTTTTTTTCTTTTATTCATAACACATATATGGAAAAACATATTTTCTGAATTATACAAGTTCCATATATCCTAACTTAATTATTAAAAAATAATGAAACCATAATTTATTTATTAATATAAAGTAGATGCCCCTTTTATTCATTTTCATTTCCTTAATGCCTTTTCAATCCTCGAATGCCCTAACCCATACTGGGTTAGGGTTTCGTATTTTCTTATTCTATATTTTTTTTTAGCAGGGACGAATAGCTAAAGGCAGCGGCAAAGGGAAGAAGTGGTGAAGAAGTCTTTTTTTTTTTTCACAGGGGGCCGGTGGTGGAGGTCACGGGAGTTGGGCGCCCACAGCGCCCATTAGTAGGACACCCCACTAGATGAGTCGCGGCCCATGCAGTGGCCTTGGCCGCTGGGTGGGTCGCGGTCCACACAGTGGCGCGACCCATTGTGTGGGTCACGGACCACTTGGTGGCCGCCGCCCGCATAGTGGTGTAGCCCACTATGGGGGTCGCGGACCACCTAGTGGCCACGGCCTGCCGTCTGCTAAACCCCCATTTTATAGCCCCCTTTTTTGAAGTATATTTTTCTTTCTATTTTATTAAAAAAAATATGATTTATATATATATAAAATCATATAATGAATAAAAATTTGTTTAAAAATATAAAAAAAATCAAATATATATATATATATTTATATATTTATGCGTACCTAATAATTTGGATGCATATTAAATTTGAGTCAATCTTTTCTTTTCAAATATTGTATTTTTTTTTTTTTAAGCTCCCTTTTAACAGATGAATTAAAATTTCCTAGATTTAATTCAAGGTAAAAAAAAAAAAATCCATATTGTTAAAATATGAAATCATCTATATAAATTTTAAACTTATTTTCTACAATAATTAATTGGTAAAATTTCATAGTTTATACATCACTATATAAATGTGTTATTATTTAAAATAGATAGTCCATTTATCTTTAGAATTTTAAATTTCTGTACTAAGTAATAACAGAGTTACAATAGTATTAACAGTAACTTTTTTTTTTGGACCAGAAACAACGAAATAAGACTTAGAGGTAAACATTTTTTTTTTTTCTGCGAATAAATAAAAAAAACAAAGCTTAATAAAGTATATACAACAACTTCATTAGCCTAGATTATTTTAATTAACTTAGAGATATGCATAAGGAAATAAACAAAGCTTTTATTTTCAGAATAAACATGCATGCAAGCGTCCAAAAATTTAAGAACATTGCAACTAATACCCAACAAAAATCTTTTCATTTATACAATAATAAATTAACAGAAATACTGCATTTTTTTTTTCTAAGGCATTTATAGAATAAATTAGACATTATTACAAGAGGGTGAAATACCCAAACTAGTCCCTCATTCCTATTAACAGAGGACTTTAATTAAAATAGATACATCTTCTTTTCTAAATAGGTACAACATATAGTTTCTATTTACATTTCTGCATCTTAAAATATCAATTACTCCATTTCCAAATCTCTTTTTTTTTTCTGCAACCAATTATAACCTGCAACTTCTACTAGCCGTTTTCTTTTCTTCCAAAAACCTACAAATAAATCAAAAAAACTATGACCATGGAGTGCTCACCTCCCAGCTTGGGCTAACTAGTAGCCACCCCCGAGCTTGGAGAACCAAGTCCTAGATGGGTTACACACATGCAGACACAATAAACAAGGGAACACAATTACAAACATATTCCCATCCTAGGGCTACACTGCACCACACAATATGATGACTATACATGTGTGGTAGTGGACCAAATACCCTAAGGAGACTGCAAGTATGGTAAAACTCAAGGCCACCTCATGGCAACAATGATGAATCATAAGTATAACAACCCCACATCCTTATGCCCCCCCAAGGCATTCATGCCTTATTTCCCTCCTTATGACCCCCAAATGCATAAACAAGCCATGCAACAAGGGTCACATAAATATCCCTTATGATCACTCTCATAATGAGAGCCTCTCACTTGAGGGCTGTCAAACTCCTACCACCCACAAGACCATCCTATCTCCCAAGAGTAGGAGGTCTTGGTTACTCCCAAAGCACACAAATGCATACAATAAGTAACGCATAGAACACAAATAATTTCCCAAGGAAAACATACAAGAATCTAGCCTTTTTACACAAGCAATTCTTTTCTACATAACATGCAATATGAAAAACATTACAAGAAGAGTTAAACCAACCTTCAACTACCCAAAGGTATACTAGATTTGTTGAGGATGAGCAGCCCAATTCCACAATCCTTGATTCTCTACCCTTAGCCAAAATTCCTAAATCCAAAACTATCTTTCTTTCCAAATTCCTTGTCTCCAAAAATGGAGAGTGGGTGATTACCCACAAAATCTCTAATTTTTGCTTAAGAATACCTTAGTGAGAGTTCTCACCAATTTCTAAAACTGAAAAGGAAAGGTAGGGTAGAATGGGAAAGGGATCTCACATCCAGAAGGAAAGTTACTAACCTAGATGATGCATTCTAAATTTAATTTTCTCACATCTTAGAAAAGTCACTTTTTAGGGTGTCTAAATGTTCACATGAGAGTTGGCACATGCCTAAAATTACTCCTAACCCTTAGGTATACCTTATGGGCTTTAGGAAACCCTATTAAACTACCCCGAGGTGTGCATTTAACCCCTTTTAAACCCCTCTGAAGTTAATTTTCGGGTCAAACGTAAGTTGACCACCCCAAAGATTCTTTACCCTAGAAAAATATAGAACCACATTAAATTAGTTGAAAAAGCTATCGTTAAACAACTCCCTCCAAGAGACAATTTAAAAAAAACAAAACATAAATCAATCACATGTGTCAAGCGACACAATAAAAATTCTTTTACAAAATTTGCACTTGAAATTTGTCTCTTGTTGGATTTACACAAATTAACAAAATTCAATTTAACATTCATGCAACAATCACTTTCACGAATAAAATATGATACAAACGGGGTGTTGTCTCTCCAAATAGACAAACCCTGGTTTTACGAATGTACATAGGTCTAGGTTTGGTTCTCCATAATGTTTCCATGGTCACATGAAAAATTTTCCTACGCATCTCGATTACACATTAGTACTTCCAAATATCCTCATAAAATATTAAACACATGAATAAGAATACACATCAAACACTTTGCATACAATTGACATTAACAAATCAATATCTCATATATCCCAATTTATCCACATAAGCCATTACCATAATTCTCATAATTTCATTCACTTATTAGATACGCATCATATTTCCAACATCATAATAAAGTTCTACAAATCCAGATATAGCTAACATACGTTAGTTCAAGATTATCCAATCACTGGATCTTTTAGGATTTCAAATTCATAACACATCAAAAATGTACACCACAAGGTGAAATAATTCTATAACTTGGTTCAATTACTTTTCTGACCAATCTATCTGTCTAACATAGCCCATTCTATTGAATTATATAGCATTTATTAATAGGGTCAAACATGGTCAACTAAGTTAATCAAAGCTTGGTTTGGGGAAGGCCTTACATCCTCCTCCCCTAGAGTTCAACTTACTCCTGGAAGTCGCTTGAGTAGAATTACGAAGTAGGGACATAACATTTCCCAAAATTTCAATAAGTAACTAAAAATCTTATCTTGCTTACTAGAAGGATGAAATACAATTTATTATTGTATTTAACTTATTATCTTCACAAGGTTAAATTCTTAGTATTTTTATTACATTTCCCTTCGATCTCAGGTAGGTGTTTACAAAGTTCTATCTTTCAACAACTTACATTAATGCGCCATCCAAATCATATCGATAACACACATCAACTCCCACAATCAAGGTTACACATATTGAATTTTCTAGGTGTCCTACTTTGTTTAGGTTTTGTTTTAAAGCATGTTTATCCTACTGTATTCTCGTCCATGCATGTTTCTACATCAAGGCACCTCATTAGGGTGTTAATAAACTATTTGCTAAACCGTCCTAGGTGCATAATTTCTTTCAACTTTATTAGGTGACAAGGCAGAATCAAATTTAGGTTCTTTTAATCCGCCCCTATATAGGGTAGTTTGCTACCACTAGGGATGAAAATGTTTTTTATATTTCTAGGCATCGAGGTTTAAGTTTCATAGGGTACATAATTCGCAATTCCCAAACATTAAGGTACATAACAATCCCATTCCAAGGGAGTGATGGAAATTGTTAAAACTTATTTTAGATATCATCCATGCAATTATCTCCATACACATGCTAAATTTACCAGTCAATAATTATTACTTTCACAATTCATTAGGTCTAGATCACACTTATTGTTAAATTTTTTTCTTTTCTTTCAGGTTACTCTCAATTAATTTTATTTAGAAGGATCTTCCTTCCTTTATCTTGATTTGATAAAATATCTCCTTTATTTATTCTTCGTGCCTAATTTCACTCCTTGCGGTATCCTCCCTTGACACACTATCAGTGGTTCAATGAACATGATAGATATTACACAATTCACATCACTAGGGCTAGTTATATCGAACATCAAAATGACCACTTGACACTTTACAAGATCAAATTACAAGTTACTTTTACCAAGCCCAATAAAACAAAGAAAAATGTCGGCAATTGAAAGATATAAAAACTAGAAATGTGGCAAGTGCCATAGCTCAAATAAAAAGAAGCATAAATTTAGTGGTCCTCTCTTCATAAAAAATTAAAAAAATAAAAAAATAAATAGAGAAAGTACTATCCCCTAGGTCATGATATACTTTTGAAAATACTGACGAATCAAAACTTGAAACAAGATGACCATTCTAGCCATGCTTTAGGGAGTAACCGCAACACATCACCCAAGATCAAATGTCCTGAGTGCGTTAGGAAGTGATTATTAGACTCTTGAGATTATTAGATTATCTATATTCCTTTATTATTTATGACATATCTTATATACATGGGATTGCAATTGTTTAATAGATCATGTTCATTTTTTTTAACCTTCACATGATTGCTATCGCAAGCCACATTTTCTGACATAATCCGTTATCTATTTAGGGTTATTAACATCCATAATTTTTATCTAACAGGTGACTGCACTAACCCTACCATTCTCCGTCCATTCTTCTTGGTCTTCCATTACTTATCTTAAAATACTAAACCTTGGTTCAATGTTACGTGGTAACTCAAGCATCGACACTTTCATGTCTTACACACATGGTTGATAGTTTGGTACCAAATTGACACTTGTCTGCTTAGAACCACTTAGGATTTGTATAATGTAATCATATAATTTTACTAGGGACATCATTTGTTTTCTTATCACCTTATGCTAGCTCCTTATATATTTTCACCTCTAACATTCACTTGCCTTTATTAGGTAGGAGCTTGTTGCCAAATTATTATCACTTATGGTTAAGAGCCATTTGGGGGGGAATTACTATCAAGTAAGATCTATAACGGTTGACAACAATTTTCCACCCACACATTTCATGACGTATTTCAAACAACTCAGAGTGTGGACTTATTCTCTCCTACTTCTCTTATGCAACTATGAAATCAAGGGGGTGTGCACTCGAAAAGTGACCAGTACCCATCCTTTTAATTAAAATTTAATAAAAAGGAACTATCTCTTCCCATATTACTTATTTATATTTACTTACTAGCCAAATTCGGCATATCACAACTTATGATTTCCTTCAATCCACGAAAACCACCTTATCATCATAATATCTAGTTACCCTATTGTGGTGTAACTTAAAGGTGTCCAATAATTATCAATGTCTTAGGACTCCCATAAATTCCAAGTTCTCCTTAGATAACCACATAATTCGGCTCCTTATCAATGTTCTCAAAAAAAATATTTTATACTTACAACTAATTCTCATTAAAACTTTGGTATTATATTAGTGTTATACTATCTTTCTATAAGCCATTTCCATCCGCATGTTGCTTCATCCATACTTAATGTTTTCACATACTATCACACTTGAGTGCCAAAATTTGCAAAGCTTCTTTGATTGTGCCTAGTAGTTAAATTGTGTTACATATTGTCTTGTACCTAGCGACTAACCATGATTGGGTTGCACTTTTCTCCTTAGTTTTTTGAACGAGTATTAGTTACTTATTCCTAGATTATAAGACCCTAATACTTTTACACTCACACTTCAATGGGGATTTTTGTATGATTCCTAAATCAACTCTACTCTCTCTTCCATTATTTACTTTCTCCAAGATTATCTTCCTATAAAGGAACTAGTTGAGGTTTTACTTGCTTGTTTCCCCAATTATATAACCACAGATGAACTTAGGGTTTATTGTAAATATGTGTTTTTACTCAAGAAGTTCATGCTTCCTTTCTCCTTATTAGCTCACCTATAGTATTACTAGGATTTTTTGATCAAGGGGATTTCTATTCATCATTTTAGTTCTTATCTTCAGGGTTATCCAACTCTAGCTCCACTATATTGCTACAAACATTGTCTAACAAATGCTCTTAATAAGAAATCTAACATGACCACATTCTTAAGGTACCTATTCATTAGGATAGGTTAATGCTTCTTTATGAGATTCATAAGAGTTCCTTTTAACTCTTCTTCATAGTTATCTCCAATGGTGGCCTTGATCCTCTAAACCATCATAATTTCACATAGCTTTAAAATTTATTTTGAACTGTCTCTATCTTATTTATCTTGTTTATGGTGCCTTCATCTTAGGTCTAACTATCTTGCTTGATTTGCCATGTCAAGAACATATCTCGATGGATGACATTCTTTTGGTTACCATCAGAAGTATTTTATTGAAGAATTAACTTCTCATACTTGATTTGATTAGGGAAATCATTGCATTTTAGGTTCCAATTGAATGGTAACCTTATAAGTACTAATGATTTACATTTCGTTTATTAAATACCGAGAAAATTGAAAATTTCGCAACCCCTTGGGGTTTTATTATGCCATAAACCTTATGACTAATAAGTTCAAATTTCAAGGATTTTAGTGACCCTTGGAACCCCTTGAATTGATATATGTTGATCTATTCATGTACAAGAATTTTCACATATGTTTCACTTTGTTATTTCGCAAGTTTTCCACCTAGGTGTTATACTTCAAGCCATGGTTTGTTTTCAACTAAGTTATGAATATAGCCCATGTTCACCAATGTATGAACCTGGCTCTGATACCAAAATGTCATGCCCAAACTTTTTGGGCAAAACACAACCAACAATTTTATTTTTTTTAAACACTTATTTACATGCAATCATTGCTTAAATAGTTGTGACAACTTAACATGTTTTTCCAAATGAATTATTAATTGATATTAAATACTAACATAACAATTAGGATAATTCCTATTATCAAGTGGAGCGAATAAAATTTATAAGGGAATATTAAATTCGCTCAAAAGTCCCTATCATGTCAGTTGCATCTTACTAGTACTTAAATAGATCCATCTCTACTAAATAGTCTTTAATAAATTTACTTGGTTCGATATCAATTATTTAATAAATATCAAGCTCCCATCATCCTGTTAATACCCCCTTTCTTAATAATTTAATTTAAATGCTGAGTACTAAATGAATTAATTTTATTATCTCTTCAAATTTAGTCAAAAGGTTGATTTAATCAAAACTCTCTAAAATAATTCATGAAGATTTAATTTATCTCCAATAGGAAACCATCAATTGATTTTAGGAACTAATTAAATTAGTCCTAGCACTTGGTTTATAAATGTCTATGTTTTACTTTAACCAAATTAAAATGTAGTTTATACTAATTCGACTAAAGGGTCGATTAAACCCATAACAAAAATCGTTCTATAAGGTTTAATCTCTAAAACCTATATTTAGTTGGTCTGAATCTAGTTTCTCTTAGCTAAAACCAACTTACCAATTTGATATAAAATTCCTTAAAGGATTAAACTTCGTAAGTAATTCAAATTTTAAACATCCCTTTTTTTTTTTTAATATGCCCACTTAAATATTAAAGGCATATTTAGATTATAAAAATATTTAATCTACATTTTGCCCTTTTCATTATATTTACATGTTTATTTAACATTTATAAAAGTATGAACGTTTTAATTAAATCGTTATATTATGACCAATTTATACATTCATTTTAATAACTACATTTTTTTTTTCTTTTATTTATAACACATATATATACACATATATGGAAAAACATATTTTCTAAATTATACAAGTTCCATATATCCTAACCTAATTATTAAAAGATAATGAAGGCCTAATTTCTTTATTAATATAAAGTAGATGCCCCTTTTATTCATTTTCATTTCCCTAATGCCCTTTTCAATCCTCGAATACCCTAACCCATACCGGGTTAGGGTTTCATATTTTCTTATTCTATTTTTTTTTTTTGGCAGGGCTGAATAGCTAAAGGCGGTGACCAAGGGAAGAAGTGGCGGAGAAGTCTTTTTTTTTTTAATAGGGAGGCGGTGGTGGAGGTCACAGGATTTGGGCAGTCACGACGCCCATTAGTGGGACGCCCCACTGGATGAGTCACGACCCACGCAGCAGCCTTGGCCACTGGGTGGGTCACAGTCCACATAGTGGTGCAGCCTACAGTGGGGATTGCGGACCACTTGGTGGCCGTTGCTCGCACAGTGGTCGAACCCCCATTTTACAGCCCCCTTTTTTGAAGTATATTTTTTTTTTCTATTTTATTTAAAAAAATATGATTTATATATATATAAAATCATATAATGAATAAAAATTTGTTTACAAATATAAATAAAATCATATATATATATATATATATACATATATATATATATATACATATATGTATATATTTATATATTTATGCGTACCTAATAATTTGGATGCATATTAAATTTGAGTCAATCTTTTCTTTTCAAATATTGTATTTTCTTATTTTTTTAAAACTCTCTTTTAACAGATGAATTAAAATTTCTCAGATTTAATTCGACGTAAAAAAAATTAAAAATCCATATTGTTAAAATATGAAATCATCTATATAAATTTCAAACATATTCTCTGCAATAATTAATTGGTAAAATTTCATAGTTTATACAACACTATATTAATGTGTTATTATTTAAAATAGATAGTCCATTTATCTTTAGAATTTTAAATTTCTGTATTAAGTAATAACATAGTTACAATAGTATTAACAGTAACCTTTTTTTTTGGACCAGAAACAACGAAATAAACATTTTTTTTTTTCTGCAAATAAAAAAAAAAAAAAAAAGCTTAATAAAGTATATACAACAACTTCATTAGCCTCGATTATTATAATTAACTTAGAGATATGCATAAGGAAATAAACAAAGCTTTTATTTTTAGAATAAACATGCATGCAAGCCTCCAAAAATTTAAGAACATTGCAAGTAATACCCAACAAAAATCTTTTCATTTATGCAATAATAAATTAACAGAAATACTACATTTTTTTTTTCTAAGGCATTTATAGAATAAATTAGACATTATTACAAGAGGCTAAAATACCCAGACTAGTCCCTCATTCCTATTAACAAAGGACTTTAATTAAAATAGATACATCTTCTTTTCTAAATAGGTACAACATATAGTTTCTTTTTACATTTCTGCATCTTAGAACATCAATTACTCAATTTCCAAATCTTTTTTTTTTTTTCCTGCAACCAATTATAACCAGCAACTTCTACTAGCCCTTTTCTTTTCTTCCAACAACCTGCAAATAAATCAAAAAAACTATGACCATGGAGTGCTCACCTCCCAGCCTAGGCTAACTAGTAGCCACCCCCGAGCTTGGAGAACCAGGTCCTAGATGGGTTACACACATGCAGACACAATAAACAAGGGAACACAATTACAAACATATTCCCATCCTAGGGCTACACTACACCACACAATATGATGACTATACATGGGTGGTAGTGGACCAAATACCCTAAGGAGACTGCAAGTATGGTAAAACTCAAGGCCACCTCATGGCAACAATGATGAATCATAAGTATAACAACCCCACATCCTTATGCCCCCCTAAGGCATTCATGCCTTATTTCCCTCCTTATGACCCCCAAATGCATAAACAAGCCATGCAACAAGGGTCACATAAATATCCCTTATGATCACTCTCATAACGAGAGCCTCTCACTTGAGGGCTGTCAAACTCCTACCACCCACAAGACCATCCTCTCTCCCAAGAGTAGGAGGTCTTGGTTACTCCCAAAGCACATAAATGCATACAATAAGTAATGCATAGAACACAAATAATTTCCCAAGGAAAACATACAAGAATCTAGCCTTTTTACATAAGCAATTCTTTTCTACATAACATGCAATATGAAAAACATTACAAGAAGAGTTAAACCAACCTTCAACTACCCAAAGGTATACTAGATTTGTTGAGGATGAGCAGCCCAATTCCACAATCCTTGATTCTCTACCCTTAGCCAAAATTCCTAAATCCAAAACTATCTTTCTTTCCAAATTCCTTGTCTCCAAAAATGGAGAGTGGGTGATTACCCACAAAATCTCTAATTTTTGCTTAAGAATACCTTAGTGAGAGTTCTCACCAATTTCTAAAACTGAAAAGGAAAGGTAGGGAATGGGAAAGGGATCTCACATCCAGAAGGAAAGTTACTTAACCTAGATGATGCGTTCTAAATTTAATTTTCTCACATCTTAGAAAAGTCACTTTTTAGGGTGTCTAAATGTTCACATGAGAGTTGGCACATGCCTAAAATTACTCCTAACCCTTAGGTATACCTTATGGGCTTTAGGAAACCCTATTAAACTACCCCGAGGTGTGCATTTAACCCCTTTTAAACCCCTCTGAAGTTAATTTTCGGGTCAAACCTAAGTTGACCACCCCAAAGATTCTTTACCCTAGAAAAATATAGAACCACATTAAATTAGTTGAAAAAGCTATCGTTAAACAACTCCCTCCAAGAGACAATTTAAAAAAAACAAAACATAAATCAATCACATGTGTCAAGCGACACAATAAAAATTCTTTTACAAAATTTGCACTTGAAATTTGTCTCTTGTTGGATTTACACAAATTAACAAAATTCAATTTAACATTCATGCAACAATCACTTTCACGAATAAAATACGATACAAACGGGGTGTTGTCTCTCCAAATAGACAAACCCTGGTTTTACGAATGTACATAGGTCTAGGTTTGGTTCTCCATAATGTTTCCATGGTCACATGAAAAATTTTCCTACGCATCTCGTTTACACATTAGTACTTCCAAATATCCTCATAAAATATTAAACACATGAATAAGAATACACATCAAACACTCTGCATACATTTGACATTAACAAATCAATATCTCATATATCCCAATTTATCCACATAAGCCATTACCATAATTATGATAATTTCATTCACTTATTAGATACGCATGATATTTCCAACATCATAATAAAGTTCTACAAATCTAGATATAGCTGACATATGTTAGTTCAAGATTATCCAATCAGTGGATCTTTTAGGATTTCAAATTCATAACACATCAAAAATGTACACCACGAGGTGAAATAATTCTATAACTTGGTTTAATTACTTTTCTCACCAATCTATCTATCTAACATAGCTCATTCTATTGAATTATATAGCATTTATTAATAGGGTCAAACATGGTCAACTAAGTTAATCAAAGCTTGGTTTGGGGAAGGCCTTACAGGCAATATCTGGTCGACTGTGAACAACATAGTGTAGTTTGCCAATCCTTGACCTGACTTCCTTTTCATCTATAGATCTAGATGCATCTTCCTTGGACAATTTAAAACCTATAAACATTGGGGTTCCAACTAGTTTATAGTCACTCATATTGAAAGTCTTCAAAACCTCCTTCACATACTTGGATTGAGTAATGAAAATACCATTCTTCATTTGCTGTATCTATAAGCCTATGAATTTTTTTATTTCCCCTACTAATTTCATCTCAAATTCATTCTTCATTTCATCTGCAAAACAATTACTCATGTCATCATTTCCTCCAAATATAATGTCATCTACAAATACTTCACTAACCAGTATATCATCTCCTTCAGACTTGAGACAAATGTTGTTGTCATCACTGGTTCTAGCAAAGCCTATCTTCATCAGATGAGTATGAAGTCATTCATACCATTCTTTGGGTGCTTGCTTTAGTCCATACAAAGATTTATGTAGTTTGCATACCATGTCTTCCTTATCTATCAATGCATAACCATCACGCTGCTCTATATAAACCTCTTCTTCCAGTATCCCATTCAAGAATGCAGACTTGACATCCATCTGGTATACTTTGAACTTCTTATGAGCTGCAAATGCAAGTAGTGTCCTAACACCTTCCAGTCTTGATAATGGTGTAAAAGTTTCTCCATAGTCTTCTCCTTCTTCTTATGCATAACCTTTGCATACTAATCTTGCCTTATTGCGAACTATAACACCATCTTCATTTAACTTGTTTATAAATACCCATTTAGTACCTATAACATTCTTGTTTACCTGTCGAGGTACCAGGATTCAAGTGTTGTTCTTCTCAATTTGTTCCAACACCTCCTCCATAGCTTTCACCCAATGATCATCACCAAATGCCTCCTTAGCATTTCTGGGTTCAAAGGTGGATATCATGCAAGAGTTCTCTCTTATTCTCCTTCTAGTTAGTACTCCAACATCCTTATCCCCAATTATCTATTCAAGACTGTGATTCAGTCTCACATACCTAGGAATAACATGGTCATTCTCTTCAGGTTTAGCTTCTTCATTGTCATCTTCCTCTGAATTTATTTGTTCCAGATGAACAATTACATCAGGATTTGCTTTACCAGTTGTTGATCTAACAGTTTCAGGTTTTAAAAGAAAAATGCAAGGATCTTCATCCTTCTTCTTAGAACTGGTTCCTTTTGATATTTTAGGACATTCATCTACATGAACATCAACACTCTCAACAATTTTCTATGTCCAGTTGTTGAAGCATTTATAGGTCTTACTCTTGGTGGAATAGCCAAGAAATATGCCTTCATCACTCTTAGCTTCAAACTTGCCTATGTAGTCACCTCTTTTAATAAAACATTTGGTACCAAATATTTTAAAATAGCTAACATAAGGTGATCTCCCATACCAGTATTCATATGGGGTTTTGTCCTTACCTCTTTTTACTAGAACTTAGGTCATTGTATAGATAGTTGTACTTACAGCTTCTTTCTAAAAGGTTTTTAATACACCTCCTTGTATCAACATAGTTCTAGTAGCTTCAACCACTGACCGATTCTTTCTCTCTACTATACCACTCTATTGTGGTGTCCTTGGTGCAGAAAGCTACCACTTGATACCATTATCATCACAATATTTAGTGAACTCTGCAGAAGTGAATTCACCACCTTGATCTGTTCTTAGACATTTTATCCTTTTGCCACTCTTTTTCTCAGCTAAGGCTCTGAATGCCTTGAATTTTCCAAAAGCTTCATTCTTATCCTTCAAGAATGTGACCCACATCATTCTTGAATAATCATCAGTGAAGATCATAAAGTATTTGTCACCTTGAATGCTTCTTGTTCTTATTGGTCCACATAGATCTGTATGAACCAAATCTAACAAGTGCTCTGTTGAGAAGGACTTGCTCTTGAAAGTTGAAGAAGTCATCTTTCCTAGTTGACATTCTTTACAAAGAGAATTAACCGGTTTGTCTAGCTGAGGCAAACCTCTTACTGTCTTAGACTTGCTTACTTTAATAATATTGTCAAAATTTATATAACAAAATCTCCTATGCCAAAGCTAGCTATCATCTATTTTTGCAATCAAACTATTGCTAACTTTAGGATTGAGATGAAATAGATTCGATTGTAATTGATTCACCTTTGTTGTCAAAGATTTTGCATATACCATTTCTGAACTCCAGTGGGTAACCTCTGTCATTAATTTGTGCCACACTTAATAGATTGTGATTTAGGCCTTCAATCCAATAGACATCATCATCACTATTCTTCCCATTAAGAGAAATAACTCCCTTACCTTTTACCATGCAGGGTGATTCATTGCCAAATCTGAAAACACCACCATCAAATTCCTTCAAGGAAAGAAATTTGCTCCAATCACCGATCATGTGATGTGAGCAACCACTATCAATGATCCAATCATCAAAGTTATCCATTCTAGATACTAGTGCCTTTTGATTTGATACTTCTTCCTTAATTGCTACAAACACAATATCTTCACTAACATCATCATCAGATTCATCATCAGTAATACCACTGTCAATTGCTATAAGACAACCTCTCTTGCCTTTACCCTTTTACTTCTTTAATTTGTCTCTCTTGTAATCATTTTCACCATTAGGGCAGTTTGTTTCTATATGACCAATCTTGTTGCATGCAAAACATTTTAAAGGTAGCTTACCTTTATATTTACCAGTGCCTCTAGGCAGTCATTTTGCCAACAATGCTTCAAGTTCCACTAAGTTGTCTTCATCATCAGCATCTCTGTTGGATCTAGAATCATAGCTATTGTCGGTACCTCTACTTCTTCTCACAGATGGGTTAGATACAAAAGCTCTAAATGCATATTCTAATTTCTATACACTACCATCATAACCATTTAGTTAAAAAGTAGTAAGTTTTCCAATAATAGAGTCAAGAGTTACCTTTGTCTTGTCAATGGATTTCAGCTCCTAAATAGTTGCAACTCAGATAGCATAGACCGGTAACAGGGTTCTTAGTACCAAACTGATTACTGTGGCATCTTCCACTTTCCCTCCTACACTCTTTATCTCTCAAACTATCTCTTTGATCCTTTGACCATACTGTTGGATGTTCTCACCTTCAGACATTCTCATGTCATCAAACTTGCCTCTTAGACTCTCTTTAGCAATCTTGACATGCTCATCACTGCTATAGATATCTTCAAGTTTCTTTCATACTTCATATGAAATTTGAAGACCATGAACATCTACATATTCAGCATCAGACAGGGAACTGATAATAGATTCTAATTCCTGGTGATTTTCTTGTTGTTCTTTCTTCTGATCATCAATTAGGGGTCTAGTAGGTGTAGTATACTTATGTTCTATATGATCCCAATACTAACTACCAAGACTCTTGATATAAATCTTCATTTTGTCACTCCATATTCTATAGTTATCTTTGTTAAACTTCGGACCTTCTTTATTCATCATGATCTACAAGATCTTTTCCTCAAGCTGTTAGGCTTTTAGATTAAAAGGACCTGGATAGCTCTGATACCAATTGATGGTATGATGAAAGAATAAGTATCCAGTAGAATACTAAGAGGGGGGGTGAATCAGTATATTGAAAAACTGATACAAAGTTCCCAAGCTCAAAACTCAATCAAACAAAGTAAACATATCTCAGTCAAGATCAATATTCTTAGGAATACTTGACATTAACCGATTTAATTGTTAAGACAACTTTTAATAGTAAACACCTTCAATCTTGTAAAGATCAACAATGCTTAATCTTAACTCAACATATTCATCTCTCAATACTTCTACTTAACATGCCTTATTAGAAGTTAACCAAATCAACAAATAAGATCACAACCACAAAAACATTCACCACTTGACACAAATGTTTATACATGGAAAATCCAAATAGGTAAAAACCACGATGAGATGGGACTCATAAGGATAGCTATCTGAACTCTTTCTAAGTTCATCCTGTTAGGAGCCAAAGCCTATTAGAGCTTTACAATAAGTCCTGTTAAGAACTAATTCCTGTTAGGAATCACTTGGTTAAGGGATTTAAAAATATGCCTTGTTAGAAGCACAATACACTAGTAGGAGTAACCTCTCTAGAGGATTTAAGAATCCAAGCTAATGTACCACCTTGTTAGATGATTTAATGAGTAACCAAGCTTGTTAGAGCTTACCCAGTTAAGGGATTTTACTTCTGGTGTAATTGTTAGAAAATAACAGGTTTTCTTGATCTGTCTGAGTAGCACTACATTTGCTTGATCAGATCCTTCTAAGCTTCAATCTACCTTCACTCGAAATGCAGATCCATTCACTGGTTGGGAAACCACACACTCAATAGGTTTTCTACCAATCTTGCCAACAACCTTTACAAACAACTTCATCGACCTTAAAAAGAAATCAATTAGGTCGATAACACAATAAAAACCTAATTCTCATCATTGAGATTACAAACAAGTCAGTTCAATCTTGACCATTTAGAAACTATGACAATCTCTTCACATTCTTCAAGACAATTCCAACTGCTCCATTGGACTTTGTAACTCATCACACGTTGTGCATTAAATGCAATCCACTTTGCTCCTTCCCTAGACAATAAGCAAATGCCCCAAACCAGTTTGAATTTATCCTCATACAATGATCACACATGTCTCCTAAGATAATAAACCAACAAACTTGACCAGTTAGGGTTTAACAGCTGATAGGGTTTACCGGTTATATTACATAGAAAGGTTTTACCCTTTACACTGGTTCAACTCACAAACTTTACATACTAGTTACAATATCATCTACAACTCTCTTCTTACCAGTTACTAGCCAATACCGAAAGCAACAATATCAGCAATAACATGAATACCTTTTACTGGTTCAATTTGTTAGGTCCCGAAGACAACTGAGAGGAAATTAACTTAACCAAAACTTAATGCTTAATATCGGTAAAGAAAACTTTATGCTAGTAGACAGTCTTAATAGTTAATTGTAGTACCGGTAAAGAGTAATGCATGAAACATAAAGACAATAACATCCACAACACATAACACAAATATTTTGTATGTGGAAACCCTGTAAGGGGAAAAGCCATGGTGGGAAGCCTTACCCACAATTAAATGATACTACTGTAGATATTATGTGTGTACAATATGGATTTTGCACATGCAGAAAGGCCAGCTACCTAGAGCTCACTGCTCAATCACAAAATGAGAGTCACACTGACTACAATTGGATGGTTAAGTCCAATGATAATGTACTACTTAAAATAGCATCTTCATATGTTGGATTCAGTACCGGTTTAGTTCTGATTGCCTTCACAAAATCCTTCCTTCAACCTTCAAATGATGTCTGCGTGTATAGCTCTGCTTATTTTCACATATAACTTATTGCAATCCTTTTCTCATTCACATATTAATCTCACAAATGAGATCTTACATTTATACCATAACCTAAGACCAATTTGAATACGTCGGCTCACTAAAAGATATTACAATAAAATCAATTACAAATAAATAAATATCTAATGCATGATGTCGGCTCAATTCATTTACAATAATAATAAATCATCTCCATAATGTGTCATGCTGATCTAGAATAGATATACCTGTCGATGCATATCCTGGACCTATTTGCCGGTAAAAGCAAATATGCAAACCCGAATAAACAATTAACCAAATTGCCAAAACCAAGTGATCGAATAATGTCTTTGATATAACCAAGTAGTCTCCAATTCATTCCAACTACCGGTGAACAATATAATCTACCGGTGAACCAAATACTGGTGACTGTGCATAAGTCTCTGACTTGTCGGTGAACATAACCAAAGATCTCCAAGTGCTGATAAGCATTGACAAGTGATGACAGGTGTTGACATAAATGACAAAACCATATCAACATATCCAAAATGCCAACAATCTCCCCCTTTGGCATTTATGACAACACAAGCTGGAAAAACCATCAAAGTGCCAAAACAAAAATGCCAAAAATCAAAAACCAACAATCTCCCAAAGAGATCATTAACCAGAAATCAAAATACATAATATCTCTCCCCTTAGGAATAATCTCTCCCAAAAAAGAGAAATATAATGTGTTTTTCCATATCAATCTCTCCCCCTTTGACATCAAATTCCAAAGCAATACAAAACCAAATACAAAATACCAACTACTCCCCCTGAGAAGTAGCTCTCCTCATCAAAGGCCAGAATAAAAGATTTTTCTATTAATTCTGTCGGTTGATGACAAACATCAACTGTCTAAGTCTCTATCGGTGGAGTTAGGAATCCAAGTTTCTCTCTGAGATACTCAAATGTTTCTTTAGGCAGAGGCTTAGTAAAAATATCTGCAATCTACTCTTTAGTATTCACATAAACCAATTTCACTTCTTTTGCTTCAACATTCTCCTTTAGAAAATTGAATTTGATAGAAACATGTTTAGTCTTAGAGTGAAAAACTGGGTTCTTTGATATATCAATTGCTGCCATATTATCATAGTAGATAGTTACAGGTTCCTTGCATTTTACCTTTATGTCCTTCAACATTTACTTGATCCATAATACCTATGTACAATTAGTTGTTGTTGCAACATATTCTGATTTTGCTATTGATAGACTTGTACAACTTTGTTTCGTGCTCAACCATGAAATTAGTCTACTTTCAAGAAAAAATTCTCCACCAGTGGTGCTTTTTCTGTCATCCACATCTCTTGCCCAATTAGCATCTATGTATGCACATAAATCAAAATTTTCATCTCTAGAATACCATAAACCAAGATTTGTAGTGCTTTGTAGGTACCAAAAAATCCTTTTCACTGTTGATTCATGATTTTCTTTAGGATTACTCTAAAATCTTGAAACAATACATACTACATTCATAATATCAGGTCTTGTTTGTGTCAAATACAATAAACCTCCTATCATAAACTTGTATCTAGTCAGATTAACAGGTGTAGATTCATCCTTCGAAGGTAGTTTATCAGTTGTAGTCATAGGTGTTCTTACCCATTTACAATTTTCCATGCCAAATTTCTTTAGTAATTCTTTCAAGTACTTATATTGACATAGGAATATACCTTTATCAGTTTGTGAAATCTGCAATCCTAAATAGAATTTTATCTCTCCAATCATAGACATTTCAAATTTTTGCTACATTTTGTTAGAAAAGTCTTTACACAATCCAACTTCTCCTCCAAAGATTATATCATCAACAAAAACTTCAATAACCAAGATGTCATCATTAGTCACTTTGTAGTATAGATTGTTGTCAGCATTACCTTTAGTGTATCCAAGTTTCAAAAGATATTTGTTCAATCTAGCATACCAGGCTCTAGGAGCTTGTGTCAATCCATATAAAGCTTTCTTTAACCTGCAAACCATGTCTTTGTTATCTGTCAAAGAAAATCCATCAGGTTGTTCAATATAAAATTCTTCTTCAAGATCTCCATTCATAAATGCACATTTAACATCCATTTGATATACTTTATAGTTCTTGTGTGTTGCAAAAGCCAATAAAAGTCTGACTGCCTCAATTATAGCTATCGGTGCAAGTTCATTGTAATCAATTCCTTCTTTCTGTGAATATCCCTTACACACTAATCTTGCTTTTTTTTTCTGATTACCATACCATCTTCATTAAGTTTATTTCTGAAAACCCATTTAGTTCCAATTACATTTTTGTCTTTAGGTCGGGGAACTAATGACCAAGTGTTATTTCTTTCAATCTAATATTTATCTTCACATGCCTCATTAATTGATGTAGGTTCAATTTGAGAAATAAGACATACCTCTTCATTTGCCAATCTTCCTCTAGTCATAACTCCTTGAAATTTGTTTCCAATAATCTTATCTTCAGAATGATTCAATCTTACATACCAGGGTGTTTTTACTTATTGTTTTTCTTCAGTGACTGTTGAATCTCTAGATGATGCTGGTGTCACTAGATCACCAATTTGTACTAGTGTATTCATAGTAGATTCATTTGTGATTATCTCTTTTGCCGGTTCAGAGTCTGTGTACCTTGAATTTCCTCTAAACTGTTCATCAATCTTCACATTTGCACTCTCAACAATTTTCTGCAATCTCTTGTTAAAACATCTATATGCCTTGCTCTTAGATGAAGAACCAAGAAATATTCCTTCATCACTTCTAGGATCAAATTTTCCAATATACTCATGTCTTCTAATATAACATTTACTTCCAAATATTCTGAAATATTTAAGAGTAGGAGTATTACCAAACCATAGTTCATGTGGGGTCTTACCGGTTTCACCTCTGATGTCAACTTTATTGAATGTATAAACTATTGTATTGGCCGCTTCTCTCCAGTATATATGAGGTATATTTTCTTTTGATATCATACGTTTGGCTGCATCCAAGATAGTTCTATTTTTCCTTTCCACAACTCTAGTCTATTGGGGTGTTTAGGGTGCTGATAACTATCTTCTGATCCCATTCACTTCATAAAATATATTAAATTCCTTAGATGTGAATTATCCTCCTTTATCTGATCTCAAACATTTGATTTTCTTGCCGGTTTCATTTTCTACTATCACCTTGAATAGTTTGAATTTCCCAAATGTTTCAGATTTTTCCCTGAGAAAAGTAACCCAACACATTCTAGAATAGTCATCAATGATTAGCATAAAATACCTATCTCCTTGTATACTTCTAGTTCTTGTTGTACCACATAAATCAATATGAATTAAATCAAGAACATTGTTAGACTTCTCTAGAATACTCTTGAAAGTTTCTCTAACTTGCTTTCCAAATTGACATTCCTTACATACCAGATTGTGAGGTTTAACAATCTTAGGTAAATCTCTAATTGCCTTAGTAGTACTGATTTTTATAATGCAATCAAAATTTACATGACAAAGTATCTTATGCCATAACCAACTTTCATCAATATGTGAAATTAAACATGTTTGCTCATTGTTGTTCAAATGAAAGACATTACCTCTAGTCTGGTACCGGTTGCAATTTCCAAACCAGTTCTATTTAACATTTTGCATTTACCATTCTTGAATTGTAACTGAAATCCTTTCTCAACTAATTGACCAACACTCAAAAGATTATGCTTCAATCCTTCAACATAGTAAACATTATCAGTATTGTGCTTACCATCAAAAGATATAGTGCCTTTTCCTTTGATCAAACAAGCTTTATCATCTCCAAATATTACTAGACCTCCATTGTAATCCTGAAAGGTTAAGAATTTACTCTTATCACCAATAATATGATGCGAACAACCTGAATCAATAATCCATTCATCCTTATCTTCAACTTTAGCTGCTAGGGCCTGCTCTACCGGTTGAACAATAGGTGTCGATTGATCTTCTTTTATAGCAACAAAAGCCCATCCATTGTCTGTTAGATCCTCATCAGAATCATCAGTAACTTCTTCATTAGCATAATAACAAGATTTGTCTCTATTCTTCCTAAACTTGTATTTCTGATAGTCAGGTTTAGGCTTATATGTTCTTTTAGCTTCTTCTCTTAATCTTGCATGTCTATCAGGACATCTAGAAGCCATATGGCCAATCTTATTATAGTTAAAATATTTAAAGGGTGCTTTACCTTCATACTTACTTCTAATTGGAACTTTGGGCATTTTCCTTGCAAATAGTGCTTCAAGTTCTTCAAGTTCTCTTGCATAAAAGGCTTTCCAATCAGATTTATCAGGTAATGATAATGATGTTGTAGTTGATGATGATGCCTTGAAAGATAGATTTGTCTTGATAGTAGTAACAAGACCAGATTCCTCAAGCTCAAAAGTTGAAAGTTTTCCAACCAAAGTGTCTCTAGATACTGATGCATTAGGCATTGTTCCCAATTCATTTATAGCAGTAACTTTGATTTTATATGTCGGTGGAAAAGCTCTAAAAACTTTAGAAACAATCTCATCTTCACTTAAGGTTCCTCCACAACATTGTATACCCAAAACAATTTCATTTACTCTTTCCATAAAAGCAGAAATTCTTTCTTCTTCTTCTTCCATTTTCAGACTTTCATACTTGACCCAGAAGCATTCAAGTTTTGCAATTTTGACTATGGAATCTCCTTCATTCAATGTTTCTAGTTTGTCCCATATATCTTTAGCAGTAGATCTATCTGACAATCCCATGACTTTTTGATCTGACAATGCGCTCAAAAGTGCTTCTCTTGCTTTGCAATCATTTTCCTCATCTTTAGCCAAGGTAGGTGGATTAGGTTGACCTTGAGTAGGAGCAGTGTAGCCATTATTTGTAACATCCCATATGTCATTTCCATTGCAATTCAAATGTGTCTCCATCCTAATCTTCCATATGCCATAGTTAGTTCCATCAAGTTTCAGACTGTCTGTCCTGAAATAGTTAGAAGACATTGGATCTCCTCAAGTTGTTAAACTTCTATGAAAAGAGGACTAGGCTCTGATACCAATTGTTAGGTCCCAGAGACAACTCAGAGGGGGGGGAGATGAATCAGTTGTCCAATAAATTAAACCAAAATTAACTTAACTAAAACTTAATGCTTAATACTGGTAAAGCAAACTTTATGCCGATAGACAATCTTAACAGTTAATTGAAGTATCGGTAAATATTAGTGCATGAAATAGAAAGACAATAACAACCACAACACATAGCACAAATATTTTGTACGTGGAAACCCTATAAGGGGAAAAACCACAATGGGAAGCCTTACCCACAATCAAATGATACTACTACAGATAGTATGTGTGTACAATATGTATTCTGCACATGCAGAAAGGCCAGCTACCTAGAGCTCAATGCTCAATCACAAAATGACAGTCACACTGACTACAATTGGATGGTTAAATCCAATGATAAGGTACTGCTCAAAATAGCATCTTCATATGCTGGATTCAGTACCAGTTTAGTTATGATTGCCTTCACAAAATCCTTCCTTCAACCTTCAAATGATGTCTGCGTGTATAGCTCTGTTTATTTTCGCATATACCTTATTGCAACCCTTTTCTCATTCACATATTAATCACATAAATGAGATCTTACATTTATACCATAACCTAAGACCAATTTGAATAGGTCGGTTCACTAAAAGATATTACAATAAAATCAATTACAAATAAATCAATATTTGATGCATGATGTAGGCTCAATGCATGTACAATAATAATAAATCATCTCCATAATGTGTCATGCTGATCTGGAATAGGTATACCTGTCGATGCATATCCTAGACCTATTTGCCAGTAAAAACAAATATGCAAACCCAAATAAACAATTAACCAAATCGCCTAAACCAAGTGATCAAATAATGTCTTTGAAATAACCAAGTAGTCTCCAATTCATTCCAAGTGTCGGTGAACAATAGAATCTGTCGGTGAACCAAATATTGGTGACTGTGCATAAGTCTCTGACTTGCCGGTGAACAAAACCAAAGATCTCCAAGTGCTGATAAGTGTTGACAAGTGATGACAGGTGTTGACATCAATGACAAAACCATATCAACATATCCAAAATGCCAACACAATTGACTTCAATGACAACATATCATTAATGCAATCTCCATGCAAAATGCCAACACTTCTACCCACACGACTATCAAATATGTCTTTTATCTCCTTATTGAAAGTAGGTGTTGGAATATTCCACTATGCTTTGACCACTTCATCTTCAATACTTCCTTCATGATAATCTATCAAATCTAAAATATTCAATATATGTGAAATGCTAAGTTCACTTGGAAACTCTAACTTATAATAATTTCCTAAATCATGTTTCTTCAGGATTTTTCATGACCCGAATTTCTTCATCTTCAACTTATTATGCATTCTCACTGAAATTCCTTATATTTCCTTTTTTGATCTAGCTAAGCCTTGTGCTGAATACTCATCTTATTAATATGTTTTTTCACTTCTTCTTGCAAATTCTTCAGGTGCTCTACAAATTCTTGAACTTTAGCAGTACTCTTTCCTCTTTTGTCTATCTTCCTTAACTTTCTAGGACTACTTCCATATACAATCTAGAATGGTAGTTTACCAATGATCCTATTGATAGAATTATTGTATGCAAACTCTTATTATGGTAAATGTTAGGGTTCCCACAGATACTGAGAGGGGGGGGTGAATCAGTATCTGACCGGTAATGTAATTTTCTTTAGACAAAACATGCAGAACATAAAGTAACAGTGTACCGGTATGCAAGAATTAATGTAATGAACAGAATCAAAAACATCCACATAAAAGAACACCATAACACAAGATGTTTAATGAGGAAACCCGGTGTGGGAAAAACCTCGATGGGATTTGTGACCCACAATATTCACTTACTGGCCAATAAGAGAATATTACTTACAATAGGGGCCTGCACATGCAGGAAGGCCAACTGCCTAAAGCACACTGCTCAGTAAGAAGTCACACTGACTTACAATGAGGATTAAGCTAATCCAATATTCTGTACTACTTTACAATAGCATCTTCAATGCCAGATTCAATACCGGTTCTTGCTCTGTTCTTTACATATACCCTTGACCTATAATTTGCACATTAGGTCTGCCTAATAATTTTCTTTATGCTCGCTTCCCTATATGTCTACAAATGTCTATAATGATCTCCTTTATATACAAGAGTCATTTTACAATTTGCCAAGTCAGCTTACAATAATAAACAAAATATTACATATCAAAAATCATGTCGGCCTTTGTGTCAATATACATCTTTTCTTCTGTGCCAATGTA
Organism: Cryptomeria japonica; assembly: GCF_030272615.1. Classification (NCBI taxonomy): domain Eukaryota; kingdom Viridiplantae; phylum Streptophyta; class Pinopsida; order Cupressales; family Cupressaceae; genus Cryptomeria; species Cryptomeria japonica. Next base: position 511,607,820 of record NC_081409.1, read on the forward strand.
CATCTTTTCTTTTGTGTCGGTGTCGGTGCTGGTGTAGAGTGGTCTTGCTGATGCCGGTGCACTATCTTGCTTGAATAATGCTTTGCTGGTAGAATGTCTTGCTGGTGCCATAGGATTGCAAGGTTGCCATCAATGACAAAACCTTCAATCACACACAATGTCTCATTGGAGTGTCCATATGCCAACAATCTCCCCCTTTGGCATTGATGGCAACACTCATGAGAAATTTCAAAAAGATGTCCAAAAATGTGTAGACCAAAAATTTACCAAAAAAAATGAGGGACTCCCCCTGAGCATATGATCCCTGTGTTTTGAATTTTCTCATCCTACTTACTGGATATATAGCAAGTAGTTTTTCTATTTTTATTTTCTTATCTAGTTCAATTACTCCTTACCTTTTGGCCTCAAGTCTTTTGTATAAGTCATTAGGAATTTCATTTAAGACTTGCATCAAAAACTTTTTAAACATGTCCATGTGTAATATTACACTCTCCTCAACTTGCCCTTTCTCATCAGCTGATAAGGTGTCATAAATTCTCCCTATGTTCTTCAGTTTTCCTTCCTCTGTGATCTCATTTAACAAAATTTCTAGAGGTGCCAAGTCAGTTGTTGCCTTTTTCTTTTTCTTAGGGGTTAGCTTCTTTTTAGGTGTGACCTTTCTAACCGGAGATCTCACAACTTGTTGCTTCCGCCTTGTCCTTCTAGGTGAAGGATTGGTTTCCAGTGAGGGATCTCTTTTCCTAACAACTCTTTTAAAAGTTGCTGGCATATCTCCTTCTAAGGATGTACCTATCGGTTATAGATGAGCTTTAGGTTGTGGGGCTGCCAACTCATCTTCAGTTATGCCGGTTTTCTTTAATATTTCTTCCTTTATGGATTTTGCTTGTCTAGATCCTTTTCTCACAAAGGCTTCTACCTTCTTCACTCTTTTCTTTGATTGAATTTGGCTTTCTATGGTTTCAGCACTACCAAATATTTCTTCTTTAGGTTCATTGGGGGCTTCCAGAAGTGCTTTGGCATAAGTTTCAACTATGTAGTCATTTGTTTCATAGCCCATTTCTGTTACCTAGATTGTCTTGGGGATGACTGCTTCCATCCATATTTCATCCTTTTTGATAACAAAGCATATATCATCTTTGTATTTGTCTACAATCTTTTGTGATAACCTTGTCCTTTTCTTCATTTTTGTCTTTAGTGCTTGGAAAAAGTCATGAATGATGTTTTCCTTATTCTCGCCCATGGTATTGAACAATTATGTCAGTTGCTTTCCTACCGGTATGTCATATCCAAAATCTTTATATCCTATACCGAGAACTTGTTTTGTTATATGAAGCATTAGACACACTAACAAATTTCCAAATCTAAAGGTTCCTTTGTTATCCTTCTTTATCTTCCCAAGGTTGTCTATCAGTTCATCCTTTAGCCATTCACAAATGTCAATTTTTACATTGTCTGGTATCATGTCATAAGCACTCTTGATGCATAAAATTGAAATTGAGTTAAGTCTATTGGCATGAGTGGCTTTGTAACCTAATATCATGCTTATGAATCTCACATTTGTATCCTTTACATCATTAACCCTTAAAGATCTTTTATCAGATGTTGGTGATCTTATGAATTGTATCTAACCAGAAAAATTCTCCATGAACTCTGCTTAATACTATCCTAATCACATCCTTAGGAAATTCAGGAATACTAAGGATTTCTGTGAATCCTAGGGTTTCAATGATTTTGTGTTCAGCTTTGATATTGCCGGTATCATCACATATCTCAGTTTTGTACATGGTTTTGATTTCCTCATCTCCTAGCTCTTCAATATTGCAGTGAATATACAATCTAGGGTCTTTAGCATATACAACACCTTTAGGGATTTGAGAGAATGCACCTAAGGTATCATCTTTCTTTGCTATTTTAGGGACCAACTGAAATACGGGGCTAGGTCTTTTAATTACTTCCACAACAGTAGGATTCACTATGTATTCAATTACAGAGGAGGATGCCATGATAAAATACCTTTTTCTATCTTGGATGAATGATTGCTTGGAGTGTGCTTGCTTCTTGCTCGAAATGCCTTAGCCTGGAAATCTTCACGCTCTCTGAAAGTTTGAAATCATGGTGAAATGAAATGGAGCCAAAACCTTATTTTATAAAGTCTTTTTCGCTACCTACCACATTAATTGCTTGCCAGTAATGTATTAGCTTAACTTTATTTGCCAGTAATGAGTGTTTTTCAACTTCTTTTCTCTAACTGAGGGAAGAATAGCACATGTGTCATTAGATTGCCAAACCCTCAAGATAATTTTCTTCAATTAGATAAAGAACTTCTTGTTGGTGGAGCACTACTTTGTCCTATCGGTGGAGTATCACATTGTCCTTTCGGTGGAGCATTTGTTGGCTCTACTAGTGGAGGAGTATTCCCAATATTTAGATCAACTTTTCTAATCCATTGCTTTGAGAATTCTTGCTTAACCTCTTCAACCTTTTCTTTACCTTTCAAGCTTGTACTTTTGTTGTCCACCAGTGTACCTTTACTTCTACAAAATTTAGCAATATGACCAATCTTGTTACATGCATAACAAGTTACATTATTTTTCTGAATAGCTTTCCCATAACCTATGCCGGTTTGTGTTCTGCATTGATTTGATAAATTTCCAAATCTTCCACAAACATAACATCTTACATTCATTATGCAGTTTTCAGAGTTATGGCCAACTTTGTTGCATTTGGAGCATTGACCGGTGGGAGGATTGATATTCTGATAATTCCTAGATCTACATTCATTTTCCCTATGACCATATTTATTACAGTTAAAGCATTTTCCATTGAATTTATAAGTATTAGGAGGTCTTACCGGTTTGTTGTGATCCTGAGTATTTGCAGTATCAGAGCTTTCTCCAACTTCAAATCCAATTCCAGAAGTGTCACCTTTGGGTTTTTGATTCTTCAATAAGGTACCAAGTTCTTCTGAGCTTTTCTTGAATTTTTCTTTGTGTTGATTTGTAGTTTCCAATTCCCTTTCCAAGATTTCTTTTTATCTCATTAGTTCATTCGAGTCATTCTAAGTATGCATCAGATCTGTCCTCAACATGTCATTTTCATAGCTAAGTCTTGTGTTCTCATTTGCTGCATCACTTAGTCTTCTAGTCAATTCTTCTTCATTCTTCTTTCTATCCTCAATCTCTTTGCAAAATCTCATAGTCATATCCTGCATTTCATTTTTTGTTGTCATGATCTCTTGTTTCAACTTGCTTATCATATCATTAAGTGATTCCTTTTCATCATTCTCATTTTGCAATTTTTCACAAAGTTCTCTTCTCTTATTTCTTGTAATAGTAAGATTTTCTTGAAGTGCCTGAATGATATCCTGAGCTGCTTTTAAATCATCTTCTAATTTGATATTTTTTAACTTCTCTACATCATAATCAGTAAGAGCTCCTTCAAGTTGCTTCATCAGATTTTCCATTTTTACCGGTGCCAAGATCTTCCTCAAGCTATTAGGCTTCTAAAAATAGAGGACCAGGCTCTGATACCAATTGTTAGGGTTCTGATAGATACTGAGAGGGGGGGGTGAATCAGTATCTGACTGGTAATGTAATTTTCTTGAGACAAAACATGCAGAACATAAAGTAACAGTGTACCAGTATGCAAGAATTAATGTAATGAATAGAATAAAAAACATCCACATAAAAGAACACCATAACACAAGATGTTTAACGAGGAAACCCGGTGTGGGAAAAACCTTGGTGGGATTTGTGACCCACAATATTCACTTACTAGCCAATAAGAGAATATTACTTACAATAGGGGCCTACACATGCAGGAAGGCCAACTACCTAGAGCACACTACTCAGTAAGAAGTCACACTGACTTACAATGAGGATTAAGATAATCCAATATTTTGTACTACTTTACAATAGCATCTTCAATGCCAGATTCAGTACTGGTTCTTTCTTTTTTCTTTACATATACCCTTGACCTATAATTTGCACATTAGTTCTGCCTAATAATTTTCTTTATGCTCGCTTCCCTATATGTCTACAAATGTCTATAATGATCTCCTTTATATACAAGAGTCATTTTACAATTTGCCAATTTGGCTTACAATAATAAACAAAATATTACATATCAAAAATCTTGTCGGCCTCTATGTCGGTATACATCTTTTCTTTTGTGCTGGTGTACATCTTTTCTTCTATGCCAGTGCCGGTGCCAGTGTAGAGTGGTCTTGTTGATGCCGGTGCACTGTCTTTCTTGAATAATGCTTTGTCGGTAGAATATCTTTTTGGTGCCATAGGATTGTAAGGTTGCCATCAATGACAAAACCTTCAATCACACACAATGTCTCATTGGAGTGTCCATATGCCAATAGTAAAATCATATCCTATCCCTTGGGTTTATCTCCTAATAAGAATCTCAATAGGTTACACAAACTCCTATTAACCATTTCGGTCAACACATCGGTCTATGAATGGTGCATTGAACTAAATGTCAAATCCATCTTCAACTTTTTCCATAATATCCTCCAAAAGTACCCAACAAACTTGGTATCTTGATCTGAAACATCTGAAACTATACTTTTTGGTAGACAGTTTAGTCTCACTAACTCTCTAAAAAAATAAGTTACCACATGAACAACATCATTACCTGGCACTTCAAAAGATCTCCTACTATTTCCAAAAATTTGCCACACGCTTTGTAGGTTACTTAGGGCGATAATTTGAGTTGCAAAAGGAAAGAAGTTCTAAATTTGCAGAGAAACAGAGTCGACATCCTGCATCCAAAAATGGGAGGAGATCTAAGATGCGAAGAACTTGATAACACATCGACCTGGAAAGCAATGCCTAAAGTCTGGGCAAAGCTGGAAAAGGGCCATCTCACCAGCTTCATGGAAAAGCTTGAGGACTATGACAAAGGTAGGGTCAACCTAGCTGTTTCCAAGATTTCTAAAAACTACTCTAATGTCTCTTTTAAACTTTACAGAGTTAAATTTAAGTTGGATGCTGGGCTTATTTCTACTGTAACTAGTATGCCCCACTCTGGGCTCAACTTCTTTTCAGACCTCAAGGTCTCCAACAATGTCATTACCCTGTTCTCGCGTAAAGAGAAAGAGTGGGCCAAAATTGGCAAGGCTACTAGGGGCTACTACGATGTTGCAAACATCAAGAAGTTGTGGGGCTTGGTCTAGAATGCAATCATGGAGTATATTATGGTCAAAGGTCATTTCTCCAGGGCCCACACTTACCACTTCATGCTCTTGAACCATTTTAGACATGACAAAAAAGTGTCTTTGCCCTACTACCTTTTTCGATCCCTCTCTAGGTCCCTAAATAAGCACATGTCAAACCCTTCTAGCCTGGTTGTCCACTGCGGGCTCCTACTGCTCATCTATGAGCATTGCAAAACCCTTGCTCTACAGGAAAATAAGTGGATATCCGCCTCCCCTGGTAAAAGGAGGATGGAAGAGGGAGATACTAGCAAGGAGAAGGCGTCATCCAACAAGAAAAGGAAAAGCTCCCACGGGTTGGAAACTGAGGACATTATCAAGGAAAGCATTGGTATGGAGACAGATGACTCCAACGGAGAAGACAGCTGGAAGGAAGAGGAACTATGCAATGAAGAAGAAAGTGGAGATTTCAAGCCTAGTCAAGGTAGCCCTATTCCAAGTGATCACCCTGGTAAGGACAATAGCCATCTAATGGAGGAGACAGCTCCCAAGGATAATGAGGAAACTAAAGTTAATTCTAAGAAGGAAACAAATAAATGCTCTGAGAAGAACCTGGCTGAGGAAGGGGATAGCAAGGCTAAGGATAGTGCTGGCGAGGGGCTTATCCTGGGTAATCTCAAGAAGCTCTCAGAGGCTAGAATGAATTTTGATAGACGGACTTACAAAACCTTGAAAAACCTAGAGAAGCAAGGGATAAATTTGGATAAAAAGAGGGAGGATGAAAACAAAGAGCATACTACCTAGAAGTAGGAAATGGAGAATAAGGTAAAATCGTTGGAAGAGGGAAAAGAAGCGATGAAAAATCTGATGGGAATTATCCCACAAAAACTTGGAAGACATTGCGAAGGTCTTTGACCATACTCCTAAATCGGTTGTGGACCTTGACCTTGAGGAGGAGACCATCCAGACTTGAAGTGGTGCTGATGCTACCCCGGCGGGCAAAACTGCTAAGAGAACCAGGGCTAGTATCAAGAAAGCTATGGCTGTTGTGGCCAAGGACACTCCCAACCTCAAAGACAACATCAAAGAGCTACAAGAAATTAGCAGCACTCTGGCTAAAGCCCTGGATAAAATCTGATTCCTGGACGGCCTGCTGGCTTTTAGGGGCTTTTGTGGGTTTTTCCCAGTTTTCTGCTGGTTTTTTGCTTTTGTTATGTTTCTCTCTATTTCTCATGGCTTTGCTATTTTAATCTTGCTTGTATAGGGTTTCGATGCCCCTTCAAAACTTGCTTTTTCATTAATCAAAAATATCATTAGTCTTCTTACAAGGAATAAAATATGCCATCTTCATTAATCTAACTACCACAACAAAAATGGAATCATGAGGTCCTTGAGCTCTCAATAAACCAAGAACAAAATTCATACTAATATCCTCCCATGAATTTTGTAGTATAGGTAATGACTAATATATCCTTGTATTTTGCTTTGTTTCTTTTGTTGTTTTACATATTCTACAGTTTTGCACAAACATATTAAAGTATTTCTACAATTGTGGCCAATAATAATGCCCTATGATAAGAGGAATGGTCTTATCTTGACCAATGTGTCCAACCAACCCTCCTTAATGCTTCTCCTTAATTAGGTTCTCCCTCATGGAAATCTTTGAAATGCATAATTGGCTTCCTTTGCATAGCATACCATATTAGATTAAAAAAATTCAACCACTTGGTCTTGTCTAAAGTAATAGTCTCCATGCAAGCTCTCCAAGCCTCTCCAAAAATAAGATCCTCTGAATACAACATCTTGAGGTCATGGAACCCAACATTTTTTATCTGTATTTTTGTCAACAAATTTTGGCTTCTACTCAAGGCATTTGCAAATTTTTTAGAGGGTAAAAGTACAATATTATGTCATGTTTCAGGCTAACTTATTAGCAATAGTGAATTTAAGTTTTTCTAACTAAAAATTAATTTTAGTCAAACATATGGTCTATATAGATTCATTATAGATAAGTTATATATGGACCACAACTTTTCGAATTGGAAGTGTCTACAAAATGTAAATTTTATATCATTTTGGGTCTAATTACCAATTTTTTATTTTTATTTTTTCAAAAAATCGATGTTTCAACAACTCCTACTCTTATAAATATTGATTTTTTGAAATGTAAAAATACCATTTTATAGATCTACAAGTGAATATTCCAAAATATATCTCTTTTAATATTTTAATTATTTTTTATATTTTACATTTGATTTTTATTGAAAGTAGGTCATCACCACTTAAATATAAAATTGATTATCTTGACAAGAAAAATACTAAAATTTATTTAACTTTTTTTAAAAATATGATGCACTATAGAAAATAATCTATGCCAAGATGATATAATTCTTTTATAATTTGGATAAATAATGAATAAAAAAGGTGGCAACAAATGGAAAGAGTTATATTTTAGTACACACTTTTCAAATTTATTGAAAAATATATATTTTTAAAAAATAGTAAAAGATATATCCATGCACTAAAATTTCAAGTTATCAATATAAAAAATAAAAGTGAAGGAAAAAAAGGTAAACTTTATTAGATAAAATGTGGTGGCTTATGTAACTTCAATTTCAACATTTTATAAATTATAGTGTCTACTTTATACAAAAACATTTTCAAATAATTTTTTATATTTTTATAAAAATACAAACATAAAATACACAAAAGAATATACATTTTATTAGTTTACATCATTTCAAAATTCAAAACATATATTTCACTTTCTATTGATTCAATTTAAAAATTTGAATCATCATTTACCATTTCTTTTATATAAGTTTGACTTTGCAAAAACTCAACCCACTTTAAATGCCTTTGATTCAACTTTCCTTGACTATTCAAATATTGTAAAGCTTGATGATCAGTAAATAAAACAAACTCTTTTGGAAAAAGATAATGTCTCCACTTCTTAAATGCCTAAACTATAGCATAAGACTCCTAATCATAAACAAAATGTTTTCTCTTAGCATCATTCAACTTTTCACTAAAATAAGCAATGGGTTTACTTTCCTGACTCATAATAGCTGTAATGGCATCGCCACTATTGTCACAATCTAGTTGAAATGCCTTATTGAATTTTGGAAGTGCCAAAACAATTTTCTCTGTAACTTTTCTTTTCAACAAATCAAAACTCTTTGTTTCTGCTATAGTCCACTTAAAATCTTTTCTATCCCCTCTCATTGTTTTAGTTAGGGGTCCACAAATACTACTAAAATTCTTGATAAACATTCTATAGAAAACTAGCCAAACCATGAAAAGAACTCACCCTAGTAGCACTTGCTGGGGTAGGCCATTCAAGGAGAGCCTTTAATTTTTATAGCTCCATTTTAAGACCATCTGCTGAGACAAAAAGTCCTAGATACACTAAATCCTCCAAAAACTACAATTTTTTAGGTTAATCAATAACCTTTCTTCTCTTAACTTCTCAAGGACCCTTTGAATATGCATTATATTTTGCTCCAATGTTTTACTAAAAATCATAATATCATTCAATTAAACAATAACAAATTTACCCTTAAATACTTTTAGTACCTTGTTCATGACCCGCGTGAATGTGCTCATTGAATTTGTTAGCCAAAAAGGCATGACTAACCACTCATACAAGCCCTCCTCAGTTTTTAAGGTTATTTTCCATTCATCTTCTTCTCTAATCTAGATATGGTGATATCCACTCTTTAAATTTATCTTTATAAAGTAATTAAATCCACTCAAACAATCCATAATATCATTCATCCCTCGTAAGGGAAATATATGCTTGATAGTAATCTTATTCATATCTTGGGATTTTGCACACATCCTCCATTCCACACTTTTTTTTGCTACTAGTATTGTAGGTACCGCACATGGACTCAAACTCTCTTGAATCAACCCTTGCTACAATAACTCTTTCTCTTTTCTATTCACCTCTTCACTCTATGTTGGAGTCATTCTATGGGTTTCCATATTCGGCAAATTGGCCCCAAGATTTATGTTCATTTGATTTTTAATATTTCTCATTGGTGGTAATCTATTAGTTACACTATCTAATACAATATCATGAAACTTATCCCACAAATTTTCAAATTCCATAGGTATATCTTCTAATTCTTCTTTGTTAGCTTTAGGGAAAAAACAAAAACACAAATGCTCATGCTTCATGCCATCTAGAAATTTTCTTCAATCAACTAAACACATTCTTGCATTAGTGCATACCCTTTTCTTTGTCTCCTTCAATGGCTTTGGCTAGTGTCAAACTCCATCCTTTGTCAAACAATAGGTATTTGCATACCCATCATTTATTGCATGATGATAAAAATTTTATAGTCTCCCTAACAACATATGAAAATTTTTCATAGGAATACTGTCACACAATACCTCATCATTATAGTTTCCAATATTGAACTTTACCAAACATTTCTCATTGATCAAAGCCTTATGGTCCTTCTACAACCAGATAATTTGATAGTGATTTGTGTGCCTTCTTCTTTCTAACTTTAATTTACTAACCATTTCTTATTAAAAAAGGTTATCATTACTACCACCATCTATAATAACATTGCAAAATTTAACATTACAATTACATATTGTGCAAAATAGATTCTTCCTTTGGGCTAGTTCTTTCTCATCCTTTAGCAAGGCTCTTCTAGTAACATGAACCTCTCCTCTCTTTGCATCTTCAAAATTTGTAGATTTAACAACTTCATCTACATGGGCAACTCATGTGTTACCCTTAGTTCTTCTATATGTCCTCCCTTGATGTTGAGTAAACTCATAGGATCTATGTCGATCTTATTCATAGTAGAAACATGTTCCACAAAAGACTTCTCTTCGTGGTCCTCATCCTCTCCCTCTTCCTCTTTGATCACCATTATTTTGATCATGGGGATAGTAGGAATTATTTCCCCTTTGATTCTAATTGCTACTAGATTCTTCATTCTTCTTCTTGTCTTCATTTTGACCTCCATAAGACTGTGCACTAGTCTTTCGATCATGATTTCTTCCATTTTTCTTGATCTAGAATATTTTATTTATCTTATATTCTACCTTCAAAGAAAATTGATATGCATCTTTAATGGTAGACAATCTTAGTAGGCTTAACTCTTCTTCAATACTCATCTTCAACCCATTTATGTAACAAGCAACTTTCTCCTTGTTGGCCTCAGAATGGCATGTTCTAATTAGGACTCGATAGAATTCTTTTGTATACACTTTGATAGATTCTCCTGGTTATGGGTAAACGTACAAAGTTGTGTCACACTTTTATAAAGGAAATGGTCAATGTTGATTCAATTTTTAAATCAAATCAATAGAAAGTGAAATATGTTTTGAATTTTGAAATTATGTAAACTAATAAAATTTATATTCTTTTGTAATTTTTATAAAGTAAACACTATAATTTAGTTGCTAATAAAATGTTGAAATTGAAGTTACAAAAGCCACCACACTTTATTTAGTAAATTTTACCTTTTCTTGTATAGTGATAACTTGAAACTTTAGTGTATGGATATATTTTTTACTATTATAAATAAATATATATTTTTTACTATTTTTAATAATTAACTTAGTAAACTGAATCAACCACTAACACCACTACTCGCTTTGGCTATGTTTATTTTTCAATAGATTTAAAAAGTTATGTGTGCTGAAATATAACTTGTTTCAATTCCCACCACCTTTTTTCTTAATTATTTATCCAAATTAGAAAATAATTATATCATCTTGATATAGATTCTATTCTCTATTGCATCATATTTTAAAAAAAAAATTTAAACAAATTTTAGTATTTTTTCTTGACAAGATAGTCAACCTTATATTTTAGTGCCGATGACCTACTTTCAATAAACATAAAATATAAAATATAAAAAAATAATTAAAATATTAAAAGATATATATTTTGGAAAATTCACTTATAGATCTATAAAAGGGTATTTTTACATTTCAAAAAAATATTATTTATAAGAGTAGGAATTGTTGAAACATCGAGTTGTTTTTACTTTTAATTTTTTTTTGGTAATTAGACCCAAAAGTGGTATAAAATATATATTTAGTATACACTTCCAATTGGAAAAGTTGTGGCCCATATATAGCTTAGCTTTAATGAATCTATATAGACCATATGTTTGACTAAAATTAAATTTTAGTTAGAATTACTTAAATTCACTTGTGATGACAAGAAATCAAGTTCATAGTCCATAGGAATAAATTGTCTTTTCTATTTGTCCACCATCCAATCCCAACTTGTTATTTTCTATTTTCCTCTTCTACTTCTCTCTAATTGAACTTCTTTCCACCAAATACTTGCATAACCCTTTAACTTAGTCTTTGCAAACTTGACCCTTTTAGGATCACCCACTTCTTCATACTCAAAATATTCTTCCATATCATTGATCCAACCAATCAACTCTTATGGATTAAGATTTCTAGAAAATACAGAAACTTCAATTTTTGGCCTTTTTCAAAACTTCAAAATGGCTCTCAATATCTATCCTCATTAGGATTTCTAGTTACTTCTTGTTCTTCTTCTAATTGAACTTCTTCAGACTCATCCTCACTTTCACTTATTTTCCTAATTTCAACTCCTCTATGGATCTCCTCTTGTAGTGCTTGAACTTGTCTATGGAGGGATCTAAAATGCTCTTCTACCACACCAACATTTCTTCCATCGTGGTTCCTTTTTGGAGACAATTTTCTCACTTTTATCACAAAACTACAACCACTATCATGGTGTAAACTCCCTCACATTTGGTGTTTTGTTTACATACTCCAGAACTTTTTCTCTAATAACACTCGATAAAGGGTAATTCATTTACAAATCCAATTACACAATAAGATAGATAAGTAATAAAAAAGTGGAGGAAAGGAAACACTTGCTTTCTATTATCTTAATGAAATAGAATTACAACACTTAGAAAATAACATGCTAGAGCCACATGGGCTTTCTTATTACAATATTTTGCAAGTAGAGACAAAATCTTCATAATTGTAACTATCTTTTGTCACCCTCATTCACCTTCTTTATCTAGAACATATAATCACCATAGAATTTTCTAGAAAGAGGAATCCCCTATTTTTGAGTGACAAAACCTCAACCAACCAACTTTCAACTTAAAAAAACATTTTAATAAATTTTTGGTATGTGAAGCTTTAATGGTCATAACTCACAAACTAGTTGTTAGATCTTCAATCATCATACATCATTGGAAATATTGTGAACAGGCCTATAGTTGCATAGTGTTCTCAAACAAACTCTGGTCAACTTTTTAGCTCATCTAAAACCTTAAGGCCCTCAAAAATGTATTTTAACTTTTATTGGAGAAATTTCATAGAAAAATTAAAGTATCTCTTGAATGAAACAAGATATTTGGATAATTACTTCACTATTGGTTTTATTTCACCATCTAAGAGGTCTATGTAAGATTTTGTGCAAAACTAACTACATACTAAAATAGTAATCCTTCCAAAATAGTAACCCTTCCAAAAATAGTAAACTTGTCATTATTATCCCTTATTGAAAAACTAAACTATGTTTTTGGGTGATGCAATATTACTCTTACACCCTAGATTCTCCTGCATGAAACACCTTGGGTAATTTGAGAAGTGACTTTGTCACATCTCAGGTATTCAAAGGAAAATTAAGATGGCCAACCTCTTCCCTTGATAGCCACAATGAATCTTTAATAGGTATTCCTTTCTATTTAACTAGGTACTCTTCATTATGGGTATTTCTTGTGCTTATACCCACATGACTATCCAAGATTTCTTCTATCTCCTCCTTATCTAAAGTAGGTGTTGAAATATTCCACTATGATTTTTCCACTTCATCTTCAATACCTCCTTCATGATACTCTGTCAAATCTAAAATATTAAATACATGAAATGTTCAGTCCAATTGGAAACTCTACCTTATAAGAATTTCCTAAATCATGCTTCTTTAGTTTATGCATGGCCCATATTTATTCATCTTCAACTCTTATATGTTTCCATTGGAAAAATCTCTTTTCTTTTAAATGAACTATGACTTCATCTCCAATCTAAAATTCCTTATATCTCCTTTTTTATTTTCCTTAGCCTTGTACTGAATATTCATCTTAATAATATCTTTACTCACTTCTTCATGCAAATTCTTCAAGTGCTATGCAAAGTATTCAACTTTAACACTACTCTTTTCTCCTTTGTCCATCTTCCTTAACTCTGAAGCATATTTCTTGGACTATTTCCATATACAATCTAGAATGGTAATTTAACAGTTCTCCTATTGAAATAATTATTGTATGCAAACTTTGCATGTGGTAAAATCAAATCCTATCTCTTGGGTTTATCTCCTACTAAGCATCTCTATAGGTTACCCAAACTCCTACTCACCACTTATGTCTGCCCATTGATTTGTGGATGGTGCATTGAATAAAAATTTAAACCCGACTTCAATTTTTTTCACAATATCCTCCAAAGGTACCCAACAAAATTAGTGTCATGATTTGAAACTATACTCTTTGGTAGACCATGTAGTCTCACCACCTCTCTATATAATAAATCTACCACATGTACAACATCATTAGTCTTATTAAAAGGAATAAAATATGTCATCTCCAAGGATTTATCCACAACTAAAAAAATGGAATAATGTCCTCATTGATTCCTCATTAAACTAAGAAAAAAATTCATACTAATATCCTCTCATGTATTCTCTTGTACAAGTAATGATTGATAGAGCCCTGTATTATACATAATTCCTTTTTCCATTTGACATACTCTATTAATTTGCACAAAATTATAACTATTAGATAGTTCAAATAACCGGAAGACAACTGAGAGGGGGGGTGAATCAGTTGTCACGGATTAGCGAAAACATTAGCAATTAAAACTTTAATACCAGAACCCAAAAATTTAATATCATAATAGCAATTAAACCAATTAAGGATAAACAATAATCACAGAATAAATACCATCCACATGACACCAAAATTTATACGTGGAAAACCTGGTAAAGGAAAAAACCATGGTGGGAAGCCTGCCCATAGTCAGATAATACTTCTGTATTAAGTATGTGAATTACAATCGAGGGGCTTTCACTTGCAGGAAGGCCAACAACCAAGAGCGCACTGCTCATCACAAAAGGAGCCTCACTAACTACATAGAAATCCAGACTACAATCCGAAGAAGTGTTGAACTACAAAAGATAGCATCTCCTATGCCTAAGTATAGTTCTAATTAAGCTCAATACCGTAAGACTAAATCCTCTTACATAAACCCAATCCGATCTCCAATGATAGACCAAATCCTCTGCCTGAATGATATTACATTATTTGCACACTACATCCCTTTTCCATAACCATATATGATCTACAATGAGATCTTACATATATATATATAAATCCTCGACCATAAATAATCAGGTCAACCACTAGACAATAAACCAATTACATAATTACAAAACATGTCGGCCTTAGACCAAACAAATAATATCCAACACATAAGACATCCCAGAAATGCATCGAGAGGTCCAATCCACACGTTACATTAAAGTTGATCCATAACCTAGTTCAACCGGGACCCATTATAGGTCCACACGCTAAAGAAATGATCTCCATCTGCCAAGTCTCGAACATGATTACCAACAACATCTTGAAACTCTACTAGAAGCTACACCAACAACACTTATGCAATTCATCAAGGATCTTCATCAAAATCTCTATCGGTGAAACCCTCGCCGAAACCATAAGCCAATCTTTGAGGCAAACATGATAGCATCTGATCACCAGACCAAAGCCAACTTACTGAATATGAAATGAGTATCATGAATAAGCCAATTCCATAACCAAATCATACCAGGGCCTATCAGATCATGCCAGATCCAAACCAACAAGAAACCACTCAAACTAACGAGACCAGAAGGGTGTAGGTAAAGTATCCAAACAGCTAGTATTGGCATCAATAACAAAACACCAATGCAACACATAATCAATTCCACCAAATGGCCAACAATCTCCCCCTTTGGCATTGATGGCAACACTAGATGTGAAAAACATATAAGTGTTAAGAAATGCCAAACAAGTCTCCCCCAATGGAAGACAACCAACAATCTCCTACTCAAAGATATAGCAATGAAGTTCTAAAATAAATACCAAACTCATCATGTGAATAATATCTCTATAAAGCTCTAAATTATACATATATCTCTCCCTTTTTATTTTCCTCAACAATATCTCTCCCCCTTTTATTTTTCTTTTTCACATCAATATCTCTCTCCCTTTGACATTAATGCCATAAATTTGACAAAAAATATCAAAGCAAAAATATAAACCTCTGAATCACAAAGTTGACTACTCCCCCTGAACAGTAGCATCCCAAAATCAGTGTCATAATGAATAGTATATCTGATAATGCATACCGTACTGATGCCCAACCACATCAATCAAGTCTCTATTGGAGGGGAAAAAACTCCCAATCTGTCTCTCAGTTACTCAAATGATTTTTTAGGCAAAGGTTTAGTGAAAATATCTGCAATCTATTCTTTAGTGTTCACAAAACCCAAATCTAACTTCATTTGCTTCCACCTTTTCCTTCAAAAAGTTGTACTTGATAGAAATATGTTTTGTCTTAGAATGAAATACTGGATTCTTTGATATATCAATAGCAATAGAGTTATCATAGTGAATAACTACCCGTGCATTACAATCCACCTTTATATCTTTCAACATTTTCTTCATCCATAAAACTTGTGTACAGTTAGTAGCAACAACAACATGCTTAGCTTCAGCAGTAGATAAAGAAGTACATGATTGTTTCTTTCTGATCCATGAAACCAAATTCTTTCCAAGAAAGAAATCTCCACCAAAAGTACTTTTCCAGTCATCAACAGCTCTAGCCCAATCAACATTTGTATATGCACATAAAGTGAAGTTATCATTCTTAGGGTACCACAAACCATATTTTGATGTACCTTGCAAGTATCTAAAAATCCTTTTCACCACACTCTCATGATTCTCTCTAGGATCACTCAATACAAACAACATTCATTATGTCTGGCCTAGTCTAAGTCAAATAAAGCAGACCTCTAATCATAGATTTGTATCTTGTATGATTTACCATTGCAGAAACATCTTTTCTTGTGAATTTATCACTTGTAACCATAGGAGTACTTGCTAGTTTAGAATCTCCCATACCAAATTTCTTCAACAATTCCTTAGCATACTTAGTTTGACAAATGAAAATACCTTTTTCAATCTAAGTAATTTGTAAACCTAAGAAAAAATTCATCTCACCAATCATAGACATCTCAAACTCTTTCTCCATATTCTTACAAAATTATATGCATAACTTATCTTCACCTCCAAAAATAATGTCATCAACAAATACTTCAATAATCAGTATATCATCATCAGTGATTTTATAATATAAATTATTGTCAGCACTACCCTTAGTAAAACCAAGCTTGAAAATATATTTATCCAACCTTGCATACCAAGCTCTAGGTGCTTATTTCAATCCATATAAAGCTTTCCTTAGCCTGCAAACCATGTTTGTATCATCTGATAGTGAAAAACCATCAAGTTTCTCAATATAAACTTCTTCATCAAGATCCCCATTCAAAAATGCACATTTAACATCCATATGATAAACCTTGTAGTTTTTATAAGCAACATAGGCAAGAAATAATCTTACAGCTTCAATCCTAGCTACAAATGCAAAAGTCTCTCCATAATCAATTCCTTCCTTCTAAGAATATCCTTTACAAGCCAATATAGCCTTATTCCTTATAACTTGACCATCCTCATTTTACGTATTCCTAAAAACCCATTTAGTTCCAATAACATTCTTATTTTTAGGTTGGGGAACCAAAGTCCATGTTTTATTTTTCTCAATTTGATCTATTTTTTCTTCCATAGCTTTCAACCAATATTCATCGTTACATGCCTCAATTACTGATACTAGTTCAACTTGTGAAATTAAACATACCTTATTAGTTGCTAGTCTTCTTCTTGTCATTACTCCATTATTCTTATCCCCAATGATCAAATCTTCTAAATGATTGAATCTCACATACCTAGGAGTCCTCTAACTCTCTGTTCCTCTTCCTTGATCTTCAATTACTGTAGAATTTTTTGATACTGTCAGAGTAACTGGTTCAACACTCTATTATGGTAAAGGTTCTACCGGTTTAGATATAATCATTTCCACTGCCGGTTCCTTCTCATCTACTTTGACATTAGCACTCTCCACAATTCTCTGCAATCTATTGTTATAACATCTATATGCCTTGCTTTCTTTAGAATAACCAAGAAATATGCCTTTAGCACATCTAGGATCAAATTTGCCAATGATATCATCTCTCCTGATATAACATTTACTACCAAATATTCTGAAATACTTAACTGTAGGTGTATTTCCAAACCATAATTCATAAGGTGTCTTACCAGTTTCTCCTTGTATATGTACTATGTTGAATGTATAAACTGCTATGCTCACTACTTCTCTCTAGTAGATATGAGGTAGACTAGCTTCCATCATCACTGTTCTAGTAGCATCCAAGATAGTTTTGTTCTTCCTTTCCACAACTCCTTTCTGTTGAGGTGTCCGGGGAGCAGAAAATTGTCTTCTTATACCATACTTCTCACACAAGTTATTAAACTCACTGGATTTGAATTCTCCACCATGATCTGACCTCAAACATTTAATCTTCAATCCTGTCTCTATTTCCACTTTAGCCTTAAATATTTTAAGCTTTTCAAATGCCTCAGATTTTTCTTATAGAAAAGTAATCCACGTCATTCTAAAATAATCATCAATGATTAGCATGAAATATCTATCACCTTGAAAACTTTTAACTCTAGTAGGGCCACATAAATTAGTATGAATAAGATCAAGAACATTATTAGATTTATCTTGTATACTCCTAAAAGAGGTTCTGACTTGTTTATCCATTTGACATTCTTTACATACCAAATTATAGGGCTTCATAATCTTAGGTATATCTCTAACTGCCTTATTTGAAGTGATCTTTACAATGCAATCAAAATTCACATGAAAAGACCTTTTATGCCATAGCCAACTCTCATCAATCTGTGTAATCAAACATGTCTTTTCACCGGAGTTCAAATAAAATATATTACCTTTTGTTTGTGTACCGGTTACAATCTCCAAACTAGATCTGTTAATGATTTTTCATTTTCTATCCTTGAATGTAATTGAAATCCCTTATCCACTAATTGTCCTACACTCAAAAGATTATGCCTTAAACCTTCAACATAATAAACATTGTCAGTATTGTTCTTACCATCCAATGATATAGTTCCTTTTCCTTTTCTCATACATGCTTTGTCATCTCCAAATATAAATAAACTGCCATCAAATTCTTGCAAAGATAGAAACTTCCCTTTATCTCCAGTCATATGATGTTAACAACCACTGTCAATTACCCATTCATCCTTGTCTTCAATTTTAGCAACAAGTGCCTTCTCTTCAGGTACATTTTCTTCTAGTGCTAGATCATTTTCCGTGATAGCTAGGAACACCCATTCCTTCCCATTGTCGGAACCACTAGTAGAGTCTTTTGTCGGTTCATCATTGGAATCATTAATGCCTTCCTCATCCACTATGTAGAATGATTTGTCTCTATTTTTCCTGTAGTTATACTTGTTCTGATATCTAGGGTTAGGCTTAAAATATCTTCTAACTTTTTATTCAAATCTTGAATTCCTTTAAGGATATATAGATGCAAAAATACCAATCATATTACATGCAAAACATATAAAAGGTGCTTTTCCTTCATACTTACTTCCTACCGGTCCTTTAGGTACTCTTCTAGAAAACAATGCTTAAAATTGCTCAATCTCATCATCTTATCTCTTCATATCTTCATATTCCTTTGCATACAAAGATTTCCAATCTTGCTTACAAGTTGCAAATGTAGATGCATGAAAAGCAGGTTCAGTCTTCACAGCTCCAAAAGTTCCAAATTATTCAAGCACAAAAGAAGATAGTTTCCCAAGAAAAGTATCTTTGTCGATAGATGTATTAGCCATTGTTCTCAACTCATTAATAGCAATAGCCTTCATCTTGTAAGACGGTGGTAGGGCTCTTATAACTTTAGAAACAATTTCATCTTTTCTCAGAGTTCCACCACAATATTGAATTCCCATAACAATATCATTTACCCTTTCCATGAATGTAGTAATCCTTTCATCTTCTTCCATCTTTTGATTTTCATATCTCACCCAGTAACCATCAAGTTTAGAAATCTTCACTGTAGTGTCTCCTTCATTAAGAGTCTCCAAATTATCCCATATAGCCTTTCTAGATGATTTGTTAGTTAATCCCATTATTTTTTGATCAGAAAGTGCACACAAGAGGGCTTCTCTTTCTCTACAATCATTCTCAAGCTTCTTATCCAGGTTTTCTAGAGGAGGATTGCCAGATGCCAAATTATAAGGTGTGACACCATTCTATGTGATCTCCCAAATTTCCTTATCAAGACATCTCAGATGAGTCTCCAACTGAATCTTCCATACTGTGTAATTTGTTCCATCAAGCCTAGGAATATCTCTCTGAAAGATAGCTCGAGATGAATTGGATGAACTTGAATTGTTAGTCATCATAGGATCTTCCTCAAGCGAATAAGCTTTCTACAGAGAGGCCAAATCTTTGATACCAATTATTGTATAATTCAAATAACTGGAAGACAATTGAGAGGGGGGGGCTGAATCAGTTGTCATAGATTACCAAAACCATTAGCAATTGAAACCTTAATACCACAACCCCAAAACATTTGTTAGGTCCCAGGAAGGACAACTGAGAGGGGGCATGGTGAATCAGTTGTCAACCAGTTGACAATAAATTGTAATCCAAATGCAAATTATTCCAACTTAAACTTAAATGTTGGTAGACCAAACTTAAGTGTCGGTAAAACAAATTAACATTTATAGCAGTACCGATTTAGCTTAATGCATAAAACAGAAAGAGAAACAACATCCATAACACATAACATAAATATTTTGATGTGAAAACCCAGTAAGGGAAAAACCATGGTGGGAAACCTTACCCACAATCAGATGATACTATTGCAGATAGTATTTGTATACAAAATGGGGTCTACACATGCAGAAAGGCCAACTACCTAGAGCTCACTACTCAATCACAAAATAGGAGTCACACTGACTACACAATTGGATGGTTAAATCCAATGATAATGTACTACTCAAAATAGCATCTCCAATGCTAGATTTAGTACCAGTTAAGCTCTGAACATGAGTGTCAAAACACCTTCATAACCTTCCTTCAACCTTCAAATAATATCTACGTGATTTACACAAGGATCTGCTTATTTTTGCTCTTCAATATTCGAATACACTCATACCATAACCTATATCTTGATCTTCAACAAGATCTTAAAATCATTTATACAAAACCTAGGACCAAATGTATAGGTTGGCTCACTAAAGATATTAAAATTAAATCAATTACAAATAAGTCTTGATGTGATACAACATGTTGGCTCAATACATTTACCACAATAAACAATCTCCATAATGGGTCGTGTTGATCTAGAGTACCAATCCATAACCTAGACCTATCTGTCGGTAAAGGCAAATCTATCAACCCGATTAGACCAATAAAAAAACACCAAAACCAAACTTCCAATCCAAGTCTTCGACATAACCAAATGATCTCCAGATGATAACAAGTCATCATTGCTACTGGTGAAAAATATAACCTGCTGGTGAACACATACCGATGACTATGCATAAGCCACTAACCATACTAGTGAATATAATGTAAACCTCCAAGAAGACAAGTGTTGACATAAATGACAAAACCAATGCAACACATGACAAAGTCATCCATAATACCAACAATCTCCCCCTTTTGCATTGATGGCAACACTAGAAGGAAAAACATCTAAGTGCCAAAAATAGAATGCCAAAAACAATAAACCAACAATCTCCCAAAGGTAGATCAATACAAAGTTTGTTATAGAACCAAAACCAAAAATACATATATCCAAAGAGTATATCTCTCCCTCAATTAATAATCTCTCCCCCAAGGATTAATGTTTTTCCATAGATATCTCTCCCCGAAGGAATAATGTTTTTCCATAGATATCTCTCCCCCTTTGACATCAAATGCCAAAGTAGTTAAGAATTCAAAACTTAACATTCAGTCAACTACTCCCCCTGAGAAGTAGCTCTTCTCCATCAAAGCCGGAAAAAGATTTTTCTATTAGTTCCTATCGGTTTGATGCCAATATTCAACATCTAAGTCTTTGCTAGTGGGGAAATTACCCCAAGCTTCTCTCTGAGATATTCAAATGTTTTCTTAGGCAAAGGCTTTGTAAAGATATTTGCAATTTTCTCTTTAGTAATCACATAAACCAATTTCAATTCATTTGCTTAAACATTCTCTTTCAGAAAATTGTACTTAATAGAAACATGCTTTGTCTTAGAGTGAAATACCAGATTATTTGATATATCAATTGCTATTGAATTATCACAATAAATTATTATTGGTTCTTTGTATTTTACCTTTATATCCTTCAACATTTGCTTAATCCATAATACCTGAGTACAATTAGTTGCTGCTGCAACATATTCTAATCCTGTTATTAATAGTGATGTACAAGTCTGCTTCTTGCTGATCCATGAAATTAATCTGCTAATAAGAAAGAATGCACCACCAGTGGTACTCTTTCTGTCATCTACATCACCTTCCCAATTTGCATCGGTGTATGCACATAAATCAAAATTTTCATCTTTAGGATACCATAAACCAAGATTTGTTGTGCCTTGTAGGTACCGGAAAATCCTTTTAACTACTGATTCATTATTTTCTCTAGGATTGATTTGAAATCTTGAAACAATACATATTGCATTCATTATATCAGGTCTTGTTTGTGTTAGATACAATAAACCTCCAATCATAGATTTGTACCTTATCAGATTAATAGGAGCTGAATCATCCTTCAATGTCAATTTGTCAGTTGTAGTCACTGGTTTGGAATTCTCCATACCAAATATCTTCAAAAGTTCCTTCAAGTACTTTGTTTGACATATGAATATGCCTTTATGTGTTTGTGAAATCTACAAACATAGAATTTTTTTATCTCTCCAATCATAGACATTCCAAATTCTTTTTGCATTTGATTAGCAAAGTCCTTACATAATCCATCTTCACCTCCAAAAATGATATCATCTGCAAAGACTTCAATAACCAAAATATCATCATTGGTAACTTTGTAATACAAATTGCTGTTAGCATTACCTTTTGTGTACCCAAGCTTCAAAAGATATTTATCTAATCTAGCATACCAAGCTCTAGGAGCTTGCTTCAATCCATATAAAGCTTTCCTTAACCTGCAAACCATATCCTTATTATGTGTCAAAGAAAATCCATCAGGTTGTTCAATGTAAACTTCCTCCTCAAGATCTCCATTCAAAAATGCACATTTTACATCCATTTGATATACTTTATAGTTCTTATAGGCTACAAATACAAGAAATAGTCTAACTTCCTCAATTCTGGCTACCAGTGCAAAGGTTTCATTATAATCAATTCCTTCTTTCTGTGAATAACCTTTACAAACTAATCTTGCTTTGTTCTTGATTACTTCTCCATCTTCATTAATTTTATTCCTAAATACCCATTTAGTTCTAATTACATTTTTGTCTTTAGGTCAGGGAACCTATGTCCAAGTATTATTCTTTTCAATTTGTTCTAATTCATCTTCCATTGCTTTTATCCAATGTTCGTCCTTACATTCTTGAATAACATGTGCTCGTTCAACTTGAGAAATTAAACATACCTCTTCATTTGCCATTATTCCTCTAGTCATAACACCTTGATTATTGTTTCCAATTATCTTTTTTTTTTGAATGATTCAATCTTACATACTGGGTTTGTTCTGATTAACATTCACAAGCTGCCATTCTTCAATAACAGTTGGGATTTCTAGTGATGCTGGTGTGACTGGGTCTTCATTCTATAATAGTGCAATCTATTTTGGTTCATTTATAATCATTTTAACTGTCGGTTAGATCTTGAATCTCCTATAAAGTGTTCATCTATCTTCACATTAGTACTCTTAATGATTTTCTATAACCTTTTATTATAACATCTATATGCCTTGCTTTTAGATGAATAGCCAAGAAATATTCCTTCATCACTTCTAGGATCAAACTTGCCAATATACTCATCTCTTCTAATATAATATTTTCTTCCAAATATTCTGAAGTACTTAAGAGTAGGAATATGACCAAACCATAGTTCATAAGGGGTCTTACCGGTTTCACTTTTAATGTGAACTTTGTTGAAAGTATAAACCGTTGTATTCACTGCTTCTCTCCAGTACACATGAGGTAGATTTGCTTCCATTAACATTATTCTTGCTGCATCTAGAATAGTTTTGTTTTTCCTTTCCATAACTCCATTTTGTTGGGGTGTCTGAGGTGCTGATAGTTGTCTTTTGATTCCATTCACTTCACATAATGCATTAAATTCTCTAAATGTAAATTCTCCTCCTTTATCAAATCTTAAACATTTGATTTTCTTGCTGGTTTGATTCTCTACCATTTCCTTGAATATCTTGAATCTTCCAAAATCTTTTGATTTCTCCCTGAGAAAATTAACCCAACACATTCTAGAATAATCATCAATTATTAGCATAAAGTATCTATCTCCTTGTAGACTTCTTGTTCTTGCTGGACCACACAAATTAGTATGAATTAAATCAAGAATATTATTTGACTTCTCAGTAATGCTCTTAAATGTTGTTCTAACTTGCTTTCCAATTTGACATTCCTTACATACCGGATTATGAGGTTCCACAATCTTAGGTAAATCCCTTACTATCTTAGTTGAACTGATCTTTACAATGCAATCAAAATTTACATGATAGAGTCTTTTATGTGTTGGTATTTTGGTATGGTTTTGTCAGTGATGTCAGCACCTACTGAAAACAAGCACTTTGGAGATCCAACAACATTCACCAGCAAGCAACTATTGCACAGTTACTAATATATGGTTCACCAGTAGGATATAATGTTCACCGGTACCTGGAATGATATGGAAGACACTTGATAATGTCGAAGACATCATGTGGACACTTTTATTTGAAGAATTGATAATTGATATATTCATATTTGCATATTTGCTTTTATCGGCAAATAGGTCCAGGTTATCTAGGGTTACACCGGTAGGTTTATCTTTTCCAAATCAGCATGGCATGCTATGGAGATGATTTATTATTGATGTAAATGCATTAAGCTGACATGTTTAATCGGTTATTGCATTGCATATTATATTGTATGTAAAATTATTTTATTGTAAGATCTTGTAGAGCCGACCTACTAAAATTGGTCTTAGGTTATGGTATAAATGTAAGATCTTATTTGTAAGATCAAATGTGGAATGCAAAAAATAATTGAGTGAAGGTATATGTGAGATTAAGTAGAGGAATACACAAAGACATCATTTGAAGGTGAAGCTAGGTTTTTGTATAAGCATATCAACATTATACCGATACTGAATCCAGCATATGAAGATGCTATTTTGTGCAGTACATTCTTATTGGATTTAACCATCCAACTGTAGTCAGTGTGACTCCCATTTTTTGATTGAGCAGTGAGCTCTAGGCTGTTGGCCTTTTTGCATGTGCAGACCCCATTTATGTACACTTACTATCTACAGTAGTATCATCTGATTGTGGGTAAGGTTTCCCATCATGGTTTTTACCCTTACAGGGTTTCCACGTACAAATATTGGTGTTATGTGTTGTGGATGACTTTATGTTTATGTTTCATGCATTTGTACTTACTGATATAGCAATTTACTGTTAACATTGTCTACCGGCATACTTAACTGGTTTACCGGTATAAGCATTAAGTTGGTTAATTGGTTTTTGGTTTGAATTTATTAGACAACTGATTCACCCCCCCCCCCCCCCAACCCCCCCCCCCCTCTCAGTTGTCTTCGGGACCTAACATTATGTCATAAGCAACTTTCATCAATGTGTGCAATCAAAAATGTTTTATCATTGGTATTCAAATGAAAGATATTATCTTTCATCTAATTACTAGTTGCAATCTCCAATCTATGACATGTTTTATCTATGATATGTTTTATCATAGATATTCAAATGATTTTGCATTTCCTATTTTTGAATTGTAATTGAAATCCTTTTTCCACTAACTGACCAACACTCAAAAGATTATGCTTTAAACATTCTACATAATAAAAATTGTCAGTATTATGCTTACCATCTAAAGATATAGTTCCTTTTCCTTTGATTAAATAAGCTTTATTATCTCCAAACCTTACTAGACCTCCATGAATTTCTTGAAAAAATAAGAATTTACTTTTATCACTAGTCATATGATGCGAGCATCCACTATCTATAATCCATTCATCATTTTCTTCAATTTTTGCTTCCAGTTCCTACTCTATCGATTTGATAATAGGTGTCAGTTGATCTTCCTTTATTGCAACAAAATCTCATCCGTTATCTGCTAGATCTTCATCTGAATCATCTGTAACACCTTCATCTACATAGTAACATGACTTATCTCTGTTTTTCTTAAATCTATATCTCTGATATTCAGGGTTAGGCTTATATGATCTTTTTGCTTCCTCCCTTAATCTTGCATGTCTATCAAGACATCTAGATTCCATATGACCAACTTTATTGCAATTAAAACTTTTTGAAAGGTGCTTTACCTTCATACTTACTCCCTGGTGGACCTTTAGGCATTTTCCTTGCAAATAGTACTTCAAGTTCTTCAAGTTCTTCATTTCCTCCCCTCATATCTTCAAATTCTTTTGCATAAAGTGCTTTCCAATCATTTTTGTCAGATGATGATGATGATGATGATACTTTGAAATCTAAATCAGTCTTTATAGTAGCAACAAGACCAAACTCTTCAAGCTCAAATGTTGAAAGTTTTCCAACCAAAGTATCTCTAGAAACTGAAGTATTAGGCATTGTTCTCATTTCATTGATAGCAATCACTTTCATTTTGTAAACCGGTGGCAATGCTCTTAAAGCTTTAGACACAATTTCATCTTCACTTAAGGATCCTCCACATCATTGTATTCCTAAAACAATTTCATTAACTCTTTCCATAAATGCAGAAATTCTTTCATCTTCTTCCATTTTCAAATTTTCATACCTAACCCGGTAACATTCTAATTTTGCAATCTTGACAGTGGTATCTCGTTCATTCCGTGTTTCCAGTTTATCCCAAATAGATTTAGCAATATATCAGTCTAATAATCCCATGATTTGTTGATCTGATAATGTCCTTAGAAGTACTTCTCTTGCTTTGCAATCATTGTCCATGTACTTAGCCAATGTTGGTGGATGAGGTTGATTCAGAATAGGAGCAACATAGCCATTCTTAGTAACATCCCATATATCTCTTCCAATGTAGTTCAGTTGTGTTTCCATTTTGATCTTCCTTATGCCATAGTTAGTTCCATCAAGCTTCATACTATCCTTCCTGAAAAATATTTATTGCCATAGGATCTCCTCACGTTGTTAGGCTTCTGCAAAAAGAGGACTTATCTTTGATACCAATTGTTAGGTCCCGTGAAGGACAACTGAGAGAGGGGGGTGGATCAGTTGTCAACTAGTTGACAATAAATTATAATCTAAATGCAAATTACCCCAACTTAAACTTAAATGTCGGTAAACCAAACTTAAGTGTCGGTAAAATAGATTAACATTTATAGAAGTACCGGTTTAACTTAATGCATAAAACAAAAAGAGAAACAACAACCACAACACATGACACAAAGATTTTGACGTGGAAACCCGGTAAGGGAAAAACCATGATGGGAAACCTTACCCACAATCAGATGATACTACTGCAGATAGTATGTGTATACAAAATGGGGTTTGCACATGCAGAAAAGCCAACTACCTAGAGCTCACTGCTCAATCACAAAATATGAGTCACACTGACTACACAATTGAATGGTTAAATCCAATGATAATGCACTGCTCAAAATAGCATCTCCAATGCTGGATTGAATACTGGTTAAGCTCTGAACATGAGTGTCAAAACACCTTCATAACCTTCCTTCAACTTTCAAATAATGTCTGTGTGATTCACACAAGGATCTGCTTATTTTCTCTCTTCAATATTCGAATACACTCATACCATAACCTATATCCCAGTCTTCAAAAAGATCTTACAATCATTTATACAAAACCTACGACCAAATGTATAGGTCAGGTCACTAAAGATATTGAAATTAAATCAATTACAAATAAGTCTTGATGTGATCAACATGTAAGCTCAATACATTTACCATAATAAACAATCTCCATAACATGTCGTGTTGATCTAGAGTACCGATCCATAACCTAGACCTATCTACCGGTAAAGGCAAATCTATCAACCCGACTAGACCAATAAGAAAAACACCAAAACCAAACTTCCAATCCATGTCTTTGACATAACCAAATGATCTCCAGATGATAACAAGTCATGATCGTTGTCGGTGAACAATATAACCTGTTGGTGAACACATACTGGTGATTGTGAATAAGCCACTAACCATACCGGTGAATATAATGTAAACCTCCAAGAAGACAAGTGTTGAAATAAATGAAAAAACCAATGCAACACATGAAAAAGTCATCCATAATACCAACAACATTAATATCAGAAGAGTAGTTAAACCAATTAAGCATAAATAATAATCACAGAATAAATAACATCCACATGACACCAAGATTTATATGTGGAAAACCCGGTAAAGGAAAAAACCATGATGGGAAGCCTACCCATAGTTAGGTAATACTTTTGCAATAAGTATGTGAATTACAATTGAGGGGCCAACACTTGTAGTAAGGCTAGCAACCTAGAGTGCACTGCTCATCACAAAAGGAGCCTCACTGACTATGTAGAAATCCAAACTACAATCTGGAGAAGTGTTGAACTACAAAAGATAGCATCTCCTATGCGAGAGTACAGTTCTGGTTAAGCTCAATACCGGAGGATTAAATCATCTTACATAAACCCAATTAGATCTCCAATGATTGACTAAATTCTCTTCTTGAATGATATTATATCATTCTCACATTACATCCCTTTTCCATAACCATATATGATCTACAATGAGATCTTACATCTATATATATAAACCCTCGACCATAAATAAATTAGGTCAGCCACCAGACAATAAATTAATTACATAATTACAAAACATGTTGACCTTAGACCAAGCAAATAATATCCAACACATAAGACATCTCAGAAACACATCAAGAGGTCCAATCCACACATTACATTAAAGTCGGTCCATAACCTAGATCAACTAGGACCCATTATAGGTCCACACGCTAAAGAAATGATCTCCATCTGTCAAGTCTTGAACATGACCACAAAGAACATCCTTAAACTACACCAAAAGCTACACCAACACCACTTATGCAATTCATCAAATATCTTCATCAAAAGCTCTATCGGTGAGACCCTCGCCAGAACCAGAAGCCAAGCTTCTAAGCAAACAAGATAGCATTCAATCACTAGACCAAAGCCAACTTACTAAATATGAACACGAGTATCTTGGATAAGCCAATTCCATAACCAAATCATATCGGAGCCTACCGGATCATGCCAGATCCAAACCAACTAGAAACCACTCAACCTACCGAGACTAGAAGGGTGTCGGTAAAGCATCCAAACAACTAGTGTTGGGATCAATGACAAAACATCAATGCAACACATAATCAATTCCACCAAATGACCAACACTAACATCTTATTGCAATTGTGGTCAATAATAATGTTGACTAACCAGAGAAATTGTTGTATTGCAACTAAAGTGTTTATCCAACCCTCCACTATGGTTCTCCTTAATTAGGTTTTCCCTCATTGAACTCTTTGGAATGCACAACTAGCTTCCTCTAAATAACATCTCATCTTGGATTATAAAATCTAGCCACTTGGTCCTATCTAAAGTAACAAGATCCATGCAAGCTCTCCAAGCCTCTCCAAAATTAGTATCCTTTGGATTCAAACTCTTGAATTCATGGAACCCAACAAATTTGATCTGTATTTCTATCAACAAACTTTGCATTCTACTTGTTAGCCCCAATTTTAAATTTGACACAATTAAATTTTTTGTATCAAGATCCTTGAAATGACAAGCTATTGGTCAAAATTATCCTCAATCATTTGAAAATATAGTCTTCTTCTATCCCAAAGAAAAAAAAAAGCTTTTGAAAATTTCAAGTAAATGTGAGAAACGCGTATGAAGTAGATTCAACAACCTTTATAGCTCCTTTATTTCTAAGCATTGTTGAGAGTTTTCAAACAATGTATAGGCATCCATCAAACCATGATGCCATAAAGGAATTATATGGGGTGTTGCAGTTACAAGTGCATTGCTAAAAATGCATGCGAATTACAAATCCATTATCAAAGTGTTCATTGTTTAAAATAATATCTCAAAGAAGTCTGATAAAAGAAGTTGTACAAGGCAAGGAAAATGTCTATGCTCTGGGCCATTGCACATTTTATCCAAGTGAACAAAACACCGACATGGAGGAGCCACTTCACACTGATAACAAGGAAGTAATATCGCTAATTTCATATTTTCAGTGACTTTTCAAAGTGACATAGACCATTGATAAAGTTGTGAATCAACTTCTCAATGTCAATGAAGACAATTGAGTTGGTGACTAGGTCAAGTTGTGAAAGTTATCCAAAACACAAAAACAAAGAAACTATAGAAAAATTAGTTATTATAACCACTTATAAATCATTTTAACTACCTTCACTAATGTATCCTCATCTCATGGAATATATCATTGCAAGATATGAATAAAACAATTTTGATTAAAAATCTTTAGAATTTTTTAGGCAGACGCAATGGACAAGCGCAAATCCAAACCCACACAGAACCCCCTTTCATACATGACCTATGAGAAGATTCATGGAAGCATGGATAAAGGATGTGAATGAAATAATAATTGAATCTACGCAAAAGAGGAGAAATTAATAAATAAAGATAGCGGGGTATTTTTAAATTTGTGATATTTACTCGATGCTATAATACCTTAAAAATGGTCACCTAAACAATGGGCCCCTAATCTCGACAACATCACCAAGGTCCTAACCAAAGGCAATTTAATCAATCTTGAGCACCTGATTAATTAATTATTCAATCATTGATGTTACATGGCAAGTTAATCACTCTATATTAATTAAATATTTATTTAATTAATTAAATCATTCCAAGCAAATCATTTTAATCAATTATCCTATTTATTTAATCAAATATCCTAGCATATTTAATTAATAAATAAATTTGTCATTTAAATCACAAAAAGTGATTAATCACAAAAAGAGGAATTAATTTACAAAAAGAGATTTATCACAAAAAGAGAAATTAATCTCCAAAAGAAAGAGTTAAATTGAAAACAAAAGAAAAGAATCAAATTGAGAGAAGAAATCAAACTTAAGATATTTCTTTTTCTAAAATTGAGATAACTTGAGAAATCAGAAAAGCAATTGAATTGAATTAATCATTTTCTCTAAAAATAAAACTCAAAGCTTTTCTTGAAGAAAGAAGTTTAGTTGCATTGAAAAGGCTTTTTCTAAATAAAAATCTTGAACAAATTAAAGAAAAGTGCATGGAATTACCTAATTTTATCTCAAGTGCATGGAATCACCTATTTTTATCTCAGGTGCATGGAATCAACTAAATTTAATCTCCAATGTAGACTCAAACTTATAATCTGAATGCATTCAATCAAGCTATAATTGGAAACTATCTCAAGATTAACTTAATCTAATCTCTCAATTATTTCAATTATCCTGAATTGTTCTTTTTCTTGAGGAATCTGAACCACTCATTGTTAATCGATCTTGACCGTTGGCCTCTCTTTTGAGTCTGTATAAATTCAACCTTCATCTCTCATTTAAGACAACCTGGAGATTTATTGTTATTGTGCATTTTTTACTCTAGAGTCATTGAAAATATTGTGCTTTGAGATTATTGCATCTTAGTTTAGCTTTTCGCATACTTAGTTTAATCCTTATTGCTTCTATTCATTTATCTTAATCTTCATTCATTTATCTTAATCTTCATTCATCTAGCTTAATCTTAATTCATATAGCTTAATATTAAATCATCTAGCTTAATCTTGCATATATTTAGCTTATTCTTGTGCTCATATAGATTAAATCCTTCGTCTTGGTGTAGGCTAGCCATTGATATTGCTTATACAAATCTGAGAGCAAGTCTATACTCGCATCTTTTAGAAGGCAATAGGTCGATTTGTTATGGTTTTTATATTCATGATTATATCTGTCTAACCATGCATGCAAAGACTTAATTGAAGTGTTGTCTCTTACAACTTGCAGACTTTATCCACTTTTCACACACACATTTTTGGCGCCCACCATGGGGTAGAAGACTACATCTTTCGACCTTACAGATTAACTTTTATTTTTTAGATTTATTTTTTAGTTTTTTTTCATACAGTTTGTACAAAAACTCGTACGAGTTTTCACAAAGGCCCAAATGACAAACTGCAAGTATCATACAGTTTGTCGTGAATTATCATACGACTCGGTGAGAATAATCATACAGTATTCTAGATTTTGGTATTAAAATAGACCACATTTGTTAAGATTTTTTTTTTGTTGTTGAATTTTTATGGTACTAATGCTGACCCTAGCTTGTTGTCTATCTACCTGAGAGATTTTGACAGCTGAACCAGTTTTCCTAGAACGCTTGTCGAAGAACACACCTGTCGCACAAAAACAATATAAATATTGATTCGTTATTTTTATAGGTTACCTGAGGAGCTTCAATTGAACATTGTGTATTCTTTAAATTCATTTTTATGCACTTAAATTGCTATCTAGTTAATGAACAAATCTATATTTTGTGTTTTAAGAAAAATCTAAGAGGTAGAAGAGTATTCTCTTGTCTACATAGACAATCAAAACTCTAGACCCTCAAAGCTTTTTCTAAATTTGAGATTTGTTTACCTTTAGTAGGTCTGTCATAGTGGGAAAAAGTAATCACCTTGTGAGAACGACCCAAGTGAATACAGTTGGACCTAAGCATTCCAACTCACTATAATAAATAAGCCTCTGGTGATTAAAGTCTCAGAGGATGGGATTATTTGAGTTTTCCCTTTGAGATCTCTCATATAGAACATTTTGTAGGGCCTATTAGGATAACCAATGAACAAATGAGAAGGGGGGGGTGAATCTGTTGTTAACAGATTATAACGTTTAATCCACAATATGACCTTAAACAAATCAAGTACTGGTAAAGAACAGACAGATGATGGTAGGAATAGATATCGATAAACAATACAACTTAATAATTAACCAGATAATCAATGCAAAGCAACCATACCACATAACACCATGATTTGTATGTGGAAAACCCAGAAAGGGAAAAACCACGGTGGGAAACCTACCCACAGTCAAATGATACTTTTGCAGAAAGTATGTGTTACAATGAGGGGCCTGCACTTGCAGAAAGGCACACTGCCTAGAGTGTACTGCTCATTACAAAAGAGTCTCGCTAACTATAGAGAGTCTACAAGCTTCTCAAGATAAATGGACAACAATCCAATAGAGTGAATTGCTGGAAATAACATCTACTATGCATGATTACAGTCCCAGTTAAGCTCAATGCCGAAGGACTAAATCCTCTTCTAAATCCAATTCAATCACCAATGATTGATCAACTCCTCTGTGTGAATGATATTAAAATATTCACACATTACATTCCTTGACCATGACCTTTCCAATAACCATGATACTTTACAAAGAGTTTCTACCTCTTATTTATACAAACCCTAAGGCCTAAACCAATTAGGTCGGCCACCTAAAGATATTACAATAATATCATTACATAATTCCATTTACAATGATATGCCATGTTGGCTTAAGACCAAAACAATAATAACAAATCCATAAATCATCTCGAATCATCCAGGTAACATGTAGAGTACATGCTAGCATGATACCGGTCCATAACCTAAATAGGTACCAGACCTATTCTGGATCCATCATGCCAAAGAAAAGTCTTCAAGCATTTCAAGCACGACAAACTAACATCTTCAACATCCCGAAATCCTCGAAGAAGCTGTGCCAACACCAATTGTGCATCCTGTCATGATTCTTGAATGAAAGATCTATTGCTAAAGCCTTAAACCAGTACCGGTAAGGGTTTACAAGAGTGTATGATAACATCTAATTAACAAGCCAATACCAACTGACCAAAACATTCTAATGGAGCATATAACACATGAAATCTAATATACTTTACTGATCCAAGCATGCCAGAAGTGTCCAACAGATAATCTCTTCTGGCGGTAACACTAGATCTTCTATCGGTAACCAAAACTTGTCTATCGGTAACCATCCATATCAGCTAGTGTTGACATCAATGACAAAACATCAATGCAACACATAATCAATTCATCCATAATGCCAACAATCTCCCCCTTTGGCATTGATTACAACACTAGATGTGAAAAGCATATAAGTACTAAGAGATGCCAAACAAGTCTCCCCCTATGGAAGATAACCAATAATCAATAGCTCTCCCCCTATGAATGATATCTTTATAAGGTTCAGAATGATATCTTTATAAGGTTCAGAATGATTTTTTTTCACATTACTATCACTCCCCCTTTGACATCAATGCCAGAAACCTAACAAAAATATCAAAGAAATGATATAAACCTCTGAATCTCAAAGCTGACTACTCCCCCTGAGTAGTAGCACCACTCATCAGTGTCGGAATGAATAATGTCTTTGATAATACATGTTGGGCTGATGATAGACTTCATCAATCAAGTCTCTGTCAAAGGGGCAGAAACCCCTAACCTGTCTCTCAAATACTCAAATGATTCCTTAGACAATGGTTTAGTGAATATGTCTGCAATCTATTCTTTAGTGTTCACATAAACCAATTTGACTTCCTTTGCTTCTACCTTGTCCTTCAGAAAGTTATACTTTATTGAAATATGCTTAGTCTTAGAGTGAAATACCAAATTCTTAAACATGTCAATAGCTACAGAGTTATCACAGTAGATAACTACCGGTTCACTACAATTTACCCTGATATCCTTCAACATTTGCTTCATCCACAAAACTTGAGTGCAATTAGTTGTTGCTGCAACATACTCAACTTCTACAGTAGA
Organism: Cryptomeria japonica; assembly: GCF_030272615.1. NCBI lineage: Eukaryota > Viridiplantae > Streptophyta > Pinopsida > Cupressales > Cupressaceae > Cryptomeria > Cryptomeria japonica. The sequence goes on from NC_081409.1 coordinate 511,642,183, forward strand.
TAAAGAAATGCATGACTATTTTTTTCTTATCCATGAAACTAGTTTCTTTTCAAGAAAGAAAGCTCCACTAGAAGTGCTTTTCATGACATCAATATCACTTGCCCAATTTGAGTTAGTATATGCACATAAAGTGAAATCATGATTTCTAGAATACCATTTAAACCATATTCTGTTGTTCCTTGCAAATACCAGAATATCCTCTTTACTGCACATTCATGATTTCTTTAGGATTAATTTGATATCTTGAAACAATACTTACTGCAATCATAATATCAGGTCTAGTCTGAGTTAGATATAACAGACCACCAATCATAGATTTATACCTTGTCAGATTTACCGGTGTAGAAGTATCCTTGATAGATAATTTCTCACTTCCAGCCATAGGAGTACTTATCGGTTTGGAATTCTCCATACCAAACTTTTTCAATAATTCCCTCAGATACTTAGTTTGATAGATAAAAATGCCTTTGTCAATTTGAGTAATATTTAAATCTAAGAAATATTTCATCTCACCAATCATAGACATTTCAAATTCATTTTTCATATTGTTAGCAAATTCCATGCACAGTTTATCTTCTCCTCCAAAAATGATATCATCAACAAAAAGTTTGATAATCATAATATCATTATCGGTGATCTTATAGTATAGATTACTATCAACACTACCTTTAGTAAAACCAAGGTTCAAAAGATATTTATCCAACCTTGCATACCAAGCTCTAGGAGCTTGTTTTAATCCATATAAAGCTTTCTTCAATCTGAAAACCATGTCTTTATCATCTGTTAGTGAAAATCCATCAGGTTTCTCAATATAAACTTCTTCCTCAAGCTCACCATTCAAAAATGCACATTTGACATCCATTTGATAAACCTTATAGTTCTTATAAGCTGTATAGGCAAGAAATAGTCTAACAACCTCAATTCTAGCTATAGGTACAAATGACTCACCATAATCAATTCCTTCCATTTGAGAATATCCTTTACAAACCAATCTAGCCTTGTTTCTTATAAATTGACCATCCTCATTCAATTTATTTCTAAAAACCCATTTAGTTCCAATAACATTCTTATTTTTAGGCTGATAAACTAAAGACCAAGTTTCATTCTTCTCTATTTGATCTAATTTATCTTCCATAGCCTTTAACCAATGCTTATCCTTACAAGCTTCAATAATGGTTTCCAGTTCAACTTGAGAAATAAGACATACCTCTTCATTTCCCAATTTTGTTCTTGTCATAACTCCCTTGTTTCTATCTCCAATAATTTGATCTTTAGAATGATTTAATCTTACATACCTTGGTGTCTTTTGAACTTTAGGTTCACTACTTTGATCATCAGTCACAGTTGAATATTTTGATTCTGCCAGTGTAACTATCTCAGCTTCTTGTACTAGTTGAGGCATTGTCAGTTCAGTTATGATCATTTCCACTGCTGGTTCCCTATCATATGATATAGAATGATTTATGTACTATTCATCCACTTTCACTTTAGCACTCTCAACAATTTTGTACAATCTTTTGTTCTAACATCTATATGCTTTTCTCTGAATTGAATAGCCAAGAAATATCCCTTCATCAAATCTAGGATCAAATGTTCCAATTGAATCATCTCTTTTGATATAGCATTTACTTCCAAAAATTCTAAAATACTTAAAAGTAGGTGTATGTCCAAACCATAGTTCATAAGGGGTCTTACCGGTTTCACCTTTGATGTGAACTCTGTTGAATGTGTAGACTTTCATACTTACTACTTATATCTAGTAGATATGAGGCAATTTGGCTTCCATCATCATAGATCTAGCTGCATCCAAAATGGTTTTGTTCTTTCTTTCAACTACTCCATTTTGCTGAGGAGTCCTAGGTGCAAATAATTGTCTCCTGATTCCATTTGTCTCACAATAACTATTAAATTCATGAATTGAATTCACCGCCATGATTTGATCTTAGAAATTTGATTTTCAAACCAGCTTTTGTTTCAACCTTTGCTTTAAATATCTTGAATTTCTCAAAAGCTTCAGACTTCTCCCTCAGAAAAGTCACCCAGATCATTCTAGAATAGTCATCAATAATCAGCATGAAATACCTATCACCTTGAAAGCTTCTAGTTCTTGCTAGACCGCATAAGTCACTATGAATCAAATCAAGTACATCATTAGATTGATTATGTATGCTCTTAAATTAACTTCTAATTTGCTTATCTAATTGACATTCCTTACATACTGGATTATGAGGCTTCATAATCTTAGGTATATCTCTAACTTCCTTAGTTGAACAGATTATAACAATGCAATCAAAATTAACATGACACAACCTCTTATGCCATAGCCAACTCTCATCAATATGAGCAATCAAACATGTCTTATTACCAGTGTTCAAGTGAAAGATGTTACTTCCTATCTGAATATCGATTGCAATCTCCAAACTAGTCTTGTTAAAGATTTTGCATTTTTTATCTTTAAACTGAAGATGAAAACCCTTATCAATTAGTTGACCAACACTCAAAAGACTATGCCTTAAATCTTATTAATGTTATGCTTTCCATCTAAAGAAATAATACCTCTACCTTTGATCATACATGCCTCGTCATCTCCAAATCTAACTTGACTACCATTGTATTCTTGTAGGGACAAAAAATTCCCTTTATCTCCAGTCATATGGTGTGAGCATCCACTATCAATTACCCATTCATCCTTATCTTCAACTTTTTCTGCCAAGGCCTTTTCTTCTTTTGTGATAGCCGATTTTGGTTCATCTTTCTTCAAAGCATAGAACACCCATTCTTTACCATTGCTAGATCCACTAGTAGAGTCTTCTATCAGTTCATCTCCAAAGTCATCAGTTACTCCTTCCTCATCTGCTATGTAGCAATGTTTGTTTTTCTTGAATCTATATCTATTCGAGTTAGGCTTAAAAGTTTTCTTAACTCTTTCCTCAAACCTTGCATTCCTTTCAGGACATCTATATGCAAAATGACCAATATTATTACATGCAAAACATTTAAAAGGTGCTTTTTCTTCATACTTACTTCGAGTTGGACCTTTAGGTACTCTTCTAGCAAATAAGGCTTCAAGTTGCTCAAGCTCTTCATCTTCTTTCCTCATGTCTTCCAATTCTTTTGCATATAGGGCTCTCCAATTGCTTTTCTGGTAGATGATGATGATGATGCATGAAAAGCAGGTTCAGACATTACAACTCTAGAAGATCCAAATTCTTCAAGCTCAAAAGCAGATAATTTCCCAATCAGAATGTCTTTGTTGACTAAAGTGTTTGCCATTGTTCTTAACTCATTAATTGTAGTTTCCTTCATCTTGTAAGTCAGTGGAAGGGCTCTCAAGACTTTGGAAACTATTTCATCTTCACTTAGAAATCCTCCATAACATTGAATTCTCATAACAATCTCATTTACTCTTTCCATAAAAACAACAATTCTTTCATTATCTTCCATTTTCAAGTTTTCATACCTTAACCGGTAACCATCAAGTTTAGCTATTTTGACAGTAGGGTCACCTTCATTCAGAGTTTTCAATTTGTCCCATATAACCTTAATTGATGATTTTTCAGTCAATCCCATAATCTGCTAATCAGTAAGTGCACACAAGAGGGCTTCTCTAGCTCTGCAATCATTTTCAATATTCTTATCCAGGTCTGCAGGAGAAAGATTGCCAGATGTAGAATAATAAGGTGTATATCCTTTCTTAGTGATCTCCCAAATATCCTTGCCAAGACATCTAAGATGAGTCTCCATTCGAATTTTCCATATCCCATAATTTGTTCCATCAAGCTTAGGGTTTTCTCTTCTAAAAATAGTTGTAGGTGGATTAGAAGTGTTAGTTGCCATAGGATCTACCTCAAGTGGTTAAGATTTTGCAAAAGAGGACCAAATATTTGATACCAATTTTTAGGATAACCAATGAACAAATGAGAGGGGGGGGTGAATCAGTTGTTAACAAATTATAACTTTTAATCCACAATATGACCTTAAACAAATCAAGTACTAGTAAAGCACAGACAGATGCCGGTAGGAACAAATACCGGTAAACAATACAACTTAATAATTAACCAGATAATTAATGCAAAGAAACCATACCACATAACACCATTATTTGTATGTGGAAAACCCGGAAAGGGAAAAACTATGGTGGAAAACCTACCCACAGTCAGATGATACTTTTGCAGAAAGTATGTGTTACAATGAGGGGCCTACACTTGCAGGAAGGCACACTTCCTAGAGTGTGCTGCTCATTACAAAAGAGTCTCACTGACTACAGAGAGGCTACAACCTTCTCAAGATAAATGGACAACAATCCAATAGAGTGAACTATTGGAAATAACATCTACTATGCCTAATTACAGTCCCGGTTAAGCTCAATGCTAGAGGACTAAATCCTCTTCAGAATCCAATTTGATCACCAATATTCGATCAAATCCTCTACGTGAATGATATTACAATATTCACACATTACATTCCTTACCATGACCTTTCCAATAACCATGATACTTTACAAAGAGTTTCTACCTCTTATTTATACAAACCCTAATGCCTAAACCAATTAGGTCGGCCACCTAAAGATATTACAATAATGTCATTACATAATTTCATTTACAATGATATACCATGTCGGCTTAAGACCAAAACAATAATAAAATATCCATAAATCATCTCGAATCATCCAGGTAACATGTAGAGTACATGCTAGCATGATACCGATCCATAACTTAGATAGGTATCAGACCTATTCTAGGTCCACCATGCCAAAGAAAAGTCTTCAAGGATTTTAAGCATGATCAACGAACATCTTCAGCATCCTAAAATCCTCGAAGAAGCTGCACCAACACTAATTGTGCATCCTTTCATGATTCCTCAATGAAAGCTCTATCGGTAAGGGTTTACTAGAGTGTATGATAACATGCAATTAGCAAGCCAAAACCAACTAACCAAAACATACTCATGGAGCATATAACACATGAAATCCAATATACTTCACTGATCCAAACATGTCAAAAGTGTCCAATAGATAATCTCTTCTGTCGTTAATACTAGATCTTCTACTGGTAACCAAAACTTGTCTGCTGGTAACCATCCATATTATCTAGTGTTGACATCAATGACAAAACATCAATGTAACACATAATAAATTCATCCATAATTCCAATAGGGCCTCATGGTCTTAATCATGTTTACATGACTACAACTTGTTTTGATACCTTGTTGGGCTATAGGCCTCAATCATGCTTGTGTGACTTCAAGGGGTAATTTCGAATGGAATTCTTGACTAAGAACTATAAGATAGAGGCTACTTGATTCACCTCCAAAAGGGGGATAATATTTTTGCAAGAGAGATAGTAACTCTCCCAAGATACTTGCCATTTCGTGCCCCCATTAGCATTTGAATTCAGCTAATACGACATTGAGAATACATTGTGTGAGACTCAGTGGTTGTATTTTGATTAGCTATTGGGTGTGTACCTGAGTCTGCAAGAAAAGGTTTTCTTCTCTAAGCCAACTTCCATAGGGTTAGTGTGTTGTGATTGAAGTCATTATACATCTTGTGTGTTTACTTTGTTTTCATCCTTGAAACTGAAACTGAAAAAAATAATCAACAATGTCAAAAACTCTATGATCAAAATTGTCCATGTCAGAAACTAGTCTCTGTCAAGTCCACTATCGTACGAGTCTCCTGAATTATTGTCTAGCTATATATATACTATCGTATTAGTCTATTATTTTATTGTCTGGTTATATACCTGTTGTCATACGAGCCTGAATTTATCCTATCAGTTTGTCATCTGGTCCTATTAGAATTGTCATCCTAGTCCTTAGAATTCTCATCTGACCTTAGATAAACTGTTGTACGAGTAATCATTATCCTCATCAGATTGTCATCTGGGGAACACTAAACTGTCACGAGTATAGGTAACAACTCATATGAAAAATTGTTTGTGTTGTCTGGGAACTGCTAAATTGTCGTCTGGATTTGAAAACTCTATCATACGAATTCCTAATTTTGTCAGTCTAGAAACTTTTTTGTTTGCACACTTTTCCAGAATTGTTATACTTGCCTAATCAGTCTACAGTGAATGTATATCTGGTCATCATAATTTTGAGTATAAACAATCTTGATAGTGTACCCCTATTGATGTGTTGCACAATTTTGTCAATCATCTTTCAGCTAGCTCAATCAACTACTTATCAAACTTAAGTTACTTAGATGACATCTTATATAGGATAGATCATTCCTAAAACCAGACTAAGTCTTAGTCACTTCTCTCAAATAAAACTAAGTTACTCAAATCACATCTTATATAGGATAGATCATTCCTAAAACCAGACTGAGTCTTAGTCACTTCTCTCAAATCACTACGTCAAATGCGTAACTAGCTTTGATTTAATCTTGACATTTGCATCACATCTCGCCATCGGTCACATCGATTGTAAATGCATGTTCAAACCAGAAGCATTTCTAAAATTTTTGACAAAAGTAAGAAGCCCATGGCTACCTTGGCCCAACAAATTCAAGATCTCAAGAGAGAAATATATGACATTCAAGCCCAACAAAAAGATTCAATGACACCTCTTGAGATAAAATTTCATGATATCAAGAACACTAGACTTTAAGAAATGCTAAAACAATAATATAAGGTGGAACAAAAACTAATTGAAAATCAAAAGCCAAATCTTATACAAGATCACAAGACACCTTCACTAGGATAAAAAGACATATATCCTTAGATAGACAGTTTACACCTTTGGGGCAATCTATTGAATCTGCTTTGGAAGAGCTTCTTGAGCATAATCTTATCATATTACCTAAAAAGACCACATGGGGATGTGAAATTTTGAGTCATTACTGTGCATATCATAAGCATAACAAGCATAAGACTTCAATGTGTATGGAATTAAAACATAAAATTCAAGACCTCCTTGATGATGGTGTTATTGAAATTGAAGATCATAAAAATTCACCTAAGGAGAAACCAAATGTCATTACCAAGCATGATCAAAATTATGAACCTATGTATAGAAATGGCCTACATGTAGCCTCCATCTCTTCCATGATGCCTCCATTTCCTGAGGATTCTTAACAACAGTCCATAAGGGATATAGAAGCAACTTGTAGAAGCAATGTGTTCCAAGAAATTGCAAAAGCATTAAAAATCTAACAATCAATCTTCAAAACGATGTTCAGTTTCATCACATCAAATCAATCTGGACATTTTCTCTTGCTAATCGGTTCTTGTTAAATCAAGTTTGGAATCGGTTTATCGCTTTGCTCAGTTGATTCTTGATCAATCAAGTTCGGAATCGGTTGCATCTCTCACTCAATTTATTTCAATCAAGTTCTAGATTGATGCTCGTTTCTGTCTTGACCAAGTTCAAGAATGATATCTCGCTCTTTGTCGATTCTTGTTCAATCAAGTTCAGGATAGCTATCGCTTTGATAAAATCTATTCAGTTTCATCACTAAAAATCAAGTTGAACATCTCACTCTTCATCGGTTTGTGACCCATCAAGTTCAGAACTGATATCTATTTGACATCAACTATTCTTTGAACTAATGTGTTGCTCGCACATTGATTCAAAGAGGGTCAAATGTAATACCGTAAAAATGGTCACCTAAACCATGGGCACCTAATCTCGACAACACCACCAAGGTCTTAACCAAAGGCAATTTAATCAACCTTGAGCGCATAATTAATTAATTCTTCAATCATTAATGTTGCATGGCAAGTTAACCACTCTATATTAATTAAATATTTATTTAATTAATTAAATTATTCCAAGTAAATCATTTTAATCAATTATCCTATTTATTTAATTAAATATCCTAGCACATTTAATTAATAAATAAAATTGTCATTTAAATCACAAAAAGAGATTAATCACAAAAAGAGGAAGTAATTTACAAAAAGAGATTTATCACAAAAAGAGGAATTAATCTGCAAAAGAAAGAGTTAAATTGAAAACAAAAGAAAAGAATTAAATTGAGAGAAGAAATCAAACTTAAGATATTTATTTTTCTAAAATTGAGATAACTTGAGAAATTAGAAAAGCAATTAAATTGAATTAATCATTTTCTCTAAAAATATAACTCAAAGCTTTTCTTGAAGAAAGAAGTTGAGTTTAATTGAAAAGGCTTTTTTCTAAATAAAAATCTTGAACAAATTAAATAAAAGTGCATGGAATCACCTAGTTTTATCTCAAGTGCATGGAATCACCTAATTTTATCTCAAGTGCATGGAATAACCTATTTTTTATCTCAAGTGCATGGAATCAACTAAATTTTATCTCCAATGCAGACTTGAACTTATAATCTGAATGCATTCAATCAAGCTATAATTGGAATCTATCTCAAGATTGATTTAATATGATCTCTCAATTATTTAAATTATCCTAAATTGTGCTTTTTTGAGGAATCTCAACCACTCATTGTTAATCGATCTTGACCATTGGTCTCTCTTTTGAGTATCTATAAATTCAGCCTTCATCTCTCATTCAAGACACTCTAGAGATTTATTATTATTGTAGAGTTTTTGCTTTGGTGTCATTGAAAATATTGTTCTTTGAGATTATTGCATCTTAGTTTATCTTTTTGTGTACTTAGTTTAATCCTTATTGCTTGTATTCATTTAGCTTAATCTCCATTCATCTAGCTTAATCTTCATTCATCTAGCTTAATATTCATTCATCTAGCTTAATCTTGCATACATTTATCTTATTCTTGTGCTCATATAGATTAAATCCTTCATCTTAGTGTAGGCTAGTCATTGTTATTGCTTATACAAATATGAGAGCAAGTCTCTACTTGCATCTTTTAGAAGGCAATAGGTCGATTTGTTATGGTTTTTATATTCATGATTATATCGATCTAACCATGCATGTAATGACTTAATTGAAGTGTTGTGTCTTATAGTTTGCAGACTTTATCCACTTTTCACACACACAGATGCCACCATAGTAAAGAGTTTCCAAGTTCATTCAGGTTACTATATGTTGGTGCAAGAGCACCTAGGTGGCCATATGCTTCTTTTTGGCCATCATGAGTTGTTTTAAATTTTTATGATATTTCAAGTCTTATGCTATTTCAAAGTGTAATAAGGTCCTTGAGACCAATTTGTAATGTTTGAGTTCAAGTTATAGTCTTGATTGTCTCAGCTTTGTCAAAGTTGTCATTATAGGGTGAAAGTGTGTCAACGGCATAAAAAAGATTATTTAATCATTTATAAAGGTTATTTGGGCCTATTTGAATTTATTCATAATGGTTTGAAGGAATATAGGTCCAATTTTGGGTCTTGGGCTAAGTTTTGTCAAAAGTTTTCAATGCAATTTTAATGCAAAAAGTGCATTAAGGGTGATTTGATGTTGGTTAATATTCAAAAGGTGGATATGGAAATTGGAGGGATGGAAAGTTATTTAAATATCTCTATTTTATCAACCAAGGGTCGGTTGGGTAATGTAAGAAAGCACAATCAATAAAAACTTGAAGTTTGTCCCTGCATTTTCACAGTTTCTTAGATGTAACAGTCTGATCTGCTACATTTTTCAACATGAAATATTATTCATTTTCTTTAGAAATATATTTAGAATGTTAGAGCAGTGAATCCTCTAAAATTTGGTCTTTTTTTCAATTAGTTTAATTGTGTTTTGTGCAAGTTATCACTATTTTTGTAAAAAATGTAACAAGCCCTTGCTAGGGTATCCAGTGACATCAAAAAATGTAATTTTTGGTCACCCCATGTAGTGCCCCTCCCTAATTTATCTTGTCTTTTGTATATCAAAGGAATATATTAATCTAGCTTAGTCTACTTTATGATGTTTTGATGGTATCATGTTATGTACTAACCCTATTTCATGATTGTATTGAATATGATGATGGATCTATATTTGATCATTATTCATGATGGATCATATTCCTTATGGGATTTTGATGACATTATGATTACACTAACCCTACTCTATGATTATGATGACTATGTTGATGCTACGATGTTTTTGATTGTCTTCTAGTGTCTTCGTGATTAGAGACGATGTCATACCACTCATTGCAATCATGATATGATGTTGTGATTCTCTATCACTTTCTTGATCATTTATGATGTATATGTATTGTATATATATTGTATTATGTTTAGTGGTGGATGCAAGATTGCAGGTACCAAACATTGACTCCACCTAGTCTCATAGGTCTAAGTGTGTCTTTATCCAAATGGCAAGTTTTTGGAGATGGCATGTGTTTCCCTCTCATGCTCTAGGCTTAAGTTGACACCCTTGTCAATTAGTGTCTTGGCTTGAGTCGTTGGTCTCCGTCATGTGGTATGTTGTTCAACCTTATGTCAAGTTGCCTTGTGAGTTTGTAATTATTTATTAATTAATAATTAATCAATTTATATAGTTTATAAGTATTAAATTAAATCAATGGATGACATTAATATTTAATAATAATGTGTGAATATTATTATTATTGAAAAATTATTACTCATTAATGTTTATTGTATGGATTTATATTTTATTGGTTATTTGGAATTGTGGAAATTAATTAATCAATTACTACATATAGTCATTGGTGTAAATCATTAAATAATGGTTAGTACCAATACAATATATTTATACATATTTATTTTCTAGGAGTTTAAAATTAATTAATATTTAATTGGTGAAATTATATTTGTTGAGTATTTATGCTTATCAATACATCCATTTATTTATTTATTATTTATTTGATTATTTTATATGTATGTGGGAGATACTTATAGTATTGAGTTTAACTTATATTGGCTAGAGCATTTATATGTATCTGTACATTTAACTATTTATTTATTGTTTATCTATTTATTTATTTTTGGCTCATCTATTTATTGGTTATTTATTATTTATTTATATTGGTTTTGATTTATTATATGAGCTTTTGATTTATTGGTTTATTTATTTATTTATTGTTTAATTATTGGCATATGTGTAGAGTTTGATGACATGATGGGATTGTATGTTGTCATTGATGTCAATATGCTGAAGTATGAACCGGTATATTGAAGTATGCAAATTGGCAAGTGAACCGGTATGATGGTATGAACTGGTATATGCAAAAAGTGAACCGGTATGTTCGAGTATGAACTGGTATATGCAAAGTTCATATCAGATTTTCTCAATGGTAGACTAGTCTCATGGATGAGCAAGAAGCAAAGTTGTATCTCTCAGTCCACAGCAAAAGCAAAATATATAGCAGCATTTATGAACTGCATTCAGACAATTTGGATGAAACATGTATTAAGTGGTTTCAAAGTCCCTGCATCTAAACCAGTGAGTATATTTTGTGATAACACAAGTGCAATTAATATTTTCAAGAATACAGTATTGCATGCTAGAACCAAGCACTTCAAGCTCAAGTATCATTTATTGAGGGATAAAGTTCAGAACAAAGAGGTTGTATTGGAACATGTTTCCAGTAAAGAGAAATTAGTAGATATATTCACCAAGCCTCTACCAGAGGCTACATTTAACTATTTAAGAGGTGAATTAGGGGTGTTTCCCCATCAAGAGGTGAACTAAAGGTATGTGCTCCACATCAGTCAGGTATTGCATTGTCAAATCTTTTTAGGATTGATGTGTTGAAGGATGCTACTCCTCAGGGGGAGCAACATAGTAGATCATGGATGTTTGTGCCTCCACTTTGGCATTATTGTCAAAGGGGGAGAAGATGTGAAGCAAAGAAGATATCTGTAGTATTGAAGAAATATAATATGGAAGAAGATGTAGAGATATCTTTGTGCATTGCCATCAATGCCAAAGGGGGAGATTGTTGGCATATGTGTAGAGTTTGATGACATGATGGGATTGTATATCGTCATTGATGTCAATATGCTGAAGTATAAACTGGTTTATTGAAGTATGCAAACTAGCAAGTGAACCGGTATGATGGTATGAACTAGTATGTTGGAGTGTGAACCGGTATATGCAAAGTTCGTATCGGGGTTTCATTTGATATGACTATTGGTTGGTAGTCTCAGCTTCAAGATTTCTGGTTGATGCATTCCAAGTCTGTGTGATTCGACCGATAACATCCTATGATGAGTTAGCATTGAAATGAAGATTAGATCATGTTACCACGTCATCCTTGTGCGCACGAAGGATCTCCTTGAGGATATTGTATGAAGAAGATTGATTCCATCTACCTCAAGAATGAGCAAAATCTTAATAAATGGTGGAGAGCGCATGATGAGTTATTAGGTTCCAGAAGCAGTAAAGAATGGATGATCAAGAACATTTTGAGATTTGTTTAAGATTATTTTACCCTATGTAATGTGTTTAAATGGCCAGGATTGGACCGACTGTATTGTTAACCTAGATGCTTAGGGTTTTAGGTTTTGGCCACCAACCTAATTGTTGTCTATAAGGCCGATGATGATTTTTATTTGAAGTTGTTGGCAAATGAATCTATGTGAGGTGATTCTTGGCAAACCTAAGGAGTAAGTAGAGATCTACAGAGTGTGATTGCAGATGTAAAGAAACTGAAGTGGATCTACCTTGGCATTAAGTGTTGTTATCAGATTAGTGTATTACCTATTGACTTCTAACCATTTCAGCAGATGGAAAATCCCTTTACTAGGTAGCTTTAACAGGTTTTTTGTAAATCCTTTGATAGGGTGACTCAAAAACATTGAGTTCTTCAAATCTTGTTACAAGGTAACCTTTAATAGGGTTTTAACCTCTAATTGGGTATTTAGCCATCCCTTAACCGAGTGATCCCTAGCAGGATCGTTTCCTAGTAGAACCTGTTGTAAAGTCTTTAACTGGACTAGGCTCCTAACAGAGAAGACTTCAGAAGAGTTCAAGAACAACTTATGGGTATTCATCCCCATCGTGTTTTCTCCTAGTTGGGCTTCCACGTGAAAAATCAGTGTGTTATGTGTGATGCTTTTTTATGTGATGTTTTAGTGATTTCTATTAAGCGGTAGTGCAAGTTGATCCAATGGTCATTGTATTTCTGATGTTTTACTTGCTTAAGCATATGGGTGAAGTTGAGATGAGATATTAGGTTTTGAGAAGATCTAGATGTTACCAGTTTATGTCTTTTACAGTCATACTGTGTTTTACCGGTGGTGCCTTTATTTAGATCTGTGATATTGTTTACCAGTTAGTGGAGCCTTTGCAGTTTAAGTTATTGAAGAAGTTTTTGTCCAAACTGATTCACCCCCCCCCCCTCTCTATATCTATTGGATATTTACTGTTTATCATTATTCATCAATTGGTATCAGAGCATCCTCCAGGTCCTCTACGTTATAAGCTTAACCACTTGAGGAAAAGATCCTATTCTAATGATGAAGAGGGGAGGTCCTAAGTTCAACAGAGATAACTTTAAGATATGGAACGATAGAATGGAGATCTACATTAAAAGCATGGGTGCTCAACACTGGAACTATGTTGAGAATACTTATGTTGTCCCTATTGGTACTCTCACTGATGATCAAAGAAGAGAAATTTAGGAGAATGGGCAAGTCATGGAAGCTCTTATCAACAGTCTATCTGATATTGAGTTTATAGATGTTCAGGATAAAGACAATCCCAAAGATGTATGGGATACTCTAGAGACTATCTATAGCGGTGATGAGCATGTGAAGCAAGCTAAGGAAGATGGCCTTAGGGGAAAATTTGAGGACATGCGGATGGTTGAAGGAGAGACTATTCAACAATATGGGATAAGAATTAAAACTATTGTTGGAGACATCAAGAGTGCAGGAGGTACAATGGATGATTCCACCATTGTTAGCAAAGTTTTGTGATCCTTATTACCGGTCTATGCAATAAGGGTTGCCGCTATTCAGGAGGTTAGATCTATTGACAAGACAAAGGTATCCCTTGATTCCATCATTGCTAAGTTGACTGTATATGAGCTAAATAGTTATGATGGCAGTGTTCAGAAGACTGAATCAGCCTTTAGAGCATCTGCTACACTATCTAGAAAGGGAAAAGAGGTTGGTACTAGCTGTGAACCCAGACAAAGCAGGGATATGTATGATGAGGAGATCCTGATGGAGTTTGAATCTCTTCTTGCCAAGAGACTTCCTAAGGGAACTGGAAAATACAAAGGTAAGCTCCCTTTGAAATGTTTTTCTTGCAGTAGGATAGGACACATTATTGTCAATTGTCCCAACAGTGATAATAAGGACAAACTGGAGAAGTTAAAAAATTTCAAAGGAGGAAATAGGAGAAACCATCTTGTTGTAGGCAATGAAGGTGTCACTGATGATGAATCAGAAGATGAAGAAAGAAAAGACATAGGTTTGGTAGTCGTTAAGAAAGATGTGTCAGACAAGAAGGCTCTTGTCTCCCGCTTTGATAATTCTAATGAGTGGATTATTGATAGTGGATGTTCTCACCACATGACTGGTGACTGGAGGAAGTTTCTGTCTCTGGAAGAGTATGATGGAGGTGTAGTCCAATTTGGTAATGATGCACCATGTATGGTAAAAGGCAAAGAGTCCGTCTCTCTAAATGGAAAAAAGCAGTGTTGATAATGTGTATTGGGTAGAAGGTCTTAGGCATAACCTTTTGAGTGTCGCTCAGATGAATGATAAAGGACTCACTCTAGAATTCAAAGATGGAGTGTGCAAAATAAAAGGAAAGAGTGGTGAACTGATGGCCACCGGTATGCAGACCAAAGGTAAATTATTTTAGTTAAATACAAATATCATTCAATGTCTAATGGCTAAGTTTGATGACAGTTGGATATGGCATAAGAGACTCTGCCATGTAAATTTTGATAATATTGTGAAGGCCAGTAAGATCAAGGCAGTTAGAGGGTTGCCTATGTTGAACAAACTAGAGAATTCTTTGTGCAGAGAATGTCAACTAGGGAAAATGTCTTCCTCAACCTTCAAAGGTAAATCTTTCATAGTAGATAATTTACTTGATCTTGTGCACACTGATTTGTGTGGCCCTATGAAAACTAGGAGTCTTCAGGGAGATAGGTACTTTATGATTCTTACTGATGATTGCTTAAGAATGATGTGGGTCACATTATTGAAAGACAAGTTTGAAGCTTTTGGAAAGTTTAAACCCTTCAGAGCACTAGTTGAAAAGGAAAGTGGTAAGAGGATTAAATGCCTTAGAACCAACCAAGGAGGTGAGTTCACTTGTGGTGAATTCAATAAGTACTGTGAAGAGAATGGCATCAAGAGGCAACTGTCTACCCCCCAGACTCCACAGCAAAATGGCCTAGTAGAAAGGAACAACCAGACTGTAGTTGAAGCTGCCAAAACAATGTTGATTCAAGGGAAGGTTGCTCACACTTTTTGGAGAGAAGCAGTGAGCACTGCAGTCTACACTGCAAAACCTATCTCAGGTGCTCCTCATGCTCCTTCTCATTCCATGAATATATCAATATGTCATCGAGAAACACAATCACAAAATGGTCAAGGAATATGTGGAATACTCCATTCATGAGACTCATGAAAACAACTGGGGCATTCGTAAGACCGAATGGAACCACGGTGAACTCATAGTGGCCATATCTAGTGCGAAAAGCGGTCTTATGGATATCGCTATCCACTATCCTCAACTGGTGGTACCCTAACTTCAGATCAATTTTGGAAAATACTTTGGCACCCTAAAGTTGGTTGAATAAATTGTCGATCCTGGGCAAAGGATATCGGTTCTTGATGGTTACTTTGTTCAACTGACAGTAATCCATGCATAATCAGAGAGATCTGTCCTTCTTCTTCATGAAGATGACTGATGCACCCCAAGGGGATACACTAGGACAAATGTGGCCCTTCTCTAGGAGTTCCTCAAGCTACATCTTGAGCTCATTAAGCTCATTTGTGGTCATCCTATAAGGTGCTCTTGAAACTGGCTCAACTCCTGGTACAAGGTCTATATGAAAATCAATCTCTCTACGGGGCGACATACCGGGTAATTCTGAAGGAAATACATCTAAAAATCCCTTAAGGATAGGATGGTCCTCAATAGATGGTTCCTTTTCATCTTCTTCTTCTCTATCACTAATGATGATGGCAAATAACTAGCATCCCTTTCGCATGCTCTGCTTAAGTTGCATTGTGTAAATCATACGAAGAGACACTGGTCTCTGAATTCTAGTGATTACTATGGGAGAACCATGATCATCCTCCCACTCGATCTTTTTCAAGTGACAATCCATCTTGGCTTTGTGGGCATAAAGCCAATCCATGCCAAGTACGATGCCATATGATCTGAGTGGTGTAACTCTAAGGTCTACTAAAGTGGTGGTATTGCCAATCTGAAGCTGACATCCCCTAACCTCTGATTCCACTGACACTCTAGCCCCTGAAGCTAACTCCACTTCCCAACTGACCTCTTGTCTAATTGCCACTAGCCCGCAATGCTACACAACCAATGGAGATATAAAAGAGTCAGTAGCTCCTGAATCAAATAATATAGATACACTGATACCTCTGATCATACCTGCAACCTCAATAACCATGGCCTGATGCTTTGCTTGATGGTTGTCAACCACTGTGAAGACCCTATGGGACTTGCCCATATCCCCAACTATCGGCTTTGATGCTGCCATCCTCTAACTACCTGCCATCTGACCCTGAGGACACTCTCTCACCATGTGTCCCATGGCTCCACATGTGAAGCAAGCACCACATGCCTGAAACTGCATGCCCTGTGGTCTAGAGAAAGAATGTCCCCCTATTTTGCTAGAACAACTATACCCACCCCTGGAGGACTATTGAGTCCTCGCTGGAGGTGTGTAAGGAACCTAAGATCACTGATCTTGCCTCTGACCCTAAGACTGCCACTGCTTGGGCTTTACGCCTTGCTGACTCTGTGGAGGCCTCTGCCTCTGGTTTTGCTGTGACTACTGTGGAGGAGGGGGTTTGGAGAACCCTGATGTGTGTCTATTGTTACCCTTCCAATGGGATTTCTGAAATCCATAAGTCTGGGGTATAGGGTTTTGGTTCTGAGACCGATCTCTCGTGTCCTGAGGCCTGACCTGAATCTCCTCTGCTATCAAGGCCTTCTCCACAACAACCAGAAGGCTCCCTAGAGCGGCCATCCTCACCAGTCTTGCTATGCCAGCAATCAGCCCTTTGATAAATTGGTTGACAAGAAGCTTCTTGTCTTTCAGGTAGTCCATGTATGGTAAGAGCTCGAAAAACTTACTCTCATATTGGGTCACTGAAAGACCCTTCTGCTGGAGGTCATGGAACTCATCCACCCTATGGTGTCTGTAGTGCTCTGATAAGTACCTCTCCCTAAATCTCTCTATGAAAATGTCCCATGTGAGAGTATCTGCCACTAAGCCACACTTATATTCCTCCTGTCTCCACCATGTGGAGGTTGTTCCTCTCAATAGGTGGACTGCTACATGTGCCTTTAGGTTGCTCTCGTAGGAGCGCAATGCAAAGCACCTATCCATGCTCAAAAGCCATGCCTCTACTTCTACCCCGTCGATAGATCCCCCAAAAGATGGTGGCTGAAGGCACATAACCTCCTTGATTAGATCCCCTGGATCCCGACATGCCCTCTCATAATACACTGGTGCTACTACTGGAGGTGGTTCTGGTAGGTCAACGGATTCGGGCTCATGCCCAGCCTAACTCTCTATGGGATTAGGAGGTGGACTCCTACTCCGTTCCCGTTCTACTGATCTATGACTTCCTGAGTTCTGGTTTTCAAAATGATGATCCACTGCTGGAAGCCTGTCCTGGACTATCCCAATTACATTTTGTAGAGATAACAAGATGTCTCGGTTCGGGTCAACTGGTCATTTGGGAGGAGCCTCTGGGTTCCCTTCTGGAACCGATTCCTCCCTATCAACCTCTTCGCGTGCCATGCGTTCATGCCTAGGGCCTCTACCACGTTTGTGAGCTTGTCGCGTAGTTGGAGGCATCCTTATGAGAAAATAAAATAAAATGAAATAAATAAATAATTTTTTGGAGGAAATTTCAATTTATTTAAAATTAACTATAATAAAAA
Source organism: Cryptomeria japonica (assembly GCF_030272615.1). Classification (NCBI taxonomy): domain Eukaryota; kingdom Viridiplantae; phylum Streptophyta; class Pinopsida; order Cupressales; family Cupressaceae; genus Cryptomeria; species Cryptomeria japonica. The sequence goes on from NC_081409.1 coordinate 511,660,144, forward strand.
TAAATATAATTTAATTAATAAAAAAAATTAAACTGAAACGTAATGGAGAAAGGTTCCCAATGTTGGAAACCTTGCTCTGATACCAAAATGCCATGCCCAAAATTTTGGGCACAAACAGAATAATTTAAAAAAAAAAAAAACTTAACCTAACAAAACTAAATTTGCTAAACAAAGCATTATCAAGTCTTGTCTTAACTAAATTTGGTTTTCTTTTCAACTAATAGTAATCTATACATTAGATCAAGTAAGTGAGATGATATAAGTTAAATGCGGAATATTAATTCTCCAAGGAATTATTATTATCTCATCAAATAATTAGTAATAATAATTTCATTTAAACAAGTCTCTAAATAAATTTGCAAGATATTTTATTAACCTCAAACAGCCTATTAATTGCCTAGGAATTAAATTAATTGGCCCTAGCACTTAGCTTTATAAAACCTATTATTTACTTCAACAATAATTATAATTTGTCTAAAATATGACTATAGGGTCGATTAATCCCATAGTGCAATTGTACTATAAAATTTAACTTCTAAGGCTAACTATTTCCTAGCTATTTATTTATTTTATTCCCCCAAAAGTTCAAACCCAAAAAGGGTTCTAAAACTAGCTTTTAATTAAAGCCCTAAGAAAAACTCTACTTAATAACAAAGTAATTTCACTAGTTGAATAAATAATCCAATTAAAATCTAAATTTATAAGTCATTTTTATATATGTGACTACATATATAACTATGTACTATTACTTCTTGAAGTTATATATATGAATATCCAACTACATATAGGGTTACAAGGAGTTTGTTAAATAAAATATAATCGTGTTCAAAGTCTATGGGGGGAATACCCTATTCAAAATTTGAATAGGGTTTCCCCCTCTTTTTATTTATAATAAAATAATAAAACCCTAACCTTTTTTTTAAGACATAACCCACACATGTTTTTTTTGAATCCATGTGTGTTTTTCCCTAACCCGAAAGTTGGGTTAGGGCAAGTGTGTGTGTGAAGGTTGGTCCAAGGGGCGGTGGCCATGGAAGGCATGGAGGGTAGTGCAATCGCAGAGGAGGCGGCAATATTAATTTAGCACGGGGAGGGGGGACTTCCCGCAGCGGCATCCTTGCAGGGCATAGCTCGTAGTGGCGGTTGAGGCCGCCCCTGCAGGTCGCGTCCCGCAGCGGGGCCGCTAGTGCTTCTGTGCGGCTCAGCCCACCGAGGGGCCCCACGTAGAGCTCGGCTCTACGGAACCCTCAGTGGGGGAAAGGTTTACAGTTATTTATTTATTTATCTATTATTCTTTTAAAACTATAGGCACTAATATATATATATATATATATATATATATATATATATATATATATATATATATATATATATATATATATATATATATATATATATATATATATATATATATATATATATATATATATATATATATGTTTCGGGGTTATAATGATTTAAAAAAAATAAGTTACCCAGGCAGAAAACTACATTTAAATAAAATAACTAGTTTTCTCATAGAATATATATATATAAACACACTTAAGCTTCTTGTATTAACCCTTTTTTTTCTTTGAACTTTATAAACCATGCAGAAAACTAATAAAGAAAAAAACAGCATGAAATAGATGTATTATTCATTTTCTATTATGATAATATTTAGGCTTTCAATTCTGTTACATATGAAATATTAAATCCAAACTAATCATTTCCTCTACTAATTAACTCTGCTAATTAAATCTGTAAATATATTTTTTTTCTTCTTTCTTTTAAAAGACACTTAACAACAAGTTTTCTAAACAAATAGATTTAAAATAATGCATTGTATCTTTCTTTTGACAGCTACTTGCTAACTTTAGAGATAGGGTATAAAAGCTAGATTTTTTTTTTTGCAGTAATTAAAATGACAAAATATAATAAATCAGATATATTTTCTGCTAGTAAATGAAATGATAGAATGTAGTAAATTCTAACAACAACTACTTTAGCCTAAGAAACATTAAAAATCAATTTAGAGGTAGGCATATTAACCCTATTTAACCATTTATTGATTTTGAATCTATCTCAAATAGGCCTAAATGCTTGCTTTTCCTATTTCCAAAATTTCAATTTGCATGAAGGAATAAAATGAACTCTTATTTTCCCAATAACAAGAAAAAAATAATTTTATTAACTCAACAACTATAGGAACTTAATGCAGAAATGACATTTTCTTTGCAAAAATAACTTAATAGGGAAAATACATATTTCTTTCAAGAGCATCTAGAATACAAAATAGTCAATATTACAACTAGCCTCTCATTCCATTAAATGAAGACTTGAAATAAAAAAGAATACATATCTTTTTGAAATAAATACAATATATATAACTTTTATTTTTAAATTGCTGCCATTAACAGAATACAACATTCCCTTTCCCAACTTTTTTGCAAGTCAAATAAAATCCAGCAACTCCTAGCTTCTCTTTTTTTTTTCTCTCCCAAGTAACCAGCAAATAAAATATAAGGCTTGACCATGGAGTGCTCAACTCCCAGCTTAGGCTTACTAGAAGCCACCCCCGAGCTTGGAGAACCAAGCACTAGACGGATTACACACATACAACCACAACAAGCAAGGGGTAAACACACAACAAACAATTTTCCCAACCAAGGCTACACTTCGCCACAACTTGTGATGATTTTCCAAGGGTGGAAGTGGACCAAATACCATTGGGGAGACTGCAAGCATGGAACATCTCAAGCCACCTCATGGCAACCAAATACAACACAAATACATCCCCACATCCTTATGCCCCCCAAAGGCATATAAGCCATATCATCTCTCCTTATGACCCCCAAATGCATAAAAAGGCTATGCAGCAAGGGTCACAAAGAACACCCTTGAGATCACTCTCCTTAAAGGAGAGCCTCTCACCCAAGGCTATCAAACTTCTTCCACCCCAAGACCATTCTACTCTCCCAAGAGTAGAAGGCCTTGGACACTCCCAATAAAAGAAAAAGCATAAAAAGAAACAACGGGGAAAATCACATTTTCTTTCACAAAGTAAAATACAAATAAACAACACTTTCATACAAGCATTTCTTCAAACATGCATATACAACATAAACAAAAAGAGAGTAAGAACCAACCTTAATTTTCCCGGAGGTTTTGATAGATCTAGTTGGGGATGAGCAGCCCAAATCCACAGAATCTTTTCACCAACACTTAGCCAAAATTCTATCCTACAACTATTCTTCAGAATTGCATAATCTCCAACAATGGAGAGTGGGTGATTAACTCACTAAGTCCCTAATCCTTGCCTAAGAAGGCCTCTCTCACTCTTCCCAACCCCTTGGATAGAGTGAGAGTTCCCATTGGTTGGTCTTCCCAACCTCTTACTTGTTGCTAAAACTGGAAAGAGAAAAGGTAAGAGAGGATGGGGAAGATAGTCTGACATCAAAAAGGAAGGTTGTCTATCCTAGGAGGAACCTTCTAAGTTGAATTTTCGCACACCTTGGGAAAACCACTTTTTGAGGTGACTAAATAGTCACATGGGAGTAGTCACATGCTTAAAAATACCCCTAACCCATAGGTATACCCTTTGGACCTTTGGAAAAGCCCTAAAACTAACCCTAGGAGTCCATTTGACCCCTTAGAAACTCAGCTGAAGTTAACCTACGGGTCAAGCCTGAGTTGACCACTCCCAAGACTCCCTACCCAAGGCAAATTTGGGACCACACTCAAATGTTTGGAATGGGCATTGGTAGAAACAAACTCCCTCCAAGAGACAAGTCAAAATCAATGACACTATTCAGCTTATGTGTCAAGTGACACAATAAAATACATTATAAAAATTACACATGGAATTTGTCTCTTGTTGGATTTACACAATTTAATAAAATCAATTTAACACACATGCATCATTACTTTCACAAATAAAATATGATACAAATGAGGTGTTGTCTCTCCAAATAGACAACCCCTGGCCTTACAAATGTACATAGGTCTATGTTTGGTTCTCCATAATATTTCCATGGTCACATGGATAATTTTCCTGCACATCTTAATTTTACACATTAGTAATTCCAAATAACCACATCTATTATTAAACACATGAATTTGAATACACATCAAACACTCTACATACAATTGACATTAATAAGCAATATCTCATATATCCCAATTAATCCACATAAGCAATTATCATGATCCTCATAATTTTGATCCATTCATAACACATGCATCCTATTTCTATCATCATAATAAAGTCCCGCAAATCCAATCATGACATACATCATCTCTAAGTAATTCTATTCTAGCATCATATAAAGTTTCATATCCATAATGCATAAAAATGAAGCATCAATATACATCAATGTTATCCAAATCATGGAATCATATAAGTCGTAAATCCATAATGCATAAAAATAAAGCATCCATAATAGTCTCAACATGAAAATAATAGAAATGCTAGGATGAGTTGGGGTACGGCCTCACAATTGCACATGCAGTGGGCATTGCTGCACGTTTCCAGGAAAGTCCAAGAGAATCCCACTTGGTAGTAGTCAAGCAGATTCTTAGATATCTGTAGGGAACTATAGATTATGGATTGTGGTATCCATACAATAATGATATCAATCTCAAAGTGCTTACTGATGCCAATTGGGCTGGTAATGTGGATGACCAGAAGAACACAATTGGTGGTGCATTCTTTCTCGGTGGTAGACTAGTCTCATGGATGAGCAAGAAGTAGAGTTGTATCTCTCAATCCATAGTAGAAGCAAAATATGTAGCAGCATTTATGAACTGCACTCAGAAAATTTGGATGAAACATGTATTAAGTGGTTTCAAAGTCCCTGTATCTAAACCGGTGAGTATATTTTGTGATAACAAAAGTGCAATTAATATTTTCAAGAATCTAGTATTGCATGCTAGAACCAAGCACTTCAAGCTCAAGTATCATTTATTGAGGGATAAAGTTCATAACAAAGAGGTTGTATTGGAACATGTTTCCAGTAAAGAGCAATTAGCAGATATATTCACCAAGCCTCTACCGAAGGCTACATTTACCTATTTAAGAGGTGAACTAAAGGTATGTGCTCCACATCAGTCAGGTATTGCATTATCAAATCTTTTCAGGATTGATGTGTTGAAGGATGCTACTCCTCAGGGGGAGCAGCATAGTAGATCATGGATGTTTGTGCCTCCACTTTGGCATTGTTGTCAAAGGGGGAGAAGATGTGAAGCAAAGAAGATATCTATAGTATTGAAGACATATAATATGGAAGAAGATGTAGAGATCTCTTTGTGCATTGCCATCAATTCCAAAGGGGGAGATTGTTGGCATATGTGTAGAGTTTGATGACATGATGGGATTGTATGTTGTCATTGATGTCAATATTATAAAGTATAAACTGGTTTATTGAAGTATGCAAACTAGCAAGTGAACCGGTATGATGGTATGAATTGGTATATGCAAAAAGTGAACTGATATGTTGGAGTGTGAACCGGTATATGCAAAGTTTGTATCGGGGTTTCATTTGATATGACTATTGGTTGGTAGTCTTAGCTTCAAGGTTTCTGGTTGATGCATTCCAAGTCTGTGTGATTCGACCGATGACATCCTGTGATGAGTTAGCATTGAAATGAAGATTAGATCATGTTACCACGTCATCCTTGTGTGTGCGAAGGATCTCCTTGAGGATCTTACATGAAGAAGATTGATTCTATCTACCTCAAAAATGAGAAAAATCTTAGTAAATGGTGGAGAGCGCATGATGGGTTATCAGGTTCCAGAAGCAGTGAAGAATGGACGATGGAGAACATCTTGAGATTTGTTTAAGATTGTTTTACCCTATGTAATGTGTTTAAACAGATAGGATTGGATCGACTATATTGTTAACCTAGATGCTTAGGGTTTTAGGTTTTGGCCACCGACCTAATTGTTGTCTATAAGGTCGATGATGATTTCTATTTGAAGTTGTTGGCAAATGAATGTATGTGAGGTGATTCTTGCCAGACCTAAGGAGTAAGTAGAGATCTGTAGAGTGTGATTGCAGATGTAAAGAAATTGAAGCGGATATGCCTTGGCATTAAGTGTTGTTATCAAATTAGTGTATTACCTATTGACTTCTAACCATTTCAATAGATGGAAAATCCCTTTACCGGGTAGCTTTAATAGGCTTTTTGTAAATCCTTTAAAAGGGTGACTCAAAATCATTGAGTTCTTCAAATCCTCTTACAAGGTAACCTTTAACAAGGTTTTAACCTCTAACCGGGTATTTAGCCATCCCTTAATCGGGTGATCCCTAGCAAGATTAGTTCCTAGCAGAACCTATTGTAAAGTCTTTAACCAAACTAGGCTCCTAACAGAGCGGACTTCGGAAGAGTTCAAGAACAAATTGTGGGTATTCATCCCCACCTTGGTTTTTCCCAGTTGGGTTTCCACGTGAAAAATCAGTGGGTTATGTGTGATGTTTTTTCATGTGATGTTTTAGTGTTTTTTGTTAAGCAGTAATGCCATCTAATCCAATGGTCATTGTATTTTTGATGTATTACTTTCTTAAGCATATGGGTGAAGTTGAGATGAGATATTAGGTTTTGAGAAGATCTAGATGTTACTGGTTTGTCTTTTACAATCATACTATGTTTTACCGGTAGTGCCTTGATTTAGATCGGTGATATTGTTTACCAGTTAGTGCAGTCTTTGTTGTTTAAGTTATTGAAGAGGTTTTTGTCCATATTGATTCACCCCCCTCCCCCCTCTCAGTATCTATTGGGTATTTAATGTTCATCATTATTCATCAATTACTGGATGGGTATCTATGTCTGTGTGTACATTTATCTTCTTTAATGATTATTTATTGATTTATTTATTGTTGGATTATTTATTGTTTATCTAATTTTATTTTATTTAATATTTATTTATTTATTTGCATTGTTGTTTTATTTATTTTCTATTATTCATGTACCTACCCCTTGTTATGATTGGCCCTCTTGGGAGTTGTGATTGTGAGGATAATATTATTTAATTGTTTGTTTATTTATTTATGTTAATTATGGTTTTATATTTAATTGGAGCATTTATTTATATTGCCTTTGATTTATTTTATTGGGCTTTAATTTATTATTATAATATATTATATTATTACTTTTATTATTACATTCTCTTGTTACTAATTGATTAATTAAATATTATATTTATACCTACCCTATTATTTTATTGGTTGAGATTTGAGGGTAAGTAAATAATATTATTTTATATTCTTACCTCGATTTTTGGTGGGGGGGCTGGTATAGAATATATTTTATTGAAATATTTTGATTGACAAATATTCTTCTATAGTTTTGAATTAGATTCTATTTATTTGCTTTCTGAGCATTTTTGTGGGTGTGTTCTAGATATCTTTCTGCGACTTTTGGATTGTAAAATTGCTTGGAGGGAGAATTGCTTGGTTGGGTTAAATTTTGGAAAGCTTGTTGGTTTGGATTTTTGCTCTTCTATGAATGCATTACCATCACTCTACTTCCAGGTTGGAGATCTTTTTTCATTCTTGCATTTTAATTTTTGAAAAGAATTGTTTTCTTCGTGACTGCTAAAGGATTTTTTGAGGAGATTTGGGAATAAATGAATATTCTATTATCAGTAATTGGGAGTAATATTTTGGGAAAAAGATTTATATATGATTTTATGAATCTGTGTCTATTGTATTATCGAAAAAGGGCATTTGTGTATGTTAATATGCTGGTTATAATTTGCCTGTGAATGCATTGTGTAACGATTGGTTTTGTGAGGTTTATTTGCTATTGTATACCATGTCTCGTGTCCATTTGGTTTGATAGATCTAGAGTGGCTATGTTTGTAATCATTTATGTGCAAGTTATTGTCAATATAAGTTGGAATTCTTGGATGCATTGTATTGTTGGCCTTAACAAGGCTTTGTTTGGGTTTCTTATTGGATTTTAGTGACTTCTTGGTCGTATTTATGTCATTGTAAGGCTTGTGCTTGAATCTAGGCAAATTTGAATAACTTTGTATTCTATTTTCTGTGAGTTGGTCCCTGGTTACAATAGCACTACTATGGGCTTCAATAGTGCCAAAGTAGTGTCAATAAGTTTCTAGGTTGGTTTTTGAGTCCCTCAGTTGATTTCTCTACTTGGTCTTTATTCCAGAGGCTTGTTTTGTTATGTTTGATGGTTTTCGGGCACTGTGCCATTTATTTGTGATATGTGTGAGTCCATTTGGGCTCTGGAAAGTGGTTTTGTGCTTGTCCATTAAGGTTTTGATATGTTGCTCCAGCGAGAGGTTATGTTGTGCCTCACTGTAGAGGAGCATTCTATTTTATCGGATTCATGTATTACCCCTATTTATGTGTATTTGACATTCTTGAGGCTCTCTTTATTATTGCATTTTGGTAGTATGAGCTTATGGCTTGGTCCTTGTTAAGTGGCTCTTGGTTGTATGATGATGGCTATCTTTGTGATTTGGTTGAATTAGTTTTGTAATGAATTTTGGATTCTTCCCATGTTGAGTTTCATGTTTTTGTAAGATGTATCTTGTTATGTTTTTTACCCTATGGTCTTGGTCCATGTTTGGGAGGGTGGGCTCTTGCATGTGTTGGACCTATGTTATGAGCACTAGATATCTAGGAAGGGGGTCTAGACCTATGGAACCACATGAAGAGTTTATGGTTCAATTTGCAAGTGATAACATTATTAATAATTAATTAGTGGGTTGGGTATTTAGGAATTCACCTAATTAAGATTAAGAATATGATGTTGTATTCCCCAATTGGACGGACCTAGGGAGATGGTTTTGGGATCCTAGATTGGGAAGAATGTTGGAGTGGTATACCCGATCTCCCTTGAGTGAATCCAAGGTGGATACGGATACCATATGAGGTTAGCATGTGATGATACTCTACCCCACATATGTCCATTATCCATAAGCCTGGATTTGTTAAATTATGCCTCTGGAGGTTGGTTTCTTTGATTTAGCCATGTGATCTATTTTGATATTATATTCTTATGTTGGAGTCTTGTAGTGTCATGTTGTATCCTATGGTTGTTAGGTGTCAGCTTAGGTCTTGAGTGTGAGTTGGAACCTTATGTCATCTCCTAGCATGAGGGGTGGTTCCTATTTGGTTCCACATGTTCGGGTGGTTTGATGCCTTCTACCATTGGGATATTCTTCTTGGATGTTGGCGTGCGTGGATTTGGACCTATTGTATCCCATCCCGAGCTTGGATTATTGGAGCATATTTATGTAATTAGAATTGATATCATGTGTTATGAAAGATGGAAATGTAAAGAAGAATATTTAATTAGTGTATTGAGATCATGTATTATAGAACATGTAGTAAGTTGATTTCTGAATGAAATGTATTGAATAAGATTGTTGTAAATGGATATTCTAATTGTAGATGTTGTTCTTGATTAGAAAGGAATTAAATGATTTATAGATATGTATTTTATGTCTTGAGTAAATTTTATGGATAGTAGTGATTATGTTAATTATCACATATGCCTTGATTTGAAAGATGTTAATCTCCAATGTTAGATATCTTGAGATATGGAAGTTAAGGGAGTAGTTGTGGTTTGTATGGAAATATGGCTATTTATTATGTGGTTGTCCTTTCATGCTGATTTCTATGTATTAGAGATGTTACTATATTATGATGTATTGTAAATGAGGAATATGAATATGTGTCTATGTAACTTGTATTATTAAGATGGGATGTAGCAAAGAGACTATGTGCTTGCTCCATGTGCTCTTATGTAAATGAACTTGATATAGAACTATGCTATTGTTATTGTTATAAGATGATGCATTGGTATGTGGTTCACGTTATAGATATGTTTATCATGTTGAGAATGAAATCCTATTTTTAAATTAGGGGATTTAAATATTAGATTGTATTTATTCTTGTAGAATCATATGATTCTTCAACCTATTTAGTAGATTTGAATCCTATTTGGATGTAGATAAGTACTTGCTGCTATGATCTTGCATATGGCTATGGATAGTATTCTTGATGAGTTGTCCTTAAGTATATAATCGAATACCATTAGTAAAATAAGGATAAATGCATTTAGTTTCATGATGTGTTAAGTGTTCAAATGAGTAAAGACGGGTATTATAAATATTTGATTGGCACTTAAAAATGAACCTTAGAAAAAGTATGAAAGGGAATAGAGCTATACATATGTGTTAATGTTTTATCATAGTTGCATGGGAAGTAAATGTTTAGTTGGATGATAGTATATTGTGTTCTAGATGGATATGCGATGTGTTAGTTTAATTTCAATTAGTGACATTGAGATACCCTAGGGAATGGAGATACATTATATGGTTTTATTATGTAGTTATGTTAATGATTAAATAGATGTTCCACTTGCATAATATGATTCTATGGTTATGTTCTTGTCAATCAATGTATTCATGTATATAGTTAACAATGCATTGATGAATAATGGTAGTAATGTTGCATTAATAAATACTAGTAATAGCATAGTTGTAATGGGTATCTTAACAGAAAAAAATATTATCTCTTTTTGTTTAAGTAGATTTTGGTTTATTCCTCTAGGGTATTTTGGCAGGCATTACACCCCATCATTCAAAACCCATTAAAATGGAGGGTATGACAATTTTAAATGTTATTTTTTATTTTCCTTTCAATTCAGGGTCCCATGATGAGAATGGAATGTGCTAAAAGTGACACAAAATCTGACTTTTGTGTCTCAGACTAAAAATGACAGCAAGTTGGTGATGTGTGGGTTAATATAAGTGCAATATTTGGCTCCCAAAGGTTGGGTGAAGGCTTGGGGGGGTGTGAGGGGTTATTTCAGACCCTAATAAAGTATTTTTGGCCCTTTATTGGTCAAAATACTCATCATTTTTATGACTGTCCTAAAATTGGGTATATTGTTGTCCTAATGAACTAGTGGGCTGAGATTTTGAGAATAGGATGCAATGGATGGGTTTTGTGAGTAGATGACACTTGGGGAAGGTGTTTGGGAGTCCTTAGTGACCTTTTAAGGTGTTGGAAATCCCTAGAGAGAGGAAATGACTCAGGTTATTATGACTATCCTAAACAAAGTTGTGGCTACCACAATAAACCAGTGATATAACAACAAGTTCTCTTTATGACCTTTAGGGTGGATGGGAGGGTGAAGAAGGAGTTGAATATTATGAGGAGTCTCTGAAAGGGTGTCAAGAAATCCATTGTGTTGGAAAATACCTTTTTTTCAATGTGAGTTATTCCTAAGGACAGTTTGAAATCCTAGTTGGAGATTGGCTTGTGTGAGTAGGTGTTTGAGGGTTTGGTGGGTCAAGTTGTTGGAGAGTTCCAAATTGTCCTTGGGAAAGTTAAATGAGCCTAGTATAAGGTATTTCCATGATTCAAAAATGGTTGGGAAGCATGGAATCACTTTTGGGGTGTTAAAGCCTATTGAGCACCAATTAGCCTTGTGAGGGATCTTCAATATTTATAAAGAGTTGCCACCTATTTGAGTAGGTAAGTTGGGAGAAAGATCTCCCTTAGGTTGTGTTTGTTGGGATTATCTACATCAAACATGGCCTAAAAAATAACTACCTTCAAGTATGTTCTAATTTATACAATCCATAAAAGAATAAAGGAAAAGATGACTTTTGTCCAAAATTACAATTCAAATGCATTCAAAATGCATAGACATAGACAATGCATGGGAACTCTTAAATATAACATACTTCAAAGAAACATACTGTCATCAAATGCAATAATCACATGATTTGGACAAAATGTATTTATTGAAAAGGCATTCAAATTATCTATATAAATATTTGAAAAATGCCAGAGACCCTGCCATAGTGAAACAATAATGATTGTGTTTAGTTTATATTACTGGTGATACTGAATAAAACTATATCATAGATAGGCTTACACACATTGCATTAATTTTAAGTAAAATTTATTGTTGCATTAAAACATGTTGGAGTTGTGTCGCCCTGGTCTGAGCAATTTGCACAAAATAGTCTTGTTGAAACAGTTTCAAAAACATTCAAACAAATGCAATGTATGGCTATTCAATCTCTGCTCGCACAAGTTAGTCATTACAATAGTCTTGAAGAATAATGAATAAGGATTTTATTAGAAATTAAAATTATAGTTGCTCATTGTTGATGTACATGCAAATTGTTGAATTATGAATGAAGAACTCAAATTATTTGTTAAAATACCTCAAAGAGATGTTATCAAAAGAATGAAATGAAATGATTTCAAAATATGCACAAAATGGATTTTTCTAAGAAGCTCTCAAAATATTTGAATAACTAAAGAACCCCTAGATGCATCCTAAGATTTTAAGCTTTGTCTGCACTCTTGTTAGTAGATGATGGTCATACATATTTCATGTTTACATATATAATTGATCAATGTGTCCATGTTTGACCTTCATTCCCATGGTGGTTGTCTTGAGGATACTTTGAATCCTATTATTATGATGCCAGTTAAATCTACGATGGTTGTGTGGATGTGTTTTCTTGGTGCTTGTAGGTTGTATATGAATGCAAGCTTCTTGTATTTTCCATGGACTGTGGTATGTATTTGGGTTAGAGGCCATGCATTGATATGTTATTTTTATAGGGATAGAGCCCGGGTGTTCAATGCTTTCAAAATAGGATGTGCTTTGTTAAGAGAAATAAAAAGTAATTCAAGGGACTATTTCACATAATGATTAATGATGTTGATTTAGTTGATGTAGAAGAGTTAGAAGATAATTTTTGCATAAGGTATATTAAAATTTTTATTAAAGACTTCATGAGAGCTGACAAGGATGTGTGAAGAAATATATGAACTTGTTGCAATACATCATTTAACTTGGAGACAATATTATCAAGAGAGTCCATTTTGAATGGTATTTACCATGGAAGAAAATTTATATTATGCTTATTAATGTAGGAGGTTGTTCTTGAATAATAATATGTCAAGGATGGTTTCCCAAGACTTTCAACAATCGGAGTCATTTCCATCCATTGAAAAGTGATGAACATATCTATAGAAATCAAAATTCTTACTAGGATAAATTCAAGGTTGAAAGAATTTGTGAAATTTTCACTAAGCTTGTGTGGCAAAATACACATTTTAGGGAAAAATAAGTTCCTCGTAGTATTGGCATGTTTATAAACAAAATGGACTATAAAAGGATATTGAGTATGCAATAAATGCATTCCAAATAACAAATTCCAAGCGGCATTCCTTTGATACACAATCAAGTTAATGATAAAATAAGTGTACAATTCATTCATATGATGGATCAAGACATGAGATAAGGTAATATGCTCACAATGAAGATGTACCAAAGATGAGCTTGCATATCAAACCTATTGGAACAAAATGTGTTTTGAAGATCCGTGTACTAAAAAGGATCATAATGAGTTTACTCTATATGGATCATGTCATGATGTGAGCTTTGATGAACTCAAATTTCAAGCCTGAAGCTTATGATTATTTTAAAGGAATAAAAAGGAGGATTGAAGTTTGTTTATGTATTGGTACAATTGGCTTAAATTTTCCAATATGTGAAGACACTTTGTAGTGCAAACAAATAATTTTTTTATCCTTAAGAAAAGCCTCAAGATTATTTTATCATAGAGTTGATGGTGATTTAGTTATGAAGAAAAATGAAGCAAATAAATATGGAAAACTACCTCAACAATATCAACGATTTGGTCTCTCTTCAAAGTCAAAATTTGTTAGCTACACTTTTGTAAAAGTTACTGACATCACTTATTGTAAATAAAGTTAGCTTTCAAGATCTATTTTTGTAAACGTTAGGTCAATTCTAACTTGTCTCTAAAAGGTATTTATTGGAAGTAACAAATTACATATTTATCCTAAGTAGTTAGGCTTAGTGGTTACTGTAATGGGGTGAAAATTAGGGTTTCCACCATTGAATGTAGTAGAAACCACTAATTTTTCTAAAGAGACATTACATTAGGGAAATATAGTTATTAGATAGATCTAAACCTAATAGATCTAGATTCTAATATAATTCCAAGGGGGGTTTAAGTGTACCTCTTATTTCCCTTGAGTTTAATTGAATTGTTGAAGATGCTGAAATTAGGGCAAATGGGCTAGAATTGAAGTATTTATGTGCAAATAGTGAGTTACAATTGTCAAATCAGGCCACGAACCTAGATTTGAGGAATATAAGAATATTCAAACCTATTCTTAGAAGAAGATCCTGATTTGTTGGGACTAGGATGGTGGTCACTCTCATCCTCCATGCTTTTCACACTCCAAAAGGGGATCTATTAATTATTGTAAATAAAGACAATTCTAAAGATCGCAACTCCATACCTATTCCCATGCACACTAGAGAAGGGAAAAAGATTGGGAATAGGGGGTTTCTTGTCAAACCCTAGTTTAGGACTTAAGCTTCAATGAAATATTGCAAATACTAAAAAAAATAATGAAAAGATAAACCTCATATCTGCAATGACTGATAATGATGCTTTTCTTCTTAAAGGTAATCCCATATGTTGTATTAAATGGCATAAACATGTCAAAACCCTAATCACACACACACATGCTTGCACATGAATTATGAAATTTTCTCCACAATGGTTGAATGAAGGAAATGCAACCTCAAAGATCTTTGGAAATGCTTGATGATGAACAGTTCATGGATGAAAGATTGTTGGATGAATGCTTGAATGGATTGATGAAATTAGGTTAATAAAATGTCTTTATATATGAAATCCTAGGTCAATTTACCAATTATGCCAACCTCCAATGATCATATAGAGCCACCAATTTCATTTCACACCAAAGAGATAGGTCCCATCCTCCACTTGAAAAATGGGCCCATTGAGGGGGACTAGGGCACTAGCACCCTTGGTCCTTGTCAATAAGGGACCAATATTTAGGCCCAAAGAGGAGGATACCCCTCCAGAGAGTCATTTTGTAGGTGTATGTGGCATCAAAACTAGAGTTAAGGCATTGAACAAATCCAAGTAATAGATGAGGGGGAGGCACACTAAAGTAGGGGTACAAACATGAGGTGTAAATTGGCCTAGTGACAATTTATGATGCTAAATTTAGCCCCCACTTTAATGGGAGTATGAGCCTATGAAAATACTAATAGTAAAGTAGATGAAAGAGAGAGGAAGGAGACATAAAAAAGGAACAACTAAGAGCACAATTACAAGGAGGATATGATTACTAATTTTGAGAAACCATGTCCCCAATCTTAGGATCTTAACTAACTCAAAAGCATGCAAGGGCACACAAAACAAGACAAAATAAAAAAGGAAAGGAAAGACAAAGGAAATAAGACACACAACACATAAGCTAAAAAAAAAAAAAACCTCAAGTCAACTAGCCGAAGAGACCTCGATATCAAAATGTCTCCACCACTAATATCATTCTTGAAAAATGTCATCTCAAGAACACAAAGTGATCACATAAAAGAGAAAAGCATGAATCATCCATGAACTACTACTAGAAAAACTATGAGCTCATGAGAAGAAAAAGAAAGAGAGAATGGATACACATTCTAGATGTGCTTTTCTAGGTGATCCATTTTGGGGAGGAGAGTAGGAATAGTCTAGCTATGTTTTGCTAGTTCCACTCATCCTTGTGCATGTGTGCAAGTGATGTTTGGTTTCAAGTATATAGCACCCCATATAAGAGTTTTTTTTTCCTGGTTTCGAGCATGCTTCAACCTATTTAATACATATAATACAAATGAAAATTCCAAGGGGTGGATGTCTAGTTTTGGGAACATCTTGTATAAGAGTTTTTTCTTTGGTTTCAAGAATTTGTAACCCCATTTAAGACAGACACATTCCTAGTGACATATCATGTAAGAGTTTTTTTTTTCTAGTTTCAGTTATGTGCACCCCATCTAAGACATATATAAATGTTGTGTCTAGTTTTAGGCTTTAAGGATCTTGTATAAGAGTTTGTTTTCTCAATTTCTAAGTTTGAACACCCTATTTAAGACATGCAAAGATATGGTATAATATAGTATAAATATGGTGATATGTATGCCCCTCCCCCTTAAGATATTAACTCATCCCTATGTTGGTGTCTAAAGGAAGATAGAAACAAACCCACCTTCAACAACAAGAAGATATCTTTTAGGTGACAATGTCATAAATCCAAGATAAAGAGGAATAATTCTTCCAAGCAAGGATAAGATAGTTGAAAAAGAGATATCTTGCAACAAGTGTAAAGACGATCCTTAGAGGAGAAGATATCTTTTCTCAAAAAGGTATCTACCTCCAAGAGGAGCTCTTGAACAAACATATCATCTTCTACCAAAATAAGGGAAGGAGAACAATAATGCATAACTTCCCCCTATCACTAGGTGAAAGGGATTCTTTATGAAGGATGACACACTTTTGACCCAATGTGAGGGGTAATTTTATAATAGATATATATTATCAAGTGAAAAAGAGGTTTTAGCCAAGGACATAAACCTCTTTCATAAGAGAGAATCTGAAGCAGTCACCGGTGAGGAGGGACCTCAAAGAGATCAATCTAGACCGGTCAACAAGAGTAACACAATGGAAACACAAAGATATGATGGAGGCAATGCAAACCAAATTGATTTATTTCATAAAAAATAATTTCAACCAACTAGTAATAATTGAGTTACAGCAAACCGGCTCATAGGCCTAGTAGAACATACATAATAGGTCACAACCAGAACCTTGAATCGTAAGATCTATTTTCTATGCATAGTCTCACTACTTGATTCTTCCATTTTTTTTCTAATGCACAATTACAATTATATATATTGATCCAAAGGATCCAGTCGGCCCAAAAGGGATCAAAAACCCCAAGAGCAAGACCTAGTGTGTAAAATAAACAAGGTTGGCCTCTACCAAGAGATTCCTCTAGAAAATACAAAGGATGAAATGAAGATCATGGAAAAAGGTTGGCCACATGCCAAGAAACATAGAAATCAATGCCCAAGGCTCCACAAGCTTCAGAAGGGGTTCCGGTAGATCACCAAAATAGGTCTAGGCAATTGGTAACAAGAACTGTCAACTAATAACAAGAAACTATCAAGGAAACTGATAGAGATATCTTGTCGAAAAATGATCCAAATGCAATATGGTTTGGAAATAAGATAAATGATCAAGTCTTCAAGTAGAATCCAAGTCCATAGATCCAATGATACAAAAATGGGACACACAGAAAGAAAAGCTGAAACTACAAACAAAAATAAAATGTTTTTGGTTGATACAAGATTGCTATGAATCGGGAATGCTTATGCATCAGACATCCAGGGTTATTAAAATAGTGAGCGTCTCACTTTGATCAGGTCAAACAAAAACCAAGATGGTCTACCTATTCCTAATAAATCTAAGATGAATCTTCAACTGGTTTTTCCTTCCACTTCACAACAGACTCCTTATATTGACTACTCAAGGTACTATGCCCAATCCTACTATCCAAAATCTCTTCAATCTGATCTGGTTTCTTCTGAGGTAACTGTTTCTCCAAGTCTATAATACTATCCTCACTGAATTCTAGTTCATGATACTGATGGAGATCTACAATGTTAAACACAGGTGAAATACTCAAACTATCCGGTAACTCCACTTCATATGCATTTCTAGAACTGGACTTTCTCAAAATCCTGCAAGGTCCAAACTTCTCTATCTGCAACTTGTTATAAGTTCCAACTGGGAATCTTTCTTTTCTAAGATATACCATCACTTCATCGCTAACTTCAAATTCCTTATGCCTCCTCTTCCCATCTTCCTTCTCCTTATATTTTTTGTTCATGTCTTCCAAATGCTTCTTAATATGAATATGTAAGGCTGCCATGTGATCTATGAAGTCTTTTGCTTCTGAACTTCTCTGGTCTTCATTGCTAGTATCTTTCAATTCTGATATACCTCTAGGATGCACTTCGGTAACAATCTCAAAAGGTGTTCTTCTGGTACTTCTATTCACTGAATTATTGTAGGCAAACTCTGCTTGTGCAAGGATCAAACCCCAACTTCTAGTTTTATCTCCCACTAAACATCTCAACAAATTTACCAAACTCTAGTTAACTACTTATGTCTGTCCATTAGTCTATGGATAAAAAGTAGTACTGAACTTCAAATCTATCTTCATTGTCTTACAAAGTATTCTCCAAAAATAGCCAACAAACTTAGTGTCTCTATCTGAAACTATGCTCTTAGGTAATCCATGCAATCTCACCACTTCCTTTAAAAATAGGTCTGCTACATGCAATGCATCTGATGTCTTCTTACAAGGTTTGAAATGAACCATCTTCAAGAATTTATCAATTACCACAAATATAGAATTATTCCCTCTCTGTGTTTTAGGCAATCCAAGTACAAAATCCATTCTTATATCCTCCCAAGGTCTTACCGGTACTATCAAAGGTTTATACAATCCCACATTCTGACTACTACCCTTTGCAACTTGACAAAATCTACAAATTTGCACATATCTCTTAACATCCTTATGAATCTGGGGCCAAAAGTACTATTCACTCACCAATGCTACTATTTTGTCAATACCAAAATTTGATAACTCAATGATGAACGGATAGTACAAACCTGATACTGAGAGGGGGGGTGAATTAGTAAAGACAAAAATATAGTCCTAAACTAGTTTGACAGTAGATACTTCAAATGACTAGCAAACAGTGACATCGGTTTGAAACAGAGTGCAACCGGTAAAGTTAAGAATGATAGTGACAAGCATTAACCGGTTACTCACTTAGCTTTTCACTCAAATCATGACTATACTACCATTACACCCTTATGCATAAATAGGTAATCTATCTTTAGATCACAATAACAGCTAGTTCAACATGTTTTATTGACAGACATAAAACATAGAACCATCATAAGCTTGATAGATAATAGGAAACCATCACAAGATAAAAGAATCACACATGACACACATATTTTTCATGTGGAAACCCAACTAGGAAAAACCATAGTGGGGATGAATACGCACAAGCTATTTTGAACTCTTTAGAAGTCCGCTTTGTTAGGAGCCTTGTCCGGTTAGAGACATTACAATAGGTTCTACTAGGAACCGATCCTGTTAAAGATCACCTAGTTAAAGGATGGCTACAATACTCGGTTAAGGGTTAAACCTTGTTAAAGGTTACCTTGTTAGAGGATTTCAAGAACTCAATAGCTAAAGGATTTCAAACTCAATAGCTTTGAATTACCCTATTAAAGGATTTACAGCAAGCCGGTTAAGGCTACCCTGTTAAGGGATTTTCCAACTATTGAGGTGGTTAGAGATCAACAGGTATTACAATGATCTGGTAACAGCACTCAATGCCAATGCAGATCTGCTTAATCTCCTCTTCACCTTCTGCACTTACACTCTGCAGGTATCACTTCTCTCCTTTTGGTCTGGCAAGAATTACGTATCCCTTCTCTCGGATACACATGCACAACTTTTGCCAACAACCTCAGAAAGAGACGCAACATCTACCTTATAGGAAAACAAATAGGTTGGTATCATAAACCCTAAACCCTAAACTTGTTAGGTTAAGGAATTCAAACGGTTCAATCCTAACCATTGAGAATACTCCATTAATTGCAACAGTTTTGATCCAATCTCAGGACATTCTCCATCGACCATTTTCACTGATTTCTTGGTGGCTAATAACCCATCACACATTATCACCATTTTACAGACTTCGCACATTCCTGAGGTAGATAGGAACAATCTCCTTCATGCAAGATCCTTCACGCACACAAGGTTGACGTGGCAACATGATTTATTCTTCATTACAATGCTAGATCATCACATAATGTCATCAGTTGAGCCACATAGGCTTGAAGCACTTCAACCGGAAACCCTGAAGTTGAGACTACCAACTAGTAGTCATACAATGCTTCCATGTGCCAGTTCCCATAACCATATGCCATTTCACCTTGAACAAGCACACCGCTTCAGTTTGGCATGAATGTTGGTTCACAGTGTTATGCCGGTTCTCACCTCTTCAGCATATTGACATCAATGACAGCATACAATGCCATTATGTCCTCATACCGGTTTGCATAATGCCAAAAATCTCCCCCTTTGGCATTGATGGCAATATACAAAGATATCTCAATGCTTCACATCTTCTCTGCTTCACATCTTCTCCCCCTTTGACAACAATGCCAAAGTGGAGGCATAGGCTTCCCTGTTCCATTATGTTGCTCCCCTTAAGGATTAGCATCCTTCAGCACATCAATCCAAAATAAATTTGACTATGCACTACCTGACTGATGTGGAGCATATGCTTTTAGTTTACCTCCTAAAGGAGCAACACCCCTAATTCACCTCTTAAGTGCATAAATGTAGTCTTTGGGAGAGGCTTGGTGAATATGTCTGCTAACTGCTCCTTACTGGAAACATGTTCCAGTGCAATCTATTTCTTCTGAACCTTTTCCCTTAAGAAATGATACTTAAGCTCAAAGTGCTTGGTTCTAGAATGTAAAACCAGATTCTTGGAGATATTAATTGCACTAGTAGTTTCACAAAATATACTTACCAGTTTAGATACATGAACTTTGAAGCCATTTAATACATGCTTCATCCAAATTATCTGAGTGCAGTTCATGAAAGTTGCAACATACTCTACTTCTGATGTAAACTAAGAGATACAACTCTACTTCTTACTTATCTATGAGACCAGTCTACCACCAAGAAAGAATGTACCACTGGTTGTGCTTTTCTGGTCATCTATATTGCCTGCCCAATCAACATCTATGTATACTTTCAAGTTGAAATCCTTTCTATAAGGATACGACAATCCATAGTCAACAGTTCCCTTTAGATACCTAAGAATCTACTTGACTGCAACCAAGTGAGTTTCTCTTGGGCTTTTCTAGAATCTTGCAGTAATGCCAACTGCATGTGCAATATTTAGTCTACTATGCACTACATAATGTAGCTTACCAATCATTGATCAGTATTCCTTCTCATCAACCAAATCTGATTCATCTTCTTTAGATAGTTTACAATCAGTCAACATCAAAGTACCAACCAATTTTCTATATTCCATGCCAAAGGTCTTCAACACCTCTTTGACATACTTGGACTGAGTGATAAAGATTCCATACTTCATTTGCTAGATTTGCAGTCCAATGAAGAATTTAATCTCCCCTATGAGTGACATTTCAAACTCTTTCTTCATCTCATCTGCAAACTCATGACTCATCTTGTCATCTCCACCAAAGATAATATCATCAACAAATACCTCATAGATTAGGATCTAATCTCCTTCAGACTTCAAGCAGATATTACTATCTTCACTTGTTCTCTCAAATCCAATCTTCACAAGATGAGAATGCAGACGTTCATACCATGCCCTAGGTGCCTGCTTTAGTCCATATAAGGCTTTATGTAGCCTACATACCATGTCACTATCTTCAAATAGGGCAAACCCATCTGGCTGCTCAATATACACCTCCTCTTCAAGTACACCATTTAGGAATGTAGATTTCACATCCATTTGATATACTTTGAAACCTTTAAAAGCTGCATATGCAAGAAGCATATAGACTCCTTCCAATATGGCTACAGGAGCAAAGGTTTCTCCATAGTCTTCTCCTTCTTCTTGAGCATATCCTTTGCACACTAATTTGGCTTTGTTCCTAATCACTATGCCATCCTCATTCAGCTTATTTCTGAACACCCATTTAGTACCAATGACATTTTTGTGCTCTGGTCTAGGTACCAAAGACCAAGTACCATTTTTCTCTATCTGGTCAAGTTCCTCTTCCATTGCCTTGATCCATTCTTCATCCTTATGTGCCTCTTTGAATGATTTAGGCTCAAATTCAAAGATCATACATGAGTTTTCTCTTGCCTTTCTTCTTGTAAGGATTCTTGCATCCTTATCTCCTATGATCTTATTAGGATCATGATTCATCTTGACATACCGAGGAATGGTCTTGATGGATTCCTCTTTCTTTTCTTCTTCATCCTCATCTCCATCAGTATCAGCATCTACATTTGTCAGTGTAGGAACATTGTTATTGATACTCGGTTGGCTATCAACCAGTTCCCAAAAGGTTGCAATCAGTTTGTTCACCGCTTGCTCACTGCAGGTTTCCTCAATTTTCTCAAAGGTTTCATCAACTCTTACATTGATGCTTTCCATAATTCTCCGAGTCCTATTGTTGAAACACTTGAGAGCTTTGTTCTTGGTGGAATATCCTAGGAATAATCCCTCATCACATTTCGCATCAAATTTTCTCTAGTGTTCACTCCTCTTGATGTAACATTTGCTACCAAACACTCTAAAGTAGCTGACCATGGGTGTCTTACTAGTCTAATACTCATAAGGAGTTTTATCCTTACCTTTCTTGAAGAGTACTCAGTTCATTGTGTAGACTGCAGTGCTCACCACTTCTCTCCAAAAGGTGTGAGCTACCTTTCATTGAATCAACATGGCTCTAGCTACTTCAACCACAGTCCAGTTATTCCTCTCTACTAGGCCATTCTATTGTGGAGTCTAGGGGGCAGACAATTGCCTCTTGATGCCATGTTCTTTATAGTACTTGTTGAATTCACCGAAAGTAAATTCCCCTCCTTGATCAGTTCTCAGGCACTTGATCCTTTTACTGCTTTCCTTCTCCATGAATGCTTTGAAAGCTTTGAACTTTACAAATGCTTTAGACTTGTCTTTCAAGAATTTGACCCACATCATTCTTGAGCAATCATCAGTGAGAATCATGAAGTAAATATCACCCTGCACACTTCTAGTCTTCATAGGTCCACACAAATCAGTATGCACAAGATCAAGCAAGTTGTCAGCAGTGAAAGATTTACCTTTAAAGGTTGAGGAAGACATTTTCCCCAATTGACACTCTCTGCACAAGGTATTATCTGGTTTGCTTAGCACCGACAACCCTCTAACTACCTTGATCTTACTAGTCTTCACAATGTTATAAAAGTTTACATGGCAGAGTCTCCTATGCCATATCCAACTATCATCAAATTTAGCCATAAGACATGTACTTATATTTGCATTCAACTAAAATAGGTTACCTTTGGTCTGCATGCCGATGGCCACCAATTCACCATTCTTTCCTTTAATTCTGCAAGCTCCATTCTTGAATTCCAGAGTGAGGCCATTGTCATTCAATTGGGCAACACTCAGAAGGTTATGTCTAAGACCATCAACCCAATACACATTGTTATCACTACTCTTTCCATTCAGAGAGATGGACCCTCTGCCTTTGACCATGCATGGTGCATCATTGCCAAAGTGAACCACACCACCATCATACTCCTCCAATGATAGAAACTTACTCCAGTCACCAGTCATATGGTGAGAACAACCACTATCAATGATTCACTCATTGGAATTATCAAACGGGGAGACAAGAGCCTTCTTGTCTGACACATCTTCCTTGACAACAACAAACACAATATCTTAATTTTCTTCATTCTCTGATTCTTCATCTGTGACACCTTCATCAATTGCCACAAAATAGTTTCTCTGGTTTCCTCCTTTGAATTTCTTGAACCTTTCTGGTTTGTCCTTGTTGTTGCCATTAGGATAGTTTACAGCAATATATCCTATCTGGTTACAAGAGAAGCATTTAAAAGGTAGCTTACCTCTATATTTTATGGTTCCTTTTGGAAGTTTCCTGGAAAGGAGAGCTTCAAATGCCATCAAAATCTCCTCATCATCCATTTCTCTACCCTGTCTTGGTTCACCACTAGTGCTAGCTTCTTTTCCTTTTTTGGATGGTGCTACGAAAGCTTTAAAAGTTGATTCAGTCTTTTGAACACTGCCATCAAAACTATTTAGCTCATAAGCTATCAACTTTGCAATGATGGAGTCTAGGGATACCTTAGTCTTGTCTATTGATCTTAGCTCTTGAATAGCAGCAACCCTTATTACATAGACCAGCAATAGGGATCTCAGGACTTTTCTTACCACAATGGCACCTTCTGTTTTACCACCTGCACTCTTGATATCTCCAACAATAGTTTTGATTCTTATTCCATACTGTTGAATGGTCTCACCTTCAACCATCCACATATCTTCAAACTTCCCTCTAAGGCTTTCCTCCTTAGCCTGTTTTACATGTTCATCACCACAATAGATATTTTCAAGAGTATCCCATACCTCTTTGGGATTTACCTTATCCTAAACATCAATAAACTCAATGTCAGATAAAATACTAATTAGGGCTTCCATGACTTTCCCATTCTCCTGCATCTCTCTCTTTTGGTCATCGGTAAGGGTACTTGTAGGAGCAACATAGACAGTCTCAACATAGCTCTAGTGTTGAGCACCCATGCTTCTGATGAATATCTTCATTCTGTATTTCCATATACTAAAATTTTCTCTATTAAACTTTGGACCTTCCCTCTTCATCATTAGAATGGGATCTTTACCTCAAGCGGTTAAGCTTATAGCACAGAGGACCTAGAGGATTCTCTGATACCAATTGATAACACAATGATGAATGGATAGTACAAACCCGATACTGAGAGGAGGGGGTGAATCAATACAGACAAAAATATAGTCCTAAATCGGTTTGACAGTAGATACTTCAAATGACTGGCAAGCAGTGACACCAGTTTGAAATAGAGTGCAACCGGTAAAGCTAAGAATGACTGTGACAAACATTAACCGGTTACTCACTTAGTTTTTCACTCAACTCAAGACTATACTACAATTTCACCCTTATGCATAAACAGGTAATCTATCATCAGATCACAATAACAGCTAGTTCAACATGTTTTATTGACAGGCATAAAACACATAACCATCATAAGCTTGACAGATAATAGGAAAGCATCACAAGATAAAAGCATCACACATGACACACATATTTTTCATGTGGAAACCCAACTGAGAAAAACCACGGTGGGGATGAATACCCACAAGCTATTTTGAACTCTTTAGAAGTCCACTCTATTAGGAGCCTTGTCCGATTAGAGACATTACAATAGGTTCTACTAGGAACCGATCCTGTTAAAGATCACCCGGTTAAGGGATGGGTACAATACCCGATTAAGGGTTAAACCCTGTTAAAGGTTACCTTGTTAGAGGATTTCAAGAACTCAATAGCTAAAGGATTTTGAACTCAATAGCTTTGAATTACCCTGTTAAAAGATTTACAGCAAGCCAGTTAAGGCTACCCTATTAAGGGATTTTCCAACTGTTGAGGTGGTTAGAGATCAACAGGTATTACAATGATCTGGTAACACCACTCAATGCTAATGGAGATCCTCTTAAACTCCTCTTCACCTTCTACAATTACACTCTGCAGGTATCACTTCTCTCCTTTTTATCTGGCAAGAATTACATATCCCTTCTCTTGGATACACACACACAACTTTTGCAAACAACCTCAGAAAGAGACACAACATCTACCTTATAAGAAAATAGATAGGTCGGTAGCATAAACCCTAAACCCTAAACTTGTTAGGTTAAGGAATTCAAATGATTCAATCCCGACTATTGAGAATACTCCACTAATTGTAACAATCTTGATCCAATCTCAAGACATTCTCCATCGACCATTTTCACCGATTTCATGGCGGCTGATAACCCATCACACGTTATCACCGTTTTACAGACTTCGCACATTCCTAATAGATAGGAACAATCTCCTTCATGCAAGATCCTTTACATGCACAAGGTTGACATGACAACATGATCTATTCTTCATTACAATGCTAACTCATCACACAATGTCACCGGTTGAGCCACACAGGCTTGAAGCACTTCAACCGGAAACCCTAAAGTTGAGACTACAAACCGGTAGTCATACAACACTTCCATGTGCCGGTTCCCATAACCATATGCTAGTTCTCACCTCTTCAACATATTGACATCAATGACAACATACAATGTCATTATGTCCTCATACCAGTTCACTTAATGCCAACAAAAATGTCTAGCCAAACCTCCATTGTGTTTCTCCTTTATAAGATTCTCCCTCATAGAACTCATAGGTATGCACAACTGAACTCCTCTGAATAACATCCCATCATGAATGAAGTAATCCAACCACTTTCTTCTATCTACCATAACCGATTCTCTACATGTTTTCCAAGGTTTTGTAAAAATCGGGCCATCATCAAACAAGGTCTTCAAATCATAATACTGTCACTCTCATCTTTGTCAACAAATTCCTTCTCCTACTCAATGCATCAACAACTTTGTTATATTTCCCACTTCTATGCTTCAACACAAAGGTGTAACTCTGCAAGAATTCTACCCATCTCACATGTCTCTAATTCAACTTACTCTGAATGTTCAAATACTACAAAGCTTGATTATCTGTATGCAACACAAACTCCTTAGGCAACAAGTAATGTCTCCACTTCTTCAAAGCTTGAACTATGGCATAAAACACCTCATCATGTACTGAATATCTCCTTCATACATCATTTAATCAAAAACCCTAATTAGGTCCTATTTTGAACTTGGGGGCTTGATTTCGGGGGTCAAAACATCTCAAAATCAGCTGTAACTTCAGGATTCTCTCTAAAATCATCATATCTGACAGCCCTGAAAATGTGGTGAAAAGTTGTTGGGACCATAGCGCTTGGAGAGGACCATGGCACCCGGAGTGCACATGGTCCTGGACATTTTTCCCGAAATTTTAGGAGTGCAATCCAATCATAAAATAAAGCTTAACCCCAAGAAATTGGTGGGAGATTCAATCTCTAGGTCGGCCAAAAGTTGAAATTAAGACCTAGGGTTTCATATATAAGAGCTCTCTTTCTTCATTGGAAAGGATCGGGAATTTTTGGTTTCAAGGACCTTCTATGCAGCAAAAGAGCAGATCTTTGAAGACTTCAACAACATTCAACATCCATCCATCAAGCATCTATCAATTTCATTTCATCCATTTAGGGCTTTGAAGACATTGAAAAGCAATAGGGGATCACCGACTGAAGATTGGCTTGTACCCCTCCCTTGGGGTTGGGTATGATTTCATGTTGTTTTCATGTTTTTTCATAAGCCTCATTATATCACTTGTATTCATGCTTTATATCTCTTTACATCTTGATTTGGAACATTTACATTATCATTTGCAAGCAATTAGGGTTTACTTTCTAGGTTGCTCTAGTTTGCTTACTTGCATTTTAGGATCTTGCACACACACAAGGTCTACACACACACTACTTTTACAATACAACTTGGCTATTCATGGAGGTGGAAATCACCAAAGCAGGGGTTTGACTAAGGCAAAACCCTATATAGACGCCCACCATACCCTTTCAGATATAAGTGCAGGTTTCGGGATTCGGACGACGCCGCAAGTTGCAGATCCGACGGAAGCAGATGGAGACTGAACTTCACACCAAATTTCAGAGCAAAAGACTAGGACAGGGGCATGGGGTGCCCTGGTCCTACCAGGACAGGGGCGCTAGGTGCCCTGGTCCTTGGGACAGGGGCGCTGGGCACCCTGGTCCTTCTGTCAGACAACATTTCCGACAGTTTTCTAGGTTGTAAAATAGCAGTTTCAGGTGCAGTTTCAGGAGCAGAATCAGGACAGTGGCGCTTGCACCCCCATCCCAAACATTTTCACTCAGATTTTAACTCCGGGTACACATCTGCATTCTCCTTTTATCCTTGTGTTTACAGCTTTTCATCACTTAATCTCAATCTTGTAATCTGGTTACTAGTTCATACTTGCACTCTAGGGCTAGTAGTTGAACTTGCATCATTTTATCTATCATTTGCAACAAAGGAATAGAAATCCTAATAGGTAGCTCGTGGCTCTCTCTTCCACAAAAATAAGTAGCCAATTGTGTGATACCTCTAGGCTCTTTCGTATTCCACAAGTGTGTGATTGAAAGTGAGATTAGGGCATGTTTGCTTAGTGCCACTTTTTCCCCCACACATTTTGGTGAACCCGACATGAATTCCATTCTTCTCTAATTTATGTTTTCAAATTTGAGTGTTTATGCTATTTCAAATTCAAATTTGTATTTACAAGTTTTAATTTCTTGCAAGATTCAAAAATTTAGAGGAAATTTTTGCTAATTTTTCAATTCAAAGTTGAACTTGTGGATAGCTTAATTCAGATCAATCTGATTTAGGAACTCATTTGAATCATAAATTTCATTTTCTAAATCTACATTCTAAGTGCTTGCATTGGTTAAAATTAAACATTTCCTTCTATTTTGCATGTGTTATCATTTGAAAGAGGAAAATTGTTGTCATGATGCATTTATTTCATAGAGGTGATAATGGGTTAGCTTCCCTTGTTTCAATTTTTCCTTCTCCTAAAGAACCTCCCCCCATCTATAACAACATTTTAGTGCCTAAAAGAGTTGCTTCCAATCCCTTTGAGACTCTCCCATGCTTTAAGGATGAAGACTTTAAGAGTGATCTTGACAATTCTCCTAAAATGTGCCCTTCCTATTTAGCTATCCTAGAGGAAGAGAATGATATCATAAACACCTTTCTTAATGTTACTTCACCTTCCCTACATGATTCCTCTCTAAGTGAAAAGGTATTGATAGACATTGACT
Organism: Cryptomeria japonica; assembly: GCF_030272615.1. Lineage (NCBI taxonomy): Eukaryota > Viridiplantae > Streptophyta > Pinopsida > Cupressales > Cupressaceae > Cryptomeria > Cryptomeria japonica. The sequence goes on from NC_081409.1 coordinate 511,688,613, forward strand.
TATTTTCTCCTAAAGTTTGTCCTTCCAATGGGGGCATGTTAGTGCAACAAGAGGTTATGAACACTTCTTTCAAAGATCTCCTTCCTAAGCATGAATCTTTGGAGAAATATGTTCATGTTCCTCCTAAAAAACACTCCCTTCATGAGGATCCTTTTGTGCAAGAAGATGAAATTATCCCTACATTTCCTAGTGATGGCATTTCCTTTTCCAACAAAATTCCCACTAGAGATGATGAATTAATGATAGATGCTTACCCTTCTCCTAAAGTTTGTCTTACCCATAAGCATCCCTTAGAGAAAGAAGATGAAATAATAAGCAATTTCCTTAATTCTCTCTCCCCTAAAGATCATATTGAACATATTTTGAGGAAAGAGGATGAGTTTAACACATCTATTGATGCTCTCCCTCCTAAGGATGAGGAATTAATAAACAATGTTATCTCCTCTCCCGAAATTGACAATACTTCAAACATTCCTTTCAACAACCTCACTATTTGGGATGAACCATTAGAAGAAGGTATAGATTACTCTCTACCCCTAGCCAAAGGGGATGAAATCAAGATTTAAAACTTCCTTGATATTTTCTCACCTTCCTTGAATCTCAATCATTCTCCCTCTAAAAATAAAGCATCTCCCTCTCCTCAACTTGGTTCTACTCATAAGGAAACCCTAGTTCAAAACAAGATGGTTAACATCTCTTTTCTCTATCTCAAAAGTAAGACTTTAGAGAGTAATGTTGATCCTTCTCCTAGAGAGTTTATTCCCCATGTAGATCCTTTGATGATAGAGGATGATATGACCTTTCCTAGTATTACTTTTCCTACTAGAACATCAATGCCTACCCCTTATCTCTCTCCTAAAATTGATTTAATCCATGATAAGATTTTAGTAAAAGAGAAGACTATCAATAATTCTTCCAACACTTTTGTTCATTCGTCTAAACCATCCTCAATCAATTTGATACATGTGAGTGAGACACCTAACAAACCTCTCTTCACTGTCCAAGGTGCTTGTCCTTCTCAAAATTCTCAACCTTTAAATAAGCCTATCTTAGTGGTTCAAGGTGGTTATGCTAATGATTCTTTTTGCACTCCTAAGAAACCTATTATTACTGTGCAAGGAGGTTATTCTACTAAGAGCCCTTATGAGTATGCTAAGCAACTGACTAGAGAGAGTTGTAATGCGGTTGCTCATACCTATAACACAAGAAACAATAAGCAACCCAATCCTCCTCCAGTTATCCCAACTTCACTTCCTCCTTCCCAACCTATTCTTCCTCAAGCTCCTCATATTTCACAAGTTCTTGGTAAGGAATATGATCTCATAGAACAACTTAAAGCTACCCCTGCTAAGATATCCCTTTGGGATTTGATCCAAACTTCTTCCGTTCATCATGGAATGTTACAAGATGCCTTGAAAGATTTGAATGTTCCTCCACCTAATACATCTAGTAATATAGTGTCTTTGGTTAACTCTGTGATGAATCCTAAAGCTCAAATTGTGTTTACTCAAGATGAGTTGCCTACTAGCGAAATTCAACATCAATATGATCCCTTGATGATTGTGGTTATCATAAATGACACTGCTATAAGACGAACACTGGTAGATAATGGTTCTAGCCTTAATGTGTGTAGCATTAATCTATTGCATAAGATGAATGTGGATACATCCCTTATTGAGCCTGACTCTCATCCCATTCAAGGCTTTGATAATGTGGCTAAGTCTTCATTAGGTATTATCACCTTACCCATCACAGTGGGGCCTGTTACTTTGCCTACTCCTATCCATGTTATGTCGGGAAATCTAACATACAACTTGCTATTAGGGAGACCTTGGATTCATAGTATGCAAGCTGTCCCCTCTACATTGCATAGACAAGTTAAATTTATTTATAATAATAAGACATATACCTTGATAGGTGATACTAATTTTCAAGCTTTTTTGCAAACATCTACTTCTAAAGGGAGTTCTTCTAAGCCTTCCTCTTCTAGTGATGACTCGTTAAACAAGATACCTATGGATGAATCATCACCCTCTGATAATCAAAATTCTTTGGATGAGTCTGAAGTTCCTGAAGAAGATTCTTCTCAACTTGAATCTACACATGAAAAGGCTTTTGATCTTGAGAAGGTTCTCGCAGAAGACAATTGGGGATCTCTTGATTTCACTCCCACCTTCGTAGGTGAGTATAGGGTTCCTCCTAGAGAGCTTAAAGTTAAAAAGAAGGAAGAAACTAGAGATCAATCAGTCTTACCTGAACTTATGAGCAATAATTTTGTGGCTGCTTCTCAAACTTCTTCTCCTCACACCTCTAATTCTGAAGAATTTGATTCTTTGTCTTATGAAAAACCACCTTTTCTTTCTGAAATGGCTAACCGTTATGGTCGTGGTTTTCATATTTTGGCTAAGAGTGGCTATAGTGGAAATGGTTGTGGCACAAATGAACAAGGAATTAAAGTTCCTTTAGAACATAACATGCATGAATATTCATTTGGACTTGGATATAATCCTTTTAAACCCACCAAAGCATCTAAAAGACCATCTCTCAATGTGAATGCTATATTTAGTAGTGATGATGATCTCACTTCAACTAAATCATCTTCTACTTCTATCAACTCTCATTCCCCCCATAAGGAAATCTTGGCGATGAACAAATCTCTTTATGACTCCCCTCAAATTTCTAAATCCACTTATGAATCTTTATATCCTATTCATCATAAAGTCCTTTCCTCTAGGGATAAGGCTCTAATAAATTACACTCATCCCTCTTCTAAGATTTCTTGTGACTTTTCTTCTTCAATTTTTATCACTTTATACATGTTTTTGATCTCACTTATAGTTGAGAATTTAGCATGTCATATTCAAATACCTCATTTAGTCTATCATGTCTTTAAATAACATTAATGGCTATTATGTTGCTCATCATTATGTGACATTGGTAGCTCATTTACTGGGGGCTCATTGTCATTCATGATGGTACAATTTCAAGTGCAATCATATTTTTGAAGCAACATAATAGCCTAATTTTTCTATGTTATCTCTTGTTCCTATGGGGTAATAGTGTGGAAATATTGATCATCTTTTCTTTAGAATCCTCTTTTCCTAGATATGGGAGAAGATGTGTATTCTCTTTCTTATCCCACCCACTTCTTATGGGGAGCATTTTACATACACTAATGTCTTGCTTGCATGAACTCATGTGAGTATGTAGTACATTTTGCTTATATCTAAATCTCTCCCTAGAAGATTGTGTAAGTCCTTCTCATTGTCCTTATCCTTGGGAAGCAATGATCTTTCCTTATTTTTATCTAAGAATCCACTTTTTCCTATTTCATGGATGGTGTGAACTTTATTACTTGATGATATTCCTTGTATGCATTTGTTGTTGTTTGTTCAAGGATTCTCTCTTGCACTACAACCTCTTTTGCACTTGGTAAAATACATCCATAATGAATTCACTCTCCCAATTGGGTTAAAAAGAGCGTCATCCTTCATTAAGAATCACTTTCACCTCGCAAAAGAAGGAAGTATTGCATTCTTATTCTCTTCTTTGTCTTATTCTAGAAGATGTTATATTTATCTAAGACAATTCCTCTTGGGGATAGGTGTCTTTTGTACAAAGATCTCTTCTCCTCTAAGGATATCCTTTACACATACTACAAGATATCCCTTTTTCAACTATCTTATCCTTGCTTAAAGAGTGCAAAAACTCCCTTGCTTGGATCTATGACATTGTTGCATTTTTGGGGTATCTTCTTTTGTGATGAAGGTAGGTATCCTTGTTCTACTTTGCTTATGACATAAACATTACACTTTTTGAGCAATGGGTCATTCTCGGAACCAGAGCACATAATCTTAGAGCGAGATGTCTCCATTTTTCTTTTATGCAAGGTGATTATTCTCGGAACTAGAGCACAGACTCTTAGAGCGAGATGTCACGCTTTTGTACTATACATATACAGGTTGTAGCATACTTGGGCATAGACTCCTATGAGGTGCTTCTAACCTCCCTTACACACACATGCACGAGGTTGAGTGGAACTAGCAGCATAAGGCTAGACTTTCTCACTCTCCTCCCTTACATGGATCACCTAGACAGACTCTAGGGGCTAGTTTTCCATGTCCTTTTTCCGATGGATCACCTAGACAAGATCTAGGGGCAAGAAGTCCATGTTTTCTCTCTCACTATTCTTCTCATGGATCACCAATGTGTGTATTCATGCTTTTTTCCTTTCTTTTCTTCTCTTTGCATTTTGTTTCCATTTACATCCTTCATTTTGTGTTAGAGAACTCTCATATCCTCACACTCTTTGTTGTGTTGGAATTGAGATTTAGTCCTCTTTCTTACCAAATTATTCTCCATTAGTTTTTGATCTCATATCAAATCTTCTTGTGAGCATTTGTCATCAATATTCTTTAACAATTCGAAGTGGTAAACATGATACCCTGTTTCAACTCACTAAAATTAGCAAGCCGAAACAGGGGGGGCATATAGCTACCCTCGAATTTTCATCACCTTCCTTAGTAAGCATTAGGTGATTTTGTGATCTAACGTGTGTTTTGTAGGGTGCGGTTCCTAACTGTGTACTGCAGATATCGCTGGGGGCTTCGTTCGACAGACTTATAGATATATCCTTTTTTCAAATAATGTTTACTTTTTTGTACTTTAGCTTGCATATGCACGTAGTACTCATATGACCGCTAAAGTGGGGGCTAAATGTAGCGTCGTAAATTGTACGCACTTGCTAGGGTGGTACAATTTCACACCTAGTTTAGCACCCGCCTTGGCACATTTTGCATTTTGCATTGCATTTCCCCTTTAGCACTTAATTAATCAAATTAATTAGGTCTAAGGTACTATTTCATCATCTTCCACATTATAAATTTGGGCCCTTTCATTAAAGTGTGCCCCTTTCATTTTATTCCTCCAATACATCATTTAATCAAAAACCCTAATTAGGTCCTATTTTGAACTTGGGGGCTTGATTTCGGGGGTCAAAACATCTCAAAATCAGCTGTAACTTTGGGATTCTCTCTAAAATCATCATATCCGATGGCCCTAAAAATTTGGTGAAAAGTTGTCGGGACCATGGCGCCCGGAGAGGACCATGGTGCCCGGAGTGCACATGGTCCCGGACATTTTTCCCAAAATTTTAGGAGTGCAATCCAATCATAAAATAAAGCTTAACCCCAAGAAATTGGTGGGAGATTCAATCTCTAGGTCAGCCAAAATTTGAAATTAAGACCTAGGGTTTCATATATAAGAGCTCTCTTTCTTCATTGGAAAGGGTTAGGAATTTTTGGTTTCAAGGACCTTCTATGCAGCAAAAGAGAAGATCTTTGAAGACTTCAACAACATTCAACATCCATCCATCAAGCATCTATCAATTTCATTTCATCCATTTAGGGCTTTGAAGACATTGAAAAGCAATAGGGGATCACCGACTGAAGATTGGCTTGTACCCCTCCCTTGGGGTTGGGTATGATTTCATGTTGTTTTCATGTCTTTTCATAAGCCTCATTATATCACTTGTATTCATGCTTTAGATCTCTTTACATCTTGATTTGGAACATTTACATTATCATTTGCAAGCAATTAGGGTTTACTTTCTAGGTTGCTCTAGTTTGCTTACTTGCATTTTAGGATCTTGCACACACACAAGGTCTGCACACACACTACTTTTACAATACAACTTGGCTATTCGTGGAGGTGGAAATCACCAAAGCGGGGTTTTGACTAAGGCAAAACCCTATATAGCCGCCCACCATACCCTTTCAGATATAAGTGCAGGTTTTGGGATTCGGATGATGCCGCAAGTTGCAGATCTGACGGAAGCAGACGGAGACTGAACTTCACACCAAATTTCAGAGCAAAAGACCAAGACAGGGGCGTGGGGTGCCCTGGTCCTACCAGGACAGGGCCACTAGGCACCCTGGTCCCTGGGACAGGGGCACTGGGCACCCTGGTCCTTCTGTCAGACAACATTTCTGACAGTTTTCCAGGTTGTAAAATAGCAGTTTCAGGTGCAGTTTCAGGAGCAGAATCAGGACAATGGCGCCCGCGCCCCCATCCCAAACATTTTCACTCAGATTTTAACTCTGGGTACACATCTGCATTCTCCTTTTATCCTTGTGTTTACATCTTTTCATCACTTAATCTCAATCTTGCAATCTTGTTACTAGTTCATACTTGCACTCTAGGGCTAGTAGTTGAACTTGCATCATTTTATCTATCATTTGCAACAAAGGAATAGAAATCCTAATAGGTAGCCCATGGCTCTCTCTTCGACAAAAAGAAGTAGCCAATTGTGTGATACCTCTAGGCTCTTTCGTATTCCACAAGTGTGTGATTGAAAGTGAGATTAGGGCATGTTTGCTTAGTGTCACTTTTTCCCCTACACAATCCCATTAGCCATAATAGTGTATCTATTATTTCTCCCATCATGTACTTCCTATCTATCAAACTGCCAAGGTCTACCCAACAAAAGATGACAAATATCCATAGGCATAATATCACACAAGACTTCATCATGATAATTCCCAATTTTCAATTTCACCAAACATTTCTCACTTACTAACAACTTATGTTCATCTTTAATCCATGCTATCTGATAAGGCTTAGGGTTTCTCAATCTCTCCAATTTCAATTTATTCACCATCTCTTCTGAAACAAGATTGTCTAAACTACCACTATCAATAACAACTTTACAACACTTACCAGATACCTTAAATCTGGTCTTGAACAGATTCTTCCTCTGTAAGGGCTCTTCATCTCCTCCAGTATGATACAAATATCTCCTCATCACCAACAGTTCTCCATCTCCTTGTTTATTGTCTGATCTAGTGGGGTTTTCTTCCACCACTGCTTCTCTTATGGTATTATCTATCTTCTTACACTCTAATGCATGATGTCCTTCTCCTCCACTTTTATAGCAAGTTCCTCTAAATATTCTCTTGTCTTGTCTTCCAAAATTCTCATTCTGGTAGCCATCTGGTTCTCTCCTCTGGTAGAAATTTATATCATCCTTCTAGTATGAATCACCTTCTTTGTTCACTTCCTTTTCCTTGTTATGATTTGTATAGGTTCCTCTTCCTCTGATATATCCTCTTTCTTCTTGAAATATTCCTTTGGTAAACCTTCCACCTCTATCTCTCTATCTCTGCTCATGTCTTTTGTTTAACTTCTCTGCTGCCATTAGGACATATTGGTAAGCCTCTTCAACACTCTCCAATTTGATCAAATTGATTTCATCTTGTATAGACATCTGCAAACCATTCAAATATCTTGCAAATTGTTCAACTTCATCGTCAACATGTCCGGACTTGATATTCAACTTGTAAAATGCTTTGGTGTACTCCTTCACACTAGATTCCTTCTGTCTCAAATTCTGCAACTTTCAGAACAGACTCACTTGATAATCAACTGACATAAACTTTGATTTCAACTTAGCAATCATCTAATCCCATGTCTTAATCTTCTCTTTACCTCTTCTTTGTCTATCAACTTGCAAATGCTCCCACCAAAGAGATGCATGACCTTTCAACTGGGTATATGCATATCTCACCTTCCTCTCTTCTACAATGCTTTCAAAATCTAAATACTTCTCCATCTCTGAGATCCAATAAATCAATTCATCTGAATCTAACTTCCCATCATATTTCGGTGAGGTAAAATGAGGTTTAGTATTCGCCCTACTCAAAAACCTCAAAAACCTTTCCTCATCTGGATCAACCATCGGTGGGTTTGCTTGTTCTATCGGGGCTTCTTCTCCTTTATCCTCACTTACATATTCGATATGTCGGCTTCTTCTCTGGGGTATCTCCATGGCTTCCAACTGGGCTACTATACCTTGCAACATTCCCAACACAACAGGGTCTACATTCCCATGTGCTCCACCATTCCTAGCTCCTCTTTGTGCCATCATTCATGTCAATCCTCTACAACTGTAGGTCGGATGTGCAATCTGCCACCCTACAACAAAAAGAGTTTCAAGACATGCAACCTCTGGAATGAAACTTCTCTCTGATACCACTTGAAGCACTCACCGATGAGGAGGGACCTCAAAGAGATCAATCTAGACCAGTCAGTAAGAGTAACACAATGGAAACACAAAGATATGATGGAGGCAATGCATAATAGATTGTTTTATTTCATGGAAATTGATTAGAAGCAACTGGTAACAACTGGGTTATAGCATAACAGGCTCACATGCTTGGTAGAACATACAAAATAGGTCACAACTAAGACCTTGAATCGTAAGATCTATCTTCCATGCATAGTCTCACTACTTGATTCTTCCATTTTTTTCTAATGCACAATTATAATTATATATATCAATCCAAAGGATCCATTTGGCCCAAAAGGGATCAAAATCCCGAAGAGCAAGACCTAATGTGTAAAATAAACAAGGTTGGCCTTGGCTAAGATATTCCTCCAGAAAATCAAAAGAATGTGTAGACATATAAAAATGACAGTATTCCCAAATGAATATTTAATGTTCATTTTATTCCCATTTCTCTATTTAGTTAAATTTAATTTAACTAAATCACCCACATTCTTCTATTTAATTAAATAAATTATGCAATTTATTTAGTTAAATTCACTTAAGCCCTTTACATCATTTAATTGAATAAATCATTTAATTTAATTAAAATCCCTTCTTCTTACTTTTTAATTAAATTTACATTTAATTAATAGTTTACCCCAAATTGAATAAATCTAATTTATTTAATTTCCTAACTTGCAACCAAATTGAAATAAAGCAATTTATTTTAATTAATTCTATTTTCCCTCACCCACTTGCATTTTCCTACATCTCCCACTTGCATCCTAAACCCTATTCCTAATTTCTTCTAGAATCCATCTAATCCTAATCAATTAACCCAAACCCATCCATTATCCTTTTTCCCTAAATTTGAGGAGGTCACTTCTCAAATTTGGAGTAAAGTCTTCAAAAGGCATTAAAGCCTTTATCCATTCAACAAGCTAACTTGTTGAATAGCCCCATATTTCGAAGGACTCTTACAAATTTGTCCCCAAAGTCTTCAAAACATTAATGGTTAACTAACCCTTAGTGGCATGGTTAGAGACTTTTTGCCTAACTAAACCTCCATCTAACCTAGGGCTCTCATCAGGCATTCATTGCTTTGAACATTGTTATCCCTTTAACCATTGCACAAGAGTTTACCCCTTGGATAAAAGCTTTATCCATTGGATAACCCTAAACTAACCTTAACCCTTACCTCCTAAGGTAACCATAAGGTCTTCTCAAGCATTTAATTCTTCTTTCATCTCCTCTCAACCAATCTTATGTTGACAATTGTCACCATTTCATTGGTGAAAATTGTGACCGTGGATTGATAACTTTCAATCCTGACCCTTGATTGATTCCTTCAATCTTGACCATCCATTGCCCTATTTTCACTATAAATAGAGCTCTCATTCCCCCATTTTAAAGATCCATGCAAGCTTTTAGTATCTCATTTATGCTCAAATTTATCAATACATCTAGCTTCTCTTTGTAATAGGAATTTATCTAATAAGAATTTTAGACTATTTCCTTTATCATTAGCTTAAATCATTAACTAGTATATCATGTTAGGATATTATTGCTACTAATCTTGTCATCTTGTCATCTAGTTTATTACATTTGTAGAATCATGCATAATAGGATGCATTTCATATGCACATCAATCCAAAGCATCCCTCGTTCTTGCATTTGTCATCCCTAAGCCACTTTGCTCAGTGATCTGAGAGAAAAGACATTGGCTTGAGGGACCTTGTGAGATAGAGAACTATGGAACCAACCTTGGGAAGTTGAGTCATTCTTCATGACTCCATAACTTGGACCAAGAAGTCCCGTGGGTGTGTGAACAAACCTCTTTGAGACCGCATTTTCATTTTTTAAGCTTCATTGGCCCGCTTTTCCCACACACAGGATGAAATGAAGATCATAGAAAAAGGTTGTCCAAATGCCAAAGAACATCAGAATCAATGCCCAAGGCTCAACAAGCTTTGAAAGGGGTTCTGGTAGATCACCAAAATAGGTCCAGGTAACTGGTAACAAGAACTGTCAACCGGTAACATGAAACTATCAAGGAAACTAATAGCAATATCTTGCTAAAAAATGATCCAAATGTGATGCGGTTCGGAAATAAGAAAGATGATCAAGTCTTCAATTAGAATCCATTTCCACAGGATTTGGTGAGCCAAAACTAGGACACATGGAAAGAAGAGTTGAAACTGCAAACAAAAAGCAAAACAAAAAGAAAATGTTTTTGGTTGATGTAAGATTGTTATGACCCGAGGATGCTTCTACATCAGAATCCTTAAACTGATAGTTCTGATACTAATTGTTAAGTACAGAAGCCATGATGACAAGATGAGAGGGGGGGTGAATCATACAAACTTAATCTTCCATAAAATCAACAGATTCAACCTCGGTAGCTTTAATAGATATACGTAACCAAAACTATAAAACATGCAAACTCATAAACAAAAAACATCACAACACATTTAACACCAGATTTAACATGGAAACCCAAATAGGGAAAAACCACTGTGGGATTTTGGAGCCACTAAGAAATATACTCTTCTAGAGTATGCTCGGTTAAAAGCAAATCTTGTTATAGATTACAAATGCATTGCTAGATGTGACCCGGTTAAGGGATTTCCCTCAGATCTGTTAGGATCTTCACCTTGTTAGAGGTGACCTTGTTAAAGGGTTTCAAACACTCAATCAGAATGTCACCTTGCTAGAGGATTTTACAAATAAGACTGTTAAGTCCACTCGGTTAAGAGATTTTCTGTCATTTCACAAAATAACAGTAATAAAAATATATCTGCAAATTTGCATCTAAAATGCTAAAGCAGATTCTTATTTGCTCAATACAATCTAGTCATAGGACTTATCTTGTCCCTTTGCTGGGCTCTATACTCTATTAATCAAATAGGTCTTCAAGCTTCTATGCTTGGTAATCACTATGTAGCATCCCTGTGCTTACACTTTTCTACATACATTGTTTATCAACAGTTCCTTATTTATAAACAATTTGCTAACCGCTTAATCTCCTTGATCACATATCCCATGATCAATCATAGCCATCAGATCTTCAAACTTGACTAGGTTTAATGTATCCTTCGATCTAAAAATGTTTTACATCACCTTGGAACTTCCATACATTTCTTGGAACTTGTGCTAAGGTATTGCGGTTCAATCTAAGTTGTAGATGTTTTTGCCGATCTTCCATTGCCATAGATTCTTTAACAAACTTCATGCACGACATACCAATAATTTAATTAATTCCAGCTCATCAGCTTCCTTCATTAAATAACACTTTTAATCATTTAATGCATTTTGTTATAGCTCAGTTGCAACTCGGTAAATACTAAACTTCACTCAGTAGACATTCCCTTCATTAACCGATAGCGATAACCTTAGGGTTTACCGACTAGGTTCCTTAGGATTTACCAAATAGGTTCTTTGCTTGGTAACATAGTATAGTATTAACCTTACAATCAACAACATATGTAGGATATCAAAACAATTTAAACATCATGATCTCATCATTGTCTAACTCGATAATAGTTGCCTATTGAATAACTTATTTCTCCCCTTATTCATCACAATCTTTCTATGTCTTTTACCGACATCTTTATACTCATCAAATCATACTTCTTAAGATATGGCAACATCATACTAAATTAGAAAATCAATTTCTTCACATAAATGACAAAATAATAATATTAAGACAGTAAACATCCTTAATCAGTTATATCCATAATCATCAACAACCTTCTCAATATCCTAATTAAAATGCCAACAATCTCTTATTGTCTATTATAATGCCAACAATCTCCCCCTTGGCATTGATGGCAAAACCAATTGATTTGACCTAATTGATTCAGATTGCTATGAGATTCTGAAATGCTCTCCCCCTATCATCAAACTTCTCCCCCATACAATAGTCTTCTCCCCCTTTGACAACAATGCCAAAAAGTAAAAGAGCTAAAACATGATTTCTTCCACTGAGAAGTGAATTCCTTGTGGTTATGTGTCAACTCAGTCTCGGTCAAAGCATTATGTCTTCAATTCCTGTTCCCTGTATTTGTTTCCTGCACACCTTTAGAAAACATCCTAAAGTGTGTAAATCAACATCAACTCCTAAAAGATATTCTTTAGATTCATCGAATTGATGCTTTCACTGAACTCGGTCAATGAGTAGAAGATAGGGGTAGGACCCTAACTTACTTCTGAGATACTCAAAAGTGTCCCTTGGCAGTGGCTTGGTGAAGATATCTGCTATTTGTTCCTTTGTGCTAACATACTCCAACACTACTTTCTTCTCTTGAACTTCTTCTCTAAGATAATGATATTTGATAGAGATGTGCTTTGTCTTAGAGTGCATAACATGATTCTTTGAAATGTTAATGGTACTAGTATTGTCACAGAATATAGTTACTGTCTCGGTAACTTTCTCATTTATACCTTTCAACAATTGTTTGATCCATGCTATATTGGTACAATTCAATGCTACAACAACATATTTAGCTTCTGTTGTTGACTGTGAAACACATCCTTGTTTCTTGCTAAGCCAACTCACTAGTCTTTCTCCTAAAAAGAAAGCTCCTCCACTTGTGATTTTTCTATCATCAATGTTGCTTGCCCAATCAGCATCAGTATACACTTTTAAATCAAAGTCATTTCCTTTCTGGTATACTAATCCATAATCCTCAGTACCTTTCAAGTATCTGAAAATTCTCTTGATTGTTGTCATGTGTGTTTCCTTGGGATCTGCAGAAAATCTTGCAACTATACCTACTACATGTGCTATGTTTGATCTATTGTGAACAATATATTGTAGCTTTCCAATCATGGATCGGTAAAGTGTCTCATCAATAGATGCAGATTCATCATTCTTTAATAATTTACAATTGGTATTCATAGGAGTACTTACTAGTTTTGAGTCCTCCATTCCAAATTTCTTCAAGATTTCCTTTATGTACTTGGATTGAGTAATGAAAATTTCATCTTTCATTTGCAGTATTTGTAGACCTATAAAATACTTTATCTCACTGATTAATGACATCTCAAATTCTTTGCTCATTTCATTTCCAAAGTTCTTGCATAAAGAGTCATTTCCACAAAAGATAATATCAGCAACAAATATGGCTGAGATCAGTATTCCATTTTTATCATTCTTCATGTTCATATTGTTATTTTCACTTGTCCTTATAAAACCAATCTTGATCAAATCAGAGTGCAATCTTTCATACCATGCTCTAGGTGCTTGTTTCAGACCATATGATGCTTTTTTCAATTTACATACCTGATCTTTATTCTTGTCTTCAACAAATCCTTCAGGTTGTTCAATATAAACTTCTTCTTCTAATATACCATTTAGAAATGCAGATTTGACATCCATTTCATATACTTTGAAATTTTTGAAAGCAGCATATGCCAACAATGTTCTTTCTCCTTCAAGTCTTGCCACAGGTGCAAAAGTCTCACCATAATCAATTCCCTCTTCTTGAGCATAACCTTTGCAAACTAGCCTTGCTTTATTTTGAATGACCTCACCTTTTTCATTCAGCTTGTTTTTGAAAATCCACTTTATACTGATTACATTTTTGTCCTTTGGTCTTGGGACCAGTGTCCATGCGTCATTCTTCTTGATTTGATCAATCTCTTCTGTCATAGCATTTACCCAATCTTCACTATTAAATGCCTCTTTCACTATTCTCGGTTCAAATTCAGATATCAGACATGTGGTTTGTCTCAGTTTGTTCCTTGTCGTCACTAGATCATCCTTATCTCCTATAATCTAACTTGATGCATGATTCCTTCTAACATACTTGGCTAACACAGGCTCGATAGGCTCTATATGATCTTCTTCATCACTCGGTAACTGAATATCCTCTTTATTTTCTTCAGTAACTCTCTCAATAGGACTTGTCGGTTGAACATAGACAAATTCTTCATAATCTTCTGGTTCTTTAGAATTTCCTTCATCATTTCTTTCTACAAATTCATCAATTTTCACATTTGCACTTTCTACTATTTTGTTAGATGATTTGATCAGATATTTAAATGTTTTACTTCTAGAGGAATAACCACAGAAATGTTCCTTCTTCACTTTTCTGATCAAACTTACCATTTCTATCATCCTTGTGAACATAGCATCTACTTCCAAAGATTTTGAAGTAACTTACATTAGGTTTCTTGTCATACTAGATTTCATATGGTGTCTTCAAGGTTCCTTTCTTCAGTTATACTTGGTTCAGGGTGTAAACTGTTGTGCTTATAGCTTCTCTCCAAAATGTTTGTGGCACTTTCTTTTCAATCATCAGGGTTCTGGCACAATCCACAATAGATCTATTTCTTCTCTCAGCTATCCCATTTTGTTGTGGAGTTCTCAGTGCAGAGACTTGTCTTTTTATACTGTGATCATTGCATCATAAGTTGAATTCATCAGAAGTGAACTCACCTCCTCTATCTGATCTAAGACATTTTAGTTGTCTTCTTGTTTCATTTTCAACTCTTGCCTTGTACCATTGAAACATTTGAAAAGCTTCTGATTTTTCTTTTAAAAATAGTACTGACATCATCCTTGAGTAATCATCCACAAATAATATGAAGTACTTATCACCATAGTAACTCTGAACTTTCATAGGACCACAAAGATCAGTGTGCACAAGATCTAAAATTCCCTTAGAAGTGTAGGACTTACTTGTAAAGCTTGATCTTGTCATCTTACCCATCTGGCATCCTCAACACATAGCATTCTCAGGTTTTTCCAGCCTCGGTAGACCTCTTACTCGGTGCTTCTTACTTATTTTGATCAGATTATCAAAATTTACATGACAAAACCTTTTATGCCATAGCCAGGTATCATCTATCTTTGCATAAAGACAATTATTTTGAGTTGAATCAAGGTGAAATGTGTTACCTTTTGTTTGAGTCCCAGTAGTAGCTAACTTTCCATGCTTGTCATGAACTTTGACAATTCCTTTCTGAAATTCTATTCGGTAACTTGTGTTGTTTAGCTGTGCTACACTCAACAAATTATATTTCAAACCTTCAACCCAATAAACATCATTACATTTAGCATTGTCAAGAAGTGTTATGGATCCCTTACCTTTTATCGGACATGGTGCATCATTACCAAATCTTACATAACCTCCATCATAATCTTCTAATTTAACAAACTTGAGTTTATCACCTGTCATGTGATATGAGCATCCACTATCTATGATCCAAGAATCATTAGTATTTATGTGAGATATTAGGGATTTTTCTTCATACCTTTCTTCATCTGATCCATCTTTGATAGCCACATAAACTACTTCCTCTGTATCAGTTTCATCTGATTTATCATCATTTGATTCCTCATCGGCTATTAGGCATGACTTTCTATCTCTTCTTCTGAAGTCTCGGTATCCTCTCTAATGATTATTTTTCTAGCTGTCATCTCGGTAATCTCTCTTTTCAGTAGAATCTTTGTCAGGATAGTTAGAAGCTATATGTTATATCTTATCACAATTGAAACATTTCAAAGGTAGTTTTCCTTTATATTTACCTTTGCCTCTCCGTAACCTTTTGGCTAATAGTGCTTCAAACTCTTCTTACTTTCTGATTTCTTCATAAAGTTTGTCTACTCCTCCATGTTTTTGCGAAATCTTTCACTTGCTCCAGTGTGATTCCCTTCAGAGTACTTATACTTTCTATCATTGTAATCATCAGATTAGTCAAGATGAAAAGAACTAAATGCAGACTCAATTTTATTTACTGAAGACCCACTATTATCAAAGTTACTTAACTCAAATGCATGTAGCTTACCAATAGTAGCATCCAAAGAAACTAGCATATTGGGTATAGACCTCAATTCATTGATTGCAGAGACTCGGATTGCATAAGTTGGTAGAAGGGTTCTTAATAACTTACTTGTGACATCCTTCTCTTCAATGGTTCCTCCTACTCCTTTGATTTGATTGACAATCTCCTTTAGTCTTGTACTGTACTGGGTTATGTTCTCACCTTCATTCATCCTCATAGATTCAAGTTGTCCTCTTAGACTATGCACTTTTTCTCTTTAAACATGTTCATCACTACCATACACAGATATGAGCTTGTCCCACATTGCCTTGGCATCATTGCAGCCTTCTAGATCATTAAACTCTGAGTCGGTCAATGCAGATGTTATTTCAATCATTGCTTGAATATGTTCTTGATTTTCCTTTATCTCTTCCATTATCAATGGATAGGTGCTAGGTGTAATGAAATCATTCTCCAAATAATATACAACATATTCTCCAACTCCTGATAGGTGTAGCTTCATCCTTTTTTTCCATGTAGAGAAGCTTGACTTGTTCAACTTTGGTGCATCCCTCTTATACATCTTTGGATCTTTTCCTCAAGTACCTTTAAACTTTTTCTTCCGGAGTCCAAAGCTCTGATACCAATTGATAGTTTTGATACTAATTGTTAAGTATAGAAGCCAAGCTGACAAGATGAGAGGGGGAGGGGTGAATCATACAAACTTAATCTTCCATAAAATCAACAGATTCAACCTTGGTAGCTTTAACAGATATAAGTAACCAAAACAATAAAACATGCAAACTCATAAACAGAAAACATCACAACACATTTAACACCAAATTTAACGTGGAAACCCAAATAGGGAAAAACCACTGTGGGATTTTGGACCCACTTGTTGAAAATATTCAGGACTAACCAAGTTACTGAGAGGGGAGGGGTGAATCAGTAACACTTAAACTTTTTAACTCATTTCTGCACTTGCATATATTGAACCATTCATTCATTAATGACAAATATATCATTATTCCAACACCACTAAGAAATAGGCTCTTCTAGAGTATTCTCAGTTAAAAGCAAATCCTGTTAAAGATTACAAACACATTGCTAGAAGTGACCTGATTAAGGGATTTCCCTCAGATCTATTAGGATCTTCACCTTGTTAGAGGTGACCTTGTTAAAGGGTTTCAAACACTTAATCAGAATGTCACCTTGCTAGAGGGTTTTACAAATAAGACTATTAAGTCCACTCAGTTAAGAGATTTTCTGTCATTTCACAAAATAATAGTAATAAAAATATATCTGCAACTTTGCATCTAAAATGGTAAAGTAGATTCTTATTTGCTTGATACAATCTAGTCATAGGACTTATCTTGTCCCTCTGCTGGGCTCTATACTCTATTAATCAAATAGGTCTTCAAGCTTCTGTGCTCGGTAATCACTATGTAGCATCCCTGTGCCTACACTTGCCTGCATACATTGTTTATCAATAGTTCCTTATTTATAAACAATTTGCTAACCGCTTAATCTCCTTGATCACATATCCCATGATCAATCATAGCCATCAGATCTTCAAACTTGACTAGGTTCATTGTATCCTTCGATCTGAAAATGTTTTACCTCACCTTTGAACTTGCATACATTTCTTGGAACTTGTGCTAAGGTATTGCGGTTCAATCTGAGCTGTAGATCTTTCTGTCGATCTTCCATTTCCCTAGATTCTTTAACAAACTTCATGCCCGACATACCAATCATTTAATCAATTACAGCTCATCAGCTTCCTTGATTAAATAACATTTTAATCATTTAATGCATTCTATTGTAGCTCAGTTGCAACTTGGTAAATACTAAACTTCACTCGGTAGACATTCCGCCTTCATTAACCGATAGCGATATCCTTAGGGTTTACCGACTAGGTTCTTTGCTCAGTAACATAGTATAATATTAACCTTACAATCAACAACATATGTAGGATATAAAAACAATCTAAACATCATGATCTCATCATTGTCTAACTCGGTAATAGTTTCCCATTGAATAACTTATCTCTCCCCTTATTCATCACAATCTTTCTGTGTCTTTTACCAACATCTTTATACTCATCAAATCATACTTCTTAAGATATGGCAACATCATACTAAATTAGAAAATCAATTTCTAGACATCAATGACAAAATAATAATATTAAGACAGTAAACATCCTTAATCAATTATATCCATAATCATCAACAACCTTCTCAGTATCCTAATTGAAATGCCAACAATCTCTTATTGTCTGTTATAATGCCAACATAAACAACTTCACACAAGGAATGACATTAAATCATAAGAAAACATCACTCAAGGAAAGAAAAGTGGATCCTTAGAAAATATAAGAGAGGAATCATTTCCCCCCAAGTGTAGGGACAATGAGAAGGGTTACACAACTTCCAAAGAGATATTATTCATAAGAGATGTATCATTTCAAACAAAGAATAGGTCCTAACCAAAGAACACACATGTACTCACATGAAGGATAACTCAATGCAAGAAAGGACATCAAGTCATGAAAAATACAACACAAAAGAAGAGGTTATCTTTAAAACAAAGAGAGAGAAGGAAAATACCATACTTGGCCCCCAAGCAAGAGGACATGGAAAATGTAGTTCCCCTACCCTAGTCGGCTTTGTAAAAATTGGTTTGACCTTGGTTGACTTTTTCTATGTGGCATTCTTGGATGGTTGATTAACCATTATGTAATGTTGTAGATTAGATAATATGAATATTGTGCATACCTGTTAGTGTGCTTTCACATCGATTCTTGTGTAAGTTTAATGGTTTCCCTAATTCTTGTTATAAATCTCGAGCTAATGCCTTCATTGAATATATATATATATATATATATATATGTATGTATGCTTGCGTGACTCATGGTTGCAGGAGATTGCAGGTACAATACAGCCTAGGTGCAAGGTCCGTCTCCATCAGGATTCACAGGGTTGAGTATACCTCTTTCATCCTTAGAATTTGGATTAGGTGGTCGTAAAACCCTTGTCTTGCCTTAGACATGATCAAGTGGGCATCATGTGTGGTCCGTCGGTTGCCCCTTTTGTTTGGGTTTGCTTGTCATGTATTTGATTGGTTTTCTTGGTTTGTGTGCCTTGCGTGTCGTAAAAAAAATTGATTATTGTATCCTAAGTATTTAGTTCGATTTAATGTGTTTATTTACATATTAGTAATTGAGGGATTTAAAATAAATAGGTTTCCTTTATGTGATTAATCATTAATTAAAAAAGATCGCTCTATTTATGTTTGTAGGAAGTTTAAGCATTTAATTTGAATTAATGTGTTCATTTACACATTAGTAATTGAGGAATTAAAATATATAGGTTTCTTTTATGTGATTAATCATTAATTAAAAAGGTCGCTTTATTTATGTTTGTAGCGAGTTTAATTTAATGGTTAATTTTAAATAACGAATTTAATTAGTTTATGCGTTTTAAAAAAGGAAAGATTTAAAGTTATTTGAAATAGAAATAATTTAATCTCTTTTGCATTTTGGAAAAAGAAAGGTTAATTTTTATTATTTAAGAAAATCAATTTTTAGTAGAAAAGCAAGTTTAATTTATATGTATATTTGATATACTGTGAAAGATTGATTTTGAGAATTTAATTTAATTAAAATATTTTATCCTCATCAATATTGTGAAACATAAATGTGAGCTTAGTTAATATTGAGAAAATTAAAATTAAATAAGAGAGAAGCATTTTAATTTTAATTAGAAAAGCAAGTTAAATTATTTGAATAGTTGAAAAGAATGATTATTTTCATTTTTTATTTAAAAAAGTGTTTAAATTCGAAATTAGAAAATTAGGTCAAAATTTCATTCTTTTAACCTAGGTTGGAAAAGACATTTTGAGGGTTGGTTGATTTTCTTTTGGAAAAAAATATTTTTTTTTTGGAAGGAGAAATTGGGGATTTTGGAAGGATGGATTTTTCTATAGGTGCAGGTTGGGCTCATCTTCAAAATCTTGCCAGGAATGCGAAATGAGGTAGGATTCGAATGCATCTCTTGATTTCTTGAGATTTTGGGTTTGTCTCTTAAAAAAAAAACAGAATGACTTATCTTGAAGATTTCTTGTTTTAAACCTCTATGAATGAAAATCATGGTCTTGCTAGGAAGATTTCTCATATTGTTGTTTTTTTTTAACAATCTAGAAAATATATGGGACTATGAATGAAAGGAATTGGGGGTTTTTAGCCATTTTTATCTTATACGTTTGTTGATTTAGTTGTAAAATCAATTTTTGGGTATTCTTGGTCATTCTGGAAAAATGAAATAAAATATAAACAATAGTTTTGAAACTGTGAAAAAAAAATTAAAAAAATGGGGGTTTACATTTTTTGAAATATCGTTAAATCAATTTTTGGGTATTCATGGTCATTCTAGAAAAATGAAATAAAATATAAACAATAGTTTTGAAATTAAGAAAAAAAAAAAATTTAAAATGGGGGTTTAATTTTTTTGAAATATCATTAAATCAATTTTTGGTTATTCATGGTCATTTTGGAAAAATGAAATAAAATATAAACAATAGTTTTGAAATTAAGAAAAAAAAAAATTTAAATGGGGGTTTAATTTTTTTGAAATATCATTAAATCAATTTTTGGGTATTCATGGTCATTTTGGAAAAATGAAATAAAATATAAACAATAGTTTTGAAACTATGAAAAAAAAAATGGGGGTTTACGTTTTCTAAAATAGGGGGGGGGGGGGAGAAAAAGAAAAAAAATTGGGGTTTTGGAGGAGGGGGAGAAAAAGAAAAAAAAATTGGGGTTTTGGAGGGGGGGGAGCCGAAGCTCAACCCACACCCCTCTCCTTTCTGCCTCCCGCAGAGCCCCTACACCCACTATGTGGAAGCGGAGGGACTGCGTCCACGTGAGTGCCCACAGCTACCCCACTCCACAAGGTGGAGGTCGAAGGGTCTGCGACCCCCACGACGGCCGCAAAGACCCCGACTCCACTATGAGTGGAGGCCAACGGTCTACGTCCACCATGGTGGTCGTAGGCCCAACGACTAGGGCACAACTGCCCCCACTCCCATGATGGGAGGTGGGCCCGTGGCTGCCCAAGGGTTTGCCACCCTCCATGTTATTTTTTAATTAGAATTTTTTTAGTTTTAACAAAAAAGAATAATAATATAAACATATTAAAATTTAAATTAATATGTTTTGATATTATTAAACTTTAATTAATATATATTACTTTTATATATTAATTATAAAGTATGCATTAATGTATATTATAAATATATATTAATTTAGATAATTTATATTTAAATATATAATATTAATTATATATTAATTATTGGTCCCTTTATAGTGTATATTCCCAATGAATAAATAATTGATGTCCAGTTGTTAATTTTTATTAAGTTAGGTATATATTGGGATATATATGTGCTATTTAATATTTTCAGATGGCGAAATTGTTTTAAATATATGCAAGGGGACTAGATTATTGTTCCAAACCAGTATGTCAATGATGTTTATCTAAGGATTAAATAACATATTTAGACGATTAATGCTTTACATTCATGGGAACTTGGTTGAAAAAAAAAAAAAAACTCGTAAGGATGTATTTATGTTATGTCTTGATGCATATGAACCTGGATGAGGTAGAAAACTGAAAACAACTTAGATCATTTAGAAAACTTGATCAACATTTAAATTTTTAAATCAATTTGGGAAAAGATTGTATTTTTCTGGTTATTGCTGTTGCAAGTTTTAAATTTTGTATTTGCTTTTGTTTAAAGTAATGGCAAGACCTTGATATGTTTGTTTGGGCCCTGTCATTGTTTGGTTAGGGCACCTGTTTATGTCTTAGGTCTCTAGATAGAGTACTGTCGGGCAATGGACCTTTGTACTTTCTTTTAATATGTTCAGTTGGATCTGTTTCAAGGTAGGGATCATTTATGTATTTATTGACCGAAGTGGTCGTTGTATATTGGTCATGTTTGTCAAAAAGGTGGGAATGTAAATGACGTGAACCCTATGTATCTATAACTTAATTAATTACCAGAGGGGTCTTGCAGTTGAGCAGACCCGGAGATGTATCCCTCTAGGGGTGAACTCCAAGATCATTTCTGTGTTATGTGATGCTTTTGTCTCTCTGTTTCATGGATAGTGCTAGCATGTATGGATGATAATTTGATAGAATGTATAAGTGGATTGGATGAGATTTATTGTAATACATGTATGTAGTTGTCTTTTAAATGCAATAAATGGATCATGAAGGAATGTATTCTATTAATGTTAATGAAAACAAGTATGCATGAAAGGACCACACAGTTATGATGATATTAGAGCATTTTGGAACAAGATGCATGGTATGAGTTTAATGCAAAATTGAACGTAATGAATGGATAACGAATATAATGGATGAACTCATATGGTTATTTACGTTTTAACCTTAATAAATGAACTTCATCTTAATAGCTATATTTCAATTGTAATGGATGAACTCATTTGGCTATTTACATTTTAACCATAATAAATGAACTTCATCTTCTTAGCAATATTTTAACTACAAAGAACTCATATGGTTATTTACGTTCTAACCTTAATAAATGAGCTTCATCTTAATAGCTATATATCAATTGTAATGGATGAACTCATTTGGCTATTTACTTTTTAACCTTAATAAATGAACTTCATCTTCTTGGCAATTACTTTAACTATAATGTGTCAACTCTTTGGCTATTTACTTTTCAATCTAAATGAATGAACTTCACCTTATTAACTATATTTTAACTATAATGGATGAACCCATTTGTTTTTGTACATTTTAACCTTTATAAATGAACTTCATTATATTAGCTATATTGTATCTAAAATGGATGGACTCGTCAAGTTAACCATATTTTAACCTTAATAGATGAATTCTCATGTTATCTACGTTTTAACTTCTATGGGTAAATTTCCTCATGTTAGCCTAATCTCCAACCCTCATAGAAGAATGCATCATATCATTTATTATTTTAATTTACTGAACAAATCATATCCATGTTTTAAGTAAAAACATGTAATTAAGATAACTAGCTTAATTGGAATAAATGTCGCAAGTTGAGCTAAGTGTTAAGTTACGTAATCATGTTGGGAAACTCCTTAGGTTGTTTAGCCTTCCCCTGTGTTATCGAAGCTTTAGATAACTCAATGTATCATCATGTTGTGTCTTAAAAAAATAAAAATAAAAATTTGCACTCCATTGGTGCATTTTTTCTCTATCCCTTCGGGGTTTCCTAGCGAGGCACTACACTTGGTATCAGAGCCCAGAGCCCATGTTGCAACACTGGGATCTTTGGTTTCGCTTGTGCCCTTAGTTGGTGTGAGGTGTATCTACCTTATGTTGTATGCTTGTCCTCCTTGTTGTGTGAGTGTGATTGAGCAGAGCCTACTTGTGTGTAACATGTGTGTTCACACCCTATTTTCACCTTCTTGATGTGGGTGCTTTGGAGTGATTTCATGAGCTTTGTCTTCCTATTGATGTCTTGGTCTACGATTTCTCTTATTTTGAAAGATAGTCATATGTACCTTCCTTATTGATTCATTGTACTCTTTTGACTAGTCTAGTTGAGTTGGTTAGTGTTGTCTTGAATCTAAAAGTATGAAATGTGCTTGGTTATGGTTATGATCTAGCTTAGTGTTGTTCGCTTGAGGGACTAGTATGGCAAATCTTAAATGCTTATTATGTAGTAAATTGAATGAGTATGACCCTTCCTCCTCTCTCTCTCTAGAGATTAAAATGTTTTGATATGAGTAATTATCTCTTATTTGAGTTTTCTTATTGCAAGAGAAAGGTTGTGATTGCTTGAGCCCTTGTGTGAGCCTTATAACGCTTACATGTTTTTTAGATTATAAAAGGGCTTTGGTTTGAAGGTTAATATTGGTTATTGAGAAAAATTATATGTTTACATTAAAGAATTCTCCATAGGAGTAACATAATTAAATTCTATCTTAAGTAATGTGCATTAATAGGTGAATTGTTGCTATGTGGAATTATCTTGTATGTAAGAGTATCAAAATGGAACATGTTATAGTAGTTTCGAGAGTGTCTTAATGTGTTCCATGAAAGATTGTTTTATGTGCTTCTTCAAACCAGTTTGATTTAGGACCTATTTTAGCAATGCTCCATTTAACTTGCCTTTGGATATAGATAATTGCCTTATTCTGTTTAGAAGGTGTGAATGAAAGACTTGTTTGATGTGTAAGCATTAATGTGTGTTATTTAGTTGTTAGCTCCTCATTTACGTTCTTGTCATATTTTGATTTTCAATGATAGGTTGCAGATTTTGATGTGTTTTTGTATTAAATTAGGGATAGTGAGTGTTCTCAAGAGGTCTTGTATTACCAAAGGATTGTCTATCTTGATTTCTTGTTCAAAAAACTAGAACATTCTATTGCAACCATAATAATTGGAAATGTCAGGTTAGGTTGTTTTGGCATCTTCCTAAAAAGATAGCAAAATGAAAACTGTGCAACTAAAATGATAGACTTATATCTGAGCATATAGTGTGATCTTGTTGATCTTGTGTATTCATAGGAAATAGATGATTTTACAACTCTCTCTTCCTCCTCTTGCCTAAATTATAAGGTTTATTGTTTTTGAAATGCTATTAAGAATGTAGTGATTTAAGTAGAATTTTTATAACAAATATGAAATTGTATGTTTCTTTTGGCTTCTAATTGAAAGAGGAAAGTTTTCGCTTTGGAAAAGAAAATTTCATAGTTAGTAATGTGAATGCAAATTCTTAGTGGAATTTGAGAAAGATATCAGAATGACGTTATTTCCTTATGTAATTTTGGATTGTTAAGAATTTCAGTACTTGCATCTAGGATAAACTTGATCAGTTATTCATGTGGAAAGCATAGTTAAAACCCTTCATGAGTAGATGATAGCACAATGAAAGGTACCCCCATAAATATGAGTAAACCAGTGATAGTGCTATACCTTGTGTGTTGTAAGAAACCCGTACTTGTTGTGTGTGTGCATGGGATGGTGAAGCAATCAACCATGGAGGATAAGTTTGCTTATGAGTATGGGGAAACCATATTGTTTATGTGATGTTTCTTATTTGTTTCCTTATTGAGTGCCAACCCATGGGTTGTTGATAAGTCAGTATGTGAAGGGGTAGTATTAGAAGTCACCATTCCTTGAATAGTATGGAACGACGTACGAGTAATATCGACGCGAAGCAACTTTAGCTTCTCTATTTTGAGGAAAAATATATTTACATAATGAAACTGTATTTTAGGTGTACTCAATACTTTCCCTTGTGATGAACCGATTTACAAGGTTCATGTGTGCCAGCCTATTCCTATCATTTATTTGAGCATATTGATGTTAGTTCTTGAGCAAAATGATGGTTGTATTGGAGGATATTTTGCCTTGTCTTCATGAAAGGTATGTTTTTTTTTTTTTACATGAGCTATCAATTGACTAGTGTTGGTAGACTTGTGGGTAGACCTTAGCCATGTATACCTCTGGCTTACGGCGGGCATTCTGAGAGGAACATCACTATGTGGGGTGTGACCTGCGTGTGCCCTTTTTCGTGAGGTACACTGCCATGCAGGATACGTCCATTGCATGCCTTTTCTGCTTGGACTATTGTCATGTTGTGATGAGACATGATGCAGGATGTAGTAGACATTGCCATGCAACCTACTGATAGGTTTAGGGTAGAGCCATGCTGCATGATGATGTGATGCGGGGTGATGTCGAGGAGCACACTGCCATGCCATGTGGATGTGTGACTAGGCCACACCACATGATAAGCTACTGCGATACCTAGATGATTGTTCCTTCTATCCTCGTTCATGGCTAGATGCTAGTCACATAGTGATGTTATGTGCACTTATGAAATTTTTATTTATTATTTCCTTGCAGGCCAGCAATTCACTTAATTTTGACCTTGAAGGTTTAGCCACGATCTTATGATCTTTTGCTTACTTGATTTGATGTTGCAAATTCTAGAATTATTTTCTTGCCTTACTGTTGGAATTGATGATTATTATCTTTGTTCTTCTGTACTTTGGTGGCTAAACTGGTTTATCCTTATTGTTTTCGCATGCTGGTCTTGTGTTGCAATGTTAATTCCTCTCCAAGAATGTAGGAGACAGTCTTGGATGAGTGTATACGAGGAAGTAGATGTAGGGAACCTTGAGGATAG
This sequence comes from Cryptomeria japonica, assembly GCF_030272615.1. Lineage (NCBI taxonomy): Eukaryota > Viridiplantae > Streptophyta > Pinopsida > Cupressales > Cupressaceae > Cryptomeria > Cryptomeria japonica. The sequence continues at coordinate 511,714,636 of NC_081409.1, forward strand.
GGCTATGTGAGGCTATGAGATAGCTAGGATCCACTACCTACCTATGAGTGGTGACTATCTCTTGGAGGCTAAACACCTTATGCAACAAGGGATGTTCATGAGGGTCTTGTATGGAAGGTAGCACCGCTATGGTGTACCCTAGCACCATCAAGCCCTTGAGTGAGATGTTGGATATTTATGATCATGTTATTTGTTCTAAGATCAGGCATAGAGTTGTTGATCGTGCATGTTATCCTTGACCGAGCATTAGACATGCTCACATGTGGCCTTTTGTGTTGTGCAATCCAGTTATGTGGATGGTTAATATGTGTAATCATGGATTGAATGGTGTTAAGTTGTCACTATGTTATGGGACATAGTCATTCGGAAAAGTTCTTATATGCCTGGAAAGTGTAAACAATTGAGTTATTTACATTGCTCCTATTTATTGAAATGTTAACTTGGTTGTAGAAAGTGATATTTGAAGCTAGTTCTATGTGGTAAAGCTTTGTAAAAAGATGTAATGGTAAAAGAAATTGATCATGATGGCATGTTTTCTTGTCCTGCTTGGTAGAATGAGTATGGGAATTGTTGTTTACCTCTTTTAATGCTTTGATTGGTGTGATGAAAGGAAGAAAATTCTTGTTTTTCTGCTATGATTGTGGATAATTCTTAGAATATTTTAAAGAAGTGTATGGCTTTAGAGGTATCTTGCCTATGGATAAGGACATTCTTAGGGGTTTTAGCAATAATGTTTCATTTATCTACAGAAAGATTCATATGTGCAAATTTATAATTGTTAGGTGAGTTTCAGGGCTAATGAGTGTTGCATGTTTTTCATCTAGCCTTACGACTTCCAGGAGTGAGTCGGAGCCTAGGGGGGGAGAATGTAGTGCCCCTACCCTAGTCGGCTTTGTAAAAACCGGTTTGACCTTGGTTGACTTTTCCTATGTGGCATTCTTGGATGGTTGATTAACCATTATGTAATGTTGTAGATTAGATAATATGAATATTGTGCATACCTATTATTGTGTTTTCGCATCGATTCTTGTGTAAGTTTAATTGTTTCCCTAATTCTTGTTATAAATCTCGAGCTAACGCCTTCATTGAATATATATATATGTATGCTTGTGTGACTCATGGTTGCAGGAGATTGTAGGTACAGTACCGCCTAGGTGCGAGGTTCGTCTCCATTAGTATTCGTAGGGTTGAGTATACCTCTTTCATCCTTAGAATTTGGATTAGGTGGTCATAAAACCCTCATCTTTCCTTAGCCATGATCAAGTGGGCGTCATGTGTGATCCATTGGTTGCCCTTTTTGTTTGGGTTTGCTTGTCATGTATTTGGTTGGTTTTCTTGGTTTGTGTGCCTTGCGTGTGGTAAAAAAAATTGAGTATTGTATCCTAAGTATTTAGTTTGATTTAATGTGTTTATTTACACATTAGTAATTGAGGGATTTAAAATAAATAGGTTTCCTTTATGTGATTAATCGTTAGTTAAGAAAGATCGCTCTATTTATGTTTGTAGCAAGTTTAAGCATTTAATTTGAATTAATGTGTTCATTTATGCATTAGTAATTGAGGAAATAAAATATATAGGTTTCTTTTATGTGATTAATCATTAATTAAAAGATCGCTTTATTAATGTTTGTAGCGAGTTTAATTTAATGGTTAATTTGAAATAACGAATTTAATTAGTTTATGCGTTTTAAAAAAGGAAAGATTTAAAGTTATTTGAAATAGAAATAATTTAATCTCTTTTGCATTTTGGAAAAAGAAAAGTTAATTTTTATTATTTAAGAAAATCAATTTTTAGTAGAAAAGAAAGTTTAATTTATATGTATATTTGATATAGTTTGAAAGATTGTTTTTGCAAATTTAATTTAATTAAAATATTTTATCCTCATCAATATTCTGAAACATAAATGTGGGCTTAGTTAATATTGAGAAAATTAAAATTAAATAAGAGAGAAGCATTTTAATTTTAATTAGAAAAGCAAGTTAGATTATTTGAATAGTTGAAAAGAATGATTATTTTCATTTTTTATTTAAAAAAGTGTTTAGCTTTGAAATTAGAAAATTAGGTCAAAATTTCATTCTTTTAACCTAGGTTGGAAAAGACATTTTGGGGGTTGGTTGATTTTCTTTTGGAAAAAAATATTTTTTTTTGGAAGGAGAAATTGGGGATTTTGGAAGGATGGATTTTTTTACAGCCGCAGGTTGGGCTTGTCTTCAAAATCTTGCCAGGAATGCGAAATGAGGTAGGATTCAAATGCATCTCTTGATTTCTTGAGATTTTGGGTTTGTCTCTTCAAAAAAAAAAAGAATGGCTTATCTTGAAGATTTCTTGTTTTAAACTTCTATGAATGAAAATCATGGTCTTGCTGGGAAGATTTCTCATATTGTTGTTTTTTATGAACAACTTGGAAAATATATGGGACTGTGAATGAAAGGAATTGGGGGTTTTTAGCCATTTTTATCTTATGGGTTTGTTGATTTAGTTGTAAAATCAATTTTTGGGTATTCTTGGTCATTCTGGAAAAATGAAATAAAATATAAACAACAGTTTTGAAAATGTGAAAAATAAATTAAAAAAATGGGGGTTTACATTTTTTAAAATATCGTTAAATAAATTTTTGGGTATTCATGGTCATTCTGGAAAAATTAAATAAAATATAAACAACAGTTTTGAAACTGTCAAAAAAAATTAAAAAAATGGGGGTTTACGTTTTTTGAAATATCGTTAAATCAATTTTTGGGTATTCATGGTCATTCTGGAAAAATGAAATAAAATATAAACAACAGTTTTGAAACCGTGAAAAAAAACAATGGGGGTTTATGTTTTTTGAAATATCGTTATATTTCTATTCAAAAAAAAATCAAATTGAAATTGTAAAACAAAAAGTGGGGGGGGGGGGGGAGAAAAAGAAAAAAATTGGGGTTTTGGAGGGGGGGAGTCGAAGCTCAACCCACACCAATCCCCTTTCCGCCTCCTGCAGAGCCCTTGCATCCACCGTGTGGAAGGGGAGGGACTATGTCCATGTGAGTGGCCGCAGCTACCCCACTCCACAAGGAGGAGGCCGAAGGGTCTGCGACTCCCACGACGGCCGCAGAGACCCCGACTCCACTGTGAATGGAGGCTGAGGGTCTGCGTCCACCATGGTGGCCGCAGGCTTGATGGCTAGGGCACAACCACCCCCACTCTTGTGATGGGAGGTGGGCTTGTGGTTGCCCAAGGGTTTCCCGCCCTCCATGTTATTTTTAAAATTAAAATTTTCTTAGTTTTAACAAAAAAAATAATAATATAAACATATTAAAATTTAAATTAATGTGTTTTGATATAATTAAGCTTAATTAATATATATTAATTTAGATAATTTATATATTAATATATAATATTAACTATATATTAATTATTGGTCCCTTTATAGCGTATATTCCCAATGAATAAATAATTGATGTTCAGTTGTTAATTTTTATTAAGTTAGGTATATATTGGGATATATATGTGCTATTTAATATTTTCAAATGGCGAAATTGTTTTAAATATATGCAAGGGGACTAGATTATTGTTCCAAACAAGTATGTCAATGATGTTTATCTGAGGATTAAATAACATATTTAGATGATTAATGCTTTACATTCATGGGAACTTGGTTGAAAAAAACAAAAAAAACTCCTAAGGATGTATTTATGTTATGTCTTGATGCATATGAACCTGCATGAGGTAGAAAACCAAAAACAACTTAGATCATTTAGAAAACTTGATCAACATTTAAATGTTTAAATCAATTTGTGAAAAGATTGCATTTTTTCGGTTATTGATGTTGCAATTTTTAAATTTTGTATTCGCTTATGTTTAAAGTAATGGCAAGACGTTGATATGTTTGTTTGGGCCTTGTCATTGTTTGGTTGGGGCACCTATTTACATCTTAGGTCTCTAGATAGAGTACTGTCAGGCAATGGACCTTTGTACTTTCTTTTAATATGTTCAGTTGGATCTGTTTCTAGGTAGGGATCATTTATGTATTTATTGACCGAAGTGGTTGTTGTATATTGGTCATGTTCACCAAAAAGGAAGGAATGTAAATGATGTGAACCCTATGTATCTATAGCTTAATTAATTACCAGAGGGGTCTTGCAGTTGAGCAGACCCGGAGATGTAGCCCTCTAGGGGTAAACTCTGAGATCATTTCTATGTTATGTGATGCTTTTGTCTCTCTATTTCATGGATAGTGCTAGCATGTATGGATGATAATTTGATAGAATGTATAAGTGGATTGGATGAGATTTATTGTAATGCATGTATGTAGTCGTCTTTTAAATGCAATAAATGGATCATGAAGGAATGTATTCTTTTAATGTTAATGAAAACAAGTATGCATGAAAGGACCACATAGATATGATGATATTAGAGCATTTTGGAACAAGATGCATGGTATGAGTTTAATGCAAAATTGAACGTAATGAATGGATAATGAATATAATGGATGAACTCATATGGTTATTTACATTTTAACCTTAATAAATGAACTTCATCTTAATAGCTATATTTCAATTGTAATGGATGAACTCATTTGGCTATTTATATTTTAACCATAATAAACAAACTTCATCTTCTTCTTAATATTTTAACTACAATGGATGAACTCATATGGTTAATTACGTTCTAACCTTAATAAATGAACTTCATCTTAATAGCTATACATCAATTGTAATGGATGAACTCATTTGGCTATTTACTTTTTAACCTTAATAAATGAACTTCATCTTCTTAGCAATTACTTTAACTATAATGGGTGAACTCTTTGGTTATTTACTTTTCAATCTAAATGAATGAAGTTCACCTTATTAACTATATTTTAACTATAATGGATGAACCCATTTGGTTATGTACATTTTAACCTTTATAAATGAAGTTTGTTTTATTAGCTATATTGTATCTAAAATGGATGGACTCATCAAGTTAACCATATTTTAACCTTAATAGATGAATTCTCATGTTATCTATGTTTTAACTTCTATGGGTAAATTTCCTCATGTTAGCCTCATCTCCAACCCTCATAGAAGAATGCATCCTATCATTTATTATTTTAATTTACTGAACAAATCATATCCGTGTTTTAAGTAATAACATGTAATTAAGATAACTATCTTAATTGGAATAAATGTCATGAGTTGGGCTAAGTGTTAAGTTACGTAATCACGTTGGGAAGCTCCTTAGGTTTTTTAGCCTTCCATTGTGTTATCAAAGATTTAGATAACTCAATGTATCATCATGTTGTGTCTTAATATATATATATATTTGCACTCCATTGGTGCATTTTTTCTCTATCCCTTCGGGGTTTCCTAGCGAGGCACTACAAAAAAATTATGATGAAGGATCACACATTCCCTAAGGAGAGATTGTTCATAAGAGACATACCATTTCAAGATAGGAATAAGTCATAACCAAGGAACACACATATACTCACATGAAGGATAATTCCGTGCAAGACAAGACATCAAGTTATGAAGAATGCAATCCATAAAGGAAATAGTGAAACCTTGGAAAGAGTTTCAAGATGATATTATTTACCCCCAAGAATAGAGACAAGAATAAATAGACTATTATGTTTCCCACTAAGTATGATTGCACCTAAAATTATACCACCACGAATGACGATGAGCCCCCAATAGGTGAGCTAACAATGTCTCATACTAAGGAGCAACATAATAGGAACTTGAATGTTATTTGAAATGATTATGAGAAATATGTCATTCATTGTCACATGTTACTTTTATGATACCTAAATCAATATAATGTTGTACTTTATTTTGAAATCTTGAAACTCATTAGTATAATGGACATGAATTTGATGATACTTGCAAAAAAATAAAATTTCAAGATGTTTTCTATGTTTCCTTCTTCCTTTAGGACAAACAAGGGAGATTAAATTGGTGTGAATAAAATTGGACAAAACATTATCTTGTTTTAATACTATATTGTGATGAGAAAATGCGGATTCACTGGACAATGGAGGATGGGATGTTGACAAAGGGAGAGGTTGGAAACCTAGCTTTTCATTAAGAAAAGTTTGATTTATTTTGTTGGAGACATCCTAAAACTTGTCCATTGTATCCATGTGTAGGATCAAGAGGGGGTTTACTCTTAGGTGGAATTGGATTGAAGTTTAAAGAGGCCCAATCAATTTCTAGACATGTGTTAGGACAAAAAAGTTGAGTATCAAATTCAGGCTTCTTAGATTTTCTACAAAGAAAAGGTGTGAAATCTAATGAACCCCAATCATCCTCCAAGATCTCTTCTTTAGGATCTTATTTAGTAAGAGACGGTGTATTTTTCTAAATTGGAGAGAGGATTGTAGGAACTAACAAAGTATATTGTGTTTCAATTTGTATCTTCTTATCAGTTCCCAAAGCATACACTTCATTATTGTATGTGTAAGGTATTGCATGATAATCAAGAACATTTTTTTGTTTTTGTTGAGTTTGGGAGACATATTGATGAAGGTGGAAAAAAACTAGGTTTTTTTATCAACTTCAATATTTTGACAAAATTTGAAGTTCTTGTGATAAAAATTAAGTTGTGACATTCAAAGGCACCCCTGCAAAATTTGTTCAAATAGTCTACTTTGAAGCATAATAACTCAAAGCCCATCCATTTTCATATAAAATAACTTGGTAGGAATGTTCATATATCATATGTGAGTTCCCATATTAGTTTTTAGCCTCCCATGATCTGATCTAACAAGTTTTTGAAGCACCAAGTTTTAGGGTTTTGAAATAGTTTTACAGTGCACGTTCTAAAAGTCTTTCAAGTAAGCCATTTTCCATGATCGATATCTTAGTGCCCGATGATGTATGTGTCAAAGTGATTTTTCTCTAAACTTTCTACATGACAATGTACCCCTTTGCCCATTTTTAGAATCCCATTGATATTTTTCTCAAGTCTAATCCATTTACAATTTATTCAGTTTGTTGCTCATGCATTGCAAAGTTTGCCAAAGTAGCCTCCTATTGAAATCAATATTTCACATCCAAATGATCTTCACACCAAATAAATTGGTCCTTGAATTTTTTTGTATCACCATGAAATCCTATACAAATCCAATCTGTACACGATTTATTTAGATTTGCCAATTGTACAATGCATAAATTTTCAAAAGGCCAACTTGAGAATTAATTTATCGAAACTTGTTAATTGACATGATAAACCATTATACAAACATACTCATACCACCATTATATACATTCTCGCAATTTTTCATGGTTGTGTGGTTTCATTTTATATTTTTTCAGGGCTCATACTTTTCATGTTTTAAGATGATTGCAAAACAATGTTTGTTCAGAATAGCTCCCGAGGCTATCTTTGATAGATATTTTTTTCTACCCTAGGATGAATTCCCCAAAATTATTTGTTGCTATGTATTCTTGGTTTGAATGTCTACATGCCTCTCAATTTTGACGATCTCACAATGAGATTTGATTAGTTTTTGAAAGTGATTTTGGAGGCTACGTAGCTAGTTTTAGTCATAATTCACAAGTGTCTAAAATCAAACTTTGTTGGTTACGCACTTCATAATTTTCATTTTGGGGAATTCAAGATTACCTTCAAGAATATTTGAAATGAGAATGGTTTCAGAATGAAAAAAATTTAGCTGGGCCCACAAAGGCACCCGACAAGCGTCTGGCAGCTTGAGGTCATGGGGGGAATTTAATGTGATTCTAAATATTATTATTATTTAAATCAAATTTTGATTTAAAAATAATGTTATAGAGGATTGAGATGCCAATGGCACTTGATTTCTTTGAGTTATTTTACAAGATTTGAAATTTTGTAAACCATACGCCAAAGTGGAGGTGGATGCTAAAGTTTTATTTGTCATTTTTTTAATGATTTAAATATAAAGGTTGAGATGTAAATATTTGAAATATATGAGATGGTGGGGCCATTTAAGGTAATAGTGCGAAATCACAAGATATTAATCGCCACCTCACAAAGGATTAGGGTTTGAATATAAGGATAGTCATGGGAGTGTGGGAAGCACATTGCTCTCTTGTAGGAAGCTTGAAAGTTTTTCAAAAGATAGGTCGTAGGACAATGTTAAGGTAAACACATGTCAATGCAATATACTGTAGTATCACAAAAGTTAACCCCTAAAATAATCAAGAGAATGTGGGATGGTGATAATAACAAAAGGTGTTAATTCAATACACCGCCATCCCACAAGTCACTAGTTGTCGCTTATTAAATATTCAATGATATGGTGGTAGGAAATAAAGGATTTAATGGTTACCATGCTATCATAGATTTCAAATTGTAATCCTTTGGAAGGACAATGGGATAGCGATAATAAGTTCAAATAATATTAATACCACCACAGTCTTACCGAAGTGAAACATTCAATGTGTGTAAGCTCTGTGGTATAGTGATAACATAATAAGGTACCACACAGTATTGGCAATTAGGTTAAAATAGTGTTGCGATAAGGTGATAAGAAGAAACTGCCACCACTGCATTGCCACAGAAGGAACAAGTGTAATAGAAAAGAGTATTTTAGTAACGCAGTGACTATTACCACAATATTGCAATGGTCAAGGCAAATTTTAGGGGAAGACTTGTGATATAGCAGTAAAGGGTAAAATATAAGCAGTTGATGACATCAACACATAATTTTTGAGTTTTTTGAAAAGGGTGGTAGAAGTAAATTGGCATGCATGAATTAAACCTTGAGGTGAGAATCATAGACTCTCATTAAAACCAAAACTCCCACTTTAAAATTTTATTATGCACCCAAAGTAATCAACGATTTGAGCTCTACAATAGCATTGGTGAGATTCAAGAGAATTGATAAGCCAAAGCTAGTTGATATGTTCCAGGAGACCAAGGGAAATGCTATATTGAAAATGCTCAAAGATACCTCCCCATTAGAGGCTGCCACAATGAAAATGCACTCTACAATGTTCACTAGGGTTGCTATCAAAAATATGCAACACAAGTTTATTGAATATGCAAAAATTCAGGTTGATATAAATGAGGAAATAAATAGGTTGTATATCAAAAATGTCAAGCTAAAGGATCATTCAAAAGGTGGAGAAGCAAGCCAAAGTAAGGCATTAGTCCTTCATAGTAATGCCCCATCAAATCCCATGGATAAAAGTGTTGATACTAAGAGTTGGACTCCAGAAAGAGAGAAGTATGAAAAGGGAATTACAAAATTGAGGAAAATAAATGAAGACATCAAGTTGAAAATGTTATAAGAGATTCTTTCTACATTTGAGAAGATACTAACACATCGAGTAAAATATGTCATGGAAAAGGTAGAGGATGTATACAAAAGGTATGAGTCATTGTTGAAAGCATTGTAAACATTTAAAGAAAATAAACCCATCTTGGAATCATTGTCCAAGAGGTGGCAACCAGTACATCATACTTTGATTACATTATGCAAAGTGTTATAAATAGATCAAGGTGCTCAACCTGCCATCAAAGCCACATAGAGGATGGTGAAAAATGTAATTAAGGAACTTAAGTATATTTCTACATAAGAGCCTAGGGTAAAGGCCAAAATTGATTCTTTACACATAAACACTAGACAATCCTTTCAATTATGGATAACAAAAAGCATATCATAGATCTTAGTGATTGGAAAAGTGATTTAATCTAGATGGTGCTGAATATTCTCTCCCATATGCAAGAAGAAAGGCATCTCAGTGTTCAAAATTTCAATCTCTTCCTAGCTAGAGCCTTGCATGATTCATTTGTTCCTAGAGATATTGATGAGAACACATTCCAATCCATGCTTGGAAACTTGGCAGCTTCAAAGGTCACATTCACTAAACAGGATGTATGTACAAACTGACCCAAGTATAGTGATCCCTTGCACTTGGAAGATTTGGTTGACCAAAAAAAAGGTTCAAAGAGTACTTATAGATGGTGGAGCTGGCCTTAACATATGCATACTATTTCCTTTATCATTAGCTTAAATCATTAACTAGTATATCATGTTACGATAATATTGTTACTAATCTTGTTATCTTATAATCTAGTTTATTGCATTTGTAGAATCATGCATAGATAGGATGCATTTCATATGCACATCAATCCAAAGCATCCCTCATTCTTGCATTTGTCATCTCTAAGCCACTTTGCTCAGTGATCTAAGAGCAAAGACATTGGCTTGAAGGACCTTGTGAGATAGAGAACCATGGAACCAACCTTGGGAAGTTGAGTCATTCTTCATGACTCGATAACTTGCACCAAGAAGTCTTGTGGGTGTGTGAAAAAGCCTCTTTGAGACTACATTTTTACTTTTTATGCTTCATTGGCCCACTTTTCCCACACATTTCTGGCACCCACCATGGGGCACTACCCCATTAATCAAATCAGTTTTTAAAAATAAACACTTTTGCAGGTACGCGGGAAACAAGAATCAGCACGTAGGGAACATCCCTTAGCTCATCTGGTTGATATTTTAGTGTATCTAGCTCACTGTTTAGTGCGTGGGACTCATTCCCCAGTGCGTGCAGAACATACCTTAGCGCATCATCCCCACTAAGATTTTCCTATTGGTCTCGACGTGGGAGAATAACAGAGTAGCACATTTGGAAAATAGTTCAGCACATCAGGTCTATTCGATAGCGCATCCTAATTATCTCATAGCGCATATAGTCTATTCTGTAGCGCATCACATACAAAGGCAAAATTAAAAATTCTAACCTAATTTGAAAGTAGACTTGTTGAAGTCCACCAAATCCACAGAATTTTCTAACGATTTTACTTGGTATCTTGCAGGGTTTTTAACAGTTTCTTATAGATGGGAGCTTAGTTTTAATTCTAGGAGCATAAATAGTTTAAATTGTTTCTAACTTATTTAAGTTAGTTAGAATTTAAAGTCTTTTTAGTTATTGTTAAATAAAATTGAACTCACTTTATTTTGGCTTTAAAAAGAACCACAAAACAAAATAATTTTTCCTTGCTTTTCTAGGAGAGAAATTTTCAAATTGGATCTTAAAAAGAACAAATCAATTTTTCAAGTTTTGAAAACAAATGGCTTAAAAAGAACTTCACCATCCTTTGGTGCATAAAAGGATCCATTTTAAGTTTTTGCAAGGTAAAGAATCACACAAATTCCAAAAGTCATTTGCAACTAAAGAGGGGAGATCTTCCCCTTTCAAATCAATTTCTTTTGTTGACGAAACATCACATTTATTTTGTTGGCTAGATTCCTTTTCAAAAGATCAGAAAATCATTGCCTTGAAAGGTTAAAAGGAACACCATGTTTTCATGGAGCAACATCTCCATATAGAGTTAGCAAATCATTGATTTGAAAGGCTAAAAAGAACTTGTGTCCTTTGTCTCGAAAGTGGAAGGTATATGCTCTCCCCTTAATTGGGTGATCAAAAAGCCAAACCACTCTTAAATCTTTCTTTACTTCAAGCAATAAATCCTTTAGCAGGCCTGCCTTCCCGAGGGGTTGAAAAACTCTTAAAGCCATTTTTGGTCGGTGTGAAGGGAACGACCTAAGTGGAAAATGACTTTGAAGCCAAGTGTTCCAACCTACTATAATCAAAAGTGGAAGGTGACGAAATTCCTTTTCAACGGTTGCACGCATCGATTATCCTTCTCCTAGTATCCTTGAGATACGTAAAGCCTTTGTTCTAAAGGTTGGGAAGCCTCCTGAGGGAGTTTATCACTGATGGCCAAATGGGAAGCTTGATTTCAAACCTTAGCATAGAAACTTTGAGCCAAGTCTGTATCCAGACATTTGCAATATCATAGTGCAAGGGTGGGGAAGAATCCACCCCCAAGATTTCTCACCATATATCTCCCAAGATAACTACTCAATTGTGAAGCAATTCACTTTGAGTTAATTTCTGGCAAAAGGCAAAAAAATGGGCTCCCCATAAGGGGTGACATGAGTATTTGAGCTGACGAAGTATCGAGACTAGTGGGCTATGATATTGCTTATGACCCTTGAATAAAGAGTCTGACTGAAGTGCATATTGTATCTAAACCTATCAAAACATTGAGGATTTGAACACATCCTCGTAGAACATACACTTATTGTTTAGATTAAGCAAAATGGTTGTCTCTTTGGTGTCGTTCTTTCATTTGTTACTTCAGAAAATCATCTATCAGCACTGAAAACTCAAAGCAAAAATCCAAAAATCATAGAAAAGCAACCAAGTCAAACTATCAGGGAAGTTTAGCACTTAAGAGCAACCTCTTAGCATGCGGAAACCATCTTTTAGCGCATTAGACCTTTTTCTTAGCGCAATAAGGCTTAACGGTAGCCCTTCACCAGAAATCCAAAACTAGCAGTTTTAAGTAGCGTGTTTTGATAATAGTTTAGCGCGTTGAAGCATCAGCTTAGCGCGTGGAAACCAAACCTTAGCGCGTAGGGTTTAATAGTTAGCGCATTGGTGGCCCATATTAGTGCATAACCTTTTGAACCAAGACAAAATCAGAATAAACCAATTATCATGTATCAGGGGGCAGCGTAGCGCATGGAGTCTTTTCACTAGCGCGTTGACAACTTTCTATAGTGCATTGCATCTCTACTTTAGCACATAGACAAAACTAGAAAAACAGGGGGAAAAATAGAGGTCATTTTTTAAAATTTTGAAAACAATTTCAGAAGCTTTCCTTCATCAGCCTGAATTTCATCAAGCAAAAAACCAAAAACAGAGTATCAAAATCTATTTCCAAAGTAAAATTTCCATCAAATAAAGTTGTCTAAAATTTGAAACTAGTTGCAAGATAAACATATCTCTCCTATCAAAATCAGGAAATATCATCACAAATGTCAAATAGGTCCCTAATCAGATGGATTTCTATCCCAAAATACACTTGTTTTAAAACTCCAAGTTGTCAAATCGAGTTTCCATATTGGGAAAGCTCGTATTCCATATCATTTGACACGCTTTGTCATGAGGGGGCATCTAAACCTTCACTTTGATAAAGTAAAACTTGAGTTTCCAAAAACAAGCTAAATTGAATCCAAAACAAATCAAAGGAAACCATTGATCATTTGTGCATGTCTAATCCTCATATTCTAAGAGAGAATATTTACCATAACACTAAGTTGAAGAAACAACAACTGAGCTCTTCAAAACTTGCCAAAAGAGATAATTTTTTATACATCAATCGCCAACTCTTCAAATCTCATCGCACATTCCTTCATCATATATGCTTGTATCTTCAAAACAAAACCAACAAATTTGACAAGGAACCATTCAGGAGTAGGGCATTCTGTCAAAAATCAGCTTTCAGTCAACGCATAAATCAAGGAGGGAAGATCAATCTGGTCTTCTTTCTTGAAGATTCCATCACTTATAACATACCCCGATTTGAACCACCAACCTCTGAGCAACACATCAAGGAAGAGTTCATTCCCTTTGTCCTAGAAAGTTTTTACTAGATGCCCAATGTTACTCGCTCTCAACAAAACAAACAAAGCAAAATGCAACCGGAATCCAGCATGAATCGGAGATTATCAAATCCTTTCGAGGGTCTGCATCTAGAGGACACTGAAATTATTGAGGAACTCCTTCAAGAGTGTCAAGAAAGTGCTTCATTTCAAAATCTTGTTGAAAGGCTCATGGAAAATGACAAAGAAAAATATCTGCTCATGCTCACAAGCAAAGGAGTTAAACTTCCTGAAGATTTGGACACGGACATTTTTAGAACAAGATCTCAACATTATGAATATCAAGAATGACAAAGAGAGGAAGAAGCACGTGACCCTGAGCAAGATATCCCTAAACAAAACATACATGAACAAAATCTACCAGAACAGAACTTGCCTAAGCAAGATATTCCTGAGCAAAACATTCCCAAGCAAAACATACCATTCCACACACCATTTCAGCCTAGAACTAATGCAAGGGAAGAACTCTTCCCTCAGCAAAATAATGGACCTTTGATTGCTCTCACTCAACAAATGAAAATGTTACAAAGATAAATGCAAGACATGCAACAAGGGACAATAGTACGATACTCCTTAACTGAAATTTGTCCTTATCCTTTTGACAGATGATTAAACATGGTAGCTTTTCCCCCAAACTCAGATGTTCCCAAATTTGACAAATATGATGGGAAAAGAGATCCCTATGATCATGTTCAAGAATTTTGTACAATGAGTCTTGAACTCACCCATGATGACACCTATTTGATGAGGTTATTCCCAAGAATCTTGGGAGGGCAAACAATGGAATGGTTATCCAAAATCACACCTCCCATTAGATCATTCGATGAACTAGTCAATAAATTCATAACTCAATATTCCTATAACATTTAACATGCTATCACTATGCTAGATGTATGTAATACCAAGTAAAAAATAAAATAAAACATTCATGTTATTCCTTCAACGTTGGCAACGTATGGTTTTGAGATATCCTCGTGATGTGCCCGAAAAGGAAAAGATGGAAATTTTCATTGACAACTTGAATAGTGAAATGAGTTATAGACTCAAGCTTCAATGCATACCATCTTTTGCCAAGTTGATTGAGAATGGAATCCAAGTAGAAGAGGCATGTGTCAAGAAAGGAATGTTAAAATTCTTCAAAGAAGGAACAAGTTCATCCAATTACAACAACCAAAACAGCAACAACTTAGACAAATCTAGATTCTGGACTAGAAACAAAACAATGGAAATGAAGGAGGAAAGGAATCAAATGATCCAAAATGAAAGCAACATGTGCTTGTATTATCAGGTAATACTCAAGCTACAAAGAATCCCAAAGGTGCTAACCAAGGCACTAACACTTATGCACCAAATAGTAATCAAGATCAACTCAACACAAATACCCACAATACCCAAAACAATAAAACCAATCAGGGACCTAATCCAAACTCATGGGGTAATGTAAAAAACTTTCCAAAAAGCATTTACACACCACTGGGGAAATCACTAGAGTCAGCATTCAGAGAACTCCTGGCAAACAAAATTATCTCTTTACCAACAATCAACAACTTTGAACCACAAATCAAACCACCCTGGTGGAATGACTCTCACTTTTGTGATTTTCATCGAAACAAACGTCATCAAACAAATGATTGCATGAGACTGAAAAACATTGTTCAAGACATGATTGATAGAGGTGATTTAACAGTCAATGGTCTCAAGACAAATGGTGACCATGGAGCCTTTAAGAATCCTCTTCCAAACTACAACAAGGATGGAGCTTCAACCTCGAATGATACATGTGGAGCTCATATCAATCACATATACAATAACACCATCAATCATATATCAACTGAAGACAATCAAGTAAACGTCATCACAATCAGAGATAAGCATGAACATGAATCTATCAATGTAACAACCAGAGCTCAAAAATATGTCTTGAAAGGGAATATGTAAATAGGAAACATCATACCCAAAATTCAATATGATCTAGTCAGTCAACTGCACAAAACTCCTACTCAAATATCTATACTAGAGTTGCTGAAATTCTCGCCAAAACACAAAGACATATTGGAACAAGCATTACTAGAAACAAATATATAATTTTGTGATTTTATATTTATATAGATTATTCTTATAATTATTCATATATATCCATTATTGAAATTTACGCCAAAACACAAAGACATATTGGAACAAGCATTACTAGAAACAAATGTACCTCAAGATCTGGATGCTGACAAATTCCAACCCATGGTAGCTCATATGACATATTGGAACAAGCATTACTAGAAACACAAAGACATATTGGAACAAGCATTACTAGAAACAAATATATAATTTTATGATTTTATATTTATATAGATTATTCTTATAATTATTCATATATATCCATTATTGAAATTTACGCCAAAACACAAAGACATATTGGAACAAGCATTACTAGAAACAAATGTACCTCAAGATCTGGATGCTGACAAATTCCAACCCATGGTAGCTCATATGACATATTGGAACAAGCATTACTAGAAACACAAAGACATATTGGAACAAGCATTACTAGAAACAAATATATAATTTTATGATTTTATATTTATATAGATTATTCTTATAATTATTCATATATATCCATTATTGAAATTTACGCCAAAACACAAAGACATATTGGAACAAGCATTACTAGAAACAAATGTACCTCAAGATCTGGATGCTGACAAATTCCAACCCATGGTAGCTCATATGACATATTGGAACAAGCATTACTAGAAACACAAAGACATATTGGAACAAGCATTACTAGAAACAAATATATAATTTTATGATTTTATATTTATATAGATTATTCTTATAATTATTCATATATATCCATTATTGAAATTTACGCCAAAACACAAAGACATATTGGAACAAGCATTACTAGAAACAAATATATAATTTTATGATTTTATATTTATATAGATTATTCTTATAATTATTCATATATATCCATTATTTAAATTTATGCCAAAACACAAAGACACATTGGAACAAGCATTACTAGAAACAAATGTACCTCAAGATCTGGATGCTGACAAATTCCAACCCATGGTAGCTCATATGACAGGGCCTCATAACCTCACTTTTTATGAGCATGATAATATCTCATTGAGCCATCCACACAATACTCCACTCCACATTGAAGTCTTAGTCTACAAGCATCAAGTCAAAAGAGTATTAATAGATGGAGGAGCTGGACTCAATATTTGTACCTTAAAACTTATCCGTGCATTAGGCTTCTCTGAGCAATCTATTGATCCACACAAAAAGATCACTATCAAAGCCTATGATGATGAAGAGAGATCATCCAAAGGGACAGTAATGTTGCCAATACAAGTGGGACCAATACAAGTGGGACCAATACAAAAGGACACAATGTGCCAAGTCTTGGACATAGGCCTCACATACAATATCTTATTAGGTCGACCTTGGATACATGAAATGCAAGCAGTACCTTCTACTTATCATCAGCGTGTTAAGTTCCCCTACAATGGACAAGAGATTTCCATATCAGCAGATCATAATCCTTTTCAACATTGTAATGCTATGGGGGTAGCCCAAGACAACTTGGTTCCACATAATAGAGAAAAACAAAGTTACTCAACACCAGATCCTCAGCAAGAAAAGTCTACATCACTGTCTATAGATTTCAAGTAGAAAATTAAAATCAAAGAGCAAGGTATGGGAGAGTACTCTTTGGAACCCATGTGTTTGGCCAACTTACCAACATCACCTAAATCTCATGGATTACCTACAACAACAACACCTCAAGCGACCCAGCCCATCACCAAGTTTGATGGCACATTTATCCAACTAGGTAGTCTAGCACATGAATCAGAGGAAAAGGACATCCTTAGTTGGTTGTACAAGGATGAGGAAGAAGACAAAGCAACTACTATGGAGGTAGCTATACCAACGCACCTGTATGGAAAAGGCTACTTGATCATACAAAAAAAGGGATACAATGGCAAAGGACCTTTTGGTAAGCATCAGGAAGGTGTCATAGAACCATTCGATCCTCCTTCACAATTAAGTAAAGACAAAAAAGGATTGGGCTATGAATACACTTTACCACCAAGGAAAACACCAAGCAAATACCAAAAACCTTTGTGGAAAGCAAAGAAGAAATACAAGGAGAACTCCTAGTAGGAGGCACTATTTGAGTCAGTTGAGATAATATGTAAGGAATGTGAAAATCAAGAACAACAACAATATCAAAGGAAGCACGTCACACAAAAGAAAGAAACATCTACTACAGAAGTGCATCATATTCAAGAACCAATATCCAACAAAGAAGAATCATCTCCTAGTAACATCATTCCTCGCTGAGGAGAAATAGTATATGAACAAATGAAAAGAGTGGAAGAAGGATCTGACACAAAATCAGAGAAAACTATCAAACTTGTATCAATCATCAAAGACCTGTTCTCACCCTACAACATACTAGTCCACAACACTGCTAGAATCTGGGATAATACCTCTGAGACTGATTCCAATGAATATGAATGGGGCAGCTGTTCTAATGTTACTGAATATATTTGTGCAAATGACAGTCATACACCCATCTCTCAAGAAGAATGCAATGCAGAATCTAGACCACTTGAATTTGGTCCACAAAATATCTATGACACCAAGGAAAATGAGTAGTGACATTATGAGCAAGTCTATACGAAAGATGATACCATCAAAGACCTTGATGAAATCCTTAACTTATTTAACACCCACGTCAATCACGAGGATACCTCCATTTTGACACTTACAACAACAAAACTTGATCCACCAAATGACTCCTTACCACTTGTCTTTCTTGACCTCATAGACTGGGATGAACCTGAAACTCGTGATATACCAATTTTCCCAAATGATGAATCCATTATCCATTACTTATGTACCGTTAACCTAGAGATAGACTCTACCAGTGAACAAAGTAATGACATCGGCAATCAAGGGAGTGCCAAGTCTCTCAGTCGCAAAAATGAACAAAATCAAAGATCTATTGCTGAAAACCAGTCAATGGTAGCAATAGATCACAAAAAAGTAAAAATAAAGGATGCATCTAAGGGTGAAAACTATTTTTAAGGCACCTAAGGATGAGAGACTTGATACTCTTCCTAAGCATTATCATGAGCGATCACCCATATTGATTGAGCCCACTCAATCAATCAACACTAGTACTACAGAAGTAGCCAAAAATATACACCTGGTAGAATCTCTGATAGAGGACAAAAGATCAAAGTTTATCAAATTTTTTAAAGAAAATCAAAAAAACTTTGCTTGGTCATATGCAGATATGCCTGAGATTGATCCACAATTGATCATGCATCACTTGTCCATTACTCCAGGAGCTAAGCCAGTCAAGCAAAAATTGTGAAAGATGAATCCACATGTAGCACTCATGGTTAAAGATGAGCTGAAGAAACTATTAGATGTCAGATTCATTTGACCTATCGACTATATTGAATGGATTTCCAACATTGTCCCAGTATCAAAACCAGATGGCAGTATTAGAATATGCACTAATTTTAGAGATGTCAACAAAGCATGTCCCAAGGATGACTTTCCTTTACCCAGTATCAACATAATTGTAGACCTCATAGCAGGCCATGAAATACTATCACTAATGGATGGTTTTTAAGGCTATAATCAAATCAAGATAGCCCCAGAGGATCAAGATAGAACAACATTTACCTATCCCTGGGGAAAATACTATTGGAATGTCATGCCTTTTGGCTTAAAGAATGCAGGAGCAACTTATCAATGAGCAATGACAACAATCTTTCATGACATGATGCATACCTTCATGGAAGACTATGTAGATGATTTACTAGCTAAATCATTCACCAGAATAGATCATTTAAGCATCTTAGAAAAGATTTTTGACAGATTGGAGAAATTCCAAGTCAGGCTCAACCCTAAGAAGTGTGTCTTCGGGGTTACATCAGGCAAGTTACTAGGCTACATAGTTTCAGCTAAAAGTATTGAAGTGGATCTAGCAAAGGTACAAGCCATTATGGAGATGCCACCACCAAAGAACATCAGTCAACTCAGATCTCTACAAGGATGGCTCCAATCAATCAGGCAATTCATCACTCAATTAGCAGATAAAATTCTCCCATTCAATCATTTGCTACATAAAAATGTACCATTCAGATGGGAAGCCAAATGTGCCGAATCATTTTATCAAATCAAGCAGTATTTAATGAACCCACCAATTCTAGTACCACCAATAGAAGGGAAGCCACTCATTCTCTACATTTCAACAATGGATATATCACTGGGGGCATTGTTAGCACAAGAGGATCAACAGGGCAAGGAATGAGCTATCTATTACATCAGCAGGACATTGAATGAATATGAACTCAACGATACATTCATTGAGAAAGCTTGTCTAACAGTGGTATTTGCCTCTCAAAAGTTCTGACACTACATGCTAGCTCACACAATTAAGTTGGTCGCAAAAATTGATCCTCTCAAATATTTACTCAGCAAGGTAGCTCTTATAGGCAGATTGGCTAAATGGGTCATGATTCTCAGTGAGTTTGATATCCACTACACAGAATGATGAGCTATCAAAGGACAAACAATTGTAGATCAACTGGTGGAAGCACCACTACGTGGAAAACAACATATGGAGATCAAATTTCTAGACAGAGACATTCTTTCTATCTCTACCAAACAATGGACCCTATACTTTGATGGATCATTTACTCAACATAGCTCAGGTGCTAGCATTTTGTTCATCACTCCTGAAGGGCACACCATACCAAGATCATATAGGCTTATGTTTCCATGCACAAATAATGTTGCTGAATATGAGGCATTGGTTATAGGCATCAAAATGGCTATAGAATGGAGAATCACATAATTATAAGTCTACGAAGATTCACAAGTAGTCATCAATCAAATCAATAATGACTATCAGACAAAGGATGAAAAGTTGCTACCATACAAGCAAATAGTGGATGATTTTAAACTATATTCACTACTACAAATTCCAGAGCAACAAAATCGTTACGAGTTTCTGGTAGAGCAACTGTTCTCCCCAGCCTATGACCATTCTGATTCCCATGTTATCTATGCCTTGACCACTTTGGACTCTCCATTATATGGACCGATATACGACTATCTTAAGAGAAATATCCTACCCATTTACCTATCCCCAAACCAAAAACACAACTTTATCTGGCAAGCCACCTGTTATACTCTTACTGGTGATACTTTGTATCGTTGAGGTCTAGATGGTACTCTTCTTCATTGCCTTGATTGTAATGAATCTAACTCCACTTTACAAGAACTTCATGAAGGTATCTATGGCACACATTCAAGTGGTCCTACTCTAGATAAACACCTTCTAAGAATGGGATATTAATGGTCGATAATGGAAAAAGACTCTTATCACTTTGCAAAGAAGTGTCCTAAATGCCAAATCCATGGCAATCTTATACATGCACCAGAATAGGAACTGCAGCCATTCACAACATCCTGGCCCTTTTGCCAGTGGGGACTAGACTTGGTTGACAAAATTCATCCTTCATCTTCAAATGGACACAAGTTCATTATAACTGCAACAGAATACTTTACCAAGTGGATTGAAGTAGTCCCCATGACCACAGTAACTAGGAAACAAATAGCCTCTTTCATCCTTAATTATCTGCTCTGCAAATATGGCATTCCAAGCTCCATCATCACATATAATGGACAACCTTTCAAGAAAAAAGATGTATGAGAACTATGTGAAAAATTCAAAATCCAACATCATTTTTCTACACCTTACTACCCACAAGGGAATGGTCAAGCAAAAGCATCCAACAAGACAATATTGAAAATCCTAAAAAAAATAGTGAATAATGTAGGCAAAGATTGGCATGTACAACTCAATCCAGCATTTTAGGCATATAGAACTAGCATCTGCACACCTATGAGAACTACACCATATTTATTGGTATATGGATCAGAGGCAATTTTACCCCTGGAGGTAGAAATTTCATCTCTCAAAGTCTCTTTAAAAGGCCTAATTCCAGAAGAAGAGTATTGAGTTAACCGACAGCAAGAGCTCGAACTTCTAGATGAAAGATGCCAATGTGCCTACACTCATCTCAAAGCATATCAACAATGCATGTGTAGGAGCTACAACCACAAGGTCATTCCCCGAATTTTTTAAATTGGTGACCTAGTACTCAAAGAAAATCCTAGAAATCAGCAAGATCGGGAAAAGAAAGGGAAATTTGAACCTAACTAGTTAGGTCCCTATGTCATTATATCAGCCTATGGATCAGGCACCTATCAGCTAACAACTTCAGAAAGGAGATGTGCTCGACAAACCAACTAACAACATCCATCTGAAGAAATTCTACACTTGAGTAGTCTAATGCATGGAAAAGACAAAAAAATCAAAAATATCAAAAATCAGGAAAAAGCAAATAAAGAGGTACAATAAAAGCAACTGGTGAAAACCTAGAAAATAGGCGCTATTGTGAGAGGACAGCTCCTCTATCTATATCCATATCATTATATCCACAGTAAAGAACTATTGGCCATCACCTGACATTTTTATCACAATATCCATCTAAGACATACTTAGCATAGTCAATATCCTGATTTATCATCATATCCTTTCACCGCATCTCACCATGGCTTGGTAATCCTTGTACATATCCACATTAAGAGGAACACTCAGCTAGGGGTAGTATCAATTAGAGCTTGTAGCACACTCAAGATGTCAAAAACTTGTCGCAAACTCAGAACATCATATCCAGCAAACAAAACTCAACAATCATAAAAACCACACGTTGATCACTTAACGGGATTCACAAAATATGATGGATGATTTTTTGAGGTATCAAATGTTGCATCTTGTATAAATTTTTGACTATTTCTTCACTTGAACTTTTTGAATTATTGGATCCTCTACATGTTCTCAACAAAAGCTTCACACTAGAGAAAGTCGTGGGGACTCCAATATTTTTTAGTTTTATGTCTGAGGTGATCATTTGTACTGTGTAGATACTTGTCTCGAGATGTGATTCACAGCATATCACTAAAGACATGATTCCACTTTACGCATACAAATGGTTTAACCTTGTCTATTTATATGCAATCCGCACTCAGGTCATCCTGGTTCAAATACACCTTGACGCTTGTGCAATCTTGCAAAATAAAAAATCATGTAAATTTGTCTCAAGTTATTATGGTTCAATTATACCATTATGCTTGTATAAATTTTCAACATATCCCAAAACAAATCAATGCTCAATGATGATACCTACAAAGAAAGAAAACAACATGTGGCTATACAAGGATGATGAATGCAGAATGAGGATGCTCAAATCAATTAGTTGCATATCATTTACAATTAGTTGCATATCATTTTACAATTAGTTGCATATCATTTTACAATCAGTCGCATATCATTTTAAATCTTTCATTAACAACAAATCATTATCATACATCTCATTTTCAAGATACATCTCACAGCATATCATATCATATATTTCATTTTCAAGATACATCTCATAGTATATCATATCATACATCTCATTTTTAAGATACATCTCACAACATATCATATCATACATCTCATTTTCAAGATACATCTCACAACATATCATATCATACATTTCATTTTGAAGATAAATCTCATAGCATATCATTATCATACATCTCATTTTCAAACTACATCTCACAACATAATGCATTATCACATCATATTCATCACATATCACATCACATACATCTATCTAAGCATTGCATCATCATAAAATAATCACAAGCATATAGAAAGCATCATCCATAACACATCACATGAGGATCAAAAGAAAATAGTGTCATATATATATCTCAAAATATGATCAATGTACAAAATATGTCATCTCTGTGCCAATATAGAAAAATGATCAACTATCTCTTGAAGGAGATGGTCTCACTACAGATGTCCCAGCACTTGGATCTCCAAGTGGACCCTATCTAGGAGGCCCTATCACGCCTTTGCTCTCTGTCCTCGACCTAGTCTCTTGAGATCGACTAGATCTCGATGCTGTGAAACTCTGCACTCTATGCTCCCTAGGCACCACATCCTCATAATGTCACTAGTAGTACTCCACCTCCTTGGTTCTCAAAGCCATCTCTCTCAAGGTGTCTCTCATCAGGCCACCTATTGTCGCTCTCTGCAAACTTGCTGTGAGCTCCTCTGCTCGACCCCGACACTCTATCTCTATATCCCGCTCTGTGGTTAGCTGAATAATTTGATGTTGATGTGCCAACAACTATGTCTGCAACTTCTACACTGACAACTATAGAGATCTAATCTGCGCACCCTCTAGATGCCTTGGAATCTGCATCTATAGGGGTACCTATGAAGGTGTACCCCCTATCCCTTTGCCTACCCTCGGTGTTGGTGGAGGTAAAACATTTGACCTCCTCCTCTGGGCTGGTTGTTTAAAATAATCATACCCTCCCACTACCGCTATCACCTCTCCAACCCTCTCCTCACCCTCAGCTCTAATAGCCAAACCTCCTCTCCCTCTATCCATCACAGCCTGCCACACTACTCTCTCCACCCGTATCTATCTATCATCACCATCTCCACCCCTATCTCCTCTCCTCCCCCAATCAAATCTCCCCCTATCCCCTCACCAACCTCAGCCACCTCCTCCACCATCTCTATTATCATCTCCTCCTCCATCACCACCTCCCTCATCTACCTCCTCACCCACCTCTTCCCATCTCCCTAGTCTCTTAGGTTGATCATCCTCATCATCATCAAAAGCAGGAATCATCTCAACTAGATCCGATATCCTGGCCACTGCATGCACTGCAAAGAGTGATGCAAACTCAACAGTCATCCCTGCATCCACTATCTCAGGGGCATAATCCTAGATCTGGTTGACTAAATGAAAGAACTCCTCCATGACCATCACACTATCAATGGTAGTCCCTAATCCAGAATATCATGTCTCCCTCAAGCATATAGGCATGCTCCTTGTGGAATCCCCTATTGTTGACCATACTACCGCAACACCCGGCTATGCAGAAACCTCTCAATAACAAAGGGCGTCCACCCTATTAGATACCTAGACATATATACATAGGGCATCTCCATCCCATCCTCTGCCCATACCTCGTAACCTGTATATGGTCTCCAGACGAGTGTATCAATATCATCCAAAACTCTCCTCCAATGCTCTAGTTTGCCTAGCTTATGTTGGACAACTATTCCTTGATATCTATATGCATACGCACACCCAATAGGCCTATCTCTGTCTGCCAGTGGCCTAGCTGCGGGAATATGTTCCCATGCCCATACCTATAGCAATGTGACTCTAGCGGATAGAGCCATATCCCAAATATACTACCTGATGCAAATCCCTATATAAGTGGGCCAGCATAGCCGATCCCCATGCAAACCAGTGACCCTGTGTCACCATGTCCTCCAGAACCAATCCCCATCCCACTGCTAGTCCCCTCAACCTATGATCAAGACATAAGAAACCACCTATAAAACCTGCCAGCACTGATGGTAGGGGAGTGTAATCCAAATCTAAGAACTCCTGGTAGGGGATCTCGTATCCACAAACTATGTCATCCTGCAAAATTTGGCGAAGTGCCTCTGTACCACCCTCCTCAGTTTGCTCATAGGGTAATAATGCCCCTACCATAGGAATCCGCAGAATCCAATAGCAATCCTCAGGCATGACTATGATCTCGCTTGTTGCCAAATGAAAGGTGTTCGTATCACTGTGCCACCTCTCAGCTAATGCTATCAATAAACCCCGGTTAACAATAAACCAAGGCATCTCTAACAACGAGGATAGGCCACACCTCTCAATAATATCTCTATCAGCCTATGTCAATCATGGTATCAATGACCATGGTCTCAGAAATCACTCTCATGACTGAACCACTCTAATGCACTCCTATCACATAGCAAAATAGGTCCAATATCGATTTCCTCATCAAAACAATTCATATCCAAATAAATTCATATCAACTTGAAACTTTGAAAATCTAATCAAGTTCCACATCATATCAATCCATTTTCATATCAAATCATATCAACTTGTAACACAACTCAAGTTTCACATTCATATCAACTTGCAACACAACTCAAGTTTCACATCCATATCAACTTATAAAACAACTCAAGTTCCACAATCATTATAGCTTGTAAAACAACTCAAGTTCAACATATATATCAACTTGAAACAATTCATATCAAATCAAGTTCATATCCACCATCCCTATCAAAAACCACATCATATCAAATCAGTATCAAATCAATATCAACTTGAAACATTGCAAATCAAATAAAGTTATATTGGAACTCCTATTGGACAACTTATCAAAACAATGACAGCAGACACATAGACCGACAATTTGCACCTATCCCGGCAAAACTGGCATCAACCTACCAATTTTCTTCATCCACAAATCACACTTTAACAAAAATTTTCACTATGTGCTATCCTACTTGGCTCTTGTGCTATAACCCTTCCCTGTTGTGCTAGGGTATACCTATGTGCTACCTAGGCCTCCCATGCGACCCCCTAGAAACCCTATGCACTAGGTATCTCCTACATGATACCCATTTTTCCCTCTATGCTACCCTGTGATCTCGGTGCACTAACCTAATCCTAAGTGCTACCCTAATTTATCACTATGCTACCCTAAACTTTTCGGATGCTACCCTATTTTATTAAAACCTACATGCTACAAAACCTATCGTATGTGCTACGCATTGACCCCGGTGCACTAAACCGACATATCCACATGACAAAATTGAAAACATGATAAAAAATGACAAAATAAAAAATCCAAAAGGGGTCAAAAAGGTTGACTTGCCGATGGTCCATATGCGACGGGCCTCCGATACCTCCGCACGTGCTCGAATCGATGAGAATCATAAGGAACTAGCATGTTGACTTCTCTCCAAATATCACTTTCTCCAAGGCCAACAAGTACAAATGAGACAAAAAGAGATCACTTTCTCCCTTTTATAGGGTAAATCAAAATTAGGATTACATGGAGGGATGCGTAAATTGCTCGTGGTGTCTCATACAACCCTACCAAATATCAATATCAAGAGATGAATCAAATTACTGCATTCAACATAACAAAAAAATTTACAATGCAATGAAATTTATAATTTATCTAAATCAAATCAAATTTTCAAAATGTTTGATTCATCTTCCGAGGGGGCATTATCAACATCATTTATCAAATCTGGGGCATCGGTTATCAAATCTGAGGCATGACATGAAAATCTCAAAATGACATAAAAATTGATCATAACTAAATCATGATGACACATCATTTTCTTTGAATCAACATGTGTGCACACGTCACTTCAAAGAGGGGCAAAATGTAGACGTATAAAAATGACCGTATTCCTAAATGAATATTTAATGTTCATTTTATTCCCATTCCTCTATTTAGTTAAATTTAATTTAACTAAATCACCCACATTCTTCTATTTAATTAAATAAATTATTCAATTTATTTAGTTAAATTCACTTAAGCACTTTACATCATTTAATTGAATAAATCATTTTATTTAATTAAAATCCCTTCTTCTTACTTTTTAATTAAATTTACATTTAATTAATAGTTTACCCCAAATTGAATAAATCTAATTTATTTAATTTCCTAACTTGCATGCAAATTGAAATAAAGCAATTTATTTTAATTAATTCTATTTTCCCTCACCCACTTGCATTTTCCTACATCCCCCACTTGCATCCTAAACCCTATTCCTAATTTCTTCTAGAATCAATCTAATCCTAATCAATTAACCCAAACCCATCCATTATCCCTTTTCCCTAAATTTGAAGAGGTCACTTCTCAAATTTGGAGTAAAGTCTTCAAAAGGCATTAAATCCTTTATCCATTCAACAAGCTAACTTGTTGAATACCCCCAAATTTGGAATGACTCTTACAAATTTGTCCCCAAAGTCTTCAAACCATTAATGGTTAACTAGCCCTTAGTGGCATGGTTAGAGACTTTTTGCCTAACTAAACCTCCATCTAACCCAGCGGTCTCATCAAGCATTCATTACTTTGACCATGGTTATCCCTTTAACCTTTACACAAGAGTATACCCCTTCTACAATGAGAAGGATTACACAACTTCCAAGGAGAGATTATTCATAAGAGATGTATCATTTCAAACAAAGAATAGGTCCTAACCAAAGAACACACATGTACTCGCATGAAGGATACCTCAAAGCAAAAAGGGACATCAAGTTATGAAAAATACAACACAAAAGAAGAGGTTATCTTTAAAAAGGATAGAGAGAAGGAAAATACCATACTTGGCCCCCAAGCAAGAGGAAATGGAAAAATTATGATGAAGTATCACACATTCCCTAAGGAGAGATTGTTCATAAGAGACATACCATTTCAAGAAAGGAATAATTCCTAACCAAGGAACACACATATACTCACATGAAGGATAATTCCATGCAAGAAAAGACATCAAGTTATGAAGAATGCAATCCATAAAGGAAATAGTGTAACCTTAGAAAGTGTTTCAAGATGATATTCTTTCCCCCCAAGAATAGAGACAAGAATAAATAGACTACTATGTTTCCCACTAAGTATGATTGCACCTAAAATTATACCACCATGAATGACAATGAACCCCCAATAGGTGAGCTAAAACTAACACATAGTGAGGAGCAACATAATAGGAACTTGAATGTTATTTCAAATGATAATGAGAAATATGCCATTCATTGTCACATGTTACTTTTATGATACCTAAATCAATATAATGTTGTAATTTTATTTTTAAATCTTGAAACTCATTAGTATAATGGACATGAATGTGATGACACTTGCAAAAAAAATATTTTTCAAGATATTGTCTATGTTTCCTTCTGCTTTTAGGACAAACACGAGAGATTAAATTGGTGTGAAGAGAATTGGACAAAACATTATCTTGTTTTAATACTATATTGTGATGAGAAAATGCGGATTCACTACACAATGGAGAAGGGGATGTTGACAAAGGGAGAGGCTGGAAACCTAGCTTTTCATTAAGAAAAGTTTGATTTATTTTGTTGCACACATCCTAAAACCTATCTATTGTATCCATGTGTAGGATCAAGAGAGGGTTTACTCTTAGGCAAAATTGGATTGAAGTTTAAAGAGGCCCAATCAATTTCTAGATGTGTTAGGAGAAAAAAATTGAGTATCAAATTCAGGCATCTTAGATTTTCTACAAAAAGAAGGTGTGAAATCTAATGAACCCCAATCATCCTCCAAGATCTCTTCTTTAAGATCTTATTTAGTAGGAGATGCTGTATTTTTCTAAATTGGAGAGAGGATTGTAGGAACTAACAAAGTATATTGTGCTTCAATTTGTATCTTTTTATCAGTTTCCAAAGCATACACTTCATTATTGTATATGTAAGGTATTGCATGATAATCAAGAACAATTTTTTTTTTTTGTTGAGTTTGGGAGACATGTTGATGAAGGTGGAAAACAACCTTAGGTTTTTTTATCAACTTCAATATTTTCAAAAAATTTGAAGTTCTTATGATAAAAATTAAGTTGTGACATTCAAGGGCACCCTTGCAAAATTTGTTCAAATAGTATACTTTGAAGCATAATAACTCAAAGCCCATCCATTTTCATATAAAATAAATTGGTAGGAATGTTCATATATCATATGTGAGTTCCTATATTAGTTTTCAGCCTCCCATGATCTGATCTAACAAGCTTTTGAAGCACCAAGTTTTAAGGTTTTGAAATAGTTTTATAGTGCACATTCTAAAAGTCTTTCAAGTAAGCCATTTTCCATGATAGATATCTTAGTGCCTGATGATTTATGTGTCAAAGTAATTTTTCTCTAAAATTTTCTACATGACAATGTACCCCTTTGCCCATTTTCAAAATCCCATTGATATTTTTCCCAAGTCCAATCCATTTACAATTTATTCAATTTGTTGCTCATGCATTGCAAAGTTTGCCAAAGTAGCCTCCTATAGAAATCAATATTTCACATCTAAATTATCTTCACACCAAATAAATTGGTCCTTGAAATTTTTTGTATCACCATGAACTCCTATACAAGTCCAAACCGTACACGATTTATTCGGATTTGCCAATTGTACAATGCATAAATTTTCGAAAGGACAACTTTGAGAATTAATTTATCAAAACCTGTTAATTGACATGATAAACCATTATGCAAACATACTCATACCACCATTATATACATTATCGCAAGTTTTCATGGTTGTGTGGTTTCATTTGATATTTTTTTAGGGCTCATACTTTTCATGTTATAAGATGATTGCAAAACAATGTTTGTTCAGAATAGCTCCCGAGGCTATCTTTGATAGATAATTTTTTCTACCCCAGGATGAATTACCCAAAATTATTTGTTACTATGTATTCTTAGTTTTAATGTCTACATGCCTAACAATTTCCATGGTCTGACAATGAGATTTGATCAGTTTTTGAAAGTGATTTTGGAGGCTACGTAGCTAGTTTTAGTCATAATACACGAGTGTCTAAAATCAAACTTTGTTGGTTACCCACTTCATAATTTTCATTTTGGGGAATTCAAGATTACCTTCAAGAATATTTGAAATGAGAATGGTTTCAGAATGAAAAAAAATTAGCTGGGCCCACAAAGGCACCCGACAAGCGTCCGGTAGCTTGAGGTCATGGGGGGAACTTAATGTGATTCTAAATATTATTATTATTTAAATCAAATTTTGATTTAAAAATAATGTTAGAGGATTGAGATACCAATGGCACTTGATTTCTTTGAGTTATTTTAAATGATTTGAAATTTTGTAAACCATATGCCAAAGTGGAGGTGGATGCTAAAGTTTTATTTGTCATTTTTTTAATGATTTAAATATAAAGGTTGAGATGTAAATATTTGAAATATATGAGATGGTGGGGCCATTTAAGGTAATAGTGCGAAATCACAAGATATTAATCACCACATCACAAAGGATTAGGGTTTGAATATAAGGATAGTCATGGGAGTGTGGGAAGCACATTGCTCTCCTGTAGGAAGCTTGAAAGTTTTTCAAAAGATAGGTCACAGGACAATGATAAGGTAAACACATGTCAATGCAATATATTGTAGTACCACAAAAGTTAAACCCTAAAATAATCAAGGGACTATGGGATGGCGATAATAAAAAAAGGTATTAATTCAATACACCACCATCCCACAAGTTACTAGTTGTGGCTTATTAACTATTCAGTGATATGGTGGTAGGAAATAAAGGATTTAATGGTTACCATGCTATCACAGATTTCAAGTTTTAATGCTTTGGAAGGACAATGGGATAGTGATAACAAGTTCAAATAATATTAATACCACCATAGTCTTACCGAAGTGACACATTCAATGTTTGTAAGCTCTGTGGTAGAGTGATAACATAATAAGTTACCACAAAGTGTTGACAATCAGGTTAAAACAGTGTTGTGATAAGGTGATAAGAAGAAATTGTCACCATTGCATTGCCGGAGAAGGAACAAGTGTATCATAAAAGAGTATTTTAGTAACGCAATGACTATTACCACATTATCACAATGGTCAAGGCAAAGTCTAGGGGAAGACTTTCGATATAGCAGTAAAGGGTGAAATATAAGCAAATTATGACATCAACACATAATTGCTGAGTTTTTTGAAAAGGGTGGTGGAAGTAAATTGGCATGCATGAATTAAATCTTGAGGTGACAATCATAAACTCTCATTAAAACCAAAGCTCCCACTTTAAATTTTTATTATGCACCCAAAGTAATCAACGATTTGAACTCTACAACATCATAGGTGAAATTCAAGAGCATTGATAGGCCAAATCTAGTTGATATGGTCTAGGAGACCAAGGGAACTACTATATTGAAAATGCTCAAAGATACCTCCCCATTAGAGGTGACCACTATGAAAATGCACTCTACAATGTTCGCTAGGGATGCTATCAAAAATATGCAACACAAGTTAATTGAATATGCAAAAATTCAGGTTGATATGAATGAGGAAATAAATAGGTTGTATATAAAAAATGTCAAGCTAAAGGATCATTCAAAAGGTGGAGAAGCAAGACAAAGTAAGTCATTAGTCCTTCATAGTTATGCCCCATCAAATCCCATGGATAAAAGTGTTGATACTAAGAACTGGACTCCAGAAAGAGAGAAGTGTGAAAAGGAAATTACAGAATTGAGGAAAATAAATGAAGACATCAAGTTGAAAATGTTATAAGAGATTCTTTCTGTGTTTGAGAAGATACTAACACATCGAGTAAAATATGTGATGGACAAGGTAGAGGATGTATACAAAAGGTATGAGTCATTGTTGAAAGCATTGTAAACATTTAAAGAAAATAAACCCATCTTGGAATCATTGTCGAAGAGGTGGCAACCAGTACATCATACTCTGATTACATTGTGCAAAGTGTTACAAATAGATCAAGGTGCTCAACCTGCCATCAAAACCATATAGAGGATGGTGAAAAATGTAATTAAGGAACTTAAGTATATTTCTACATAAGAGCCTAGGGTAAAGGCCAAAATTGATTCTTTACACATAAACACTAGACAATCCTTTCAATTATGGATAAAAACAAGCATATTATAGATCTCAGTGATTGGAAAAGTCATTTAATATAGATGGTGCTGAATATTCTCTCCCATATGCAAGAAGAAAGGCATCTCAGTGTTCAAAATTTCAATCTCTTCCTAGCTAAAGCCTTACATGATTTGGTTGTTGCTAGAGATATTGATGAGAACACATTCCAGTCCATGGTTGGAAACTTGGTAGCTTCAAAGGTCGCATTCACTAAATAGGATGTACATACAAACCGACCCATGTATAATGATCCCTTACATTTGGAAGATTTGGTTGACCGAAAAAAGGTTCGAAGAGTACTTATAGATGGTGGAGCTGGCCTTAACATATGCATACTGCATTTGATCAAATCTTTTGTTAGGACCCGAAGACAATTGAGAGTGGGGGTGAATCAATTGTCTAATAATTTCAACCCAAATACAACTTAACCAAACTTGATACTTAATATCAGTAAATGAAAATTAATGTCGATAAACAAGTTAACAGTTAATAACAATACAGATGAAACTTAATGCATGAAACAGATAGTGAAACAATAACCACAACACATAACACATAGATTTGTACGTGGAAACCCTGTAAGGGGAAAACCATGGTGGGAAACCTTATCCACAATAAGATGATACTACTATAGATAGTATGTGTTTACAAATGGGGTCTGTACATGCAGAAAGGCCAACTGCCTAGAGCTCACTGCTCAATCACAAAATAGGAGTCACACTGACTACAATTGGATGATTAAATCCAATGATAAAGTACTGCTTAGAGTAGCATCTCCAATGCTAAATTTAGTACCGGTTAAGCTCTGATTATCTTCTTCAAACCTTTCTTGAATCTTCAAATGATGTCTACATGAGTAGCTCTTCTTATATTCACATATACTGAATATCATAACCTTATAATACGTTATTACCTACCACCTCTATATGAATCTCACAATTGAGATCTTACATTGTTGGCATTATGCTTATGTGAACTGGTGTGAGGACATGATGAAATTGTAGGTTGTCATTGATGTCAATATGCTCAAGAAGAGAGAACTGGTATATGTGAGAACCGGTATAACACTGTGAACCGGTATATGTGCCAAAGTGAAGCGGTCTATTTGTTTAAGGTGAACCAGCATGTGGCTATGGGAACCGGCACATGGAAGCTTTGTATGACTACCGGTTGGTGGTCTCAACTTTAGGGTTTCCGGTTGAAGTGCTTCAAGCCTGTGTGGTTCAACTGGTGACTTTATGTGATGAGTTATCATTGTAATGAAGAATAGATCACGTTGCCATGTCAGCCTTGTGTGCGTGAATGATCTTGCATGAAGGAGATTGTCCCTATCTACCTCGGGAATGTGTGATGTCTATAAATGGTGATAACGTGTGATGGGTTATTAGCCACCATGAAATCGGTGGAAAATGAACGATGGAGAACGTCTTGAGATTGGTTCAAGACTGTTGCATTTAATGCAATGTGCTCAATGGTCAAGATTGAACCATTTGAATTGCTTAACCTAATAGGTTTAGGGTTTAGGGTTTAAGCTACTAACCTATCTGTTTCCTATAAGGTTGATATTGTGTTTCTTTTTGAGATTGTTGGCAAAAGTTGTGTGTGTATCCAAGAGAAGAGATACGTGATTCTTTCCAGACCAGAAGGGAGAAGTGATACCTGCAGAGTGTAAGTGCAGAAGGTGAAGAGGAGCTAAAGTGGATCTATATTGGCATTGAGTGTTGTTACTAGATCATTGCAATACCTATTGATCTCTAACCACTTCAATAGTTGGGAAATCCCTTAACAGGGTAGCTTTAACTGACTTACTGTAAATCCTTTAATAGGGTGACTCAAAACCATTGAGTTCTTGAAATCCTCTAAAAAGGTAACCTTTAACAAGGTTTAACCCTTAACCGGGTATTCTAGCCATCCCTTAACCGAGTGATCTCTAATAGGATCGGTTCCTAACAGAATCTGTTGTATCAGTCTTTAACTAGACAAGGCTCCTAATAGAGTAGACTTGTAAAGAGTTCAAAATAGCTTGTGGGTATTCATCCCCACCGTGGTTTTTCCCAGTTGGGTTTCCACGTGAAAAATATGTGTGTCATATGTGATGTCTTTTTCATGTGATGCTGTGTTTTTTTCTGTCAAGCGGTGAATCATGTTGATCTAGCTGTTTATATATATATCTTTTATGGTAGATTACCTATTCATGCACTAGGGTGAAATGGAAATGAAGTATTAGATTGTATGAGAAGATAAGTGTCAACCAGTTTATGCTTGTCTCAATTATTCTGGGTTTTGCTGGTTGTACTTTGTTTAAGACCAGAGTTACTGTCTGTCTGCCTATGCATAGTGTCTGTTGACAAACCAGTTTTAGGATTGTGTTTTTTCCTGTACTGATTCACCCCCCCTCTCAGTACTAGTTTGGTACTATCCATTCATCATTGAGTTATCATACATATATACCAAAACCTAAGACCAAATGTGTAGGTCGATTTAGTAATAATAATACAATAAGATTTATTACAAGTAAGTTAGGATGCGATGCATCATGTCGACTCAACAACAATATTATTTGATTAAAACATCTCTATAATGTGTCGTGTTGATCTGGAATAGATAATGCATGTCAGTCCATAACCTAGACCAATTTTCTGGTAAACAACAAATACGTCAACCCGGTTAGACCAATAACCAACTCTCCAAAACCAAGTGTCCAAACCATGTCTTTGACATAACCAAGTGATCTCTAGATGATAACAAGTCATCCTCAGTGCTAGTGCCAAAGAAGAAATGTCAATAAACTAAAAACCAACAATCTTCAGAATAGATCAATACCAGAAATAAAAATAAAAATGTAGAGAGTAACAATCTCTCCCTCAGTGAATAATCTCTCACCGAAGGCTAATGTGTTTTTCCATAGATATCTCTCCCCCTGTGACATCAAATGCCAAAGCAGTACGAATGCTAGATAAAACTAGTTCATAGAACCAAAATACCAACTTATCCAACTACTCCCCTTGAGAAGTAGCTCTCCTCCATCAAAGCTGGAAAAAGGTTTCTTTGTAAATTCTTTCAGTTTGATGCCAAGAATCAACTGTCTAAGTCTCTACCGGTGAGGGTATGACCCCAAGATGCTCTCTAAGATATTCAAAAGTTTCCTTAGGCAAAGGCTTTGTAAAGATGTCTGCAATCTACTCTTTAGTATTCACATAAACCAATCTCACTTCTTTTGCTTCAACATTCTCTTTCAAAAAATTGTATTTGATAGAAACATGTTTAGTTTTAGAGTGAAATACCAGATTCTTAGATATATCAATTGCTGCTGAATTATCACAATAGATGTTTATAGGTTCTTTGCATTTTACCTTTATGTCCTTCAACATTTTCTTAATCCATAATACTTGAGTACAATTGGTTGCTGCTACAACATATTCTGATTCTGTTGTTGATAATGATGTACAACTCTATTTCTTGCTCAACCATGAAATCAATCTGCTACCAAGAAAGAATGCCCCGTCGGTGGTGCTCTTTATGCCATCTACATCTCCTGCCTAATTAGCATCAGTGTATGCACATAACTCAAAATTTTCATCTTTAGGATACCATAAACCAAGATTTGTTGTGCCTTGTAAATACCAAAAAATCCATTTTACTATTGATTCATGATTTTCTCTAGGATTACTCTAAAATCTTGAAACAATACATACTACATTCATTATATCAGGTCTTGTTTGTGTTAAATACAGTAAACCTCCAATCATAGATTTGTATCCTGACGGATTAATAGGAGTTGAGTCATCCTTCAATGATAGTTTAAAAGTTGTAGTCATAGTATTACTTACCGGTTTAGAGTTTTCCATACCAAATTTCTTCAGTAATTCCTTCAAATACTTTGATTGACATAAGAATATACCTTTATCAGTCTGTGAAATCTGTAATCCTAAAAAGAATTTTATCTCCCAATCATAGAGATTTCAAATTCTTCCTGCATCTTGTTAGAAAAGTCTTTACACAATCCATCTTCTCCTCCAAAAATGATGTCATCAATAAAAACTTCAATAACCAAAATTTCTTCATTAGTTACTTTGAAATATAAGTTGTTGTCAGCATTACATGATGCATCGCATCATGTTGTCTCAACAACAATAATATTTGATTAAACCATCTCCATAAAGTGTCATGCTAATTTGGAATAGATAATGCATACCGGTCCATAACCTAGACCAATTTGCTGATAAACAACAAATATGTCAACCCGGTTAGACCAATAACCAATTCTCCAAAACCAAGTGTCCAAACCATATCTTTGACATAATCAAGTGATCTCTAGATGATAACAAGTCATCCTCAGTGTTGATGAACAATATAACATATCCGTGACTATGCATAAGTCACTGAACTTGCTGGTGAACATAACCAAAGATCTCCAGAAGGATAAGTGTTGATAAGTGTTGACATCAATGATAAAAGCAATGCAACATATCCATAATACCAACAGATTTAGGATATTCTAAATATTATATTGATTATACCAAAAGAACCAATATTGAAGCCTATGATGATGAATAACGCCCCTCTAAAGGTGTGGTGACTTTACCAGTACAAGTGGGACCAACTACAACAAACATCACCTTTCAAGTCCTGGACAGAGAATTGAGGTACAATATGTCGTTAGGTCACCCATGGATACATACAATGCAAGCAATACCATCAACTTTTCACCAATGTTTAAATTTCCCATATAATGGCATAGAGATCACTTTCCATGGTGACCCAAACCCTTTTCAACACTATAATTATTTAAGGGCAAGCACAGACAATCAAGTTCCAAACAATCAGGAAGCCCCACTTTACTTACAAATGGAATCATTATCAATTAGAGAAATAGAGAAAAATACACCAACCACATCTTCTTTGAAGATTAAGGAAGTTGGTTGTAGAGAATATTCTATTTCGAGTACCTCAGACGACAAACAATCATCTTTTTCTCCTAGGTCTTTTGGGAAGCCTAAGAACACAGCAATGAAGAAAGATAAAGGAAAAGAGATAGTGAAGTATTCAGATTCTTTCTCTTTCATTATATGGGGAGACTTACAAGAAGAATCTCTAAATGAAGATATCAATCACTGGATATACAGAGAAGAAGATGACTTGATAGTACCCAGGTTACCTCTACATCAATATGGCAATGGCTTCAAGATGTTACAAAAACATGGGTATGATGGCACAACAGGGTTGGGACTACAAAAGAAAGGAATATCAGAAGATGTTTTGCTACATGAAACCCAAAGAATCAAGGCTTGGGATATAGAGATGTGCCACAAATAAAAGAGTCCAAACAACATACATTGGATATACTAAACAAGCCTAGGTTACCCTCAGAATACATACCTCAGAATCAGTCATCAACAAAGATGTATTTCTCTTCACCTCAAAAAAGAAAGAGAGCACCAACATCTCTTATCATGGAATTGGATGGTGAAGACATGAGGGAACTTCTATAAGAAACTATCATAGATACATCTAGTAGTATAGTGCCTGAAACATCTGCACAATAAAACATGGTAATAGATATAGGCTTAACACAAGTAGATGAGGCAAATACTTGGTTACTATCAATACTTTTGCCAAGGGAAACAACTTTAGCTCCTCCATTTGAGTCAGATGAAGAAAGACTGCAAAGACTGATACCAGGCTTAAGAAGGGTATCTACAATACAAAGAAGATCCACTAATTTACAACAAACTCAATTAAAAGAACAAGAGTAGATGAGTGACACAAAATTAGATAGTGAAACATACATAGAAAGTGTCACAGATTCTCATGACTATGAATTTCCATCTGATAATAAAGACAACCCACCACCAATTTATGATGAAGACAGATCAGGTCATAACCAAGTATGCATGATACCGGGATCTTCTAAGACAATGGGAGACAAAGACTTACCCCTTATGCATCCATGTTTAATTGACTAGGGGAAAAAAGGAAAGCCAAAATTAGATTGGTTTCAAAATGATGAAGCCATAGGTGAATTCTTGGGTACAAGGGATGGATTCTCTTATAATGATCACAAATCTGGCTATGCAGTAGATTTGGATAAAACTACATATTTTAGAGAAGAAAGATCCTCTCCTAATAATGACAATGATAATAAAGAAGAACACATAATGGATACTCTACCTATTGATAAAGAATAGTCAACATTATTGGTAGAAGAAACTGAGTAAATCAACATTGGTAATGTTGAGAAAGTTCATAACATTCACCTAGCAAAATCCCTAAATCTAGTAGAAAAAGAGAAATTTATCAAATTCTTTAAGAAAAGACCAATTAGTTTTGCATGGTCTTATGCAGATATGCCTAGATTAGACCTTGAATTAGTCTTACATCACTTGTCATTGCTTTCAGGAGTAAAACCATATAAGCATAAGCTCATAAAGATGCACCCTCCAATAGCCTTGTTAGTCAAAATTGAGCTACAAAAATTGTTAGATGTGGGTTTCATTAGGCCCATAGACTATGTTGAATGGATTCCAAATCTAGTCCCTGTATCCAAGCATACTAGAGGTATCTTGATTTGCACTGACTTCAAAGATCTCAACAAGGATTGCCCAATAGATGACTTTCCACTCCCTAACATAGACATCATAGTGGACTTGATAGCTAGAAATGAAATGCTATCACTCATGGATGGTTTTTCTGGTTATAATCAAATCAAAATTGCACCAGAAGACCAACCTAAAATAACATTCACTTGTCCATGGGGAACATATTGTTGGAATGTGATGCCATTCGGCCTTAAAAATGTAGGTGCCACTTATCAAAGGGAAATAACCACCTTGTTTCATGACATGATGCACACAATCATGGAAGCTTATGTAGATGAATTTCTATCAAAGTCCAAAACAAGGGATAATCATTTAGACATATTGGCTAAGATCTTTGATAGACTTGAGAATTACAATGTAAGACTCAATCCAAAAAAATGTGTCTTCAGAGTAACATCCGGAAAACTCTTGGGCTTCATTGTATCCAATCATGACATTGAGATAGATCTAGAGAAAGATAAATCTATTTTAGACATGCCATCACCTGCTATGCTCAAACAAATCAGAAGTATGCAACGCATATTATAGTCAATAAGGCATTTCATTGCCCAATTAGCAAAAAAGTGCCAACCATTTCAACATCTTTTAAAGAAAGGTGTTACATTCAAATGGACACAACAATGCCAAGAGGCATTAGAGACACTAAAATAATATCTTTTGTGCACACTGATCTTGGTTCCGCCCATACATGGGAAACCATTACTCCTCTATATAGCTGCAACAAACTCCTCCTTAGATGCTCTCCTAGAACAACATGATGAACAATGAAAAGAGAGAGTTGTCTACTACATCAGTAGTGTTACTATTTACTAAGTTGTCATTAGTTTTATGTCCAAAGTCATTCTATATACTCTAGTCGGTAAGCATAGAGTAGTCGGTTACAGAAGTTACAAGTCACAGAGTTTAGTATACACCGAGTTGTCTACCAAGTAACATTCTATGACTGTTGAGAAGAAAAGATGGTATACTGAGTTGATACACATTGAGTGAAACATGTTACCAGATTCATTGAACCTGGACACATATGTGGAAACATGTTACAAAGATCAAGGAACAAGAAACCGTTAACACATTGGAAATTGCACTTAAGATTTTGTATGATTTTGAGGACATCTATCCAATGAAATAATTTGTATGGTTATTCATTTAATGAATCATGTTTGTAAGATCGAAGCATGAACAAGATCACTGTTACAAGAGATCTATTTATAGAGCATGAATTGAGGATCAAATATGTGTGTGAAGCAAGACATATGTGAAAAGCAAAATCATGGGAAAGCACTAAGTGTTATGACTATTACGATTGACAGAGATACACAAAGGTCACTGAGAAGGATTTTAGAGAACAATCAAGGAACAGAGTAAACAGAAAGGTTTACTGAGTTAATTTATGATTTACCGAGGTATGCTATAAGCAAGGTAATTTCAATTTTGAGCACATAGAATCTGCTATAACATTTCAGATGTGAAGTTGTAGATATTTTGTAAAGATTTTGATTGTAATATTTTGAGTTATAAGAGAAACCTTTAACAGGGTAAAAGACTCTAACAAAGTCTATAAATTGTAAAGCCTTTAACCAGGTGCAACATTTAGAATAAGTGTTGTAAAATCCTTTATCAAGGTAGATCTAAAGATCTTGATACTCCTAACAGGGTAAACTATCAGAAATAGCCAAACATGTAGCTCTAACCGAGCAACCTTTATTATTGTAGTAGTGAGGTTGTGGGTGACATCCCCACCATAGTTTTTCTCTCTAACAAGGAGTTTTTGCGTAACCAGAATATATGTGTTATGGAGTGAATCATGTATAATTGTTATTTATTTGTTTTAGCATTATATTATGTTTCAGCAATATTCAGTTTATGCTTAACAGTAAAGTTATTGTTGAAGAAAAGATTTGAAGTACTGATTCACCCCTCCCCTCTCTATACATTAGCTTTCCATATTGGGCCTAACAATTGGTAGTAGAGCCTGAATCTTGGAAAAGGGTTTAACTGCCTAAAGAGAAAGATCTTATCAATGGAAGGCTACAAACAATCTCAAATAATTGTGAATCTTCAAAATGAATTGGATCATGCTAATCAAGTCATTGCTGACATGTAGAAACAAATGCAAAGATCACTGAAAGTTAGAAGAATATTGTCTGATGATTTGCAGGACTCTCAAGAGAAAGTGGAAAAAATTGAAACATCATCTAAGAATAGTATATCTAAAGAGACTGAAGAAATGATTGGAGCATTGAAAGAAAAGAACAAGGCACTGACTAATCAACTAAAAGCAATGAAAAGAGAACATGAGCATTTTAGCACATAGATGACTAAAAATCTTGATGCATTGAGGATAGTCGAGGATAAATTAAGAGATCTAGAAAGAGAAAAAAAACAGCTTGAAGCATTAGTGTCTGAAAAGAATGATGAAATCACAAGGATAACTGGAATTCAAAGTAATCTATTAGATCAATTGGGTTATGCACATCATGAAGAAAATCTAAAAGATGATGAGAATCAAGCATTGAAACTTGAAGTATCAAGGTTGATCGATGAACTTGAAATAGAGAAGAAATCCAAAGAAACACTGAAGAAGAGTTATGAAGCATCAAAGATGTTGGATGAGCAATTGAATACAAGAAGACCCAACAAAGATGTAGGACTCGGTTACAAAGAAAAAGACTCTACCGAGAAGGGAATCCACACTACCGAGAGAGAAGAATCATCAAAGCAAGCTAGAAAGAAGAAAAACATCAAAGGAAAGAAGCCTATTTGCAACTATTGTGGAAAATAAGGACATACTGCCAACTTGTGCCAAATCAGAAAAGGTAAGTGACCGAATGTCACTAGGTCTAATGGTTATTGCTACAATTGCAATAAATATGGTCACACATCTAACCAATGTAGGACAAAGTCTGCTAGCAATTATCAGAAGGCAAAATTCAAAGGGTTTTATAAAAACTGCAATAGATATGGACACAATATCGAGAAGTGTTGGTTTAAGCAGACGAACTATATGTGGTCTGCACACTGAGCAAATACTAGAGGTTACTGAACTTAAACAGATCCTAACCGATAGTATATTGTAGTACCATGGGACTACAATACAAGGATATGGTGTGAATGTTGTGGAGGATATGGACATATAAGTGCCAACTGCTTTATAAGGTTTGGAGTGAACAACCGAAGATCATGGAGAAATCTTGGTATGGCATGTTTTCATTGTCACAAAGTTGGACACTTGACTAAAGATTGCAGAGATCAACCTAGAGAATATATTGAAGAAATAAAAAGAAAATTCCAGATGATTTGGAGAAAGAATGAAATTGTGTCAAATGAAGAAAGCACCTTACCTACCGAGTTAGGTGCATCTATTCCAAATTAATCGATAAAGGTATGAAGGGACTACATTCTCTCAAGGTTGAAATCTTAACAGTTCCTATTTTATCATGTACTTAATTCAAAATCTACATAGCTAAGATGCATTAGCAAGCTTGAAATTTTATCAAGTCTTTTGGAGCACTAGTCAAGTCGGTAAATGCAGGAAGCCTGTCAAGTCGGTAAATACAGGAAGTCTGGCTACTCGGTAAAAGCACAAAAGGAAGGTAAATTGGTTTAGTGGAACCAAGTGCATTTAATGTTTTCTGACCTAACAGCATGAAGCCCGATAAGGTATAATGTGTACTTAAAGCTTTTGCATGGTCATTTTACACTTACCAAGTTTTCAGAAAGCAGAGTGAAGTGATTCAAGGCAATCAAATCTCTTCCGAAGCAAAATTTGAGGTATTTATATCAATCACAACGCATTGTCAAGCAAGTTAACTGATCATATCAGTTGTGAATATCTATTTTATATTTACTGAGTGGAAAGCATCTACTGGCTAAAAGTTTTCAAACCCTAAGGATTTTTCGTTAGTGATTATCCAAAGTTTGAAATGGCTCCTAAGATTCAGAAACCTGTTGTTGTTGAGAAAATTGAGAAGCCCTCACTGAAATACTCACTACCTCCCAAAGTAGCATCTGAACTGGATGATAAAACTCCATTTTCACTCATTCTGGATAGGGTTTTATTAGTTGAGGATGTCAAATTCTTCACTAAGTGTCGTGTTGAGGAACTAGGTCACACAAAGATCAAGGACACATATGATGAATTGTGTACCGATGGAAAACTGGATAGCAAGTTTGAACATATTAAAATCAAGGGATTGACCAAAGCCCTAGCCTACCCATGAGTCTTCAAACCCCAATGGGTTAAATATGTTTTGAGTAGAGTTCATGATGACTTTATGTGGTTATTGGAGCAACCATTCAAGATCACCAAGGAAATCATCCACTTGATCACTGGTTACCCTATTTTTGACCATGCCCTAGCTCAGTAAATGATTTCACAGAAGGAATTGATCACTTTAACCGGAGTTGAATCTGATTGCAGAGGTCTGAAACTGAACAATGTCATAGATGCAGAGCTGAAGTTTGCAATTAGAGTCATAGGTTATTGTTTCTTTCAATCAGCAAGGGAAAACAGTGTACCCTGTGCTACTGTTGATTTAGTCTATAAAATTGTGAAGAAAGGTATGAAGATTTATCTATGCAAAGTGTTGTTGAAAAATCTGTTTGAAAATATCAACACCATAAGGAAGCTGAAGAAGAACAACTCAGCAAACACACTGAAGTTTGGATCACTTTTGGTATGCATGTTTTTCTATTTTGAGAAATTTTTTCCATCAATTGGTAATTTAGTTTGGGAGCTACACCGACCAATCAGCCATCAAATCAATGACTTCATCAAA
This sequence comes from Cryptomeria japonica, assembly GCF_030272615.1. Lineage (NCBI taxonomy): Eukaryota > Viridiplantae > Streptophyta > Pinopsida > Cupressales > Cupressaceae > Cryptomeria > Cryptomeria japonica. Next base: position 511,758,035 of record NC_081409.1, read on the forward strand.
CAGCAAGGTGATAACTTCAATGAGATTATGGATGATTATTTTAGCAAGTTTCAAGAAATGATGCATAACAGGTACAAAATACCACCCTTGCTATTGGAGAAATACAAGGACAATATATGTTTTGAAGTGGACACCGACTACTGCTATGTCAATGCAGTAGAACCAAGAACTCAATATTTGTTGTCTATGGGTTATGAGATTGATTTTGATATTACACAGTAGTAGATAGATGCCTTTCTTGCATTGCCAAGGCATGCTACCGAGATTAGATACGGTACATATGAAGAAGTTAAAGAAAAAGTCAAAATGAGCATTGTAGTACCAAAGGCTACAAGGAAAGCAACAAAAATGATTAAAGCATTAACAACAAAATTTAGAGAAGGTTCTTCCTCCACTCCTATCAAGAGCGTTCAAGTCATCACTGAGGAGGAATATGAAGCCCAAGAAGCAGCTATTACATTGAGTACCGAGTTGCCAAAAGGGAAAACTTTGAAAAGGAAGAAACAGGATACATCACAGGTATCACCAACTCCTTCAGTAAAGCGCCCAAACACTAGATCATCTACAATGTCACTGAGCAAGAAACAAAAAAATGTTGCAGTTCCAAAGGTAACAAAAACTTATAAGAAATCTACTCAGAGACTCATTTTGAATAAAGAGTCTAGTGACACCAAATCTGAAGACATAAGTAAATTTCAGATTGTTAAGAGTAAAAAGGAAAATGTACATAGTGCTGATAATTTTTGTGCAGATCTGAAACAATATGGTGGATTTGGAGCATTTAGATATGTAAAATATGACTCCAGATCTGATGCAGAAAAGAGACAAATAGAAGAAGCTGTAATCTGCACTCTTCTGAAATTCTGATTGGTCCCATTGGAAGTAACTAATTCTCTTCCAAAAGAATTGTATTTACATATTGATAACAGGTGGAAATATGCTATGGACTCAGAAAAGAAGATGAGAGAAAGAAGTCTGGTACATCTCTTTCCAGACATGTCGCTAGATGAGATAAGTGAACATCTGAAAAACTACCACACAAACTTCCTAGCCAAGCAAAGAGCCTTGAAACTAATGAATAGCCTTTATCTTGAAGTAGAGGAAGAGACAAAATAAAAATGGCAAGAAATATTTTGAATCAAGAGTGTTGATGAGCAAGGTGAAGTTGAAATAGTGGATATCACTGAGCAAGATCCCACTAAAACTATACAACCTGATGAGGATGTCATGGATACCGAGGTACAAGAACATGAAATGATAGAAGGGAATGCTTATGCCAAACTGGTATCAAGTGAGTCAGTTTTGGAACAAGTAAGTCCTATCCTCTGGTAAGTCAACATGTTTCAACCAAGACACCTTAGGGTATTGAATAAGGAAAAGAGGGTCACCAGTCTACAGAAGGAGAAGCTACTTCTCAGGCCACCGGGGAATAGACTTCTCAAGCCCCTTCAAGTATTGACAATGTTGCAACTGAGACCCCGAGCAAGGATTCATTGAAGGCTACATCTGAGGCTAAAGAAATTGACAAAAGTGTTGCCTCTACCGACCAACCTACCGAGGGTGAACAAGCCTCCCAAGCCATTGTATTAGTTCAACTGGTGAAAGCCTCCTCCTCTAAAGAAAAGAAAATGAAAAAGAATAGTTTCAAGTTAGACTAGTCAAAACCAATTGTGTTGCCGAATGTAGACATATCCAAATTAAAAGGGCAAGTACTTATTGAATTCGGTGAACTATGCAAAGCCAAAGCAGAACAAGAGAAACAAATGGCTATACAAAAGAAAAACAGAGTACTTCAGAAGGTCAAAGCACTATTAATAGAAATACTACCTGAAGCTACAGTGACAAAAGATGCAGCCATCCATATTCAACTGGATGAACTCCTCAATCAGATCGAGACATCTAGAGTAGATGCATTTGAATACCTGAGCAAATTGAAGGAAAAAGAGCTCACTACAAAAATGATTGAAGAGGTACAGAAAGCCATTGCTATCGGTAAAGTAAAACTTGTCAAATTTATTGCTGAGTTGTCCCCTCAACTCAAACACATTCTTTATTTATTTCAGAAACTCTGTACATTTTCTTTATTCATTAAAGATATCAAGAATAAAATAGAAGTGATTGAGAAAGAGATCACTGATCTCTCCAATAAATTGACCACTAAGCCAAATTCTATTCAGAATTTCTATACCAAGTTACAAATGCTCATGGCTCAACAATTGGAACTTAGGAATGAAGAGCACAAAATAAGGATGGACATTATGACTCTTCAAACCTTATTCATTCCACACTTGTCCTCCATCCAAGAACAGATCAACAAGGCTACCTCCTTATCCACTCAGCACGAGGGAAGCACTTTAGATGGTCTAATTTCATTATTAGTTGATATTACAGCTCAGAATTCACTCATGGATAGTGTCAAGGATGCACTCTCTGCCACTCTCACCGATGCAAGAACAAAGTATAAATCCATTTTTGACCAGTTGCCTACACCAAATGGTAACTAGTTTTGATGTTTGTCAAAAAGGGGGAGTATAGTGTATACAAAAGGAGTATACCGAGCAGATCAGCATATTCGAGTATACAGATAATTTTGATAGGGGGAGCAGTGATCACTAAGCAGTGAACCGAGCGGTGAATACAAAATATTGATCACATCGCATGCATAATTAGAGTTATGTACAATATATTGATAAGGGGAGTATATCTGAGTATACTATTTTATTGACAGTTGTATATACTGTCAGTTTAGTCAAATTTTGTAAGTATTTACATTTTTTGAGTTATGACTTTGAAAGAAGTTTTGTCAAACATTTCAAAACTAATGTCAAATGGGGAGATTGTTACTATTTACTAAGTTGTCATTAGTTTTATGTCCAAAGTCATTCTATATGCTCTAGTCAGTTATTAATACCGAAATATTTAGTCAGTAAGAATAGAGCAGTCGGTTACATAAGTTACAAGTCATAGAGTTTAGTATACACCGATCTATCTACCGAGTAACGTTCTATGACCACCGAGCAGCAAAGATGGTATACCGAGTTGATACACATTGAGTGAAATGTGTTACCAGATTCATTGAACCTAGACACATATGTGAAAACGTGTTACAAAGATTGAGGAACAAGAAACCATTAACAAGAAACATGTTACCAGATTTTGTATGATTTTGAGGACATCTATCCAATAAAATAATTTGTATGGTTATTCATTTAATGAATCATGTTTGTAAGATCAAAGAATGAACAAGATCACCGTTACAAGAGATCTATTTATACAGGATGAATTGAGGATCAAATATGTGTTTGAAGCAAGACATATGTGAAAAGAAAAATCATGGGAAAGCACTGAGTGTTATGAGTGTTATGATTGACAGAGCTACACAGAGGTCACTGAGAAGGATTTCAGAGAACAGTCAAGGAACAAAGTAAATAGAAAGGTTTACCAAGTTAATTTATGATTTACCGAGGTATGCTATAAGCAAGGTTATTTCATTTTTGAGCACATAGAATTTGCTATAACATTTCAGATGTGAAGTTGTAGATAATTTGTAAAGATTTTGATTGTAATATTTTGAGTTGTAAGAGAAACCTTTAACAGGGTAAAAGACTCTAACAAAGTCTATAAATTGTAAAGCTTTAACCAGGTGTAGCATTTAGAATAAGTGTTGTAAAATCCTTTAGCAAGGTAGATCTAAAGATCTTGATACTCCTAACAGGGTAAGCTATCAGAAATAGCCAAACATGTAGCTCTAACTGAGCAACCTTTATTATTGAAGTAGTGAAGTTGTGGGTGCCATCCCCACCGTAGTTTTTCTCTCTAACAAGGAGTTTCTGCGTAACCAAAATATATGTGTTATGGAGTGAATCATGTATGATTGTTATTTATTTGTTTTAGAATTATATTATGTTTTAGCAATATTCAGTTTATGCTTAATAGTAAAGTTATTGTTGAAGAAAAGATTTGAAGTACTTATTCACCCCTCCCCTCTTAGTACATTAGCTTTCCATATTGGGCCTAACAAGTAGAACACTCATTGGGTATGAACCCAACTATACACAAATATAAAGAGCATTTCTTGGATGTTGGCCATGTGGTGGAATTGATTATGTGTTGCATTGATGTTTTGTCATTAATGTCAACACTAGCTATTTGGATGCTTTACCGACACCCTTTTGGCCCTGGTAGGTTGAGTAGTTTTTGGTTAACCTAGTTCCGACATGATCTGGTTGACTCTGACATAATCTGGTGATAGAATTAGCTTGTTCATAATGCTTATACTCATATTTGGTCAATTGGTTTTGGTTTGGTGATTGGATGATATCCTTCTTGTTATGAAGATTGGTTTCTGGTTCCAGCGAGGTTTTCACCAGTAGATATTTTGGTGGAGATCTTTGATGCAAAGCATAATTGTTGTTGGTGTAGCTTCTGATAGATTTTCATGAGGCTTTTGGTGATCATATTTGAGACTTGGCATTTGGAAATCATTGCTGAAGAGTAACCTATACTTGGTCCTGGTTGATCTAGGCTATGGACCAGCATTAATGTAACGTGTGGATAGGACCTATTGTTGTAGTTTTGAGATATCTTACGTGTGAATATTGTTTGTTTTGGTCTAAGGATGACATGGTTTGTAAATATATAATTGGTTTATTGTCTGGCAGTTGACCTGATTGTTTATGGTCAAGAGATTGTATATAAATAAGATGTAAGATCTCATTGTAGATCATCATGGTTATTGTAAGAGGTCATGGTCAAGGAGTATAGTGTGAGAATAATGTAATATCATTCAAGTAGAGGAGTTCGTCAATCATTGGAGATTGAATTGGGTTTGTAGGAGGATTTAGTCCTCCGCTATTGAGCTTAATCATAATTGTACTCGCGCATAGGAGATGCTATATTTTGCAATTCAACACTTCTCTAGATTGTAGTCTTTTTGTATGTAGTCAGTGACTCCTTTTGTGATGAACAATGTGCTCTAGGTTGTTGGCCTTCTTGCAAGTGCAGGCCCCTTCATTGTAAATTCACATACTTACTGTAGAAGTATCATCTGACTATGGGTAGGCTTCCTGTCATGCCCAAACTTTTGGGAAAAAATGGAACAATTTTTTTTTTAAAAAACAACATAAATACATTGAATAATCTACATTTAAAAAGGGATAAATAAGTCTTGTCTTAACTAAAGGTTAACTCAGGATAAAGTAGAATGGTTTCCTAAAGTTGGTTTAATCAATTCCTTTATCATGGCGTCCATATTATGAGTCGACTAATTATTCCCTAAAAAGGGTCGTCACTACTTAATTAATTAATTAAACTAAATTAATTAATTTCCCCTAATTAAAATTTCACCTCACCAATCGTAGACATTTGAAATTCAGAAGTATTAAAATACTCAAGGCTACATAGAATAATTTTAACTCATATTAAAATAATTAATTGAGCAAACATGAATACGCTTTTAAATTAAACTAATAGAGTTAACAAAATCATTTATAATATTAGACAAATAAATTTATTTTATATTAAAGTCAAATTTAAATCCCCTTAGATATTTAAATTTCAACTATTAAATATTTGGCCAATGATGACTTCATAGGTTAAAACTTTACATAATACATTTAATAAACTCCAATAATATATTCCCCAAAAGAATTTTAACCCAACATCCATATTTAAATATATATGTAAATTAATATATATATATATGTGTGTGTGTGTGTGTGTGTGTGTGTGTGTGTGTGTGTGTGTGTGTGTGTGTGTGTGTGTGTGTGTGTGTGTGTGTACTTACTCATATTTTTCTAAATGAAGTCTATATTAAAAAAATAATTTTATCCTAGTCAATATTAAGGGTTAATTAATTCTACATATTAGCTATAGACAAATGGGGGAAATTCTTTTTCAAATTTTAAAAAGAATTCCCCCTCCTTTAATTTTATTATTATTTTATTACAAACCCTATCTAGGGTTGATTTATTCTTATTTATATACTAACCTTGTTCTTTTCATTTCCTTATTTTCAAGCTAACCCTAACCCAAAATTGGGTTATGATTGCTTGTTTATCTTTTTCTTTTCTTTTTTTTTTGTGCATGTGTGTGTGTGCAGATGACAGGGGTCGAACTAGGGCGACAGCGTGGGTGAAGGGAGGCCAAAGGGGGTGGCCATGATGTAGGGTGGAGGGGCACCCGAGTACCACTATGGTTACCCACAGTGGCGGTCGTGTGCCACTCACTATAGATACCCATAGTGGTGGCCCCATGCCGTCCACTATGGTTACCCACAGTGGAGGCCCCATGCCACCCACTATGGTCAACCACAGTGGTGGCAGCCACCCACTGTGTTTCTCCACAGTGGCTGGCTAGGTCATTACATTTTTTTTACTGCATTTTTAACACTTATATTTGCAGAATAATAAAAGAAAACTGAATGGAACAACTTAGATATACAACTATTTATTTCCTTTCCATTTCCAACATGCATACACTTTATTAACAATTAAAAAATAGAAAAAAAATTCCCTTCCATTTCTCTTTTTTTTGCAATGAATAATTACAAAGAAATAACTCAAATTTTATTCTTTCTTTGCAAGATCAAAATCTAATAAAAAGAATACATCTTGTTTCATGATAAAACTTAGTCAAATAAATACTTTTAATACATCATGGTATTTCTTTTACAAATAGGTAGGTAAAAAAACTAGCCTCTCATTTCTACTAAATGAGGGCTTCCCAAATACATTTATTTTCTTAATACAAATAAAGATAGGATCCACTCAAAACTTTTCCTTCCAATCCTTTCCCAAGTAAACCTGCAATAAAAGCTTTTAAGTTGTGACCATGGAGGCTCACCTCCTAACCTAGGCTTACAAGAAGCCACCCTCAAGCTAGGACAACCAAGGCTAGATGTGAGACACACATTCAAAGCACATACAAGCAAGAAAACTCATAACAACAATAACGATAAACTGTGTCACTTGTGTGACTTTTCAAGTGCGGTGAAGGTGGACCATATACCTAGAGGAGAATTCTGCAAGTATGAAAACATAATGCCTTTTCAAGGCTACAAAATAAACACATCCACAAGTTCCAAACTTGTCCCTGCAATCCCTTATGTCCCCAAGGCATACAAGACAACAAACTCCCCTTATGACCCCCATTTCATAAACAAAATACTATGCAGCAAGGGTCCCATAACCCCTTGTAAAACACTCTCTTCCAAAGAGAGCCTATACACTCATAGGCTATCAAATAGCCCTTCACCCCAAGGCCACTCTTCCCTCCCAAGGGTGAGTTTGGGCTTGAAAACTCCCAAAACAAAACTAAAAAAAAACACAATAACAAAAGAAAAGAGCACATGGGGAAGAATCAACATCTTCCCAACACACTAAGATATCAATAATGAAAATAAACTATAACAAGCAATCTTTTCAACAATATAATAACATACATGAGCTAGAAAACAACCAACCTTAAATCTACCAAAAGGATGATGAATCTTGGAGAAGAGCTGCCCAAATCCACTATCTTTTTCCTTCAAGACAGCCAAAAAAAACCCTTCCAAAAACTTACAAAAACTACTCAATAATCTAAGTCTCCAAAATGGAGAGTGGGTGATCAAAGTTCTCCCTCCCAAACTATTCCCTAAGAAGACACTCCTCACTCTTTTCAACCCACTTGGGAAGGGTGAAGGGTGTTCATTGGTTGGTCTTTCCAATACCTTACAAACTCTCTAGCCAAGACACCTCAAAAAAGGTAAAAGAAATGGGGAAGAGCAATGTCACTCATGAGGAGGGTTATCTAACCTAGGAAGGCTCCTCTAAAGTTGAAATTCGGCCAACTTGGGAAACTCAATTTTTGAGGTGGCTAAAAAGGCCCTAGGGAGTGGACACATGGCTAAATTTGGCCTTCATTCATAGGTACATCATATGGCCCACTAAAAATGCCCCTAACTTGATGCTAAGAATTTGTTTAACCCCCCAGAAACCCATCCAAAGTTTACCTACTGGTCAACCCTGAGTTTACCTTTCTAATGGCTCCCTATCCAAGACTTTCTTGGGACCATACTAGGATAATTGAAAAATATGCATTGGTAAAACAAATTTCCTCCAAAGGGACATGTCATTTCCAACTCATCCTACAACACATGTCAAGTGACACTACAAAAAGAATTACACATCACTAAAATACACATGGCAAATGCCCCTTTTTGAAATTTATAAATTAAACAATTTCTAAAATAAATACACACACAAGAATAACATTACAAATTAAAACATATTTACAAATGAGGTGTTGTCTCTCCAAATAGACAACCCTTGGCTTCACAAACACACATAGGCCTAGACTTGATTCTCTGAATAGTTTTCATGGCCACATGGAATAATTTTCCTGCACATCTCATTTTGCACATTAGTAATTCCAAAACACACACATAATATTATCATATACAAAGGATACAATTTAGACATCACATACAATTTCATTTATAATAATCAAGCTTCCAATTATATAATCACATCCACATAAAATAATTTAATAAATGGAATCATCATAATCATCATGGAATTAAATCGTTTATAGAGCATGCATCCATAATTTTCTAGCATCAAAACAAAGTACCACAAATCAAGTAAATGACATTAACATATCCATGTTATCCAAATCACTGGATCATATAAAATCTATGTCCATAATGCATCAAAATATAGTATCAATAGTAGGTCCAACTTGAAAATAACTGAAATGCTATGACGGCTTGGGGTAGGGCCTCACACCCTCCCCCTCTAGGCATGAACTTCCTCCTAGAGTTCATCAAAAAGATGGGGTTACTGAGATCTCATCTGTGCTGCATCCTCCCATGATGTCATAACCTCATCATAACAATCCCACTGGACCCTAACCTGGTCTAGCTCTCGACCTTGAAGAGATAGCGTCTAGCGAGCCAAAATACAGATGGGATCCAAAGCTAGCTACCCATCTGACTCCACCTGTAAGGCATCCCAATCCATAATATGAGACTCATCATGAATATACTTCCTCAGAATTGATACATGAAACATATCATGGATGCATGACATGCTAGGTGGAAAAGCTAGATGATATGCAACTCGTCCTATCCTCTCAAGGATCTCAAATAGTCCCACAAAGCGAGGTGTGAGCTTAGAACCCTTTCTATAGCAGATTGGACTCTTATGCGGTTGCACTCTCAAGAAAAATTTATCCCCAACCATGAAGCTATGGTCTATCCTCTTTGCATTTGCATACTTCTTCTGCTTATCCTGTGCCTCTCTAAGGCGTTGTCTAATCAAAATCACCTGTTGCTCCATATCATGAACCATCTCAGGACCTATGGCTACTCTATCCTCAATACGGTCTCAACTCAAAGGTGTCCTGCAAGGTCTGTCATACAAAGCCTGAAAGGTGGCATCCCCAAAGAAGTGTGATGCCCATTATTATAGGCAAACTCTACTAAAGGAAGGTACTCTTCCCATTTGGTCTGATGATCCATGATGTACATATGCAGTAGGTCTTCTAACACCTGGTTTACCCTCTCTATCTATCCATTTGTTTCTAGATGATAGGTTGTACTGAAGTTGAGTCTGGCACCCATTGATGTTTGTAACGCCTTCCAAAAGGAAGAAGTGAAGAGGGAGTCTCTGTCTGAGATAATCTTGCATGGAACATCATGAATTCTGACAATACCACAAGAATACTTGTGCCACTGTTGGTGCTGTGAAGGTAGTCTGGACTGGTGAGAAGTGCGCCACCTTGGTCAACTTGTCAACTATCACCATGATGGCATCATGACGACGCGCTAGCATAGGAAGACCAATGACAAAGTCCATCTATATAGTATCTCACTTCCACTCTAGTATCGCATGAGACTGGAGCAACCCACTTGCATGTTTGTGCTCTGCCTTGACTGTCTGGCACTCAAGGCATCAGGCTACTAGTACAACAATGAATTGCCGCATACCTGGCTAATGATATAGCTATCTCAAATTTGCATGCATCTTCTTAACTCCAGGATGTGCTGTATAAGGAGCTCTATGAGCCTCCAATGCAATGAAATCTTGTAATCCTCCAGAAGAAGGTACATAGATGCGCCCTCTATGGCGTAGTAGTCTATCGGAATCTAATGAATAGTTTGCATATTTCCCTTCCAGGATCTCGTGAGATAGCACTACCTGACATACCTCTAGATACCACTAATCCTCTGGCAACTGCTACAATGTACGACCTCTCAAATCTGTGTCCATAGACATGGAGCATATCTCATGACGTCTCCTACTCAAAGCATCTACAACTACGTTCTCTTTCCCCTTGATGTAGTGAGCCTCAAAATAATACTCACATAAAAACTCCATTCATTGTCTCTAACGAGAATTAAGATTGGGTTGAGTGAATATGTACTGCAAGCTCCAATGATCTAAATGAAGCTTAAAATGATGACCCAAAAGGAAGTGTCTCCACCTCACAAGTGCATGCACTATTGCTGCAAGCTCAAGGTCATGAGTAGGGTAGTTAAGCTCATGATTCTTAAGTTCCCTAGACTCATATGCTATAACTCCACCCTCCTACATAAGGACTGCTCCTAATCCATGCAAGGAAGCATCTGTACATACCATGACATCAGCCGAGGGGTCTGGTAAAATAAGAATAGGTGCACTAGTGAGTGCCCTTTTTAGATCATGAAAGGCCCTCTCACACCTTTATGTCCACTCCAATTTCTTTCCCTTTTGCTAAAGGGATGTAATAGGATGTGCAACCCTAGAGAACCCCTCAACAAAGTGTCTATAGTACCCTGCTAGACCCATGAAACTCCTGACTTTTGTCACACTAGATGGCACTGGCCAATCCATAATAGCTTTGATCTGCAATGGGTCAACTGAGAATCACTAGATATAACATGTCTTATATATCTGACCTCTGATCTAAAGAATGCACACTTTGACAGACTACCATATAACTGATTGTCTCTCAAGCACTGCAATACCTGTCTCAAGTTCTCCTTGTGCTCCTTCTCATTTTGAGAATATATCAATATGTCATCAAGGAACAAAATCACAAACCAATCAAGGAAAGCATGGAATACCCCATTCATGAGACTCATGAATACAGCTGGAGCATTCGTAAGACTAAATGGAACCACGGTGAACTCATAATGGCCATACCTAGTATGAAAAGTGGTCTTGTGGATATTGCTCTCTACAATCCTCAACTGATGGTACCTTGACTTCAGATCTATCTTGGAAAACAATTTGGCACCCTTAAGCCGATCAAATAAGTCATCGATCCTGGGCAAGGGATATTGATTCTTTATGGTCACTTTGTTCAACTTCCTATAATCCATACATAATCGAAGGGATCCATCCTTCTTCTTCACGAAGATGACTGGTGCGCCCCAAGGGGAGACACTAAGATGAATGTGACCCTTCTTTAAGAGTTCCTCAAGCTATATCTTGAGCTCATTAAGCTCATTTGTGGTCATCCTATATGGTTCTCTTGAACCGGCTCAGCTCTTGGTACAAGATCTATGTAAAAATTAATCTCTCTGCTAGGTGGCATACCAGGTAGCTCAGAAGGAAACACATCTACAAATTCCTCTAGGATGGGATGATCATCTAGGGAAGGATCCTTCTCATTCTCTTCCTCACTATCACTGATGGTGATAGTGAACAACTGACATCCCTTTTGCATTATTTGCTTAAGCTGCATAGCGGAAATCATATGAAGTGATACGGGCCTTTGAATCCCTGAAATAACTATGGAGGTACCCTGATCATCCACACACTTGATCTTTTTCTGGCAACAATCCATCTTGGATCTATGGGCGTATAGCCAATCCATGCCAAGAACAATGCCATAAGATCCTAGAGGTGTGACTCAAAGGTCTACTAAGGTGGTTGTACTCCCAATCTGAAGATGATAGCCCCTAACCACTGACTCAACAGACACTCTAGCTCCTGAAGCCAATGCCACTTCCCAACTAACACTTTGCCTAGATGCCACTAGCCCACAACGCTCCATAACCAATGGAGATATAAAAGAATTAGTAGCTCCTGAATCAAACAAGATAGAAACACTGCTACCTCTATTCATACTTGCGGCCTCTATGATTGTGGCCTGATGCTCTTCCTAGTGGTTTTCAGCCACTGTGAAGACTCTATGGGACCTACCCACATCCCCAATTGTAGGCTTTGAACTTGCCATCCACTGACTACTTGCCATCTCACCCTATGGAAACTCTCTATGCATGTGCCTCATGGCTCCATAAGTGAAGCAAGCACCATGTGTTTGAAACTGAACACCATGTGGCCTAGAGTATCCATGTTCTCCTATCTTTCTTGAACCACTGAAACCACCCTTGGAGGACTGCTGAGTCCATGCCGAAGGTGTGTAATTGTGCCTAGGACCTTGTGAATGCCACTGCTCGGGCTTAAAGCCCTATTGAACTTGTGGAGGCATTTGCCTCTGATTTTGTTGTGGCTACTGTGGAGGAGGGTGTTTAAAGGACCCCAATGAATTCTTGTGGTTACCCTTCCAGTGGGGTTTCTGAAACCCAAAAGACTATGGTATAGGGTTTTGGTTCTAATGTTGATCCCACATGTCCTGTGATCTACCCTGAATCTCCTCTGATATCAAGGCCTTCTCCATGGCAACCCGAAGGCTCCCTGGAGCTGCCATCCTAACTAGTCTTGCTATCCTAGCATTTAATCCTCTGATAAACCGGTTGACGAGTAACTTCTCATCCTTTAGGTAGTCAACGTAGGGTAAGAGCTCAAATAACTTTCTCTCATACTGGGACATAGAGAGACCCTTCTGCTGAAGGTCATGCAACTTGTCAATCCTGCGCTGCCTATAGTGCTTTGATAGGTAACTATCTCTGAATCTCTCTATAAAGATGTCCCAAGTAATAGTCTCCCCAGCTAGATCATTCTTGTACTCCTCTTGCCTCCACCATGTGGAAGTTGTCCCTCTTAGAAGGTGAATGGAAATCCGTGCCTTCAAATTGCTCTCATAGGGACACAATCCAAAGCACTTGTCTAGACTCAAAAGCCAAGCCTCAACCTCTACCCCATCGGTGGATCCTACAAAGGATGGTGGTTGAAGACGTAAAATCTCCCTGATCTGATCCCCAAGATCACGAGGCGTTCTCTCAAAAATAACTGGTGCCACTATTGGAGGTGCCTCAGGTAGATGGACTGACTCAGGCTCATGCTTAGCCTGAGCCTCTATACGGTTAGGAGGTGGACTCCTACTCTGCTCCCTAGCTACGGATCTATGACTCCTAGAATTTTTGTGGTCTGCCTAACAATCTATTACTAGGAGTCTATCCTAAACTATGCCTATCAGGTTTTGGAGTGAAACCAAAATGTCTTTGTTGGGGTCAATCGGTTGTTCGGGAGGAGCTTCCCGATCCCCTTCTGGATTTGGCTCATCCTGCACAACATCCTTGCATGCCATGAGAGCACGTCTAGGACCCCTAACATGCTTACGAGCTTGTCGCGTAATCGGTAGCATCCTTAATGATCAATAAAATAAAATAAAGTAAATAAATAAAATTAATAACAATTCTTAAAGAAAATAATATTAAAAGTGAAACATAATGGAGAAAGGTTCCTAGTGTTTGAAACCTTGCTCTGATACTAAAATGTCACGCCCAAACTTTTGGGCAAAAACAATTTTTTTTTTTAAAAAAAACAACATAAATACATTGAATAATCTACATTTAAAAAGGGATAAATAAGTTTTGTCTTAACTAAAGGTTAACTCAGGATAAAATAGAATGGTTTCCTAAAGTTGGTTTAACCAACTCCTTTATTATGGCATCCATATTATGAGTAGACTAATTATTCCCTAAAAAGGGTCGTCACTACTTAATTAATTAATTAAACTAAATTAATTAATTTCCCCTAATTAAAATTTCTCCAACAATAATTCAAGAGACATTAATAATCTCAAAAGTATTAAAATACTCAAGGCTACATAGAATAGTTTTTATTTTTTATTTTTTAATCTGTAAGAGGTCAGGGCCAAGAATTTTATTAATTATTTGAAGTTTTACATTACTCCACTCATGCGGGCACGGATAGGAAAGAGTGGAGGCGAGAAAACCTCTGGCCTTGCTTGGGACCATAGTCCAGCTAGTCTTGACTTAATATACAATAATTTCAGATTTTAATACATCAACACCCTTATTAATTATTTGAAATTTTACATTACTCCACTCGTGCAGGCATCGGTAGGAAAAAGTGGAGGCGAGAAAACCTCCGGCCTTGCTTGGGACCATAGTCCATCTAGTCTTGACTTAATATACAATAATTTCAGATTTTAATACATCAACACCTTGGGCTAGGGTGATCAGGAGGGGGGTGTTTCTATTTTACCCTCCCTTACAAGCCGAAATTTACAAGTTTCAAAAATCATTTGTCCCTTAACTTCCTCCTACTTGGCTCTGAATTTGTTCTTCGGTTATATAAAGTATCCCTTAATTGCTCGGGGTATACCTGTTTGGCCTGCATGGTTAGTTTCTCAAACACTAGGTAGATTTGTTAGTATCGATCAGTCCATTATCATAAATGAAATTTTATCTGTAAAGCTGGAAAGTTACCTTAATAAACTATCCTGTGAAACCTATCCTCACAGAACATAAATAAGAGATATATAAAACTTAAAACTGAGTTGGGTTTCCAAATTCATTTATCTTAGGCCCAATCATGATCAACCCAAGACCCACCCAGATAAGGCTTCAATTTACCAACTCTTGTTAATGCTCCTGGATGTGATCCTTGAGAAAGATGAGATCCAGGCTACAATAACAAAAGTAGGTAAATGAGATTCGGTTAGTCCCATCTCCCTTTCCCTATAAATTTATAGCAGAGAGGATTACATAGTATATGATTATGCCAGGCTGGATATAAATTTATGTCCAGACCCCTAATTTTGCATGTTAGCCACCTTTAAACCATAATCTTAAGATATGACAGGCAGATAGCAAAATATAGAACTTCAACAAGTGGCACTAGAGTTACTATCATTGATTCGTATTCTAAAATATATACAATTAGTAGAATAAATACCAGTAAATGCATACAATCAGATGCTTGCTAATATCTATAGTAGATGTTCAAATTACTAGGTATCTAAAACAAAATGCTAAAATATGATTATATAAACATTTGTCTTTAAGATTCAATACAAGTTACTATTTTAACCCCAATCTCTGTTAACTATAGATAAAAACCCTGTTTTACTAGATATAGTAATCTACTTGGATCACCAGTATAATCAAACAATTAGTGGCAAGAGTATCTCCTGCAAAAATGACCCTGTTTTACTATCAAGAATTATACCCTATTAAAACTAAAGGTAAGAAAAAAAGATTGAGAGGGGGGAGAGGAATGAAATATACATCAGAGACTGTATATTTAGAAGAAGGCATGAATAGGAAAAAATGAGCATGAACAAATTTACCTTACTCTATGTAAATATAATTATATAGGTGAATGTTTATAAATATTCTTGAAAGATAACAGAGAATATATATATATACATATATATATATATATATATATATATATAGATATATATATATATATAGATATATATATATCTATATATATATAGATATAGATATAGATATATATATATATATATATATAGATATAGATATCTATATATATATGTATATATATATATATGTATGTATATATATGTATATATGTATGTATATATATGTATGTATATATGTATGTATATATATATATATATATGTATATATATATCTATATATATATGTATGTATATATATATGTATATATACATCTGTAGAACAAGGTTGTACTCATGAAAGGCCTGGGTTGACTAACAGTAACTGAAACCACCAATAAAAGGAAATGTATCAGAGCAAAAACCCTTATAATCGAAGCCTCAAAGCTAAATTAAAACTTCCTCCAATAATTATGCCTGAAGCATGAGATGATTCAAAAGTCCTAGAAAAGCAGATTTCTTCAGGGAAAACAGAGATTGAAAGATCCACATTATGCCTTTATATAATCATAATCAGATATCTATATATTACTTATGGATATATAGATTCATGTCTTCATGAATCAAAAAATATCAAAGAGGCAAAACCATCTCAAGTCCATCGGAAAAGTATTAAAAGATCATTTATGAGGCATTCCTATTCAAAAGATTTAAAGGCTAGTAAGCATATTCTTCTAAGTATTCTATAACTGCTAAAAAAACAAAGAAGGATTATCTCTGATAGCTTAACTGCGCCCTCTAAGAATGCCATCCCAAAGGGCCTTCATCTATTCTTTCTTAGCTTGTGGGGGGGCGAGGCCCTGGAGCTCTCTGGTGCATCTATTGAAAGGACAACAGGGGAGTGAGGGAGAGGCACATGATCAAGGACGATCGTGATATTCTCCACCTCCAAATAGTTCAGTAGCCACTTCTCACGTGGGGGTTTCTTAACTTAGAGAATCCAAGAGAGAAATAGGAAATTCCTGCTTTTGATAGAGCACAGAGCCTCGAAAGCCACCAGGTCTTCAATTACTAGAATAGGGGAGCGAGGAACTGGGATATTCTTTCTGATAAGGATATCATAGTCTTGTGGTTTAGGGGCTGTGAGTTCTTCATCTATATTGACCATAACCCATTCTAATTCACTGATAATGTCTTTAATGAAGACCTTCTTGCATAATTTCACCACTGTGTCCCTATCCTTCTCAAAATGCATTGCAAGGGCTAAAAACATAGCTACAATATCCAAGTTTGCTCTAGTTTGGTTCTCGTTCATAATGAAATCCTTCCCTAGAAATTTCATTACCACTCTAGAGATCAAAGGGTTCTGTTGGACAAGAATACCTCTCAGCCTCGCGTCCTTAATCTCGCCGATGAAGGCCATTTGTCATTTCAGCCCCAAAAGCCTGAGTGTCATATCCATTGTAGCTTAATAGAAAGAAGACAGAGAAGACCAACTTAGCATTCTAAAATAGGACTTGCACTCTTAAAGCTGCATAATGAGCAACTACTAAATGAGTAAATACAAAGCATGGAGTGCAATTTTCAAGGCACAAGATCATTATTACCAATGCCTACATCCATTAGGCGAAGGGTACCTCCATTGTCCCATCACTACGGGGACATAAACTCAACTTTGCAAAGAGCCGTCAAAAGGCCTTAATCGAGAAAGGAAGCTAATGTGTGATGTCCGGCAATAATATTTCATGCGGCAATCGAAGCTCTCCAGATATAGGGGATTGGATGATGAAAAATATAGAGGCAGATAGCTAGGTAGGCTTAAGTCTTAGAGGAAGGCCACATCTACATCAATAATATTAGCTATATATCCATGCCGCATATACTTAGATAAAATATGAAAACATGTTTGTATACCTAAACTTATTAATGTATGGTTTTATCTCCTGCTAGTCCTCAATCTTATCTAGATAGGGCAGCGGACAATATAAGGCTACATTTAGGTGTAGCCTAGTAGGTAGGGAAAATGAGGCCAGATAAATCACAAAGTATCTGTATGAATCTTTAAAACCTATCTGAATGAAGGTGAGAGGTAAGAGGAGATATTCCTAGAAGATTATATAAATAATTGAATATTTAAACAATGGTTCTGGGAATATATGGATAGTCGAATTAGAGGATTGAGAAAATAGAAAAAGACTCTTAATCTAAAGAAAAGCCTACAAGGATCTGAACCTGCCCAGATATATATATGCTTGAAATATATATATATATATATATATAAATAAATATATATATATATATATATATATATATCTAAATAAATATATATATATATATATCTAAATAAATATATATATATATATATATATATATATCTAAATAAATATATATATATATATCTCAAGGAGATATATATATATGTTTTATATATATATATCTGAAGAAATATATATGTATGTATATACATACAACCATACATACATACATCCATACATACATACATATGATTGTATATATATATGTGTATGTCTATATATATATATATATGTATATGTGTATGTATGTATGAATGTATGTATGTGTTTGTGTATGTGTATATATACACAGACACATATATATACATACATACATATATATATATATACACCCATATATATACATACACCCATATATATATATTAGAGAAAGTTTGAGATCACACCATATCTCCTTATAGATATATATATATGGATATGTAAACTATATGGATATGATTATAGATATATATGTAATATTAATGATTATCTGATAGGAGACTAATAATATGAGCATCTGTGGAGGGAGGGCTACTCTGTCCCAGATAGTTCTACAAAGGTTCTGGATTGCAGGAGTGGGAGATAAATATATGCCTATAGCATGACTGAATAGGAGGATGGAAGGCTAACTCTAGGAGGATCTAGATGACAATTACCAAAAATGAGTATAGGGATGTTAAAAGAGGGGTCTCTTCATGATCTTGAAGGTGGGGGTGCTAACTAGATGGAGATGAAAGATTAAGGTAAAATCAAGGGGTTAAGCCTCGCTGTCTAAGCTGAAGTGTGGGAGAGCATCAATATGGAAATACTTCAATGAGTATATGACTGAATGAACTATAGGGTTCAGGGGAAGGTTTGATTAGGGGGCTAATCTGAGGTAGCTAAGATCCAAACAAGAGAGATGTGAGGGGAGGGAAGACTTAAGGATGGATACTGGGGTGATGAAGAGGACCTAGTCTTAGGTTGGCATAGAAAGGAGCTTGATGCCATCAGCTCCCAAGTTGGCTAGCTCATCTGCCCTTTTATTGCCTTCCCTATAGATGTGATTAACTGTAAACCTATCAAAACCTTTGCATAAGTCTATAGCCTTTGACAACAAGGTATTAAGTTTCCAATTAGGCATGCTCCCTTTCCTTAGGGAATTGACAATTATAGCCAAATCTCCCTCAATATCTAAGAATTTAACTTCAAGTTTCCTGCATAAGAGCAAGCCTTCCACCAAGGCCAATAGTTCTGCCCAGTTGTTTGTGTTGATGCCCACCAAAGAAGCTAGGGATGCTATTTCTTTTCCTTCCCAATTACAATGCATCCAATCCTATCTTTCCTTGGGTTGCCCTAGGCAACCCCATCAAAGTTTAGCTTCATCCACCCTTCACCAGGGGACTGCCATCTACATGTCGCCCTTAATCGGAGACTGGCCATAGGGCCTACTCCTACAAAGGGAGGAAGGACAAGCCCTTCCATCCTTTTTTCATCTTTCCATCCCAATAAGATATAGAGGCATTTTTTAGTGAGCCTGAGGTAAGTCTATTGTTCACGAGCTCAATGACAGCTGACTCTATCTTATTGATGATTCTTAGGACATCTAGTTTTTCATTCTTAAAGAGATGCCTATTTCTCTCTTTCCAAAGTTCCCACATTATGGATGATGGAAGAGCTATCCATAAACCTTCAAAGAGACAACCATGCCTAAGGAGAGGCCAGGCAATGAGCATTCCTAAGATGGTGTTGCGAAAGGCTGCAGACCATTCAAGTTTATTGGTGAACCAAATCCAACATTGATGAGCAAAGGGGTAGTTAAGGAGTATATGATTGGTGTCCTCCTCATCTTCTTCGCAAAGACGACATCTGCTAGGACCCTCATATCCCATACACCTAAATTTGTCCATAGTGAGGAGTTTGCTTTGGATCGCTAGCCAGGAGAAAATACATTCCTTAGGTAGACAGTTTCTGTCCCAACAAAGATTCAAGGGAAGCTCTAACTTAGGCCTTAAAAATGCTTTGAATATGTGAGAATACCCATCCTTGGAATTATATTCCCCTCTTAAGGAGCCCACCCATACGAGCTTGTCCTCGTCATGACTTAAGAAAAAGTTCCTAGAATTGAGAATTGACATAAGTATATGCTTGTCCTTCTTCGGGATGGCTTCATCATCCCTTTTGATCCATTGCCAACCAGCCCCTTCCTTTGAAGGGGAGAGATAACTATTTAACAAGGGTCCTCTATGTGATTCAAGAAGGGCTCGGGTGACCCCGAAGTCATGGATGTTTTCAATGGCTTTATACCCTCCCCAAGAATCAGACCAGAAGAGGGCTTTGTCCATGGACCCCAGGTTCCAGGTTAGCCTGTTAGAGATAATCTTCCTGCAATCAAGCATAAAATTCCAAAGATAGGAACCTCTGCGAGGGTTGGTCTCCTTGAAGATTTGGATTAGATCATATCCATTAAGGTATTTGAGGTGAGGAGATCTAAATAGTCTCTAAACCAGCTTGGCCCCCAAGGCTCTACCTTGATCCCGTAGGTTTTTGATGCCAACACCACCATCCTCTTTGGGTGTACATATCTTATCCCAAGAAATAAGTGATATTTTGTGGTTGTTATTAGCACCTTGCCAAAAGTAGGTTTTGAGATGCTTGTTGAGCTCAGCAAGTTTGGAAGAAGACAGATGTTGGAGGGGGAGCTGGTAAATGGGCATAGCTGATAAGACCGATCTAACCAAAGTGGCCCTACCAGCCAAAGAGAGCCATTTCCCCTTCCAAGTGCTAATCCTAGATTTGATCTTGTCCACCAGGTTGTCCCATAAATTTGAGGATCTCCTGCCCCTATCAAGGGGAGTGCCTAGATATTTGCAAGGAAGGGATCCTTGACTAATTTCCAGGACATTGCAGATTTCTTTTCCTAAAAAGGGGTCTATGTTGAACAAAAAAACTGCAGATTTAGCTAGATTAACCTCTTGACCTGAGGCTAACATGTAGGAATTAAGGATTTCTTTGAAGGCACGAGCCTCCCTCATGCAACCTTGCCCAAAAATCATTGTGTCATCCACAGATTACTGGTGGGTGAAGGTGGGGAGATCACTGGTGATGGGAATACCTTGGATCCTCCCCTTCTCTTTGGCCATGGAGATGGATCTGCCTAGGGCTTCAGCCATGATGATGAAAATGAAGGGGGACATAGGATCACCTTGCCTGAGCCCTCTCGAGCTGCTAAAGAAACCTTCCGGGGAGCCATTAACCAGAACCAAGAATCTAGGGGTGGATATGCATTCGAAGATAAGGTTGATCCAAGTTTTGGAAAAGCCAAAGGCCTCCAAGCATTTGCATAGGAAGAGCCAATCAACTTTGTCATATGCTTTACTTATGTCTAGTTTGATTAGCATGCTTGGGGATTTGTTGAGCTGAACTGAATGAATGGCCTCCTGGGAAATAATAACCCTATCATAGATTGATCTGTCCAATACGAAGCCAGTTTGTTCTTCGCTAATAATTAAGGGGAGGAGATTCTGGAGTCTAGCTGCTAAGGTTTTAGTTAAGAGTTTATAAAAAATGTTGTAGAGAGCAATTGGTCTAAATTCATTAAAGCTATCAGGGTCTTCTTTTTTTGGAATGAGGGTGAGGAAGGTATTGTTGACCTCTTTGATAATCTTACCCAAATTCCTTACCCCCTCTTAGGCATCCATGATTTCTATCCCCATAAAACCCCAACATTTTTGGAAAAAGCTAGTGGGGAAACCATCTGGGCCTGGAGCCTTGTTCAGATTCATCTTGAAGAGGATATATTTGACCTCCTCCATTGAGAATTTCTTTAATAGGGCTTGGTTGTGGTCATTGGTAATGAGTTTTGGGAGATTCTTAATAATATTGAGTTGGCCCCTAAGGTTGGAGCCTTCAAGATTGTTTAAGATATTCTCATAGAAATTGACTGCCTTAGAAGCAACCTCATTCAGTTTAGATAGGATGGATCCCCGGTAGTTTGTGATCTTAGAGATTCGGTTGAACCCTCTCCTTTTCTTGGTACTATTGTGGAAGAACTTGGTGTTCTGGTCCCCATCACTCAGCCAAGACTCCCTGGATTTTTGTTTCCAGAAGATCTCTTCATAAGATAATATCTTCTCATACTCAGAGAGTAGGTCCTTTTCCCTAAGGAAGAGATGTTCATCCATCCCCTTCTCAAGTATTTCAATGTTAACCTTATTAAGATCATTCTCTATTAGGGTTTTTTTGTCAAAGATGTTACCAAAATTGGTCCTATTCCACTCTAAGAGCTTCGTTTTTATAAGCTTTAACTTACTAGCAACAATAAACATCCTCGAGCCTAAGAAAATGGAGCTACTCCACCATTTCTCAAGTAAGTTTAGAAGGTTGTCATCTCTAAACCACATGTTCTCAAATTTGAAGGGACATTTTTTAGGGGCTTGGTCAGATAATAAGTTTAATTGGAGTGGGAAATTGTCAGATCCTGATAAAGGGAGAGGCTCTTCCTTCAGGGAGTAATTTATCTTTGAGAGCCCCCCGTAGATAAAGAACCTATCAAGTTTCTCTACAATGTTACAAAAACTAGATCTTCTATTGTTCCAGGTGAAGGCATTAACTGTCGTTTGGATTTCCAACAAGGAATTCCTATTGATCCATAGATTGAAATCTACAGCTGAAGGAGGGAGCTTGCTACTTCCTCCTCTCTTGTCTGATACCTTGGTGATGGCATTGAAATCTCTGCCAATGATACTTAGGTCGTTCGGGAAACTTCTTAGGAAGGACTCAAGTTCCATCCATACCTTCACCTTATCCCTATTCTAGATAGGGCCATACATGTTAATCAGTTTGAATCTAAGGCTATTTTTAAAACTTACTACATCTCCTCCTATCCAATTTTACTTTATCTCTAAAGGTATAAATGAAAGGGTTCTAGAATCCCAAATGATAGCTAAACCCCCTAAGGTACCTATGGCCGAGGAGTGTTTTAGTTGTCTAACCCCTAGTTTTTGCTCAAAAAGGGAAATCTCAGATGCGTTCATTTTTTGTTTCTTGAATTAACATTAAGTCAGGTTTAGAATTAGAGATGCAACGCTTTAAGATGCATTGTTTGTTAGGGGCATTCAGACCCCTAACAGTCTAGAGAGTCTTTTCTTTTATCAGAGTAGAGAATGCCTAGGGTGTTAGGTTGCTGATTTTCTAGGTTCTCTGATGCTATAAAGAGTTCATCTGTTTCTAAGTTAACTCTAGTAATATTTAATAGATTATTAACAAGGAGATCCCTTTGTCTTTCCAATTCCTCATCATCACAAATTTCATCAACCAATTGATCCATAAGGTCATTTACTACTTCTTCCCCTATAAAATTGGCAATGATGTTAACTTCCTTAGACACACGATCACTCTCAGATACTACAATTGTAACAGGGTCATCCCTTAGAGATGAAGGGTGAGCTTCTTCCTCCAGAGGGGCCTTCAAACATGAGACTGGAGAGAATGGTTGATCTTGCCGAGAAGCCCTTGCTGGGTCCTGGGGAGGGTTAGCTTTCTCTTTTGATTGCGCTAGAAAGGTGAGATCCCGGAGAGGGGAGGATCTTAAGGGACTCTCTCTCTCTAGTGGGATAAGAGAGCAAGATGGTAACATATTTGTCATACTAGGCTGTTCTTTCTGGGGGAGCCACTCACTAATTTCCCCCTCTTCCAAGTCTCGGTCCCTAAGAGAAGGGTCACCTACAGGGGGGTTGATAGAAGATAGTGGTTGGAGAGGAGAGCATAAGGTCTTAATAGGGGATCTCTGATGACACAGATCCATGGTAGGGTGATTAGTGCTAATATTATTAAAACCCTCAATGGAGAAACCCCCTCCTTCCACAAATCTGATTGGAGCAATTCTAGACTTGGGAAATGATTTAGGGAAAGAATTTTTAAAGGGGGTCTTCCTTGGCAAATTAACTTCGAAAGGACCATTATAGAAGGGTAATTCAAGGGGTAGACAGAGATTATCACATTTTAGTGTTACAGGTTCTATAGTTTTAATATTAATATCCATGTTAACAATCAAAAGATGGTTAAAGAAGCTTAGGGCTGATTTTTGAACTTCTACAAATTTACCTATTTTGTTCCCTAAAATTCTCAGAAAATAATTGTTTCATAATTCTACAGGAAATTTTTTGAGTGAAATAGCTCTATTGACCATACATGAATTTAGTTGAGAAGGATGAAAGAGGGTTTGGCATCCCTAGCAATCAAACCCTAAACCCATGAACTTTGATAGGCCCTCATTTAGCAGGGAATTTTTTAAATTTTGATTACCGCATTCAATCGCTAAGAAATGATCAGGAAGGATGTCAACTTTTACCTGGTTATTGAGAGAAGACACCACCCAATTAGCTATTTGCTCAATCAGGATCCCCCATCCTTTCCATCATGCAAAAAAATTCTATTATTGCAGTGCATTTGATACTTATCCAGTGTTTGGGTATCAATTTCAATGATCATCCCACTAGGTCTAGCTTTTGGTGGTTTGCCCAAGGACTTTCGAGGAAAGAGAATGGAAGCCAGGGGCCTATTTAACTGGTTAGGTTTTATAGAACCCTCCTTCCAGCCAAAGTTGGGATTTCGCATGAGGCAATTTGATTGCCCTATTGCCTTATTATTTGTGCGCCTTACCGCTTGCCAATTTCGATCCTAGCCTTTGAGTGAAGGAGGGGGAGCCCTAGCCACATCAACTAGAGAATACTTTGTTTTTGCAAAGAAGGCTTCTTGCTCAAAGGTTCAAGCTTTTACCCTGCTAAGTTCATCTGATCCAGTGTGACTTGCCAGAACAGGGAACCGATTTCCATAACCTTGGTGAATACCACATAGTGGATAAGAATACTCGCAAAGAAATGACGATGTCTAGAATCTACTTTTCGCATGCAGAGCCATGGCGAAAAAAAAATCAACATAGAATAATTTTAACTCATATTAAATAATTAATTAAGCAAACATGAATACGCTTTTAAATTAAACTAATAGAGTTAACCAAATCATTTATAATATTAGACTAATAAATTCATTTTATATTAAAGTGAAATTTAAATCCTCTTAGATATTTAAATTTCAACTATAAAATATTTGGCCAACGATGACCTCATAGGTTAAAACTTTACATAATACATTTAATAAACTCCATTAATATATTCCCCAAAAGAATTTTAACCCAACATCCATATTTAAATATATATGTAAATTAGCATATATATATATATGTGTGTGTGTGTGTGTGTGTGTGTGTGTGTGTGTGTGTGTGTGTGTGTGTGTGTGTGTGTGTGTGTGTGTGTGTGTGTGTGTGTGTGAGGGAAAAAGCGAGACTAGGTTATCATGCCCTAATCCTACCTTTTGACACACATTATGGAATACGAAAGAGCCTAGAGCTATAACACAATTGGCTACTTCTTTTTGTGAAAGAGAGAGCCATGGGCTACCTATTAGGGTTTCTATTCTTTTTTTGTAATTGAAAGGTAAGATTATGCAAGTTCAATTCCTAACCCTAAAATGCAAGTATGAGCTAACAACAAGATTGCAGAATTGAACTTAAACAATGGAAAGCTGTAAACAAAAGGATAAAACAAGAATGCAGATGTGTACCCAGAGTCAAAGTTTGACTGAAAATGTTCAGGATGGGGGCACGGGCACCACTGTCCTGATTCTGTCCCGGAACTGCACCTGAAACTACTGTTTTGCACTCTGGAAAACTGTCTGAAATGCTGTCTGTCAGGAGGACCAGGGTGCCCAGCGCCTCTATCCCAGGGACCAGGGCGCCCAGTGCCCCTGTCCTGGTAGGACCAGGGTGCCCCACGCCCCTGTCCTAGTATTCTGCTCTGCAATTTGATGTGGGGTGCTGTCTCGACCTGCTTTTTTCGGATCCGCAACCTGCGGCATCGTCCGAGTCTCGAAACCTGCACTTATATCTAAAAAAGGTGTTTGGGCGGCTATATAGGGTTTTGCCTTAGTCAAACCCCCACTTCGGTGATTTCCACCTCCACGAATAGCCAAGTTGTATTGTAAAAGTAATGTGTGTGCAGACGTTGTGTGTGTGCAAGATCTAAAATGCAAGTAAGAAAACTAGAGCAACCTAGAAAGTAAACCCTAATTGCTTGTTAATGATAATGTAAATGCTCTAAATCAAGATGCAAAGTGATCAAAAGCATGAATAAATGAGATATTGAAGCTTATGCAAAGACATGAAAACAACATGAAATCATACCCAACCCTCAAGGGAGGAGTACAAGCCAATCTTCAGTCGGTAATCTCCTATTGTTCTTCAATGTCTTCCAAGCCCTAAATGGATGAATGGAATTGTTAAATGCTTGATAGAGGGATGTTAAATGTTGTTGAAGTCTTCATAGATCTACTCTTTCACTGCATATGAGGTTCCTGAAAACAAAATTCGGATCCTTTCAAATGAAGAAAGAGAGCTCTTATGTATGAAACCCTAGGTCTCAATTTCAATTTTTGGCTGACCTAGAGATTGAATATCCTGCTAATTTCTTGGGGTTAAGCTTTATTTTATGATTGGATCACGCTCCTAAAATTTTGGGAAAAATGTCCGGGACCATGTGCACTCCGGGTGCCACGGTCCCGACAACTTTTCACCAAATTTTCAGGGCCGTCAGATATGATGATTTTAGAGAGAATCCCGAAGTTACAGGTAATTTCGAGATGTTTTGACCCCCGAAATCAAGCCCCCAAGCGTAGAATAGGGCCTAATTAGGGTTTTTGATTAAGTAGTGTATTGGAAGAATAAAATGAAAGGGGCACGCTTTAATGAAAGGGCCCGACTTTATGATGTGGAAAATGATGAAATAGAACCTTTAGACCTAATTAATTTGATTAATTAAGTGCTAAAGGGGAAATGTAATGTAAAATGCAACTGTGCCAAGGCGGGTGCTAAACTAGGTGTTAAATTGTACTGCTTTAGCAAGTGCGTACAATTTATGACGTTACATTTAGCCCCCACTTTAGCGGTCATATGAGTACTACGTGCATATGCAAGCTAAAGTACAGAAAGTAAACATCATTTGAAAAAGGATATATCCATAAGTTGTCGGACGAAGCCCCCAGCGGTATCTGCAGTACATAGTTAGGAACCGCACCCTACAAAACACACGTTAGATCACAAAATCACCTAATGCTTACTAAGGAAGGTGATGAAATTTGCGAGTAGCTATATGCCCCCCCCTGTTTCGACTTGCTTATTAGGGAGGTGAAACAGGGTAGCATGTTTACTTACGACAAATTGTGTAAGAGAGTATTGATGAGGGATGTTCACTGAAAAGGCTTCATCAGAGCACTTTTTGGAACATCCCAAGAGTAGGGGAGCGAAAATACGATTCCTATGCAACAAACGGTTCAAAAATCGCATCTCCCAAACTCAAGTTATGATGAAATGAGTGATAGAGGAAAATTAGGGTTTTGAAAGTAAATGTAAAAGAATGAAAGTATATACCTTTGAAAGTGACATTTGCATTTGTCACTTTGTTGATTCTGAGTATTGTTCATTGCAGCGGAGCCCACATAGCCATCATCATGCCTTCATGACGATCGGAGCGTCCCATGAGGATTGAGATCATGCGACAGGCCGTGATCGACGATGATCCACTGGACGAGGTGAGTTGACTGAACGTTGACTTTTGATTTTCTGCATTTGACTTTTTGTGATCGTTTGCGGGCCCTAGAACCCGACCATGGGTCCCACACAGGGCACCATGGTCCCTTTAGGGCGCCATGGTCCCTTGAGGGTGCCATGGTCCCTTCAGGGTGCCATGGTCCCTGACAAGGCACCATGGCCCCAATCAAGACTTGGCGAGAGATGCCAAGGTTAGCATACGATGTTCGACAGTTTTGCATGAATGATTTTTGATGATTGAGTACTGATTATAGTTATGTTTTTGTGATGCAGGGTCTCTCATACATGAGAGAGCACACGGCAGGGCAGATTCTTTGTAGTTTGCGTGATCAGATTCCCCGACTTACTCAGGCAGAGAGAGACACATTGTCGATAGTAGGTTTGTGGTCTATGATTTTTTATGCCGGCCATCCGATTTTATCCCGCGATGCTGATGGCACTCATGGAGCGATGGGATCCTGACACATGCACATTCCAGCTTCCAGTAGGAGAGATGACAGTGACACTTGAGGATGTGTACCGCATTCTTCACCTACCGATCAAAGGAGCTACCGTGACATATGCGACCGATCGGTCAGTAGAGGATCATCAGAGGGAGCAGGTATATTGCATAGAGAGAGTCATGCCAAGTGAGAGGAGAGGTCATATCATGGTCAGCTGGCTCTTACATCCTACAAGAGAGGTGCCCCTCATGAGACGTCTTATGATAGCCATCATTGCACTAGCTGTCTGCCCTAATGGGCGAGGTACACACATGCATGGGGGTCTCATGTGGTGCATCAAGGCTATGGAGAGACATAGGAGAGTATATGCCTGGGCTCAGAGTATGCTTGCACATCTCTATCACGACCTCGAGGAGCATGTTTTCGGACAGGGTTGCAGATTGATGACATGCACACTTCTGCAGGTGTGGATATTTGAGCACTTTACATGCACCAGGCCTGTCGGCTATCCGATGAGTATGGCTAGCGAGCGACCTAGGGTATTTGCTTATCCACTTACCAGCGAGTGGAGATTTGGAGATCTATTGTATTGGAGAGTGATAGTTGACAGATTGATAGCCGAGGTGACTATGTGGAGACCATATCTGCGAATGCATAGATGGGACGAGATGGAGAGATAGTTAGCATGCCTACAGAGGAACCACCTACTGAGAGGATGATATCCACACATCATAGTCCCATTCTACTTTGACCGAGTATGGAGGTAGTTCGGGCTAGAGCAGTGTGTCCCAGCCGATGTGCCCATCTATACTCGACACTCACGAGTCCTTCCCAGACCCAGAGTAGTAGCGAGACCGACGATAGACGATATCGAGATCACAGATATAGAGGGGTCCGATCAGGATGTGGTCACTGATTATGCTGCAGACCCTGGGGCACAGTGCAGGTATCATTCCTGGTTTATGAGATCATACCCAGGGCCTATCTTTCCACCAGATCACCCGACAGGCCATCCAGGTCCATGGAGGCATGGAGATTGAGATGAGGATCAGGGATCCAGATCGGAGGAGCCAGAGGAGGGAGAGGGTCATGAGGAGGTAGGAGGTCCTGATCCGCCTATAGGAGATCAGCCTAGTGCCAAGGAGGAGGAGGATGAGGATGACAACGAGGAGGAGAGAGATGATGATGAGGAGAATGAGGATGCAGATGAGGATAGAGATGATGAGGAGGAGTCAGATGCAGCTCCTCACCATTCAGGGGATGATACCGTAGCCTTAGATCCTCTCGTTATTCCCCAAAAGGGGGAACATGAGGTGCTACAGAGACCTGCACCTATCGCGTACAGATCGTTCGAACGTGGGGAGCCTAGTAGTTCCCAGTCACAGATGCTACCATATCATGATCCCTACTAGCGTGAGGGAGATCTAGGTATAGTAGGTTTATATTGATTGATTGATGTTTTGATGATATAAAATGGTACTAACACAAAATCTGTTCTACTGCTATAGCTAATGTGCAGGAGTGGCGCTCCTTGATCCAGCAAGCAGTGACAGATATCTCCACGACAATGCAGATCCCTAGTTCCTCACATGTTGCTTATAGACCTCAAGGGAACACGGGTCGGCATGATGATTTGTTTTCCCCATTTTGAGTACAGGTAGAGATATGGAGGGAGAGAGAGCGGGCTCTATCAGAGGACCTTCAGCGAGCACAGCGTGATCTAGCAGCAGCTCAGGCCGAGGCTACCTCATATCGTGCTATCCTTATGGATAGGGATCATAGGAGTTCCTCTCAGAGCCATTCACGATCTATATCACAGTATACCCCCATGGGTCCACCTGCACAGCCGGATCAGGAGGGAGCATCTAGTCGTCACTCTCCAACCACCAGCCCTAGGGATAGGAGATGATCTTATGATGTAGGGTAGGTCACATTTTGGATGTGTAGGGACCTACCTTTGTATATTGATCCACATATATATATATATACATGCTTCTTTGTTTCAAACGTGTTATCTTTAATGCCTAAACAATGTGTATTGTGATTAAAGATAATACATTTGGTAGATGTACATGTATGTTCTGAATTTAATTTCCATGTGATTGATTTCTCAATGCTCCATGATTAAATTGATACATGTGTGACTTAATTAAAATATTTGATCAAGTACTATATTGATGATAAGGAAGAAAGTATGTATTAAGCCTACGAATCATATAACCAATGTGATTTAATTTGAATTTAAACACAACATGACATGATTCAACTTAACACATAAAAACATTATATAATATGTCAACATAATGAAAATGTAAATCTTTTGTAATTTACATAAATGAATTCAAGACAAACCATAAAGTAAAGACACATGCTTGTCAGGAATGAAGCAATATAGATTAAACAAAACATCATTTAATTCTATTTGCTCTAATCAAAGATATGTTAACATGTTATCCAATTTTGAAGAAGTGAGAAAGGAAATAGATAAATGATAAGGAATGAGGCATTAAGCATAGTATCTTCGCAAGTGCATAGCGTTTATAGGGTCTTTAAGAGGCATACCGTCTACATCCGCTATTTTGTAAGCACTTGATCCATAATCTTCAATAACGATATACGGTCCAAGCCAATTAGAACTGAATTTTCCCTTTTCTTCAGGTAAGGCATTCACATTGCGTTGATTCTCATAGAGCACTAAGTCACCCACTGAGAAGGAACGTTGAATAACCTTATCATTATAGTTTCATTGTAGAGTTTTGTGATACGCTTGAATATGCTCAAGAGCATTTATACGCTGTTCATCAAGCATCTCAAGCTGTTGAAGTCTTTGTTCTCTATAGGAGTCATCATCTATTATACCTTTGAGAGAAAATCTAAGTGATGGAATCTCTAATTCTAAAGGCATAATAGCATCAGCACCATAAACAAGATTATAAGCAGTAGTTCCCGTGGCAATTCATATGCTCGTTCGGTAGGCCCAAAGAGCATAGATTAGCTGAGTACTCCAATCCTTACCATGCTTATTCACGGTTTTGCGAAGAATTTGTTCGATTATTTTATTGGATGATTCAGCTTGACCATTTGATTGAGGATAGTATGGTGTAGAAAATCGATGTTTGATATGATATTTCTCGAGGAATTGCTTCACGTCTTTATTCTTAAATGATGTCCCATTATCAGAGATTATAGTGGAAGGTATCCCAAATCAAGAAATAATGTTTTCTAGAAGAAATTGACAAATCACTTCAGCTATAGTGGAGCGAAGAGGAATAGCTTCTACCCACTTTGTAAAGTAATCTGTTGCGGTTATAATGAAAACATGTCCTTGAGATGAAGGAGGAGAGATTTTACCGATGAGATCCAACCCCCATGCAGAGAAAGGCCAAGAAGCTACCTGAGAACGGAGTTCTTGGGCAGGACCATGAATCAAATTATTGTGTTGTTGGCATTGGTGACATTTCTTAACAAATGAAAAAGAATCCTGCTGCATAGTTTGCCAATAATATCCCATACGAAGTAATCTTTGAACCAAGGATTTACCTCCAAAATGCCCCCCACAGGCACCTAAATGTGCCTCTTCAAGAGCAATAGGGATTTCTGATTTGTTAAGACAGCAAAGGAGAAGACCGTTATAACCCCTTCGGTAAAGAACATTAGAAAGAATGATATACCTAGCAGATAACTTGCGAACTCTAGCCCTGGTGTTCCTATTGGCGGAATCAGGAAAGGTACCATCAGTCAAGTATCTTACGATATGCGAGTACCATTCATGTGAGTCTATGAAGTCGCAACATGTCACCAGGCTGGAATCATCTACAATAGCTGGTGAAATGAGGTTGTGAATAACGAATTTAAGATCAACCATGGGGTCCTCTAAAGATACAAGAGAAGCCACACATGCCATTGCGTCTGCATGTCAATTATCTTTTCGAGGAATAGGTTCCATGGTGTAAGAATCAAATTTTTGTAACAAAGAGATAGCAAGGTCTTTATACTGTGATAATTTATCTTGTTTTGCTTGATATAGTCCTATTACTTGTCTTATAATTAGTTGAGAATCTCCAAAAATATGTATGTGTTTTATATTCAAAGCCAAGGCTGCCTTTATTCCTGCTAGAAGAGCCTCATACTCAGCAATGTTATTGGTACATAAGAAATTGAGACGGTAAGATAAGGGAATAGACTTTTTTGTAGGAGAAATCAGAACAACACCTGCCCCTGATCCCGTACGACACTTAGAGCCATCAAAGTATAACTCCCAAGTTTCATCTTTCTCTGTACAAAAAATGAAGTCGTCAGGAAAAGACTCAGGGTTAGGGAAGGAGAAAGGTGAAGGGGCCTTAGCTAGGTGATCGGTCAACACTTGCCCTTTGATTACTCTTTGTGAAACAAATTTAAGGTCAAATTCAGTTAACATCATAGCCCACTTAGCTAGGCATCCTGATAAATCAGTTTTAGAGAAAAGATGCTTCAACGGATCAAATTTTACCATGACGTGGACTTCTGAATTTAAGAGATAATGTCTCAATTTCTAAGTCGCAAACACTAAGGCCAAGCATTGTCTTTCTATCGTAGAATATCGGGTCTCATAATCGAGTAAGGTATGACTTATATAATAAACCAGACGCTCCTTACTGTCTTTATCATGTTGTGCCAATAATGCTGCAAGAGCATGAGAGGAAGTAGCTGTATAAAGAAGGAAGGGTTGAGAAGGTTCGGCCGGTCGAAGGATAGGAGGATTAGCTAGATACACTTTTAAATCTTCAAATGCTTGCTGACAATCCTCATTCCATTGAAAAGTGATATTCTTTTTGAGAAGTTGAGTGAAAGGAAAAGTACAATCTGCAAGTTGAGATACAAACCTGCGAATAGCTTGAATTTTTCCTTGTAAGATTTTGAGTTGAGACACATTTCTAGGAGGTGGCATGTTGACAATAGCATCTATTTTCTTAGTATCCACCTCAATCCCACGATGCGAAACTATGAATCCTAATAGTTTTCCACTATCCACACCAAAAACACATTTTCGGGGATTCAAGCACATGTGATATTTATGAATCCTTTCAAAGATTTGACGAAGGATCTTAATATGATCTATACGAAGAATGGATTTGGCTAAAACATCATCAACATAGTCTTCTAGAATCTTATGCATGTAATTGTGAAAGATAAGGGTCATTGCTCGTTGTTAAGTTGCACCAGCATTTTTAAGTCCAAAAGGCATCATTATCCAACAAAACGTACCCCAAGGAGTGGTGAAAGTAGTTTTGAATTGATCTTGAGGGTTAATGAAAATTTGATTGTATCCTGAAAAACCATCCATGAAGGATAATAAGGCATGTCCTGCCGTAGAATCAATTATCATGTCAATGTTCGGAAGAGGGAAATCATCTTTTAAAGAAGCCTTATTTAAATCTTGGAAATCGGTACACATTCTTATTTTATTATCCAGTTTAGCCACAGCGACAATATTTGAAATCCATGGGGAATAATCAATAGGGCGGATAAATCCAGCCTCCAATAACTTTTCAATCTCAGCCTTAACAAGCAAAGCCACCTTAGGATTCATTTTTTGAATCTTTTGTTTCACGGGCTTAGCATCAGGGACTAAGACAATATTATGAGTAACAATCTTAGGATCTATACCAGGCATGTCAGAGTATGTCCAAGCAAAGATCTCGGGGAATTCATGCAATAAATATTCATATTGTTTTTGTTCCTCTTCATCCAAACATTTTCCAATTTTAATAACTTTTTCTTCATTGCAAGGATCCATCTTAACATTAGTGGTGTCACTTATGAGAAGATTACTTTGTTGAGGAGTATCCTTTAGCTAAGGGAATTCTTTCACAATCTCATCGTTATCCGTCTCTTTTCCAAAATAGGCTTTAGTGTTCAAACAATAAGGGAGTCCCCTATTGTGATGATAACGAGGAAGAGTATCATATGCTCCTAAAAAATCAGCTAAAGCATCATCGGTAGGGAAAACATCAAAAGCACAAGCACACGAAGGATCCTCATCAATGTACTCGGGGTATTGCATTGATAGAGATGTAGAAATAGTATTAACACTAATACATGGTCTTCTAGAAGCTTTAGTGCACTTACAGGGATTATAGCCAAGTCCAAAGGCATAATTGTGAAGATCATTCTCTAGAGGAACCTTTATCCCTTGTTCGTGAGCGCCACAACCATTTCCATGATACCCATGCTTAGCAAAAATGCGAAAACCATGACCATAACGATCAGCCATTTCAGAAAGAGAAGGTGGTTTTTCATAAGACAAAGAATCAAACCCTTCAGAATTGGAAGTGCGGGGAGAAGAAGTTTGAGAAGCGGCCACGAAGTTATTACTCATAGGTTCAGGTAGTGTTGATTGATTTTTAGCTTCTTCCTTCTTTTCAGCTTTAAGCTCTCTAGAAGGAACCATATATTCACCTACAAAGGTAGGATTAAAATCAAGGGATCCCCAATCGTCGTCTGCGAGAACCTTCTCAGGATCAAAATCCTTCTTATGTGTAGTTTCAAGTCGAGAAGAGTCTTCTTCAGGAGCTCCAGACTCATCCAAATAATTTTGATCATCAGAGAGTGAGGATTCACCGATAGGTATCTTGTTTAAAGAGTCACCACTAGACGAGGGTGGCTTAGAGGCACCCCCTTTGGAAGTAGATGTTTGCAAACAAGCTTGAAAATTGGTATCACCTATCAAGGTATATGTCTTATTGTTGTACATAAACTTAACTTGTCTGTGCAATGTAGAGGGGACAGCTTGCATACTGTGAATCCAAGGTCTCCCTAATAACAAGTTGTATGTTAGATTTCCCGACATAACATGGATAGGAGTAGGCAAAGTAACAGGCCCCACTATGATGGGTAAGGTGATAGTACCTAATGAAGTTTTAGCCACATTATCAAAGCCTCGAATAGGATGAGAGTCCGGCTCAATTAGAGATGTATCCACATTCATCTTATGCAAAAGATTAATGCTACACACATTAAGACCAGAGCCATTATCTACTAGTGTTTGTCTTATAGCAGTGTCTTTCATGATAACCACAATCATCAAGGGATCATATTGATGTTGGATTTCACTAGTAGGCAACTCATCTTGGGTAAACACAATTTGAGCTTTAGGATTCATCACAGAGTTAACCAAAGATGCTATATTACTAGATGTATTCAGTGGAGGAACATTCAAATCTTTCAAGGCATCTTGTAACATTCCATGATGAGTGGAAGAAGTTTGAATCAAATCCCAAAGGGATATCTTAGGAGGGGTAACTTTAAGTTGTTCTATGAGATCATATTCCTTACTAAGAACTTGTGAAATACGTGGAGCTTGCGGAAGAATTGGTTGAGGATTTGAAAGAGAAACTGGAATAATAGGAGGAGGACTAGGCTGCCTATTATTTCTGGTATGATAAGTATGGGCAACCGCATGATAACTCTCTCTAGTTATTTGCTTGGCATAACTATAAGGACTTATAGGTTTTCTTCCTTGCACAGTGATGATTGGTTTATTCAGAGTACGAAAGGAATCATGATCATACCCTCCTTGGACAGTAAGGAGAGGTGATTTAGGAACTTGAAAGGTGGGAGAAGGATAAGCACCTTGGACTTCAAAGAGAGGCTTTTTATGCTCATTCAAGTTTATCATGTTAACCAATTTAGAGGTTTTTTTTTTTTTTAGAGATTTCAATAAAGCCACAAAGTCATCAAGAGCTTCATCCAACAAAGCATGATCATATCTATTAAAAGGTTTATCTTTTGATTCAAAAGGAGACATCTCCTCATAGAGGGGATTGTTGAAAACAACCATGTTACTAGATTTAGTGGAAGAGTTGATAGGAATGTACCCTTGAGAGGACTCATTCAACTTATCTTTCTCATCACAACGAAATGGCATAGTAACAAGGTTTATGAGTTTTTGGTAAAATGAAGGTTTGGCATCTTTAGGGTTCAAAAACTCATCTAAAGCTTCATCTAATTCATCTTGGCTATACTCATAATAATCATCATAAGCATGAACATTTTGCAAATAAAAGTTGGACATTTTGAAATAAAAATTGCATGAAATTTAAACACACAATGCAAAGAAACACACTCTTTTTTTTTTTTTCTTTTTAATAAAAATGAAATGAAAACACACTAGATCTAGATCTAGATCTAACAAATGCAATGCAAGAAGAAACAATGATAGATTCACGTTGGGTTCACCAAAATGTGTGAGGGAAAAAGTGACACTAGGTTATCATGCCCTAATCCTACCTTTTGACACACATTACGGAATACGAAAGAGCCTAGAGGTATCACACAATTGGCTACTTCTTTTTGTGAAAGAGAGAGCCACGGGCTACCTATTAGGGTTTCTATTCCTTTGTTGTAATTGAAAGCTAAGATTATGCAAGTTCAATTCCTAACCCTAAAATGCAAGTATGAGCTAACAACAAGATTGCATAATTGAACTTAAAGAATGTAGATGCGTACCCAGAGTCAAAGTTTGACTGAAAATGTTCGGGACGGGGGCGCGGGCGCCACTGTCCTGATTCTGTCCCGGAACTGCACCTAAAACTGTTGTTTTGCACTCTAGAAAACTGTCTGAAATGCTATCTGTCAGGAGAACCAGGGCGCCCAGCGCCTCTGTCCCAGGGACTAGGGCGCCCAGCGCCCCTGTCCTGGCAGGACCAGGGTGCCCCA
Organism: Cryptomeria japonica; assembly: GCF_030272615.1. Taxonomy (NCBI): domain Eukaryota; kingdom Viridiplantae; phylum Streptophyta; class Pinopsida; order Cupressales; family Cupressaceae; genus Cryptomeria; species Cryptomeria japonica. Next base: position 511,794,598 of record NC_081409.1, read on the forward strand.
CGCCCCTGTCCTGGTATTCTGCTCTGCAATTTGATGTGGGGTGTTGTCTCGACTTTCTTTTTTTGGATCTGCAACCTGCGGCGTTGTCCGAGTCTCGAAACCTGCACTTATATCTGAAAAAGGTGTTTGGGCGGCTATATAGGGTTTTGCCTTAGTCAAACCCCCGCTTCGGTGATTTCCACCTCCATGAATAGCCAAGTTGTATTGTAAAAGTAATGTGTGTGCAGACCTTATGTGTGTGCAAGATCTAAAATGCAAGTAAGCAAACTAGAGCAACCTAGAAAGTAAACCCTAATTGCTTGTTAATGATAATGTAAATGCTTTAAATCAAGATGCAAAGTGATCTAAAGCATGAATAAATGAGATATTGAAGCTTATGCAAAGACATGAAAACAACATGAAATCATACCCAACCCTCAAGGGAGGAGTACAAGCCAATCTTCAGTCGGTAATCTCCTATTGTTCTTCAATGTCTTCCAAGCCCTAAATGGATGAATGGAATTGTTAAATGCTTGATAGAGGGATGTTGAATGTTGTTGAAGTCTTCACAGATCTGCTCTTTCGCTGCATATGAGGTTCCTGTAAACAAAATTCGGATCCTTTCAAATGAAGAAAGAGAGCTCTTATGTATGAAACCCTAGGTCTCAATTCCAATTTTTGGTCGACCTAGAGATTGAATATCCCACCAATTTCTTGGGGTTAAGCTTTATTTTATGATTGGATCGCGCTCCTAAAATTTTGGGAAAAATGTCCGGGACCGTGTGCACTCCGGGCGCCACGGTCCCGACAACTTTTCACCAAATTTTCAAGGCCGTCAGATATGATGATTTTAGAGAGAATCCCAAAGTTACAGGTGATTTCAAGATGTTTTGACCCCCGAAATCAAGCCCCCAAGCTCAGAATAGGGCCTAATTAGGGTTTTTGATTAAGTAGTGTATTGGAAGAATAAAATGAAAGGGGCACGCTTTAATGAAAGGGCCCGACTTTATGATGTGGAAAATGATGAAATAGAACCTTTAGACCTAATTAATTTGATTAATTAAGTGCTAAAGGGGAAATGTAATGTAAAATGCAACTGCGCCAAGGTGGGTGCTAAACTAGGTGTTAAATTGTACTGCTTTAGCAAGTGCGTACAATTTATGACGTTACAATATGTGTATACTTACTCATATTTTTCTAAATGAAGTCTATATTAAAAAACTAATTTTACGCTAGTCAATATTAAGGATTAATTAATTCTACATATTGGCTATAGACAAATGGGGGAGATTCTTTTTCAAATATTAAAAAGAGTTCCCCCTCCTTTCAATTTATTATTATTTTACTACAAACCCTATCTAGGGTTGATTTATTCTTCTTTATACACTAACCCTATTCTTTTCATTTCTTTATTTTCAAGCTAACCCTAACCTGAAATTGGGTTAGGGTTGCTTGTTTATCTCTTTCTTTCTTTTTTTTTCTATGTGTGTGTGTGTGTGCAGATGACGGGGGTCAAACCAAGACAATGACATGGGTGAAGGGAGGCCAAAGGGGGCGACCATGGTGCAGATCGGAGGGGCACTTGGGCACCACTATGGTTACCCACAGTGGTGGCTATGTGTCGCTCACTATGGATACCCATAGTGGCAGCCCCGTGCCGCCCACTGTGGTTGCCCATAGTGGCAGCCCCATGTCGTCCACTGTGGTTAGCCATAGTGGTGGCCTCGTGCCGTCCATTGTGGTTACCCATATTGGTGGCCCCATGTCGCGCACTGTGGTTACCCATAGTGGCGGCCCCATGCTGTCCACTATGGTTACCCATAGTGGCGGCCCTATGCCGCCCACTGTGGTCAACCATAGTAGTGACAACCGCCCACTGTGTTTATCCACGGTTGCTGGCTAGGTCATTACATTTTTATTTGTTTTTATTTTTATTTTCCTGTTTTATTTTTAACATTAATATATATATAATATATATATATATTATATATATATATATATAATATATATATATTATATATATATATATATAATATATATATATTATATATATAATATATATATATATTATATATATATATATGTATATTATATATATATATATCCCTAGTTTTAACAACAAGCATTATAATCTAAATTTTTTTTTTGCAAACTGTTTTATTTACAAATAGAAAACATTAAAAATATTTTAAATATGTGTGTGTGTGTGTGTGTGTGTGTGTGTGTGTGTGAATACATTATTAACTGTGAGGGCAAACATAACTCTAGTAAGAACCAGTAATCGAAATAAAATGACAGTATTTCATTTCCAGAATATAATGTATATGGGATCTCTTTTTTTTTGAATTAGATGCAGCACATGTTCTATATAGTATTTCTTATAGCAGCATGATAGATTGAAGCAAAACAAATGATTTTACTTTTTTTTTAATATTTAACCTGCATGTATATATATATATACATACATATATATATATATATATACATATATATATATATATATATATATACATACATATATATATATATATACATACATATATACATATATACATATTATATATATATATGTATGTATATATATATATATGTATGTATATATATATTTATATATGTATGTATATATATATATATATAAATCTATAAATATATATGTATTTTCATCCTACAATCTGCATTTTAATTTTCTGTACACTTAACTCAAGAAATAGGTATAAATAACAGGAATAAACTTATTTAATCGCTACACTAATTCTTTCTCTTTATTTTGATAGATAAATAAATAAAACTAGTAGGATCAATATTTTAAGCAGGATTAAAACTAACACATAAAAGTATCATCCATATATTTGCTTCAAAACTATAGACATAAATAGCTTTTTTCCTATTTATATTTTTTACTGCATTTCTAACACTTATATTTGTAGAATAATAAAAGAAAACTGAATGGAACAACTTAGATATACAACTATTTATTTCCTTTCCATTTCCAACTTGCATACACTTTATTAACAATTAAAAAATAGAAAACATATTTCCTTCCATTTCTTTTTTTTTGCAATGAATAATTACAAAGAAATAACTCAAATATCTATAGGGAAATAACTCAAGTTTTATTCTTTCTTTCCAAGATCAAAATCTAATAAAAAGAATACATCTTGTTTCATGATAAAACTTAGTCAAATAAATACTTTTAATACATCATGGTATTTCTTTTACAAATAGGTAGGTACAAAAACTAGCCTCTCATTTCTACTAAATGAGGGCTTCCCAAATACATTTATTTTCTCAATACAAATAAAGATAGGATCCACTCAAATATTTTCCTTCCAATCTTTTCCCAAGCAAAACTGCAATAAAACCATTCGGGTTGTGACTATGGAGGCTCACCTCCCAACCTAGGCTTACAAGAAGCCACCCCCGAGCTAGGAGAACCAAGGCTAGGTGGGAGACACACATTCAAAGAACATACAAGCAAGAAAACACATAATAACATTAACACTCCCATCCCAAGGATGAACTATGTCACTTGTGTGACTTTTCAAGTGGGGTGAATGTGGACCATATACCTAGTGGAGAATTCTGCAAGTAGGAGAACATAATGCCTATCCAAGGCTACAAACTAAACACATCCACAAGTTCCAAAATTGTCCCTACAATTCTTTTTGTCCCCCAAGGCATACAAGCCAACAAACTCCCCTTATGACCCCCATTTCATAAACAAAATACTATGCAACAAGGGTCACATAACCTCTTGTAAAACACTCTCTTCCAAAGAGAGCCTCTACACTCATAGGTTGTCAAACAACTCTTCACCCCAAGGCCACTCTTCCCTCCCAAGGGTGAGTTTGGCCTTGAAAACTCCCAAAACAAAACTTAAAAAAAACACAATAACAAAAGAAAAGAACACATAGGGAAGAAATCAACATCTTCCCAACACACTAAGGTATCAACAATGAAAATAAACTATAACAAGCAATCTTTTCAACAATACAATAACATACATGAGCTAGAAAAATAACCAACCTTAAATCTTCCAAAAGGATGATGAATCTTGGAGAAGAGCTACCCAAATCCACTATCTTTTTCCTTGAAGACTTAGCAAAAAAAAACTCTTCCAAAAACTTACAAAAACTACTCAAGAATCTAAGTCTCCAAAATGGAGAGTGGGTGATCAAAGTTCTCCCTCCCAAACTATTCCCTAAGAAGACACTCTTCAATCTTTCCAACCCACTTGGGAAGGGTGAAGGATGTTCATTGGTTGGTCTTCCTAATACCTTACAAACTCTCTAGCCAAGACATTGTTGGTATTTTGGTATGGTTTTGTCATTGATGTCAACACCTGCTAAATACACCTACTTTGGAGATCCAGCAACATTCATCGACAAATAGTAAACTGTGCAAACAGTTATCGGTATATGGTTAACCGGTAGGATGTAATGTTCATCAGTACCTGCATTGACATGGAAGACACTTGGTAATGTTGAAGACATCATGTGGACACTTTACTTTGAAGTAATAATCATTTGTATATTCTCATTTGCATATTTGCTCTTACTGGCAAATAGGTCCAAGTTATCTAGGGTTACACCGGCAAGTTTATCTTTTCCAGGTCAGCATGGCATGCTATGGAGATGATTTATTATTGTTGCAAATGCATTAAGCTGACATGTTCAATCGGTTATTGCATCGGATATTGTATTGTTTTTAAAATGTTTTTATTGTAATATCTTGTAGAGATGACCTACTAAAATTGGTCTTAGGGTATGGTATAAATGTAAGATCTTATTTGTAAGATCAAGTGTGAAATGCAAAAAAGATTTAAGGAAGGGTATATGCGAGATCAAGCAGAGATATACACAAAGACATCATTTGAAGGTGAAGTTAGGTTTTTGTAGAAGCATATCAGCACTACACCGGTACTGAATCTAGCATATGAAGATGCTATTTTGTGCAGTACATTCTCATTGGATTTAACCATCCAACTATAGTCAGTGTGACTCCCATTTGTGATTGAGCAGTGAGCTCTAGGCTGTTGGCCTTTCTGCATGTGCAGACCCCTCTTTGTACACTTACTATCTGCAGTAGTATCATCTAATTGTGGGTAAGGTTTCCCATCGTGGTTTTTCCCCTTACAGGGTTTCCACGTACAAATACTGGTGTCATGTGTTGTGGATGACTTTATGCTTATGTTTCATGCATTAATTCTTACCAGTATAGCAATTTTTTGTTAACACTATTTACCGGCATACTTAACTGTCTTATTGGTATTAAGCATTAAGTTGGTTAATAAGATTTTAGTTTGAATTTATTTGACAATTGATTCACCCCCCCCCCCCCCCCTCTTAGTTGTCTCTGGGACCTACAGACACCTCAGAAAAGGTAAAAGGAATGGGGAAGAGCAATGTCACTCATGAGGAGGGTTACCTAACCTAGGAAGGCTCCTCTAAAGTTGAAATTCGGCCAACTTGGGAAACTCAAATATTGGGGTGGCTAAACAAGCCCTATTGAGTGCACACATGGATAAATTTGGTCATCATCCATAGGTACATCATATGGCCCACTAAAAATGCCCCTAGCTTGACCCTAGGAGTTAGTTTAACCCCCCAAAAACCGACCCAAAGTTTACCTACGGGTCAACCCTGAGTTGACCTTTCTAATGGCTCCCTATCCAAGACTTTTTTGGGAGCATACTGAGATAATTGAAAAATATGCATTGGTAAAACAAATTTCCTCCAAAGGGACATGTCATTTCCAACTCATCCTACAACACATGTCAAGTGACACTACAAAAAGAATTACACATCACTAAAATACACATGGCAAATGCCCCTTTTTGAAATTTATAAATTAAACAATTTCGAAAATAAACACACATCCAAGCATAACATTACAAATTAAAACACATTTACAAATGAGGTGTTGTCTCTCCAAATAGAAAACCCTTGGCTTCACAAACACACATAGGCCTAGGATTGATTCTCCAAATAGTTTCCATGGTCCCATGGAATAATTTTCCTACACATCTCATTTTGCACATTAGTAATTCCAAAAATCATACATAATATTATCATATACAAAGGATACAATTCAGACATCACATACAATTTCATTTATAATAATCAAGTTTCCAATTATCTAATCACATCAACATAAAATATTCTACTAAATGGAATCATCATAATCATCATGGAATTAAATCATTTATAGAGAATGCATCCATAATTTTCTGGCATCAAAACAAAGTACTGCAAATCAAGTAATTGACATAATCATATCAATGTTATCCAAATCATTGGATCATATAAAATCTATGTCCATAATGCATCAAAATGTAGTATCAATAGTAGGTCCAACATGAAAATAACTGAAATTCTATGATGGCTTGGGGTAGGGACTCACACCCTCCCACCATGGTTTTTCCCTTTATCCGTTTTTCCACGTACAAATCTTGGTGTTGTGTGGATGGGTTTATTCTGTGATTATTGTTTATGCTTAATTTGATTAACTATTATTCTGGTAATATTATTTTGGGTTTTGGTAGTGTTGTTTTAAATTGCTAATACTTTCAGTAATCTATGACAACTAATTCACCCCCCCCTCTCAGTTGTCTTCCGATTATCTGAACTGTCTAACAATTGGTATCAGAGATTTGGTCCTCTCTACAGAAAGCTTAACCGCTTGAGGAAGATCCTATGGCGACTAAAAGTTCAAGTTCATCCAGTTCTTCTGGAGCTATCTTTTGAAGGGATATATCAAGGCTTGAAGGAACAAATTATACTATATAGAAGATTCAGATGGAGACTCATCTAAGATGTCTTGGCAAGGAGATTTGGGAGATCACACAGAATGGTGTCACACCCTTTAATCTGAGATCTAGAAATCTACCTTGAGCAAACCTGGACAAGGAGCCTGAGAATGATTGTAGAACAAAAGAAAACCTCTTGTGTGCACTTTGTGATCAAAAAATTATGGGATTAACCAACAAATCATCTAGAAAGGCTATATGGGATAAGTTGCAGACTCTTAATGAAGGTGGCCCTATAGTGAAGATTTCTATACTTGATGGTTATCAGGTGAGATATGAAAACCTGAAGATGGAAGAAGATGAAAGGATTACTGCATTCATGGAAAGGGTAAATGAGATTGTTATGGGAATTCAATGTTGTGGTGGAACTCTGAGTGAAGATGAGATTGTTTCTAAACTTCTGAGAGCCCTACCACTAGCTTAAAAAATGAAGGCTACTGCTATTGATGAGTTGAGAACTATGGCTAATACATCTTTCAACAGAGATACTTTGGTTGGGAAACTAACTGCTTTTGAGCTTGAGGAATTTGGACCTTCTGGAGCTGTGAAGACTGAACTTTCTTTTCATACATCTACATCTACAAATGGTAAGCAAGACTAGAGAGCTTTATATGAAAAATAATTAGAAGATATGAAGAGAGAAGATGATGAGTTTGAGTAACTTGAAGAACTATTTGCTAGAAGAGCACCGAAGGGACCAATAGGAAGTAAGTATGAAGGAAAAGAACCTTTTAAATGTTTTGCATGTAATAAGATTAGTTATTTTGCATCTATATGTCCTAAAAGGAATTAAAGATTTGAAGAAATAGTTAAAATATAATTTAAGCCTAACCCTGGATATCAAAACAAGTATAGATTCAAGAAAAATAGAGAAAAATCATGCTACATAGTGGATGAGGAAGACATTACTGATTTAGATGATGAACTGGCAGAAGACTCTACTAGTGGATCTGACAATGGGAAGGAATGGGTATTCTTGGCTATCAAGGAAGATGATCCATCATTGGAAGAGAATTACTTTCTGCTAAAATTGAGGATAAGGATGAATGGATAATTGGAGTGGTTGTTCACATCATATGACTGGAGATAAAGGGAAATTTCTATCTTTACAAGAATTTGATGGTGGACTAGTTAGATTTGGAGATGAAAATGCATGTATGATAAAGGGAAAAGGAACTATATCATTATATGGAAAGAACAATACTGACAATGTTTATTATGTTGAAGGTTTGAAGCATAATCTTTTGAGTGTAGGACAATTGGTAAATAAGGGATTTCAATTACAGTTCAAGGATGGAAAATGCAAAATCATTAACATATTTGGCTTAGAGATTACAATCGGTACATAGATAAAAGGTAACATATTTCATTTGAACTCTAAGAAGATATGTTTGATTACAAAAATTTATGAGAGTTGGTTATGGCATAAAAGGTTGTTTCATGTGAATTTTGATTTCATTGTAAAGATCAGTTCAACTAAGGCTGTTAGAGATATACCTAAGATTATGAAGCCCTATAATCTGGTATGTAACGAATGTCAAATGGGTAAACAAGTCAGAACCTCTTTTAGGAGTATACAAGATAAATAAATTGATGTTCTTGATCTTATTCATACTGATTTATGTGGCCCTACTAGAGTTAAATTTTTTTAGGGTGATAGATATTTCATGCTAATCATTGATGATTATTCTAGAATGATCTGGGTTACTTTTTTGAGAGAAAAATCAAAAGCATTTGAAAAGTTTAAAATTTTTAAGGCTAAAGTGGAAACTGAGACAGGATTGAAGATTAAATGTTTGAGATCAGATCATGGTGGAGAATTCACATCCGGTGAGTTTAATAACTTTTGTGACAAGCATGGTATAAGAAGACAATTTTCTGCTTCCCAAATACCTCAGCAGAATGGAGTTGTGGAAAGGAAAAACATAACTATCTTGGATGCTACTAGAAAAATGATGATGGAAGCTAATCTACCTCATATCTATTGGAGAGAAGCAATTAGTACAATGGTTTATACATTCAATAAAGTACATATCAAAAGAGAAACCCGTAAGACACCTTATGAATTATGGTTTGGAAATACACCTATAGTCAAGTATTTCACAATTTTTGGTAGTAAATGTTATATCAGGAGAGATGATACTATTGCAAAATTTGATCCTATAAGTGATGAAAGCATATTTCTTGGTTATTCTAATGAAAGTAAAGCATATAGATGTTATAACAAGAGTTTGCAGAATATAGCTGAGAGTGCTAATGTCAAAGTAGATGAGCTGAGCAAAAGTCAAATTAGAATTTATGAGAAGGAACCGGTAGTGGAAATGATTATATCTGAACCAGTAGCACCTTTACCGAAACAAAGAGTTGAACTAGTTGAACTTTATAGAGATTTATTCAAAGGGGGAGAGATATTGATATTCAAAGATATATGCAGGTGATTGTTGGTTTTCTTCCATAGGGGGAGAATTGTTTGCAATTTATTCATACTTAGATGTTTTTCACATCTAGTGTTACCATCAATACCAAAGGGGGAGATTGTTGGCCATTTGGTGGAATTGATTATGTGTTCCATTGATGTTTTGTCATTGATGTCAACACTAGCTGTTTGGATGCTTTACTAGCACCTTCTGGTCCTGGTAGGTTAAGTAGTTTTTGGTTAACTTGGATCCGACATGATCTAGTTGACTTCGGTATAATCTGGCGATTGAATTGTCTTGTTCATAATTCTTATACTTGCATTTGGTCAGTTGGTTTTGGTCTAGTAATTGGATGATATACTGCTTGCTATGAAGATTGGTTTCTAGTTTCGGCAAGGGTTTCACTGGTTGGTGTTGGTGCAGCTTCTGATAGAGTTTCATGATGTTGTTGGTGATCATATTCGAGACTTGGCATTTGGAGATCATTATTGAAGCATATGGACCTATACTTGGTCCCGGTTGGATAGGACCTATTGTTCTATTTTCAGGATATCTTATGTGTGGATATTATTTGTTTTGGTCTAAGGCTGACATGGTTTGTAATTATATAATTGGTTTATTGTCTGGTGGCTGACCTGATTGTTTATGGTTGAGGGTTTGTATATAAACAAGATGTAAGATCTCATTGTAGATCATCATGGTTATTGTAAGAGGTCATGGTCAAGGAATGTAATGTGCGAATAATGTAATATCATTCAGGAAAAGGATTTGGTCGATAATTAGAGATCGAATTGGGTTTGTAAGAGGATTTAGTCCTCCGGTATTGAGCTTAACTAGAACTATACTCAGGCATATGAGATGCTATCTTTTGCAGTTCAACACTTCTCTGGATTGTAGTCTGGATTTGTATGTAGTCAGTGAGACTCCTTTTGTGATGAGAAGTGTGCTCTAGGTTGTTGGCCTTCCTACAAGTACAGGTACCTTCATTGTAAATTCACATACTTACTGCATAAGTATTATCTGATTATGGGTAGTCTTCCCACCATGGGTTTTCCCTTTACCAGGTTTTCCATGTACAAATCTTGGTGTTGTGTGGATGGCTTTTATTCTATGATTATTGTTTATTCTTAATTGGATTAACTATTATTCTGGTATTATTATTTTGGGTTTTGGTATTGTTGTTTTAAATTGCTAATACTTTTGGTAATCTATGACAACTGATTCAACCCCCCTCTCAGCTATCTTCCGGTTATCTGAACTTTTTAACATTGCAGTAGTTTTTGCATCACAAAAATTGAGACATTATATGTTGAGTCATAAAGTACAGCTCATTGCACAATTTGATCCACTCAAGTACCTGATAAATAAAGTAGCACTAACTGGAAGACTTGCAAAGTGGTTCATGATACTTAGTGAATTTGACATCGAATATACCAATAGAAAATCCATAAAAGGACAAATCATAGCAAACCAACTTGCAGAAGCACCCTTACAAGATTATCATCCAATCGTGATAGATTTTCTAGATGAATCAGTATTTGCACTATCAGCACAAGAACACTAGAAATTATTCTTTGATGGTTCACATACAAATCATGGAACAGGAGCAAGAATTATGTTCATAACACCTCAAGGAGATTCAATTCCCAAATCATTCATGATTAGCTTCCCTTGCACCAATAACATTGTTGAATATGAAGCCGTGATAGTAGGACTACACACTATACTAAAATGGAAGATCAAGGACCTATAGGTCTTTGGAGACTCGCAACTTATTATTAATCAAGTCAATGATGATTACAATATAAAAGATGATAAGCTACTGTTGGTATTATGGATGTGTTGCATTGGTTTTGTTATTGATGTCAACACTTGTCAACACTTGTGAACACTTATCAGCACTGAAGATCTTTGGTTATGTTCATCGGCATGTTCAGTGACTTATGCACAATCACCGGTATCTGGTTCACCGACAGGTTATATTGTTCACCGGCACTGAGAATGATCTGTTATCATCTGGAGATTACTTGGTTATGTCGAAGACATTGTTTGGACACTTGGTTTTGGTGATTTGGTCTAATCGAGTTTGCATATTTGTTGTTACCGGCAAATAGGTCTAGGTTATGGACCGGCAAGCATTATCTATTCGAGATCGGCACAATGTGTTGTAGAGATGTTTTATTGACTAGTTATTATTGTAAATGCATTGAGCCGACATGATGCATTGCATTTTGATTCATTTGTAATTGATTTAATTGTAATATTCTTAGTGAGCTGACCTACACATTTGGTCTTAGGTTTTGGTATATATGTAAGATCTCATTTGTGAGATTATGAAAAAAAGGTGTGAAAGGGAATGTAATAAGGTATATGTGAATATGAGCAGAGCTATACACACAGACATCATTTGAAGGGGAAAGTGCAAGGTAATGAGTCACAAATTCATGGAAGTCCGCATGTTGGAAAATGTACTCTTATAAACAGGGACCTATTTTCAAAAAATGGGGGCTTGTTTATGCTTCAGGCTCCCGAACAGAAAGGTAACGGGGGTCCGAAGCAAAAAAAAATGGGCCCCCATTTTGTTCTAAAATGGGGGCTCGCTTTTAAACAAAACGGGGGCCCGTTTTGTGGAAGTTGATTCCACAACCCGCCACTTGGCTCAGGATTAGGCCTGGGATAGGCTTGGGATGGCCACACCTAAGACATGGACCTGCAAATTCAAATCTCCATGTATGAAAGCACAAATATGAACTTCAGAAATAGTTTATGCACCTCTAATCAGAGAATTTTTATACGAAATTAAAACCCATTTCAGATTATACTGTCTAGATTCTAAATATGTAAATTTATTTAAAAATTGATTATTTTAACTATTTTTCATTTAATTTATACTAAATCAAGTCCATAAATTTGAAATATTAATTAATTTTGTTAATTCAATAACTTTTTAATTTTAAAGAATTTTGGAAAAAAAATTATATGTCATCAATCTACACAAAATTATTTTGTATTTAAAAAAAAAAAAATCAAAAAATGTTAAGTTTACATCAAATTATGTGGGTCGTACATGTCAAATTTTTAAAAAGATAATTACGGCCATTAAAAAATTAATTTAAAAAAAAATATTAGAAAAAAAAATACAGAAAAATATGCTCATCAAATCTTCAGTGTGTTACAAACCATTTCCCAAAACGGTTTGAGAAAATAATTTTAATTGTGTCAAAAAGTGTGGGTCGTACACATGCATGGTATGGTCCTGAAACAGGCATTTTTAAAACATAGTTTTCATAACTCCATTCAAAAATTTATTTTTTATTATGTGGGTATTAAAATAAATTACATATTTGGAAAGTACACTCAGAGGGCTATCTTTTATATTCCTGACTTTTTCCAAGATTCAATCTCTAAGTGTTTCAAAATTTAAGCTCAAATGAGACAAAATCTGAAAATCAGGGAAAACACTTCCACTTTTTGGCCAAAAAGTGGACTCATCTTCTTGCACTGACCCGAAGATGCAAGGAAGGTATGAAGAAGATAATCAAAGCTTAATCGGTACTAAATCCAGTATATGAAAATGCTATTTTGAGTAGTATATTATCAATGGATTTAACCATCCAATTGTAGTCAGTGTGACTCCCATTTTATGATTGAGTAGTGACCTATAGGCAGGTGGCCTTTCTGCATGTGCAAACCCCATTTGTACACACATACTATCTGCAGTAGTATCATCTGATTGTGGGTAAGGTTTCCCACCATGGTTTTTCCCCTTATAGGGTTTCCATGTACAAATATTTGTGTTATGTGTTGTGGATGTTATTTTTATTTCTGTTTCATGCATTAAACTTTATTGGTATTGTTATTAACTATTAAACTATCTACCGACATTAAGTTTGGTTTATCGGTATTATGCATTAAGTTTTGTTAAGTTATATTTGGGTTAAAATTAATAGACAACTGATTCAACCCCCCCCCTCTCAGTTGCCTTCGGGTCCTAACAATTGGTATCAGAGCCAAGTCCTCTTTTTGTAGAAGTTTAACAACTTGAGGAGATTCTATGGCAACTAACTATTTCAGGAAGGACAATCTGAAACTTGATGGAACTAACTATGGTATATGGAAGATCAAAATGGAGACACATCTGAATTGCATTGGAAAAGACATATGGGATGTTACAAAGAATGGATATGTTGGTCCTACACAGAGTCAACCTAATCCACTTACCTTGGCTAAAGATCAAGAGAATGATTGCAAAGCAAGAGAAGCACTTTTGAACGCATTGTCAGATCAGCAAATCATGGGATTATCAGACCGATCTACTACTAAATCTATTTGGGATAAATTGGAGATATTGAATGAAGGTGATACCACTATCAAAATTGAAAAAATGGAATGCTTCCGGGTCAGGTATGAAAATCTGAAAATGGAAGAAGATGAAAGGATTTCTGCTTTTATGGAAAGAGTTAATGAAATTGTTTTGGGTATACAATATTGTAGAGGATCCTTAAGTGAAGATGAAATTGTTTCTAAAGTTTTAAGAGCATTACCACCAGCATACAAAATGAAAGTAACTACTATTAATGAATTGAGAACAATGCCTAATACATCAGTATCTAGAGATACTTTGGTTGGAAAACTTTCAGCTTTTCAACTTGAGGAATTTGGTCCTATTGCTACAATTAAGATAGATTTAGCTTTCAAAGCAACATCATCTACAACATCATCATCATCATCTAAAAAATCTGATTGGAAAGAACTCTATGCCAGGGAAATTGAAGAAATCAGAAGAGACAATGAAGAACTTGAAGCACTATTTGCAAGGAAAATGCCTAAAGGTCAAGTTGGAAGTAAGTATGAAGTTAAAGCACCATTTAAATTTTTTAACTACAATAAAATTGGTCATATGGCATCTAGGTGTCCTAATAGACATGCAAGATTGAAAGAAGAAGCTAAAAGAACATATAAGCCTAACCCTGAATATCAGAGATACAAATTTAAGAAGAATAGAGACAAATCATGTTACTATGTTGATGAAGGAGTTACTAATGATTATGATGAGGAACTGATAGACAATGGATGGGATTTTGTTGCAATAATAGAAGATCAATCGACACCTACCTGTTCAACGGGTAGAGCAGGCCTTCGTAGCTAAAATTGAAGAAAATGATGAATGGATCATTGATTCCGGGTGTTCACATCATATGACTGGTGATAAAAGTAAATTCTTAACCTTTCAGGAACACAATGGAGGTCTAGTAAGATTTGGGGATGATAAAGCTTGTTTGATCAGAGGAAAAGGCACTATATCTTTTAATAGTAAGCACAATACTGACAACATTTATTATGTTGAAGGTTTGAAGCATAATATTTTGAGTGTTGGTAAATTAGTTGAAAAGGGATTTCAGTTACAATTCAAGAATGGTAAATGCAAAATCATGAATAGAACTGGTTTGGAAATTGCAACCGATAATCTGACTAGAGGTAATATCTTTCATTTGAATAACAATGAAAAGACATGCTTGATTTCACATATTAATGAAAGTTGGTTATGACATAAAAGACTTTGTCATGTAAATTTTGATTGCATTGTGAAAATCAATACAACTAAGGCAGTAAGGGATTTACCTAAGATTGTTAAACCTCACAATCCGGTATGTAAGAAATGTCCATTTGGAAAACAAGTTAGAGAAACTTTCGAGAGTATTCCAGAAAAATCTAATAATGCTCTTAACTTAATTCATACTGATTTATGTGGTCTAGCAAGAACTAGAAGTTTATAAGGAGATAGATATTTTATGCTAATCATTTATGATTATTCTAGAATGTGTTGGGTTACTTTTCTCAGGGAGAAATCATAAGCTTTTGGGAAATTCAAACTATTCAAGGTAATGGTAGAGAATGAAACTGGTAAGAAAATCAAATGTTTGAGATCAGATCAAGGAGGTGAATTCATATCTAAGGAATTTAATACATTCTATGAAGTGAATGGAATCAAAAGACAATTGTTAGCACCTCAGACACCCCAACAAAATGGAGTTGTGGAAAGGAAGAGCATAACTATTTTGGATTTAGCTAGAAACATGATATCAGAAGCAAACCTACCTCATAAGTATTCGAGAGAAGCAGTGAGTATAACTGTTTATACATTCAACAGAGTTCACATCAAAGGTGAAACTGGTAAGACCCCTAATGAACTATGGTTTGGTAATACTCCTACTCTTAAATATTTTAGAATATTTGGAAGCAAATGTTATATTAGGAGAGATGATTATATTGGCAAATTTGATCCTAGAAGTGATGAGGGAATATTTCTTGGTTATTCATCTAAGAGCAAGGCATATAGATGTTTTAACAAGAGATTACAGAAAATCATTGAGAGTGCAAATATGAAGATTGATGAACAATTTAGAGGTAATTCGAGGTCCATGGACTCTGAACCGACAATTGAGATAATCACAAATGAACCTACAATGAGTACACTGATATAGAATGTTGATCCAGTCACATCGACATCATCTGAGAACTCCATAGTGACTGAAGAACAATAGCAAGTGAATACACCTAGGTATGTAAGATTGAATCACTCTGAAAGTCAGATAATTGGGAATAAGTATCAAGGTGTTATGACTAGAGGAAGACTGGCAAATGAAGAGGTATGTTTAATTTCTCAAATTGAACTAGAACCTATTAATGAGGCATGTGTAGATAAACATTAGATTAAGGCTATGGAAGATGAATTAGAACAAATTGAAAAGAATAACACATGGTCATTGGTTCCCCAACTTAAAAACAAAAATGTCATTGGAACTAAATGGGTATTTAGAAATAAACTTAATGAAGATGGTAAGGTAATCAGAAACAAACCAAGATTAGTGTGTAAGGGATATTCAAAGAAAGAAGGAATTGACTACAATGAAACTTTTGCACCGGTAGCTAGAATTGAGGCAAATGGATTATTCTTAGCTTTTGTAGCACACAAGAACTATAAAGTATATCAAATAGATGTTAAATGTGCATTTCTGAATGGTGATCTTGAAGAGGAAGTTTACATTGAACAACCTAATGGATTTTATTTGACAGATGACAAAGATATGGTTTGTAGGTTAAGGAAAGCTTTATATGGATTGAAGCAAGCTCCTCGAGCTTGGTATGCTAGATTGGATAAATATCTTTTGAAACTTGGTTACACTAAAGGTAATGCTAACAACAACTTATATTACAAAGTGACTAATGATGACATCTTGCTTATTGAATTTTTTGGTGATGATATCTTTTTTGGAGGGGAGGAAGGATTGTGTAAAGACTTTTCTAATAAGATGCAGGAAGAATTTGGAATGTCTATGATTGGGGAGATAAAATTCTTTTTAGGATTGCAGATTTCACAGACTGATAAAGGTGTATTCATAAATCAATCAAAATACTTGAAAGAATTGCTAAAGAAATTTGGTATGGAAAAGTCTAAACCGGTAAGTACTCCTATGACTACAATTGATAAACTATCATTGAAGGATGAATAAGCACCTGTTAATCCAACAAGATATAAATCTATGATTGGAGGTTTACTATATTTGACACAAACAAGACCTGATACTATGAATGCAGTATGTATTGTTCCACGATTTCAGAGTAATCCTAAGGAAAATCATAAATTAATAGTAAAAAGGATTTTTTGATACCTACAAGGCAGAACAAATCTTGGTTTGTGGTATCCTAAAGATGAAAATTTTGATTTATGTGCATACACAGATGCAAATTGGGTAGGAGATGTAGATGATAGAAAGAACACCACCAGTGTAGCATTCATTCTTGGTAGAATATTAATTTCATGGTTGAGCAAGAAACAAAGTTGTACATCACTATCAACAACAAAATCAGAATATGTTGCATCAACAACTAATTATACACAGGTATTATGGATTAAGTAAATGTTGAAGAACATAAAGTTAAAATGCAAAGAACCTATGATCATTTACTATGATAATATGACAGCAATTGATATATCTAAGAATCTGGTATTTCACTCTAAAACTAAACATATCTCTATCAAATTCAATTTTTTGAAAGAGAATGTTGAAGCAAAAGAAGTGAAATTGGTTTATGTGAATACTAAAGAGAAGATTGCAGATATCTTTACTAAGCCTTTTCCTAAAGAAACTTTTGAATATCTCAAAGAGAAGCTCAGAGTTATACCCTCACCAGTAGAAACTTAGACAGTTGGAGCATGGCATCAGACCGATGGATTTACCAGAGAAATCTTTTTCCGGCTTTGATGAAGGAGAGCTACTTCTCAAGCGGAGTAGATTGGATAAATTTGGTTATAACAATTGGTATTTGTAATAAGTTCTATGAACTAACTGTATTTGGTTATGTATTGCTTTGGAATTTGATGTCAAAGGGGGACAAATATAGATATATATGGAAAAACACATGATCTTTTGGGGAGAGATTATTCCTAGGGGGAGAAATATTAGGTATTCTAGTAATTGATTTCTTTGGGAGATTGCTGGTTTTTGGTTTTTGGCATTTCTGCTTTTGCACTTAGATGGTTTTTCCATCTTGTGTTGCCATCAATGCCAAAGGGGGAGATTTTTGGTATTATGGATGTGTTGCATTGGTTTTTTCATTGATGTCAACACTTGTCAACACTTGTCAATACTTATCAGCACTGAAGATCTTTGATTATGTTCACCAGCATGTTCACTGACTTATGCACAGTCACCGGTATCTGGTTCACCGGTAGGTTATATTGTTCACCAACACTGAGGATGATCTATTATTATCTAGAGATTACTTGGTTATTTCGAAGACATTATTTGGACACTTGGTTTTGGTGATTTTGTATAATCAAGTTTGCATATTTGTTGTTATCGACAAATAGGTCTAGGTTATGGACTAGCAAGCATTATCTACTCCAGATCAGAATGACACATTATGGAGATGTTTTATTGACTGGTTATTATTGTAAATGTATTGAGCCAATATGATGCATCACATATTGATTCATTTTTAATTGATTTAATTATAATATTCTTAGTGAGCTGACCTACACATTTGATCTTAGGTTTTGGTATATATGTAAGATCTCATTTGTGAGATTATGAAAAAAATGTGTGAAAGGGAATATAATAAGGTATATGCAAATATGAGTAGAGCTATACATGTAGACATCATTTGAAGATTCAAGGAAGGTATGCAGAAGACAATCAGAACTTAACCAGTACTGAATCTAGTATATGAAGATGCTATTTTGAGCAGTACATTATCATTGGATTTAACCATCCAATTGTAGTCAGTGTGACTTCCATTTTATGATCGAGCAATGAGCTCTAAGTAGTTGGCCTTTCTGCATGTGCAGACCCCATTTGTACACACATACTATCTACAGTAGTATCATCTGATTGTGGGTAAGGTTTCCCATTGTGGTTTTTCCCCTTACAGGGTTTCCATGTACACATATTTGTGTTATGTGTTGTGGATGTTATTTTTATTTCTATTTCATGCATTAAACCTTACCAGTAGTGTTATTAACTATTAAACTATCTACCGACATTAAGTTTGGTTTACTGGTATTATGCATTAAGTTTTGTTAAGTTATATTTGGGTTGAAATTAATAGACAATTGATTCACCCCCCCTCTTAGTTGCCTCCGGGTCCTAACAGCTACAACCATACAAACAATTGGTGGAATAATGCAAGCAACACTTCACCAAAGTCACATTTGAACAGATACTGAGGGGGAAAAATAAGGAAACAGATGCAATGGCAACAGTAGGATCTCTCTTGAATATGCCAAATGATGGAACTCAATTTGAATTTCAAGTGGAACAACTCATTGTCCCAACCTATGAAATACCATCCACTAAATATGTATGTATGATAATAGGACCTAAGTCCCCATGGTACATATATATATGCATGCCTTCATGATCAATATATACCTCGCAATCTTTCACGCAATGAAAGGAAGGCACTCATTTGATAATCATCAACACATTCAATTATTGCTAACACTTTATACAAAAAAAGTGTAGATAACACCTTACTCAAATGCCTTGATATTGAGGAGGCACAAATCGCCTTAAAAGAAGTTCATGATGGCATATGTGGTGCACATTCTTCTAGACCTACTCTAGCAAAAACACTGTTGCGAACAAGTTATTATTGGTCTACAATGGAAAAGGATGCTTACAAGTATGTCCAAAGATGCAAGCAATGCCAAATACATGAAAACCTCATTCATGCACTTGCCCAAGATCTTCAGCCAATAACATCACCATGGCCATTTTCACAATGGGAATTAGATCTTGTAGGGAAAATAAACCCTACATCCTCCAACAGACATAATTTTATCCTCATAGCTACAGAATATTTCACAAAATGGGTTGAATGAATCCTGATGATTTTCACAATAGTAAAGCAAATAGCTAAATTCATTTTGAATTATATTATTTGTGATATGGGGTACGCATGTGCATTGTAACTGATAATGGATGACCCTTCAAAAATCAAGAAGTGGTTGAGCTTTGTGAATAAATTAACATCCAACAATGCTTTGTGACTCCCTACTATCCCCAAAGCAATGGTCAAGTTGAGGCAACAAACAAAACTATTTTGAAAAATTTAAAGAAAGTTGTCAATGACAGTGGATGAGATTGGCATCTCCAACTGAATCCGACTCTCTAGGCTTATCGAATCAGTGTCTACATGGCAACTAGTATCACACCATTCTCCTTGGTTTATGGTGTAGAAGCTATTTTTCCTATCAAGGTAGAATTGCCATCCCTAAGGGTCTCTCTAAAAAACATTATCTCAAAAGAGGACTATAAAGTAGCAGGTTTGCAAGAATTAGAATTCCTAGATGAAAAATGACAAAGTGCTCTGAATCATTTGCAAGGATAACAAAATAGAATGAGAAAAAGCTACAACAAAAGAGTCAACCCATGTTGCTACGAAATAGGAGATATCATTCTTAAAGAAAATCAAAGGAACCTCGTTGAATGCAAAAAACTAGAAAAATTTGAGCCTAACTGGTTAGGTCCTTTTGTCATAATGAAAGTAATTGGAAATGGCTCTTATCATTTGCAAATGGAGGAGGGAGATTCAATCCCTGATCCCATCAACAACATGCACCTAAAAAAATATTACATCTAAGGGTGGGTTCATTTCAATTTTTTAGTACTGAATTTGTATATTTTACCACATTTCATATCATTATTCCTTTCTCATATAGTTACACCAATAAGACAAGATGATTGTCTAAGTCATTCACCTATCTGCACTGAAAGGAAGGAAGGTTATCTCATTTCCTAGATACTTGATCATAAAATCTTTAGGAGGTCTTTAGTCATTCATCTTCAATGTCACCTTGTGATTAAGCTTTATCCATGGTTGGGTAGAAGTTTCATTATCAAGTCTTGTTACCCAAAATATATCAATTGTTATATCTCACACAATTAATCAAAAGCTCTAAGTCATTAAAGATACCTAGTTGGTCATGTGGCTAGTGAAAAATCCAATATTTTGCTTCAGCTCTGTTGTAATTGTCATACCCAAGTAGCTTTCATTACTTACAAGTCAAGGCAAGAAAATAAAAGAAAAAAAGTGTTATGTCAGTCTCAAGGCAAAACAAAAAAAATGATATATTATTGAAATATCATGCATACAAGTGTGACAAAAAAAGCTTGACTATGGGAACATGCAAGTAACTCCATTAGGGCTATGGACACCTACTATAAATGGAGCAATGTTTGAGAGATTATAGTGCATAACCTCGTCGGAGCCCTAAAAGCTTGCTGGAAGTGAGGCTGTATCCAGGTTGCTTTTGAAGTCAGAATAACTCACATAGCTAGCCACATAGGATTCCAATGGTCTTTGATGGTTATAAGAGTCAGAATAAACTCAATTGCACATAGATGGGCAAAAGAAGATCAACGTTTCAAGAATTGATGGAGAAGTTTTCCATGCCTCCATTCATAAATCTTGGTTACATACTGTGTTAGGGTGGATGGTCTAAGTCTTTTGAGAATGGATTGAACTCCTCTCTCTGAAATGTTTCGCACCTTTAATCCAATTAGTGCATTTAAGAATGAAAGACACACACACTCATCCTTGTTGGAATAGGAACTACATTCTTGTCTTGCATATTACATTAGTACCTTATGTCAAAATTCATTGTCTCCACATACATGTTGCATATCATCATCATAGGTCTGCAGTTGGGGGCATAACTAAAAAATTCTAAAAATCAAATAAAGGCCTGAAAAAATTCTAAAAAATCAAAGAAAGCCCTAAAAAAATTCTAAAAATCAGATAAAGTCTTTGAAAAAAAAAATCCAAAAACATTCAGATAAAAGTCCTGAAAAACATTAAACAAAAACATCGAAAAATTCAAAAATCCAAAAACATTCAGAAAAAGTCCTAAAAAACATCAAACAAAAACATTAAAAAAATTCAAAAATCCAAAAATAAATCAGATAAAGTCTTGAAAAAATTAAAAATAAAAAAACATCAAAAAACATTAAAAACTTGCAATAAATTGTCTCGCAAGAATCAAACACCCTAGTAGATATCTAGCAAACACTTCGCACGAAGTTAAACAAAGGATACAACTATCTTGTCAAAACATCTACAATCAAGCTGATCAACTGTCTAATCTATCAAATCACTATCAAACTATCAACGTGATCAACATCTTGTCTTATACAGAATCAGTACACTTGAAACCAGACAGGTCTGTCATGCCCCAACTTTAGGGCAAGAACAGGATAATTTTGTTTTTTTAAAATCACAACTTAAAACATTAAATTAGCAAAGAAATTCTCTAACATGTTTTGTCTTAACTATGTTTAGAGTTAACTCTATCTATTAACTCAAGTAAGTAAAAATAATTTTAAAGTTAAATGCGGAATATTAAATGAAAAGTTTTATTGTCTCATTGATTTTAATCAATAAACTAATTTAGTCAATTAATTGGCGCAGATAAAATTAATCTCCAATAGCCATTAACCAATAGCCATTAATTGATTTTAGAACTGATTAAAATAGTCATAGCATATAGTTTTTTAAGTGTCTTTATTTTATTTAACAATAATTAAAAAGTAGTTTAAACTAAATTGACTAGAGGGTCGATTAAATTTCATAAAGAATATTTTCCTATAAAGTTTACTTTTATCAAAAATAACTTACCCTATTTGTCATACATTACTAAAGGGATTAAACTTCATAGTATTTTAAATTTAAACATTTTCTTTTTCTTTTTTGAATAGATCCATATGTTTATTAAAAACATATATAGATTATAACTCAAGATAAAATATTTAATCTAAAAGGTTTTCCTTTCTACACATGCTCTCTCTCTCTCTCTCTCTCTCTCTCTCTCTCTCTCTCTCTATATATATATATATATATATATATATATAAATTCATATATATACATATATATATTTAACCAATATATTAAACTACACATCTTTATTAAATAACCTATGCAAACCCTAACTAAGGATATTTATTATATAATAACCCCCACTTTTTAAAATTTCATTGTTGTTTTATACTACCCTAGCCCTACCCGGGCTAGGTTTTTATATTTGTTTTTGCTACTTTTTTTATTGAGGGGGGAGGGGGGGGGGGGGGGGGGGGGCGAAAGATTCCTTAGAGGAGCAGGGGCCATGTATTATGATGGGGGCGGAGGTTGAGATGGCGGCGGGCGGCGACCCCAGGGCGTCGTTCACTGTGGACTTCCTCAGTGGCAGCGACCACTGTGGCTGCCCACAGTGGCGGCGCTCAGCATCCACTGTGGGAAGCCATAGTAGCGATGACACTGTGGATGCCCATAGTGGTGGCCCTTGGGCTGTCCACTGTGGAATGCCACAGTGGTGCCGCCCACTGTGGTCGCCCATAGTGGCAGCTCCTAGCCGCGCCCGAAACCCCTATGCACTTTTTTTTTTTTTTTTAAGTTTAACTTTTTTTTTTAATTAAAAATATAAATATATATATATATATATATATTTATATATATATATATATATATTTATATATATATATATATATTTATGTATAAGTAAATATGCATATATATATATATATATATATAACATGTAAATAAGTATATATATATATATTTTTATATATATATAAAAAAACAAAAGAATTGATTCAAACATATATATATATATATATATATATATATATGTGCATATAAATTCATATATATATATATATATATTGCATCTAGGGTATTTTTTTTTTTTGTATAAATATATGTTGATATTTGTGCTTTGAAACATATCTTTATATTTCTTTATTTTTTCTTTTATTAAAAAAATTCAGAATAGATAGAGTTTTTTTTTTTATTTATGTCCAATATACGTATTTCTTGTAATTTTTAAATGTCTTGCATCTAAAATTGAATTCAATGGTTTATTTAATCCTCAGATTTATTTGTAGCAAGTAATTAACAGATTTAAATAAACTTAAAACAACAACTTATTTAAATCTAGAAATTATTGAAATAAAACTATAGAAATGACTATAATAAATTTTTATTTTTATTTTCTACAATAAACAATATGACTGATTTAAATAAAATTAAATATAGCATTTCCATGTATAGATCTAAATTTTAGATTTTATTTTATTTCCCAACCTACTACATGCATGTAAATCTATTCCATTTCCTTTCTAATATTTTGTTTTAAATGCATAAAGGGAATGAATAAATTTCTTTCTTTTCAAAATATCCTATACACAACAAATGTTATTTTTCAGAAATATAGAGATCTAAAACCAGAAATATGTCATTTATTTTTTGTCGTATAGCATAAATAAATATTCATTTCATTAAAACATATTTCCAAGGCATAATCGTCACTTTACAAATAGGTCTCTCATTTCTAATAAATGAGGAAAATAATAAATACATTTACGAATGTTTTTCTACAACAAATAACTCCAGCCACATCTACTTGTCCTATTCTTTTCTTCCAACAACCTGCAAATAAATCAAAGGTTGCGACCATGGAGTGCTCACCTCCCAGCCTAGGCTAACTAGTAGCCACCCCCGAGCTTGGAGAACCAGGCCCTAGATAGGATACACACATGCAAACACACACAACCAAGGGAAAACAATCATAAAAACATTCCCAACCTAGGGCTACACTACACCACACATTGTGATGTCTTTTCAAGGGTGGTAGTGGACCAAGTACCCTAAGGAGACTGCAAGTATGGTAAAACATATAGCCACCTCATGGAAAACCAAATACATCATAAGTATAACAACCCCACATCCTTATGCCCCCTAAGGCATTCATGCCTTATTTCCCTCCTTATGACCCCCAAATGCATAAATAAGCCATGCAGCAAGGGTCACATAAAATCCCTTGTGATCACTCTCATAATGAGAGCCTCTCACTCGAGGGTTGTCACTTCAACCACCCACAAGAACATCCTCTCTCCCAAGAGTAGGAGGCCTTGATTACTCCCAGAGCACCTAAAATGCATACAAAAAGTAAAACATAGAACACAATAATTTTCCAAGGAAAACATGCAAGAAACTAGCCTTTTTACATAAGCAAATCCTTTCAACACAACATGCAATATAAAACAATACAAGGAGAAAATTTGACCAACCTTCAACTACCCAAAGGTATGCTAGATTGGTTGAAGATAAGCAACCCAAATCCACAAACCCTTGCCTCTCTACACTTCGCCAAAATTCCTAAAATCAAATCTGTCTTTCTTTCAAATTCTTGTCTCCAAAAATGGAGAGTGGGTGATTACTCGCAAAATCTCTCATTCTTGCCTAAAAAGGCTTTAGTGAGAGTTCTCACAGGTTTCTAAAATTGAAAATGGAAAAGTCAGAAAAAGATCCAAAAGGATCTCTCATCAAAAAGGAAAGTTAACAACTTAGGTGATGCCTTCTAATTTTCAATTTTCGCTCAGCTTAGGAAACCCACTTTTTAGGGTGTCTAAATGGTCACATGGGAGTTGAAACATGCCTAAAATTACTCCTAACCCTTAGGTATACCTTATGGGCTTTAGGAAACACTCTTAAACTACCCCTAGGTGTCCATTTAACCCCTTTTAAACCCCTCTGAAGTTAATTTTCGGGTCAAACTTAAGTTGACCACCCCAAAGATTCTCTTCCTAAGGCAATTATGGAATCACATTAAATTAATTGAAAAAGCCATGGTTAAACAACTCCCTCCAACAGACAATTAAAAAAAAAAAAAAACATAAATCAACACGTGTCAAGTGACACAATAAAAATACTATTACAAAATTATAAATGAAATCTTGTCTCTTGTTGGATTTACACAAATAAATAAATTCAATCTAACACACATGCAACGTCCACTTTTACAAATAAAATACTATACAAATGGGGTGTTATCTCTCCAAATAGACAAACCCTAGTTTTACAAACGTACATAGGTCTAGGTTTGGTTCTCCATAATATTTCCATGGTCACATGGATAATTGTCCTGCGCATCTCAATTACACATTAGTAATTTCAAATAACCTCATATAATATAAAACACTTGAATAAGAATACACATTAAACACTCTACCTACAATATACACTAAAAAAAATCAATACACCTTATATCCAAACAAATCCACATAAGCAATTATCATAATTCTCATAATTTTGATCCACACATAAAACATGCATCCTATTTCTATCATTATAGTAAAGTCCCGCAAATCCAATAACGACATATATCATCTCAATTTCATCATATTCTAAAATCATGTAGAGTCCTATATCATAAAGCATATAAATGAAGCATCAACATATAGAAATGTTATCCAAATCATGGAATCATATAAGTTTTAAATCCATAATGCATAAAAATAAACCATCCATAATAGTCTCAACATAAAAATCACTGAAATGCTAGACTGAGTCAGGGTAGGGCCTCACAAGGTCAGTCTTAAATGAGGTCCAAAACTTCAGAAACCAGACATTATCAAAATCACATCAAACATATCAAAGCAAAGGCACAGTCAGCCTAACTGCTGAGTTTTTTCTATTTTGGTTGACTCTTTGGCAAAGATCATTGCTTTTAGCTACTCAAGGATGTCCAAAAAGTGACTAGAGGAGTCATGATGGGTATGATCCTTTTCATTGTTTGTTGTTTGTGGTTCGAACCAATGAAGTTCTAGGGCAATTTCTCTAGTGGGTGTCTATGATAGGAGCATCTAGCTTGTGAATGCCACACATACCTCGACCCCTAGTGTAATTTCCATAATGGAGGGTTCATTCCTTGTATTTTATGTGTTTGTTTTTTTGCAATGAGATATCTATACATTTTGATTCCTCATACCCTATTGTAATAAGCTCCATTGTTACATAATAAGGCTCAATGTGATAATGTATTGCACTATGAGTAAAGCAATAAAGACTTTCTCATCAAAATTCTATCAAATCATCTCCATCATATCTAAATCTAGAATAAACAAAGGTTGATTCAATTGATTGATCATTTCATATGCATTCTACATCTAACAACTAACAATTCTTCCAAATTCACAATTTTCAACACTTATTTTGATACACAAAAATAAACATCATCACATTACATTTTCATATATATCATTTCCTAATGTTAGTCCATTGTATTATAATAAGAATTTCATCAACCATTACAGATCGCAAAATAAAGGTACATCACATCACTACATGATACCACATTCACATTGCATTCATCATCACAATAGCATAAAACACAATAAAGAAACATTAGACCATGAAGTTCATCATCAAATAGCTCATCGAGAATTCATATCATATATCATATAGAAATGTGTCAAAATACATCATATCTACAACATCAACATCAATATCAAATCTCTAAACCTATGTTGCCTCTATCAGTAGGTGCACCTCGCCTAACTCCAGTCTATCCTGATGATGACCTAGGTGGACCCATCACTCCTCCACTGCTATTTTGTTGAGAGGTGGATCAACTTGATCTTCTCCCCATGAAAGAACTAAAACTAGGCTCCCTCTAACCCTTAGGAATACCTCTCTCATAAGCTTGTCAATAATAAATAGCCTCTTGTGCCTTAGCAAAATATCTATCTATCTAGCTACGTGCCTCTGTCACCAGCCCAAATAACTGATCATATGCATCCATGGTGATATGAGCTCTCCTAACTACCTCATCCCTCTCCCTCTATAGTCGATCTCTCTCAGTAGCTATCTGGTCCCTCTTTGTAGTCAACTCCTCCATCACTTGTTGATACTGATCTCTATCCTCCATCCACTGCTACTGCAAAGTAGCAACTAGGTCCTCTAAATGACTAACTCGATCTCTCAATCCCTCCTCATCTCCTCTCTCCGCACCTCCAGACTCCACAACCCGGGGTATCTCCACATCATGTCTATCATCCCTACCCTCATCCCCATTATTGCTTGATGATCTCGATTCTAACTCATCGCCCTCATCACAACTACTCATAGATGCAATCTCTCCGCTAATATCCATATCCTCCTCTCCACTATCCACCTTCTCTGCAACCACTGCTATCAAATCTATACCACCTCCACCTCTACCTCCTCCATCTCTACCTCCTCCATCTCTCACCCCACCTCTCCCTCTCCCCCTGGGACCCCTGCCATGTCTAATCTGCTAAGCACCAATAGGAACTATCAGATCTGTCAAAGGTATAGGCATGTGTTGTACCCACCATACACTATACTATGTCGTGGACCTTGGATCCACTACCCCAACATGCCATCCCCACAAAATGGGAGCAAGAGTATCAAACTCAGCAATAGCAACATGAGGTTGTAGGCAAGCACCCCAAACACCAACCTCTTGAGTAGTGCAAGCAAAATAAGTTATCACATCCAGGATACCCTGTACCTCCCTGAACTATTTGAGTACACGACCAAGAAGATGCATGTCAATAACCCTGTGACCACCCACATCTCAACCAATAAGATATCTTTGTTGTCAACAAAAAATAAGATGTTGAGCATCATCAGTCCAACCAGGGCAAGTAAGATAAGGTCTCCATGAGAAATATTGTAAGATATCAATCTAATGATGCCAATACAAGATGTTACCCAATGCCCTATGTCTCAGACCAATAGTATAGTTGAAAGAAAATGGTTGATCTAGCTCTAAATCAATATGTAATGCAGGATAGAAGTAGCTATGTGCTCCCAATCCCATGTCTAGAGCAAAGTAATGCCAAATCCAACTGATTTCTGCTGCAAGTAAACAATCCCATGCATCTGATGATAAAAAGTGGCAAGAAGACAAGGACCCCAAGAAAACACACATCTATCAATAATCATATTATGTATGTCTTGTCCCCATCCAATAGGAAAACCATGGGTGCATCTATCAGGAATCAATAATCCAGCAACAATGCAAGCAAGAACGGTGAAATCATCATAATCAAAATCATCCCAACGAATCTCATAACGACCAAGAATATGTAGAACCTTCTCCTCACACTCGAACAATGTACACAAAGTAGAAACACCATCATGACGATCAAAAGTAACTCATCTACCAAATATCAGAATATGTAAGATACGCCACACATCCTCAAGTGTGATGGACACCTCACCTATCGATAGATGAAAAGAACATGTCTCTGAATGCCACCGCTCAATCAAAGTAGTAATCATGGCCATATTAGCCATAACCTCAAGCAAATGTGCTATGTAATAGAATCTAACATGTCGTAAAAAAGTAGTATCCTCTAGATCCAACTCATGATGTCGATCAAGACCATCTGGCCTCATTTGTCTAGCAAGCAGTACTTGATAATGTGCCTGCATTTGGAAAACATAAAAATGAGTCAATTACATCATCAAATCATTGGGACACATAAGAAACAATTGTCTTTACTATCAAATGTGGCACTTATATCAACTGCAAAGTAAAATTATCAATTGCATAATGATTTTATCAAATGCAAATTACTTTTAGCAAATGCGAAACATAATTATCAAATGTGAATCAGGAGAAGCAAGTGTGATGTAAAACATCAAATGTGATACATTAGAATCAATTGCACAAAATAATATCAATTGCAAAAAAAACAACAGTCAAATGCGAAATTCACAAAAAAGTACATATCATCAAATGATTGAAAATTTCAAAAAAATAGACATAAATGAGCAATAAATCATGCAACTCCCCATGCCACTAGTGTTGGGAGGTCTCTGATAAGACCACACTCGCTCGAATAAATGCAACCTTGCTCCATGACCTACCATTTCGCTCAAAGGACATAGAAAGCACTAATATCTTTAAGGACTTCTTGTAAAACAAAATAGTGCAAGTGAGCTCAAATCAATACCAATCTTCAATTTATAAGATCAAAATTAGGGTTTTTATCAACGTAACACCTGTGGACCCCTCCAACTTCAATGTAGTTGCAGACATAGAAAACGAGATTGAAACCATTTCAATCTTCATACTATCACTATCTAGCACTTTTCCGAAAAACTGGTCTTCATTCCACAATTTTCTGACCACTTTTTTCGAGGGGCATATTTATACCCTAAGTTTTATCGGGGCATACTGGGCAGTTTTCTTTTCATTTTCTTTGAAACAATGTCATTCTGACATTGTCTCGAAGAGGGGCAAATGTAGACACCTAAAAATGTCTCGTTAATTCTACACTAATTATTCATCTATTTAATTAAGTAATTCTTTAATTATTTGATTAAACTAACTATTTCTTCTAATCATCACCCTTCAACACTTCTAATTATTCTATTTCTATTCTCAAATCATTTTAATCATTTAACCCTATCTCAATTATTAATTAAATATCAATTATTCAATTAATTACAACCGTTTCCTTAATTAAATAATCTTTATTATTTAATCAATTGAATCCCCCAAGTTTAAATTATTTTATTTAAATTATTTAAATTAATTAATTATTCTTCCAAATCTCCAAATTCAAATTCCAATTAATTCCATCTAATTTCATTTCACATTTTCCACAAATTCGAATTTCATATCATTTCATCTAATTTCACATTTCCAAATTCACATTTCACCAAATCTGAATTTCAGTTAATCTCATGTGCATTTTAGCATTCGAATGACCAAATTCAAATTCAAATTGAAAAATGAAAATCAAATTCAATTTTGAATATCTACAACACATGCTAAATGAAAACTGATTGATCAAATCAATTGTCTAATTAGTTAACTCATCAATCATCTTTTTTAACTCAATGTCAGCTTTTTATGACTAATCCATCAATTAAGTCATCTCCCTAGTCTATTCAGTCTACTGATCAATCAAATGATTTTACTAGCCAATCTATTGAGTTCTCTATCCAATCAATCTTGTTAACAGATCAATCTATTGAGTTAACAAATCAATCATGACTAGTTTACTGATCAATCAATTTCAGTTATCTATCAATCAACACTTGAGTTCTATTTCTCACCCCCCTTGTGTTGAAAATCTATAAATTAAGTATCATTTTCATCAATTCAATCTGGCTTTTCAAAATCACAGTCTTGAAAGTATTTGTATGCAGGAAATTGGTGCAATACCTAAGAGCCACCAACCACTCGAATTGGTGAAGCACAATGGAAGAAAAGATGCAAAATGAGGGAGTTCTTATTTGAATTCATTCCTTATTTCATATTGATTTTCATTGATTATGTTTGTTTGTTTGTTAATTAGTTAAGAATTGGTGACTCATTCTTACTTGCTAACTAGCTTAATACACATGACATTCAGGTGTAGAAATAAGAGTATCTAGGTCTCTAGAGACAAGATGGTCTTCTTAGTCATGTATGAACAGATTGGCATTAATGGGGATCAGAACATATGGTTCTATGTGATCTTTGGCCAGAAAATCAGATTTTATTATCACTTTAGTGCCATATCTAGTCCTAAAGAACATGTGAGACCAATCAGAAGACAAATACCCTCCCAACTTAGCAGTGAAGTCTTTGGATAAACATAATGCAAAGTAAGGCGGGAGATCTATGATGTATATGTCCTATGGGATTGCAAAATTAGGACAGACATGCAATGCAAAACCCAAGTTCTTGATGACACCTACGGTATTCACCATTGTCCCATATAATTGGACTACTCCTTTTGAAAGGGGCTCATATGTCAAAACTAACCTATCCACTATTTGTTTAGGCATAATAGAGCTACTTGCACCCGAGTCAATCATACAATTATGTACGAGGTGCTGGCCTATAATCAAAGTTAGATACAAGGGAGGTGGTTTGACTTCTTGAGTCTTTTGCTCATTCACTTTATCTTGTGGGGTATTGGCCAAGACAATTTTTGGCTAATTAGGGGACTCTTGTGAAATATAGAGGGTAGACAAATCAGCCTGCAATAAATATTTTTTCCCCGGTAGAGCTAAGGAGTCCCACATTGAAACACTAATGTGAGTTTTCTTTAACTGATTCAAAATATCGAAAGAACCTATACTAACCTTCCATTGTCCCTTTTTAACCACAACATCATCATGAGCTTGGGTTGGTTGTTCTTTCAGCTGATTCTTAGTGACCAAAGGTTGTCCCTTTTGAAGGATCTTCTTACTCTGAGTAGGTGGAGGTACAAACAGTGCTTCCTAACTTGTTGGAATCAGATTTTTCCCCTTACCAGCTTGTTGTCCTAGATCAATTGCCCTCTTTTTAGATCTAGTATTTGTTGCAACTGATGTATAGGACTGATTTTGAGCTTATAGGTCATTAACCCTATAAAACTCCTTGCCTTGCTAGTTAACTATTGCAACATTAGGGCCTTGCTCGGGTTGAGAGGTTTATTGCTTATTAGTTTGTTGAGAACCACTCTTGTGAGCTGCAAGACTATTTTGAACCATCAATGCTTGATGCATCATGTCATTTGAATAGGTGGTCTGATTATGTGGTTGGTTACAAGTATAGCACTAGTCATATTCAGAGGCTAAGTTTTTATGAGTTGGGACTATGTCTCTGGATGAACTAGCAGTGTTGGGGTTGTAAGGTAGATTTGCTCATTGGTTGTAATTCTTTCTCTGACTTTGAGGGTCAGCTTGATAAAGGGGCCTATTCTGCTGGCTATTTTGATATTGGGATTGATAAGGCTTGGTGTTCTGGGAAACTTGCTTCTCAATGTTGGTTATCTTATTACCAAAGCCTTGAAACATAGTCTTCATTTCATTTTTAAAATCCTGAAACTCTTGATTTGGGAGTGCAACAACATGTGTCTGGGCTGCAACTTGATAATTCAGTGTTGGTACATGGGGTACAACAACTACAAGGGGGCTCTAAAAGAGGTACAATAGGTTGTATTTCTAGGAATATAGGCATAGGAGGCCTAGGGGCTATCTTACCAGCCTAAATTAAACAATTTTCAACTCTAATGGAAACATCAAATGCATCTGGCAAGGTGGTAGCACCCATGGACTAAATCATGACTGAAATATCACTATTAAGGGCTTTAAGGTAAGACAAAAAAGCATGTGCAAGAGCAGGTCTTACCATAATAGGGATCCTATGTCATGTCTTTTAAAAGTGGAAGTTGAAATTAGACGCATGATGAATACTAAGAGGGGGGGGTGAATTAGTATACCAATAAATACTTAACTCAAACACTTAAACAGTTTAGTAGTAAACTGGTATAACAGATTTACTAACAAATTGGTTAAAACAAATGCAAACCAAACAGCAAATAAGGCATTCACCCACATGAGTACAATCACCATAACACAAGAGATTTTAATGTGGAAACCCAAATGGTAAAAAAAATGGTGAGAAGAAACTCACAAGTAACTATCTACAAAATAGTAACCAGACCAGTTAAGGTCATACAATGTTCTTCACCAGAACAGATCCTATTAGGAATCTCAATCTCTGTTAGGAGATAAGTCCGATTAAAGACTACCTTATGAGAGGATTTTAGATCCATAGTTGTGAACCACCTTCTTAGAGGATTTACAAAGGCTTTGCCAAGTCTACCCAGTTAAGGGTTTCAGACTTGTTGAAGATGTGAGTAATCAACAAGTGAGTGATCTAAATATTAGCATAGTATGCTTGGTTAGATACTTGCTATCTCATTGTTAATGCATTTCAGCATTACTTCAGTCTTCAATATCTCCACACTCTGTTTCTTCACACAGACCTAATCTTCTTCTTTGATCGCAAATACAAAAACCTCATCAACCACCTTAAACCCTAACAACACCTAAAACCATAGACATGATGTCCTTATAAAGGAATCTGATTTCATGTCGGTCCAATAGGATTACATTGCATGTTCCTAGGTTCAGTGCATCTAGACACATTTGGTAACACGACATAGAATCACCGCCAAAGTGTTGGTGGATGATAACTCATCATAGAAATGCTAGTTGGTAACTCATCATAGAGTAATACTGGTTCATACATTTAAACGATTACCGGTTCACACATTTTACCAATTACCAGTTTGTCAAAATGAAGACTGGGAAAAATGATAACAACCGCTTTGTTCCTTCGTACTGCTTTGGGATCCTCAAACCGCTTGAGGTCTTCATACCATTTGAGATCGGTAAACACTTTCTGCAAAACACCGATAGTCTAAAGACTATAATACATAATACCAGTTGGAACAAATACCGGTTGAGCATAACTCATACATACAAAAAGTGATCTCAAAGCAAGTGTGTGTCCATCAATGACAATCACAACATCATCATCAAAAATGCCAACAATGCATGCTCCTGAGGAGCTCTCCTTATGGTACTCAGTTGCTCCAATAATGACAAATTATTAGATTTGTCCTTGAAATGCGAATTCATCTTTTCACCCAATTCTTCCCATGAATTTATGGAATTCACCGCTAGTCCTCTGAACCACTGAAGGGATTTTCCCTTAAATGATGTTGCAAGAAGTCTCATTGCAACATTGTGAACTCCACATAGAGAGGCTACATCCCTTATATGCTCAATAGGGGTTGTCTGATCTTCTCCTGAAAAGAAAGGTACACTTTTCAATGTTGTTGCAAGGATATCATCATGTTGTGTTAGGTTCAAAGGGCTGCCTTGATTGAAAGGCACAAAAGGTTGGGCTCTCGGTGTGACCATTGGAATAATAGGTGGATTTACAGGAGGTATTTGAGGGCGTACTTGAGGTGATGAGATAGAAAACAAAGGATTATTATAAGTAGTAACTGAAGGTTGGGAAGGCTATGAGAAAAAAGGAGTATGCAGAGCTGGGATTGTCAGATTAGATGAATTTGATGAATTTGGCAAACTTGCTATCTTCTTAACAACCCTCTTCTTCCTCTTTGGTGGTAACAATTAGGAATGTTTGACTGGATCTTTTTTGGATCTAGTCTAAATCTTTTTCATAAGCTGTAAACCATTGGACCTGCATAAAACCAGGAGAAATGAGTTGCTAGGTGTGTTAAATCTCCCTCTCAAAGGGTGATATACTATTGTTCACACTAATGCAGTTGCATAAATGGCTCTTTTAATAAACTTGCAAAGTTCAATACTATCCCACCAGGCGTGCCAAAAACTATTGTCACAAAGGATTGCACCAGTGATGCTAAGTGTGAAACCAAGCAATCCTGTGAAATATGGAAACACCTTTGATCCTGTGGGTTGCTCAAAGTGAAGGTGAATCTCTGGAGATCAAGTCGGCTTCTTATTTGATGAATCTCCTACAAATTATTTTGATATGAAAAGGGATAGATTGATTGCATGTAACTGAAAATCTACCCTAATGGGGTGATGCACCAAATAGTTTTCTATCAAAAATCTGTAACCATGAAACTCACAAAAACCTTCCAACAAATAACCCTAAATATCACAACTTCCTAGAAAGGGATGAATTAAATGCATGCATGAAGGAAAAACAATAGGTTTTCACAACTTCAAGCAATTAAAATCAACTAACATAAACTAAACTAACTCATTTGGGTGCATTTTTTGACAAACTATGGGATTTTTTTTGTTTTGTTGAATCTTACTAGGCAATTTGTGTCAAATTTGTTTTTTTTTTAAATCTTGCCCGATGTTCATCAAAATTTTGATGAAAGTAATTATTGTCGGAATACGACAGATGTTTGTCGGAATTCTAACGAAAAACAAAAAAGTGAAAAAGTAAAAAAAACCAAAAAAAACCTTAGGGTTAGTCAAGTAAATAATATTAAAAATTGTGCAGATAGTGTTTTCCGTACTTGCAACATTGTTCTGCTTGTTTTGTGAAGGTTATAGACCGAATTTTCCATAGCGTAATTTTCTTGCCTATGAAGAAAAATCATGTCAGATAATATCAACGAAGAACAAAAAAAGGAGACAATTGCTAGATTGTGGTCTAGCTTGAAAAGAAAAGGTGATGGGAAATGTTACTGTCCCTACAAAAATTGTAAGGGCTTAAAGACTAGAAGACTTTTAATCACATTAGTTGAGAAAAATTGTAGCAAACATGGTCACATTGAAGGGGGGCATGATTATCATCCATTGGTAAGTTGTTCATTATATGTGTTTATATTGATTACATTTGTAAGTGTTTATATCATTTTAACAATTTATATGCATAAGAAATCACTTGATAATGAGATCATGATCATGGTTTATTTATGTTGATCATTTTTATATAGGTGGGGCGCCCTAGGGAACATGATATGGACTACCACAACCCGGAGAATGTGGTTTTCCAAGTGGAGGAACATGGAGGTGTGAATATCAA
The DNA here is from genome assembly GCF_030272615.1 of Cryptomeria japonica. Lineage (NCBI taxonomy): Eukaryota > Viridiplantae > Streptophyta > Pinopsida > Cupressales > Cupressaceae > Cryptomeria > Cryptomeria japonica. The sequence goes on from NC_081409.1 coordinate 511,830,483, forward strand.
AGCTAAAGCTAATGATCCTATGGACGAAGATGATCATGTGCTAGAAAAAAATAGTTGAAGATAATGATACAAATACATTGATCCATGACACATTTAGTACTGGCATAGCTGATCATGATGATCAAGATGACTTTGATGTTGTTCATGATTTACCTATACTTGAGAAGGCATACGAGCCCCTTTACGAAGGCTCCCAAATAAGTCTTATCTCTATTGTATTATTGTTGGGAACTTGAAGGTTATGAATGGTTTATCTAACATAATAATCTCACGTATGTTAAGATATGTCATATATGTCATTGTTTTTCATCTATTTTTGTTGTTATTTTATCACTAGTAAATAAAAGGTGAAATCTGTACCATTAATATTCTTTATATTAACAAATTATTTTTTTCATTCTAGATTGGTAGGTGATTTTTTGTTAGGACCATCAAATATTCTACCTCGCTCATTATGAGAATTATCTGCCATTATGAAAGATATTGGATTGGAGTATCAAGCAATAGATGTGCATGTCCCAATGATCATATTATGTATCATAAACAACATGAATTTACAACAAAATGCCCTGAATGTCATATCAGTAGATATCAAACATATCAACTAACAAAAAAGGTGCCTCACAAGGTTCTTCGTTATATTCCCATTATTCCATGTTTGCAATGATTATTTAGGTGTGAAAGCTTAGTGCAATTTATGGATTACCATGCATGCAATAGAAGTCAAGATGACATTATTCGAATGCTTGCAAATGGTTCTACATTTATGGACATAGAGGAAAGATGGCCACACTTTAAAGAAGAACCTCATAATCTCAGGCTTTCATTGGCAGCAGATGGTGTCAATCTATTTGGAGAGTTGAGATCTATTTACTTGGTGTGACTTGTTTTTGTTATCAATAATAATATTCCTCCATGGATGTCAATAAAGAGGGAGCACATAATGTTGGCATGATTGTTGCAGGTATTGTTTTCATTTAGTAGTCATGTACATTAAATTATATATATTACAATAAAATGGTTATAATAATTATGTAATGTTTTTGTTCATACTACTAGGTAAGTACCAAGTTAAAGATATGAATGTATATATGGAGCCTCTTATCGATGAGTTGTTGGAGTTAAGGAATGGTTTCATTATGTATGATCTCTCTAGACCAATAGGACAAAGACAATTTCAATTCCATGCAATGCTTGTATGGACAATTCATGATGCCCCAGAGCTAATACATTTTTGTGCTATGTTATAATGTTCAACTTGTGCACTTTAATAATGTTTAATTTTTTAAAGTATAAATCATGCATTTTTAAAAATAATTCATTCAATATATATAATTATAAAAATTAACATATTTAATCCAATTATACATGATCTTGCAGGTCTTCAAATAAAGGGAAAATTTGCATGTCTAGTTTGTTGTCCAAAGATGAAATCTCATCATTCAACATGTTTAGGAAATCAAGTGTTTGATGAGTATAGGCACTTCCTCCAAAAAATCATAAGTATCAAACTATTGAAAAACATCTTTTTAATGGGAAAGAAGAGACTACATCAAAACCACAAAGATGACACCTCGCCTATGGAAGTTCGAATATAAAGGAATTAATCATCAAGGTAATGTCATTCAATCTAATTGTTTATCTATCATATATGATATGTTTGGAATTTAAATTTTTATATTATGTTTTGTTTACTCATGTTGTAATTGACGATGATTGTCATTGTTAACTTTTTAAACTTATATGCTCCATGAAGGTCATCAAGGCATTAATGACCACCTTCCAAAGGGACTAAAATGTTGTCCTAGACAATTTAGTAGGTTGTCCTACTATGAGAAGCTACAAATTGTGCATTTGTTTGATACTATGCATATTGGAAAGAATATAACTAAGACGGTATGAAAAATATTGGATGGAAGGTGTGACAAAGAAAAAATTGTCAAAATTTGTAGTGACATTCAAGAATCTAGTCATGCAACAAAAAATGTCATTCAATTAAATAGCGATGGAGACCAAATTAATATAAGTGCCTTTCCTTGGTTATTAATAGAGAAGCAGAGCAATGCTATAAAAGAATTCATATGAAAATTCAATTTTCCACAGGATTTGCTATGAACATAAACAATCTCATAACAAAGAAAAGTGAATTTGGGTAAGGGATGAAAATGTATAATTGGCATACCTTCATTAAGGTAATTCATGTTGTTGTATATTTACTATATATTTGTATAGTGAATGTACTTTTCATTGCATTATGTTTACTAGTTTTAGAAAAAAAATGAAAAGATCATTTTATAATTGTTGGAGTGAAGTTATAAAATACATGAGGTAAGTAGTGATATATGTTCAATTTGTTGTATAGATATTATATTTTCCATTTGTTTTACTTTTTATGTAATATATTGTATATTATTTTGTTAAGTCTCATTAATATATACCTTTGACATTTTTCAATGCACAAGAACACTACCTCATACACTAAGTTGAGGAGAATGAATTGTGTGGACCTATACACACAAGGTCAATTTGGATGGTTGAGAGGCACTTGAAATTTTTGAAAGCTTTGGATCGAAAAAGAGCACATCCTGAGGGTTCTATGGTGGAGGGATATATGGTATATCAGACTATGGTGTACATTACTGAATATCTTCCTAAGTTCATAGCAAAGATCCATGTAGATCACATTTGGGATCCCAACTCCATTAACAAATTCGAAGGGGAGTACCTGATGGGGAAAGGTAGATTCAGGAAAGTGAGAGGTAATTATTGGATTTTCATGGACATTAATCTAAATACATTTTACATTTGGTTTTTATATATATTGAAGTTAATTAATTCTTAATCTTCAATATACATCAGGTGTAAATTTCTAGTTATTTTTTATACAGTTGCTCGAGAGTGGGATTCACTACATTTGTATGTCACAAACAATATTGATTGAATTACGGTATGGATTGAACGATATCAACAATCTGGTCACGCATTAACATGGGAAGGTGTGGCTTCATTGGTTAAAGAAGTTCATCATAATGGAGATTCCAATGTTACACCAAGGGAAATTGATTTAGCATATGGTTTAAGAGATAAAAAGCTATGTATAAATATATTAATCACCCATATTATTTAATTTTTTTTCAATTATAATGATGTGTATATATATATATATGTTAATTCTTGCATACATTCGACCAAGAATAAATATGTTTATCAACTGACGATGCAAAAAAATTTACGTGTTTGACATATTGCAAGTGAAACACCACAAGGCTATGTGGCGCAATGGTCATAAATTTCGCATCAAAAAGTTAGATGTGTTGGCATTTTGATGATGTTTTGATTTTCATTGATGGACACACACTTTCTTGATGTATGAGTTATGCTCAACCAGTAATTGTTCTAACCGGTATTGTGTATTATTGAATGTATAGTCTTTAGACTATCAGTACTTTGTAGAAGATAGTTTATCGGTCACAGATTAAATGAAGATCCCAAGCAGTATGAAGACCACAAGTGGTTTGAGGAGCTCAAGCGGTACGAAGGAACCAAGTGGTAGTTAACTTTTGATCGGAACACTATGATCTACCAGTCTTCATTTTTGACAACCAATAATTGGTATATTGTATTAACCGGTATATATCTTTGATGAGTTACCAACCGGTATTACTATAATATGTGATGAGTTATCATCCACCGACACTTTGGTGGTGTTTTTGTGTCATGTTACCAAATGTGTCCAGATACACTGTACCTAGGAACTTGTAGTCTAATTCTATTGGACCGACATGAAATCAGATTCCTTTATAAGGACATCATTTCTAGGGTTTGCATGTATGAGAGATAGAATAGAAAAGGTTATGTGCGATCATAGTAGAGAAGATTAGGTTTGTGTGAAGAGATAGAGTGTGGAGATATTAAAGACTAAAGTAATGCTAAAATGCATTAACAATGAGTTGTCAAGGATCTAACTAAGCTTATTGTCCTATTATCTAGATCATTCACTTGTTGATTACTAATATCTTCGAAAAGTTTGAAACCCTTAACTGGGTAGGCCTAGCAAAGCCTTTGTAAATCCTCTAACAAGGTGGTTCACAACTGTGGATCTGAAATCCTTTAACAAGGTAGTCTTTAACATGACTTATCTTCTAACAGAGATCTAGATTCCTAACAGGATCTGTTCTGGTGAAGAACATTGTATGACCTTAACTAGTCTGACCTTAATGGGTATGGTTTCTATTATGTAAATAGTTACTTGTGAGTTGCTGCTCACCGTGGTTTTTCCCATTTGGGTTTCCACATCAAATATCTTGTGTTATGGTGATTGTGCTCTTATGGGTGAATGCTTTGTTTGCTATTTGGTTTGCATTTATCTTAACCAGTTTATTAGTGAATTTGTTGTACCGGTTATCTACTAAACTGTTTAAAAGTTTGTTTACAGTATTTTTTGGCATACTAATTCACCCCCCCTCTTAGTATTCATCAATTGGTATTAGAGCCAACCTTTCCATAAGTCTAACCACTTGGAAGGAGATATGGGGGAATACAGTGTGAGGGAACTTACTCATCATCTCACTCAGACTAAGAGAGCTTATGATGAACTCAAAGTAAAGTATAAAGCCTCTTTGGCCAAAAGAAGAGAGCATGCTAAAAAACTGATGGAACTTACTGAAAATAGCTCTTTTGATAAAGAAGACATGGATGCCCTAGTTGAAGAAGTTGAAAAATTGAATGAACCTAAAGCCAACCTGAGAAGAGAGTTGGAAGGACTGACTATCAGAATGTGTCAAGAGCTTGAGAATAGAAGGAAAGCTAAAGATTTGGTAAAAGACAAAGATCATGAGATCTCCAAGCTGAAGCAAGAAATCAGTACCCTTACTGCTCATCTCCAAGAGAGTAAAGTGGAAATAGAAGAAATGAAAGGTGAACTAAACATGGCTATTTCTGAGAATGCAACCTTGATGGAATCTAATGCTACTATTTCCAAGGAACTTATTGAGTCAAAGGATATACTTGCCAAATTCAATAAGAGTACTGCTAAACTAGAGCAAAAGTTGGAATTGGCAACGCTAGTAAATAATACCACTGGACTTGGTTTCTCTAGATATGAGGAAGGTGAGACCTCTAGAACAAAATTTGAAGCATCAAAGAAGCAACCAAGATCCAAGGATAAAGGTAAGAAAAAATTTAAACCTGTTTCTGTTGGCATATGCACACTCCAATGAGACATTGTATGTGATTGAAGGTTTTGTCATTGATGGCAACCTTGCAATCCTATGGCACCGACAAGACATTATATCGGCGAAGCATTACACAGGCAACCTTGCAGTCCTATGGCACTGGCAAGACATTATACCAGCAAAGCATTACACAGGCAACCTTGTAATCCTATGGCACCGGCAAGACATTATACCGACAAAGCATTACACCGACAAGACAGGGCACCGACATCAATAGATCACTTGACACCGACACCGGCATAGAAGAAAAGATGTATACCGGCACAAAGGCCGCCAAGATTTTTGTTATGTAATATTTTGTTTATTATTGTAGGCCGACTTGGCAAATTGTAAAATGACTCTTGTATATAAAGGAGATCATTGTAGACATTTGCAGAAGTGATAAAAGGGCAAATAAAGAAAATTATTAGGCAGACCTAATGTGCAAATTATAGGTCAAGGGTATATGTAAAGAATAGAGCAGGAACGGGTACTGAATCTGGCATTGAAGATGCTATTGTAAAGCAGTACAAGTTATTGGATTAGTATAATCCTTATTGTAAGTCAGTGTGACTTCCCATTGAGCAATGAGCTCTAGACAGTTGGCCTTCCTGCATGTGTAGGCCCCTATTGTAAGTAATATTCTCTTATTGGCAGTGAGTAAATATTGTGGGTCACAAATCCCACCGAGGTTTTTCCCACACCGGGTTTTCTCATTGAACATCTTGTGTTATGGTGTACTTTTCATGTGGATATTCTTGATTCTATTTATTGCATTATTTCTTGCATACTGGTACACTGTTATATTATGTTCTGCATGTTTTAACTTAATAAATTCTCATTACCGGTCAGATACTGATTAACCCCCCCCTCTCAGTATTTGTGGGACCCCTAACAATTGGTATCAGAGCCTGGTCCTCTATTTTTAGAAGCCTAACAACTTGAGGAAGATCTTGACACCAGTAAAGATGGAAAATCTGATGAAGCAACTTGAAGGAGCTCTTACAGACTATGATGTAGATAAATTGAAAAATATCAAATTAGAAGATGATTTAAGAGCTACTCAGGATATCATTCAGGCACTTCAAGAAAATTTTACTATTGCAAGAAATAAGAGAAGAGAACTTTGTGAAAAATTGCAAAATGAGAATGATGAAAATGAATCACTTAATGATATGATAAGCAAGTTGAAACAAGAAATCATGACAACAAAAAATGAAATGCAGGATATGACTATGATATTTTGCAAAGAGATTGAGGATAGGAAGAAGAATGAAGAAGAATTGACCAGAAGACTAAGTGATGCAGCAAATGAGAACACAAGACTTAGATATGAAAATGACATGTTGAAGACAGATCTAATGCATACTCAGAATGACTCAAATGAACTGATGAGACAAAAAGAAATCTTGGAAAGGGAATTGCAAATTGCAAATCAACACAAAGAAAAATTCAAGAAAAGCTCAAAGGAACTTGGTACCTTGCTGAAGAATCAAAAACCTAAAGGTGACACTTCTGGAATTGGCTTTGAAGTTGGTGAAAGCTTCGGCACTGCAAATACTCAGGATCCCATCAAACTGGTAAGACAACCTAATGCTTATAAATTCAATGGAAGATACTTTAACTATAATAAGTATGGTCATAGAGAAAATGAATGTAGATCTAGGAATTATCAGAATATCAATACACCCACCGATCAATGTTCAAAATGCAACAAAGTTGGTCACAACTTTGAAAAATTGCAGAATGAATGTGAGATGTTATGTTTGTGGAAGATTTGGACATTTATCAAATCAATGCAGAACACAAACCGGCATAGGTTATGGGAAAGATATTTAGAAGAATAATGTAACTTGTTATGCATGTAACAAGATTGGGCATATTGCTAAATTTTGTAGAAGTAAAGGAACACAGACAGACAACAAAAGTGCTAGCTTGAAAGGTAAAGAAAAAGTTGAAGAGGTTAAGCAAGAATTCTCAAAGCAATGGATTAGAAAAGCTGATCTAAATATTGGGAATACTTCTCCACCGGTAGAACCAACCAATGCTTCACCGGTAGGATAGAATGATGCTTCACTGGCAGGACAAAGCAGTGCTCCACCGGTAGGAAGTTCTTCATCTAATTGAAGAAAATTTCCTTGAGGGTTTGGCGATCAAATGACACATGTGCTAATTATTCCCTCAGTTAGAGATAAGAAGTTGAAAATTACTTATTACCGGCAGACAATGTTAAGTGAATATTTAACTGGCATGCAATAAATGTGGTAGATGGCGAAAAGACATTATAAAAATAAGGTTTTGGCTCCATTTCATTTCACCGTGATTTCAAATTTTCAGAGAGCACGAAGATTCCGAGCTAAGGCATTTCAAGCAAGAAGCAAGCACACTCCAAGCAATCATCCACCCAAGGCAAAAAAAGGTATTTAATTATGGCATCCACTTCTACAATTGGATACATAGCAAACCCTACTATTGTTGAAGTAATTAAAAGACCTAGGCTCATATTTCAGTTAGTTCCCGAGATAGCAAAGAAGGATGATACCTTAGGTGCTTTTTTCTCAAATCCCTAAAGGAGTTGTAAATGCTGAAGACCCTAGAATGTACATCCACTGCAACATTGAAGAGTTAGGAGATGAGGAAATCAAAACCATGTATAAAACCATGATATGTGATGATATCGACAATGTTAAAGATGAACACAAGGTTATTGAAACCCTAGGATTTACAGAAATCCTTAGCATTCCTGAATTTCCAAAGGATGTGATTAGGATAGTGTTAAGTAGAGTTCATGGAGAATTTTTCTAGTTAGATGCAATCCATAAGATCACCAAGGAAGCTGTGAAAGCTGTCACAGGGTTACCGACCACCGGTAAGAGACCAGATAAAACCAAGAAGGTTCCAAATGACCTAGTTATAAACCTAACTGGTGCAACATTCGATAAGAGATATTTAAGGGTTAATGATGTAAAAGATATCAATGTGAGATTCATAAGTATGATATTAGGTTACAAAGCCATTCATGCTAATAGACTTAACTCAGTTTCAAGTTTATGCATTAAGAGTGCTTATGATATGGTAACAGACAATGCAAAAATTGACATTTGTGAATGGTTGAAGGATGAACTAATAGACAACCTTGGAAAGATAAAGAAGGACAACAAAGGAACTTTCAGATTTGGAAATCTGTTAGTATGCCTAATGCTACACATAAAAAAATAGGTTACTGGTATAGGCTATAAAGAACTTGGATATGACATACTGATAGGAAAACAATTGACTGAACTATTCAATACCATGGTTGAGAACAAGGAGAACAATATTCATAACTTTTTCGAAGCATTGAAGATCAAAATGAAGCAAAGAATAAGGTTATCCTAGAAAATAGTAGACAAATACAAAGATGATATATGCTTTCTTATTAAGAAAGATGAAATCTGGATGGAAGCAGTCATCCCAAGAACAATTTGGGTAACCGAGATGGGCTATGAGACAAATGATCACATAATTGAAACTTATGCTAAAGCACTTCTGGAAGCCCCCAATGAACCTAAAGAAGAAGTATTTGGTAGTGCTGAGACTATAGAAAGCCAAATACAATAAAAGAAAAGAGTAAAGAAGGTTGAGGCATTTGTAAGGAAAGGATCCAGGCAAGAAAAGGCCATTAAGGAAGATGTATTGAAGAAAAGCGGCATAACAAAAGATGAGTTGGTAGCTCCACAACCTGAAAATCATCTATCACTGGTAGGTACTTCTTTGGAAGGTGACATGCTAGCAAATTTTAAAAGAGTTTTCAGAAAAAGAGATCCCTCACCGGCAACCACCCCTTCACCTAGAAGAACAAGGCAAAAGCAACAAGCAGTGAGATCTCCAGTTAGGAAGGCCACACCCAAGAAAAAGCTGACACCAAAGAAAAAGAAAAGGACAAACAGTGACTTGACACCTCTTGATATATTGTTAAATGAAACTATAGAGGAAGGAAAATTGAAAAACATAGAGAAAATCTATGACACTCTATCTGTTGATGAGAAAGAGAAAGTTGAGAATAGTGTTATACTGCATATGGACATGTACAAGAAATTTTTGATGGAAGTAGCAAATGAAATTCCTGATGATTTGTTCAAAAGACTTGAGGCCAGAAGGCAAGTAGTGATTGAATTAGATAAGAAAATAAAAATAGAGAAACTACTTGTTGTATATCCGGTAAACTCTCCCAAGGAAATTGATGATTTGATTGCTCAAGCAAACCGGTCAGTATTCTCTACTACACACCAGCATATTTCACTGGTGGCAGGAAGAGTTATTGAAGTAACAAAGGAAACAAAAGATGGTTGGGATATATTCCTAGTTGACAAAGAAAAACAAGAAGAATATAGGAACCCTAAACCTATAAAGGTATATCAGAAGGACAGGGACAAGGGGAAAGGTAAAATTGGTGCACCACCAAGCATAAAAGTTAAAGACAACCTACCCCCACCAATGAAAATAACAACTACTGAAGATCAATTGGCAGCAGAAAGTATGGACGTAGAGGATAAAAATTCTAATTCTGAAGTTCTATATATTATAAATATTGATACCCAAAAGATCAACATAATAGTAGATAAAGATACAACTGACAAGTTAGATATGGCTAATGACCCTCCAGTAGCAGGGGAAACAGAGAAACCGACAGAGGATATAGAGAAAAAGGCAAAGACTGAGGCACAAACAAAGACAAAACAACATACAGAGAAACCAACAGAGCTAAAGGCTCCAGAACAATAGGTACATAAGGGAACAGTACCACCGGTAAGTAGTGAAGTAGGAAAACCAGTGCTAAAAGAAATGCAGACACAAACTGACCTGCCAGAGGTCAATACAAGCATGGTTACTTCCACCAGTACTCAAATTATTGGATCATCATCAACATTCAAGTCAACAAATGTGATTGAGGTATTACTAGATTCTATAAAGAAAATAACTGACTACAGTTCACAGGCTTATAAGACAATTGATGATTCTATACCAATTTTGAAGGTAATAGCTCCCAACTGTAATATAGATAATAAAGATTCTTTAGGACAATTGGATACATTGTGTAAATATATTTTTGAAAACATTGAGAAAATAAAGGAAGAATCAGTAAAGGATAAGGTAGAGAAAGAGAAACAAAAATTCTTTGATGAGGAAATAAAGAAGTGTAACAGAGATTTTGACACACTTCTACTGGAACTATGTAGTTTGCTGAAAGAATACAAAAATATGTATAAAGATACATGTAAAACAAACTTTTTGACTGTAGATATTTACAAGAAAATAAGCAAGGCACGGGATGAGATAAATAAGCTTGCAGACAATTTTGTCAACTCACCGGATTCATTATTAGTTTTTGAAGAGAAGATAGCAAATTTTGAGGAAGAATTACTCAAATTGGAAAGAGAGAAAGAGAGAATAATAAACAAGGCAAAACATTTGAGATCTAAACTGAGTCCAAAATTGGACTATTTAGCATCTCTGTGGAAGGAAATCTTAGAGGCATTAACACAGGGAAGTAAAACACCAGCAGAGCATTTGCAGCATCTCATCGGTACAGTAAAGAGGACTGAGACAACAATAAAGGACAGTAAGAAGTTTATGGATAGTATAAACTTAATTTTGGGAGATCTTTTTCAGATAATAACTACCCAGCTACAAGGTTGAGGATATGGATAGATGAACCTACAAACTCTACTGACATCTTGACAACCTTTGTCATTGATGCCAAAGGGAGAGTAGTGGGATGAGAAAGTTCAAAACACAGGAATCATATGCTCAGGGGGAGCCCTCATATTTTTGGTAACATTTTTGGACTACACATTTTGGATACTTTTTGAAATTTCTCATGAGTGTTGCCATCAATGCCAAAGGGGGAGATTGTTGGCATATGCACACTCCAATGAGACATTGTATGTGATTGAAGGTTTTGTCATTAATGGCAACCTTGCAATCCTATGGCACTGACAAGACATTATACCAGCAAAGCATTACATAGGCAACCTTGCAATCCTATGGCACCAGCAAGACATTATACTGGGAAAGCATTACATAGGCAACCTTGCAATCCTATGGTACTAGCAAGACATTATACCGAAAAAGCATTACACCGACAAGATAGTGCACCAACATCAACATATCACTTGACACCAGCACCGGCACAGAAGAAAAGATGTATACCGGCATAGAGGCCGACAAGATTTTTTTTATATAATATTTTGTTTATTATTGTAAGCCGACTTGGCAAATTGTAAAATGACTCTTGTATATAAAGGAGATCATTGTAGACATTTGCAGAAGTGATAAAAGGGCAAAGAAAGAAAATTATTAGGCAGACCTAATGTGCGAATTATAGGTCAAGGGTATATGTAAAGAACAGAGCAGGAATGGGTACTGAATCTAGCATTGAAGATGCTATTGTAAAGTAGTACAAGTTATTGGATTAGTATAATCCTTATTGTAAGTCAGTGTGACTTCCCATTGAGCAATGAGCTCTAGGCAGTTGGCCTTCCTGCATGTGCAGGCCCCTATTGTAAGTAATATTCTCTGATTGGCTAGTGAGTGAATATTGTGGGTCACAAATCCCACCGAGGTTTTTCCCACACCAGGTTTCCTCATTAAACATCTTGTGTTATGGTGTACTTTTCATGTGGATATTCTTGATTCTGTTTATTGCATTATTTCTTGCATACCGGTACACTGTTATATTATGTTTTGCATGTTTTAACTTAAGAAATTCTCATTATCGGTCAGATACTGATTCACCCCCCCCTCTCAATATCTATGGGACCCCTAACATTTTCCTTTAATTGTATCAAAGGACATACTGCCAATGTGTGTAGAAGCAAGGCCTACAACAATTTTCCTTATTTTCTAAACAATATGCCTAGATCCAATAGATTCAATGAAAACTATTATGCATGCAACAAGTTTGGGCATAAAGCATTTGAATGTAGGTTAGTTTTGTACAACACTAGGAGATATCCTCCAAGGACTCAAGGAGTCATCCTGGAACCTTTTGTGAACTAGAATCCCAACCGGTACAATACCTAAGACCATCGGTCAGGTGGTTATCAAGTGGCTACTAGTTGGAGAGCAACTTGTTTGATCTGTCATGGTAGCAGTCAGACTACTGCAACATGTAGAAGGAAGAATGGAAGTATGAATGACAGACCATGGAGAACACTTGGAATGATATGCTATCATTGCAACAAACCTGGACACACTGCCAGAACTTGCAGACTAAGAAAGAACCTATCAGGTGATATACCGATCACTCCAGAAGGGAATATTGATGTTGAAACCATTGAAATGGAAATGAATAAAACTTGGAAAAAGAAATCAGAAGGAGAGTCACAGGATGAACCTGCTTCTGTACCTAGTGTGGAAGTCTTTGAACCGGCAAATCGAGCTTCAGAGGGAACATATCGATGAAATATTTCAAACCCCCGGTTTATATCGGTAAAGACCTTAACCGGTATATGTTACCTATCAATCGGCAGAATATTTGAAGCGGTAAAAGGCAAAATTAGGGTTGTGCCCTAGTGATGATGCATTTATTATGGTAGGTGAGAGTTTGTTTAAAAGGGTTTTCATCATCATTTTCACTTATCTATTTTCGAAAGAAGAATTTTCAGGAGGAGAGCAACCAGAGAATTTTTTTTGGCATTTGGAGAAATCTTGTGCGAAATCTTGCAATCATTTTCAAGCAATCAATAATGAACACTAAGTAGTGAACTAGCAACTGAAGTGGTGAACTATGTACGACATTGGAAAACCTAAATTTTAGATTGTGGAGGTATTTTCTAAAATTATTTCTTATCATTTGGTTATGGCTTCTGCATTGCATTCTAGTTCTAGTGTACCTGAAGATACACCTGATTTTCTTCAAAAGAAAATGACATACAATGCCCTATCACAAATTTATATCGGAGTTATTGTCGAGGAAGATATTTTGGGGTATATAGACTATAAATTGGAAGACCTAGAATCCCTAGTGATTCATTCCCAGCTAAGTCTATTTTGTGGGGATGACAAGAAGATCAAACCTGAGTATAGTGTCCTCGAGAAGATGAAACTGTACAATGCGGTATATTTTCTGGAAGAGTTCACAGAAGAACATATTCACATCATCCTTAGCAGAGTGCAAGGTGACAATATGTATCTCGAGCAGACCCATGCCATCACACTAGAAGCATTTTATGTCATCACTAGTTTCTGCAATATTAGAGAGGTACTAGCTCTATAGAAGGTCACCAAAACTGAAATGAAAAAGCTCACTAGTTCTGTGAGTGACCAACGAGCGATGACCATCAACACCATCTTTGATGATCTAGTAAAATATGCTTGCATGGTGATTGGTTACCGAATATTTTATAACAGTATAATGAATTATGTCCCTGCTACTACAATGAATACTACTTACAGGATGATCAAGGAAGACACTACATTTGACCTATGTACCTATCTACAGAAGCAATTGTTGTTGAATTTGAAGTCCATCAAACAGGACAATTCTCTAAGCTTCAGGTTTGGCCAAATTTTGGTCGGCCTATTCTTCTATTTTCAAGGTTATTTCCCTGGAGTAGGTGATGTTCAATGGTCCACTGACCTACCAATTTCCAGATAGATTAAGGAGAGTCTACAAGTAGTAGGAACTACATATCCTGAGGTTCTAAATAAGTATTTTGATGAATTCAAACAAAAGATGAACTGGAGAATAAGCATATCTGGTGATATTGTGAAGATTTATGAAGATGACATCTGCTTCACAATAAGGATAGATGACTGCATAATGGAAGTGATGGAACCAAGAAAGGAAGTAGTTGGCCCTATGGGGTATGAAGTGGTAAATGAATTATTGATTGAGTATGCCTCTACCCTACTTACCTCACCACTAGATGCAAAGAAGAAAAGAACCGGTACCTACTTGGAGAGGGTCACACCGATTGAGGAACCAAAGTAGAAAAAGGGAAAAGCAATGCCATCAGTGTCTACACTAGTTACATCTGTCAGTCCAAAAGTGACCAAGCAGACACCAGCCAAAAAGAAATCTGAGATCATTCTAGCTAAAGTATTTGAGAGGAAGCGGAAATCCAGGAATCACTCACCGGAGGAAGAAGACATTGAACCAGAGATTCAAACAAAGAAGACAAGGCAATCAAGAAAAAAGTCAAAGTCTACCGATAATGTACCAGTAACTTCTGCACCAATAAATATAGACATTTCTTCTTATAAGCCAATGACACATTGTTAGAGAACAATTAAGAACATTAGGAGGAAATCGCTTGATGATTTAAAAGAACATTTTGATGATTTTAATGATAATGAGAAAGAAGAGGTAGAATAGGAAGTCATTAAATACTTATGTATTAATGATCGGTCGCCATCTGAGATTAGATCGGTTACACCAGATTCTTTGTATAACTATTTAGATAATAAATGGTGCATTGCCATTGAAAGAGAATAGGAGATCAGGGAGAAAAATTTTACACAATACTTTCCTGATGCTTCAAATTCTAAATTATTTGAAATAATGGATAAGAACATAGACATATTCTTCATGAGAAGGAGAAGACTTGGGCTACTAGAAGGTAAAGCTTCTAAAGTGGAAAAGGACACACATATACATGTTAAAGCTATTGTCAAAATACACTGGGTAGTTGAAGCCACTAAGAATACTGAACAAGAACCTGACCTATCATCAGGCAATTCAGATGAGGTATTTGATAGACAAGGAGAAAGAGTGATAAAACAAATTGATCCTATTGATGTTGATTCATTAGATATTGAGGATGTCACTCCTGATAAAGAACAAGTTGAGGAAGAGAAATGGGACAAAGAGAAAGCGGAAAAAGAGCAAGAGGAAGAAAAGAAGAAAGAGGAAGAGAAGAAGAGAGAAAAATATAAGAGAAAAGAAGAAGAGAAGAGGAAGGAAGAAGAAAGGAAGAAGGAGGAAGAGAAGAAAAAATAAGAAGAGGAGCAAAAGAAGAAAGAAGAGGATAAGAAAAGAGTAGAAGAGGAGAAGGAAGCAAAGAAAAACAAACAAGCGGAGATCAAAACAAAACAAGGAGGGCAGACTCCTAAGGCAACTGGTGATCAAACCCATCAGGTTGATTCCACCAGTCCTATTGATATAACTCTTGCATGTCTGACTCAATCTCAAGATGAGTCTGAGCTACTTCGAGGCATCAAACTTACATAGGAGAGATTGGAAGAATTGCGAAGGAAGAAAGAACAAGATGTCATACAAACTGCGGTTGACACCCTTACCAGTCTAATTCCTGGTACCAACCTCACTAGTACCGATTCCTCTCTATCCAAGCTCAAACTTCTCTATACCATAGTGGAGGACCAGGTACAATGCTTGGAAGATGTTGCTGAAGCAACTACAAAGAAGAACCATGAAAAGGAACTCAATGTTGCCTTAGTCAAGCAAATGAATGAATTGAGCACACAACTACTGAAGTAGCAGAGTGATATCAATGTTTCTATGGGTGAAGGTAAATTACTGTTGAGTAAAATCTGCCAACCCCATCTATTTTGTGATGATGTGCTTAAATAGAAAGCTCAACTCCAATCGGAGTTACATGCATATATCAGCAATTTCAGGATGCCATATGATTCATTCACTACCTATGGACAAACCATTCATCATTATCAGTATCAGACTGCCAAGATGGACTTAGAGATCAGCAACCAGACTCAAGATTTGCAGGAGCTTCAATTGCTCCTATTGCCAAGACTGCAAATTCTTTAGAAATGTTTTCTCAACTTGGAATACATCATGGTAACTCAAGAGCTGAGTACCATCAATGCAATGGAAGAACTGGCCTTCTAGATGAAGACTAAAAGTGAGGTTGCTACCTCAATACTTGAGTCATGGACATTGGCCTTGAAAATTTTTGTGCAGGACTTTAAATCTATTTTTGAGAAATTTCATTCCTTATTGTCATGAACATCTACTCTATTTTCTAATATAAGCAAAAAGGGGTTACTTTGCATTACTTTGTCATTGTTGGCAAAGGGGGAGTAGTGTACATTAAAATTTTGGTGAATGTTACCATTTCATGTACTTTCATGTTACCATTTTGGTGAGTAGTGTACATTGTAATCTTTGCAAAAGGGGTAGTGTATATGCTTAGGGGGAGTAATTTTGATTATGGCATTTTTTGTTGTAAAAATACTTAGATGTCAAAATTTTCCTAAGTGTTGCCATAAATTCCCAAGGGGGAGATTGTTGGCATTTTGATGATGTTTTGATTGTCATTGATGGACACTAACTTTCTTGATGTATGAGTTATGCTCAACCAGTAATTATTCCAACTGGTATTGTGTATTATTGAATGTATAGTTTTTAGATCCCAAGCAGTATGAAGACCACAAGCGATTTGAGGAGCTCAAGTAGTACAAAGGAACCAATCGGTAGTTAACTTTTGATCGGAACACTACGATCTACTAGTCTTCATTTTTGACAACCGGTAATCGGTATATTGTATTAATCGGTATATATCTCTTATGAGTTACCAATCGGTATTACTGTAATGTGTGATGAGTTATCATCCACTGACACTTTGGTGGTGTGTTTGTTTCATGTTACCAAATGTGTCCAGATGCACTGTACCTAGGAACTTGTAGTCTAAATCTATTGGACCAACATGAAATCAGATTCCTTTATAAGGACATCATGTCTAGGGTTTGCATGTATGAGAGATAGAATAGAAAAGGTTATGTGTGATCATCGGAAAGAAGATTAGTTATGTGCAAAGAGACAGAGTGTGGAGATATTTAAGACTGAAGTAATGTTGAAATGCATTAACAATGAGTTGTCAAGGATCTAACTAAGCATACTGTGCTATTATCTAGATCATTCACTTGTTGATTACTAATATCTTCGACAAGTCTGAAACCCTTAACCGGGTAGGCCCAGCAAAGCCTTTGTAAATCCTCTAACAAGGTGGTTCACAACTATGGATCTAAAATCCTTTAACAACGTAGTCTTTAACAAGACTTATCTCCTAACAGAGATCTAGATTCCTAACAGGATCTGTTCCGGTGAAGAACATTGTATGACCTTAACCGGTCTGGTTTCTATTCTTGAGATAGTTACTTGTGAGTTTCTTCTCACTGTGGTTTTTCCCATTTGGGTTTCCACATCAAATATCTTTTGTTATGGTTATTGTGCTCTTGTGAGTGAATGCTTTGTTTTTTATTTGGTTTGCATTTATCTTAACCGGTTTATTAGTGAATCTGTTGTACCGGTTATCTGCTAAACTATTTAAAAGTTTATTTACAATATTTTTTGGCATACTAATTCACCCCCCCCCTCTTAGTATTCATCAGGATGACATGAAGAAAACTTGTGATTCTGGGTTAACTGCACCATTTCAGGTGACTAATGTTTCATCTAGAAGAGACATACATCTTCAAGTCTCATAAAATTGATACTATTGGATTTTGGATTATATACTTGAGTGTGACTTTAGGTCCTTCAAATTAGTAATTTTCATCATCTAATGGTACAGGCTATGATTGAGTGAAAATGATCCTGATAGAACTGTTACCAAACATGATAATAGATTTACAATTGTTAATACAAGGTCATTTGAGCGAGTTGGAAATGAGCTCTATGTTCTTCCAAGCCAATGTGAGTAGGTATTTAACTCAGAGGTTCCACATAAACCGGGTTGGTCATTTGTTGTTAGACATGACCCTAGAGGAAGGTCAGTAAAGTATAATGTCATGGAAGAAGAAGATACAAAAGAACTAGAAGATGGTGTAGATGATGATTAGGATCAATAGTTAGTTGATGATGTTCCTGATGAAGATGTTAAAGAAGACAAACAAGATCATGATGATGTAGGAGTTAATGTTCATGAAGAAGATGATGATGATATTAATGATGATGATGATGATGATGATATGACCAATCCTTACAATGTCGATTCTGGATCGGATGATACAGACAAAGAGTTGGATGAAGAAGAAGATCAATGGCATGATTTAAATGTATGAGGTATGCAATTAGTATATTATCTATTTGATATTTATTTCTTGATATTTTTTGGTGAAATCTAAATGTTGTGATTATGTGGGAGGAAGTGTACTTTGTGATTATCTTTACATGTATCTTTACATGTCAATTCATTTATACTTATATTACAAATATTTGCATCATGTTGTGTTACCTACTGAGATATTTATGGAATATTTAATTGATGAATTCTTTTAATGGTTTGTTATGCAATAACACAATGATTCTTATTATGATGTATGATGCACCTGATACTATTTTGTATCTATGCTCTTAATCTAATTTGACTACCCTCTAGAGGGGGCATCATCCTTATTTTTCTATCCTACTAGGACATATCACCACCTTTTTGCATCCCAAAAGTATCTAATTGAATGAATCCTAATTGAAGCAGATCCCTAGGACATTTTTCTATTCTTTTCAAAAGAATTCAATGAATCCTAATTGAAGCAAATCCGGCCTAATGCATATAAATAACTAAATGTATCTAAAATAAACTCATCTAAGATGAATGGACAAATGTAAGATAGAGAGAGAGAGGGAGAGAGGAAAAGAGAGAGAGAGAGAGAGAGAGAGAGAGAGAGAGAGAGAGAGAGAGAGAGAGAGGGAGAGAGGGAAAGGGAGAGAGACTTGAGAGAGAAATAGAGTAATAGGAAAAGAAAGAGAGATATGTGAGAGAGAAAGAGAAAGGGAGGATAGGGAGATAATGGAAAAAATAGGATGGAGACATCTGAGAGAGAAAGAGAGAGATAAATTGATAATATTCATAATATCTACAAGTCATCCACAAGTTAGTTTATCAATCACAATGTGTAGTCAAATAGGTCCTAAAACCCACACGTTACTCCAAGAGTGGGGACATGAACTACATGTCACCCAACCCACACTACACTTGGTCCAATGAACATCCACACACTTTGTCTAGCTAGTGCATAGCACAATACTCTAGTGGATTTATTTGGAATACCTTGGAACAAACTACGAACTATTCATAGTGAGCATAATGTCAACCTTAACTTTCCTTCTTGATCTCCTCCTATAAAATTTGAATATATTTGTCTTCATCTTTAGCCTTACTTATTTTTCAAACTAAAAGCCTCAAAACAACATAGTGGTAGAACATGGTACAAAGTATTGCATCAACGTACTAATAGGTTGTGAGCAACAGACCTTTGAAAAATATCATAAATAATTTTTAATATAGAAATGTTTAATATCCCATAGGTCAATTTTGATTTTTACATATAATTACATATATAAATGTATAATATCCCATACCTTGGCAATGTTTACTTATGATTTCATATAAAAATGTTTAATATCCCATAGGTTAATTTTAATTTTTACATCTAATATTTCATATAATATCCCATTTAATTATAATTACCATGCAAAGCAAAAGACATGCCTATGTAATTGAAATATCTCATTTACATATAATTATAATATCTCATAGGACAATTTTAATTTCAAAATACTTTGCAAAGCAAAAGACTTTGAAAAAATTCATTCCCGCAAGGCAAAGCAGAAGACCATTGGCGCATGCAAGAGAGGAGATTCGTAGGGTTAGAGATGGTGGTGATTGAAGACTTAATTCATGCACGCAGGAGGAGGAAATATTGTAGGGTGAGCATATGTGGTGAATGAAGAACCCGGCCAAAAGACTTCATTCACATGCACCAAGGTTAGAGGAGACAATATGGTTGGATGCATTCTCAAATACCTAGGCAAGATTATAGGAGACACCGAAGATAATCATCACTTGGTATTTTATTTGCAGTTTTAGATTTGATTACAAAATTTTGGGGGTTTATTTTCACTTTTAGATCTAATTGGGTTTTTCATCCAAATTGGGTTTCTCTGTTAATTACTCCAATGACACTATGACCTACAAATATAAATGGAAATCTCCTCTTCATATCTTTTAGAATCTTTCTCTTTGTCTTCTTAACTTTATCTCATACTTTCTTACTACTATTATTACTTGGTTTGTATGATTCTTTAAAGATTTTTGCTAAGGCTTCAACATAAATATATGTGTAATATTTTATAGTTTGCAATGTCTTCCATCATTGTCCCATGTAAATCATCTCATATTTTACCTTTAAACCTCTTAAACTACCTTGTAACCTCTAATGATCATTTTTTCCTTGATTTCATTGAAAATGAAACTCTTCTTTCAAGGCTCCCTCATGAAATTGAAGCATTAGTACAACTCCACTAATTTATTGGTCCATCTGATAATTCAATAAAATAGTTTTTCAAGAAAAAACTCTATATCATCTTCCTTCTTCAATTATTCAACATCTAAATTATCTTCAAATGTATGGTCTTCACTAGTCACCCTTTTTCTTATTTTGGAGGGTAGCTCAAACCAACCTGTCCAACCTCCTACTTCTATGACTAGAAAAGAATCAACACCAAGTATCTTTTCCACCTGACTTTTCTCTCATCATTCATAGGTTTGTGCTCTTCTTTTTGTATTATCAAAAATATGTTTTACTTCTCTTTTGGTATCATCCAAAATAACTTCCATGTAATGTTCCACAAGAAACCATAAACATTGATCAAATCTAGCAAAGATCTTGGTTGGTCTTTGCAAAGCTAGAGAGTAAGAAATAACTTCCCTTCTATGTCATCATTACCTCTACATTGTCATTTCTATAGGTACTTTCATGGTAAGTCTATCATATTTTCCTATAGAAGATTACATAATTTTCATATTTGTCTGGTTATTTTGACTTCATAGGATTGTCAAAAACTCTTACTTGTCATGGCTACCATCCTTGATGATTTCCATGGCCTTTAAATCTTAAGGCTATCACTAATCAAAAGTCCTTGACTTTCACTGTTACTTTCCCTTTCAAAGTATATATATGTTATCTTTGCATTGTATATGACTTTAAAATTAGGTAAAAGGCTTTGATACTCCTTCATGTAATATCATATGATTGTCCTTATTTTGACTGTCATATATCTTTGTTGTCACTCTTACAAAGCTCTTGTCTCTTATTATCATATGGCCTTTTCATTGGATAGTTATCAACTGGCCTTTCCTTTTTTTATACATAGCTATAATCCCAAAATAGATTATGCTTACCTTGGAATCTATTAGGCACATTTTCAAACCTAGATATGTAACAACTATCATGGTTTCTTGCATGTTCATGAATGATCATGACAATAATTGCCTTGTAGACTACCCATTTATAGATTAAGTTGTCTTTCTCTCTATAGACCCTACTATTATTTATTTTGTATTATGTATTGTCCTTTATGGCTTTCTTATTATCTTAATTGTTCCAACCCATATGCTTGGAAGCTATGGTAAAGTAAAATTGAAACCCTACCATTATATACAGTTAGAGAAATATTGTTATATGTGACTAAATAATTACATTTACATCATTTTCAAAGGCTATTAATTTTTTTATTGTTTACTTTAAGCCAAGGCATGACCTTTCTTCACTCCAGCCAAGGTGGAGATATGAGCCACTTTTGCAAACTCAAGTGAAAATTAGCAAACTCAAGTGGAAATTAGAAAACTCAAGTGGAACTTCCAAATTTTTAAAAAGGCTCAAAATTAGCATGACCTCTTTTTCTATTAAGTTTGTGTATGGGTATGAAAGACCTTGGAATTTCTCTGAAATATCCAAAATTGAATTTTATACATTTTGGGTGATTTTCAAGACAAGACTAGGTCCAGGTGATAAGATAATAAAGACTTAAAAGTGAATGATGCATTTAGAGTACTCAAATATCTTTAGTTAAAAATAGGCTCAATTAGGTGCCCAAATCAAATTTTATGGTTCCCAAAAGTTAGGCTATTTTTGGGCAAGAAATACAATTTTCTTTTTCTTAAAGTCACAAAAGGGGTTATTATGACCATTTTTTGAGCATTTTTTGGCAGTGGAAGTGATAAGTCATGATGAAAGGAGGGAAACTAGAAAATAGAAGTATATTTGGAGGTGCAATAAAGCATAAGGCTCCAAATACTAAAGGGAATAAGTTTAAATGTCTTGCAGCCTATTGAGGATTTTATCCTCTATTTTGATTCCAATTTTTGTAATGTGATTTATTTTTGTTCAATAAAACATTATCCATATATACTTGTGAGTAATTTGAGGGGAAGGAAGGATATTGAATAAAGGTTATTGGAGAGTTACAAGGTTGGGTAAGGAAAGCGCTAGTGAAGACTGTGTTCTGTTTTGAAATCAATTAGACATAAGGTTACTCGTACTTTGAAAGGTACCTATGTTTTGTTTGCTCCAAGCTATCTTTTTGTAATTATATTATTTTAACTTTTGCTTCATGATTTATCCTTCATAGATATTACAATTGACTATCCAACCTTATACCTTTATCCTTATTTCCAGAATACTTCATTCGCACATGCAAGAGAGGAGATTCACAGAGTGAGAGGCAGTGTTGAATGAAGAACCTGACCAGAATTTGTTGAACAAGGGATAGTTCGGATCAATCACTTAGCTAATTAGTTTATAAGTGAGCAGTCACTTAGCTTCATCTTATGTGCATTTCAAACATAATCAGATTTATTTGTTTCCCTTTTGCTAAAAATTACCCTATCCTATCTCAGCTACTTCATAGACTTAGCTAATCATTGATATAGAGAGTAAATAAAATAGAGTTTATCAGAATGAGATCCATAGGTCAATTTCAATTTCATAGTAAAATACTTCAAATTACTATGCAAAGAAAAAGAATTCAAAATTGATGCAGAGCATCCACACACAAACTCACCAATTAGAGACAACTTATCCCAACTCACCTATCTAGTAGGTGTATTCCATCAACTAGGTGCTCTCACTCTCCTAATTAATAAACACCTTTCCTTAATAGGATTCACAAACTCACACATCTACAACCACCCCAAGGCTTGATAAACACCATGTACCTCACTTCCATGACTGAACACAAGACCCAATACCTTCACACACCCCTAAAGTTCTCACAACACCCATTTGCCAAACCACATTCCATTGGCTCAACACAAATCCACATTTAGGAAAGTCATTATGAAACTCAAGACCCTTTCTTGGAAACACATATGGGAATGAAAACAAGACCCTCATACACTCTCTTGACAATCAAAGTTTCCCAATCCTTGAACACTCAAGATGGTTTGTGGTATAAGTAAATGAGTATTGTAAAGGGAAATTAGGATTTAAAAGTATATTTATGATGTAATTGGACCTATTTGGATCCATTTTGAGTCATTTGAGGTCTAGGTTTGGTCTAGGTGTGATTTTGTGCAAAATTGTCAAAGTTGACAAAAAATGTTGTCATGCAAAAGTTGCATTTTGGAATAAAATGATGTAAAGCTAGTTCCAAATCAAGTTCAAAGTAGTTACAATCTATTTTGGTTGTGTATATAAGAAGTCTGATTCATTCTTGTGAATCATAGTCAAAACCCTCATTAGGGTAATCAGTGGCCAAATAAAACACATTTTGAATTAGTTCCTAATTGATTGATCATACCAATGAGGAAATATTTGTATCATATTGTGTTCTTTCTTATAATAATTTATGCAGGGTCTTAAAGAAATTTTGGCATGTGCTCAAACAATGGTCTATGATTGAAAATGTGTCTTGTTCAAAATATAGCAGCAAGGAGTGGTTAATGGTGAAGCTTATGCAAAGGATTCATTGAGTAAGAGTATTAGGGGAAGGAAGGAGTGTGAATAAAGGTTATTGGATAGTTACAAGGTTGGGTAAGGCAAGTAAACAACCCCAAAATAAAAGACCTTTGACTGTCCTACAAATGACAGTGGCTACCCTTGTTGATATGGTATAAGGAATTTATATTTACAAGATTAATTCTTTATTGGTTGGATGATTAGTGTTGGTGGAGAAGTTTGGGTAACTACTATCAAATTCCTAGAAGTCCCTAAGGCATTAATGAGAGTGAATAATTATAAAGGTATGATTGTCCTTGCATAGTGTATGACTGTCCTAGAAGTTGCATCACTTCCAAATGGCACTGAAATAGTGTCCTAGAAGTCAAAGGGTATGATTGTCCTAGAAGTCTATGGGTATGATTGTCCTAGAATTATTAGGGTATGACTATCCTTGCATAGTGTTTGACTATCCTATAAGTCGCATCACTTCAAAATGGCAATGAAATAGTGTCCTAGAAGTCTAAGGGTATGATTGTCCTATAATTCTAAGGGTATGACTATCCTAGAAGTCCAAGGGTAAGATTGTCCTTGCATAGTGTATGATTGTCTCAATCATAATGAAATTATTGCATCACTTCAAAATGGATTTCACTTTTACCACTTGTTTGTTAACTTTTGATCTCGGTTACTTTAAAACACAAAACTTCATTTAAATAAGTTACTTCTACCCACCCCTAATTGTGTATTGTGTAGTGTGATGAAATGATTGATTTTTTACAGTCCTAAAGAATACTCTTTACCATTCATTCTAGTATTTGTATAAACTATGATGACTACATATTGTAACATGAAATAAATCTATTCATGTTGTCTAATATGTAATTTTTAGCATACATACCATGTGACTTATGTAAATATGATTATGATTGACCTTCATATAAGATGTAAGATAACACAAGATAAATGAATTACATATGTAGGTGATAGTTCTGATACTTAATGTTAAGTACAGATGCCAAACTAATAAGATGAGAGGGGGGGGGTGAATCATACAAACTTAATCTTCCATAAAAACAACAGATTCAACCACGGTAACCTATACTTCAGTAATATAACCAAAACTACTAAACATGCAAACTCAAAAGCATATAAACATCATAACACTCATAACACTAGATTTAATGTGGAAAACCAAATAGGGAAAAACCACTGTGGGGTTTCGGCCCCACTAAGTACTCTTCTAGAGTATGCTCAGTTAAAAGAAAATCCTGTTAAAGATTACAAACACATTGCTAAATGTGACCCAGTTAAGGGATTTCCCTTAGATCTGTTAGGATCTTCACTATGTTAGAAGTGACCTTGTTAAAGGATTCCAAACACTCAATCAGAATGTCACCTTGCTAGAGGGTTTTACAAATAACACTGTTAAGTCCACTTGGTTAAGAGATTTTATGTCACTTTACAAAATAACGGTAATAAAAATCTATTTGCAACTTCACATCTAAAATGCTAAAGCATATTTTTATTTGCTCAATACAATATAGGACTTATCTTGTCCATCTGTTGGGCTCTATACTATGTTATTCAAATAGGTCTTCAATTTTCTGTGCTCGGTAATCACTATGTAGCATCCCTATGCATACACTTGCCCGCATTCATTGTTTATCAATAGTTCCTTATTTATAAACAATTTGCCAACCGCTTAATCTCCTTGATCACATTTCCCATGATCAATCATAGCCATTAGATCTTCAAACTTTGACCAGGTTCAATGTATCCTTTAATCTAAAAATGTTTTACCCCACCTTGGAACTTGCATACATTTCTTGGAACTTGTGCTAGGGTATTGCGGTTCAATTTGAGTTGTAGATCTTCTTGTCGATTTGCCTTTGCCATAGATTCTTTAACAAACTTCATTCATGACATACCAATCATTTAATCATAGCCAGCTCATCAGCTTCCTTCATTAAATAATGCTTTTATTCATTCAATCCATTTTGTTATTACTCGGTTGCAACTCGATAAATACTAAACTTCACTCGGTAGACATTCCACCTTCATTAACCGATAGCAATAACCTTAGGGTTTACTGACTAGGTTCCTTAGGGTTTTACCGACTAGGTTCTTTGCTCAGTAACATAGTATAGTATTAACCTTACAATCAATAACATATGTATGATGTCAAAACAATCTAAACATCATGATCTTGTCATTGTCTAACTCGGTAATAGTTGCCCATTGAATAACTTATTCATCCCCTTATTCATCATATTTTTTCTATGTATTTTACCGACACCTTTGTACTCATCAAATCATACTTCTCAAGATATGGCAACATCATACTGATTTAGAAAATCAATTTCTTGACATCAATGACAAAATAATAATATTAAGATAGTAAACATCCTTGATCAGTTATATCCATAATCATCAACAACACTCTCAATATCCTTATTGAAATGCCAACAATCTCTTAGTGTAATTGGAATGCCAACAATCTCCCCCTTTGGCATTGATGGAAAAACCAATTGATTTGACCTAATTGATTCAGATTGTTGTGAGATTCTGAAATGCTCTTCCCCTGTCATCAGAATTCTCCCCCATACATTAGTCTTCTCCTCTTCTTTAGCCTTCTCCCCCTTTGACAACAATTCCAAAAAGTAAAGAACTAAGACATGATTTCTTCTGTTGAGAAGTGAATTCCTTTCTGAAATGTATCTACTCAATCTCGGTTAGAGCATTTTGTCTTCAATTCCTATTCCCTGTATTGTTTCCTGTACACCTTTAGAAAACATCCTAAAGTGTGTAAATCAGCATCAACTCCTAAAAGATATTATGTAGAGTCATCGAATTGATGTTTTCACCAAACTCGGTCAGTGAGTAGAAGATAGGGGTAGGACCCCTAACTTACTTTTGAGATACTCAAAAGTGTCCCTTGGTAGTGGCTTGGTGAAGATATCTGCTATTTGTTCCTTTGTACTAACATACTCCAACACCACTTTCTTCTCTTGAACTTCTTCTCTAAGATAATGATATTTGATAGAGATATGCTTTATCTTAGAGTGCATAATAGGATTCTTTGAAATGTTAATGGCACTAGTATTGTCATAGAATATAGTTACTGGCTCAATAACTTGCTCATTTATGCCTTCCAATAGTTGTTTGATCCATGCTATGTTGGTACAATTCAATGCTACAGCAATGTATTCAGCTTCTGCTGTTGATTCTGAAACACATCCTTGTTTCTTGCTAAGCCAACTCACTAGTCTTTCTCCTAAAAAGAAAGCTCCTCCACTTTTGATTTTCTTGTCATCAACGTTGCCTACCCAATCAGCATTAGTATAAACTTTTAAATCAAAGTCATTTCCTTTCTGATATACTAAGCCATAATCCTCAGTGCCTTTCAAGTATCTAAAAATTCTCTTGATTGCTATCACGTGTGTTTCCTTAGGATCTGCAGAGAATCTTGCAACTATACCTATTGCATGTGCTATGTCTGGCCTACTGTGAACAACATATTGCAACTTTCCAATCATGGATCGGTAAAGCATCTCATCAACAGATGCAAATTCATCATTCTTTGATAGTTTACAGTTGGTAGTCATAGGAGTACTTACTGGTTTTGAATCCTCCATTCCAAATTTCTTCAAGATTTCCTTTATGTACCTAGATTGAGTAATGAAAATCTCATCTTTCATTTGCAGTATTTGTAAACCTATAAAATACTTTATCTCACTGATTAATGACATCTCAAATTCTTTGCTCATTTCATTTCCAAAGTTCTTGCATAAAGAGTCATTTCCACAAAAGATAATATCATCAACAAATATGGCTGAGATCAGTATTCCATTTTCATCATTCTTCATGTACATATTGTTGTTTTCACTTGTCCTTATAAAACCAATCTTGATTAGATAAGAGTGCAATCTTTCATACCATGCTCTAGGTGCTTGTTTCAGACCATATAAGGCTTTGTTCAATTTACATACCTGATCTTTATTCTTGTCTTCAACAAATCCTTCAGGTTGTTCAATAAAAACTTCTTCTAATATACCATTCAAAAATAGAGATTTGACATCCATTTGATATATCTTAAAATTCTTGTAAGTAGCATATGCCAACAATGTTCTTACTCCTTCAAATCCTGCCACAGGTGCAAAAGTCTCACCATAATCAATTCCTTCTTCTTGAGCATAACCTTTGCAAACTAGTCTTGCTTTATTTCTAATGACCTCACCTTTTTCATTCATCTTGTTTCTAAAAATCTAGTTTGTACCGATTACATTTTTGTCCTTCAATCTTGGGACCAGTGTCCATGTGTCATTCTTCTTGATTTGATCAATCTCTTCTATCATGGTATTTATCCAATCTTCACTATTAAATGCCTCTTTCACTATGCTCGGTTCAACTTCATATATTAGACATGTGTTCTGTCTCAGTTTGTTCCTTGTCATCACTAGATCATCCTTATCTCCTATAATCTGACTTGATGCGTGATGTCTTCTAACATACTTGGCTAATACAGGCTTGGTAGGCTCTATATGATCTTCTTCATCACTCGATAACTGGATATTCTCTTCATTTCCTTCAACGGTCTGCTCGGTAAGACTTCTCGGTTGAACATAGACAAATTCATCATAATCTTCTGCTTCCTTTGAATTTCCTTCATCATTCCTTTCTATAAATTCATCAATTTTCACATTTGCACTTTCTACTATTTTGTTAGATGATTTGATTAGACATTTAAATGCTTTACTTCTAGAAGAATAACCAAGAAATGTTCCTTCTTCACTTTTCTGATCAAACTTGCCATTTCTATCATCTTTGTGTACATAGCATCTACTTCCAAAGATTTTAAAATAACTTACATTATGTTTCTTGTCATACCAAATTTCATATGGTGTCTTCAAAGTTCCTTTCTTCAGTTGTACTCGGTTCAGGGTGTAAATTGTTGTTCTTATTGCTTCTCTCCAAAATGTTTGTGGCACTTTCTTTTCAATCATCAGGGTTCTGGCACAATCCACAATAGATTTGTTTCTTCTCTCAGCAATTCAATTTTTTTGTGGAGTTCTCAGTGTAGAGACTTGTCTTTTTATACCATGATCATTGCAAAATAAGTTGAACTCATCAGATGTGAACTCTCCTCCTCTATCTAATCTAAGACATTTCAGTTGTCTTCCTGTTTCATTTTCAACTCTTGCCTTGTACCATTTAAACATTTGAAAAGTTTCTGATTTTTCTTTTAAAAACATTACTGACATCATCCTTGAGTAATCATCCACAAATAATATGAAATATTTATCACCATAATAACTTTGAACTTTCATAGGACCACAAAGATCAATGTGCACAAGGTCTAAATATCCCTTGGAAGTGTATGACTTACTTTTAAAGCTTGATCTTGTCATTTTACCCATCTGGCATCCTCGGCATATAGCTTTCACAGGTTTTTCAAGACTCAATAGATTTCTTACTCGGTGCTTCTTGCTTATTTTGATCAGATTGTCGAAATTTACATGACAAAACCTTTTATTCCATAACCAGGTATCATCTATTTTTGCATACAGACATTTATTCTGAGTTGAGTCAAGGTGAAATGTGTTACCTTTAGTTTGTGTCCCAGTAGCAGCTAACTTTCCATGCTTGTCATGAACTTTGACAATTCCCTTCTGAAATTCTATTCGGTATTCTGTATTGTTTACCTATGCTACACTCAACAAATTGTATTTCAAACCTTCAACCCAATAAACATCATTGCATCTTGCATTGTCAAGAAGTGTTATGGATCCTTTACCTTTTACTGGACATGGTGTATCATTACCAAATCTTACATAGCCTCCATCATAGTCTTCTAACATAGCAAACTTGTGTTTATCACTTGTCATGTGATGTGAGCATCCACTATCTATGATCCAAGAATCATTAGTATTTATGTGAGATATTAGGGCTTTTTATTCATACCTTTCTTCATCTGATCCATCTTTGATAGCCACATAAACTACTTCCTTTGTATCAGTTTCATCTGATTTCTCATCATTGGATTCCTCATTGGCTATTAAGCATGACTTTCTATCTCTTCTTCTGAAGTCTAAGTGTCCTCTGTAATGATTATCTTTCTGTCTATCATCTCGGTAATCTCTCTTCTAAGTAGAATCTTTGTCAGGATAGTTAGAAGCCATATGTCCTATCTTATCACAATTGAAACATTTCAAAGGTAGTTTTCCTTTATACTTACCTTTGCCTCTCGGTAACCTTCTGGCTAAAAGTGCTTCAAACTCTTCTTGCTTTCTGATTTCCTTATATAGTTTGTGTACTTCCTCCATGTTCTTGTGAAATCTTTCACTTGCTCCACTGTGATCCCCTTTAGTATACTTACTCACTCTATCATTGTAATCATTAGATTCACCAATATGAAAAGAACTAAATGCAGATTCAACTTTATTTACTGATGACCCACTGTTATCAAAGTTACTTAACTCAAATGCATGTAGCTTACCAATAGTAGCATCTAAAGAAACTGGCATATTAGGTATAGACCTAAATTCATTGATTGCAGAGACTCGGATTGCATAAGCTTGTAGAAGGGTTCTTAACAACTTACTTCTTATATCCTTTTCTTCAATAGTTCCACCTGCTCCTTTGATTTGATTGACAATCTCCTTTAGTCTTGTACTGTACTAGGTTATGTTCTCACCTTCATTCATCCTCATAGATTCAAGTTGTCCTCTTAGACTATCCACTTTTTCTCTTTGAACATGTTCATCTCCACCATACACAGATATGAGCTTGTCCCACATTACCTTTGCATCATTGCAGCCTTCTAGATCATTAAACTCTGAATCGATCAATGCAGATGTTATTTCAATCATTGCTTGAATATTTTCTTGCTTTGCCTTTATTTCTTCCATTGTTAACGGATAGGTGCTCAGTGTGATGAAATCATTCTCCAGATAATATACAGCATATTCTCCAACTCTTGATAGGTGCAGCTTCATCCTTTTCTACCATGTAGAGAAACTTGACTTGTTCAGCTTCGGTGCATCCCTCTTATACATCTTTGGATCTTTGCCTCAAAGTACCTTTAAAATTTTTCTTCTAGAGTCCAAAGCTCTGATACGAATTGATACTTTTGATACTTAATGTTAAGTACAGATGCCAAACTAATAAGATGAGAGGGGGGGGGGGGGTGAATCATACAAACTTAATCTTCCATAAAAACAACAGATTCAACCTCAGTAACCTATACTTCAGTAATATAACGAAAACTACTAAACATGCAAACTCAAAAGCATATAAACATTATAACACTCATAACACTAGATTTAACGTGGAAACCCAAATAGGGAAAAACCACTGTGGGATTTCGGACCCACTAAGAAATATACTCTTCTAGACTATGCTTGGTTAAAAGCAAATACTGTTAAAGATTACAAACACATTGCTAAATGTGACCCAGTTAAGGGATTTCCCTTAGATCTATTAGGATCTTCACTTTGTTAGAAGTGACCTTGTTAAAGGATTTCAAACACTCAATCAGAATGTCACCTTGTTAGAGGGTTTTACAAATAAGACTGTTAAGTCCACTCGGTTAAGAGAATTTTAGTCACTTTACAAAATAACAGTAATAAAAATCTATTTGCAACTTCACATCTAAAATGCTAAAGCGGATTCTTATTTTCTCAATACAATATTCGACTTATCTTTTCCATCTGTTGGGCTCTATACTCTATTTTCCAAACAGGTCTTCAATCTTCTGTGCTCGGTAATCGCTATATAGCATCCCTATGCATACACTTGCCCGCATTCATTGTTTATCAATAGTTCCTTATTTATAAACAATTTTCCAACCGCTTAATCTCCTTGATCACATTTCCCATGATCAATCATAGCCATCAGATCTTCAAACTTTGACCAGGTTCAATGTATCCTTTGATCTGAAAATGTTTTACCCTACCTTGGAACTTGCATGCATTTCTTGGAACTTCTGCTAGGGTATTACAGTTCAATCTGAGCTGTAGATCTTCCTATCGATTTGCCTTTGCCATAGATTCTTTAACAAACTTCATTCATGACATACCAATCATTTAATCATAGCCAGCTCATCAGCTTCCTTCATTAAATAATGCTTTTATTCATTCAATCCATTTTATTATTACTCGGTTGCAACTCGGTAAATACTAAACTTCACTCGGTAGACATTCCACCTTCATTAACCGATAGCGATAACCTTAGGGTTTACTGACTAGGTTCCTTAGGGTTTTACCGACTAGGTTCTTTGCTTAGTAACATAGTATAGTATTAACCTTACAATCAATAACATATGTATGATGTCAAAACAATCTAAACATCATGATCTCATCATTGTCTAACTCAGTAATAGTTTCCCATTGAATAACTTATTTCTCCCCTTTTTCATCATATTCTTTTTGTGTCTTTTATCAACATGTTTATACTCATCAAATCATACTTCTCAAGATATGGCAACATCATACTGAATTAGAAAATCAATTTCTTGACATCAATGACAAAATAATAATATTAAGATAGTAAACATCCTTGATCAGTTATATCCATAATCATCAACAACCTTCTCAATATCCTTATTGAAATGCCAACAATCTCTTAGTGTAATTGGAATGCCAACAATCTCTCTTTGTCTATTATAATGCCAATAGTAGGAACCTGAACCCCTTTGACGAGGATCCTGCATAGTTTACATAAAGAAAAGGTGATGATTCTTCTCATGGATCGACAAGTATAAGTCAATACACTCTATAGAAACCATTTATTATTTGCTTGCTTCTTTACACCCATCTTGGAGTGGTTTAGTAATAAGTCAGATTTTAGCAACTATATTTTGTCAAAACTTTGATTTTTTTTCTCACCTAAACCATCTTGACATCCACATGGTATATCTCATTCCACTTTCTCAGCCCTCCTAGATACTTTAAGTGATGAGGAAGACTATTTTTCTAAGTTTTTTAAATTCCAAAATTATCAAGAAAACAAACTTGCTCAGTTTTCGAAACCTCCACATTAGCAGCAACTCTCATACAATTATCAGCACTTGAGGCCCCAATTGGGCTTATTCAAATTTAAGTCTCAACATCAACTTTAGGGCCAACTTCTTCATCAACATTACTCTCAAGTATGAATTTGGGGAAAAAGCATGAGCCATTCTTATCAATCCATGCAATGGAGCTTTGACAACCCACCCTCAAATCTATTTGCAACATTTGCAAAAAATCAACAAGATATGGTGAGCCATCTATTACAACATCTTGTCGTCTCTCTCCATGGAATCCTAAAATTTATTTCCTCTCACAATAACAATTGACCCTCTACCAACTATCTCTCTCATTTGATGGCGTGCAGGTACCACACTAATGCATTTGGACTAGATTTCCGACTGAGGTTTTCGACAGAGAAAGTATATTGTGGCCAAATTAGATTTTTTTTTGAAAAAATACCCGCACTCATCGTAATTTCGATGGAAATTTCCCATTTGGTTTAGACGAAGAAGGCATTAGCAATGAGAAATTTCTTTTTTTCAAAAAAGTGCTCGAGTTCGTCGTAATTTTGACGACAACGACCATTACTTAAAAAAAAGAAGAGGGGAATTCATTTGTGCATTGAAATACCGCGTAGGCGTCCATGGTGACTTCAGCCCCCAAGAACATCAAACCCACGTCGAAGGCATTTGTGGCATTTCTTGCAATTCCATGTAGGAGGTAGATTCAAATTGCCCTAGTTTTTAATTTCATGTTGCAAAAAATATACATGTGGTGGTTAATTGCCCTAGTTTAATCTCGTAAAACCATAGAACTGTGATTGAGGAGTGACCATTCAATTTTGTAGCAGTAATCCCTTCCTCCCATATATGCGTGTTTTGATTGTTCACATGAGATCACATCTCTTTGTAGCATCGTATCAAACAATTCATGAGCCTTGTCCATGTTTCCACATTTTGCATTCATGTCAAGCAGGGCATTTGCAACTACAACACCTAACAAAATTCCTCTATCTGTTATTCTTTGATGGATGTCCATACCCTATTCCAAAGCTCCCATTTTTGCACAAGCAGGGAGGATGTTGGCAAAGGTTGTGGAATTTGGCTTTATGCCTTCCAATTTCATTTGCTTGAAAGTGTCTAAAGCCTTTTCGACAAATCCATTTTGTGCATATCCAGCAATCATTGCAATCCATGAGACAACATTTCTTTCAGGCATTCTATTAAACAATTCATGTGCCTTGTCTATGCTTCCACATTTTCCATACATGTCTACCAGGGCAGTTGCAACTACAACATATGACAAAATTCCTCTATCCTTTATGCTTCGATGAATGTCAATACCCTGTTCCAAACCTCCCATTTTGGCACAGGTAGGGAGGATAGTAGCAATGGTCATGGAATTTGGCTTTACACCTGTCGATTGCATTTGCTTGAAATTTTATAAAGCCTTCTCAACAAATCCATTTTGTGCATATCCGACAATCATTGCAGTCTAGGAAAGCACATTTCTTTGAGGCAATCTGTCAAACAGTTCTCATGCCTTGTCTATGCTTCCACATTTTGCATACATACTAACAGAGAAATTGCAACTACATCTGACAAAATTCCTCTATCTTTTATGCTTTGATGGATGCCCATACCCTATTCCAAAGCTCCCATTTTGGCACAGGCTAGGAGTACACTGGCAAATGTAACTAAAGAAATGCAATGATCAGCTCCAAAGACATCAAACCACTACTAACAAAATTGAGAGTCTAAAATATGATAGGGAATAGTGCGAGTTGTCCTGAAATAAAATATTTTATTTTCAATTTCAACTAAAACATAATTACTCAACCATTTAATGTTATTAATAACTGTTTAATTTATGAAAGAGATAAATGGTTGGCCACAAGTACATGAGTTACTAAATGCACACAAATAAGTGAATTTGATATTCAAAACTATCTACAATGAATTCAATTCTTGTCCATTAGTCATTTATGTTTGCAAGAAAAGGATATTGTACAAAAGATCATGGGGGTTTCACTAGAGGTATTGAATAAGAGATAGACTTCTACTGTTGCATTAAAAGAATTGGCATGTTCTTCATTTATTGATGTAAACTCTCTGTGACGCCACCACAACCAACAAAGGTGTAAAAAGTTGTTTGCAGTGCATGGATTTTTAGGATTGCCCTTTGAGAAAAAAAAAATTAAAGTATGGAAGCAGGATCTACCAGCTCCTGAGGGAATCTTGATGAAAAATAACTATTAAATATTTGGGTGAGCTTATATGCAAAAACTCTTGCTTCCTGATGGGTTTATGTACATAAATAAGCATGAATTAAGTGGTAAAGGGTCTTCTAGAAACAAGAGGGACAGAGAGGTAGTGGAAGTAAAAACTTGTGGTGTTTTGTCTGCTCCATCTCAGAATGGGAATGGCGAAGGTGTTATAAGAGGAGCTAAGAAGGGTGTTGGAAGAAGTGGGGGTGTTTACATTCCCCCATTTAAGCTAGCTCAAATGATGAAAGATGTGGAAGACAAGAGCATTGTGGAATACCAACGCATGACATGGGATGCCCTTCGGAAGAGTATCAATGGGTTAGTAAGCAAGGTAAATGCATCTAACATCAAGAACATCATTCCTGAGTTGTTTGCAAAGAATCTCATCCATGGGAGGGGTCTATTTTGTAGGTCTTGTATGAAATCCCAAATGGAATCCCCTAGATTTATGGATGTTTTTGTTGTGTTGGTTGTTGTGGTAAATACAAAATTTCCTAAAGTTGGCAATCTGCTTTTGTGAAGAATTATTTTGCAGCTTAAGAGGGCATACAAACACAATGACAAGCACATGTTGATAGCAGCAACCAAATTCATAGCTCATTTAGTGAATCAACAAGATGCACATGAGATCATTGCCTTGGAACTTCTCACCCTTTTACTAGAGAACCCCACAGATGACAGTTGTTGTTGGGTTCATGAAAGAATGTGGTTCTTTGTTGCAAGACCTTTCACCCAAAGGTCTCTATGGGATTTTTGAAAGATTTAGAGGTATTCTCCATGAGGGGGAAATTGACAAATGAGTACAGTTTTTAATTGAAGGCCTTTTTGCAATTCGCAAAGCTAAGTTTGAGGGTCATCCAGTTCTGCATCTAGATCAATTAACACATGAAGCTTTCCTAGAAGATGAACTTGATCAAGAAGCTGGTTTGGATGTTTTCAAGCCAGATCCTGATTTCTTAGAGAATGAGGCAACCTATGAAAAATAGAAGAAAGATATCCTTGGAGATGCTTCTTCAGATGAAGCAGAAGAGGAGAATGATTCAGGTGATGATTTAGATGATGATGATGATGATGATGATGATGATGAGTAAGGTGAGGAAGCACTGAGAATATAGGATGAGATAGAGACAAACTCGGTCAATTTAAGACGTTCAATTTATTTGACAATCATGTCAAGTGTTGATTTTGAGGAAGCTGGTCATAAGCTACTAAAGATCAAGCTTGAACTTGGTCAAGAGAGAACATACCTTCATTATTATGGTCTTCTTGGGCAAATATTCTATATAATCAATAAAATTTATGAGGAATTTTTTGATAAGTGTTTTGTACAATAGTATTCTATGATACACAAACTAGAAACAAATAAACTGTGTAATGTTGTAAAGTTTTTGGCCCACTTACTTGGCACAGATGCTCTTCCATGGCATTGTCTTGCTTATATATGTTTGACAAAGGAAGATACTAAATCCTCTTCTTGTATATTTATAAATATTCTCTTGCAGGAGCTAGCAAAGTAGCTTGGTATATTGTTTCTTAATGAAAGGTTGAACGATCCAACAATGCAAGAGTCTTTTGATTCAATTTCTCCAAAGGACAATCCCAAAAATTCATAGTTTGCTATCAATTTCTTTACTTCTATTGGTCTTGGTGGTATCACTGAGAGTTTACGTGAGTATTTGAAGAATATGCCAAGGCTTGTAATGCAGTAGAAAAAGTCTATTCCTGAGTCAGATGAATCTACCTCTAATGACGATTCTTCTAGTTCATCAGGTTCGTCAGATTCTGATACATCAGACTTAGATTCTAAGAGTGAAATAGATAGTGAGAGCAGTAAGGAGTCACCAAGAAAGAAAAATAACTCAAAGCATGACAATGAGTATGAAAAAACTAGAATAAAGAAAAGGGCGAGGGCATCTGACTCGGAGGATGGAAGTGACAGTGAAAAAATCAGAAGGAAAAAGAAAAGGAATTAAAAATCTTTCTGATCAGTTATTCAAGGCTCCAGTAGACACCGTTTTCCTAGACTGTGACAAACAAAAGAATCACTCGCAAGTGCTTTGATTTTATAACAGATGACTATAAGATGCTACAATGTTGTCTTATGTATTTTAATAGTCACAGGTTTTAGAGTTTTGTACTTGATAGTTAATGGATAAATAGTGTTAGGAGGAGAAAATATCGAAGGCCAAGTGCAGATTGTGATAATACTAGATCAATGAATCCTGTTATTTATTGAGTATTTCTTGTTTTCCATGTTGTGTGATGTACCATAAGCAAACTAGAAATCTAAATTCAATAAAATGCTTTGTTCAATGATGATAATTTCTATTTTCTTGCCTGTGAAGAAAGACCATGTCAGACAATATCAATGAACAACAAAATAAGGAGACAATTGCTAGATTGTGGTCTAACTTGAAAAGAAAATGTGATGGAAAATGTTATTATCCATGCAAAATTTGTAAGGGGTTAAAGACTAGAAGACTTCTAATCAAAACAATGAAGAAACATTGTAGGTTGCATGGTCACATTGAAGGTGGACATGATTATCATCCATTGGTAATTTTTTCATTATATCATTTGGACAATTTATATACATAATAAATCACGTGATGAGGAGATCATGATCATGGTTTATTTATGTTTATCAATTTTATATAGGTTGAGCATCCCGGAGCACATGGTATGGATCAACACAACCCTGAGAATATGGTTTTTGAAGTGGATGAACATGGAGGTGTGAATATCGAAGCTGAAGATAATGATCCCATGGAAGATGACGACTCATGACCCAGAAAACACAATTGAAGATGATGGTACAAATACATTGATCCATGACTCATTTAGTACTCATGCAGCTGATCATGATGATGAAGATGACCTTGATGTTGTTCATGATGTCCCTCTACTTGAGAAGGCATCTAAGGCCCCTTACGAAGGCTCGCAGGCAACTCTTCTCTCCGTTGTATTGTTGTTGGTGAACTTGAAGGTTATGAATGGTTTATCCAACATAACAATGTCACGTATGTTAAGGTATGTCATATATGTCATAATAAACTGTGAATCATGTTCTACCATTAATATTCTTTATTATAACAAATTATATTTTTTTGTTGTAGATTGATAGGTGAGTTTTTGTTACCACCATCAAATATTCTACCTCACTCATACCAAGAATTATTTGTCGTTATGAAAGATATTGGAATGGAGTATCAAGAAATAGATGCTTGTCCCAATGATCATATTATATATCACAAACAACATGAATTTTGTACTGAATGCCCTAAATGTCATAGCAATAGATATCGAATAGATCAAATAACAAAAAGGGTTCCTCGCAAGGTTCTTCGCTATATCCCCATTATTCCACGTATGCAATGATTATTCAAGTGCCCTAGCTTGGCACAATTTATGGATTACCATGCATGCAATAGAATTTGAGATGACATTATTCAAATTCCTGCGGATGGTTCAACATTTATGGACATAGAGGAAAAGTGGCCACACTCTAAAGAAGAACCTCGTAATCTCAGGCTTTCATTGGCAGGAGACTGTGTTAATCCATTTGGAGAGATGAAATCTGTTTACTCAATGTGGCGTATTTTTGTTATGAACAGTAACATTCCTCCATGGATGTCAATAAAGAGGGAGCACATAATAATGGCAATGATTGTTCTAGGTATTTTATCATTTAAATATAGTCGTCTAAATTTAATTATAAATATTGCAGTAAAATGGTCATAATAATTATGTAATGTTTTTGTTCATTTGATTAGGTAAGTACCAAGTTAAAGATATGAATATATATATCGAGCCTCTTATCAATGAGTTGCTGGAGTTATGGAACGGTGTCACTATGTATGACGTCTCTAGACCAATAGGACAAATACAATTTCAATTCCATGCGATGCTTCTATGGACAATACACGATGCCCCAAGGATAACACATTTTTGTGGTATGTTATAGTGTTTAAGTTGTGCATGAACATTATAATTCAAAAAAATATCATATTTAATCCAATTATACATTATCTTGTAGGTCTTCAAACAAAGGGCAAATTTGCATGTCCTGTTTGTGGTCCAAAGATGAAATCTTGTCATTCAAAAAGTTTAGGAAAGCAGGTGTTTGATGAGTATAGGCACTTTCTCCACAAAAATCATAAGTATCAAAATATTGAAAAACATCTTTTCAATGGGAAAGAAGAGAATACATCAAAGCCACGAAGAATGACACCTCACCTATGGAAGTTTGAATATAATAGAATTAATCGTCAAGGTAATGCCATTCCATCTATTGGTTTGTCATAAAACATCTTTTCTATTTTGAGTTGTTTATTGATGATGTGATTGATGATCATGAAGGTTGTGAAGGCATAAATGACTACCTTCCTAAGGGACTAAAAAGGTATCCCTGATAATTTAGTAGGTTGCCCTACTACAAGAAGTTACAAATTGTTCATTTGTTTGATAGTATGTATATTGGAAAGAATATAACAAAGAGAGTATGGAAACTATTGGATGGAAGACGTGACAAAGAAAAAATTATCAAAATATGTAGTGACATTCAGGATTCCAATCATGCAATGATAAATGTCATTCAATCAAATAGCCATGGAGACCAGATTAATATAAGTGAGTTTCCTTGGTTATTAATGGACCAGCAAAGCAATGCTATAAAAGAAGTCATACGAAAAATTTGATTTCCCACAAGATTTGTTGTGAACATAAACAATCTCATATCAAAGAAAAGTGAATTTGGGCCAGGGAAGAAAACACATGATTGGCATACCTTCATTAAGGTAATTCATGTTCTTGTGTTTTTATTATGTATTTAAGTACTGCGTGTACATGTACTTTTCATTATGTTACAAAAAAATGAAAAGATACTTTTATAATTGTTGCAGTACGTTCTACCTCTATCTCTCCTAGACGACTTCGACAATAATGTCAAGCAAGTCATATATGATCTTGGAAAATACATGAGGTAAATAGTGATATTTGTTTAGTTTGTTGTATAGATATTATATTTGTGATTTTTTTTACTTGTTATGTAATATATTTTTTTGCATCTTGAATACCTTGTAGGTGGTTGTCATGTAAAGAAATCCATAAATATGATATAAAATATTGGAAGAGAAAAATTCCTCATTTAATGTGTGGAAGGAAAAAGTGTCTACCTCCATCTTTTCTCAATGCACAAGAACACTACCTCATAAACCAAGTTGAGGAGATTGAATCGTGTGGACCTGTACACCATTAGATCAATGTGGATGGTTGAGAGGCACTTGAAAGTTTTGAAGGCTTTGGTTCGACAAAGAGCACATCCTGAGGGTTCTATGGTGGAGGGATATATGGTATACCAGACTATGGTGTACATTTCTGAATATCTTCATAAGTTTGCAGCAAAGATCCACGTGGATCACATTTGGGATCCCAACACCATTAACAAATTCGAAGGGGAGTACTTGACGGGGAAAGGTAGATTGAGGAAAGTGAGAGGTAATTATAAGATGTTATTGTAGTTAATTAATTCTTAATCTTCAAAATAAATCGACTGTAAGATGTTTATTTATTTTTTGTACAATTGGTCGAGAGTGGGGTGCACTACATTTGTATATTGCAAACAATCTTGATTGGATGATGGTATGGATTGAACGTTGTCAACATTCTGGATGTACATTAACATGGGAAGGTGTGGCTTCATTGGTTAAAGAAGCACATCATAATGGAGATTCCAATGTTACACAAAGGGAAATTGATTTAGCATATGGTTTAAGAGATAAACAGGTATGTCTAAATTTATTAATCACCCATATGTTTATCAACTCACAATGCAACAAATTTTACATGTTTGACATATCGTAGGTCAAACACCACAATGCTATGTGATGCAATGGTCATAAATTTTGCATAAAAAAGTTGGATGACACGAAGAAAACTTGTGATTCTTGCATCACTGCAGCCTTTGAGGTGACAAATATTTCATCGAGAAATGACATTCATCCTCAACAGTCTCAAAATTGATACTATGGCATTTTGGATGATATACTTGAGTGTGACTTTAATTCCTTCAAATTAGTTTTGTTCATCGTCAAATGGTACAGGCTATGATTGAATAAAAATGATCTTGATAGAACTGTTATTGAACATGATAATGGTTTTATAATGCTAAATACAAGGTCATTTGAACCAATTGGGGATGAGCCCTATGTTCTTCCAAGCCAATGTGAGCAAGTATTTTACTCAGAGGTTCCACATAAACCGGGTTGGTCATTTGTTGTTAGACATGATCCAAGAGGAAGGCCGATAAAGTATAATGTGATGGAAGAAGAAGATACCGAAGAAGTAGAAGATGAAGTGGATGATGATCACGATCAAAATTTTCTCAATGATGATGAAGAAGAACAAGAAGAAGAAGAAGAAGAAGAAGATAATGATGATGGTGATAGTGATGGTGATGGTGATGGTGATGGTGATGGTGATGGTGATAGTGATGGTGATGATGGTGATGGTGATGATGATGGCGAAGACGTTGAGGATGATGATGATGACAACGATGATGATGATGATGATGATGATGATGATGATGATGATGATGATGATGATGATGACCTTGATGTTCATGATGATGAAGAATGAAATGTATGAGGTATGTGATTAGTATATTATCTATTTAATATTGACTTCTTGATATAATTTTTTTACATAACTAATTCATTATGTTTTGAATTCTAATGCCGTTACATAATTAATTTATGATGCACCTTTTAATATGGAGATGGAGATAGGGAAAGCGACTATTTATGTGACAATTTTTAAATTGTGTTTATTTATGGAAATTGGATTATTTATCAGCTATGTGATGGATGTTGATTTAATATGCATATGTGATGGATTACATGTTTATGATGATGCATGTGACATTTTTTGAACTTTGTGTTTATTTATAGAATGTGGATTGTTTATTACCTATGTGATGGATGGTGATTTATGATACATATGTGATGGATTACATGTTTATGATGACACATCATGTGATGCTTCTGATGCTTATGATACATATGTATTTATTGTTTATCAACTTACAAATGTAGTAATGCTTATGATGCTCAATTGATGGTGTTGATTTCATGTATAGTCCCTGTATGATGTTGTCACCCTTGGTGGGAATAGGTCGTTGACTATAGACATCGTCAACCATTTAGTTGAGGATCCTACATAGTCTACATTGTACAGGACCCTGAACCCCTTTGACGAGGATCTTGCACAGTCTCATGGATGGACAGGTATAACTAGTCAATACACCCTTAAAAAATAGTTTATTTTTTTAAAATTACTTGGAAGAAAAACTTCCTCAGTTTTTCAAACCTCGACATTAGTAGCAAATCTAATATAGTTATCAACACTTGAGGCCCCGATTGGACTTATTCCAATTTTCATCCCAAAATCAACTTTAGGGCTGACTTCTTCATCAACATTACCCTCATTTGCAAAATTTCTCTCTCATTACCAATTAACTCTCTCATTTCATGGAGTGCAGGTAACCCCAAATAGATATTTGTCAGATTTATCTTTGTTGAGTGAGGAAAATGCAGTAATAGAAAATAAAAGTGACACATGTAGTAGGTCTACAATAGGGAGATCAACAAGAGGTCAAAAGATTAGAAGAAAATTCAATAAATGCATGAAATTTTTCCTTGCTCAAGGGGGGTCATGTTCTTATGATGATGAGACCAAAGGCGACATTGAGGTGTCATTGAGGTACATACATCTACAGAAACAATGGGTGCCCAAGGAACATCCTCCAATAAACACTGATTTTTGTGTTAACGATAGGATATATCACATAGCACCTTCCTCGTTACATTGTTTAGGCTTATTTTCCATGGACGACATAAAGGTTTGTTACAATAGAGTTGTGGAATTGATGGAGTTTATTGGACCTTGTTACAATTACAAACATTGGATGCAGATTGTTAAATATAAAAAAAATATGCGTAAGTATGCACTGTCAGCAAATTATATACAATAGAAATATAATGATCAAAGTAAACGAGTGGCTATATACATTGATGGTTGGCCAAAAGCAACAAGGAATATTGCAAGTTTTATAAATAGTATGTGACCTAGGTCAACTAATAAACAACCCAATTGCATATTTGAGACGCGCGAGGGAAATCGTGTATTTGTATGTGTGATAAAATCAATAAGTGCAGGCGAAGAGCTTCTAATCGATTATAGTTTGAATCGTATAGATAGAAACAAAGTTAATATCATGGGGGTGGTACATACTATATACCATTTAAATTAACCAACCTCCAATTAATGAATCCAATATACCATTTTATTATTAATTTTTTTTACTAAGTCTATTTGTTTAATTTTGCTAACGTTTTTTATATTTTTTCTTTGTCACAGGCCAACATGGATCCATTACATATCGCAGATAGAGATGTATCTTGCGACACTTCTACCCAGCAGGTAAACCTCATTGTAATTGTACAAATTAGATAGAAGCAAACTGTTACATTATTATGTTCTTTTTTTAGTGATTTATACTAATTTTGTAATTGTTAATGATATTCTTGACACAGACGGATGTTCGGGGAAAGGGAAAGGGAGTTGCAGTACCTAAGCACCTTTCTAGGGATGTGGAATCATTAGGGTTAAGTGATGATGACCCTGAAGATCCCACAGACCTTATGAAATTCTTTAAAATGCCTCTTATAAAAATTAGAAAAGAGATTGTTGCTTTGGTAGCCATGCATCCTATCACTGATGAGATGCAAGAGAGGGTGGCATTATTGATTCAGACAGCAGAAAACTTGCAAGTAAGCAGTAATGAAAGCTTTAATTATTAAAAAAGCTCAATAATGGTTTATATTTTATTCTCTTTTATGTCATTAACTAAAATATGTGCGTATTATTTTTACAACAATTTGTGTGCCCTCATCAAATTTGTTCCCACGATCAGGGTGTTGCAGGATCTTCAAGTGATGATGATTTTCTTATATTATCACTTGCTTGGCTTATCGCTCTGAGTATCCAAAACACATCATACTTGATACTGTCAATTTTCAAAATAAAGGTTCATCCTTTTTTACGATTCTTACACTTTTCATATATTTAATGTTTGATATATTTAATGTACTATTCTTTAGGTGTTGTCATTGTTACTGTGCAAATGCTGTCGCCGCCTCATCAGAGGTTACCCTCACCTATATTGCCGACTGCAATGTCGACAACACGTAGCATGCATACATCCTCTAGTGCACGTCATATTGGCCTGCCCATTGTTGGTAGATCCCTCTTTTGCCCTATCTTCTGTCATGTGTTTATTTCCCTTCAAGCATTCTTTCTTGAATTCTAATGCCATTTCATAGTGGATTCATTTTTTGCAGGAGGAGATGCACATGAGGATGTGCCAAAGGTGACTACTGCTGATAACATACCATCATTTCCTTGATCTTCTCATATTGCTAGTACAGGAACGTTGAAGGCCACATTGGTGGTGAGCGATGAAGAAATGATTCCCTTAAAGATACAAAAGGTTCCAGGTACTTTAAAATTA
The DNA here is from genome assembly GCF_030272615.1 of Cryptomeria japonica. Classification (NCBI taxonomy): domain Eukaryota; kingdom Viridiplantae; phylum Streptophyta; class Pinopsida; order Cupressales; family Cupressaceae; genus Cryptomeria; species Cryptomeria japonica. Next base: position 511,875,225 of record NC_081409.1, read on the forward strand.
TTATTATATATACTCTAATTGTAATTTACTTTATGATCACTCATTTTCAACTAATGATCCCATGAATTTTTTGTAGGCAATGATATTTTCTATAAACATCTTAGTGACATTGCATTGTAGATATTTGGGCCCACCATACGTAAAAAGTGGTACATCATATGTAAACTAACCCTAATCCACTTTTGATTTCATATCATTGCTAGAATAGTTTTCCTTTGATCCATTTCTTGAAGTGTAATAAATGTAGCTTTAGTTCATATCTGAATCTAACAGGTTTGTTTTTGCTTTAAAAGGTGGAATGACTAAGAAAAAAGGTTAAAAGATGAATTGACAAACCAAATGGTTGAGTGGTTTGGAAATGACACCTTTGACAAAACCAAGCTCCTTGAAAAAGTTGGCACATATCTAAAGTATGTGATGGATCAATACAGGACCCATTTGGAGAGGAACCTAAAGTATGAGCATCCCCCCATGATTCCAAAGAGGGAGTGGAAGGACCTGATTTTGGATGCCAAGGAGAAAATTGAAAGGAAAAAAGGAAATACACCACTAGACACTAGAAGAAGGTACGGGATACTATTAAGAATGTAATTATGTACTAATTAATTACTCTTTATATTTATATAATCTAACATATTTCAAACTTTTTATAGACTGAGTGACATTTCAAAGGCAACCAAGGCAAGGCAAGAAAAGCATGGGCAACACAAACTTGGCTCTGGTGGTTACATGAAACTTGCTGCACGAATTGTAAGTATCTCATGTAAATGAAATATTGCATCAAAATATTAATAAATTGCAAATGTTTTTTTTTTATCAAACAATGCAAGCAAAATTCACAGTAGCAAGCAAAAATGTAGGGCTCTGAATTCAATAGAATGCCCATAGAAGATGACAAGAGAATTGCCTACCAGCAAGGCTATTCAGCCATGGCTGATGAGCTACGAGAATTGAGTGGGCATACACAACATTCGAGTGCATCCGTCACACAGGTAAATATGCTAAATGGAAGTTGTTTCAAATTGAATACTTTACCAATAATCTAATTGATGTTGAGTTCCAACATAAAGTGACTATATTTATTTTAAATAAGCAAGCAATGATAATAATGTGCATCTCTTTTAATGCAACCTGCTAATTGTGAAACACCACCTGCACATGAAGGTCCGAAAGTGCATCCCAGTAGTGGAGGTATTCATTTGCTATTCAAATTTATTTATTTAACTATTAATGCAATTAAACATCTTAATTTGTAAATAGAGTAGTAATTAATGTAACCTTTTTTGTTAATATTTTAGAGCATGTAGTCGGTGGTGAGAAAGTGGAGTATGATCTGGGTACACAACATCAAGAATGTAATGTTCCCCACTCAGGTAAAGAGGCCCATTGTTATTTCTTTAAACAAATATAATTGGAATTGGTGTTCTACATTAATGTAACCTTTAGTATTTCAAATCCAGATGATCTAGAGGGTGTTCAACATGTTGAGGTTGAGGCTACACAATATGATGTGGCCCCATCAGGTAAAGAGAACAACAATTATGTTCTCCAAATTAATGAAATACTTGTAACAATAATTTTTTTTTTTTAATTTAACCCATTTCTTTGTTATTGCAGAGGACTCCCCTTCGCTTCAGCGTCCTCATCCTCAATATAGGACTAGGCATACATCGAGATCATGAGCAGTTGGGGAAACATCTGTAGAGGGGGGAAATGATGAAGAAACCGATGTTCCACTTAGTCTTTTCATAGCTTCAAAGAAAAAACAAAGAAAGAAATGATTGTAATCTAACTTATTTGATAATGACTGATTTTTATGTGTTAGTGAATGTAATTATGTGCTAATTAATGGTTATGGATGATATGTGTTAATTAATATTGATGAATGTTGCATGTTAATTAATGTTAATCAATGTTATGTTTTAATGAACGTTATGTGATAGTAATGAATGAATGCTATATTTTATTAATGGTAGAAAGAATGAATGAATGAATGTTATAAGATGTTAACGGGGAATTTAGAGTGATGTTAGGGGGGAGGGGAGGGGCCAAATGAGCATCCACCTTCACGTGGTTGGCCCTGTTAAGTAGATAATATTAAACTATTCTCAAAACCAAGCGAAGCTCAACAAGATAACACACTTTTCAATATTTCATTATGTTGCATAGTTAATCTTATTGAATAATGAATATTGAATCTTAATTGCAGGGTCCAATAGAGCCAACACGAACAACAACACCACAAGTTGTTGGGTATAATGAACTCCCATATTGTCTTGTTTGTACACGAACAATATGAGTTGCTTCTAGTGTTGATATCCAAGGTAGGATTGCAAAAGTTATGAATATGTCTCATCCTTGTAAGTAATGAATATGCCTCATCCTTGTAATTTTTTTTATTACTTGTAAGTCATGAATATTGCTCTTTAGTTGATTAAAATTAAATGAAAATCTTTAATGAATACACAAAACTATATATATATGCAAGCGCACCATGGTTGAGATGGTCCAACTCCCTAGTCTCACTCTATGACTAAGCTCATGCCATATCTAAATCAAAGACATCTCAAATACATCATCGGTGGAAAGCTGCAAAATGCCATTTTCATACATAAGCAAGACATACACAATTGGGCACAATCACCAAGAGAACAGTAAAAAGTGTGTTTGAGATTGTATCATGGATGCAAAAAATCTCTTCATTAATCCTTGACTCATGATTGCTATAATACTTCATTAGACTTCTCATGTCATTTGTTGCACTTCTTCACTATTTTGGACTGAGTTTCAACTATGTATTTGCCTTGACTTATGACTGTACCTAGCTTTGTCCTATCTTTGTAAGCTTCCTCTTTGAATTGTGGTTGTAGCTTTGATAATACCTTTTTAATGTTGCACTATTTGTAAGGAGGACAACTCCTAATGCATGTTGCAAATTTTGTTCTAGTGACTGAGACTAACCTTTTTGTACTTGATGTTTTTGACTAGTTGTCATAACCTTTGACTTTGATGCTTGTGCCTTGATAGAACTAGATGTTTCTTGTATGCATACTTGGTCAAGGACTGCATTATGATGCTATAGGGCTACAAACTAAGATTATTTATTGTATTGAGTTGCACATTTGACATGAGTTTCCCTATGACTGCTATGCCTCTTGAGGTTATAAGGTGTTGTTCTTGTCAAGTTTTGACAATGCTTCAACAATAACGTGTTATTTGTTGTTAAGGTTTGAAAAGACCTTTTAGAAACTTATACCCTACTCTTTTTCACTCAGTAAACTTGATTACTATCATTTTATTTGGTACTAGGTATTACTCCCTACTAGCTTTACTATAGACTGCAATCTCTCTAGACTGTATTTTCTGAGTGTTGTTGTTCTATACTTGACCATCTATTAGGAAAACATAGCTTGAATTGTCCAAAACAATTAATGAATGACTGCACTATCACCAATCTATCTTGAAGATTTGACTACTCTTTAGATTATGATTATGACTGTCATGATATTTCATGAGACTGCTCTATCCCCATATGAAACCCTTTGTTCCCACAAATCAATGCTTTGAACTTTACTGCAACTTTATAGTGATCATTGTCTTTGTATAGTAAGCTTGCTACTTTCTCAACTTTTGATATATTGGAGGCTCCTAGGATGGTTTCTATCTTATAGTCACAATACCTTGCTATAATTTGCATTTCAGATCACTGCTCAATGATCATATGATGTCTTTGTCTTTTGAATTTGACTCTCGAGGTGAACACTAACAACTCATTGGTGCTTGCAATGCTAAAACCTTGGCCAAGATGGTGATTCTTTATCTAAGTGATTGTTAGATCAAATGAACTAGATACACCTACTAGTCAGATGGTCATAGTAGTTAGGGGTTACCTATAGTGTGTGACTGACTAGTTGCGTGTAGGTTTTGAACACCAAGACCGGATGGCCAGATGTAAAAGAGACCCAATCCTTAGAATGCACCCTCATCAAGGGTTGGGTCTCTTCCAATTGGAAGGGGCATGGGAGACTAACAAGTCTACGATTGAAGGGAGAAGCCCTTGATGATGCTCTCCCTATTCCAAACCATGTCAAGGCTTGATACAAAAAGTTTCAGTTGGAAAGTTAAATGAATTGTAACCTATGAACCTTTATCTCTTCCATCAAAAATGAAACTTGCCATTTGAATTCCTTTCTCATATTGATTAGCTTAATAATATTTGTTCAATGTTTTTTATCGTTAAATGATTACCTTCCTTGTAGATAAATTAGTTAGATTCTTATTATGTTGAAGAACATTTAGTTAGTTTTCTCCTTCAACTGAAGTAGTTATGTTTTGTTTTGAAATGTTCAATTTTTTATCTTAATATAGATCACAATTTATTTTCTTTAAGTATAGAATTAATGGAATATTACATATGGTATCAAAGCAACCAAGTTCGACATTGAACCTCAGGATTTCCACCTATAAATGAAACTATATACATATGCAGGTGCACCATGGTTGAGATAATATGCAGGCCCACTATATACAAAACTATATTCGCAAGTAAATCTTTTATTCAAATCCACAATATGAAACACAAAGTTTTACTAGAAGAACACAAGTAACCTTATCTCCTTTAGATAATATCACAAGCAACTACCTACAAAAAGATGCAGTAATCCATAACATATACACAAAGGAAAGACAACTGATTATATTATGTATGTTCGCAAAATGGTACAATAGTAAGCTTGAGGCTATATTCTATGTACTCCTTCTCTAATGATCCTTATTGTTACAAAATTTCCCTCATTTATATGAGGGTATACATTGTCACCAAGCATCATGGCTTTTTAGCACATACCTATTAATTAGCACTTTTGTTAACAAACTAGAAGATAAACAAGTTTAGCATTCCTATGTGTTAAATGTACTTATCATATTTATACATTATAATGTCATTGTTTAGTGTCCTCATGTTGCTTTCTGTCTGGAAATGATTGGATAGAATATGGTTAACACAAAGTGACAATTCTTTGTCCCGATCCAACTCTGCTACTATTCAATTCTTCTCATCACTGAACTCTTGTTTCCACTATTCCAATGATACTAACTCACCATTACTGTAAAAAGAGGGCACCCTAGGGGTATTTCCATCATCCAGCCTCTGAAGCTCTTTCCTTAATTGATTTGCCAATTCATCATGGGACTTCAAGTAAGCCTTGGCTTCAATTTTCTCACCTAGATTCATCAGAATGTTGTCATTCATCATGCCTTCCAACCAAGACCTGGGCCTTTCATGCTCTTTGAAAGCTTTGACTATTCCAGTGTATGTCTTCCAATAGATTTCTACAACTTTCACCATACTTTTGAATCTATGCTCAACGACCTCGAGAACTAACTTATCCATCTTTTGTTGTTCCTTTTTTACTTGCTGAGGTGTCTTTTCAGCCCTGTTCCTCCAATACATAGTTTATGTCAAGGTATCCATGGCATCTCTGTCAACACCATATGTCATCCATGTTTGACTGGTACTTGTATCAATCCGAAGCAATCTTCCTTGCAGCCTCTTTTTGTCTTCATTGGTTTTCTCATATAGGCTTTTGTATGTAGAATTTTCTTGGACAAGAAACTCTATCTGATCTTGGTTCAGTTTAGCGACATCCAAACTTAGTTTGGAAGTTGTTCTAGGGTTAGTCTTTCCAACCTGTTGCACCATCAAATGTCCAAAAGCTTCTTCTATTTCAACCAATATAGGTCTTTTATCTTTGGGATAGATAGCCCACTATAGAAGAGCCTTTTGATCTGGATCATATCCTGATCCTCTAAAGAGTTTATCAATCTCTTTTGGCATCATTTGCTTACTTGGGTCCTGTTTCTTGAGGAATCCATCAAACAGAAAGGTAGAGTTCATGTCCCATCCAGAGTATAATAGCACACCAACTTCCTTAAGCAACTGTCTTCCCTTCTCAGGTGTCATTTCTCTCATCACAAGATCCATCTCCTCTTGTAACTTTTGAAGCTACTTCTCTTCTTCACTATTTCTCATGTTATTCCTAATTTGAGATCCTTTATGTTGATAGAGGAATGTGGTGAACTCCCTAGAAGCAATGAAGTCACTATCAGCAATGAAATGCTCATGCTCCAAGAATTTGATGTCAGCCACTTCTCAGACATTCAGTTGTCCTGTTGCCAAGTCTATCGGTGTATCCTCTGCATAACCAGGGGGTAATCCTCTCAAGGAGTGAATGGAATGATGCCAGATGTGGAAGCAAGAGACATATGAGCCAAAGGCTCTGTATTCCTAATAGTATCAATGTAATCCCTAAAAACATGAGGCGGGAATCCCTCAAGTATTTCCAATTCATGCTCCATAAGTCTGTTGGCCAAATCCAAGGGGTCTTCAATCTTTTGTAGCACATTCTCATCCATTTTCCTTCTAAAAAGATTCCATTTATAAGCCTGCATTGCTTTCTCAAACTTTATTCACTTCACTCTAGCCTCTTCTCTACCAATGTTCTTAATGAGGTCATCTGGTAGGTAAGATTTATGCTCTCTAGCCTTCAACTTTTGTGATGACCGGTCTATCCTTATGTATCCTTCAGGATCAAAATTGGGCCTTGGATCCCCCATAGCCATGCCATAATAATCCAATTTTGTCTGCACCAGGCCATAACTCTTTGAACTTTTCACAATAAAATCTGAAAATACTAACAACCCAGGTACAATTGATTGTTTCCCATGGCTTGTCAGATGTTCTATACTCACTACTGATAGTTCCCTCACAATTTCTAGACAAGCCACTCTATTAGGGACTATAAGTGGTAGTAAGTATGGTCTCCCTTCGAACCCGTATACCCTGACTTGTGTGCAGTCTGAAAAACAATACCAATCTCCCCAATTGTGTTCAATTGAGGGATCTTCAATGAAATCTTTTCATCTTAGGAATCTTTGAACCTCTAGTGCAAGGGCATGATCACATGGGCATCCCAATAGTCTATATAATGGCTTGACAAAAAACTCCTTAAAATGCCAATATTGATTATTCACATACCTCTGGTCCCATGAAGAAACCCATAGTTGCATTATTTTTCTCATCCCACCATTGTCATATGTCCTGACACATAACTCTTCTAGCCATAACCCTTCATCTTGGCCCACATACAATAGCATATGCATAAGTAGGGAATAATGCTTGAAATTAACATTGATGACATCCCCCTTTAACTTTTCTAACCCATGATTCAAAACCTCAACCAAATAAGTAGAAAAATCAAAGAGCAGGGGTCCTTAGACTACAAATCGGCACAAATGACCATGGCTGCAATATCCATCAAAGGATGGGATTTTATCCCTAGCACTTCGGCAATGCAGTAATAGATATACTTGAAATATGGATGGAAAGAGTTGACATCATAGGGAGCTTTGTCATCCTGACCAAGTGGCACTAAGGACCCTGCATTCCTAGGTCTATGTATAGGGAGTCTCCGTGTTTTGTAAATGTGCTCTAGGTTAAAATATTCACTTGTTAACTTCTTGAGGTCAATCAATTCTTCAAATCCCCAATCCAACTTGAACACGGTGTCAATAACCTCCTTTGTGAATGCAAGAATTGGCTCACCCATGTAGTTATATATGGTCCTAGTTTTAGGGTCATAATTGTTTGACAATACCTTCATGAGCTCCACATTCTTGAATACATTAGCCACAGCTAACCTTCCTAAGTTCAATCACCATAAATTGTTGATAGGTTGAGGGGTAACTCTTATGTTGTACCCATATATGAATAATTCATACCCTCTCAATTCTATCCATATGTCTCCAAGATCCTCAAATCGGTCCTCTGGGCCTTCCTCATCAGCTCTAATCTTCTTGGACCTCAAACTGGATGATGGCCACTGGTCAATCAGGTCCTGGGCCAACGAACGCCCTTCCCTTTTCTATCTTTTAGGTTTTTCTTCTACAGCTATAGGTTCTTTTCCCTTTCTGGTCTTATTAGTTTTAGATGATGATTCCATTTGAATTTTAAAAAAGAGGTCTATGTGCAAACAACTTACTTGGAATTACTAAGCTTTATCTATGAATTCGCCCAATTCTTGCTTTCAGTTCATCGCCTCTGAATTCCTTAATGTTGTGTCATTTGATGTTGATCCACTACTTATGGTGTATTTAATCAGTTATTAATGGTGGTTTGGACAATGGTCACTCAGGCACATATTTGAATTTAATGGTGATGTGACCTTCCCTGGGATTTAATTCTAATTTTTGCAGCAATCAATAATCATTTTGATGAGGATATTTCTTTCGATCATTTGTTTCTTTACTCCATCGATCTCTTTGTTTCTATCGACAATACTTTTGTTTTGAATATTACTTCGATCAAGTATTTTTTCCCTTCATCAAAATACTATATTCGATCAGTATGGCTGTCTCCTCATCGAAACATATCTGATATCCATTGGGTCTTATGTCGAAGAAACCTTGGGCTTCGGTGTCCTCCTTTATTTTTCCATCGAAATACTTCTTTCATCGATATCACTATGCCCCGTCGATGAATGAGTCTATTATCTCACTGAAGATTTTCTTTATTTTCCCTTACCGTTCTTCACCGATAAAGTTACATTGGCAAAACCACTCATATCGAGAACATGCCTTTTAACCTCCTCAAAACCTATATCCTCATCGATATATTTTATCGATGTAGCTTCCTTTTGTCTGATTGATATTATTCTTTTGATGAAAACGCTCCTTTCGGTGGGTCCTTTTTATGTTGCACCGATAGTATTATTTCCTTGAGAACTTTTCCCATTGATGAAGACCCTCTCTACTTTCTTTGATATCTTTTGTCGATGAAGTTATTATCTTCGGTGAGTCCTTTCTGGAATCCATCAGCGTTTCCTTCCTTCAATGGCTCTTTTATATCGATGAGACATCACCGGGTCTCATCGATACCTTTTGAATTTGAATCAATATTATTCTTTTGATGAAAACGCTCCTTTCGGTGGGTCCTTTTATGTTGCACCGATAGTATTATTTCCTCCAGAACTTTTCCCATTGATGAAGACCCTCTATGCTTTCTTCGATATATTTTGTCGATGAAGTTATTATCTTCAGTGAGTCCTTTCTAGAATTCATTGGCATTTCATTCCTTCGATGGCTCTTTTATATCGATGAGACATCATTGGGTCTCATCAATACCTTTTGAATTCAGATTGATATTATTCTTTCGATGAAAACACTCCTTTCAGTGGGTCCTTTTTATGTTGTACCAATAGTATTATTTCCTCAAGAACTTTTCCCGTTGAGGAAGACCCTCTCTACTTTCATCGATATCTTTTGTTGATGAAGTTATTATCTTCGGTGAGTCCATTCTAGACTTCATCGGTGTTTCCTTCCTTCAATGGCTCTTTTATATCGATGAGACATTGCTGGGTCTCATCGATAATAATTTTTTTTTTTGATTAAAATTATCATCATCAGAATTATGACAAATACCAACCTTTCGATCGATGACTTCTTTGACTGTCGACAGAGTCCATTGGATTGTCATATTTCTGATGTGCATGGCATCGTCGATGAATCTGATGTCGAGTTTTTAATGGTTGATTTTGTTGGCACTCCGATGAAAATTCATCGCAAATCCGACAAATGGCCATCGGAAATCAGCTCCGAATGTACTAGTGCCACCAAATAGGTATTTGTCAGATGTGTCTTCCTTGAGTGAGGAAAATTTAGAAAGAGAAGAGGAAAGCAAGACATGTAGCAGTTCTAAAAGAGGGAGATCAACTAGAGGTCAAAATATTAAAAGAAAATTCCATAAATGCATGGAATTTTTTCTTGCTCAAGGGGGGTCATGTTCTTATGATGATGAGAGCATAGGAAAAATTGAAGTACCATTGAGGTACAAACTATTTCTATGCCTGAATGTCATGAATGTATTAAGCTAATTAGAAAATAAGAATGAATCACCAATTCTCAACTAGTTAACAAACATCAAACATAATCAATGAAAATCAATACAAGAAATGAGAAATGCATTCAAATAGAAACTCCCTCATTCTGCATCTTTGCTTCCATTGTGTTTCTCCAATTTGAGTGGTTGGTAGCTCTCAGGTATTGCACTAATTTCTTGCATGCAAATACTTTGAAGACTCTAATTTTGTGATTCTAGACTAAATTGAGAAAAGAGGTTGAACTTATAGATTTTCAACACAAAGGGGGTGAGAAATAGAACTCAAGTGTTGATTGATAGATAACTGATTTAAATTGATCAGTGAAGTTAATTGATTGGTTTGTTAACTCATTTGATTGAGTAGTGAACTCAATTGATTGACTAGTAGACTGAATAGATGGATTAGTTGAATGGATTGATTGATTAGAAGACTGAATTGATTGGAGAGATAAGTGGATTGATTGATCAGTAGACTGAATAGATGGATTAGTCAAAAAAAGGCGATTGAGAGTTAAAAAGGATGATTGATGAGTTAGCTGAGTTAACTGATTTGATCAATCAGTTCTGATTTTAGCTTGTGTTGTAGGATTTTGAAATTGAATTTGATTTTCATTTTCAATTTGAATTTGAATTTGGTCATTCGAATGCTGAAATGCACATGAAATTAACTGAAATTCAAATTTGGGGAAAATGTTAATTTGGAAATATGAAATTAGCTGAAATGAAGTGAAATTTGAATTTGGGAGAAATGAGATGAAATTAGATGGAATTAATTGGAATTATAATTTAGGGAAAAGGAGGAATTTAATTAATTAATTTAAATAATTTAATAAAATTATTTAAATGAGAGATTGAATTAATTAAATAATAAAGATTATTTAACTAAGGAAAAGGTCATAATTAATTAAATAATTAATATTTAATTAATAATTGAGATATGGTTAACTGATTAAAATAATTTGAGAATAGAAATAGAATGATTAGAATTGTTGAAGGGCAATGATTAGAAGAAATAGTTAATTTAATCAAATAATTAAAGAATTACTTAATTAAATAGACGAATAATTAGTGTAGAATTAATGAGACATTTTTAGGTGTCTACATTTTTCCCTCTTTGAGACAATGTCGAAATGATGTTGTTTCAAAGAAAATGAAAAATTTTGCCCTAGTATGCCCAGGTGACACTAGAGTATAATGCCCTCTTGAGAGATTGTTTTTGCATTGAAGACATAATGATCTCTTGAAAGAATAAGAATGTTAGATGAACGATGAAGAATGCTTAATTTATGACATGAATGAGTTTGATTAGAGAAAAGAAATGGTTAGGATGATTTGTTGATAAGATTGATAGGATTGATCTAATAAAGATAAAGTCTTGTTTTAGGAAGGACACATCCTGTATAAGACAAAAAATGATGAAAATGTTTGGTTTCATGAAGGATACATCCTGTATAAGTCTGATCTATGTGGTTTTAGGAAGGATACATCCTGTATAAGACAAATATAGATGATCATGTCTAGTTTCAAGAAGGATACATCCTATATAAGACAAATGATATGTCAAAAACGTCCGATTTCAGGAAGGATACATCCTATATGAGATGAAGAGATAAAAATTGGATGAATGATAAAATATGATGAAAGTGAGGAATAATTGATTGATAGATAGAAAAGTTGATATAAGAAAATGATAGAATTATAGATGAAAAGATTGAAATTAAGTGATGAGAGAGATCATGTTAGATGAAAGAATGATTGGAAAGAATGATCAAGTAGAAAAATACTTGATGAGAGAATGATATGAAGAGACAATCAACATGATGAGATTAGAAAAATGAAAGGATATGATTAATCATGAGTAGTCTTCTTGTCTTTATTCATAGTGCAATACATTTAATCATTGAGCCTTATTATGTAACAATGAAGCTTTGTACACCAGGGTATAAGGAAACAAGATGCATAGATATCTCATTGCAAAGAAAAAAACACATAGCAGACAAGGATTGAACCCTCCATTCTGGGAATAACAACAAGGGTTGAGGTATTTGTGGTATTCACAAGCTGAATTCTCCTATCACAGAACCCACTAGAGCAATTTCCCCAGAACTTCATTGGTTCAAACCACAAACAACAAACAAAGAAAAGGATCATGTCCATCATGGCTCCTCTAGTCACTTTTTTGGACATCCTTGAGTAGCTAAAAGCAATGATCTTCGCCAATTGATAAAAGATAGAACCAATTAGAACAAAATGCAGTAGCCATACTAATTTGTGTCTTCATGTGATTGCTTGATGTGATTTTGATAATGTCTGGTTTCAGAAGTTTTGGACCCTATTTAAGACTGACCTGTCTGGTTTCGAGTGTACCAATTCTATTTAAGACAAGATGTTGATCATGTTGATAGTTTGATAGTGATTCAATAGATTAGACAATTGATCAACTTGATTGCAGATGTTTTGACAAGATAGTTGTATCCTTTGTTTAACTTCATGTGAAGTGTTTGTTGGATAGCTGCTAGGATATTTGATTCTTGAGAGACATGTTATTGCAAGTTTTTGATGTTTTCTAATATTTAGTTTGTTTTTGACAATTTTTTCGATGTTTAGGGTTTTTGATATCTTCTCAATGTTTTTGTTCTTTTTTCAAGATCGTATTTGAATGTTTTTGTTGTGATTTTGATGTTTTCTAATTTTTAATTTTTTCAAGACTTTTTTGAATGTTTAGGTATTTTTATGGTTTTCAATTGTTTTTGGTATTGATGAAACATGACCTATCATTAATTGATAAAGATAAGACCAACTTGGACAAAATCCAGCAGTCATACTAATCTATGTCATTATTTTTATTTGTGTGATCATTTATAGGAATGTTTGGTTTCAAAGAGTGAGTACCTTGTATAAGACCGATCTGTCTGGTTTCAAATGTACCCTTCCTTGTATAAGATATGTTGATTTTTGATAGAGTTTTATTTATTAACAAGACATGTGATCAGTTTGATTGTAGACTTTGAGAGTTTGCTTGTTGTTGATTTAATTTGATGGATGGCCCATGCTTTCTTGCTTTGACTTTTTTTTTTTTTTCATGACATTTTGTGAATGTTTTTGATTGATTTTTTCACGACTTTTTGTGATTGTTTTTGATTGAATTTTTTTTCAGGACTTTTATCTGAATATTTTTAATTGTTTTTTTTAGGACTTTATCTGAATGTTTTTAATTGATTTTTTTTTTTGCAGGACTTTTTATGATTTTTAAAAAAATTTCATTTATGCCCCCAAGTATGCAGACCTATGATGATAACATGATGATGCATAATGCGGTGGCGACAATGAATTTTTTATATGAGTTATGCTAATGCAGGATGCATGACAAAAATGTAGTTCCTATTCGAACAAGGATGACTGTGTGTGTCTTTCATTCTAAAATGCACTAATAGGATTAAAAGTGTGAAATGTTTCAGAGATAGGAGCTCAATCCATTCTCAAAAGACTTAGACCATCCAACCTAACACACTATGTAACCAATATTTATGAATGGAGGCGCAAAAAAATTCTCCATCAATTCTTGAAAATTTGATCTTCTTTTGCCTATGTGTGTGCAATTAAGTTTATTCTAACTCTTATAACCATCAAAGACCCTTGGAATCCCATGTGGCTACCTATGTAGGTTATTCTGACTTCAAAAGCAACCTGGATAGAGCCTCACTACCAGCAAACTTTTAGGGCTCTGATGAGGTTATGCATTGTAATCTCTTAAATATTGCTCCATTCGCAACAAGCATCCATAGCCCTGATGGATTTATTTGCATGTTCCCATAGTCAAGCTTTTTTTGTCGCACTTGTATGCGTGATATTTCAGTGATATATCATTTTTTTGTTTTGCCTTGAGATTGACATAACACTTTTTTCATTTCTTTTCTTTTCTTTTCTTTCCTTAACTTGTAAGTAATGAAATCTAGTTGGGTATGACAACTACAGTGGCATTGAAGCAAAATATTGGATTTTTCACTAGCCACATGACCAGGTAGGTATCTGTAATGACTTGGAGCTTTTGATTAATGTGCGAGATATAGCAATTGATAGATTTTAGGTAACATGACTTGATAGTGAAACTTCTACGCAACCAAGAATAAAGCATAATCACAATGTGACGTTGAAGATGAATGACTAAAGGCCTCCTAAAGACTTCATGAACAAGTATCTAGGAAATGAGACAACCTTCATTCCTTTCAGTGCAGACAGGTGAATAACTCAGACAATCATCATGTTTTATTGATGCAACTATATGAGAAAGCAATAATGATATGCAGCTATATGTTGTGCAATGGTGATATGCAAGCAACTATGGTACACTCTGAAATGGAGATATGCAATGCAGTAAAGAAATATGCAAATGTAGTACTGAAAATTGAAATGAACACACCCCTAGATGTAATATCTTTTTATGTGCATGTTTTTATTGAGTTGGTATGAACTTTGTGTAGACAATTCATTGGTCTTTGTTTCAAGAGTTGGATGAACCTGTCTTTTTCAATAAGATATGCGGTTGGGAGTCTTTCATGTGTAGTTTCTGCTATAGCCTCCTTATTTTCAAACCAATTCAGTTGTGATAAATCTTCTTGCCCCCAGTCTTTCAATTGTGGGTGTATCAGGAAAATAGATTTTGGTTTCGAAGTTGTCACATGAGTGGGTGTTATGCCTGTTTTTATTGATGCACTTGAAGAGTATGATGAAATAATTTGGGTGTTGATTTCATTATCTGGTGTTATGCTTGTGCTTGAAGAAGATGATGTAACAATTTGGGTGTTGATTTGAATAGTTGGTGCTATGCTTGTTTTTGTCACCACATTGGCATTTGATGATGGCACACATACAATTGTTGACAAGTTGTCCTATGTAGTATGATCTAGATTGGTGATTTCATTGATAAGGGGTTCATGAATAACTTGTGTATTGGAATCATGAGGGAGACTAGGAGAAATGATAATGGGATCTTGTTTAGGAGGTGGATGTTGGATGGTACTTGAAATAACATCTTTCTCTTTCGAAACAAGGGTGTTATTATGAGTGGAATAGAAAAGAATGAGGGGATCATCATAAGATTCTTGATAGGTGGAGTATTCATCAAAAACTAGGTAGGATGAAAAGGTTTGTTCTTGATCTTGATTTATTTCATGACTAACTTCTTTTGATTTTGGATTGTCCTCCTAAC
This sequence comes from Cryptomeria japonica, assembly GCF_030272615.1. Classification (NCBI taxonomy): domain Eukaryota; kingdom Viridiplantae; phylum Streptophyta; class Pinopsida; order Cupressales; family Cupressaceae; genus Cryptomeria; species Cryptomeria japonica. Next base: position 511,890,368 of record NC_081409.1, read on the forward strand.
ATAGGGAAGGAGTTTGGATATTCATGGGAGATTCTTGGAAGGTTTCAACCTTTTGACTTGATGAGAAAGGATCCTGAATGAGATTCTCTAAATCGTGACTTGGATTAGATTGGATTTGTGCTATGGATAGCCCTTGGGAGATTGTGTATTGGATGAAGATAGCGAGGATTGGTCTTGGGTAACCTTAGGGGATGATGAAATGGTGGATAGATGTGGTTGATTTGAACTTTGGTTGAAATAGATTTGATTTTGGTTGAAAGGAGTATGATTTTGGTTGAAAGGAGTATGATTTTGGTTGAAAGAGGTTTGATTTTGGTTGAATGAGTTTTGACTTGGACTTTGTTTGAAAGGGATTTGATTTTGGTTGAAAGGAGTATGATTTTGGTTGAAAGAGGTTTGATTTTGATTGAATGAGTTTTGACTTGGACTTTGTTTGAAAGGGATTTGGTTTTGGTTGAAAGGAGTTTGAATGTTGGGTTGATATGAATTTTGATTTGGACCTTGGTTGAAAGGGAGTTCATTTTGGTTGAAAGAGGTTTGATTTTGGTTGAAAGAGGCTTGATTTTGGTTGAAAGAGGAACTTTGAGTGTTGGGTTGGTATAATTGGTATGATTGATATGCTGGACTGAAAGAAGGTTGACATGACTCTAATGTTGCTTGAACTGAGGTAGGAATGATTTTGTTGAAGATTGAAGGTTGGCATGTTTGAATGGTCTCATAAGAAGAAGAAGGTTGGCCTGATAATGATTCCCTCATGGTTATCACCTCCCTCATAATATTTTCTAACCAACCCCTATGGTTGCTTGGACTAGTCATGTCTCTCATTTGTTGTTACAAAGTATTGATTTGTTGAGCTAATGTTTCTATGGATGGCCAAGGAATAGGAATGGAAGAGATGAATTCTTCACCTTCCCTACAAAATGCATAACGCCAATCCATGATGTTTTCTTGATTGGTCTAAACCTAAGATCACAACATGTAAGACATTTCCTTCATTTCTAGAATGTTGTAAAAGTTTAATTTGATGTTGATGTTAACAAGCTTGTTTGCTGCAAGGTTTTGATCTTGTTGATATTCAAACTTAACTTTGTTGAGGGATTTTATCTTGTTGATGTTTTTGATAAAACTTTGGTTGAGATTCCACTTTGTTTTAGGTATTTTCTAAAATGTTTGAACTTGGTGAAATATAGAAAAGGACACAACTGACACATCAAAAAGAATAAAATCATGAAAAGAATACTTGTTTAAGGAACTTTTTTCAAATTTCCATGAATGTTGGAGTCTTTTTCAAGACCCCATTTTGTTTTTCGTTGTATTTGGGCAATTCGATATCACAGCAAGCAGACTCTCCTAAGGTCAAAAGGTCACAAGTATTATCACAACCCACATCTTGATACTTCGTCAGCTCAAACAACACCCTAAGGTGCCCCCATTTTTTTGCCTTTTTCTAGAAATTAGACCAAAGAAGATTGCTCCTCAATTTGTCCATTATCCTAGGAGATATATGGTGAGTGTCTTGGAGGCAGATTCTTCCCTACCCTTGCACTGTGATAAAACAAGTATCTAGTTACTGACTCAGCTTGGCTTCTAATTTATATGGTATTTAGATAGGGTTCTATTTGAGTGGTCACAATCAACAACGTTTTACACTCCGTTGAGGGAGGTCTCCCAGTCTGTAGAGGTTACGCTCTACAGATTTTAATGCACCGTATAGGCACTTAGGGAGGCATAAAATCGGTGTTACATGTTGTCACAATAATCGCACATGATTTTCATCACATACACATTTAATAATAGTGGCTTGGATTACTTGGCTTTAGTCATTGGCCACTTAGGTTGTTCCCCTCTCACTAGCCTTAATGGCGCTCTAAGGGAAACTCGGGAGGGTAGGCCTTCTAAAATATTTAATTACAAGAAATAAATGAAAGCATGAAAGAAGAGAGTCTGGTTTTCTGATCACCATTTGAAGGGGAGCGCATAATACCTATCCCTTCAAAAACATGAAAGACAAGGGTTCTTTTTAAATTTTCATTGCAATGATTTTCTATTCTAAGTGGAGATGTTGCTCCACACAGACATGGTGTTCATTTTAACCAGCATAGCAATGATGAAAGTTGTATTGTTCTTTATTTAAAGCACCAAAAAGAAGTGTTTCTAAGCTACCCCTACAGAAAAATAATAACCTTATTCAACACATGGTGGGCTATCCAGCCTAATTTTTAAATTATAGAGTTATGTCTTTTCAAAAATAGAAAGGTATTCTGGTAAAAACCAGAACTGTATCAAAACAGAAAATGAAAAACTAAATCTATCAAATGCGACTTCCCTACAAAGCAAATGCGAGCTAATATCAGGTCAAGTGCAACATGATGTATCATCAACTGTGAATTTTTGTGAGAGCAACTGTGATATGATGACTGATCAATTGTGACATAATATGAGATCAATTTCTCACTTTTTTACTTTTTTTTTTTGAATTAAAAAGAAAATGAATTTTTTTATTTTTAACCAAAAAATAGAAGAAAAAGACAGAAGATAGAAGGGTTATTTTGCAATGATATTGTCCCACACTATGCAAGCCATCACATCAATTTCATTGAAGAACTTGTACTTGGTTTAAAAATGGTGGAAGGTCCTATGATACTGAGCAATTTCTTGTTTTTCTTCGACCTTACAGAGCTCCCTTTTAGCCTTTATAAGACTTTGATAAGCCTTTTGTTGTCTCCTATTCTTCTTTGCCTTCTTTGCACCTGAAATTCAAAATCTCACCTTTCCTGCCATTGGATTAGATACATTTTATATGCAGAAATCATTTTTTTTAGAATTTAATAAAATTTCAGGGTTAGATGCGCAAGACAAAATAATTCAAAAATGACACAAAATGTTTTGAATTCGCAATCCTTTAGAGAAATCGTGATCTATTTAAGCAATTGCAATATGATGTCATAGCAATTGCAATACATTATTGGCAATTGCAAATTTCTACGAATTGCAATATCTAGTTTCCTATGCACGTACGGATCTACAAGTTTTGTCAAAACAGAAAAATGAAGGTTAGAGTGGATTCACGTTGGGTTCACCATTGTTTCTATGCTTGAATGTCATGAATGTATTAATCTAATTAGAAAATAAGAATGAATCACCAATTCTCAACTAATTAACAAACATCAAACATAATCAATGAAAATCAATACAAGAAATGAGAAATGCATTCAAATAGAAACTCCCTCATTCTACATCTTTGCTTCCATTGTGCTTCTCCAATTTGAGTTTTTGGTAGCTCTTGTATTGCACCAATTTCCTACATACAAATACTTTGAAGACTCTAATTTTGTGATTCTAGACTAAATTGAGAAAAGAGGTTGAATTTATATATTTTCAACACAAAGGGGGTGAGAAATAGAACTCAAGTGTTGATTGATAGATAACTGATTTTGATTGATCAGTGAACTCAATTGATTGGTTTGTTAACTCATTTAATTGAGTAGTGAACTCAATTGATTGACCAGTAGACTAAATAGATGGATAAGTTGACTAGATTGATTGATTAGAAGACTAAATTGATTGGAGAGATAAGTGGATTGATTGATTTGTAGACTGAATAGATGGATTAGTCAAAAAAAGGTGATTGAGAGTTAAAAATGATGGTTGATGAGTTAACTGATTTGATCAATCAATTCTGATTTTGGCATGTGATGTAGGATTTTGAAATTGAATTTGATTTTTATTTTCAATTTGAATTTGAATTTGGTCATTTGAATGCTGAAATGCACATGAAATTAACTGAAATTCAAATTTGGGAAAAATGTGAATTTGGAAATATGAAATTAATTGAAATGAAGTGGAATTCAAATTTGGGAGAAATGAGATGAAATTAGATGGAATTAATTGGAATTATAATTTGGGGAAATGGAGGAATTTAATTAATTAATTTAAATAATTTAAATGAAATTATTTAAATTTAGGAGATTGAATTAATTAAATAATAAAGACTATTTAACAAAGGAAAAGGTCATAATTAGTCATAATTAATTAAATAATTAATATTTAATTAATAATTGAGATATGGTTAACTGATTAAAATGATTTGAGAATAGAAATAGAATAATTAGAAGTGTTGAAGGGCGATGATTAGAAGAAATAGTTAATTTAATCAAATAATTAAAGAATTACTTAATTAAATAGACTAATAATTAGTGTAGAATTAATGAGACATATTTAGGTGTCTACACAAACATCTACAGAAATAATGGGTACCCAAGGAACTTCCTCCAATAAACACTGATTTTTGTGTTAATGAGATGATATATCGCATATCACCATCGTCATTACATGGTTTGGGCCTATTGACCATGGACGACATAAAGGTCTGTTACAACAAAGTTGGTGAATTGATGGAGTATATCGGACCCTGTTACAATTACAAAAAAAATGATGCAGCTGGTTCAATATACACAAAGTATCCATAGGTATGCACTGCCAACAAATTATATATAGGTAAAAGATAATGATCAAAGTAAAGAGTGGCTATGTACATTGATGGAAGGCCAAAAGCAATAGGGAATATTGCAGGTTTTATAAATAGTATACAACCTGGGTCAACTAATAGGCAACCCAATTGCATATCTGAGGCGTGCGAGGGAAACCGTGTATTTGTATGTGTGATAAAAACAATAACTGCAGGGGAAGAGCTACTAATCGATTACAATTTGAATTGCATAGATACAAACAAAGTTACTATCATAGGGGTGGCACGTACTATATACCATTTAAACCAACCTCCAATTAATGCTTCCAATATACCATTTTATTATTAAGTTTTTTGGTAAGTCTATTGGTTATATTTTGCTAATTTTTTTTATATTTAATTTTTGTCATAGCGTGACATTGATCCGACACAGCATAGACCGATATGTAGCTCTAGGCACTTCTACCCAACAGGTAAACCTCATTGTAATTGTACAAATTAGATACAAGCAAAATTTTATATTTTTATGTTCTTTTCTTTAGGGTTTTGGATTAATTTTGATAATGTTACTAATATTCTTGTCATAGACGGATGTTTGGGGAAAGGCACCTACAGTAGCTGAGAACATTGATATAGAGGTGGACTCACTATTATGAAATGATGACATTGCATATTCCACAACCTCTACTAAAATGATAAGAAAGATGCAAAAAAAAATTAAGAAAGAAATTCTTAAATTGTTATTCACAGTCCCTCAAACTGATGAGATAAAATAGGGTGAAACAATTGACAGAGAGAGCACAAAACTTGCAAGTAAGCAATCATGAAATATTTAATTATAACATAAGTCCATTCATGGTTTATATTTTATACTCTTTTATGTCATGAACTTAAATATGTACGTGTTGTTTTTACAAGAATTGTTGCATCCTCATGAAGTTGGTGACCATGATCAGGGTACTCCAGGTAGTTCAAGTGATGACCATGTTCTATGCATACACCAACTCATATTTTTACATGTTCCTATCCTTCCGTTAATGTGTTATTGCTCATATATTTAATGTATTATTCTTCAGGTGATGTCCATGTTCATGTGCATACACAGCCTCATCCGACCCCATCATCCACACCTATATTGTCGACTACAATATCGGCACCATGTAGCATGCAGGCATCAAGTACTACACCGACCTGTGTAGTAGGACATGTACCTAGGGATGCAAAGGCCACTAGTGGTGATATTTTAGCAGCATTTCTTGGATCTTCCCATATTACTAGTACGGGAATGTTGTCGATCACATTTGTGGTGACCAATGATTTTGTTCCAACAAAGATAGAGAAGGTTCTAAGTACTTTAAAATTATTATTATATATAGTCCAATTGTAATTTACTTATTGATCACTCATTTTGGACTAATGATCCCATGATTTTTTTGCAGGCAATGATGATTTTTATAAAAATCTAAATGATATTACATTGGAGATCTTCAGGCCCACCATATGTACATGGTGGAATGCCCAAAATCAACAATTAAAAGATGAACTCATAAACCGTTTGGTTGTGTTGTTCGTAAATGACACATTCAACAAAACCAAGGTCCTTCAAAAAGATGGCACATATCTAAAGTATGTGAGGGACCAATATAGGACACATTTAGAGGAGAACAAAAAGTATGAGTGTCCCCCCATGATTCCAGAAAGGGAGTGGAAAGACCTGGTTTCAGATGGGAAGGACAAAGCTAAAAAGAGAAAAGGAAATACACCATTGGGAAAAGGAAGGTATGTGATACTATTAACAATGTAATTATATAATAATTACTCTTTATATTTACATAATCTAACATATTTCAAATGTTTCATAGGCTGCTTGATACATCGAAGGCAACTAAGGCAAGACTAGAAAAGCACGGGAAACACAAACTTGGCTCTGGTGGTTATATGAAAGTTGCCACATGAATTGTAAGTATCAATAAATGAAATATTGCATTGAAATAATAAATTGCAAATAATTATTTTTAATCAAACAAAGAAGCAAAATTCATGATATTAAGAAAAAATGCAGGACTCTGAATTAAATAGAGCGCCCACAAAAGATGACATAAAAATTCACTTCCAACAAGGCTATGGAGCCATGGCTGAATGCCTAAGAGAATTGAGTGGGCAAACACAATATTCTGGTGCATCCTTCACATAGGTAAATAAGCTAAATGAAAAATATTTAAAATTGAATACTTGAGCAATAATATATTCGATGTTAATTTCCAACATGAAGTGACTATATTTGTTTTAAATAAGCAAGCAATGATTGTGGTGTGTATCCCTGTACTGGAGGTATTCATGTGCTATTAAAATTTTTTTATGTAATTATTAATACAATTAAACATCATTAATTGAAATTGGTGTAGTAATTAATGTAACCTTTTTTGTTTTTATTTTAGAGCATGTAGAGAATGGTGAACAAGTTGAGCATGATCAGGGTAGACAACATCATGAACGTGATGTGCCCCCATTAGGTAAAGAGGACCACTATTATTCCTTTAAATGAATTTAATTGCAATTGGTGTATTGATTAATGTAACCTTTCATGTTTCAACTTTAGAGGATTTAGAGGGTGTCCACCATGTTGAGGATGAGGCTAAACAAAATGACCAGGAAGATGATGTGGCCCCATCAGGTAAAGAGCACCCTTGTAATATTTATTTAATTAATTAAATACTTGTAACAATAATAAAAAATCTTATGAATTTAACCCATTTCTTTGTTATTGCAATGGACCCCCCTTTGCATAGGCATCCTCATCATGAGTACAGTACTAGGCATACATTAAGATCGCAAGCAGAGGGCACGACAACTTGAGAGGGGGAAAATGATGAAGAAAATGATGCTCCACTTAGTCTTGACTTAGCTTCAAAATAAAAATAAAAAATAAAAAATATGATTGTAATCATATTATTTGTTAATGAATGAATTTTATGTGTTAATGAATGTTAATGAATGATGTGTGTTAATGAATGTTGATGAATGTTACAAGTTAATGAATGTTAATGAATGTTATATGATAATGAATGAATATTTTATTTTTTTAATGGAGGAAAAAAAGAATGAATGTTATATGTTAATGATGAATTTAGAGTGATGTTAGGGGGAGGGGAAGGGGCCAAATGATATTCCACCTTCATGTGGTTGGCCCTGCTAAGTAGATAATATTAAACTATTCTTAAAACAAAGAGAAACTCAATATGGTAGCACACTTTTCAATACTTCATTATGCTCCACTATTAATCTTATTGAATAATATGTATTGAATCTTAATTGTAGAGTCCAACAGAGCCGAAACAAGCAACAACACAAGAAGTTACTTAGTGGAGACCATCATAGATAAGGTCCTTGATTAAGATTTTGTTGTTTATATTCATATTGTTGATTACATAGGCAAATATTCATTTAACTTTTTAAAAGGGAAGTCACCAAATACATCAAATAGTTGTCTATGTCTAAGATCAAAGATTATCTAAGTCTATTAAGTAGCTAAGATCAAGATTTATCAGTATGAGATCCAACTATTGTGAGGAATTTTGTAAAAGTGGAAGCCATTTTGAAGTGATCCATCACTTTCATTGTGATTGAGGCAAGGAGTTTTGATGTAGAGTCACGGGGAAACTTGGTAGAATACCCAATCGAAACACACATACACACTTACTCACTCACTTTACCCTTCTCCAATGACTCAACAATTCATTGGTTGACAACGCATGCTTTCAATGTGACCTTCCTCCCTATAGACCTAATTCCCAATAGATTATACATACCCTTACAAAGGCAATACAACAACAATATAGCACAGAACCAAACCACCCATACACAATCCTACTAGCCCTAGGTTTTCAATTTTTGGGCAATAACTCACAATTCTCTCAAAACACCAAGAAAAAAAATGATAGATTAGGATACCCTTTTGGGCCTTATAAAATATATGTGAAACTTAGATAGAGTTCTTTTGGAGTGGTTAGCCTGACCAACACCTGTCCTAATTAGGCAAGAGCCCCAATTAGGCATGTTTTACAAAGCAACCCCTCTTCAAACTACTCACATAAACTTCTCTCCACTTGAGACACTTAGGTTTAGTTTCAAAACCACCAATTTCATCAAAATTTTGTGTTTGTGATGTTTTAGAACTCATCCAACTTCATCACCTATCTTCAATTTCTTGCCTTTCCTCCTAATGCCAAGCACTTCAATGCATTTTTCCTTCTCCAATCATCACAACAACCTCCATCACTCCCACCATGCTATAATACACTAGTTGTCCCAACATCCCCTTGATTTTCATAAACTTTGACTCCCAGGAATGTTGAGAACCAACCATTGTAAATAAAACCCTTGGTAGGGTTTTCACAGGCCCGGAAGCACAAACAATACCAAAGATTAATGCAAAGCAATGCTTCAAAGCCTACCCACACTTGGATGTGTTAGATACAAGTTTTATTCAACCTTCCAAAGAATTTGAGAGCATTTTTCAATCGATTCAACATGAGAAAATGCAAGAAATTCAGATTGAGACACAAAATGTATGTAACAGAGATCACCTTCCTTCATTCCACCATCAACAACCTTATAGGTTTGGCCTCAAAATATTTTATATGTGTCAAAAAAATGTCTCCCAATGTCCAAAAATGAATTTTGAACCATTGGACCATTGGAGACCAACTAATCCAAAATGTTGTAAAGTTGACAACAAAAGTTGTCATAACAACATTGACAACTTTTACATATTTTTGCAAATGACCTTGTAACCAAAAAAAACACCATGAAACCATTACATAAGGACCAAATATGTCCATACAAGACAAAAAAAAATATTACTACTCATCTTGGCAATTTAAAACATGTTTCACCAATGTTGACCCCTAATAGAGCCTATTACAAACCCCATTACATGAGTACATAGTTGAATGAACAACATGACTTAAAATCCTTACAAACATGAAAACATTCAAATGGGCCTTAGACCCTTATTAAATCCATGATATGACATGACCATATGGATCAATTATAAGGTGTCCCTGCATCGAGTTTTCTAGGGTATTAGCAAAGTCTATGAAGTAGTTGAGATCAAAATTTATCAGACAAAGATCCAACCATCGTTAGGAATTTAGTAAAACTGGAAGCCATTTTGAAGTGATCCAAGACTTTCATTGTGATTGAGTCAAGGATTTTAACCCATGTACTGCTGGAAATATATTTTTGTTGTTTATATTCATTTTGTTGATTACATAGGAAAATATTCATTGAACTTTTTAAAGGGGTAGTCACCAAATACACCAAATAGTTGTTTAAGTCTGAGATCAAACATTAGCTAAGTCTATGAAGTAGCTAAGATCAAAATTCACCTAATCTTTGGGCTTACAAATTTTCCTTTTGGCACACTTACTGGGCTTTACTAATTTCACTATTTCTAATGATACCCTTGGAATAGAGCATAAAATGTTGTTATAGTTTCAGATTAACAACTGATATCACCTTATTGTATATCTCTATGAATATACATTTATGGTCCATGATGTTTGTTTAAAAGGTAGCTGGATAATATCATGAAACAACTGCATACTTATTTCACCCTTGTTATGTCTGTAGATTATGTCGCTGTCAAATAAGATGAAAAGGCCTTTGATGCTGAATGATGTTTATAGAGTTCATTATCTTATACTATGAAGGTGCTCTATGATTTATCTTTCCTTTGACTACTTTTCAAGTTGTGAACTGGAAAAATGAAGTAAACTTGTCTTCATAATTTTGAAAAAATAAAACAATAGCGAGAGTCTTTCTTTGGTACTATTCACCAAATCTGAATGCTCATTGTTCCTTTATTATATTTATGTATGTTGCAACAACATCAAATCTTCGCTCTTTTATTTACTCTTGATTGTAATTATTCAATCTAAACCCTATAGGGGTTTCATGATGAAAATCCTATAATGCATAGCTTTTCCATTGTGTTGTAGCAATCAAATAGAATATGATAGTATTCCTTCATGTTTTTTTGCTCTAATCTCTCCTATACTCTTGAGGTTGATTCTTGAATCTTTTATTCATGGATACCTAAACTTTGATGATGAAAACTATTAGAGGCCATTCTTTATAATACCATCATTGCATACTTTTATTTGAGGAAACCTATGACTATGCCTTCCACTGTTATATTATTGCTTTATGATCTTGTGCATGGTCCCTTTTGTCATATGACCTATGTGTTTATAACTTACTTGCACTATGAGATATACTATTTATGACTACAATCTTAATGCATGATGTATATGACTGTATGTGAATCATGTGCCCTTATTGATGATGTGTTTTGGTAGAAATATTGTATAAGACTGTATATCAAATTTATAGCTTTGGTAATGCTTTTATGATTGCATTATGCTCAGAAAGGCAATAAAAATAATTGATATTCTTGAGAGGATTATCTTGTCCATTAACTGTTCTTATGTTGGTTGTAGATGTACTCCTTTGGACTGTCACAACTGTGTCTTCTATCTTTGCCTGAGTACATTACCAATTATGCTCTAAGGTCTGAAATCATTGTACATGTCTTTGTGAGTCCTCTCTGATCAGGCTGGTCCTACAACATATAGGTGAGATTTCCTTGTTTATTGTCTGAAAAATTTGTTGCTGACATGGAAATTTTGTTGCTGGCATGGTTTTTTCTTCAGTCTATGAAGTAGCTGGGATCAAATAGTTGCCTAAGTCTAAGATCAAAGATAACTAAGTCTATGAAGTAGTTAGGATCAAAATTTATTAGACAGAGATCCAACCATCATTAGGAATTTGGTAAAAGTGGAAGCCATTTTGAAGTGATCCAAGACTTTCATTGTCATTAAGGTAAGGAGTTTAACCCATGAATTGTAGAAAATAGATTTTTATTGTTTATATTCATATTGTTGATTACATAGGAAAATATTCATTTAACTTTTTAAAAGGGTAGTCACCAAATATAGCAAATAGTTGCCTAAGTTTGAGATCAGAGATATCTAAGTCTATTAAGCAGCTGGGATCAAAATTTATTAGATAGAGATCTAACCATCGTTAAGAATTTAGTAAAAGTGGAAGCCATTTTAAAGTGATCCAAGACTTTCATTGTTATTGAGACAAGGAGTTTAACCCATGAATTTTAAAATATAGATTTTTGTTGTTTATATTCATATTGTTGATTACTGATAGTTCTGATACTTAATGTTAAGTACAGATGACAAACTAACAAGATGAGAGGGGGGGGTGAATCATACAAACTTAATCTTCCATAAAAACATCAGATTCAACCTTGGTAACCTATACATCAGTAATATAACCAAAACTGCTAAACATCCAAACTCAAAAGCATATAAACATCATAACACACATAACACCAGATTTAACATGGAAACCCAAATAGGGAAAAACCATTGTGGGATTTTGGACCCACTAAGAAATATACTCTTTTAGAGTATGCTTGATTAAAAGCAAATCCTGTTAAAGATTACAAACACATTGCTAGATGTGACCTGGCTAAGGGATTTCCCTCATATCTATTAGGATCTTTACCTTGTTAGAAGTGACCTTGTTAAAGGATTTCAAACACTCAATCAGAATGTCACCTTGCTAGAGGGTTTTACAAATAAGACTGTTAAGTCCACTCGGTTAAGAGATTTTCTGTCACTTTACAAAATAACAATAATAAAAATCTATCTGCAACTTCACATCTAAAATGCTAAAGCAGATTCTTATTTTCTCAATACAATATAGACATAGAACTAATCTTGTCCATGTGCTGGGCTCTATACTCTGTTATTCAAAACGGGTCTTCAAGCTTCTGTGCTCAGTAATCACTATGTAGCATCCATGTGCATACACTTGCCTGCATGCATTGTTTATTAATAGTTCCTTATTTATAAACAATAGCTAATCGCTTAATCTCCTTGATCACATTTCCCATGATCAATCATAGCCATCAAATCTTCAAACTTTGACTAGGTTCAATGTATCCTTCGATCTAAAAATGTTTTACCCTGCCTAGGAACTTGCATACATTTCTTGGAACTTGTGCTAGGGTATTGCGGTTCAATTTGAGCTATAGATCTTCCTGCCATTTTTCATTTGCCATAGATTCTTTAACAAACTTTATTCATAGCATACCAATCATTTAATCATAGCTAGCTCATCAGCTTCCTTCATTAAATAATGCTTTTATTCATTCAATGCATTCTATTATTACTCAGTTACAACTTTGTAGATACTAAACTTCACTCAGTAGACATTCCGCCTTCATTAACCGATGGCGATAACCTTAGAGTTTACCGATTAGGTTCCTTAGGGTTTTACCAACTAGGTTCTTTGCTCGGTAACATAGTATAGTATTAACCTTACAATCAATAACATATGTATGATATCAAAACAATCTAAACATCATGATCTCATCATTGTCTAACTCGGTAATAGTTGCCCATTGAATAACTTATTCCTCCCCTTATTCATCATATTCTTTCTGTGTCTTTTACTGACATCTTTATACTCATCAAATCATACTTCTCAAGATATGGAAACATTATACTAAATTAGAAAATCAATTTGTTGACATCAATGACAAAATAATAATATTAAAATAGTAAACATCCTTAATCAGTTATATCCATAATCATCAACAACCTTCTCAATATCCTTATTGAAATGCCAACAATTTCTCCTGGTCTGTTATAATGCCAAATTCCAACAATCTCCCCCTTTGGCATTGATGGCAAAACCAATTGATTTGACCTAATTGATTTGGATTACTGTGAGATCCCGAAATGCTGAAATGCTCTCCCCCTGTCATCAGAATTTTCCCCTATACATTAGTCTTCTCCTTTTCTTCTATCTTGCTTTTCTTTATTCTTCTCCCCCTTTGACAAAAATGCCAAAAAGTAAAGAACTAAAACATAATTTCATCCACTGAGAAGTGAATTCCTGCTGTTATGTGTCAATTTAGTCTTGATCAGAGCATTTTATCTTCAATTCTTGTTCCCTGTATTGTTTCCTGCACACCTTTAGAAAACATCCTAAAGCATGTAAATCAGCATCAACTCATAAAAGACATTTTGTAGAGTCATCGAATTGATGCTTTCACCGAACTCGGTTAGTGAGTAGAAGATAGGGGTAGGACCCCTAACTTACTTCTGAGATACTCAAAAGTGTCCCTTGGCAATGGCTTGGTGAAGATATCTGTTGTTTGTTCCTTTGTGCTAACATACTCCAACACTACTTTCTTCTCTTGAGCTTCTTCTCTAAGATAATGATATTTGATAGAGATGTGCTTTGTCTTAGAGTGCATAATAGGATTCTTTGAAATGTTTGATGAATACTAAGAGGGGGGGTGAATTAGTATACCAAAAAATCTTGCACTTAAACACTTAAATAGTCTAAAGATAAACTGGTAAAATAGTTTAACAGACAGATCGATTATCACACATGCAAACCAAAATGCAAATAACACATTCACCCACAAAAGCAATACACCCATAACACAAGATATTTGACATGGAAACCCAAATGGGAAAAACCACGGTGAGATGGAACTCACAAGTCACTATCTGCAGAATAGAAACTAGACTGGTTAAGGTCTTACAATGTTCTTCACCAGAATAGATTTTGTCAGGAATCTCAATCTCTGTTAGGAGATAAGTCTGATCAAGGACTACCTTGCTAGAGGATTTTAGATTCACAGAGGTGAACCACCTTGTTAGAGGATTTTACAAAAGGCTTTTGGGCCTACCCGGTTAAGGGCTACAGACTTGTCAAAGATGTGAGTAATCAACAAGTGTTTGATCTATCTAATAGCACAAACTGCTCAGTTAGGTCCTTGATAGCTTATTCTTAGTGCACTCCTGCATTACTTCAGTCTTCTACACATTCATATTCTTTTCAACTCCTCAACCACCTTAAACCCTAGTCACAACATAAACCCTTTCAACAACTACCTAAAACCCTAGACATGATGTCCTTTTAAAGGAGTCTATTTTCATGTCAGTCCAATAGGATTACATTTCAATTTCCTAGGTTCAATGAATCTAGACATACTCAGTAACATGACATAAGAAGCACCACCAGTGTGTCGGCACCGTCAAACAATCAGTGGATTGATAACTCATCACAAAATGTCGGTTGGTAACTCATCACAGAGTATTACCGGTTCATACAAATTACCGGTTGCCAGTTTGACAAAAATGAAGACTGTTCAAAATGTGTTATGCCACTTTAATCCCTCATACCACTTGAGGTCAACATGTTGCTTTAGACCGGTAAACACATTCTGCAAAACATCAATAGTCTAATGACAATAATACAACATACTTGCAACATACTGGTTGAAACAAATACCGATTGTGCTCTAACTCATACATATAAAGAGGATCTTAATGCAAGTGTGTGTCCATCAATGACAATCACAACATAGACATCAAAAATGCCAACAATCTCCCCCTTTGGCATTGGTGGAAACACTTAGGAAAATAAAATTTGACATCTAAGTGTTTTATAGAAAAATTATGCCACTAGAAAAATTGATCCCCCTAAGCATATACACTATCCCTTTAACAATACAATGAATAGCAATTTTGCATACAAAGCATAAACATTGAGATATCAAAGCATATAGAAAAATTTTAAAACTAGATACTTCCCCCTATACTTCTCCAAAATAGAGTACTTCTCTCCCTTTGCCAACAATGACTCAAGTAGGGAGGTGGCCACTTCTTTCTTTGTTTGCATCTGGGAGACTTGTTCTTCCATGGCATCAACTGTGCTCATCTCCTGTGTAACTATCAAGGAATCTAGGTTCAGATAACACTTCTGAAGAATTTGCAGACGTGGAAGTAAAACTAGTTGTAGCTCCTACAAATCTCTAGAACGTGTGCTGAGTTCTTGCTCTATTTTGGCTGACTGGATATGAAACCGGTGAACGGTTTTCCCATAAGTTGGGAAGGAATCATAAGGCAGCTTGAATGTGCTCAAGTAGGTCTGCAAGTCCTATTCAAGTTTTTGCTTCTAAGCTAGCACATCATCATAGAATAGATGGGGTTGACAGATTTTGCTGAGTAGCATATTCCCCTCATCTAGAGCATCCCTTATGTCCTTTTGTTCTTTCTTCAGTTCAGACCGGAGCTTAGTCAACTTTTTCACTAGAGCTATATTAAGAGCCTTTTGATGCTCCTTCTTGACATTAGCCTCTGATGCCTCTTCAAGACTCTACACTTGATCATCTACTACTGTGCATAGGAGCTTTAATCTAGCTAATGAAGAATCAGTTTTTGGAAGATTTGTACTAGGTATCAAACTGGTAAGTGTATCCACAACAGCTTGGATTACATCCTACTCCTTCCGTCGAATGTTTTCAAGGTGCTCTTGAGCTACCTTGATGTTCTGCATTAGCTCTAATTCACTTGCAAACTAGAGATCGATAGGACTGGTGATATCAGCTAGTTTGGCTTGACTCGCGGTTGCCTTCAGAGTCTCCATCTGTGTGCTCTTCTTCGCTTCTCCTGTCTTGTCCTTTTCTGCTTTCTTTTTCTCCGCTTCTCTTCTTTTCTCCACTTCCTTATCTTCTTCTACCTTATTCTTCCTCTCAGCTTCCTTCCTCTTCTCCTCTTCTTTCTCTTCCCCTTCTTCTTCTTTTCTTCTTCCTTCCGCTTCTTCTCTTCTTTATCCTCTTCTTCTTTCTTTTTCCTCTCATCTTCTTGCCTCTTCTTCTCTTCACCTTTTTTTTTCTCCTCTTCCTCTTTTCTCTTCTCTTCCTATTTCCGCTTTACCTCATCTTCATCCCTCTTCTTCTTCTCTTCCTATTCCCTAGCCACTTCCTTTCTGTCCTTGGCTTACTCATTTCCCTATTTAGCCTGATGCTCCTGTCCTATTCCCTCAGAAGGTATGTCCTGAGTGACATCTCCTACATCCAGGGCATCGACATAAATAGTGTCGATTGATTCTACAACCAGATTTCCTTCATCATCAAATACTTCATCCAGTTTGGATATAACCAGTTCTTCTTTTGCTTGTCGATTGGCCAAACGTGCTTTGTGAGAATGGACAGCAATTTGCATAAATAGATGGGTGTCCTTTTCGACATCAGCAACTCTACCTTCTAACAGCTAGAGTCTTCTTTTTCTAGTGAAGAAGAGTCCTTTATTTAGATCAATAACATCATATAATTCAGAATTTGACAGGTCAAGAAAGTATTGTGCAAAAACCTTCTCTCTAATTTCCTATTCTTTCTCTATGGAAATGCACCATCTATTATCTAATGACATATATAAAGAATCCGGTGTCTGAGCCTTAATCTCTGAGGGTGACTAGTCATTACTACATAGATACTAAATTATTTCCTTCTCAACCACTTCCTTTTCATCCTCATTGAAGTCATCGAAACACTCAAGTAAATCATTTAACACTTTTCTCCTAATATTCTTTATTGTTCTTTGACAATGTGTCAAAGGTTTATAGGAGGAGATATCTATATTTACCCATGCTGAAGATGTCGGTTTACTCTGTGTCTTCTTTCTTGTTTGTCTCGCCTTTTTGGGCTGCTCCTCAGACACAGTTTCTTCTGAGTCTGGAGAGTTACTTCTTGTCTTCCTCTTTCTCTAGAACACTTTAGTCGGTGTAGCTTCTGGTTTCTTCTTAGCTGGTGACCGCTTGGTCACTTTTGGAGTTGCAGTAGTAACTGATGCTAATGTTGCAGGCACTGCCTTTGCCTTCTTCACTACTAGTCCTTTCTCTTTCACTGCTGGTGGTTCCTCAACTGGTGTTATCCTCTCCAGGTAGGTGTCGGTTCTCTTCACCTTAGGATCAAGCAGTGAGGAAATAAGAGTAGAGGCATACCCTTCCAGCATGTCGTACATCACCTCATAGCCCATTGGCTCCATTGCTTCCATTCTAGGATCAACAGGCTCCATTATACATTTGTCTACTTGGATGGTGAAGTAGATATTGTCTTCATATTTCTTGATGATGTCTCCTAATATCCTCACTCTTTGGCTCATCTTCCTTCTGAACTCATCAAAATACTTGTTCAGAATATTAGGGTAACCGGTTCCAAGTGCTTCAATGCTTTCCTTGATTTGCTTGGTTACCGGTTGGTCACCAAACAATTGAACATCTCCTACTCCTGGGAAGTATCCTTGAAAGTAAAAGAACAACCCAACCAATAGTTGTCCAAACTTGAACCTCAGTGCATTATCTTGTTTGATTGATTTCAGGTTCAATAGGAGTTTCCTCTGCATACCAGTTCATAGGTCAAATGATGCATCCTCCTTTATCATTTGGTAAGAGGTATTTACCGCTACAGCAGATATAGAGTTGATTCTGCTAGCTGAGAATGTCCAGTAGCCTATCACCATGCAGACATACTTAACCAGATCATCCTTGATTGAATTTACAGTCATGCCTTGTGAGTCACTCACTGAACCGGTGAGCTTGGACATCTCATTTTTTCTAACTGTCGTTAGGGCTGGTACTTCCCATGTGTTGCAGAAACTGGTGACTGCATGAATTACCTACGATGTAATATCATGTGTCCTCTCCAAGTACATTTTGTCACCACGGACCTTGCTCAGAATAATCCTTTTATGATCTTCTATGAAATCCTCTAGAAAGTAAATAGCATTGTGGAGTTTCTTCTTCTCCAGAATACTATACTCCAGTTTGATCATCTTATCTTGTCCAAAAAATAGACCTAGTTGGGTATGGATAGCTAGAGACCCTAGGTCTTTGAGTTTACAATCAATATAATCTGAGATTCCCTCTTCTACTATCACTCTAGCTGGAACTTGTGATAGGGCATTATACTTTGACTTCCATTGAATAAAACTTTCAAACTCAATAGATGCACTAGAACTGGTATGAGATGTGAAAGCCATTGCAGAAATTTTAAGAACTCGAGAAATAACTTTCAAAACATGCGAATTTAGGGCTTTCCAATTCTCCTTTACTCCTCACTTTGTCGGTAGCTGAATCACTGCTTTGTGTTCTCCACTTGACCATTTGCTATTTGAATTTGAATCTCCTTCACGGTTTCTCAATTTCTCCAAATTTCTGCTCAAATCGCCTTTTCGTCGCTCTTCTCTTTGAAAAACTTTTCTTCGCTTGAAAACTGATAGTGAGAAATGATTTCAAAAATGCTTTTAAACATAGTCCTCACCTACCGTCATTAATGCTCCTCCATTAGGGCATAAACCCTAATTTGCCTTTTTACCATTTCCAGTCTTCTGCCAAGCGACAGGTATCATATACCGGTTAAGGTCTTTTGCTGATATAAATCGGGGGTTCGAAAACATTTTTCCATTTGCTCTCCCTAAGCCTTTTGAAGCTTAGTTTTCCAATTCTGATATTTCCACACTAGGTGCAGAAACTGGTTCCTCTTCCAACATTATTGGTTTCCTCTTCCAGGTTTTGTTCATGTCCACTTGAACTATTTCAACATCAATTCCTCCTTCTCGAGTGACTAGTATATCATCAGATATACTCTTTCTGCTTCTGCAGAATCTTGCTATGTGACCCAGTTTGTTGCAGTGATAGCAAACCAATCCAGGTGCTCTCTAGGGTCCATTGTTCATGTTTCCATTCTTCCTTCTACATGTTGTAGCAGTGTGACCATAACCATTATAGATCATACAATTTGCTCTCCATCCGGTTGCCGCTTGATAGTCACCACTTCTTGGCTGATGATTGAAGACATTAAACTGGTTGTGATTCTGGTTCACAAAAGGTTCAGGACCAACTCCTTGGGTCCTCTGAGGATATCTTCCAGTGTCATTCATGACAGACCTGCATTCAAATTCTCTATGCCCATACTTGTTGCATGCATAACAATGACCATTGAACTTATTGGATCTAGGTATATTGTTAATAAAGTAAGGAAAACTATTGTAGGCTTTACTCCTACATACATTGGCAGTGTGTCCTTCTTTAAGACAGTTAAAGCAAACAGGTTTGAATTTTTGCTTACCTTTACCTTTGAATGCCGGTTGCTTCTTTGATGCTTTAGCATTTGTTCCTGAGGATTCTCCTTCCTCATGTCTAGAGAAACCAAGTCCATTGGTATTCTTTACCGGTCTAGCTGACTCAAGTTTTTGCTCTAGCTTGACAGTACTTTTGCTAAACTTAGCAAGTATTTCCTTTCACTCAGAGAGTTCTTTGGAAATAGCAAAATTTGTTTCCAACAAATTTTCATTCTTAGAGATGGCAGTGTTCAGTTCTCCTTGCATGTCTTCCTTTTCCACCTTGCTTGCATGGAGTTGAGCATTTAGGGCACTCATCTCTTGTTTCAACTTGCAGATCTCACAATCTCTTTCTTTCACTAGGTCTTCAATTTTTCTCCGGTTCTCAAGCTCTTGACACATCTAGATAGTCAGTCCTTCCAACTCCTTTCTCAGGTTGGAGTTTGATTCATTCAACTTATTTACTTCTGCAATAAGGGCTTCCATGTCTGCTTCATCTACAGAACTATTTTCAGATAGCTCCATCAGCTTTTTTGCATGCTCTCTCCTTTTTGCTTGAGATGCCTTGTATTTGACCATAAGATCATCATAGGCTTGCTCAGACTGAGTGAGCCATTGAATAAGTTCCCTCAATGTGTATTCCCCCATATCTCTTTCCAAGTGGTTAAACTTATAGAAAGGCTGGCTCTGATACCAATTGATGAATACTAAGAGGGTAGGGTGAATTAGTATACCAAAAAATCTTGCACTTAAACACTTAAACAGTCTAAAGATAAACTAGTAAAATAGTTTAACAAACAGACCAGTTATCACACATGCAAACCAAAATGCAAATAACACATTCTCCCACAAAAGCAATACAACCATAACACAAGATATTTGACGTGGAAATCCAAATGGGAAAAACCATGGTGAGATGGAACTCACAAGTCACTATCTGCAGAATAGAAACCAGACCGGTTAAGGTCTTACAATGTTCTTCACCAGAATAGATTCTGTTAGGAATCTCAATCTCTGTTATGAGATAAGTCTAATCAAGGACTACCTTGCTAGAGGATTTTAGATTCACAGAGGTGAACCACCTTGTTAGAGGATTTTACAAAAGGCTTTTGGGCCTACCCGGTTAAGGGGTACAGACTTGTCAAAGATGTGAGTAATCAATAAGTGTTTGATCTATCTAATAGCACAGACTACTCAGTTAGATCCTTGATAGCTCGTTATTAATGCACTCCTACATTACTTGAGTCTTCTACACATTCATATTCTTTTCAACTCCTCAACCACCTTAAACCCTAGTCACAACATAAACCCTTTTAGCAACTACCTAAAACCCTAGACATGATGTCCTTTTAAAGGAGTTTGTTTTCATGTCAGTCCAATAGGATTACATTTCAATTTCCTAGGTTCAATGAATCTAGACATACTCAGTAACATGACACAAGAAGCACCACCAGTGTGTCAGCACCGTCAAACAATTGATGGATTGATAACTCATCACAAAATGTCGGTTGGTAACTCATCACAGAGTATTACCGGTTCATACAAAATACCGATTACCGGTTTGACAAAAATGAAGATTGGGTGAAATGTGTTATGCCGTTTTAATCCCTCGTACCGCTTGAGGTCAACATGCTGCTTTAGATCGGTAAACACATTCTGCAAAACATCAATAGTCTAATGACTATAATACAACATACTTGCAACATACTGGTTGAAAAAAAAACCAATTGTGCTCTAACTCATACATATAAAGAGGATCTTAATGTAAGTGTGTGTCCATCAATGACAATCACAACATAAACATCAAAAATGCCAACAATGTTAATGGCACTAGTATTGTCACAGAATATAGCTACTGACTCGGTAACTTTCTCATTTATACCTTCCAACAGTTGTTTGATCCATTCTATGTTGGTACAATTCAATGTTGCAGCAACGTATTCAGCTTCTACTGTTGACTGTGAAACACATCCTTGTTTCTTGCTAAGCCAGCTAACTACTCTTTCTCCTAAAAAGAAAGCTCCTCCACTTGTGCTTTTCTTGTCATCAATGTTGCCTGCCCAATCAGCATCGGTATAAACTTTTAAATCAAAGTCATTTCCTTTCTAATATACTAAGCCATAATCCTCAGTGCCTTTCAAGTATCTAAAAATTCTCTTTATTGTTGTCATGTGTGTTTCCTTAGGATCTACAGAGAATCTTGCAACTATACCTACTGCATTTGCTATATCTGGCCTATTGTGAACAACATATTGCAACTTTCCAATCATGGATCGGTAAAGTGTCTCATCAACCGATGCAGATTCATCATTCTTTGATAATTCATAGTTGGTAGTCATAGGAGTACTTACTGGTTTTGAATCCTCCATTCCAAATTTCTTCAAGATTTCCTTTATGTACTTGGATTGAGTAATGAAAATCTCATTTTTCTTTTGCAGTATCTGTAAACCTATAAAATACTTTATCTCACCGATTAATGACATCTCAAATTCTTTGCTCATTTCATTTCCAAAGTTCTTCCATAAAGAGTCATTTCCACAAAATATAATATCATCAACAAATATGGCTGAGATCAGTATTCCATTTTCATCATTCTTCATGTACATGTTACTGTTTTCACTTGTTCTTATAAAACCAATCTTGATTAAATAAGAGTACAATCTTTCATACCATGCTCTAGGTGTTTGTTTCAGACCATATAAAGCTTTGTTCAATTTACATACCTGATCTTTATTCTTGTCTTCAACAAATCCTTCAGGTTGTTCAATAAAAACTTCTTCTTCTAATATACCATTCAGAAATGCAGATTTGACATCCATTTGATATACCTTGAAATTTTTGAAAGTAGCATATGCCAACAATGTTCTTACTCCTTCAAGTCTAGCCACAGGTGCAAAAGTTTCACCATAATCAATTCCTTCCTCTTGAGCATAACCTTTGCAAACTAGTCTTGCTTTATTTTGAATGACCTCACCTTTTTCATTTAGCTTGTTTCTGAAAATCCACTTTGTACCGATTACATTTTTGTCCTTCGGTCTTGGGATCAGGGTCCATTTGTCATTCTTCTTGATTTGATCAATCTCTTCTGTCATAGCATTTATCCAATCTTCACTGTTAAATGCCTCTTTCACTATTCTTGGTTCAAATTCAGATATCAGACATGTGTTCTGTCTCAGTTTGTTCCTTGACATCACTGGATCATCCTTATCTCCTATAATCTAACTTGATGCATGATGTCTTCAGACATAGTTGGCTAATACAGGCTTGGTAGGCTCTGTATGATCTTCTTCATCACTCTGTAACTGAATATTCTCTTCATTTTCTTTAGTAACTCTCTTGGTAGGACTTGTCAGTTGAACATAGACAAATTCATCAAAATCTTTTGGTTCTTTAGAGTTTCCTTCATCGTTTCTTTCTACAAATTTATTAATTTTCACAGTTGCACTTTCTATTATTTTGTTAGATGATTTGATCAGACATTTAAATGCTTTACTTCTAGAAGAATAACCAAGAAATGTTCCTTCTTCACTTTTCTAATCAAACTTGCCATTTCTATCATCTTTGTGTACATAGCATCTACTTCCAAAGATTTTGAAATAACTTACATTAGGTTTCTTGTCATACCAGATTTCATATGGTGTCTTCAAAGTACCTTTCTTCAGTTGTACTCGGTTTTGGGTGTAAACTGCTGTGCTTATTGCTTCTTTCCAAAATGTTTGTGGCACTTTCTTTTCAATCATCAGGCTTCTGGCACAATCCACAATAGATTTGTTTCTTCTTTCAGCAATTCCATTTTGTTGTGGAGTTCTTAGTGCAGAGACTTGTCTTTTTATACCATGATCATTGCAGAATAAGTTGAACTTGACAGATGTGAACTCTCCTCCTCTATTTGATCTAAAACATTTCAGTTGTCTTCCTATTTCATTTTCAACTCTTGCC
Organism: Cryptomeria japonica; assembly: GCF_030272615.1. Taxonomy (NCBI): domain Eukaryota; kingdom Viridiplantae; phylum Streptophyta; class Pinopsida; order Cupressales; family Cupressaceae; genus Cryptomeria; species Cryptomeria japonica. The sequence continues at coordinate 511,913,777 of NC_081409.1, forward strand.
TTGTACCATTTAAACATTTGAAAAGTTTCTGATTTTTCTTTTAAAAACATAACTGATATCATCCTTGAATAATCATCCACAAATAATATGAAATATTTATCACCATAATAACTTTGAACTTTCATAAGACCACAAAGATCAGTGTGCACAACATCTAAAATTCCCTTGGAAGTATAAGACTTACTTGTAAAGCTTGATCTTGTCATTTTACCCATCTGGCATCCTCGGCATATAGTATTCTTAGGTTTTTCCAAACTTGGTAGACCTCTTACTCAGTGCTTCTTGCTTATTTTGATCAGATTATCAAAATTTACATGACAAAACCTTTTATGCCATAACCAGGTATCATCTATCTTTGCATATAGACATTTATTATGAGTTGATTCAAGGTGAAATGTGTTACCTTTAGTTTGTGTCCTAGTAGCAGCTAAATTTCCATGCTTGTCATGAACTTTGACAATTCCTTTCTGAAATTTTATTCGGTATCCTGTATTGTTTAGCTGTGCTACACTCAACAAATTGTATTTCAAACATTCAACCCAATAAACATTATTGCACTTTGCATTGTCAAGAAGTGTTATGGATCCTTTACCTTTTACTGAACATGGTGCATCATTACCAAATCTTACATAGCCTCCATCATAGTCTTCTAACATAACAAACTTGTGTTTATCACCTATCATGTGATGTGAGCATCCACTATCTATGATCCAAGAATCATTAGTATTTATGTGAGATATTAGGGCTTTTTATTCATACCTTTCTTCATCTGATCCATCTTTGATAGCCATATAAACTACTTCCTCTGTATCAGTTTCATCTGATTTATCATCATTTGATTCCTCATCGGTTATTAACCATGTCTTTCTATCTCTTCTTCTGAAGCCTTGATGTCCTCTATAATGATTATCTTTCTATCTATTGTCTACCCCAACTTTAATAACAATAATAATACCTCTAATTGAAATCTCAATCCAAAGTTTGGACATTCATATGGTAGAGTTTACTATTCTCATGGCTAGTGTTCATTTAGTTGTCAATCCAGGAATATAAAACTTGAAATGGGTCTGCAATATATATGCGCTAAGCTCCTTAACTGATTATTCTGAATTACTATAGGAAAGGTAGGAATGGAAATCATAAAGGCTAAATGAAAACTTTACAAAGCTTTGCTGAAATGATCTAATGAAAATAACAAGAATCACACCATTCTATCTTGGCTGTAGGAACAGTCAAAGGATCTGTTTCCAGTGGCTGTAGGAACAACCCAGTCATGAACTTCTACTGCAACAAAGTAAAAACTAACTTCAATAATCATAAACACGGGATCACTCACCAAGTGGGCCCCCTTGGATGAGCGATATCAAACTCTCAGCAAAGAACTATTAATAGATAAGAATAACATATTTTTATTCATTTCTTCCTAAAAGATGATTACATATTCAAAGAGAGAAAATTCAGAATACTTGACAAAAAACTCTGCTCAATCCCTTTCCATTCTGTCCTTCTCTTAGAAAAGAAGGAAGAGCTTATTATAAAGAAAAGACAGACTACAATAGACAACTCCAGTTGTGCCTAGAAGAAGAGGCGGATAGCTATCAGATGAAGGGGATAATAGAGAGCTTGGCTGGAGGAACTGTGGATCTGAAACCAAACCATAGTCTTTGCATGCCAAAGAGATATTTTGCAAATTAAACATGCACCAGAGTTAAACTCCCATGGTGAAGTACAACTTATCTGATTATGCCATAGATTGCGCTCATTTGAATCTCCTTCAATTTGTCCTCCAGATATCTGAACGTGGTGCTCCAGTCCTCAGGTGCGAAAGAGAATTCTCCACCGTAGCATCAATTATTATCTGCACTAAAATAGAAACAATATACAAGGACATGCATATGTATCTTACTTAACTAATACATTCATTAACTCACATATGAAATCATCCTAAATAATCCGCATATCACAGGGACAAACCATTTGGCTGGAGGAATAAATTGGCATGGCTACAGGAATTAACAGACAAGGTTCAAACATGATTTCTTAAGTTCAGTTTTAAAACATGGATTACATATAGTCAATTCACAATATTTTACTATCACAATGCAACCCAAAAGATACCAAAAACCTAAGAGTCCTAATAAAAAACATGTCAATACAGCGACTTATCATGCCCCCCAACTTTAAGGGTTTGCTACTCCTACAACAAAAGGAAAATTTCTGATTTTTGCTGAAACTCTGAAATCGCCAACAATGTCCTTTCCAGTTCCCTTGGAAGGCAAATTTCAATAAAATCCCTTCATTTTCTCCAACTTGGACCATCTATTTGTTTCTTCCACATCTACATCATAATTCTATTCTATTGGTTGGCATGCCAAAAAAGGCCACATAAGGATAGGAGGTTGAAAGATTAATGAAAACCAATTATTAGATTTCTCCCTTCCTAGTTGTATGTACTTGGAGGCTCTCTATATAGCTACATGAAAATTGTGTAATGAGTAGGGTTCTCCTAGTTTTAAATGATCTGGTAGATGATTCCTACATTGAGTTAGTCCCTCTAGTGTTGTTGTCTTGTGGGTCTGAACCAATTGCTCATACACTTGATAGACTTCCTTTCTCATTGGAAGTACTATCTTACTAACATTATCTCTTATTAGCAACTTTTGCCAATCATAATATAGAACCCTGGGTGCTTCTGATTCCCTCCTCAATGGCAATGGATAGTCAAGTTCCAATTTTTCAAACTCCCTAGCTTGTGGTCCTATAATCATTTCATTTTGTATCCAAGACATTAGAGCTCTAAGATGGATATCCCCAATGTACAACAAAGGATTTCATTCTCTGTCCTAGGGTACAACATAATTATGTAAATATAATTTACATAACAGGTTCCTTACAAAATGTGGGGAGGTTTGATAAGCATGATAGAATTCCTTAGGTGTTTCCAAGGATGGATTAAGGTCCCTTGCTATGTAGTTTAATCTAAAATTCAGATATCGTTCTTTCAAGTGCACTGCATAAATTTTTGGGGGAGCCCTACACTACATTATCTCAGGAACCATACCATAAATCTCTTCTACCTTAGTCTCTAATTCTTTAATTCTATTATCTTTCTTCTCAATCTCTTTTCGCTACTTATTAGTTATCCCTTGCAACCTATCCTTCTCTATTTCCCATTGCCTAAAGAATGTTAAAGCAATTGATAAGCTAGTTAGGGATGAAGGAGTTCTTATGGGTCCTACCTTAGACCATGGGATTTCTTCAATAACTTCCTCATTCTGGATTGGCATATTTCCCACATTTTCTTCAGGATGCTGTGGAACATCATCAATAATCTCCTCACATTGAAATGCCAGTGAAGCTAGATTTGCAAGCTTATCCATTACAATTTCTTCTTGAATTTCTTCTTCTGCAGGATTTTCTTGAATTTCCTCTTCTGTAGGGTTTTCTTGAATTTCCTCTTCTATAGGGTTTTCTTGAATTTCCTTCTCTGCAGCATCTTCTTCTTTTGAAGTTTCTACTGCAATCACCTCTGCTAGATTACTCACTGGTTGAGTCTTCTATGTCCTCCTTCTTGTTCTCCTCACATACACTTTTGAAACAGATGTAGGAGTTTTTGTTTTTGTTCGATGCCTCTTGGCTGTAGGAGGGATATGCACTTCCTGCGACCGGATAACAAATTCTTCATCTAACTCCTCCTTTTCCAATTATTTTCCTTCCCTCTACAAAACAGGTGAACCTCCTTGAAGAGAGGTAGAGGGTTGTCATTCGATTGACTCTTCTTCAATATTTTCTTCTAAAATAATTGTAGCTCCTTCAGCAACCAGCAAACCCTCATCTTCACAAGAAAGACCTTTTGCAACTATCTCTTCTTGAACTGGCGGATTATTTTCAATAGGGGCTTCATCTACCCTAAATTGCAGAATATCTTCAAACACACCGCATTCCATCTATGAAACATCTCTCAGGGACCATTGTACCAACAACTTCACCAGTCCATGATGGCTAATAGAGAGATTTCCATATTTTTTAGTCTCCTTAGCACTTATAGAAATGAGATGATACAAGAAATTTGGGACATTAACTCGCCGACCATGATGCAGATGACTAAGTAACTTGAAGTGAGGTGAATGGAGATTTGAATACCATCCTTCACAGGTAATATATTTCATAATATACAGAGCTACCTGAGGCCAATGTGCTGGCAAAGAAACCCTTCTAGTCCCTTGCCTATCCACCATTAAGGGTCTGTCAATAGAAATTGTGAACTCTGCTCTGGCACTCCTTGCATCCTTTGATTCTAGAAAGAGTTTTCCTTCCTACAACAACCTTGTGACCTCTGCAATTTGCTACTCTATAGAAATTACCCTCAACCCCTTAACTGTAGCTTCTCCTTCATCAAAAGAATGCATAAATTTCGTAGCTATTTTGTCATTGAAATCCTTGATTCTCAAGAAATAATCTAGCCAGTAATGGTTTTTGAAATAAGGCACACAGACAACATCCTGTAGCAACCCTTCATGGATAGTTGGTTCATGGCGAATCAGATCACCACCCATCTTTTACTCTGATACTTCCGCGGCTCCACCAAAATGTTTGACAGATTCACAAAGGCTAAAATCTACATATCTTAAATTTGGCGGCAGAACTTATTATTCACTTGCGTGAAATAATAATTATCATAAGTAATGTCAGTTAGGAAATCAGTTCGGGATAATAAATCTTACTGGGAAAAAGGACCATAAAGTACCCCCCCCAACTTAACCTAGCACGTGTCCACATAGGCTGATGAGATTTCAAGTTTGAAGTAGATTAAAACAGGAATAAAATCATAATGAACTAATTAATGCATAATTAAAATAAAGTACAATATACATGTACCTACAATTGGGCGAAAATGATGGCGAAATGAAATGAAGTGATAGGTAAAAAAGTGGGATGGAAATTTATGTACAGAGAACAATATTTCACATGGAAATATCTTATTATGATACGGTAAATAAGTTCACTGCAGAGGTTGCAGGAACATCACCTTTATCATCATGCTCAAGTGCAACAGGAAGCTCATGAATTGTTGCCGAATCATTGGTAGTTGTTGCAGGAACAGTACCAGTTGCTGCAGGAACTTGTATTTCATTTTGAGGAGCAAACTGCTACAGAAACTCTTCTCTAGTAGTTGGCTTGTGATAAAGTCGTAGTCGGTGTCCATTCACTAAGAGTTTAAATCGAACAAGATCTATTGTGGATAACCAAACTGCTCCATTGTGAAAAACTTCTTCTACCTCATAAGGACCCAACCACCTTGTTTGGAGTTTTCCCATAGCATCCTTATATTTGGAATCATACAAGAGTGCCCAATCACCAACTTTGAATTTCTTTTCTCTGATATATTTATCATGCCATCTGGCTCTTTGGTTTTGAATCAACTCTGTCTATTGAACAGCTATCTTTCTCCATTCATCAAGAGCATTTAATTGTTGAATGCATTCCTTCTGTGCTTCAGACAATATCATATTCAGTTGTAGAGCTATTCTCAAGGTTTTATGCTCAAATTCAATAGGCATCATTATTGTTTTGCCATAAACCATATCAAAAGGTGTGAATCCAATTAGTGTTTTCCATGTTGTTCTATATGCCCAAATTGCCTCTGAAAGCCGATTAGACCAATCTTTCTTGTGGATAGACACTACTTTTGTAAGAATAGCCTCAAGCTCTCTGTTGGTAACTTCTACTTGGCCATTAGACTATGGATGGTATGGAGTAGATTTCCTGTGTCTTATATTATATTCATTGACCAAAGCTTTTATCAATGTTGATGTAAATTGAGGTCCCTGATCTGAGACAATTTCCCTCGGTACTCCATACCTTGTAAATATTTCTTCATAGCAAAACTCAGCTACCTTATTATCTCTTACATGTTGCATAGCTCTAGCTTCTACCCATTTTGTCACATAGTCTGTACATATCAAGATATAAGATTTGCCATTAGAAGGTGGATCAATGGAGCCAACAAAATCTAATCCCCATTTGTCAAATGGTGTAACAGATATTTGAGGATATAGCGGCATCTCATCAGATTTTGTAGGTATGCCCATTCGCTAGCACCTGTCACACTTCTTTGTGTACTGAGCTGCATCCTTGTGTAGTGTAGGCCAATAATAACCAGTATTGAGTATTTTCAGTGTTGTCCTTTTGGCAGCAAAATGACATCCATATGGTTCATCATGACATGAATGCAAGATGTCATATGTTTCATCTTCTTTGACACATCTTCACATAACTTGATCAGGTCTAGTATAAAATAGACAATCAGCAATCCATCAAAAGTTAAAACTTTTTTCAACTAGCAACCTTCTTTCCTTAGGAGAAAAAGAAATTGGCATCTTAGCTGCAGCTAAATAGTTGGCAATATCAGCATACCAAGGAGTATGAGCCTGTATGAGAAACAAATGCTCATCTGGAAAAGTGTCATCTATCATTGTAGAGTCTTCCTGCAATTGAAGATGTAAAAGATAATCTGCAACAACATTAGACTTCCCTGGCTTATCAACAACTGTGATATCAAATTCCTGCATCAATAATAACCAGCGAGCCAGTCTACCAGTGATGGATGGCTTATTCATAAGATATCTAATTGCAGTATGATCTGTATGCACAAATATTGGATACCTTGTAATATAGTGTCTAAACTTGTTAAGGGCATATATGATAGCTAGCATTTCTTTTTCAGTAACTGTATAATTCAATTCAGGTCCTTGCAAATTCTTGCTGATATAATATATTGCATTTTCCAACTTGTCAACTTTTTGTCCTAACACTGCTCCTATAGCATAATTAGATGCATCAATATGGATTTGGAATGGAAGAGACCAATTAGGTCCTTTTAGAACTGGTGCTTGAGTCAAAGCATGCTTAAGCTTTAAAAAAGCTTCATTGCATGCTGAGGTCCATTTAAATTCTGCATCTTTAGTAAGCAGTGTATATAAGGGACTTGCAATTTTGCTAAAATCTTTGATAAACCTTCTGTAGTATCCAACATGGCCAAGAAAACTTCTCACATCTTTCTGCTTCACAGGGTCATTAATTTGTTGAATAACCTCAATCTTTGCTAGATCCACTTGTATGCCTTGTACAAATATATGATGACCAAGGACTATTCCTTCTTCCATCATAATGAAACACTTTTCACTATTTAGAGACAAGTTGTAGTTTTCACACCGCTGCAAAACTTTCTTCAAACTACCCAATGCTTGATCAAATTCATAACCATAGGTTGTAAAGTCATCCATGTAAATTTCCATTATGTCTTGAGAAATATCAGAAAAAATATTGATGACTACCCTTTGAAAAGTGGCTGGAGCATTACACAACCCAAAAGGAAGAATAGAATATGCATAAGTGCCCCATGGACAAGTAAATCTTGTTTTCTCCTGATCCTCAGGAGCTATTTGTATCTGATTATAGCCATTGAATCCATCCAAAAATGAAAAATATCTCTTACCAGCAAGAGAATCCAATACCTGATCTACAAATGGTAGTGGAAAATGATCCTTCCTTGTGGCTAAGTTCAAGGCTCTATAATCAACACATACTCTCCATTTGCCTCCCTTTTTAAGAACTATCACCAAGGGTGATACCCATTGACTGTCAGAAATAGGATAGATAAATCCAGCTTTCAACAATTTCTGCAATTCTTCTTTAACTATCTCCTTTAGGGAAGGATTGACTCTTCTTTGATGTTGTCTAAGGGGACAACACTCATCCTTTATGTAAATGCGATGAGTACAAACTACTGGATCAATTCCATTCATATCCTTGTAATCCCATGCAAAGGCATTTCTATGGAGTTTTAGCAAGTCCACCAGGCTATCCTTCTGAGTATCTACTATATTCTTGTTGATGTTCAAATATTTATTCAATTCAACCTCTATCTTGATAGTAAGATCAATCTGATTTATATCAGAAACATGAGAATATGACAATTCCTACGGGAACAAGGTATGCAAGATATCAGTGGGTGCAGGAAAATCCAATCCTGCAATATTCAGAACCAATTCTTGCAATTCTTGGTCTTCTATTAATTCATTTATCAGAACCTTATAAAGGATTGATTCTTCATCATATAACTACATGAGTGGCACTTGATTAATCATCATAAGGTGATTAATAAAGTCAATTTCTTCAGATTCCTCTCCCAAAATAGGCCAAACAGCCTGCTGTTGCTCAAGCTGAGGTTGTGCAGGGGAATACAAGGCCAATGTTTTTGTTGAACTACCATATGAAATAGTCATGTCTCCTGATCTACACCCAATATATGCATCAGCTGTGGCAAGCCATGGTCTTCCCAAAATGACTGGATATCCCCCCAATGTTTCTTTTGGGGATAAAATCATAAAGTCTACAGGATATTCCCAGGAATCTAGAATGACCACTATATCTTCTATCATACCATCAGGTCTTACTGCAGAGCCATCAGCAAGTTGAACAACTATGGGTGTAGTCCTTAAACTATCTATCTCTAGATGTTTCATTACTTCCCTTGTCATTACATTAATGGCTGCCCCTAGATCAACTAAAACATTCTTTATTTGACTATCATTAATGACTATACTCACAACAGGACTGTCTGGATCAGAATATTTTGGAATAACAATTTTTCCTAACATAATATTAGCCAATTGACCCATAACATGAACTGTTTGTGGATCCTTTTTCTTTCTGCCAGGTTTCTTTAGGCATGCCTCTCTCAATGCTTTACCATATATTAGAACATCCTTTATTGCTTGCAGCAATGGAATTTTAACACAAATGTGCTTCAGTTGATCTAGAATATCAAAGCTTTGTTGTTGATTAGTTGAAACTTATTTGTCTTTCAATCTTTGGGGAAATGGTGGTAATATTTGATTCTGAGGTATTACATCATTAGGATCAAAGATTGGCTACTCTTCTTGTACCTCAGTAATAACTAGCTGAGAGGGATTAGGTAGTGTTGTTCCAGATCAGAGGTGAATATCATCTAGTGATAAAGAATAGGTTGGGTATTGATTAGCATTAGCTGAATAAGCTTGTTGTTGTTGCTGAGATTTAATATTTGGATTAGGCAACGGTTGAGTAGGCAGCTGTGTTGGCTTGGGAGGTGGTGTTGTGGCTATAGGAGGTGGCATTAAAGCAAGAGGTTGTGGCTGCTGAGCAGGAGGCTGATATCCAGAAGATTGGGATGACCATGATGGGTTTCCCCTCTATTGAGAGGTAGGTTGCCAATTCCCTTGAAACTGGTTCCCTACACCTTGAGGTGGATACTATTTTCCCTGTGGCTGTTTCCACTGGGGTATTTGATGAGAAAATTGTTGTCCTTGGCCTTGTGATCCATACCAATGTGGATAATTACCAAAATTTTGAGAATATTGTGGTTGCCATTGGTTATTTGGTGCATAAGAATTACCACTATAACTAGAAAAGGAAAGTGGATCAGGTGGCATACCTTGTCTCTAAAAATTTGGTCTCCTCTGAGAAACATAGAAGACTTGTTCATCCTCCCCTTGAATTGGTTTGAAATCAGGTACTTCAACATTTGCAACCATCCTACATCTATAATCTTTCTTCCACTGCTTACAATGAGGACATAATTCTGCAAGAAATGCATCAGCTTCCTCATGCTTCTTCTTAGCTGCCAATGTATCCAATTGAGTAGCCATATTGTTTATAATGTCCTCCTTGAAATCTTTTAACAAATGACTAAGTTCCAACCTAGAAACTCTAGTTTCAGATGATGATGATGGTGCTCCTGGCTTAAATCTCCTATTCTTCTTAGAAGTAGATCTGGAATACTTCTTGCAAATTTGTCCTATTTTAGCCCAAGTAGATTGTGTAGTGTCACCCCCCCCCATTAGATCTAAGGAATCAGTGCATTCATCACTGATACCCCTCAAGAATATCAATTTGAGGGAATCTTTATTCAGAGTACTATACTTGGACTTCTTGACACTAAACAAAACCCTTTTCTAGATAATCCTCAAGGCTCTCATCTTCAGTTTGTGTCATTCTAAAGATATCATCCCCATGTCAATCAATGCCTCTACAATAATCTTTATATTTTGCAAGAAACAACCCTTTCATCTCATCCCATGTATTGATTGTGCTACTACCCAAGCTCATGAACCATCTCAAGGATGACTCCTTCAAAGTGGCTGGAAAAAATTTGAGTCTATGGGCTTTTGTAGTATAGTCAAAACTCCTATAGAGAACATCAAACTCAAATAGAAATGTATTTGGATCCTCTGTGACCAACCCATAGAACTTAGGAAGTGCAGATGCTGGAATGTTCTTGAGGTTAGCATTATCATGCTGGTCAGAGATGGGAAACTCAAATGTTGGACGAGGTGGTGGTGGTGGTGGATTATTTCCACCAGGAGGTGGGTTCCCTTGCATTGGACTTGTGGGGGTTATTACAATAGGCAATTCTTCTTCTTGTGGACCAAAAAGGAACTGAAGACTACCTTCTGGAAATTCAAACTCAGGGTGATTCAATTTGTGGGACTTGATATAGCTCAGAAAAAGGGGTTTATATCTGGAAAACTATCTTCTACATGAGTAGTATGAGTGGGTAAAAATATACCTCTAGCATCTCTTCTTCTATTATGCATGCAGATTCATAAAATTCAAACAATTAACTAGAAACTAAAATAATCATAAAAGGCTCTTAGCTTGACACCATCCTCGGCAACGGCACCAAAAATGTCTACCCCAAATTTAATGACAATAATAATACCTCTAATTGAAATCTCAATCCAAATTTTGGACATTCATATGGTAGAGTTTACTATTCTCATGGCTAGTGTTCATTTAGTTGTCAATCCAAGAATATAAAACTTGAAATGGATCTGCAATATATATGCGCTAAGCTCCTTAACTGATTATTCTGAATTACTACAGGAAAGGTAGGAATGGAAATCATAAAGGCTAAATGAAAACTTTACAAAGCTCTACTGAAATGATCTAATTAAAATAACAAGAATCACACCATTCTATCTTGGCTGCAGGAACAGTCAAAGGATCTGTTTCCAGTGGCTGTAGGAACAACCCAGTCATGAACTTCTACTGCAACTAAGTAAAAACTAACTTCAATAATCATAAAAACGGGATCACTCACCAAGTGGGCCCCCTTGGATGAGTGATATCAAACTCTCAGCAAAGAACTATTAATAGATCAGAATAACATATTTTTATTCATTACTTCCTGAAAGATGATTACATTTTCAAAGAGAGAAAATTCAAAATACTTGACAAAAAACTCTGCTCAATCCCTTTCCATTCTGTCTTTCTCTCAGAAAAGAAGGAATAGCTTATTATAAATAAAAGACAGACTACAATGGAAAACTCCAGTTGCACCAAGAAGAAGAGGTAGATAGCTATCAGATGAAGGGGATAATAGAGAGCTTGGCTGTAGGAACTGTGGATCTGAAACTGAACCACAGTCTTTGCACACCAAAGAGATATTTTGCAAATTAAACATGCACCAGAGTTAAACTCCCATGGTGAAGTACAACTACTCCGATTATGCCATAGATTGCACTCGCTTGAATCTCCTTCAATTCGACCTCCAAGTATCTAAACGTGGTTCTCCAGTCTTTAGGCACGAAAGAGAATTCTCCACTGCAGCATCAATTATTATTTGCACTAAAACAAAAACAATATACAAGGACATGCATATGTATCTTACTTAACTAATACATTCATTAACTCAAATATGAAATCATCCTAAATAATCCACATATCACAAGGACAAACCATTTGGCTGCAGGAATAAATTGGCATGGCTGCAAGAATTAACAGACAAGGTTCAAACATGATTTCTTAAGTTCAGTTTTAAAACATGGATTACATATAGTCAATTCACAATATTTTACTATCATAATGCAACCCAAAAGATATCAAAAACCTAAGAGTCCTGATAAAAAACATGTCAATACATCGACTTATCATCTATCATCTTGGTAATCTCTCTTTTCAATAGAATCTTTGTTAGGACAATTAGAATCCATATGTCCTATCTTATCACAATTGAAACATTTCAAAGGTAGTTTTCCTTTATACTTACCTTTGCCTCTCAGTAACCTTCTGGCTAATAGTGCGTCAAACTCTTCTTGCTTTCTGATTTCCTCATACAGTTTGTGTACTTCCTCCATGTTCTTGTGAAATCTTTCACTTGCTCCACTGTGATCTCCTTCAGAGTACTTATACTTTCTTTCATTGTAATCATTAGAATCATCAAGATGAAAAGAACTAAATGCAGATTCAACTTTATTTAGCAATGACCCACTGTTATCAAAGTTACTTAACTCAAATTCATGTAGCTTACCAATAGTAGCATCTAAAGAAACTGGCATATTGGGTACAGACCTTAATTCATAGATTGCAGAGACTCGGATTGCATAAGTTGGTAGAAGGGTTCTTAACAACTTACTTATTATATCCTTTTCTTCAATAGTTCCACCTGCTCCTTTGATTTGATTGACAATTTCCTTTAGTCTTGTACTATACTGGGTTATGTTCTCACCTTCATTCATCCTCATAGATTCAAGTTGTCCTCTTAGACTATCCATTTTTTCTCTTTGAACATGTTCATCACCTCCGTACATAGATATGAGCATGTCCCACATTGCCTTTGCATCATTGCAGCCTTCTAGATCATTAAACTCTAAATTGGTCAATGCAAATGTTATTTCAATCATTGCTTGGATATGTTCTTGATTTGTCTTTATCTCTTCCATTGTGAATGGATAGGTGCTCAGTGTGATGAAATCATTCTCCAGATAATATACAGCATATTCTCCAACTCCTGATAGGTGCAGCTTCATCCTTTCCTGCCATGTAGAGAAACTTGACTTGTTTAGCTTCGGTGCATCCCTCTTATACATCTTTGGATCTTTGCCTCAAGTACCTTTAAACTTTTTCTTTCGGAGTCCAAAGCTCTGATACCAATTGATAGTTCTGATACTTAATGTTAATTATAGATGCCAAACTAATAAGATGAGAGGGGGTGGTGAATCATACAAACTTAATCTTCCATAAAAACATCAGATTCAACCTCAGTAACCTATACATCAGTAATATAACCAAAATTGCTAAACATGCAAACTCAAAAGCATATAAACATCATAACACTCATAATACTAGATTTAACGTGGAAACCCAAATAGGGAAAAACCACTGTGGGATTTCAGACCCACTAAGAAATATACTCTTCTAGAGTATGCTCGGTTATAAGCAAATCTTGTTAAAGATTACAAACACATTGCTAGATGTGACCCAGTTAAGGGATTTCCCTCAGATCTGTTAGGATCTTCACCTTGTTAGAAGTGACCTTGTTAAAGGATTTCAAACACTCAATCAGAATGTCACCTTGCTAGAGGGTTTTACAAATAAGACTGTTAAGTCCACTCGGTTAAGAGATTTTCTGTCACTTTACAAAATAACAGTAATAAAAATCTATCTGCAACTTCACATCTAAAATTCTAAAGCAGATTCTTATTTGCTCAATACAATATAGACATAGAACTAATCTTTTCCATCTACTGGGCTCTATACTTTGTTATTCAAAATAGGTCTTCAAGCTTCTATGCTCAGTAATCACTATGTAGCATCCCTGTGCATACACTTGCCCGCATGCATTGTTTATCAACAGTTCCTTATTTATAAACAATAGCTAACTGCTTAATCTCCTTGATCACATTTCCCATGATCAATCGTAGCCATCAGATCTTCAAACTTTGACCAAGTTCAATGTATCCTTCGATGTGAAAACGTTTTACCCCTCCTAGGAACTTGCATACATTTCTTGGAACTTGTGCTAGGGTATTGCGGTTCAATCTGAGCTGTAGATCTTCCTACCGATTTTCCTTTGCCATAGATTCTTTAACAAACTTCATTCACGACATACCAATCATTTAATCATAGCCAGCTCATCAGCTTCCTTCATTAAATAATGCTTTTATTCATTCAATGCATTCTGTTATTACTTGGTTGCAACTCGGTAAATACTAAACTTCACTCGGCAGACATTCCACCTTCATTAATTGATAGCGATAACCTTAGGGTTTACCGACTAGGTTCCTTAGGGTTTACCAACTAGGTTTCTTTGTTCATTAACATAGTATAGTATTAACCTTACAATCAATAACATATGTGTGATATCAAAACAGTCTAAACATCATGATCTCATCATTGTCTAAGTCGGTAATAGTTGCCCATTGAATAGCTTATTCCTCCCCTTATTCATCATATTCTTTTTGTATCTTTTACTGACATCTTTATACTCATCAAATCATACTTCTCAAGATATGGCAACATCATACTGAATTAGAAAATCAATTTCTTGACATCAATAAAAAAATAATAATATTAAGACAATAAACATCCTTAATCAGTTATATCCATAATCATCAACAACCTTCTCAATATCCTTATTGAAATGCCAACAATTTCTCCTTGTCTGTTATAATGCCAAATGCCAACAATTACATAGGCAAATATTTATTTAACTTTTTAAAAGGGCAGTCACCAAATAGTTGCCTAAGACTAAGATCAAAGATAGTTAAGTCTATGAAGTAGCTAAGATCCAACCATCATTAGGAATTTAGTAAAAGTGGAAGTCATTTTGAAGTGATCCAAGACTTTTATTGTCATTGAGGTAAGGAGTTATATAGGGGTAGTTCAATATTTGAGAAAGCTTATCAAATCATATCCCATAGTTGTAATGCTTTATATTCCTTGATGGAAATTGGTGTGTCCATGTTATATGGGGATAGAATGGACGTTTTTTTTTTTTAAATATTGCCTGTTTGTAGGAATTCCGATGGAAATGCCTAACATAGGCTCCAACAAGAGTGTTGTACCTGTGACAAAATTTTTTGTCATGGGTACAAAATTCTCATCGAAGCTTACTTACATTTGTCATCATAATTCTGACATTATCCCCATCATTTTTTGACAGGAATGTTGTACTTGCAATGACAAGTTTTGTCGCAGGTACAACATTCCTGTTGGAGCATAGTGCCATTTATCATTGGACTTCCAACAAAAACCCCAATATGTACCGATGACAATAGTGTGCATGGTTCATCAGAGGTTTGACGACTTTGTCAAAATTCTTACCAATTAGAATGCCACAGTATGTATCAATTTTCGATGAACATAGCATAGGAATTTTGATGAAAAGTTGTTCATCGAATATTCTAATGAAATTTAAGCGACAAAAATATTTTCACTTTTTCATCGGATCTACGACATTAATATGTCGGAATTCCAATGCTAGTTCATCAAAAAATGACCCCAAATGTGTTAGTGCTAGAACCTCCAACTAATATATATCTCCTTGCACCACAAATTGACTGAATGAGACAAATTAGAGGATAAAAATAACAAAAAATCATCAAATCATTCATTCACCAGAGAATACAAGAAGTACCAAGAAGGAAATCTGCTGCTATATTACAGAAAAATAAGGAATCTATTGTTACAAAACTCAAATGTTGTTGAGCTACAATGCCATCCTTTAGCATGAAAGGGCCTAAAATCAATCCATAATCATGTTGAGGAAAGAGAGAACTCTTCAAAATAGAAGAGGAGAGAGGAATATATAGAAGAGAACTCCAAGACGCTGCATGAAGAAACCCTTGGGCGAATTTGCCCAAAATAGTGTGTAAAACACATGTGTAACTCTATCAAAAATAGTCCTTGCTGATAAAAATAGCTCCCCAATTGAAAAGACATGGAACTGATACTCTAACTATTGCAATCTGTCAAAAATAGCCCCCTAAAAAAGCATCTCCATCTCTAAAAATCTGCATGAAGTCTATTGCCAAAAATAACCAAAAAAGCACCTCTTTTCTGAAAACTCCACATGCCATGAGCTACCAAAAATAGCTTGAAAAATAAAATTATCCCTGACTGTGAAAAATCTGCATGGATACTTATGATTTATTCTCTCTTAAAATAATTTTATTTTAACACTTGAAAATAAAACAATTCATTTTATTTTAAGTGTTATGATAAAATTATTTAATCCCTTTTTAATTTCCTTTAAAAACTAATATAATTTCAATAAATAAAATTATATTAATTATAAATATAATCTCAATTCATTTTATAACTTAATATATATTTATTAAGATTTTAAAGTAATAAATCTTAATTATCATATATTAAGTTATAATAGGTAATTAATAAAGGAATATTTAAAGAGCTTTAAAGCTCTTAGCCCCTCATGTTAGGGCTTTACATAATGGCATATATTACATGCATTATTTGTTTTCTAAAAAGAAAAAAGAAAAATAAAAAATAAAGAAAGCCAATTCGACAAAAGCTAGGGCATGCATAATAAAAGTTTTCTCAAACCCTATCTTTAAGCATTTTTTTCATTTTGTTGCTCTTGTTGAAGAACTCTTTGTCACTATGCATGTTGCTAGATTTTCAAGCTCAGTCTTTAACTGGGGTTTTCAACTAGGATTATCTGCATGAATTGGGCATGGTATGTAGATTATTCTCTTCTTCTTATGCCATTATTTCTTTGGAAGGAAATAAATGAAGAAGCTTCCCACACACTTAGGGTTTTCATTCTATGCATCATCTCCATAGTTCAGTACTTTTTGTGGCTATAATTTGGACTGTATTTGCAAGTATCTTGATGTTATTGCTTTGGTATATATAATATTTAACAATGTATTCAATACTATTATCTTAGCTATGATTTTTGATAGGTCTTCTTTACTGTCTTCTAGTAGTGATGAGTCACCGAACTATTCCTTTATTATATTATATTGCACATGACTTAATACTACATTTTGATACTTTAAATAAATTATTACCCTAGCTGCCATACTAAAATTGTAGAGATTTTCTCATATTCTTGATGATGGCTTGATAATAGCTTTTGAAATGTGGTTGTCCTCTGTTCATTTGTTGTAGTTGTTCATAACTTTACAAACTGCTCTCATCTAGACATCTTTGTGTGTATTGTCTAGTTGTTTCTACAACTTGTCAAAAAAATGTACCAATACTTGTTGCAACCAAGGTATATTTCAAACATTCACCATGTTTCGTATTTTGTTACTGTGGTTAGTTATTACCATTGTACCTCTGGTAATGTTCTCTTTTTGGCTCATTACACTATTATTTGTTGCACTATCATTAACCGTATTCACATTTATAGACCTGCAATATACTCATTAGTCTTATTTCATTATCATGACTATTCTTTGGTTTGATATGAGGTTTGACTGTCTCTTATTCATGTTTAGCTTTATTGTTCAGCATGCATTCCCTTTGATGGATTCTCTTATATATTGCACATCAATTAACTAGAAGACTTGGAATTATTGTTGAATAATGTGGTTGTTGAATGTCATTAAATCATGATTATCCTTCCTTGCAATCATTGCCTTTGATTATTGTTGCTCCAATCTCCATGATATGGATTGTGATATGAGTATTGATCTTTGATTTATTTTTAGTTTTTTGCTAATATTGCCTTTTGACAGGCACTTTTCTTTACTTGCATATTTCTCTTCAAATGATCATTTACCACTATCTGGCATAATTTTGGATATTGCCATTGATCCATGATCTGGCTTTTATATACTGCAATAGAGATTTTATTCTTTCATTATCTTCTTACTACATTGTGACTATATTGTTTTCATTCTTACTTGTAGCTTGAATGGCTGAATTTTTACAATGATTGTTGCATGATGTAGTTATGACTATCTTGTCATATTTTTTTACATTCTTGTTGTCTTGAAAATACTTCTTATTTTCACCCTTTCAGACTATTGAAGGGTTCTAAAAAATAATGAACTAGTTTTTCACGATATTTTCAAGGTTTTTTATTTCTTTTTTTTTCTAATATTTGTGAAACATTTAGCAAAATTGTGATCTAGGTTTGTAAGAAATGACTAAAACACTATGACTGTATCATAGCTAAATATGATATGCTATTACGATTGTATCTTGATGACTGTATGAACCCTCCTTTTGTCTTGATATGGATGGTAGATTGTGGAATGAAACTCATGATGGCTCTGAGACCTGATATCTTATTCATGATCTAGCTTATATCACTAATATCATTGTTTTACACCTTGCATTGTAACATCCTAGCAATGACTACAATGTTTTTATGTTGTTCATGCTTTAGTACTTGAAATATCTTAAGGATTTGTTTGTATCAATGCAATGACAACTTGCTGCCCTGAAATTCATTGTTCCATTCCTCATTAACACCTACATTTCCCATATGCTTTGCTTCTATATTTGGGACTGTCCTAATGATGTAGTCTAGTACTGTGCTGGAATTCCCTCATTGTGATTGATTATTCTTAAAGAAAATATATGCATTCACTTTTTTATGTTTCTTTCTATCATTATCATTGTGAGATTATGCCAAGATCAAGAGCTCATTGAAAAGTACAATAGAGAGACAAAATAGATGATAAGAATAAACTATATTCTATCAAGATGAAAATACTGATCAACTGGATCATTATTCAATTACTTACAATGAATATGAGCCTACTTATATAGGCAAGGATATATGGATATGTGAGCACATAAACATGACATGTGGCTCAATGAGAAATAAGGGTAGGTAGGGATAAGTAGGGGTAGGTAGGAGAAACAATATAATATTCCACATGAGGTGGATCACCCACTAAATGTGGAATGTAACAACAAGATAAGACCACAAAAGGTGGAAATCCTCCTACACACACTATCCCTATGTGGCACAAACACCCAATGGGAAAAAAACCCTCCCCCAAAAAGAGAGATAAAAACTATATACAAAGAACTCTCATAGAAGCATGTGAAGGACAAAACCCCATGTGAGGAAAAAGTCCCCCCCATATGAGAGAAGAAGAGAAGCTAGGTAGCCCCCCTCAATGTAGAATCTGCACCAATGATAGAAGCTTGATGATGTATGAAGAAACTACTCCATGAACTTCGAACAATGTTTGTCCCCTTGGGAAGAAAAAAAACCAAAGGTGTATCCATGAAGTCTCCCTAATCATGAAGGGAAGATGTAGAGAAAAAACTCATGATGAATGGAATCTCTGAAAAACTACTCAAGTGTCCCCATGTCAATGTTGAAAGATACCCCCTCCAAAGGTGGTGAACTGCTCCACACTGCCAAAAAAGTCACTCCAAGATCTAGAGGAGATGAATGTAGAACAATATCCAAAGACTCACATATCTCCTCTAGGAATAAAGAGACCTCCTCCAACTATTGTACAAAAATATCCACAATCATGTCAACCTCGAAAGAAGGATCATGTAGAGAATGCACAAGAGGGTCAGAGTGCTCCCTCGCAACAATCAAAGAAGGATCATCTTCATCAAAGAGAAGATGAATATCATTAATAATGTCTCCCAAATCTACAATGTAGGACTCCATAAACAAACCTACAATGTTTGTCAAGTAGTCATCCCAATGAACTAAAGCTGGAAGATATGAAATATCCTGCTGCATTGAATCACAAGGAGGCAAAATTGGTGCACTATGTGCATCATCAGGTGCAAGAGGTGATGTGATATCAATAAGAGGATATGAAATGTAGGGCTCAAGAACGGGGTCACATCTGAGAATCCCCAAGTTCAAGTACCAAAAGTTCTCATCAAAATTTGAATCATCAATTGAAGAATCAACCTCATCAATAGGACCAAAATGTGAAAACGAGTACAACTGAGATGCATGATCAACCACCCCAGTCGCAATGATAGCTCTAGTCTCCAAGTCTAATGATAATGAAATCAGGTGTGAACTCCATAGTTTTCTTAGTTTCCCCATGTGTGATTTGATAGATGGAAAGAAGATTGTTTGTCAAGTAGGGTACACACAACACATCATTCAAGGAGTTGGGGATAGATCCTTTCCCAATCACATCCATGTATGTATGATTGCCCATAAAAATTTGTGGTATGTGGCAAGGCTCAAATGAAGAGAACATAGACTGCAAAGATGCCATATAATGAGAAGCTCCTGGATCTAGAAGTCATCTCCCTTAATTATGACTTGTAGTAGCACAAAGAGCTTGTCCCTTTCCTTTATCCATCCCAAAAGAATGATCCTTTCCTTTATCCTTTTCTTTGGAAGCCGAATTAAGCATTCTAGAAGGTAGGTTGATTTTGTTCTTCTCAAGAAGATTCTTCAACTCATCAATATCCTTCTTGTAACAATGATGTTCATCATGTCTTGACTTCTTGCAATATGCAAAAAAAAAATTGTCCTTATATGATTTCCTCTTAGGTGAGGATGTAGAATCACCTTGTTATGGAGAGGATGAATGTTCTCCATCTTTTTGTGGTTTTGACTTAGACTATTTTTGGTTCTTGCATTTTCCTTGATTGCTTTGATTTCCTTTATTAGCCACCAAAGCTTGTGACTTTGAAGATTTGAGAATCCCCATCTTGGTCAACTTAGATTTCTCAAGAATCAACATCTTCGTGAATGCATCAAATGAGGGAGAAGTGTATGAGGAACCTTGAGCTAACCTATGGATGTGAAATCAAGATACAAAGCCTACATACTCTGAAGGAAGCTTTTCCAACAAGTTATAAACCAATTGAGCATCCTTTTTGTCAATGCCACAATCCTTTATCTTTGTTCTTAGATCATTTGCTTTTGTGACATAATCTTGGATTGTATCAAAATCCTTAGGATCCAAAGTATTGAGTTCACTATCAAGCTTGTAGCCCTTAATCTCATCAACTTGACCATACAATTTCTCATAAATATCCCAAGTCTCTTTAATTGCAGTACACTTATCAATGTAAAAAATGAGGTCATCTAATACATACCTTCTAAGAGCTCCAAGTGCCATAGAATTCTTAGTGAGCCATTCAATTTGAGAATTAGGATCAACCTTAGGATTAGGTGGTGTTGTTATAGTTCCATTTACATAATGAATGAGTCATTTTTCCATTAGTTTACTCTATGCCTTAATCTTCCATGAAGCATAATTATTAGGAGTTAAAAATGGAAATTTAGGAGAACCTATAGCACCAAAATGAAAAAACACAAGATAGAGAGCAGTAGAATCACACAAGACAAACCCCCCCCAATGGTGATTTGGCACTTTATACTTAGTGTGTATACAATGGGCCACTTGCAAAATAAGGCAAGGTGGACTTTTGATTTCAACTTTACAACTTCTCAAAATGAGATATAAGAGACTTCAACAAATACTGCAACTGATCTAATCCAAGATCCAAGCAAAATGCAAGTACCAAATAGGCCAAAAATGACCAAATTTTGAAAGTACAATTTCTACTCAAAATTATTGCAAACTAATGGTAGATTATGAAAGTAATGAAAAATTATGCACTTTCAAAAATAACGGCATCTGAAAAGGAGGTTGCATGACCCCAAACGAAGCCTCTGAAGTTGAAATTTATAGGATTAGACAGGTACAGTCATGAGAATTTGCAAATTCTGAAAAATTCATCCATCAAAATCATAAAAATCCTCCACCACTGTGAAAAATATGAAATTCTAGCCCATTTCAAAAAAAAATGCACCAAAAAAGGAGCCAAAATGAGCAAGTTAGGTCCATTTGAAGTTGAACTGCAATCTCAAAAATGCAAATGAGAGGGGGTCCAAAACATTTCAAAATACTATTGATGCAGTGCTGACATCAGCAAACAATGGGCTTAAATTTGACGTCTATCTGGCCATTGCGAGAACTTCACCTCCACCCTACGTGTCATTTGTACTGTACAAACATGATGACGTGGCAAAAATGACTGGTCCCGTACAAGTGACGTGGTAGTATGGCTCTAATGATGTGTCTACCTATGTGGCAGTATGATTGGGTTGCCAATACAATATGACATCTCTCTGGGTAAATGGAACTATGCCACGTGGTGCCTGGGTGTCATAGAGTTAGATAGGGAGCCGAAGGCTGCGAACGCGGGTGGTCGGGAGGAAGATCATCGATGGGAAGGAGACCTGTATCTGAGAGGAGGAAGATTGTTGGTAGCCAGGAGTGGTGGAGCCTAGAGGGAGTACGGTTGTCAGTGGGAGGAGCAGCACTAGGAGAATGGAGCAAACCAATGGGGGGAGAACCAACGGTGGGAGCCGGACACGCAATTGGGGAGCAAGACATAGATCGGTGTGGGAAACAATTTTGAGGAACATGCAAGGGGTTGCCAAAGTAGCAAAGAACCATAGGAGGAGCCGATGGTCACCAGAGATCGTGCAGAGGATAGAGATCATGCAGGCAGTGGTACAGTGGCTGACGGTGGTACGATGGCCGGTGGAAGACTATGGTGGCCCTGCACAAAAAGAAAAATAGGCTGACTTTATAGTCAAAATCTATGGAAACAGCCTCCCAGACTCAACTGTGATGTCCAAATCATTGTATGATTCCCCCAAAAAATGTAGATCCCCAAATCCAAAAATTGAAGCCTCCAAAATGAATAATCAAAGAAGCCCTTTAGGCCCTAATACCATGTGATATTTTGCCAAGATCAAGAGCTCAATGAAAAGTACAATAGAGAGACAAAATTGATGATTGGAATAAACTGTATTCTATCAAGATGAAAATATTGATCAACTGGATCATCAATCAATTACATACAATGAATATGAGCCTGCTTATATAGGCAAGGCTATATGGATATGTGACCACACAAACATGACATGTGGCTCAATGAGAAATAAGAGTAGGTAGGGATAAGTAGGGGTAGGTAGGAGAAACAATATAATATTCCACATGAGGTGGATCACCCATCGAATGTGGAATGTAACAACAAGATAAGACCACAAAAGGTGGAAATCCTCCTACACACACCATCCCTATGTGGCACAAACACCCAAGTGTCTCATACCCAAACTACTATGATATGCATGTACCTAAGTAAACTTAAGTAAGGTGTAATAATAGCCAACATGAATAATTAATTACACCAATAATCATAAAGGTTTGCATTGCTACTGAATATATCTTTATTTGTTTTAGAGCCTATATAACTATTGTAACTGCTATACACATCTGTTTGACTGCACTTTTCTATGAATTGATGAATTCAATCACTGATATGGTCTAAGGCTTTGTGCTAATGACTGTAATGTTGACTGATATGTTCCCTTCAATTGTTCAAGCTTATTTAAGTTCAAGGATGCTCATGAGGTCTTTGTTGACTATGGTGAAATCTGAGTCTTCTTTGTTGTCATGATTGTTCATTTCATTTCTTTTTGGGATATTTGTATTGATTGATGGCTTAAAAAAAATTCTCACTTGTGATAGAGTGCAACATCACTTACAATGACTATACTTTTATGACTTGCAAATGACATGTACTCTTCTTGGGAGGTGCTCATTATTCACTATAACTAAATGTATGACAATCTTCACATGTTCATATTGATTGTCCATTGACAGTTATGAATTCTCTATGACACTTCACAATACTGCTCTTTTTCTCTTCTAGCTTTTCAATGCTCCAATCCTCTTTATTTCATTGTACTGAATATTGTAATAATGTATTGCTATGAGTGTCTATAAGTTGTGATTTCTCTTTAGTTGTAACAACTATACCACACCTAATTGAGTTGTTTCTGAGATCAACTGCCTGTAGTTGGTTCATTGTGATATGTTACCTTTTGATCTTTATGTTGTCACCTTATGATACATGACCTTTATTCATGTGATGGCCCTAACTTGTTGTTTTTCATTGGATACTATCATGTTTATTGTTGTATGTACTGCCACTGAATGATAGTTGTTACTGTCATGAGTGACAGTATATAGGACCATGAACATGATTGTACCCTCTGTCTGATAGCTAATTAGTGTCACCTCATGAGTGATGACATGTATA
Source organism: Cryptomeria japonica (assembly GCF_030272615.1). Lineage (NCBI taxonomy): Eukaryota > Viridiplantae > Streptophyta > Pinopsida > Cupressales > Cupressaceae > Cryptomeria > Cryptomeria japonica. Next base: position 511,937,648 of record NC_081409.1, read on the forward strand.
CTGAACTCAACCCTTGTGGGAGCCCATTTTAGCCCACATACATGATATTTATCAAATGAAAACCTATATCTTCATATGGAACAAAAAAGTTAGATAAAACATGATACTTGTTTTCTCATGGCACCTTCTTTCTCACTGATTCTCTTCTTTCCTGAATTTGATATCTTGATAGTTGTAGACATATGTTTTGGAATCGCTATGCAGATACATTGCATATTTTGTTGAGTTTGAGCATAATAGTATGGTTATCCTCATTTCTCTAATCATCATTTTTAAAATCTCTTACAAGTACTGATGGACTAGGAACATAAGGAGATGAAAATGGATGAGTAGATGAAGATCAATCGCTTCTTCAAGCTTAGGCTCATCATTACAGGAAACGATGGGTCACCCTTTTGTCATCTCATTCTTTCTTATGTGTATATAGTTTGTCTACATAGATGTATGAGAATGTATGCCTATAGCTTATTTGGTTATTCCCACAACTTGTGTGGGAAACTTTACACATTCTTGTAAATAAACGAGTTATTTCTATGCAATCATTTTTTGGGCATTTCTTGAAAATTACTTGCATAATAAAATAACTTCAACTTTGAAATCATAATGTTCAAAATTGAAGAATTTATAAAAAAAAAAGTGTACCTTTCTTCAATTGCAAGGTGTAAGGCCTCTGATAGGCCACCAAAATTTAGCTAGTGCAAAGTTTTGGTAACATTTTTGGTGACCTCTTAGGGGTGTTTGCCTGCTAAATAAATAGACCAAGGCCTTAAAGTATATCCATTGGGCATGGTGTCAAATCTACCTCTTCAAATCCAAAAAACTCTCTTGTAGCTTAGCAAAACAAAACTGAAAACAAGCTACTATGGCTCTGCATATAGTTGGGCCTGAAAATTGTGCTTCAACACTTTTGGAATTCAAAAGTAATTGAAAACTGAAACTATAAAGTGCTGGATTGCACTTATTTAATTGAAACTAGTATAGCTCTTCTGATAGCTCATCCTCACAAATTGCTGAAATGAAAAACTTAAACTGAAAACTACTCTAGCCTACCCTAACCAAGAGTGAACCTTGGTTATACAAAACCATTCACTAGTTTTGAGAAATAACATCCTTTTCTTTCTAGCTTAGGATGTTTTAGAAGCTTATGAGCAGCTAGGAAGAAGTGTAGTACAAAGAGGTGCCTCACGTGGTGTTGTAAGATTGCTACAAGAATGAAAACAACATGGCCTACCTCTTTTGTCTGCTCATATATACTTCTATCTGTGAGGTTATAGGTAAGATGATAACCTTATGTTGAAGCTTCATTTTTAGGCATAAGCTCGTCTTGTGTTGTCTTTTTGGCCTCCAATCTGGAAAGATATCTTATAGGACATCCCCTTGTGTGAATGAAGCTTGGACTCTCCTTGTTGGTTTCTACTCTGTCAACTATCTTCTGAACCATAATTGTTTCCTCCACATGAGTATGTTGATCAAACTTTTTTCTTTCCAAAGGTATCAAGTTATCAGCAAGATTAGAACAAAAAACTTCAATGATGCTTGAGAAAATACTCACCTCTTGGTCAATTTCTCTATGTTGAGTATTGTTTACTGTACTTTCCTGATTGTTTTCAACACTCATACCCTAGAAATCTGACTTTTTCTTATTTTCTTTCTCTATTTGAAACAAGTTTGTATCCATACCAACCTTTTGAACCTGCTTAATAATGCTGCTTTTTATTTCCTACTCATGGATCAACACTTTGTCAATATTATCTCCATTATCTTGTTGTTGAACCATTATTTCTTCAACAATAACCTACTATTCAAATTGCATGGATTCAAATGATGATTGATTAGTGTCCAAATTTGAAACAAATACCTCTAGATCATCCCAAAAAGAGTCCTCTTCATTATTGTTTTCAATCTGCTCGGGAAGACTATCTGCTACCTTGTTGCATCTCTCTTGTGTGATCAAAACAATAATGTTTTGAACCTCTTCTTGTTGATGTGAAGTTGGTATGACTGCAATCTGAAGTTCATTTTCCTCATTTTCCACAAAAAGTGGCAACTCATCAAATAAAATAGTTAGAATTTGACAATTATCATCTTTTTCAAGATATGGAACTTGCAATTCTTCATTTGTTACCTCTTTCTTTTCTTGTGATAGATCTATCCTATTATCTTGAATATCCTAAGCATGCATATCAATAGGTGAAAGATCTGGATTTTCTTTCTTAAGCACCTCCTTTTCTTGTTCTTCAACCTTAATATCTTGAGGAACTAAGACATCCATGGGTTCTTCAGGAATGAACTGTTTAGACTCTTGAACTAAAAGAGGTTGTCTAAAATTTGAGAAAGCAAATCTATGAGGCTCTTCTATAATAGGTTGATTCAGGATGGTCTCTTCTTAAATAATCTCTTTATAAGGATGTATTTGTTCAAGAATGAGTTCTTGAGATAATTGAGGACTTCTAAAACTTGGTATTTTGATCTCGAAAGCCTCTTCTTTCTCCTTTGCAGCGATCTGTTGCTCAAGATTTTACTCAAACTATCTTTTCTACATTTCATGTTGTTGATCCTGGTCTTGGTAAACCAACTCTTTCTTTTCACCTTGCCTTTTTAGCGGATATACAATTTTTTGCAACCGGTATTCCTCCATAGCTAAATGCAATAAATTTAATTTCTTAGGTTGATATGAGATGCGAGGGGATAATTGGGCCAATAAATCTTGTACCTTGGCAAGCAACATGCTCATAATCTTTTCTCTTGCAACAAATTATTCCTTGGCAGTAGCATTAGCATTATTTACCTTGTCAATAAATTTCTCAAATGTCATCATTACCACTTCTTCGAGTGTTTTCATTTCCTCATCTTTAGCAACAAGTTGTTCATCTTTAGAAGCAAGTTGTTCATCTTTAGTAGCAAGTTGTTGCTCTTTAGTAGCAAACTCGTTTACAAAATTTTCTTCATAATATCTTTTGTGCCTCCAACTCTTGCTCATAATGATAAGCCTGATCAGTCAACTCTTTTTTCTACAACTCATGTTGCCTTTGTACCATGTCTTTTGTCTCTCTAAGCTCTGAACTACACCGATTTGTATCAATATAAACTTCCTAAGGCTGATTGTAAGCTGGGTTAGGCTGCCATGCAGACTGAGTTGTGGTGGGTAGGTGGTAAGAAGGATAAACTTGCTACTTATTAGCTGTAATATGGCTATTTGGGTATGGCTGATAAGAAGGTCATGTAGGACTAGTACCTTCATAATAGGGTGGTAGATATTGATATTGTCCCAAAAAAATCAGACATATGTATTCATTCAATTGCTGGAATTCAGAATATAAAACTTTTTTGAAACATACCAGCACTCAGACTGCTGAAACCAGTAAATTTAAAACTCAGAGTCGCTAGGTGTTGGTAGATTTTGCCTCCAAAGGCTGAAATTTTTTATTTTCACACCAAAAAATCAAAATTTTGTGGAAAAGATTTTGATTGAAACAATCCAAAGAGTCCCACCAGGCATGCCAAAAACTGTTATCACTCAAATTGCACCCGTAATGCACAAGCTGAAAGCTCAAGCAATTTGGTGACACATGGGATAATTCTCAGGCCTGTGGGTTGCCTATAGTGAGAATTAACCTCCAGATGAAGGGTTGGCTCCCTATGAATAAATCTCAATTCTTTATTAGGAAAAGGGATAGGAACTAAAATGAACGGATTTGCATATGCTAAACTAAGGTGATGCACCAATATGATATCTCAAAATGATAGAAATATAAACCTAAAACCACCAATCTGCACGAATATACCTTTGGTTCACAACACATAAATAATTCATGCAAAGAATTCTAACTCAGAAAATTGAAAAGGGAAGAAGACTTTCACAATCAACCAAATGAGTCAATTAATCATAATGCATAACCTGTGATGTACGAATGAGACAGAAACCTTAAAGGTTATTTAGACAGTAACACAATAAACTAACTCTCAATCACACATAAAAAATGAACTCAAAATATATAAGGAATAAGCTGATGATTCTATTCATAATTTTGTCATAAAACTACAACAAGAGCTACAAGAATGTATTCTCTACAAATACAAGCAAGAGAATGATCAAGAACTAGCAAAAAAGACTAAGTCTTTTTCCTATATATAATGGTCTCCAAAAGGAATGAAAGAGTGAACTCTAATCTAACTCAAAGTGAACTCAGATTGAAAAAATCTCTTATTTCCAAGCAGAAACAAAAAACATACAAAAAAGGCTCCAAAAGATGCCAAAATCTGCACAATTGGGCTGAAATTCCTAGTCAAATCATAGTTGACTCATGTGGCACTCAAAATGCATCAAAATCATCTCCAAATCATGAGAAAAACTCATACAAAATTGCGCTCTTTCTCAAATCTACCCCACTACTGCATGATTAACTCCACTAACTATGAGTTCAAGCCAAGATAGACATAAAAATAATAAATATCAAGTGGACTTATAATTTGTTCAACTCATCTATTTATTTTACAATTTTGACAATGCGTCTACATGAACTCAAGATGATTTTTGAGATACTCGTATTTTGATTATCTTTATATTTACATAAAAGAATATAATTAAATATATTCCTATTATCCATATAAAGATAATCACAAAAAACAAAATTTTTAATTAACATATTAATATTGGTATTTATTATTTCTTTATTTTGGACCAATATGAATATATCAATTAAAAATTATTTAACAAAGATATGTAAAAGCACTCTTACAAAAAACAAGTCTTAAAAGGACTTAGTTTTTAAAGCCAACTACGGCATAGACATTACATGAAATTTGTTTTATTTAAAAACAAATAAAAATAAAAACCCACACTAGATTAGGGCATACAGAAAGGGGTCCAACCCTAAAAAGCATTTTAACTCTTTATCTTCACTGTGAAGACATCTCCTCTCTACTGCCATGCATACTAGGGTTTTTGACTATAGCTGGAGCTTGGATGAAGACTTCAACTAGTTCTTTTTCTTGGTATGCATTCCATCTTTTCTACTCTCTTCACATGATGATCCTTCTATGGAAGACTCATTGCAGTAAAATTACTTTTAATTCATGCAAATAGATTAAGGTTTTTTGTGAAAACTTCTCATGATTGCATGAATCTGGATTGCTGCTGCAATATTTTGAGTTTGTTGTGTATGAATACTCCTCTGAATTTCTTATGCATACTCTCCATGACTGCTATTTTCTAATAAATGTATCCATAAATATACAAACTGGGTTGTTATACAATTTAATGGGTTTTTTTGTCTCAAAGTTCTCTAATTTCTGTGAAATGATTAGCCAAATTGGGATTTGGGTTTCTTAGAAATGATGGAAATAGTACGACTGTGACTATTTTTTTTAATTCCTCTCTAAGACTATTAATTATTTTATACTAATGTAGTTGTCCCTTGAGGCTGCATATTGTTATCATTTAGATGCTTCTCTTTTAGATTAGATAGTAGCATCATTGTTATAAAACCTTACTCAGCTCTCACTATTCTCCTCTTGAATAATCTGCCTTTTGCTTGCACTAAACTTTGTTGAAAGACTGCAAATTCATTGATGATGATGGTATCATGGTTGTCCTGGTGGTTTTAGCATCTTCTCTTTAATTAATACGTTGACTTCTCCTTATGTATTTGACTCTGTATTTCATGTGATATCATTTGACGGTATTATTCTATATTTCAACAATGAATGCATTTTCATAGTTATTCTAATTTTGAATGCATTTTCATAGTTATTCTAATTTTGAATGCATTTTCATAGTGATTCTAATTTTTCTATTCATTGAAGTCATGAGGATGTTGTTATTGATTACTAGGCATATATAAGCAGCTTATAAGTGTTTCTTTACTTCGCATGCTACTCTATTAATTCTCTATGTTGCTAGTGATGATAGCTGCATTAAATTTGTTTCTTGAGGGTTGCTACAAGCCTTAATTCTGATATGCTTGAATTTTTTATGACTCTTATCATTGGATGTATTCAATCCTCTTGTTCTTGATTACTTATGTTACCTTCTGATTGGTGACTTACATGATGGGATCAACCCTTGTGGGAGCCCATTTTAACCCACATGTATCATTCTGAAAATAGCAACCAGACTTTTCCTATACCTGCATAGTGAACAAACAAGTTAACAAAACACAATGAAGTTGAAAGCTTCGGTGAACTTGTTCTCCTTTCTCCTTTTAAGTTTGAGCATTAAACACATAGTGGCTGCCTGTGATGAATGCATCTAATATATATAGCTATAGTGTATAGGCATAAGGTACTTGTTTCACCATTTCTTAGAGTACAACTCTAACTCCATCTTTTACTCATGTTCACAAGACTTTGAGGATGCAGAGCTGTTCTTTCTTGAAGTTACTTGGCCATGGCTAGAGGGAGACTGGAGAATAGAAGAAAGATGTTCATCATCGTAAGCAATGATGGAACACTTACCTTCTCTCCTCTCTTCTAGTTAGTTTTACCATTTCATTTACAACATGTATCTACTATTTGCTTCATACTATGAATCAAATAAGGCTATTCTCATGGCTTGTGTGGCAGTCTGAATTTAACATTATGAATGCAAATTTCAAATTTTATGCAATTGTTGAATGTGTCTTTTTCATTATACTTGCATGATTGCACCAAACTTAAAAATTGATAACAATGATGAGCAAAAACATGTGTACCTTTTTCTCAATCTGAATAAAATAAACCAATGCCACTCTACCTATTTGAGGTGTGCTGAAAAATAAGCAAAACCCTGAAAATTAATTTTTGGCATATTGGAGAAATTTTGAAAATGTTTTTATTGTCATATTGGGCAAAATTATTTTGGAGTTCATGCTTGCATTTAAAGCCATATTGACTTCGAATAGTCGACGGAAAGCTCTTAGAGAGCTCTACACATTGGTTCAAATTTGGAGTAGGTTTGATAAGGTTTACATGCTAATATTTTGATTTGAGTTGTTTATGGGTTCTTTTGACTTTGGTAACGTATGAGTTTATGGCATGCTACATATTGGAGATTTTGATTTGATATCATTGTACACTCGATATTGTATCTTCATTCCTCTCATATTGACATGGTTATCTATTTTGGTATGTTGCATTGTTGGGTCTACAAGTTGTGCCATGTTGTAGGCAGTCTATAATTACATGATTACATTTATGGCTTGGATATGGGTTGTATATGTCCATAGCCCTTTCATTGTTGATGCATATTCAGATTGGTGGCTTGGTTTAGTCACATGGTTTGCTGATTTTGTTCTCATGATGAGGAGGAGAGATGTTGTTACCAAGTACAGTCATGATGGGGGACTTACATGGCTAACTATGTGATGCTGATAGGTTTGACTCATTGATTTAGATGCTTGTTTTGTGCATGTGATCACAATGCCATGGTTGTTCCTTGTGTTTAGGGACTTTGGTATGACATGGTTGGATTTGCAGGTGCTTTTATTGATGATCATTTGAGTGGATTCCTGATTGGTTATGGTAGTCTATCTTCTTATGTTGATGATCATGGTTACTTTGACTTTTGGGAGCTCATGATGCATGCTTTGAGTTATTTTATTGTTAGATGGATTTGGTTGATTCTCATGTTAGAGGATGTTTTTATCATGATGTCATGGATAGCTTGTTTACACTTCTAGTGGGAGCTTTTGACAGTGTGATGTGGCAGTGTAGGATTTTATCCTGATTGTTTGTTTGTGGTTTTGTATCCTCTTGAGATGGAGTTCATGGTTTACTTGATGTTGTTGACATTTAAGTTGTATGTGTGTAGACCTAGATGAGCTTCATTTAGGAGATGGTTATCATGATGCTATGGAGAGCTCGGTATCGCGGTTCAGTGGGAGCTTGTAGTAGTGATGTGTATTCATCATTGGATGGTGGATGTTCTTCTTAGTGTACAGGTGTTTGGAGGATGCCTTAGATCATGTTGTTGCAGAAGGGTCTTTCACATTTGTGGGTACACTGGTAGGAGATGGTGATCTTCGTGATATTTGAGGATGTTGACATCTTCAGGGCTCAAGGATTCCTTGGTTGAGGTGTGGTTTATGCTTTCATTTGACATGTTATCCTTGCTTGATTAGATAGTTGGTATTATATCATGGTAAACTCTTGATATGTGTTTTCAGTCATGGCATGATATGGTTATTTGATACATCCATAGTTATATAATTGGGAAAACAAGCAAAGTAAAGCCACAAATAGTTCCCTTATGGGAAGACAATCTTGGAGAAATTAAATAATGGCAAAGAAAGTAGAGTCAATTTGAGAATCATACAAAAATACCTATTGAAGTTCAAGGAGTGTAGAAAAATCATGGTCTAATAATCTAGGAATGATTAACTTATATTCATTCAGAACCTAAGGAGAAGAGTGCAACCCAATCATGGCTAGTCGCTAGGTACAAGATAGTATGGAACACAATTTAACTACTTGGTTCAACTGAGGTAGGTTTGTAGATTATGACATTCAAGTGTGAGAGTATGCGAAATATTAAGTATGGATGAAACAACATGCAGTTGGAAAAGGCTTATGGAAAGATATTATAGTAGTATTATAATACTAAGGTTTTAATGAGAATTAGTTGGTAGTATAATTTTTTTTATGAGAACAATGATAAGGATCCAAGTCATGTGGTTAGCTAAGGGAGAACTTGGAAATTGTGGAAGTCTTAAGACATTGGTAATTATTGGACACCGTTATGTTATACTGTAATTGGGTAACTTAATATTATGATGATAAGGTGGTTTATGTAGATTGAAGGAAAACGTAAGTTGTGATATGTCAGAATTGGCTAGTAAGTAAATATAAATAAATAATATGGAAAGAGATAACTTCCTTTTTACCCAATTTTAACTAAAAGGGTGGGTGTTGGTCACTTCACGAGTGCACACCCCCTTGTATTCATAAGTTGCATAAGTTAAGTAGGAGAGAATAAGTCAATTCTCTGCATTGTTTGAAATATGTCATGAAATGTGTGGGTAGGAATTAGTTGTCAAGTGTTATTGATATTACTTGGCAAATATTCCACCCCAAATGGTTCTTAACTATAAGTGTTAGTAATTTGGCAACATGCTCCTTGTTGATGAGAACAAATGGATGATTAGAGGTGAAAACTCTAGGAGCTAGCATAAGGTGCTAAGAAAACAAATGAGGTCCCTAGTAAAATTATATGATTACATTATACAAATCCTAAGTGTTTCTAAGTATACAAGTGACAATTTTGTACCGAACTATCAACCATGTGTGTAAGTAAGACATGATAGTGTCGATGCATGATTTACCATGTATTATTGAACCAAGGTTTAGCATATTAAAATAATTAATGGAAGTCCAAGAAGAATGGATGGAGAATGGTAGAGTTAGTGCAATCACCTATTAGAATATAATTATGGATGTTAATTACCCTAGATGGGTAGCGGATTATATCAGAAAGTCTTGCTTGTGATAGCAATCATGTGAAGGTTAAAATGGAACATGATCTTTAAAATGATAATCTAAGAACCTTAAGAGTATAATAATCACTTCCTAACACACTCAGGACATGTGATCTTGGGTGATGTGTTGCGGTTACTCCCTAGGGTATGACTAGTATGGTCATCTTGTTTCGAGTTTTGATTCGTCAATGTTTTCGACTTTCTTTGAATAGTATATTGTCACCTAGGGGCTAGTACTTTCTTTTATATATTTTTTTTATGATGAAAGGACCACTAAATTTATGTTTCTTTTATTGGAGCTATGGCAATTGTCGTGTTGCTAGTTTTAATGTCTTTCAATTGCCAGCATTTTTCTTCTTGTTATTGGACTTGGCAGAAGTAACTTGTATTTTTGATCTTGTAAAGTGTCAAGTGGTCATTTTGATGGTTGATATAGCTAGCCCTAGTGATTTGATTTATTTAATGTCTATCATGTTCGTTGAACCATTGATAGTGTGTCAAGGGAAAATACCGCAAGGAGTGGAACTAGGCACAAAGAATTAACAAAGAGTATTATATAAAAATTAGATAAAGGAAGGAATACCCTCCTAAATAATATTAATTGTGAGTAATCTAAGAGAGAAAATGCATAACAAAAATGTGTGATCTAGACCTAATGAATTGTGAAAGTGATGATATTGCAAACTTGTTAATTTGGCATGTGTATGGAGATGTTTTCTTGGATGATATCCAAGTTAAGTATTACTATTTCTCATCACTCCCTTAAAATGGGATGGTTATATACCTTAATGTTTGGGGTTTGCGAATAATGTACCATATGAAACTTAAACCTTGGAACCTAGGAATATAAGCATTGTAAGCCCTAGGGGTAGGAAACTACCCTATATAGGGGTGGATACGAAGAACTTAAACTTGATTATCCCTTGTTGCCTGATGATGTTTGAAGAAATCATGCACCTAGGATGGTTTAACAAATATTTTATTAACACCCTAATGAGGTGCCTTGATGTAGAATAAGTAGATTCATTTTGGATTAAGTGTGATGTCAATTTTCTTAAGTAACATGTATGGATGAGAATTGCAGTAGGATAAACATGTTTTAAAATGAATCCTAAACAAAGTATGACTCCTAGAAATTCAAAATGTGTAACCTTGATTATAGGAGTTGATGTGTGATATTGATATGATTTGGATGGTGCATTAATGTAAGTTGTTGAAAGATAGAACTTTGTAAACACCTACCTGAGATTGAAGGAGAAATGTAATAAATATACTAAGAAATTAACCTTATGAAGATAGTAAGCTAATTACAATAATAAGTTGGTTTTGGTATCGCATTTTTCTAGTAGACAAGATAAGATTTAGAGTAACTTATTGAAATTGTGGGAAATGTTATGTCCCTATTTCATATTCTACTAATGCAACTTCCAAGAGTAAGTCAAACTCTAGGGGAGGAGGATGTAGAGCCCCTCCCCAATCAAGCTTTGATTAACTTAGTTGACCATGGTTGACCCTATTAATAAATGCTATAATTCAATAGGATGGGCTATGTTAGATGGATAGATTGGTGAGAATAGCAATTGAACCAAGTTACATAATCTTTTCACCTCGCGGTGTAGATTTTGATGTGTTATAGATTTGAAACCCTATATAATCAACTAATTGGATAATCTTGATCGGACATATGACAACTATATCTGAATTTGCAGTACTTTTATTATGATGTTAGAAATTATGATGCATGCCTTATGAATGGTTGGAATTTAGGAGGATTATGATAATGTCGTTCAGTGAATTGCTTATGTGGATTGTATTGTTATATGATATATTGATTCATATGATGTCAATTGTATGCAGAGTGTTTGATGTGTATTCTTATTTATGTGTTTAATATTATATGAGGCTATTGGGAAATACTAATGTGTAATTGAGATGCACAGGAAAATTATCCATGTGACCATGGAAACATTATGGAGAACCAAGCCTAGACCTATGTACGTTCATAAAACCAGGGGGTTGTCTATTCGGAGAGACGACACCCCGTATGTATCGTATTTTATTTGTGAAAGTAAATGTTGCATGTGTGTTAAATTGCATTTATTAATTTGTTTAAATCCAACAAGAGACAAATTCCATGTGTAATTATGTAATGTATTTTATTGTGTCACTTGACACATGTGCTAATTAGTGTCTTGATTTTGACTTGTCTCTTGGAGGGAGATTGTTTCAACCAAAGCCCTTTTCAAATATTTGAGTGTGGTCCCAAATTTGCCTTGGGTAGAGAGTCTTTGGAGTGGTCAACTCAGGTTTGACCCGTAGGTTAACTTCAGATGGGTTTCCAAGAGGTCAAATGGACTCCTAGGGTTAGTTTAGGGGTTTTTCCAAAGGTCCATAGGGTATACCTATGGGTTAGGGGTATTTTTAAACATGTGACTACTCCCATGTGACTGTTTAGTCACCTCAAAAATTGGTTTCCCCAAGATGAGAGAAAATCCAACTTGGAAGGTTCCTCCTAGGATAGATAACCTTCCTTTCTTGTGTCGGTTTCTCTTCCCCACCTTCTCTTACCTTTTCTCTTTCCATTTTTAGTAACCTGTAAGAGATTGGGAAGACTAACCAATGGGAACTCTCACTCTATCCAAGGGGTTGGGAAGAGTGAGAGAGGCCTTCTTAGGCAAGGATTAGGGACTTAGAGAGTAATCACCCACTCTCCATCTTTGGAGATGAGATCTTGCAATTTGGAAAAGGAGTTAGAATAGAATTTTGGCTAAGTGTTGGAAAAGAATTGTGGAATTGGGCTACTCTTCCCCAACTAGATTCTAGCAAACCTTTGGGCAAATTGAAGGTTGGTCCATCTTCTTCCTTGCATGTTGAAAAACTATTTTAAAAGATTGCTTGAAGGTAGATTTTGTTTCCTTGTACTTTCTTTGTGAAAATATTACGTGATCTTCCTCTTCTTTTTTTTATGCATTTTTTTTTCTTGTGTTTTGGGAGTATCCAAGGCCTTCTACCCTTGGGAGGGTAGGATGGTCTTAGGGGTGGAAGGAGTTTGATAGCCTTAGAGTGAGAGGCTCTCATAATGAGAGTGATCTCAAGGGTTTGTTATGTGACCCTTGTTGCATAGCCTTGTTTATGCATTCGAGGGTCATAAGGGGAGAAAGTATGGCAGGAATGCCTTGGGGGTCATAAGGATGTTTGGGCTAAGATGGAATTTATGTTGTACTTGTTGGTTGCCATGAGATGGCTTGTGATGTACCATTATTGCAATTATCCTCAAGGTATTTGGTCCACTTCCACCCTTGTAAACATCACATTTTGTGATGAAGTGTAGCCTTGGATGGGAAAGTGTTTGTTAAGTTGTGTTTCCCTTGCTTGTTTGAGTTTTCTTGAGTGTAACCCGTCTAGGATTTGGTTCTCCAAGCTCAAGGGTGGCTTCTAGTAAGCCTAGGCTAGGAGGTGAGCTCTCCATGGTCATAGCCTTAAGATTTGTATGCAGGTTGCTTGGAAGAAAAAACAGAAGAGAAAGCTAGGAGTTGTTGATTTTACTTGAGTTACAGAAAAAGAATAAGAAGTGTGATATTATATTTTAGTTGCAGAAATGTAAATGAGGAGCTTCATGTTGTATTTATTTTGTAAGAAGAAATGTATCTTTTTTATTTAAGTCCTCATCTATTAGGATTGAGAGACTAGTTGGGTATTTCACCGATTTGTAAAAGTTGACATATTATAATCAGATTTTACTTGAAGCAATGCATCTTATTAAGTTGAGATTTGCAAAGTAATGGATAAATGTGTATTAGAGGAATAAAAAAATTTGCATTTTCTTTTAATATTTCTAAGTGTTTTCCAGAGTGTATTATGCTGCTGTCTTTTATTTATCTCTGTCTTTTATTCAAAAAAAAAAGAAAGTATAATGGAAGTATTTAGGGAGTAGGAAAGTAGAAAAGTTAGTAAAATAAAAATAACTATTTAGTCCTAGTTATTTATTTATTTCAAAAGAAAATATGGTTAAATAGACTTTAGATGAATATCAGTTTTGCATTGTAAAAAATGAAAATGTATTTAAGTGTTTCCTAGACTATTTAGATGCTATTGTAATTTCAATAATTTATGTCATTTATCTATTTCAAAAAGAAATGAAAATACCCCTTTATATCTTTAGTTATGCTCACAAATTAATAGTCATTCTAAGAGATAGTTTTAATCTTGCATTTAACTTGAAGTTGTTGATTTGATGATATCTAAAGAAAAAATAAGTTTTAGCTGAAATACATGTATAGCAGGAAATAAATAAATCCAGTTATAACTATTTAAACCAAAAGATAACTAAATAGATATAAACAATGAAGCATGTACATTATTTATTGCTAAGGGAAAGAATGACTACAAATCCATACTAAAGTATAAATATATAAATCTAATGTTAATGAGTAATCTGGAATTTAAGGAAATGAGGTTGTTGTTAAAACATATATATATTAGTGTTAATAAGCTAAAAATCAAATTTAAAAGAAAAATGTGTTTTATCTTAGTATTTTGTTTATTAAATATTTTAGATGCAGCCTATTGTTTAAATTTATTTATATATATTATACTGCATTTTTGAAAAGCATAAAAAATAAATAAATAAATAAATAAAAATAAAGAAAAATACAAATAAATACATAATAATAAATAAACTATTTTGTTTAAGAAAAATAGGGAGGTAGTGAGGAGAGCCACGGCTCCCTCACCTGCCGCCAAGGGCGTAACCCTCCCTGTAGGCACCACAGTGAGCGAACATCTGCTCATTATGGGTCATTCGCAGTGGGCGGGGTGAAACCCACCACTATGGGTGACCCACAGTGGGTGGTATGCCCGTTACTGTGGTGGCCGCAGGGGCTCTCCCTAGAGTAGGCCCATCTGTGGGCACCACAGTGAGCAGACATCCGCTCCCTGTGGGTTGTCCGCAGTGGGTGGGGTGAAACCCGCCACTGCGGGTGACCCACAATGGGCGGTATGCCCACTACTGTGGTGGTCGCAGGGGCTCTCCCCTTCCCCCCGCTTCCTCCTTAATGCAACGGCCGCAAAGCATAGCTCGGCCCTTGCCATATCATCGGTTGCAGTTCCCTACATCATGCCTTTGTGCCCCCATGTGTTCGTATCCACCCTGCAATCAAACAATTCAATGATAAGATCACAAGATGCCCTAACTAGGTTATTCAATTAGGGCATCAATAAGAGAGGGGCTTAGGGAATTTTCAAAACTTCAAGGTTTAGGAATAGAATTATAATATAGTAAATAAATTAGTAAAAGAGAAACAAGTAGATGTCTATGTTTGAATCTTTACAGGAACCCTAGTTAGGGTTAGAAGGATTAAAATAATGGGAAAAGAGGAGGGAAAATGTCCCTCTATGAATTTGAAATGGAAATATCCATTTAGTTTAAGTTATTAATTAGCTTAATAGGATAGTTTGGAGATTTAATGGAAAATATAATGAATTATTTTATAGCATTATTAATATCTTTTTTGGGTAAATATATTTTAAAAGCTTATTAATGAAAAGTGTAAATAAGTATGGTGATTAAAATTTAGTTTAAGATGTATTTTTAAAATGTCTTTCGTCGAATACTATTATTTATTAAAATTGGGGAAGTGATTAATCTATAGAGAAATTAATATACTCTTTTGAATAAATTTTTTTTAAAAAAGGGGGGGGTTTATTGACGGGTAAATTTAATGATTAAATTTAAGATCCGGAAGAAATTTATTTGATGAGTATTAAATATTTAATACCTATTGTTAGGAGGATTAACATATATATATTTCAATTGGGTTTAAGAGACTTTTAATGATATTTTTAATTAAACAAAAGGATTTAATAGAGGTATTTAAATGTTTATTTGAAAGAGGATATTGTAGTAAATTTATATATATTTCTAGAATAAGCCAATGAACTAGACCTTGTGAACCTTGTTAACCCTAGTGGAGTCTTTTATCAAATAATTTAATTATCATAATGATGCTCGACACATTAACTTTATTCATTTAATTAGATAATATTAATACATTGAAATTGTATTAATGTTGAATTAATAGATGCAAGATTTAATTAAGTTTTAAAGGAAGGATGTAATATCATGATGGAGGAAACTGGATATTAATTAAATAATTGATATTGATCTAAGTAATTGTATTAATGTCAATTTAGTAGGAGTTGGGCTATTTTAAGTATTACAAAATGCATCTAAAATGAAAGGGACTTTTGAGTGAATTTATTATTGTCCTTATAAAATTAATTTGTCCCACTTGATATTAGGAGTTATCATAATTGTTATGTAAGTAAGATTCTTATTCTATTGTCTAGGAGATTTATCGAAACCTAAGGCTTCTAGTTAATTTTATTTCATTGCTCACTATGGAACCCATTTTAATATCATTTAAAGGTTTTGTTGGAACAACTGGTTAAGTTGTCACAACTAACTAAGCATATGATGCATGTAAATAAGTGTTTAAAAAAAAAATTATTGTTGGTGTTTTTGCCCAAAAGTTTGGGCATGACACATTACCTATGTAGTGGGAGTTCCTTGGTGTACATACTATTGGCAGTGGGCCAGCATCCCTCGTGGGGATTCACGACATGGTTTAACAGCCAGTCTGTGGATTCTATAAGTCTAGTGGTTGTATCGAGCATTGAAAGGTCGATCTTTTGGTGCAACGACAACCACACTTGTAACAAGTGGTATCAGAGCTTGGTCATAGGTTAGAATCACACAGGCCACAACGAGTGACGTTGGGAGGGGGATTGTTGGCAGTGGGCCAGCGTCCCTCATGGGGATTCGTGACATGGTTTAATAGCCTCCTATGGATTCTATAAGTCTAGTGGTTGTATCGAGCATTGAAAGGTCGATCTTTTGGTGAAACGACAACCACACTTGTAACACATACATGGCAGGTATTGCACTTGGGGCTTATGGTTGCATGTTATAGTTTGCATATGTTGATCAGATGTTATTCACTTGGTTTGTATGTCTTGGAGGCATGTATAGTTGATGTGTTAGCACTTATTGTGGTTGTTATTTCAGCTATGTAAACAACTACCTTTGCATTGGATGCCTTTAGATTAGTGTTTGTGTTCGGATATCACTTGGTGTAGGACTTATAATTTGTTGTGATAGATTATGTGGCTTTCTCTTTGGATGGCCTTTTCATGTCCAGTGGTAGTGGCATGGTGAAGGGTGGGAGCATTCATGTATGAGATGGTGGTCACTTTTTTCTTGTTTCAGGTATCTTGATGGAGCATATGGAGCACTTGGATTTTGTGATGGTATATGTGCATGGAGAGATCAGTCTCTTGTTTGTGTGATAGATTACTTCTTGGCCCTTATGCAATGTATACAACAAGTGGGAGAATTTTGGGGAAATGTTGTTGTACACCTTGCATAATAATGTTTTATTGTTGTATTATTTTATTATTTTGTGAGGTGGAAATGGAATTATATTGTAATATCATATTATATTGTTGCACCTAGGAGCACCTAGATGGGCATGCAACATGTAGAGATTCCCTTAGAACATTCTTGTAATCACTTGATGAGTTGTATTGACACATTGGTATTATTATATTGTATTTATTTAATATTGGGGAATGTAATTGTGATGTACCCAATATTAAATGTGGGTCAAGGGTAGGAAGGAAAAATATTATATTTTATTGTCACATGGTTTTGGGCACATGGTTTGATGTAATACCACTTGGTGGTTTTGTGGGAGCTTGTGTTTATAAAAGCAACCACAAGGGTAGTTGTTTGGGTTGGTCAGTTATCCAGCTTAGTATTTGTGAAGGAAGGAAGCATGGCATGGGATGTGTGGATTCATGTTTGGTCACATGGAGTGCTTGGTTATAGTTGGGTTTTTGAAGGCTTTCCATAGTTGTATTGTAATGGACACATTTATGATAATACATGGTGGATGATGCTTTTGGGGGCTAGGTTTTTCCCTCATTAGGATTTTCCAAGGATATATCTTGTGTCACATTTTCATGGGTATATTTTTTATTATTTGCATGTGGATTCTATGTGCTGATTTGATTAAGATCTAAATTGGGTTATGTGGAAATTGTCATAAAGATGGTTGCAATTTTCCTTTTAGTTTTCACATTAGGGTCATGTTCATATGTATCCTCTGAACTAGAGTTGTCGATTATGATTATTTTTCTTACCCTTAGAGAAAATGGTTTTCTACTCTTTAACATCAATAGGAGATGCAAAAGTTGGGGGGTTGAATTGTTTGATGGTCATAGAGGAAGAAGGGAGAAGTGAAGAAGCAAAGGCCTCACCAAAAAGATGGAAAAATATAGAGGGGTCCATTCCACTTGCAAATGTAGCCAAGGGGTGAGAAGCATGCAGAGGGGGTTGAATTAACATAATGTTATGTGGAGGACATAAGGCCAAGTGGTAAGCATAGAGTCTATAAATCAAACCCTCGTGGAGACCTGGGTTGGTCTTTTGTCCTCATTTTTAGGGTCTAGGGCCTCCTTAATAGAGAATTCAAGGGAATGTAGTGGATAAAAAGGAAGGCAAATAAGATCATGATTTCTAAAATGATTCAACAAAGTCATATGATAATAGAAAAAAACTTTATGACAGCCCTCGAGGGTAAAGTATTTCATGATCATAAGACATTACCAGATTCCAAGGGTGTTGATGCTCCTCCCTGGCAAAGTCACCTTGAAATTTAACAGGGGCTTCCTTCCCCTTCAAGAACTTGTTGAGGCTATCCCTATTGGAAACATGGTTAGTTTCTTCCATCTCTTGCCTTCTAGGGGAAGGCTAGTGGCTTGAGTGATGAACTCTTTAGGGACTTCAAAAGAGATTCCCCTAATAATAACCCTTCGATTGTTCTAGGATGTGGAAAACTGAATGAAGAGTTACTCATCATGCCCCATCAAGCTCTCCAAATATTTTTTCACCCCCCCTTCAACACAGTAATGTTAAACAACCAGATCCTTCTTAAACTCATCAAGCTTATCAAGATCAAAGAATACCATGTCTCCTCCAATGGATGACTCATAGATATTACTAGCCAAGGCACTACTGTAGATCATCGACATTAACCCTTTAGCAAAAGAGATAGCCAAAAAAGAACATTGCCTTGTTAAAATGAGTTTGGCCTTAATGTTATTATTTTTTGTAATAGAGGGAATTTTCTACCTAAGGGATGATGAATCCTTAAGAATAAATCCACCCTCTGATACCTCACTCAAATTGGTACTGAGGTGGGCTAGGAGATAACAAAATTATGCTAGGGAATCAAAAAATCAAGAGGACTCCTTGGACAACTCTGCTAAACCTCTTTCCTTGGGATGAGTGTGCAGATGGACACCAGCGCAACATGCTGACAACCTGTACAAATGGAGCACAAAGTCCAAGTAGAAAACTCCAAATGAACTTGTTGGCAATTTGCAGGAATTGACTATGTGTTGCATTGATGTTTGTCATTTATGTCAACACTAGTTGTTTTGTCATCTACTAGCTTCCAGTAGAGTGGTTGGATTATCATGTTGATCTGGAGATTTGTCTATGGGTTTTGTTCAGCTGTTGGAATTGGTTTAGATTGGTTATTCATGTGCTCTTGATGTGTATCACATTCAGTTGGTTTGGGATTTGATGATCTGGATGCTATCATATGTTCTAGTAAGCCTTTTGGTTACCATTAAGGGTTTTACCAACAATGCTTTGATGAAGATATTTTGGTGAATCTGATAAGTGGTGTTGGTGCAGCTTCTAGAAGGTTATCAGGATGTTGATGGTTATCATGTTCGTGTTCTAGTTGTTTGTGGTGTTTCATTTGGCTTATGGCGACCTATTTTGGGTCTGATGTTATTTTGCTAGGTTATGGACTGGTTTATGTAGCGTGTTGATTGATGCTCCCGATGCGTCACCGGTTGATTTACTGTTTGGTTTATATTGTTTCGATCTTAGGCTGACTTGGTTTATTATTGGTTTATGGGATTATGTAACGGATCTATTGTATTATCTTATAGGTGGCCGACCTAATTGTTTAGCTCTCGGGATGGTATAAATATGATGTAAGATCTCTTTGTAGATCATGGAATTAAGGTAATGGGATTATTTGTGTGCGAATAAAGTTGTAATCATATGTAGAGGTTTTGGTCGATCATAGGTGATCAAATTGGGTTTGTAAAGGAGGTTTAAGACCTTCAGTATTGAGCTTAATTAGAATTTTACTTAGGCATAGGAGATGTTATTCTTGTAGTTCATTCATCTTTCTGGATTGTAGTCTTGATTTATTTTGTATTCAATGAGGCTCCTTTTGTGATGAGCAATGTGCTCTAGGTTGTTAGCCTTCTTGCATGTGTAGGCCCCTCTTATTCTAATCACATACTTACTATAGAAGTATTATCTGAGTGTGGGTAGGCTTTCCACCGTGGTTTTTTCCTTTACTGGGTTTTCCACGTATAAATCATGGTGTTATGTGTTATGGATGGTTGGTAATTTTTCTGTGATTTATGCTTATGCTTAATTGTTATATCTGCTATTCCGGTATTTGGTTTATGCATTCTGGTAAAAAAAATTATGTGCTTAAATTTTTATAATCTATTGAAAATTGATTCACCCCCCCCCCTCTTAGTTGTCCACCAGTTATCCTAACAATTGGTATCAGATCTTGGTCCTCTCTACAAAAGCTTAACCGCTTGAGGAAGATTCTATGGCAACTAATAGTTCAACTGCATCTATTTTCCAGAGAGAAACCCCTACGCTTGACTCGACAGATTACAGGGTATGGAAGATTTAGATAGAAAATCATTTGAGATGTATTGGGAAAGAGATTTGGGAGGTCATGAAGAAAGGCTATACTCCTCATAATCTGGCATCTGGAAATCCTCCTCTGACAACTTTGGATAAGGACATTGAGAATGATTGCAGAGCTAGAGAAGCACTCTTAAGTGTACTTTCTGATCAACAAATTATGGGATTAACTAACCAATCATCTATGAAGGCTATATGCGATAAGTTGAAGGCTCTGAATTAAGGTGATCCTACTGTTAAAATTACTAAACCTGATGGTTATCGGGTAAGGTATGAGAATCTGAAGATGGAAGAAGATGAAAGGATTACTGCTTTTATGGAAAGAATTAATGAAATTGTTATGGGAATTCAGTGTTGTGGTGGATCTCTGAGTGAAGATGAGATTGTTTTTAAAGTATTGAGAGTTTTTCCACAAGCTTACAAGATGAAGGCTACTAAAATTAATGAGCTAAGAACAATGGCTAACACTTCTATTAATAGGGATACTTTGGTTGGAAAATTATGTGCTTTTGAGCTTGAAGAATTTGGTCCTCAAGGAGCTGCAAAAACTGAATCTTCTTTTCACACATCTGCATTATCAACTGGCAAGAGTGATTGGAAAGATTTATACATGAAGGAACTAGAGGAAATGAAGAAAGAAGATGGTGAGTTTGAGAAACTTGAAGCCCTATTTGCTAGAAGAGTACCTAAAGGTTCGGCGAGAAGTAAGTATGAAGGAAAATCACCTTTTAAATGTTTTGCATGTAATAAGATAGGTCATTTTGCATCTAGATGTCCTGAAATGAATTCAATATTTGAAGAGAAAGCTAGAAGATATTTTAGGCCTAACCATGATTATCAGAACAAGCATAAGTATAGGAGAAACAAAGACAAACAATGTTACTATGTGGTTGAGAAACGTGTGACTGATTCTGATGATGAACCGATGGTGGAAAGGAATGGGTAATTTTGGTTATCAAGGAAGATGTTGTAGCACCTATTATTCAAAATGAGGAAAATAACCTTGCTGCTAAAATTGAAGACAAGGATGAATGGGTCATAGACAGTGGGTGTTCACATCATATGACTGGAGATTAAAGGAAGTTTTTATCTTTACAAGAATTTGATAGTGGGCTGATTATATTTGGAGATGACAAAGCATGTATGATCAGAGGAAGAGTAACTATATCATTGGATGGTAAGCATAACACTGATAATGTTTATTATGTTGAAGGTTTAAGGTTTAATATTTTAAGTGTAGGAAATTTGGTGGATAAGGGATTTCAATTATAGTTCAAGGATGGAAAATGAAAAATCATTAACATATCTAGATTGGAGATTGCAACCGGTACATAGACTAAAGGTAATATCTTTCATTTCAACTCCGGTGAGAAGGCATGTTTGATTGCACAAGTTGATGAGAGTTGGTTATGGTAGAAGAGGTTGTGTCATGTGAATTTTGATTTCATTGTAAAGATCAATTCAACTAAGGTTTTTAGAGATATACCTAAGATTGTGAAGCCCTATAATCTGGTATGTAAGGAATGTCAAATGGGAAAGAAAGTCAAAACTTCTTTTAAGAGTATACAAGACAAATCTAATGATGTTCTTGATATTATTCATGCTGATTTGTGCGGTCCTACTAGAATAAAGAGAAAAGGGTATATTAGCTGCTAGACGAGCTCATTTTTCAGGGTGATAGATATTTCATGCTAATCATTGATGACTATTATAAAATGATGTGGGTTACTTTTCTAAGGGAGAAATCTGAAGCTTTTGAAAAGTTTAAGATCTTTAAAGAGAAAGTTGAGACAAAGACAAGGTTGAAGATTAAATTATTAAGGTCCAAGACTTGAGACTTGAGTGATGATGATTGGCATTAGTCTGGTATGCATTTATCAATGCTATTATTCATTTCCGGATTGATGTGGTGGTGCTACTACTCAAGGGGAGTAGTCAATTGTGTGGTTCAAAGGTTTTATGACTTTTCTTTGATATTTATGTCATATTTCTAGCATTTATGTCAAAGGGGAGATATATTTATGTGAAAAATAGAACTTAACAAGAATATCATTCATAGGGGGAGTTTGGTATGTTGGTTTTGAACTTCATTGTCATATCATTTTGGGGAGATTGTTGGATGTCTTCAATTGGGGGAGACTTGTTTGGCATTTCTTGGCACGTGGATGTTTTTCACATCTAGTGTTGCCATCAATGCCAAAGGGGGAGATTGTTGGCAATTTAGAGGAATTGATTGTGTGTTGCATTGATGTTTGTCATTGATGTCAACACTAGTTATTTTGTTGTCTACCGACTTCCGGTATCTAGTGGTTGGATTATCATGTTGATCTGGATATTTGTATTTGGGTTTGGATTGGTTATTCATGTGTTCCTGATGTGTATCACATTCAGTTAGTTTGAGATTTGATGACCTAGATGCTATCATATGTTCTAGTAAGACTTTTGGTTACCGGTAAGATTTTTAGTGATAGCGCTTTGATGAAGATCTTTTGGTGAATCCAATAAGTGGTGTTGGTGTGGCTTCTACAAGGTTATCAGGATGTTTTTGGTTATCATGTTCATTTTCCAGTTATTCGTGGTGTTTCATTTGGCTTATGGTGACCTATTTTGGGTCCAGTGTTATTTTCCTAGATTATGGACTGGTTTATGTAATGTGTTGGTTGATACTCCTGATGCGTCACTGGTTGGATTTATTGTTTGGTTTATGTTGTTTTGGTCTTAGGCCAACTTGGTTTATCATTGGTTTGCGAGATTATATAACAAATATATTGTATTATCTTTTAGGTGGCCGACCTAATTGTTTAGGTCCCATGTTGGTATAAATATGATGTAAGATCTCTTTGTAGATTGAGGGGTTAAGGTTATGGGATTATCTGTGTGCGAATAAAGTTGTAATAATATGCAGAGGTTTTGGTCAATCATAGGTGATCGAATTTGGTTTATAAAGGAGGTTTAAGGCCTCCAGTATTGAGCTTAATTGGAACTGTACTCAAGCATAGGAGATTATATTCTTGTAGTTCATTCATCTTTCTAGATTGTAGTCTGGATTTATTTTGTAGTCAGTGAGGCTCCTTTTGTGATGAGAAGTGCACTCTAGGTTGTTGGCCTTCCTACATGTGCACTCCCCTCTTATTCTAATTACATACTTGATGCACAAGTATTACCTGATTGTGGGTAGGCTTCCCACTGTTTTGTTTTTCTTTACTGAGTTTTCCACGTACAAATCATGGTGTTATGTGTTATGTGTTATGGATGGTTGGTAATTGTTCTATGATTTATGCTTATGCTTAATTGTTATGTCTATTATTCTGGTATTTGGTTTATGCATTCTAGTAAAAGGTTGTGTTTGCTTAAAGTTTTATAATCCGTTGACAACTAATTCACCCTCCCCTCTCACTTGTCCAACGGTTATCCTAATAGAATTGAAAAAACTTAAGTAAATGCGATAAAAAAATACTGAAATAAATAGATAACATGAAATATTAATTAAAGTGATAAAAAGTAAAAGAAGGTAAAGAAGTCTTACAAAGTGTCCACTCTATGAAGTATCCCGGAAGGTGATTTCCTCCTCGTGATAATGTACCTACATACTCGAAAGAAGGAAAATGTTGGGGGTTGTGCTTTGGAGTCTACCTAAGTAAGACCCCCCATTTTGGTGTTTCCACCTCCACAAACAACCCAAGAAGCCACGAGAATAATGAAAAGATAAAGATAATTGTAAATATAATAAAAGATTGGAAAATGATATGGTGAATGAAAGGGAGAGGGATTAAGAGAACTCCCCTTCCACAACACTTGTGGAAATGTCGGTGTGAGTTGCTTGAATTGTTGTAACAATAGTATCTTTGATGCAAAAAGTTATGGAAGTTGTCCAAGAGATTGCAAAAAGCTTCACCCTATAAAAGATAATCTCAAAATGCCCAAAAGATCCTTAAAAATGCCTTCCAATGGGAAAGATATAGGCCCTGGAAGGAAAACTAACATCGATGGGTGCATGTAGGGGCATTACGATTTCTTCTAGGCACATATGTAGTGTTCAAATGACCACCTATGAACTGTCAAATTTGTGGGACAATAATGTATCATACAAATGTCTCCACACTGCGACCTAGTTCCCTAAGGTGACAGGTTGGTAGAGTTGGTAGAGACTAGTTTGGAGCTGATGAGGCAATCTTGATGGACAAAAGGACAAAGGTGGTGATACCCAACCTCCAATGACATGGAGGAAGGCACCATTTGTCGTGTTGAATCACAAAGGGGTATTTTTTACATAATATTTTGCCCCCACTTTAGCGAGCATGTCTTTACCGAGAGATGTGAAGATAAAGTAGAGGATGATAGAGAGTCACGATAGGGTGGCATATTTTCATTGATCAGTCGAGGTTGCCCTTAGTGAGAAGCAAATGAGATTTGGAATAGATATTGCTAGTTGATACATCACAAACATGCTAGTTGTAGTCTAGCACATTGGATGGTGAGATAAAGGATAAATTTTTAAAATTGGTAATAGATAAGATAGCATAATAGAAATGAACCTTGCTTTGGAGGAAATCCCCTAGTTATGAAAAGATATGAGTTAAATGGTTGTCGTGATATGAGATACACTGGTATGGATAACAATGTGCATTATGCTAAATAGACATATGATAGGGCAAGATATATGTCACTATGGATTGTCATACAATAGGGTAGTGAGATATGTCATCGGTATGGATAGCCATACAATAGAGTGATAAGATAGAGATTTTTCTAGCATGAGTAGCAATATGCTAGATAGCCATACAATTGGGTGATCAAAGATAGATTTGGTAAGTAGTAGATTGGCCCCTACCATGGCAAATAAAAGAGATAGATCAAATGGTTTGGCCCCCATCTAGGAAAAAAAGATAAAGAAAAAGATCAAGTGGTTTGGCCCCCACTAGGCAAGCAAAAGAGATTTGATCAACAAGAAGTACCAATGCAAAAAACTAAAAAGCAAATCATGCAGAAATGCAGATATGATGGTCCCCCCTTAGAATAATATGCATGAAAGGCATACCATTCTAAGGAGAAGATCAGTTGTGGCATGTCTACATAAAGAGATGTTTCCATGGAATGTCACCATTAATTGTTGACACAAAGATGTCCACAACATCGAGAATGAAGTACAAGATGACAAGGGGATTTGATAGTTTAGGATCAGAACCCATAGCAGTGAAAAGAGATATTCAATATGACTATGAGATGGGTGTATCATCATAGCACCAAAGTTATTGGATCTGAAGAAGAGCACATGAAGACAGAAAAAATAAAAAACTGGGTCAACATGGAAGAAGGCTAAAGATTCCCCCAACACTTTGCATCATCCCTGAATATCGAAAAAAAGTGATACAACAAATAAAGGAAGTAGAGAGACAAATAGAAGATGTACAATAGAAAATCTCTTGTATCCGAGCACCTATAAAGTAACTCAGATCCTCCAGGAGGGCACAATGGATAAATACAATCAACCTCCCATATCCAAATACCTAAAGAGTGCCCTGGGTCCTCTGGGAGGGAACAAACATGAAATGCAAGCACAAGGGAACACAATCCAATGCACACATGCAAAAATATGGAGGGAAGAGACAAACATCCTAAAGGTCATCCCATAGGAGATCATCATCCGCCCAATATAGATCATAGGGAGAAGGAGGATGATCTTAGAGAGGGACAACAATAAGAGCTTCACTGGGCACCTCACTAATAGCGAGGGAAAGTGATGAAGCAAAAACAATGTTTGTGTTCATGGGCTCAGATGAGGAAAGACTCAATGATCATGTGAAGATTGTAGCCAAGGTCAGAATGTCCTCCAAGGAGTCAAACATACAAGACCTCGTGGAGGAAGTAGGTGACTCACTCAAAGAAGATGAAACAAGAATAGGATTGTTAACCTTTGGAAGAGGCACAGTGACAAACTCAGGAGAAGTTAGGGCCTTCTCAATCACACATACAAAAATAGGCAAACTGACAAGAACTGAAACAGGCATGGAAGAGGGTGAAGAACATACTTGTGAGGATTTCTATCATCGAAACTATGGAATGAGACCCTGGTCAAGCTTGCATTTGGGTCGAACAGGAGAAGTAGGTCTCTTGTCAACCGTAGTAGGCTAAAGGAATCCAAAAATGCTCTAATGCAGGATTAGTTGTGAGGCAGGGGGAGTAGACAGAGTTGCACAATACACCACCTATGAATGCAACATATTCATGGACTAAGACAGTGGAGGCATGTTTAGCAAAGAGGTGATGAGAGGTGGCTCTAATGAAGGAGTGATAAAAACCTATACCCATTTAGAGGGAGGTTCATCGAGAGGCCCTGAAGGAACTAGAAGCAAGACCAAATAAGATGCATAAACAGGAACACTAGAAGAAGGAGTCAATGTGACAAAGTTGGGCGTCGTAGATGCAATAGAAGCTTGCAAAGTGGCATCATTCTCTCGAGCCATGGACCGTCAATAGCATTTATGCTCATGTGCATGTTGATTATGATGAAGATGAGGGCCACCAATTGAAGCTCGAGAGGATTCAAGATCATCATGCTCCATAGGGGAGGCCTTCGAAACTATGTTAGGGACAAGAGAAGGCCCAAATGATGAAGAAAGAGGTGTATCTAAAATAGGTATGACATTCATAGCAACGGGCGTCCTACCTCGCTTTTCTCAAGGAGAGATCAGGAGAATAGAGGGTGCCGACATAGACTTTCAAATAGAAGCAAGCGATGACAAATAAACATGAGAAGAGTGCTTCCCTTTCTCATAATAAGAGGGGTAAGGGACATCAACCATGATTGGGAGTTCAATGGGAGGGTGGGCCATAGACTTTTATAGTATAGGTAACTTTCCTTTGTCCACACTAGGTGCAATCATAGGAACCAAAGACACCATTGGAGGTTGTGTAGTCCTAGGCAGGTGCAAAGGTCTATTTGGAGGAGCAAGCTTAGCCTTGACCCTCAACAATGAGGGCACATGAGGCACCACCTGCTACATCACTGGAATAGATGGAGCAGAGTTCATTGCAGGGGGAGACAATGAAAGACTAGGCTGCATTGATTTAGGAGCCAACTCCACCATCTTGTATTAGTAACATGTACGATACATAAAATCACCATGGGGAAGCATGGGCCCCACTGGAGAAAGCCAAAAATGATCTAACAAAAAATGCCCATGAGCTACCAAGGGTCGATATCTAGCGTCCTAGATGACATGCACTGAACCCTCTTGGGGAAACTTAAGGCATTTGTGAATCACTGATGGGGCCGCCTCCATAGTAATGAACTAGGAAATACCTAGTTTAGCTCTGAAGAGGTCTGACATAGCCATGATCACAAATGTGGAAGATAAAGCCTTGGATCCCACAAGGATAGTCAAGGTGATATTACCCAAAGAAGGGATGGAGAATCCATTGTGTGTCATCAGGGTTGCTCGACACTCATCATATGTAGGCCTATGCCAACCGTTCACTAATAGATTCTCCTTCATAATGACATCGACTCGAAATAATAGGTCAATCATCACACCTGTGATAGTTTGACCATTCAGTTTGGCAGGGATGTATAGAAGAGAAGGCTATCTACAATACAGGGCATCTAGAGGGGTGAATGAAAAGGACACATTATACACCTTTCCCTTCTAACTAGGAGGCAAGAAAATAGGAGTGATGGTGACCATTTTCACAAATGAACCATCATCCAAAGGAGGATCTAATGCAGAGATGAAATTTGTCAAATGTGGGGGAAAGGGGTCAGTATAAATTTGCAAATCCTTGTTAGCTTGATCAACAGATTTGTTTGACTTATGTTTCTATGCATCAACTTTGATTGCACCACTATCAATGAGGTCCTGGACTATGTGTCAAAGATGGTAACATCACTTTATCTCATGACCAAGCACATGATGGTAGTGGTAGAAATTTGACCCATCATACCATCATAGATAGGGTCTACTATCAGACAATGGTCTAATCTTAGGAAGGGTTATTAAGTTATCTTTCAACAACCACTGCATTATTGCTCAAATAAGAGTCATTAAATTTTGTGAAGACCCTATTTTTCTGTGAGCCTTTTCCAGTAGCTATCAAGGGAACAACCACAACATTGGCTACCTCTTTATTCTTCCTATACCCTTCCACAGACATACCTGCAAAGGACCCACTAGGAGTGATCAAAGTAGAATCTCCAAACTGTGACATGGTGTGTTGATAGTCTGTAAGCATGAAACACATGTGTAGCATCATAAAATTATGACCCTTTCAATTTTTGACCATATTAGGGTCCTCACACATGCGAATTGAATCCCTAAGCCTGATCTAAGACCAGAGACCTAATCGGCACCTAAAAACTACATCTTTCTTACCCTCTGCACTGCTCGAACAACATCTTGTCCTAGAAAATAGGGTAGGACAAGGGCATGGCATGCTTGTCCCTGCCTCATTTTGGGGTAGGTGCCTTTTCAAGTATGCTTTGGTGGTTATGCATTGAGCGGGAAAAATCCCTCAGTATTGGCCTATGATGAAAAATCAATCAATTAACTCTAATTGGCAAGTATATAAGTCACATTTTCCCTCTCATTTGCAAAGGTTCAACAAGTGGAAAAGTTGGATAAGCAATAAGGTGGGCATAAGTTTAAGAATTCAAGCATTCCTTTTTAGCATTGAGAATTCTCAAGTCTCTTCTCAAGGCTAGGTGTTGCATTCAAGTCAAGGATTCAACCTTTGAAGAGGAGATTCATTCCAGCATTCAACTTCATACAATCATTTCTATCAATATTTCTATCACAACCTCCCTTGAGGTGATTTACATTTTAGTCTTTCATTTGCATTTACTTGCAAGTACTTTCTTTCATCATTTGGTTAATTCCAAACATGGGGTTTGACCTGAAGGCAGACCCCCAATCCCAACCCCTTTTCCTCTCTTTTCTGTGTGTAGTTTCTAGGTGTGCAGTTGTACTTTCAGATTTGGACTCCATTTGTAGAGGCAGAAAAACCCTTTTGATTTCGCAGATTTTTCGGAGGACCATGTACACTTCTGCCACGGTCCGGACAATTTTTCTCAAATTCACAGGGTGGCTTCATCTTGACATATTATTGCCAGATCCAGGTGCACAGCTTCATCCTATGCTTCTATCTCAATTTATAATCAGATCTTTGTCACTTTTTCACTTGGTCATAAGTACATAATTCAATCAATTCAAATCTCAATCTAGAAGAGGGGATTAACTTACCATTCTATATCACTCAAAATTCAATCTCCTTCTTTGGAGGTTGAATCTAGTGTATTTCCCCCCCTCTTGTAATTTAATGCGTGAAAAGTGTTTGAAGGGAAATCCGAAGTGAAATTTTCATCTCTCCTCAGACAGAAGAAAAGCTTTCCTCTAGATCTCTCATTTGCTCATTTTTCCCAACGTTACATTTTGGTGAACCTGACGTCTTACATTCTTTATTCTAAAAATTATTGCATATTTTTCATTTACAAGTTTAATTTTTCTACAAACTTAGTGGTTAAATCATTCAAAACCCTAGTTTTAAAATTAAAATTGAACTTATGTTTTGTTTGCTATTGTCTTAGATCTGAAAATTTCTTTGTTTGTCAAATTCAATTTCCTCCTTGTCTTGTTCAATTTGCAAATCAATTTCATAAAATCAAGTGGTTAATTGTCAAAACCCTAATTTTTAAAAATAATATTGAACTTGTGCAAACATTGAATTTCCATTTAATTTTCAGATTTGTGACTATTTTCAGAATTATCTTATTTCTGAACATTCTCCAAGGTGTCCCTCCCCTTTAGGTTTGACCCATTTCAAATTTGCAGTCCAATTCTCTTTTTTCTTCAAAACCTAATAGGGTCCTATTTTCACATTTGAAACTTAATTTTGCCTATCTAGAAATCATAAAATCTACCAATTTTGGGGGATTAGCTTTAAAATCATTGTAATATTCACCCTTGAAAATTTTGAAAAAAGTTGGTCAGATCATGTGCATTTTCGCCATGGTCCCAGCTTTTTTCCCAAAATTTTGGGAGATTGTTATGACTATATTTAATAGCCCAAATCTAGAAGATTGGCTTCTTTTGTCGATTTTTGATACCTCTAAAGTCAAAAATATCTCCAAAATTCAACATTTCAAATTTTAAGAGAATTTTTAAAATTAAGAGGTAATTATAATCTGCCTCGATTTTTAAATTTTTTTTTTTTTTTAAATTAAGTGGTATCCCCTTGGCCTTAATTTTAAAATTATAATTTGCTTTGATTTATTATTTTGGAAATTGTTTCATTATCTTCCTCCAATAAATTTCAAATTGTTTAATCATTATTTTCTTAAATTTTGCATTACTCAATTTCATAAACTTTGTTCAAAATTCAAAATTTCAATTTTCCGTCTAGTGCATGAGTTTTACCACTATTAGTCCTACCTACATTATTCTCGTTCAACAAAGCATTAGAATTAAGGCTTCCCAAGGTTTAATTACCAAGGAGATGGAGCATAATCTGGGTGACTTCTTTAATGAGGATAATGCTAATGCTTCCCATCCTAATCATGAGCCCATTTATCCAATTGATGAATCCCCTGATGAACATGAAGAAGCTTTGACTAGAGTTTCCATAGATCAACTTTCAAAATTGGACAATCAATTTGATAACTTTCAACAACGAATGTCCCAAGAATACCCTAATAGTGAAGCTCTTCCATTAATTGAAGGCCTCAAATGCATGATTCAAAGTGATAAGAATGGAATTGATATATTGTGTGGCATTGCTCATATTGGTTATTCTAATGTCATGCCTATCACGAGTTGTGCTAAGAACTTAGGTTATTCACAACCTTCAAATCAAATCAATTCTTGTATTCCTTTGACCACTTCAATGGCTAGTATTCCTACTTTCACTTCAAACATCATGGCTACATCAACTCAAAATGTCATTCCTACAAACATTGGTCATGGGGGAAATCCCTCTTCATTTAATCCTCCATCTTCACCTATGTCTTCCATAAGTATTCCTATTATCCCTCAACCAATCAATGTGACACAAGGGGGCAATTCATTCAAAAATTTTGTTCCTCCTTTAAGTGTCTTATTTCCTATGCAATCATCACCTATACCTTCCTTCAATAACATTACATCATCTTCTCAATCAACCATGTCTAACATCAATTCTTCTACCAAAGCAACCATTAACAATCTTGCTCAAACTGTGTCTTCCTTACAACAACAAATTGTTTCTATGAGTCAATCCAAGTTTAGTGTGCCTACCTTTTATGTTGCAAGCCCACTTTCTCTTGACATTGTTAAAGTCATGCAGCCTAAGCATGTTGAGGTCCCTCAATTGGAACTCTATAATGGAAAGGGTGATCCTCTCATACATGTTAAAACATTTCAAACCTTGTTTACTGATTTTGCTTATGATCAAAGATTGCTTGCAAAATTGTTTATAAGAACATTAAGAGATAAGGATTTACAATGGTATTGCTCTTTGTCTTCTTATTACATCACTTCTTTTCAACAACTAGCAAATGCTTTCATCCAACAATTTCAAAATAACATTGGTCCTAAAATCACTTTGACTAATTTAATGCATTGTAAACAAGGTGTTAAAGAAAAAGTGATTGATTTCATTAGTAGATATAAGCATTTGTGTGCTCAAATTTCTTTTCGTGTACCTGATAATGATATTCAACAAATTTTCATTTCTAATTTGCAAAAAGATATTAGGGAAAAGATTCTTTTGTTTGAGCTTACTTCTTTTTCACAATTGTACACAACACTCCACAATTATCAACTGACTATGAGTCAAATGGAGCAATCCACTCCTATGGCTCTGAGTGATAAAGGGGAGAATGTTCAACAACCATTTGTGAAGTTCAAACCAACAAAAAGCTTCATCAAGTTCAATGATATAATCAACAACAACAATGCGAATGCTGCAATAGGTGTGCCTTTTGTTTCTAAATTTTTTCAAAAGAGAAAGACAATTTACTCCTTTGAATGTTTCTTTACATAGTATTATGTCTCAGTTGTTTGAAATAAATGTTATCAAACTTCCTCCTACAAAACAAGTTGATCCTTCTAAACTTGCATCCCCTTATTTTGATAACAATTCCTTTTGTCAATTTCATAGTCAACTTGGTAATGATACAGAGAAATGTTTTGCATTGAAAAGTAAGATTCAATATTTGATTGATAACAATACTATATCTATGGGAGGTGTGAATGATAAGGGAAATAAATCAGTATCTCCTCCTAATCAAAATCTTAAAAATTTTACTAATCCTTTGCCTTCTCATACCTCTAACATAATTGAGACTGAGTATACTTCTTTCTCCTCTGAGGAATTCACTTCTATGGCTCTGAACTTGGTAAATGTGGTAGAAAAACATGATACGCCTAAGGAGTCTTGTATTACATTTGACCCTAGTGAGACCATTAGAGTACCCAATGGCCCTTTATACATAGTTGTAAAGGTTAAGGATATACCTTGTCGTGGCGCTCTTATTGATCCCTCTTGTGTGGTTAACATCATCACTAAGGAGTATCTTTTCACTTTACAATTACGTAAACCAATATATGATTCCTCTAATGTAGCTGTGAAGTTATTTGATGGATTCTCTTGTCCTACCATTGGCTCTATCACCCTTCATGCTGAATTTCATAATCAATCTATGGATTTGAATTTTTTATCGTACCCTCTTCCAAGTAATTCCATGTGAAGTTAGGCTATCCTTGGCTATCTTCCATGAAGGCTATTGCTTCTCTAATCCATAAGTGCTTGAAATTTCCTCATAATGGAGAAATCATAACCGTGAACCATAGCTTATTTCATCCATCTGAAAGAAGCCCTAGTGTTCCTATTGATTTCTTTTGGCCTAAGCAATTTCAATCTCTTCCATCAAGGAGTGATGCTCTTTTTCAATCTTATAAAAAATGGAAGAAAGATATGATCATATCTTTAAGTCAACCTAGATCCCCAACACTTGACATTCCTATCATACTTGAAGATGAAGTTCTTCCCCTCACGGATGGAACTAATATCCCTCCCAAGGAAGATCTTCAATCTATTCCTATGGATGCGACTATGCTTTCTCCTAAGAAGAACAACAATATTCATCCTAAGGTTAGACCTGTACCTCCTCCTCATGATGGACCTGGTCTTCTTCCTACACCTAACATTCCTCCTTTATATGGCATAGTTCTACCTCCTTTCTCTTATAGAGAGAAGAGGTATTCTTCTCCTCTTTTCCAACCTAAAAGACCTCAACCTAAACCTTCAACTATCAAAGATAAAAAAAATCCTACTTTTTCAAATGTTCCTCCTCCTTCTCAACCTTCTACTAAGACTTGATAGAATTGTTGTGCAAGAGAACACCAACGAAGACACCATGTTTGAGCTCGTGAAGTTGTTTGTCAAAATATTCAATCTCCTAGGACTCCAAAAGTTGACATGATTCCCTTTTCTCCTAAACAAGATGTTCAATATACATCTCCAAATCATAAGTTGCGCAAAACATGTGATGCTTTTACTCGTATTCATGTTCGTGCTCCTCTTTCTATAAATATTGATAAAGAAATGAGTGAAAATGTTATTCATGATGGCAATACAACTCCTAATGCTTTTGGTAGTGATTATGAATATGTTGATGTGGACAAGCATTTATCAACTAAATTTTCACAAACACTAATCCTAGCTCCTAGAATCAAACAAAGTGACTTACCACATGAGCATAGTCCTTGTTTGGATCTTGTGATAGCTCCATCTGTTGTGCTTGATGTCTCTCCTCTGACATGTTTCTCACCTTCTCGAAATAGTGATCAACAAGATTGGGAGGCAGATGTCATGCAATATTAGCAATATTAGCACTATAGATCTTCTCTCTCTCCTTTCTTTCTCTTTTGTGACCATTCTTCTATGTGTATTCCTATTCTTCTATTTTTCCCTCAATGTCTACTTGGGGATGATGCAAAGCATTGAGATCTTTTCTTGGTCTATTTCATGTTGATTCAAAAGACTCTTGTCTTCCCTCTTCTTCTAAGGAAGTTTCCTTTCTTTGGGGAATGACGATTATTATATGCATATCCATGTATGATATACATGAGTTATCATACAACATACTGACCTTGAGGAAGGAGAAACTACCTCATACTCTATGCTTATTATCCTGGGGTTTATTCCTTGATTGGGGGCTGAATCTTGCGATAATGTGCTCCCTGTATTCTCTCTCTCTTGAGTGTATCCTACCTTAAATCAATCTCTCCCAATAAGGTGCGTGCGATCACTTTAACATGGAGCATACACTCCCCTCATATTTTTCTTCTTGATACTTAGAATTATTTAGTGAACTTGGCTTTGCTTCATAATTTTGGTATATTTTTCATGACTCATAGTGAGGGGAACCTTGCTACTTGCAGTCATGTTTTTCCCTTCTTGATCTTACCTTTTACTTTGTCAATTGATGTTGTAAGATCCTTAGTCAATTGGGGGCTTGGTGCATCTTACCACCTTGATGTGGTAGAAGTCTTTCAATCTTGTTTCATTGTACTTTACTGGTAGTATTGGTGTATTCTTATACTCCCACCAAAGTGGGGAATGAATGTAGAATCATAAAATTGTGACCCTTACAATTTTCGACCACATTAGGGTACTCACGCATGCAAATCGAATCCCTAAACCTGATCAGAGACTAGAGACTTGCTCGACACTTGAAACCTGCATCTTTTTTTCCCTCCACACTGCTCAAACTGCATCCTGTCCTAGAAAAAAGGGCAGGATAGGGGCATGGAGCCCTTGTCCTTGCCCCATTTTGGGGCAGGACCCTTTTCAATTATTCTTTGGTGGCTATGCATTGAGCGGGAAAACTCCCCCAGTGTCAGCCTGTGATGGAAAATTAGTCACTTAACCCTAATTGACAAGTATATAAGTCACATTTGCCCTCTTATTTGCAAATACTCAACAAGCAGAAAAGTTGGATAAGCAATAAGGCAAGCATAAGTTTAAGCATTCAAGCATTCCTTTCCAGCATTGAGAATTCTCAAGTCTCCTTTCAAGGCTAGATGTTGCATTCAAGTCAAGGATTCAACCATTGAAGAGGAGATTCATTCCAACATTCAACTTCATATAAGAAATTCTATCAACATTTCTATGACAACCTCCCTTGATGTGATTTACATTTCAGTCTTTCATTTACATTTACTTGCAAGTACTTTCTTTCATCATTTGGTTAATTCCAAAACTAGTGTTTGACCTGAAGGAAAACCTCCAATCCCAACACCTTTTCCTCTCTTTTCTGTGTGTAGGTTGTAGGTGCGCAGCTGTACTTTCGGATTTGGACTCCATTTGCAGAGGTGAAAAAACCCTTTTCATTTCGCAGATTTTTTGGAGGATAGTGTACACTTTCGCCACGGTCTAGACAACTTTTTCTCAAATTTGTAGGGCAGCTTCGTCTCGACATATTATTGCTAGATCTAGGTGCACAACTTCATCCTACGCTTCTATCTCAAGTTATAATCAGATCTTTGTCTCTTTTTCACTTTGTCTAAGTACATAATTCAATCAATTCAAATCTCAATCCAAAAGAGGGGATTAACTTACCATTCTTATATCACTCAGAATTCAATCTCCTTTTCTGGAGGTTGAATCTAGTGTATTTTCCCCCCTCTTATAATGTAATGTGTGAAAAGTGTTTGAAGGGAAATCCAAAGTGAAACTTTCATCTCCTTGGAGGGAAGAAAAGATTTCCTCTAGATCTCTCATTTGCTCATTTTTACCAACATTACAACATGTTAGCAAATTTTTTATATCAATTAAGAGATAAATTTTCCCTTAATGCCAATTGTAGATTGATGATAAACATCCTCTGAAGATTGCTATTTGGCAGGGCAAAGGGGATTTTGGTAGAAACTGATTGATCTTGAAATTAAATTTGTGACCTTCTCATTGGGTTTTTCCTTACAATGAACAAGGTTGGCGATAGTGACCCTACTACCAATGTTATCCTGAAACCATCTAATGGAAAGGTCCATAAGCTAATCAAAGGTTTGGATAGAATCATCTGACAAAGCGCTATACCATTCTAACATGGTAGCCTTAAGGGACCATGAGAATAGTTTAAGCAACACAATCCAAACTATGATAATCATTGCACATAGTCATGAAAGAGTCAATATGCACATTAGGGTCCCCATCACCATTGAGCCTATTGAACTTCAATGATTTAGCTACAGGAAGAAGGATAGTGTTCAATATGGTGATTTTGAGGGGACTCTTCCTGTAATATGTAGGCATGGATGACTGACTAGAGGCTAAGGCCAAGTTTGTTAATTGTAACTGCAACTGACCCATGTTTTATAAGATGGTGTTCAAGATTGGATTGGCGGGTGAAGGAGGTGGACGTGGGCCAAATCTGCCACCACCTCCACCAAAACTCACAAAAGGACTAGTGCCTTCAATAGATGTAGTGCTAGTGCTAACCATAGATATCTGAGCTACAATAGAGGCAAAGGTTGAACCACTAGACATACCCATATAGCCCAAGGGGGTAGATGAAGTAGTGACACTAGGAATAGTAGGCCTAGGATCCACCATGTGCACTGTCTAACTAGGCATGTCAACACTGAGCTAAGGTCCATAGGTAATGGATTGGCCATCCTGAGGAGGAGGATCAGCTAAAGGCACATGATTTTTGACAATCATAGATAATGCTCTCAACATATCTAGGCATCTCCTTCTGAGATCAACATGTCTCTCAAAGTGTTGACGACATTTCCAACCTTGGGGAGGACATTCTCCTAATTTAGGAAACCCTCAAAGTCTCTCAAATTATATTGAAGCATGTAAATTTTCTCAAAATAAATAGTGAGAGGAAAGTCATGACCAACAGTAGGAGGGGGAGATGAAGTAGAAATTCATGGATAATTGCTCTGAGAGTTGGATTGTGAACTAGGTAGAGAGGGGCCCCCTATCAAAATGGACTTAAGGGGACAAGAAACAAAGAGATCATTTGGGTCAGGCAATTGATCATTGAATATTGTGTTAGGTAAAGGAGGACTATAATGGTGAGGAGGAAAAATCTACCTAGATGACCTCCTAACTATGACTCCCATGGCAATCTGGGTCATAAAGCTCATAGATGAGTCTTTCGACACTGACTACACTACAAGGACACAAGGTGCTATATCTTCAAATAAATTCTTTATTAAAAGATGAAACTAGACTAAGCACAAATGAGCTATGCTATATGCAAATGCTAAAACAAAGATGTAAACCCCCCCCCTTTTTTAGTAACAGAGGGAATTTGCTACCTTAGGGATTATGAATAATTAATAACAAATCCACCCTCTGATACCTCACTCAAACTAGTGCTAAGGTGATCTAGGGGATAAAAAAATTATGCTAGGGTGTTAGAAAGTTGAGAGGAATCCATGGACGACTCTTCTCAGCCTCTATCCTTGGGACAAGCGTGCAGAGCTGGGACACCAGTGTGGTGCACTGAGGTCCTGTACGAATGGAGCACAAAGTCCAAGAAAAAAATCTAGATGAATTGACAGAACTTAAGTAAATGTGAGAAAAAAATAATGAAATAAACATATAACACGAAGTACAAATTAAACTGATAAAAAGTAAAAGAAGGGAAAGTGGTCTTACAAAGTGTCCATGCTATGAAGCCTCCCACAAGATGATTTTCTCCTCGTCATAATGTACCTACACATATGCAAGAAGGAAAATGTTGGGGGTTGTGTTTTGAATTATGCCTAAGTCAGACCCTCATTTTGGTGTTTCCATCTTCATGGACAACCCAAGAAGCCATGAGAATAATGAAAGATAAAGATAATTAGAAATACAATAAAAGATTGGAAAATGACATGGTGAATGAAAGAGAGAGGAATTAAGAGAACTCCCATTCCACAACACTTGCAGAAATGCCAGTGTGAGTTGTTGTAACAATGGTGTCTTTGATGCAAAAAGTTGTGGAATTTGTCTAAGAGATTGCCAAAGCTTCAACCTGTAAAATATAATCTCAAAATGCCCAAAATATCCCCAAAAATGCCTTCTAATGGGAAAGATATAGGCCCTAGAAGGCATAATGACATTGGTGGGTGCATGCAGGGGCGTTATGATTTCTTCCAGGCACAGGCGTAATGCTCAAATGACCACTTGTGAACTATCAGATTTGTGGGACGATAGCACATCACGCGGATGTCTCCATGTCATGCCCTAGTCCTTGAAGGTGACAGGTTGGTGGAGTTGGTAGAGACTAGTTTGGAGCTGACGAGGTAATCCCGAGTGGACAAAAGGACAAAGGTGGCAATAACCAACCTTCAATGACATGAGGAAGGCACCATTTATCGCGTTGAATCACAAAGGGAGATATTTTTTACACTAAATTTTTACTTTTGAAATCATGCAAGCCACCAGGAGCATAATTACTCCTATTAACCTTCAGACTGTGTTGCGCATGCCAAAGGTAAATCCTACCTTGTGAAGGGAAATTAAACTTTAAGACCGTTGCCTTTTTTTTATGGCTTAAAAAATCATCATTATTCATGTATCCACATGTCCAATCAAGCTCATTCCTTTTCATGAGTGCACAAGCCCCGAGGGGTGTCATGTGAGTTCCAATGTAGCTGAAGTGCATCATTAATAGAAGAAGACAAAGGCAATACCAAGTCATGATAATGAGGTTGTCACCATGAACTTCAGTCCATTTGGAAGTTCATGCCATGTAGCCCTCTATACCAATTAGCATCAAGCTAAGTCTTCTCAAATTAAAAAATTCTTGCCTTAAGAAGCACCTGTGACCCATTTGAATAAGATGGGTTTTAATGGAGAAATGACTATCCATAGGCACTCTGATTGTAGAAATATCCTTTAAGGAGTAGTCAGACATTATTAGGCAAGGAATTCATCCTCCTCCAACATCTCAATCCTTTAGCAGGGAGGCCATGCGTTGCTAATCCATCATCAACCTTGTTTCCTTCTCTGTAAACATGACCAATTTCAAAAGAGTCAAACCCCAAAATTAGCCTAAGAATGACTTTGATAATACCATCAATAGTTCAATTGATTCGGTTCAGCCCTTTAACGCCATCAATAATAAGTTTTGAATAACCCTCAATGACAATGACACAAATGCCAATAGAGAGGATGATTTAAAGACCCCAAGTTAGGGCTATGCCTTTAGCCCGATTACCAGTACATCCATTTAGATTACTAGTATAAGAAGCTTCTAAGTCACCAAGATGTGACCTTAAAACCCCTCCAGCAATTGCCAAACCTTGGGAATATTTAGCAACACCATCAAAATTTAGCTTGTAACAACTAGGAGGAGGTGATTGCCATTTGGTATTTATTCTTAGCAAATGCTAGAATTATCAAAGGTTGCAAAAGAGTGGGTGAGGACCTTCTATAGGGCCACCTCAGTGTCATGAATTGAAGGAGGATTGGGGGAGAGTTTGATAAGTGTTACTAAAATATTTTCCAGTAGGAGCTTAAGGAAGCACTTGAAAACCACCTCCATAGGGGCTTCCATACCATGGAAGATCTTGTTATTCTATTCCTTCTAGATACTCTATCCTAGGTGAGGTGGAATTTTCTTCCATAGTTGAAAAATTAGGTGGTTAGATGTTGAACCCCCTGATTCATTGATCAAGTGAGTCAAATCCTCATTCATGGTCCAAAAAAGATTAAAATTTTTAATAAACCATCCCCCAAAGGATTTTGGCAAAGGCATAATGAAGCAATAAGTGAGGAATGCTTTCTTCCTCCATTTTACACATGACACATCTATTAGGGGGCTAGAAACCTTTTCTAGTAAGATTGTCTTAAGTGATGATTTTTTTGTGGAGAGTTGTTTACCAGAAAAAAATAATTTTAGGGATGAGGTGAGGGTTCCAAACCTTCCTCCACCAATATCTATAGTTATTGTCCTAAAGAAGACTGTGATAAGAAAATTTAACCATAAAGTCCCCACCTGGATTCCATATCCAAATAAATTTATCCTCACAGGGGAAGAAGGGAAGTCTGACCTTTTTGAGCATGTTTTGTACCTCTAAGGCAACAGGCAGTAAGTGTGGATGATCATGATAGTAGAGGAGAATATACTTCCAATCATTAATGGTGAGTTAATCACAAACACATTGACCAAATAAGGCAATAGCACAACCCTGTAATCTTTTGAGAGATGGGATGGAAGCCAATGGTTTATTCCCCATCCAATTATCCTCCCAAAAGCAAATTCTTCTCCCATTGCCAATAATCCACTTCAAGCCTAGGGAGATGATGTCTCTGCAATTAAGACTATTGTTATA
Source organism: Cryptomeria japonica (assembly GCF_030272615.1). Lineage (NCBI taxonomy): Eukaryota > Viridiplantae > Streptophyta > Pinopsida > Cupressales > Cupressaceae > Cryptomeria > Cryptomeria japonica. Next base: position 511,978,222 of record NC_081409.1, read on the forward strand.
GATTTTGGAGCCTTGGGGGACACCCTATAAATTCAATATCTTGTGGAATTTGTCCAAGCCAAGGTACTTAGCACTCATAATGTGACAATACTTAGCTTTTTGAATAGCCAACATCCATCTAGTTTTAGCCATGAGGGCCTTGTTAAACAGTGAGATTTTTCTTATTCCCAATCCACCTTTGTCTTTTAGGTAGTAGAATTTGTCCCATCTAACCAATACCAACCTCTTCTTTTCTTCCATACTCATCCAAAGAAAGGTCCTTTGGATTCTTTCCAATTTCTTAGCCATAGAGGCCAAAATCTTGAATAAGGAGAGAAAGTACATAATGATCCCTTGTAGAGAGGAAGCCAAGAGCAGAAGTTTGCCAACACTATTGAGAAGTTTTCCTTTCCAACTTGCAAGTTTCTTTTGCATTCTTTCAAGGACGGGCTTCCAAAAGGAGTCACTAATACATTTGGGGTAAAATTTCGACAGAGGTTTCCGACAGACAAGGAGCATTGTGTGAAAATTTGTTTGTTTTTTTTTTTAAATGCCCATGTTCATCGGAATTTTGACGACCTCGGGCATTTTATTAAAAAAATAAAACACAACACATTTTCATTTTGAAAGCAAACCGAAGCAAGCAGCGACCATCTTGCCTCCCTGCCCCCCCCCCCCCCCCCGCCGGAGCGATCTCTACACAAGCAAGGTAAGGTTTTTCTTGTAATCAAAGGAACTCTTTGTTTTTCAATGAAGGGCAACTAATTTTTTTTCGCAATCAAGGGCAACTGGTTTTTTTTTGCGAATTAATCCATTTTGTGCATATCCTGCGATCTTAAAATTCCATGAAATGACATCTCTTTGAGGTATTTTGTCATACAGTTCACATGCCATGTGTATGCTACCCCATTTTGCGATTTTTGTTATTGGAGCATTTGCAACTAATTTCTGACAAAAAACCCCCTTCAATTATGCTTTGATGTATGTCCATACCTTGTTCCAAAGCTCCTATTTTGGTACACATAGGGAGGATGCTGGCAAACATTGCATTGAGATAAACATGACTGTATTTCATGAGGATTTGAACTCAAAGCATTGGCACTATCACTTATGGCTATATTAGCTTTTTAAGACACTTTCATAGTGCACTTCACCTATCCTAATAATGGACTATCATGAGATTCTTAAGAATAGAAATACTCCAAACATTCATGCCCTCTATGTTGTCATTGTGGTTTTCAATCATTGCGACTACATGCTTTTCAAGGACCAAGTAGTGTTCTTTTTTCATTGTTCTACTGTGCTTCTCAAGCTGCACCAACATAGTTTTATTTAATGGCTTTGTTTTGATAGTGATTTCTCCATGGCTTCCACTGTCTTTTTCTTGGCACATTCAATGCATTGTCATCTATCACTACTATTTATTGTCCTTTTTACCTTTATTGAGGTTGTTCTCATACATGTCATTCACTTTGTCTATGAGTATATCTCAACCAATTCACTGTTGTAAGTAGAAATAAAAGATTAGTCTCATCTCTTTTACTATTTTAGACCTTCATAGTAATCTTTGCAATATATCATTTCCTTCCAATTATATGGAATAATGATTTTATTTTTATGGAATGTGATGAAGGCTTGAATGTGTCTTCTTGAACTCACTTATTATCAGCTCCTCTATGATTACCTTAGATCTTTGTGGCTAAGAATTGTTCTTGATGAACTTATGCTCTTTATTGATTTCTTTTACTACCATTATATTATCTTGAAAAAGGCTTGTTCAATGCTCCCTTAGCATGCATGTGCTCTCTTTGTATTGATCTAGGGATACTCATTAATGTATCTATGGTTTTACCTTATTCACTATGTTGTGACAATCATTTGCAGATTTGGGACTATCATCTTTCATAATTTGATGTCTTTAAGATGTGGGTAGATTGCTTGACAAGAAAAGCTCAAGAATTTGTGAAGTTCAAAGAGTTTAAACCCCTTGTTGAATGGTCATCCAGTTTTTCTCTAAATGCAAAATGCTCAAGTAAATGAGAAATTCACTCAAAATGGTTTATCCACAACTAAAAGAAAACAACTAACCACTACATATATGCATCAACAAAATAGTGTTGTATAGAAACCTAATCATGCCTTCATGGATATGTAGATCAAGTTCCTACATTTTGGACAAAAGAAATTCACACAATAATATACTTGTTGAACACACCCACCACAAAGATTTAGTTATGCAATAATATATTTGTTGTTAACTTTATCATGGAGGATTTGGTTATGCTTGTTACAATCAAGGTTTGACCAAACTAATTCTTGAATATACAAATGAAGAGTGTGGTTGGTTGGTGACTAATTACTCTTTTTAACACCATTTACAAGATCATATCTAAATCAAGTGTCTCAAGAATTAAGCTACTACTAAGAAGATAGTTTGGCTAAAGAAAATGGGTTTCTTGGGTGGCTATTTATTGTAGATAACTTAGTTCCTTCATGAGAATCAATCAATTTGGAACATGTATAACTCACATTTGTGACATGTCAATAATGAAATTCCTTAGTACTTGTTTGAGTACTATCTCCTCTATTGTTTTCTATCCACTTTTGTGTCCTTCTTAGAACAAATAATAGATTAATGAGAAGGTAGAAAAGGTGGATTCACCTAAGAGGGAGTGGATTTTCCCAATAATATGTTAGATTCTCCCAAGGATGGATGGACTATACACTTGAAAGGTAGATGGTTAAGGATGATGACAAGGTGAATTTTCCTTAGAATGATAGGGTTGATTTTCCTAAGAACAAGTAGATTCATGTAAACTAGAGGATACAAATTTGGACAAAATAATGGAAGGAGACTAAAACTAGATAGATTCACCTAAATGGGAGTGTAGTCATCTAAGGATAAGAAAAAATCACCATTTGCATAAGAAAGATGGGTAAGATAAATGATTTATGTGAAATAGATTCACCTAAGAGAAAGTAGATTCACATAAGGATAGGTGGATTTTCCTAAAGATGAAGGGATAAGACTTAACAAAAAGAGGACTTAGGATGATGACAAGGAGGATTCATTTAAGGATATGGCATATTCACCTAAGGGATAGTGTATTCTCCCAAGAATATGGAAAAATTATTGATTGGTGGAATGACATACTAGATCAAGGAATGATACAAGGGTAGATTCACCTAAATATAGAGTAAATTCAGCTAAAAGGGTACCCATGAGATTGTGGTACTGAGTACCTATCTATGGATGGTGTATTTGGATACAAGTATGATGAAACCATGCTTGTGTATGATGAAACAAAGTCCAGATCTCTATTATAGGTCCAACATAATCTCTATTATTTGAGACACCATTTTATTAGCATATCCAATTAGGGTAATTTATGGGTTTAATTATGGATCATGTTGTCTATTTCCATGCACTATTGAACTTATTCGGATGTATTGTGATTATTTTAATTTTGAAGTTATAAATAAATTATGTTTGTACCTTAGAAAGGGTAACTCCAATTGATGTTTGGGCAGTTTATTTGAAAACTTATGGTGATTATTGCCCTATGTTATGTAATGGAGTTATTTTTACACTAAGTAATTAACTAGAAAAATGAATTTGTATTGTTGTACAAGTATGATGAAACCATGCTTGTGTGTTTACATGTTTGTGCATCCTATTGAGAACCAGCCTCGCTATTGAGGAACTCAATAAATGTGGTGTTAAGTAGAAGAATGGAAAACTCAAGAAGCTATGGTGACATATTGTGGCATTAGTAGGGATTATCTCTATTGACCACACCTTTCAAAGATAGTATCCCCTAGTTCTCCTCATAGAATGGACCATTGGATGGATCATAGTGGTATCCTATCCTACATTTATCTTGATGGCATTGCCAATAGTTGGTATGTGGTTCTTGGTATGGGTTTCCTCTTACCCTATTATCTTATTTATATCTTTGTTCCAACATGTGGAGATTGATTTTTGTCATGCTATGATGATTTTCATGTTTGCATGTGTTTTGACATTATGCAAATAGATATGATGTCACACCATACTTATGTTTTGATATAGTGTAGGTGATGGTTACATGTTGTTGATGGTAGCGATTTGGGTTCAAAGACACAATTCCACACACACACAAAAATATTTGAAGATGCATTTTATATTATTCCTTCTTAGTGGCAATTAGTGTTGGAAGATTTGCACACATGTAGAGAGGAACTCATGTTAGATACAATAGGTTGTGTTTGATAACATATGAATGTGCCTCATGATGTATACATATAGCTTTGGTGTGTGACATGCATGCACATTTTTCCATAAGACACATTTCTATGTGGCATGTGCCCTATGCATGTCTTCTTTGTGAGGCACGTTGCTATGTGCAATGTGGACCTAGGTGTGTCCTCTCTATGAGGTGTATTGCCATGATATGTTAGGATTTGTAGTGTGCAGGCCACAAATGCATGCATGAGGGACTATTATTATAGTCATGTTTTTTGGGCATGTAGCCTAGGCATGTCTTCTCCATTAGGTACATGGCCATGCCATGTGGGAGTTTTTGTGTTCATACCATAAATGCACACATGAGGGACTATTATTGGAGTCATGATGAATCTTCACTCTATTTAGCCACAATTTCTAGTTGTATAGTTATGTAATGTGCACTTTTAAGTATTGTGAAGTTTCCTTCAATTATTGATGATCTCTCATCTTTGTTGCATGGGCCAACAATTTTATTTTATCTTGTTTGAATTAGTTTAATCACTATTGTGAGTTTTCTCTATTGTGTAGTTATTGTGGCTATGTTTGATTTGCTATTGGAATTGAACACATTTATTTGACTTATTATTGGTACTATTTTTTCTTTCTTTCAATATTTATGATCTTTCCTTCTTTTTTGTGATGTGATTCCTCACCAAGATCGACATAGATAACCTTGGATGAGTGTATATAAGGAATAAAACATTGGGAAAATTTGAGGATAGGGGTAAGTGTTTGTTGTATGGGTAGCTACGATCCACTTGTACATTATTAGTGATTATTGATGGCTATGTCTTGGACGCTAATCCCATTAAACAAACAAGGGGGAAGTCATACATAATTGTATGGATCCTCCCTAGTTGTGTGTGGATTCAAGACCATCATTTCATATGGTTCTTGGTTACTTTGTGAGACCATGGCATCCTCTTCGACCAATATGTGAGCCTTGTATTGTTATCCCTACAATGTGGATGAATAAGTGTATGTTAAAACAAATGCTTTGCATGCCATATAGTTGCATATGAGTTGTTCACATCATCATATCATGATTTAGAATATGTGAATTCTTTTATCCATGTGAAGTCAAATGATTGATTATGAAAATGTGTTATACATTGAAGCATAATCTGTAAGATGTTCTCTTCAAGAAAAAATATTTATGCTTTCATAGTGAAATGTTGATGAAATGGGGTCCTAGTCTAGGAAAGTAAACTACAAACTTATACATTCACCATTTCAAAACATTTTATTGGGGAAAGTCAATTTGGTTCAATTTAATTCCTCTAGGAGAGACCAGCAATATGATTAATTGTTCCATTTTGATGTGATTGGATATGATTAGATATAATTTCATTGAAGATGCAAGAACTAAGTAAAATTATGCAAAATTGACAAGATTAAGCATAAACAGGCAAATAATAAAGCAAAAAGCTAGCATAGAGGTACATATTTGGAAATAAGACTCTAAAATGAACCTAATCAGTTACCTATAGGGAAAATGAGGTTAGAGATAATCTACCTATATGGAAAGTGGTTAAAATCTACCTCTAAGTGGCTCATCTTGAGCATTGTCGGTATATGGGCATTGATGGAATATTATATCTGGTTCTATCATTTTTGTGGGTGCAAAATTAACAAGGAAAAATAGTATTAGTGGGATCATGATCTCATCAAAATGGTTTTGGCTTTGCATTTATGATAGCACATTGATCACACCTTACAAAAGGTTCCAATCTCATACATAGCATCCCAAAGTAAGGTCAATAATGATGTAACTTAATGCTTAAATTGGAGTTCTGGGTAGTCATATACTGATCATTTCCAGGATTGATGCTTAAACTAGAGTTCTGGGTAGTCATATACCCATGGCATAGGGTAGGGGTGACCTGCAAACAATGCTAGTTCTAGATGCCTATTTGCTTGGTGTATAACTTGTCAAAATTAGATCGATTAGCTACATGTCTGCCATAAAGTTTCCAATTTATCACTAGTGAAAATACAAGAACCAAGGCTTAGAATACTCAAAAATGTCTCTCAGAAAGTCTGCAACAGGCAAACTTTTAGTAAGAATTTGTAGACACAATGCTCAGAAATACAATTAGCTACATTAAATATGTTCTCTATTAAGTTCAATGTTTTAAGATGAAAAAGAAGAGTTAAATGGTTTTGGTTTGATTTGCAATTTTTGTGAAGCTTTTGCACTGAAGTTTCCATAGCCTAATTTTTTTGCCTGTGAAGAAAGACCATGTCAGATAATATCAGTGAAGAACAAAATAAGGAGACAATTGCTAGATTATGGTCTAACTTGAAAAGAAAAGGTGATGGGAAATTTTATTGTCCCTGCAAAATTTGTAAGGGCTTAAAGACTAGAAGACTTCTAATCAAAACAGCTAAGAAACATTGTAGGCAGCATGGTCACATTGAAGGGGGACATGATTATCATCCACTGGTAAGTTGTTCATTATATAGTTTTAACAATTTATATACATAAGAAATCACTTGATAATGAGATCATGATCATGGTTTATTTATGTTGATCATTTTTATATAGGTTGAGCACCCCAGGGCACATGATATGGACCAACACAACCCAAAGAATATGGTTTTCGAAGTGGAGGAACATGGAGGTGTGAATATCGAAGCTGAAGATAATGATCCCATGGAAGATGATGATCATGCACCAGAAAACACAATTGAAGATGATGGTACAAATACATTGATCCAAGACACATTTAGTACTAGCATAGCTGATCATGATGATCAGGATGACCTTGATGTTCATGATTTACCTCTTCTTGAGAAGGCATATGAGCCCCTTTACAAAGGTTCCTAAACAACTCATCTCTCTGTTGTATTGTTGTTGGTGAACTTGAAGGTTATGAATGGTTTATCCAGCATAACAATCTCACGTATGTTAAGGTGTGTCATACATGTCATTACAGTTAATAAATGGTGAATCATGTACCATTAATATTCTTTATATTAACACCTCAAACTTTTTTTTTTGTTGTAGATTGATAGGTGAGTTTTTCTTACCACCATCAAATATTCTACCTTGCTCATACCAAGAATTATCTGCCATTATGAAAGATATTGGAATGGAGTATCAAAAAATAGATGCTTGTACCATTAATCATATTATATATCATAAACAACATGAATTTGGAACAGAATGCCTTGAATGTCATATCAGTAGATATCGAACAGATCAAATAACAAAAAAGCTGCCTCGCAAGGTTCTTCATTATATTCTCATTATTCCACGTATGCAGCGATTATTCAGGTGCACTAGCTTGGCACGATTTATGGATTACCATGCATGCAATAGAAGTCGAGATGACATTATTTGAATGCCTACAGATGGTTCAACATTTATGGACATAGAGGAAAAGTGGTCACACTTTAAAGAAGAACCTCGTAGTCTCAGGCTTTCATTGGTAGTGGACGGTGTCAATCCATTTGGAGAGTTGAGATCTGTTTACTCGATGTGGCCTATTTTTGTTATCAACAATAATATTCCTCCATGGATGTCAATAAAGAGGGAGCACATAATGTTGGCAATGATTGTTCTAGATATTTTATCATTTAATAGTCATCTACATTTAATTATAAATATTGTAGGAAAATGGTCATAATAATTATGTAATGTTTTTGTTCATTCCACTAGGCAAGTACCAAGTTAAAGATATGAATGTATATATTGAGCCTCTTATCGACAAGTTGCTGGAGTTATGGAATGGTGTGACCATGTATAACATCTCTAGACCAATAGGACAAAGACAATTTCAATTCCATGCAATGCTTGTATGGACAATACATGATGCCCCAGGGCTAACACATTTTTGTGGTACGTTATAGTGTTCAAGTTGCGCATGATAATTATAATCATAAAAATTAACAGATTTAATAGAATTATACATTATCTTGTAGGTCTTCAAACAAAGGGAAAATTCGCATGTCTAGTTTGTGGTCCAAAGATGAAATCTCGTCATTCAAAAAGTTTAGGAAAGCAGGTGTTTGATGAGTATAGGCACTTCCTTCACAAAAATCATAAGTACCAGAATACTAAAAAACATCTTTTCAATGGGAAAGAAGAGACTACATCAAAGCCACGAAGAATGACTCCTCACTTATGGAAGTTGGAATATAATAGAATTAATCATCAAGGTAATGTCATTCCATCTAATGGTTTATGTTTGGAATTTGAATTTTTCTATCGTGTTTTGTTTACTGATGATGTAATTGATGATACTGAAGGTCGTCAAGGCATGGATGACCACCTTCGAAAGGGACTAAAAAGTTATCCCATACAATTCAGTAGGTTGCCTTACTATGAGCAGCTACAAATTGTGCATTTGTTTGATACAATGCATATTAGAAAGAATATAACGGAGACATTATGGAAAATATTGGATGGAAGGCGTGACAAAGAAAAAATTATCAAAATTTGTAGTGACATTGTGGAATCCAATCATGCAATGAAAAATGTCATTCAATCAAATAGCAATGGAGATCAGATTAATATAAGTGCCCTTCCTTGGTTATTAACGGAGCAACAAAGCAATTCTATAAAAGAAGTCATACGAAAAATTTGATTTCCCACAGGATTTGCTACGAACATAAACAATCACATATCAAAGAAGAGTGAATTTAGGCCAGGGATGAAAATGCATGATTGACATACCTTCATTAAGGTAATTCACGTTCTTGTGTATTTACTATATATTTGTATACTGCGCATGTACTTTTCATTGTATTATGTTAGAAAGCAATGAAAAGATCATTTTATAATTGTTGCAGTATGTTCTACCTCTATCTCTCCCAGACCACTTCGACAATAATATCAAGCAAGTCATATATGATCTTGGAAAATACATGAGGTAAGTAGTGATGTTTGTTCAATTTGTTGTATAGATATTATATTTGCCATTTGTTTTACTTGTTATGCAATATATTGTATATTATTTTGTAAAGTCTCGTTTATATATTTTTGCGTCTTCAATCTCTTTTAAGTGGTTGTCATCTAAAGAAATCCACAAGGAAGATATAAAATATTGGAAGAAAAAAATCCCTCATCTAATGTGTGAAATGCAAAAATGTCTACCTTCAACTTTTTTCAATGCACAAGAACACTACCTCATACACCAAGTTGAGGAGATCGAATTGTGTGGACCTGTACACACTAGGTCAATGTGGATGAGAGGCACTTGAAATTTTTGAAGGCTTTGGTTCGACAAAGAGCACATCCTGAGGGTTCTATGGTGGAGGGATATATGGTATACCAAACTATGGTGTATAGTACTGAATATCTTCCTATGTTTGCAACAAAAATCCACATATATCTCATTTGGGATCCCAACCCCATTAATAAATTTGAAGGGGAGCGCTTGATGGGGAAAGGTAGATTGAAGAAAGTGAGAGGTAATTATAAGATGTTATTGTAGTAAATTAATTCTTTATCTTCTAAATAAATCAGTTGTAAGTGGTCTATTAATTATTTGTATAGTTGGTCGAGAGTGGGATGCGCTACATTTGTATATTGCAAACAATCTTGATTGGATGACGGTATGGATTGAACGATGTCAACATCCTGGTCGCACATTAACATGGGATGGTGTCACTTCATTGGTTAAAGAATCTCATCATAATGGAGATTCCAATGTTACACAAAGAGAAATTGATTTAGCATATGGTTTAAGAGATCAACAGTTACGTATAATTTTATTAATCACCCATATGTTTATCAACTCATGATGCAATAATTTTAATATGTTAGACATATTGCAGGTCAAACACCACAAGGCTATGTGCTACAATGGTCATAAATTTCGCATCAAATAGTTGGATGACATGAAGAAAACTTGTGATTCTGGGATAATTGCAGTCTTTGAGGTGACCAATATTTCATCTAGAAATGACATACATCCTCAAGAGTCTCAAAATCAATACTATGGCATTTTGGATGATATACTTGAGTGTGACTTTAATTCCTTCAAATTAGTTTTGTTCATCGTCAAATGGTATAGGCTATAACTGAATAAAAATGATCCTAATAGAACTGTTATCAAACATGATAATGGATTTACAATGGTTAATACAAGGTTGTTTGAACGAGTTGGGGATGAGCCCTATGTTCTTCCAAGTCAATGTGAGCAGGTATTTTACTTGGAGGTTCCACATAAACCGGGTTGGTCATTTGTTGTTAGACATGATCCAAGAGGAAGGCCAATAATGTATAATGTGATGGAAGAAGAAGATACCGAAGAAGTAGAAGATGATATAGATGATGATCACGATCGACAGTTAGTCGATGATGTTCCTGACGGAAATGTACACAAAGAAGAAGCTGATGATGATGATGCTACTACTGCTGATGATGATGGTGATGGTGATGGTGATGGTGACGGTGATGGTGATGACGATGACGATGACGAACACAATGACAACCATGATGACAATGATGATGATGATGATCATCATCATCATCATCATCATCATCATCATCGTCATCATTGTCGTCATTGTCATTGTGTTCATCATCGTCATCGTCATCACCATCACCATCACCATCACCATCACGATGACGATGACGAACACAATGACAACGACGACAATGATGACAACGACGACAATGATGATGATGATGATGATGGTGATCATGATGATCATGATGATCATCATCATCATGATGGTCATGATGATGAGTTGGATGAAGAAGAAGATCAATGACATGAATGAAATGTATGAGATGCGATTATTATATTATCTATTTAATATTGATATCTTGATCGAAATTGATTTGACTTATATGGTTACATAAATAATTCATATGTTTTGAATTCTAATGCCATTAATTAATTAATTCATGATGCACCTCTAGCTATGTGATAGATGGTGATTTAAAATACATATGTGATGGATTACATGCTTATGATGATACATGTGACATTTTTTGAACTTTGTGTTTATTTATGGAATGTGGACTACTTATTAGCTATGTGATGGATGGTGATTTATGATACGTATGTGATGGATTACATTTTTATGCTGATACATATGTGATTCTTATGATGCTCAATTACATATATGATGATACATATGTGATGCTTATGATGCTTATGATACTGCAGTATTTATTGTTTATCAAATTACAAATGTAATGCTTATGATGCTCAATTGTTGGTGTAGGAACCTAAACCCCTTTGACAAGGATCCTGCACAGTCTCATGGATTGATAGGTATAAGTCAATACACCTTATAGAAATAATATATTTTTTAAAAATTACAAGAAAAACAAACTTCCTCAGTTTTTCAAACCTCAACATTAGCAGCAAATCTAATACAATTATCAACACTTGAGGCCCTAGTTGGACTTAGTCAAATTTTAATCTCAACATTAAATTTATGGCTGACTTCTTCATCAATATTACCCTCATTTGCAAAATATCTCTCTCATTACCAACTAACTCTCTCATTTGATGGTGCACAAGTATCACCAAATAGGTATTTGTCAGATGTGTCTTCCTCGAGTGAGGGAAATGCAGGAATAGAAGAGGAAAGTGAGACATGTAGTAGATCTCAAATAGGGAGATCAACTAGAGGTCAAAATATTAGAAGAAAATTCAATAAACGCATGGAATTTTTTCTTGCTCAAGGGGGGTCATGTTCTTATGATGATGAGACCAAAGGCGACATTGAGGTGCCCTTGAGGTACAAACATCTACTGAAACAATGTGTACCCAAGGAACTTCCTTTAATAAACACTGATTTTTGTGTTAATGAGAGGATATATTGCATAGCACCTTCGTCGTTACATGGTTTGGGCCTATTTTCCATGGACAACATAAAGGTCTGTTACAACAAAGTTTTTGAATTGATGGAGTTTGTTGGACCTTGTTACAATTATAATGATTGGATGCAGATTGTTCGATATAAAAAAAAGTATGTGTAGGTATGCACTATCAGCCAATTATATACAACAAAAAGATAATGATCAAAGTAAATGAGTGGATGTATACATTGATGGAAGGCCAAAAGCAACAGGGAATATTGCAGGTTTTATAAATAGTACACGACTTGGGTCAACTAATAAGCAACCCAATTGCATATTTGAGGCACGTGAGGGAAATTGTGTGTTTGTATGTGTGATAAAATCAATAAGTGCAGTGGAAGAGCTGCTAATCGATTACAATTTGAATCGTATAGATACAAACAAAGTTACTATCATGGGGGTGGTACATACTATATATACCATTTAAGCCAACTTCCAATTAATGAATCCAATAAACCATTGTATTATTAAGTTTTTTTGTTAAGTCTATTGGTTTCATTTCACTAACGTTTTTATATTTTTTCTTTGTCACAAGGCCACATGGATCCACCACATAGCACAGATAGGGGTGTAGGTCCCGACACTTCAACGGAGCAGGTAAACCTCATTGTAATTGTACAAATTAGATAGAAGCAAACTGTTACATTATGATCTTTTCTTGAGTGTTTTGAAGTAATTTTGATAGTGTTAATTATATTCTTGTCATAGACGGATGTTTGGGATAAGGGAAAGGAACCTGCAGTACCTCAACACCTCCATAGGGATGTGGGGAGCTCGACAGTGTTATGAGCTGATGACATCGCACTTAGCACAAACCCTATACAATTGGTACAAATGAATATTAGAAAAATTATCAAAGAGATTGTTGATTTGCCAACCATAAGCCCTCAGACTGATGAGATAATAGAGAGGGTGCAACTATTGTTGCAGATAGTGGAAAACTTGCAAGTAAGTAGTAATGAAAGCTTTAATCATAACAAAAGTTCAATAATGGTTTATATTTTTTTCTCTTTTATGTCATTAACTAAAATATGTATGTGTTGTTTTTATGGAAATTTATAAGGGCTCATCATCCTGGTGGTGATGATCAGGGTATTGTGGGTAGTTCAGGTGATGACCATGTTCTATATATTAAAACCACTCCTTTGGACTTGTGAACTTGCTTTTTTAATGTTTTATATATTTAATGTATTACTCTTCAGGTGATGACATGGGTTTGAGGTCGACCCCAACTGTATTGTTGACTACAATGTCAGCAACACGTAGCATGCAGACATCATCTATTGCACTGGCTCGTGTTGACCCACCCACTAGTGGTAGATCCCTCTTTTTCTCTCTCTTTCATTATGTGTTTATTACCCTTGAAGTGTTCTTTCTTGGAGGCATTTCATAGTGGATTCATTTACTATGGCAGGAGATGCACATGAGGATGCGCCAGAGGTGACTACTGGTGATAACATACCATCATTTCCTGGATCTTCCCGTATTGCTAGTACGAGAATGTTGCAGGCCACATTGGTGGTGAGTGACGAAGAATTGATTCCCTTGAAGATATAGAAGGTTCCAGGTACTTTAAAATTATTATTATATATAGTCTAATTTTAATTTACTTACTGATCACTCATTTTGGACTAATGATCCCATGTTCTTTTGCAGGAAATGATATTTTTTATAAAAATCTTAATGACATTACATTGCAGATATTTGGGCCCACCATACGTAAAAGGTGGAACATCATATGTGAACTAACCCTTATCCACTATTTTGATTTCATATCATTGCTAGAATAGTTTTCCTTTTATCCATTTCTTGAACTATATCAAAGGTAGCTTCAGTTTCTTTCTAAATCTAACAAGTTTGTTTTTGCTTTAAAGGTGGAATGACCAGGAAAAAAAGTTAAAAGATGAACTCACAAACCATATGGTAGGGTTGTTTGGAAATGACACATTCGACAAGACTAAGCTCCTGGAAAAAGCTGGCATATATCTAAAGTATGTGAGGGACCAATACAGGACACATTTAGAGAAGAACGTAAAGTATGAGCGTCCCCCCATGATTCTAGAGAGGGAGTGGAAGGACCTGATTTTGGATGCAAAGGAGAGAATTGAAAGGAAAAAAGGAAATACACCACCAAATGCCAGAAGAAGGTATGTGATACTATTAAGAATGTGAATATGTACTAATTATTCATTATATTTATATAATCTAACATATTTCAAACTTTTCATAGATTGAGTGACATGTCAAAGGCAACCAAGGCAAGACAAGAAAAGTATGGGCAACAAAAACTCAGCTCTGGTGGTTATATGAAACTTGCCGCATGAATTGTAAGAATCAGTAAATTAAGTATCACATCAAAATATTTATAAATTGTAAACAATTTTTTTTTTATCAAACAATACAAGCAAAATTCACAATACTAAGCAAAAATGCAGGGCTTTGAATTCAATAGAGCGCCCACAGAAGATGACAAGAGAATTGGCTACTAGCAAGGCTATATAGCCATGGCTGAACAGCTACGAGAATTGAGTGGGCAAACATGAGATTCTGATGCATCTGTCACAATGGTAAATAAGCTAAATGAAAATTATTTCAAATTGAATACTTAACCAATAATCTATTAGATGTTAAGTTTCAACATAAAGTGACTATTGTTTTTTTAAATAAGCAAGCAATGATAACACTGCGCATGACTTTGGAATGCAGCATGATAATCACGGAACAGAACCTGTACATGAAGGTCCGGATGTGCATCCTAGTAATGGAGGTATTCAATTTCTATTCAAATTTTTTTATGTAATTATTAATACAATTAAACATCTTAAATTGAAAATTAGTGTAGTAATTAATGTAACCTTTATTGTTAATATTTTAGAGCATATAGTCAGTGGTGACCAAGTGGAGCATGATCCAGGTAGACAACATCAGGAACGTGATGTTCCCCAATCAGGTAAAGAGGACCACTGTTATTCCTTTAAACAAATTTAATTGCAATTGGTGTATTGATTAACGTAACGTTTCGTATTTCAACTCCAGAGGATCTAGAGGGTGTTTAGCATGTCGAGGTTGAGGCTAGAAAAAATGATGTGGAAGATGATGTGGCCCCATTAGGTAAAGAGTGTAATGGTTGTGTTCTTTAAATTAATGAAATATTTGTAACAATAATAAAAAAATGTTTTGAATTTAACCCAATTCTTTGTTATTACAAAGGACCCCCCTTTGGTTCAGCATCCTCGTCCTTTGTATAGGACTAGGCACACATCAAGAGAATGAGAAGAGGGCAAAACATCCGAAGATGGGGGAAATGATGAAGAAGACTATCATGCCCAAACTTTTGGGCACAAACGGAATAATTTTTTATTTTTTTTTTAAATAAATAACCTAGTACGACTAACTTAATTAAAATAATGCAACTAGTTTGGTCTTAACTATGTTTTAAATAAATCAAGCAACTAAATTAATAAAGTGATAAATAATCTAAGTTATAAGCGAGCTAATATTTCCCCAAAATAGATATCACTAATCTTCCATTAATAAATAATTAAACTCTCTAGCAATTAATCTCAAACTTAATATATGATCTTTAAATTTAAATGATCGATGTTTAACTTATAGTTCTTTAATTACCTAAGATCTAATAAATTGTCCTAGCCATTAGATTAAACAACCTATTAAATAAAATTTCCATAAATTAAAATACTTTATAAATTCAAAATTTAAAAGGGCCAACTTGACTCTACACATGTCATTTTATTTTATCTTTCCCAAGGGTTTATCCTACCCAACATTTTATTAGAATGCTCCTACACTCATTTAATAATTCAAGGTGCATTACTTAGTTTTACAACTAACTAATTTGATTTCAAATAAATATAGAAGTTAAACTACTTATATATATATTTATTTATTTATTTATAAATTTATATATATGCTTATGAATATATTCTAAAGAGAAGGGGGGGGGGGTTTATTTTATTTTATTAATTAACCTCTTTTTATACATTCCCACACACACATACCTTATTTTAAAATCTAAGTGTGCTTGCCCTAACCCGAAGTTAGGGTTAGGGCATGAGTGTGATAACATAAATATTTTTAGTGTGCTATGTGTGTGTGTGTATTGTTTTCTTTTATTATTTTTTTTTTGTGTGTGTGTAGGTGTGGGCGCGTTGGCCATGGGAGGTGGCGTTTTCTTTTATTTTTTCTATCTACCCACGGCAGCAAACGCAGGGCAGAGCTGGGAGTTCATTTTTTGCTTTTTTTTTCACGGTGGAGAAAAACCCAAGCAGAGATGGGAGGAGGGAAGGCAGAACCCACGGACTGCACCCTCAGGCTAGGAACGGCTCCGCCCATGACTACGGCTCCACAGCCTGTGGACGTCGCCGCCCATAGCTGCAGGTACCACAGCCTGTGGACGTCACCGCCCACAGCTGCGGGTTCCGCAGCTTGTGGACATTGCCGCCCACAGCTGCGGGTTCTGCAACCTGTGGACGCCACCGCCCACAGCTGTAGGTTCCATAGGTTGTGGACGGCGCCGCCCATGGCTGCAGCCCCGGGTTACCCTCCAAGTTGTATCCTTTGTTTAGTTTTTTTTTTTTTTGGATATGGTAAAAAAAATAACTTTTATATATATTTCTATATATATATATATACCCCTTTTTTTTGTTTAAGAGATTAATATGTGATAAAAAAATATTTTTTAAAAAAAAAGACATAACCTGAAATCTGATACATACACACACACACACACACATATATATATATATATATATGTATATTTGTATATATATATATTTATATATACCTAGAAATATATGTCTAAAAGGAACATGTAATACATTACTGTTTTTTTTTTTTTTAAATAAACAGATTTTCATAATAAACATTTAAAGGAATAATATATATATATTGTTGTTTATAACTCATTTGGGCAAATTTATGAGATTACCCCTTTTCTTTTTTTATAGCATTTAGAATGCCTGCAGGGATTTTCCTATTATGATTTTGTAGTATGTTAAAGGGAAAATATATATATGCTTTTTTTTTCATAAGGCTGGAATATGTATGTTTTATATTCTGTTTCCCATTTTTGTTTGAAAAACTAACATTCTACAACTAATATCTACAATGCATTCCAACAGCAAACTTAAAATATTATCTTTTTGGTAAACAAAATAAAAACTAGGTCTATATGCTAATCTTTCATTTGATACAATAAGCTACTACCTTAAGATTTGTTTTCTGCATTAAATGAAAAAATAATGACAGTTTTCTTTTATTTGTAGTAGCATTAATTTACATAAATGAACATGTAGAAACTAAATTAATTCATTTGCAAAGTAAATATAAATGCAACAACATCATTTCTTCTTTTTTTTTAGGGCATGAAGATTTAAATACAAGCTAATACATTTCTTCTTCCCTTTTTGCAAAACTAACCAAAGTAGGAAAAATATATTTCTTTAGCAAATTTAAATACAAAGTAAATAAGAATACAAATGGGTTTGAAAACCCAACAATTATTTCCCTTCCATAGGAATGTAAATAACATAAATACACTTCTTTTCTTTTGGAAATTAAATACAGCCATAGCTCTCTTTTTTTTTATACAAGCTACCATATTAAATACTTTTTTTTTATTTTTATTTTTTAACTTTTCTGCAACACAAAACAGCAACAAAGATCTTCCTCTTTTCTTTTCCATCCTAAGCAACCTGCAATAAAAATACAACTTGACCATGGAGAGCTCACCTCCCAGCCTAGGCTTACTAGAAGCCACCCCTGAGCTTGGAGAACCAAGCACTAGACGGGTTACAAGCAAACAACACAACAACAAAAGCAACACTCAACATGCATTTTCCCATCCCAAGCTACACTCTCACCACAACTTGTGATGAACTTTCCATGGGTGGAAGTGGACCAAGTACCATTGGGGAGATTGCAAGCCAAATTACAACTCAAGCCACCTCATGGCCATACAAAATACAACAAAAGATTCATCTCCACACCTTATGCCCCCCCAAAGGCACAAAGGCCATATTTTCTCCCCTTATGACCCCCAAATGCATACACAAGGCTATGCAGCAAGGGTCACAAAGGACACCCTTGAGAATCACTCTCCATAAGGAGAGCCTCTCACCCAAGGCTGTCATGCTTCTTCCACCCCAAGACCATCCTACTCTCCCAAGAGTAGGAGGTCTTGGACACTCCCAAAACAAGAACACATAAACAAGAACATGGAAATGAAAACTTACATTTTTCTCCTACAACAAATTACATATACACATCTTTTTATACAAGCATTTCTTTCTTTCAAAAATACAACATAAACCACATAAACATAAGGAAGTAAAATGTAGTACCCCTACCCTAATCAATCTCTAATCTTGGTTTAATCTTGGTTAGTTTATCGTAATTTAATTTTATAGTCAGATGTTTGATTTAACGCATAGCTATTGATGTGATTCTCACACTAGTTGTATGCAAGTTATTTAGTGTTCCTATTTCGTGATATTAGTATCGGACTAATGCTTTCATTAAATTTTATATATGTATGCATGTATGACTCTTGGTTGTAGGAGATTTTAGGTACAACGCCGCATGAGTGCGAGGTTCCTCTTCACCTGGGTTTGCAGGTTTGAGTGTACCTCTTTTATCCTTAGAGTTGGATTAGGTGGTCGTAAGACCCTAGTTGACCCTAGTTGTGCTCAGGTGAGCATCGTCAGTCGTCGTCGGTAATCCCTTTTTGTTTGGGTTTGCGAGTCGTCTGTTTGGTTGACCTTCTCGGTTTGTGTGCTTGGTGTGCATGGTTAAATTGATTAATTAGTCCTTATTAATTATCTTGATTAAATATGTATTTGTGCATTAAAGAGTAATGGACTAGATTAATCGGGATTTCGTTATGCGATTTTCGTTGATATTGGATTGCTCGTTTTAAATTGACAGTGAGTTCGATTTAATGACTGATTTTGAATATTAAATGCATTTTATATATATGCTGTTGAAAAGAAAGTTTTATATTTAATCGCAATAGATTTAATAGTATCCTGTTGACTTTTGAAATTTGAAATGCTAAATTTAATTAAATGAGGAAATTGATTTTGGATTTGAAAAGCAAGTTAATTTGTTGCAATAGTTAGAAAAGGATTAAATGTTGAGAATTATTGGTAAATAAGAATTTTAATTC
Source organism: Cryptomeria japonica (assembly GCF_030272615.1). Taxonomy (NCBI): domain Eukaryota; kingdom Viridiplantae; phylum Streptophyta; class Pinopsida; order Cupressales; family Cupressaceae; genus Cryptomeria; species Cryptomeria japonica. Next base: position 511,997,482 of record NC_081409.1, read on the forward strand.
CAAAAATAGAATTTTTTTGGTCAACTCTTCCATATAACCCAAAATTTGGGGAAATTTTGGAGGATGGACATTTTTGGAGAATTTTTGGTTGGAAAGAAATTTTGGGGGTTTTGGGAAGGAGTTTTGCTGGATCTGACAGGTGGGCTCTCCTTCAGCTATTCCAGGATTGCGTATGAAGGTAGGGTTTACCCTAATTGTTCTTCCTTGTTGTTATGAAAATGGTTGCTTGTTGCCAAAATCCAATCTTTGATTGCTTTCAGATTTAAATTTGGATTTATGGGTTTAAATCCATGCTATAGTTTGTGTTCTTCAAGAAGATTTTATGGCTGTATCATTGAGTTAATATGATCCTTGTTGCCATGCCTGGTTTTGTTAATAAAAAATCAATAGATTTAATGGAGGTGTGTTATTCCTCACAGCTGTTTGGGTGTTTGAAACCCTTTTGTATTTGGGAAGAATGTATATCATCAAAAATATGACACCAAACTCAGTTTGTTTAAACCGAAATTATAGTAAATCAAAATTTTATTATAAATATTTGCGGTGGGCGTTTTGTGTTTATTGAAAACCGAACTGTGTTTCAAAAAAAATAAAGAATATATATTATATTATATTCGAACTGTACGTTGCTTTGTGTTAACCCTGCGTTTGGGGTTTTCGTTTGTTTTAACACCGAACTGGGCGGGTTTTTAATAAAAAAAAATGAAACTGTGAGTTGGGGTTCAGAGGGCGGGGAGCAGAGCTCCACCCGCTCGTCCTCCCCTCCCCCGCTCATCCCCCTTCTCCCGCTCAGCAGCACAGCGGCCGCGGCCCACGATGGTGGTCGCGGGGGCTGCGGTGGCCGCAGGGCGCCGCGGCATCTGCGGGCACCACCGTGAGCGCCGCCCGCGAGTTTTTCCCCTGCGCCTACAGCTAGGGTTTGGGCGCCCAACCTTCCCAGTTGGGAGGTGGGCCCCACCCTCCCTCTTTTGTTAAATGCGTTTTTTTGTTTTAAATCATAGTTTTTAAAAATGGTTTTTTTAATGCATTTTTTTTTATTATTCAAAAAAAAAAATGCTTATAATATTTTAAATATCATTTTATTGTTAAGTGGAATTTAGTTTCTTAATTATGATTAAGGTGGCGTTAATTTTGATAATGTTAAATGGGATATTGATTAATTTTATAATGGAGCTATAGGTGAATTAAATATTCAATTTCATTTCCTGACTTATGCCCCCTTCTAATTAAGTTCTAAAACTGTAATTTCGCAATTGGATATTGTTGATTATATTCTGATTGATCTTGGATTAATAAATCTAGATCTTACCTTCTAGCTGATTAGAGCATTTGGCTAATTGAGGTAGTATTGTTTAAAAATAATAGAGAATAATATGTTATTGGAAAATCGTTGAAATACGATGTAGTTACTAATTGATGTTGTTAAATATTATCGTAGAACATATCACTTGAGTAATTGAGAAGTAAGTGAAATATTTATCGTTGGGTATTTGAATTTAAACGATATGCTTTGGAAATGACTATCTCCATTTAGATTCTCTTTCTACATTTATATTTCCGTGATCCATATAATGCTTCTAGACTTGAAAATATGAAACTGTAGAGGTCGGTTTTGGACCAGTATGTTAATGATGTTTTGTTGGAGATTAAATGTCTTATTTATTTGATTAATGGTTGTCTGAGTTTAATTAATATGTATTGGTTTAAGATCTCATTATGGCTTTATATGTCGGTTTGATGCTTTGAACCTTAGAGAGTTAGAAAACCAAGAACAACTTATCCCTTGATGAGGTAGATAACTGTAATCGGATTTAGATCTTGTAGAAAACCTGATCGACTTTTAATGTTTATATCAATTCGGAAAGATTGTATCTGTTGGATTATTGCCTATGTGAGTTAAATTGCTGTATTCGCTTTTGCTTATGAAATGGCAAGTTTTGCTTTGTTTGGTAGGACCCTGTCATATGGAATGATTTGGGGTACCTATTTCAATCCTCTGTTTTGAGTTGACTGTTGTTTTGTGGTGTCGTCGTAGTTGGTCATATCCTCTTCGTGTGAGTCGAATGATGATTCATGGTTGACCTTAGTTTGTCAGGTCTCTAGTTAGAGTACCGTCAGTAAGTGTTCATCTTTGAGTCGTGTTTGACCAAATGGTTGTCCTCTTCTTCTTGAACTCCGTTCGTCTGACCATGTGTATTCCCTGGTTTTGAGTTCGTCTGAGTTTAGTCTAGTGTCGTATGGGAAAGTGGCTTTCGATTGGGGGCCACGCCCAAAGTGGCTGCTGGGTAACCCGTCGAAAGTGAGTCTAATAAGTGATAACCTTTAAGTAGATTAGAAAGTAATCTCTAAGTAAGATAATTGTGCCTCACACATGGGACGAGTGCTATCATAGGTTCGACATGCTGTGAGAAGGCCTGAAATGGAAAACCACCATCCTTGTCTTCACGAGAGGATGTGTGGGTCCACATGAGGCTTGGATGGGCCAGAAGCTCGGATTAGGTTGCCAGGGTAACCCAGCGTATGGGGCCGGGACCTATGAAGATTTGCCATGGTATCCATACCAGGTTGTGTGATGACACTTGTCCCTACATTCGCTAGTGTGTTGTCGTTTTGTCCTATTAGGAGTACCTTTGTGGGTCGTCCTTTTGTCTCTGCCCTTGTGAGTATTGGTTTCATGTTAGACCTTGGGTGGTGATGGCTCAGTCTTGTGGATGCTCTCCTGGACCTTTGTTTTAGCTTTGATTATGTTCAGCTAGATCCTGTTCCTTTCAGGGATCGTTTATGTATTCATTGACCGATGCGGTCGTGTGTATATTGTTTATATTTCGTCTTGATGGCCGGATTGTAATGGTGTAACCTCTTGTATTCTTAACTTTATTAATTATCAGAGGGGTCTTGCAGTTGAGCAGACCCGAAGATGTAGCCCTTTAGGGGTGAACTCCGAGATCATTATGGTGTTATGTGATGTATTCTCTTATGTTTCCTTTATTCAGCTTTATCATGTATGATTAGCTTATGTTAGAATGGTTAAGTGAATAAATGGAATTAACTTTAAATGCTTTTATTCAGTCCTTTCTTGAATGCCATGTTGATCGAATGCATAAGTAGTTTAGATGAGATTTAGCGTAGATGCTAGTATGCAATCGTCTTTTGAAATGCAATAAGTTGGAGTGTGAATGAATGTATCTTAGAGTAATTAAATATACTCAGTTGTTGTTAAGGAAATGAAGTATGCTTGAATAGATCTCTTATGTTTATGATGGAATTCTAGTGTGTTAGGATATTAGATGTATGGCTTGTAATTTTAAATGGAAAGCTTGAATGAAGATTCGAATAGATCTTAATGCATGAATCCTTGTTGTGATTTACACTTCCATCTTTTGAAAGAAATTATCCTAAATATGAATTATCTCGTTATTAAGATAATCAGCTTATTGGATTAATTTTGTGAGTTAAGTGAATTGTGAAATTTAAGTAATCTCGTTGGGAAACTCTTTAGGTGTTAGTTGATGTCTTCCGCTATGTAATCTGAATCTTTGATATCTTGTTGTATCTTAATGTGGTGTAACTTTTAAAAAAAAAAATTTGCACTCTATTCTTGTGTTATGGCTTAATCCCTTCGGGGTTTCCTGGCGGGGCATTACATTTGGTATCAGAGCCCATGTTGCAAACATTGGGATCTCTGGTGTCGCGTGTGCCCTCTATTGGTGTGAGGTGTATCGACCTTATGTGTATGCTTGTCCTCCTGTTGCATGTGAGTGATTGAGCAGACCTTAACTTGTGTGTAACGTGTGTGTGTTCACACCTTGTTTTCGCCTTCTTGATGTTGGTGTTTGAGTGTTTATATGTGCATTGTTTGCTTATTGATGTCTTGGTCTACGATTACTCTTATTCTGAAAGAGAGTCGTATGTACCTTCCCTTATTGAGTGTGGTACTCTTTAGACTAATCCATTTGGGTTGGTCCGTGCTTGTCTTGAATCTGAAAGTGCGAATTATGTTTGTTTAAAGATTATGATCTAGCTTAGTGTTGTCCACTTGAAGGACTTGTATGGCAATTATTGAATGCTTATTTTGTAGAAAATTAAATGATTATCACCATTTCTCTCTCTCTCTTCTTTCTGGAAATTAAAATGATTAGGATATGTGTAATTATCTTTGATTCGAGTTTCTTGTTTGCAAGAGAAAAAAGGTTGTGACTTCTTGGACCCTTGTGTGAGCCTTATGACGCTTATGTCTTTAGATTATAAAAGGGCTATGGGTTTAAAAATTTATTTTGGGTGAATGGGAGAAAACTGTATGTGTATGTTTAAAGAATTCTCCATGTGTATGTTGTAGGAGTAGCATGATTAAATTCTATCTTAGCAAGGTGCATTCTATGTGAATAGTTGAATTATGTGAAACTGCTTGGTTTGTAGAAGTGTTAAAAAGGGCATGTTATTGTAGCTTCGAGAGAGTATTAATGTGTTCCCTGAAGGATTGTTTTATGTGTTTTCCGAAAGATTGTCTTATGTGTCTCATTAAACCAGTTTGATTGAAGATATATTTTAGCAAATGCTCCATTGAACTCGTTGTTGGGTATATGTAGTTACCTTAATGTGTTTAGAAAGTGCAAATGAAAAGCTTGTTTGATGTGCATGCATTAATATGTTTTAATTGGGTAATAGCTCCTTGCTTATCTTTGATCATAATGTGATCTTCTCTAATAGGTTGCAAATTATGACATGTGTCTATATTGTATTATTATAAGTGAGTGTTCTTAAGAGGTCTTGCAGTATCGAAAAGATTGCTTCTCTTGATCTATATTTTGTTTGGAAAACTAGAACCTCCTGTTGCAACCATAACTATTGGAAATGTTTTGTGAGACTGATTGTCATCCTTCTAAATGGTAGCGAAACAAAAATCGTGTAATTGAAATGATAGGCTTATAGTGAGAAATTTAATATTATAGCGTGATCTTGATTGATCTTGTGTCTTTGTAAGAAATAGTTTGATTATCAAACTCTCTTTCCCTTTTGTTTGCCTAATCATAAGATTTTAGAAATGGTATTAAAGAATGCATTGATTTAAATAGAATGCTTATAAAACATGTGAAATTGTACTATTGCATTTGGGCTTCATAGTGATAGATGAAAGTCTTAAGCTTTAGAAATGAATTTGAATAGTTAGTAATGTGAGTTCGGATGCTTAGTGAGATTCGAGAAAGAGATAGGAATGATGTTATTTCCTTATATAATTGTGAATTGTTAATAATTTCAGTACTTTTACCTAGAGTAATCTTGATTCAGTTATTTATGTAGAAAGCATAATTAAAATCTTCCTTGTATAGATGTTAGCGTACTGAAAAGTACTCCTCGTAAATGTGACTAAACTAGTACTGGTGTATTTGTGTGTATTGTAAGAAACCAGTGCTTATTATATGTGCCCATGGATTGGTGAAGTAATCAGCCATGGAGGATATGTTGCTTATGAGTATGGGAAACCATACTGTTTATGTGATGTTGCTTATTTGTTTCCCTGCTGAGTACCAAACCTCGGGTTGTGGGTAACTCGGTATGTTGAGGGGTAGTATTCGAAGTAACCGTTCCTTGAATAGTATGGATTGGCGTACGAGTAATATCGGAGCGAAGCGACGTTAGCTTCTCTACTTCGAGGAATGATATAGTTGTACTATTAAACTGTATCAAAGGTGTACTCAATACTTTCCCTTTTGATGAATCTATTTTATAGGTTTATGTGTGTCAGCCTATTCCTCTCCTTTATTTGAGCATTTTGGATGGTGATTCTTGTGTATAGTGATGGTGTAATTTGGAGGATCCTTTGCCTTGTCTTCATGAAAGGTAGGTTTATTCACATGTGCTGCCAGTTAGTATGTGTTGGTGGGCATGTGGGTGGACCCTAGTCATGTATACCTCTGACTTACGGTGAGTATCCTTCTAGATACGTCGCTATGCGGGATGTGACTTGCACGTGCTTTTTTCGCGAGGTGAACTACCATCCGGGATACGTCCATTGTGTGTTTTCTCCACTTGGGGTATTGCCATGCCATGTGATGATGTGATGCGGGGTGATGTCGAGGTGCATGCTGCCATGCCATGTGGGTAGTGTGACTATGTCGCACCACATGATGAGCTACTGCAATAGCTAGTCAGTTGTTCCTTCCTTCCTCGTTGGTGGCTAGATGTTAGTCACATAGTGATGTTATGTGCAGTTGTGATATTCTTATTATTTCTTTGGGGATCAGCAATTTATTTTACTTTGACTTTGAAGGTTTAGCCACGATCTTGTGATCTTTTGCACTTTGACTTGGTGTTGCAATTCCGGATTATTTTCTTGTCTTACTGTTGGAATTGATGATTTATTATCTTTATTCATCTGTACTTTGGTGGCTAAACTTGTTTATCCTTATTGTTTTCGGATGTTGGTCTTGTGTCGAAATGTGAAATTCCTCTCCAAGGACGTATGATACGGAATTGGTAGAGTGTGTGCGAGGAAGTAGTTGTAGGGAACCGTGAGGATGGGGGTATGTGAGGCTGTGTTGCAGCTAGTACCCAGTACCTACCTATGTGTGGTGACTATCTCTTGAAGGCTAACCACCTTGCTCAACAAGGGATATTCACAAAGGTCTTGTATGGAAGGTAGCACCGCTATGGTGTGCCTAAAACCATTGAGCCTTGAGTGAGATATTGGATATTTATGATCATATTGTTGTTCTGAGATCAGGCATTGAGGTGCTGATCGTGCATGTTATCTTTGACCGAGCATCAGACATGCTCACATGTGGCCTTTTCTGTTATGCATTCCAGTTATGTGGATGGTTATTGCTTGTATCATGGAGTAAATTGTGTTAACTTGTCACTATGTTATGGGACATAGTCTTTGGAAAGGTTTTCTTATGCCTGGCAAGTGTAAACAATTGAGTTATTTTGTTGCTCTTATTTCATGAAAGTTAATTTGGTTGTAGAAAATGATATTTAAGCTAGTTCTATTCCATAAAATTTTATGATAAAGATGGATTGGTAAAGGAAATTGATCTTGATGGCATGTTTCCTTGTCATTTTTGGTCGATGATTATGGTAATTGTTGTTTACCTCTTTGTAATGCTTTAATTTGGTGTAATGAAAGGAAGAAAATTCTTGTTTCTCTCCTATGATTGTGGATAATTCCTAGAATATTTTAAGGAATGTATGGTTTTAGATGTATCTTGCCAATGGATAATGGCGTTTGTAAAAGATTTTGCAATAAACATTTCATTTATTTATGGAAAGATTTCTATGTGCAATTTGATATTTGTTGAATGAGTTTTAGGGCTGATGCGTACGACATGTTCTCCATCTAGCCTTACGACTTCCAGGAGTAAGTCGGAACCTTGGGGGGGAGAATGTAGTACCCCTACCCTAATCAATCTCTAATCTTGGTTTAATCTTGGTTAGTTTATCGTAATTTAATTTTATAGTCAGATGTTTGATTTAACGCATAGCTATTGATGTGATTCTCACACTAGTTGTATGCAAGTTATTCAGTGTTCCTATTTCGTGATATTAGTATCGGACTAATGCTTTCATTAAATTTTATATATGTATGCATGTATGACTCTTGGTTGCAGGAGATTTCAGGTACAACGCTGCATGAGTGCGAGGTTCGTCTTCACCTGGGTTTGCAGGTTTGAGTGTACCTCTTTTATCCTTAGAGTTGGATTAGGTGGTCGTAAGACCCTAGTTGACCCTAGTCGTGCTTAGGTGAGCATCGTCAGTCGTCGTCGGTAATCCCTTTTTGTTTGGGTTTGCGAGTCGTCTGTTTGGTTGACCTTCTCGGTTTGCATGCTTGGTGTGCATGGTTAAATTGATTAATTAGTCCTTAGTAATTATCTTGATTAAATATGTATTTGTGCATTAAAGAGTAATGGACTAGATTAATCGGGATTTCGTTATGCGATTTTCGTTGATATTGGATTGCTCGTTTTAAATTGAGAGTGAGTTCGATTTAATGACTGATTTTGAATATTAAATGCATTTTATATATATGCTGTTGAAAAGAAAGTTTTATATTTTATCGCAATAGATTTAATAGTATCCTGTTGACTTTTGAAATTTGAAAGGCTAAATTTAATTAAATGAGGAAATCGATTTTGGGTTTGAAAAGCAAGTTAATTTGTTGCAATAGTTAGAAAAGGATTAAATGTTTAGAATTATTGGTAAATAAGAATTTTAATTCCAAAAATAGAATTTTTTTGGTCAACTCTTCCATATAAACCAAAATTTGGGGAAATTTTGGAGGATGGACATTTTTGGAGAATTTTTGGTTGGAAAGAAATTTTGGGGGTTTTGGGAAGGAGTTTTGCTGGATCTGACAGGTGGGCTCTCCTTCAGCTATTCCAGGATTGCGTATGAAGGTAGGGTTTACCCTAATTGTTCTTCCTTGTTGTTATGAAAATGGTTGCTTGTTGCCAAAATCCAATCTTTGATAGCTTTCAGATTTAAATTTGGATTTATGGGTTTAAATCCATGCTATAGTTTGTGTTCTTCAAGAAGATTGTATGGCTGTATCATTGAGTTAATATGATCCTTGTTGCCATGCCTAGTTTTGTTAATAAAAAATCAATAGATTTAATGGAGGTGTGTTATTCCTCACAGCTATTTGGGTGTTTGAAACCCTTTTGTATTTGGGAAGAATGTATATCATCAAAAATATGACACCAAACTCAGTTTGTTTAAACCGAAATTATAGTAAATCAAAATTTTATTATAAATATTTGCGGTGGGCGTTTTGTGTTTATTGAAAACCGAACTGTGTTTCAAAAAAAATAAAGAATATATATTATATTATATTCGAACTGTGCGTTGCTTTGTGTTAACCTTGCGTTTGGGGTTTTCGTTTGTTTTAACACCGAACTAGGCGGGTTTTTAATAAAAAAAATGAAACTGTGAGTTGGGGTTCGGAGGGCGGGGAGCGGAGCTCCACCCGCTCCTCCTCCCCTCCCCCGCTCATCCCCCTTCTCCCGCTCAGCAGCACAGCGGCCGCAGCCCACGATGGTGGCCGCAAGGGCTGCGGTGGCCGCAGGGCGCCGCGGCACCTGCGGGCACCACCGTGAGCGCCGCCCGTGAGTTTTTCCCCCGCGCTTGCAGCTAGGGTTTGGGTGCCCAGCCTTCCCAGTAGGGAGGTGGGCCCCACCCTTCCTCTTTTGTTAAATGCATTTTTTTGTTTTAAATCATAGTTTTTAAAAATGGTTTTTTTAATGCATTTTTTTTTATTATTCAAAAAAAAAAAATGCTTATAATATTTTAAATATCATTTTATTGTTAAGTGGAATTTAGTTTCTTAATTATGATTAAGGTGGCATTAATTTTGATAATGTTAAATGGGATATTGATTAATTTTATAATGGAGTTATAGGTGAATTAAATATTCAATTTCATTTCCTGACTTATGGCCCCTTCTAATTAAGTTCTAAAACCGTAATTTCGCAATTGGATATTGTTGATTATATTCTGATTGATCTTGGATTAATAAATCTAGATCTTACCTTCTAGCTGATTAGAGCATTTGGCTAATTGAGGTAGTATTGTTTAAAAATAATAGAGAATAATATGTTATTGGAAAATCGTTGAAATACGATGTAGTTACTAATTGATGTTGTTAAATATTATTGTAGAACATATCACTTGAGTAATTGAGAAGTAAGTGAAATATTTATCGTTGGGTATTTGAATTTAAACGATATGCTTTGGAAATGACTATCTCCATTTAGATTCTCTTTCTACATTTATATTTCCGTGATCCGTATAATGCTTCTAGACTTGAAAATACGAAACTGTAGAGGTCGGTTTTGGACCAGTATGTTAATGATGTTTTGTTGGAGATTAAATATCTTATTTATTTGATTAATGGTTGTCTGAGTTTAATTAATATGTATTGGTTTAAGATCTCATTATGGCTTTATATGTCGGTTTGATGCTTTGAACCTTAGAGAGTTAGAAAACCAAGAACAACTTATCCCTTGATGAGGTAGATAACTGTAATCGGATTTAGATCTTGTAGAAAACCTGATCGACTTTTAATGTTTAGATCAATTCGGAAAGATTGTATCTGTTGGATTATTGCCTATGCGAGTTTAATTGTTGTATTCGCTTTTGCTTATGAAATGGCAAGTTTTGCTTTGTTTGGTAGGACCCTGTCATATGGAATGATTTGGGGTACCTGTTTCAGTCCTCTGTTTTGAGTTGACTGTTGTTTTGTGGTGTCGTCGTAGTTGGTCATATCCTCTTCGTATGAGTCGAATGACGATTCATGGTTGACCTTAGTTTCTCAGGTCTCTAGTTAGAGTACCGTCAGTAAGTGTTCATCTTTGAGTCGTGTTTGACCAAATGGTTGTCCTCTTCTTCTTGAACTCCGTTCGTCTGACCATGTGTATTCCCTGGTTTTGAGTTTGTCTGAGTTTAGTCTAGTGTCGTATGGGAAAGTGGCTTTCGATTGGCGGTCACGCCCAAAGTGGCTGCTGGGTAACCCGTCGAAAGTGAGTCTAATAAGTGATAACCTTTAAGTAGATTAGAAAGTAATCTCTAAGTAAGATAATTGTGCCTCACACATGGGACAAGTGCTATCATAGGTTCGACATGCTGTGAGAAGGCCTGAAATGGCAAACCACCATCCTTGTCTTCACGAGAGGATGTGTGGGTCCACATGAGGCTTGGATGGGCTGGAAGCTCGGATTAGGTTGCCAGGGTAACCCAGTGTATGGGGCCGGGACCTATGAAGACTTGCCATGGTATCCATACCAGGTTGTGTGATGACACTTGTCCCTACGTTCGCTAGTGTGTTGTCGTTTTGTCCTATTAGGAGTACCTTTGTGGGTCGTCCTTTTGTCTCTGCCCTTGTGAGTATTGGTTTCATGTTAGACCTTGGGTGGTGATGGCTCAGTCTTGTGGATGCTCTCTTGGACCTTTGTTTTAGCTTTGATTATGTTCAGTTGGATCCTGTTCCTTTCAGGGATCGTTTATGTATTCATTGACCGATGCGGTCGTGTGTATATTGTTTATATTTCACCTTGATGGCCGGATTGTAATGGTGTAACCTCTTGTATTCTTAACTTTATTAATTATCAGAGGGGTCTTGCAGTTGAGCAGACCCGGAGATGTAGCCCTTTAGGGGTGAACTCCGAGATCATTATGGTGTTATGTGATGTATTCTCTTATGTTTCCTTTATTCAGCTTTATCATGTATGATTAGCTTATGTTAGAATGGTTAAGTGAATAAATGGAATTAACTTTAAATGCTTTTATTCAGTCCTTTCTTGAATGCCATGTTGATCGAATGCATAAGTAGTTTAGATGAGATTTAGCGTAGATGCTAGTATGCAATCGTCTTTTGAAATGCAATAAGTTGGAGTGTGAATGAATGTATCTTAGAGTAATGAAATATACTCAGTTGTTGTTAAGGAAATGAAGTATGCTTGAATAGATCTCTTATGTTTATGATGGAATTCTAGTGTGTTAGGATATTAGATGTATGGCTTGTAATTTTAAATGGAAAGCTTGAATGAAGATTCGAATAGATCTTAATGCATGAATCCTTGTTGTGATTTACACTTCCATCTTTTGAAAGAAATTATCTTGAATATGAATTATCTCGTTATTAAGATAATCAGCTTATTGGATTAATTGTGTGAGTTAAGTGAATTGTGAAATTTAAGTAATCTCGTTGGGAAACTCTTTAGGTGTTAGTTGATGTCTTCCGTTATGTAATCTAAATCTTTGATATCTTGTTGTATCTTAATGTGGTTTAACTTTAAAAAAAAAAAATTTGCACTCTATTCTTGTGTTATGGCTTAATCCCTTCGGGGTTTCCTGGCGGGGCATTACATAAAACCAACCTTAATCTGCCAATAGGTAGGTTTGACTTAGTTAGGGATGAGCTGCCCAAATCCACACAAACTTTCCACCAACTCTTCACCAAAATTCTATCTTACAACTAAATTTCAAAAATTGCATAATCTCCAACAATGGAGAGTGGGTGATTACTCACTAAGTCCCTAATCCTTGCCTAAGAAGGCCTCTCACACACTTCCCAACCCCTTGGGTGAGGTGAGAGTTCCCATTGGTTGCTCTTCCCAACCTCTTACATATTACTAAAAATGGAAAGGGAAAAGGTGAGTGAGAATGGGGAAGAGAGTTTGACATCAAAAGGGAAGGTTGTCTATCCTAGGAGGAACCTTCTAAGTTGAATTTTCGCTCACCCTAGGAAAACCACCTTTTGAGGTGACTAAACAGTCACATGGGAGAAGTCACATGTTACAAAATACCCCTAACCCATAGGTTTACCCTTTGGACCTTTGGAAAAGCACTAAAACTGACCCTAGGAGTCCATTTAACCCCTTAGAAACTCAACTGAAGTTAACCTACGGGTCAAACCTGAGTTGACCACTCCCAAGACTCCCTACCCAAGGGAAATTTGGGACCACACTCATTTGTTTGAATGGCTTTGGTAAAAACAAAACTCCCTCCAAGAGACAAGTCAAAATCAATGACACTAATCATCACGTGTCAAGTGAAACAATAAAATACAATATAAAAATCACACATGGAATTTGTCTCTTGTAGGTTTACACAATTACATAAAATCAAATTAATACACATGCATCATTTACTATCACAAATAAAATACATTACAAATGGGGTGTTGTCTCTCCAAATAGACAACCCCTGGCTTAACAAACGTACATTGGTCTAGGTTTGGATCTCCATATAAATTCCATGGTCACATGGATAATTTTCTTGCGCATCTCAATTAACACATTAGTAATTCCAAATAATCGCAATTATACAAAATTAAATACATGGATTTCATTGCACATCAAACACTCATACATTTGGCAACAATAATTCAATATCTCATTCATTCAAATTCGATTCCACATAAGCAATTAACATAATTCTCAAAATTGAACCATTCATAAAATAAGCATCATTTTTCTATCATCAAAATGAAGTCTTGAAATTCCAATAATGACATTCACCATTTCAAAGTAATTCTATTCTAGCTACATATAAAGTTTCATAATCATCAAGCATAAAATAAAGCATCAATGTAGTACCCCTACCCTAATCAATTTTTAATCTTAGTTTAATCTTGGTTAGTTTATCTTAAAATAATGTTATAGTCAGATGTTTGATTTAATGCATAGTTGTTGATGTGGTTTTCACACTAGTTGTATGCAAGTTGTTTAGTGTTCCTATTTCGTGGTATTAATATCGGGCTAACGCTTTCATTAAGTTTATATATGTATGCGTGTATGACTCTTGGTTGCAAGAGATTTCAGGTACAACGCCGCATGAGTGCGAGGTTCGTCGTCACCTGGATTTGCAGGTTTGAGTGTACCTCTTTAATCCTTAGAGTTGGATTAGGTGGTCGTAAGACCCTAGTTGACCATAGTCGTGCTCAAGTGAGCATCGTCAGTCGTCGTCGGTATTCCCTTTTTGGTTTGGGTTTGCAAGTCGTCTGTCTGGTTGATTTTCTTGGTTTGCGTGCTTGGTGTGTATGGTTAAATTGATTAATTAGTCCTTAGTAGTAATTTGATTAAATATGTGTTTGTGCATTAAAGATTAATGGACTAAATTAATCGGGATTTCGTTATGCGATTATCGTTGATATTCGATTGCTCATCTTAAATTGGGAGTAAGTTCAATTAAATGGTTAAATTTTAATATTAAATTTGTTATGTTTATGCTGTTAAAAAGAAAGATTTAATTTTAATTGAAATAGAATTAATTTTATCTTCTTGGCATTTTTGAAATAGAAAGGTTAAATTTCAGTTGAGTGAGAAAATCAATTTTAAATGGGAAAAGCAATTCAATTTATTGAGATAGTTAGAAAACAATAATTTTTGGAAGATTATTTTAAATAAAAAATTTAATTCCAAAAATGGAATTTTGGTCAGCTCTTCCTTATAACCTAGACTTTTGGAAAATTTAGGAAGATGGATTTTTTTGGAAAAAGGTTTTGTTGAAAAAATGTTTTTTTTGGATGTAATTTGGGGGTTTTGGAAGGAGAAGGAAGGTTTTTTGGGGAGCTGCAGATTGGGGCTCTTCAGCAGATCTTGCCAGGAATGCGAGATCAGATAGGATCTGTTTATCAATTTAGTTATTGTTTAAACTAAAAATTAAAAAAATGGGGGTTTAAATGTTTTCATGCTATCTTGGTTCAAGATTCTCCATTGAATGCCAAGATTAAGATCTGTTGTGGTAATTAGTAAGCTTGGTTGATTGCTTGTAATTGTGTATGGAAAATGAGTTCCTCTTTGTCTCAAATTGTTTTTGGAGAGGTTTTTCAATAAATTCTCTTTTTATGTTATTTGAGGCTATTGTTTTTAAAAAAAAAAGGGGTTTGCTGTTTAGAAAGAAAGTTATAAAACCCATTCCTATAATTTAAGGAAAATAGAGTTTTTGGGAAGTCAAAATTTTTGGGTTTTTAAAAAAAAAAGGAGGAATTGAGTTATTTGTTATTTCGAATTTTTACCTAAATCGAATTTTTTTTTAAGCAAGAATATCTTTTGGTTTGGGGTTCGAAGGGTGGGGAGCGGAGCTCCACCCGCCTCCTCCGCCCCTCCCCCCCGCATTGTTACCGCTCGCAGTGGCCGCGGGCTCACTGCGATGGCCGCAAGGGCCGCAGTGGCCGTAGGGCGCCGCGGAACCTGCGTGTACCACAGTGGCGCCGCCCGCAAGGTTTTCCCTGCGGCTGGGGTTTGGTCCGCCCAACCCCTGCGTTGGGAGGTGGGCCCGGCCTTCGCCGCCCCCTTTTAACATTGCTTTTTTTTTTTTGTGAGTTTTTAATAAATGTTTTTTTTTAATGTATTTTTTTTATTATTCAAAAAAAATAATACATACAATATTTTAATATTGTTTACTGTTAATTTTTAATTGAGTTTTTAATTATGATTAATGTGGCGTAAATCTTAAGTAATGATTAATTTGATATTAATTAATTGTATAAGAGAATTTATACGTTAAATTAATATTCGATTTCATTTTATGATTAATGCAATTTTTTTTAATTAAATTCTAGAATTGCTAATTTCGCGATTGAATATTAACGGGTTATATTTTGATTAATCTTGGATTAATAAATATATACCTTGATTAATAATTAATTGAGTAATTTTCTTTTTTATGCTCAAGGAAACCATCTGTTAATTTGGAAATGTTAGAAATGAATATTTAACCCTTGGACATTATGAATTAAAACGATGCGCTTTTGGAAATTTAATTAAGTACCATTTGGGAAAATTGTTTAGTTACTGATATTCTCATTTAGTAAAATGAATGGTTAATTTATATTTTTCCTCTGTTTGAGAAGTAGACAATGGTACTATTGCAAATTGTGATATTGTATTCACCTTGCAATGAGGATTTCCTGCTAGTGTATTTTGGGAAACATAGATCATGTAGAAAGCTTGTTCGACTTTTAATGTTTAGATCAATTCGGAAAGATTGTATCTGCTGAATATTACCTATGCGAGTTTAATTTCTGTATTCGCTTTTGCTTATGTAATGGCAAGTCGTGCTTTGTCTGATAGGACCCTATTGTATGGATTGATTTGGGGTACCTGTATCAGTCCTCGGTTCCGAGTTGACTATTGTTTTGTGGTAGTGTCGTATTTGGTCATATCCTTTGTGTGGGTGTCGAATGTTGAATTGTGGTTGACCATTGTCTGTCGGGTCTCTAGTTAGAGTACTGCCAGTAGTGTACCACTTTTAAGTCATGTTTGACCAAATGGTGGATTTCTCCATTTTGAACTCTGTTCGTCTCACCATGTGTATTCCTTGGTTTTTGAGTTCGTCTGAGTATAGTCTAGTGTCATATGGGAAAGTGGCTTTTGATTGGGGGCCGCGCCCAAAGTGGCTGCTGGGTAACCCGTCGAAAGTGAGTCTAATAAGTGATAACCTAACAGTAGATTAGGATGTAATCTCTAAGTAAGTTAAATGTGCCTCACACATGGGACGAGTGCTAACATAGACCCGACATGCTATGAGAAGGCCTGAAATGGCAAACCATCATCCTTGTCTTCACGAGATGATGTCTGGGTCCACATGAGGCTTGGATGGGCCGGAGGCTCGGATTAGTTTGCCAGGGTAACCCAATGTATGGGGCCGGGACCTATGAAGACCTGCCATGGTAACTGTACCAGGTTGTGTGATGACACTTGTCCCTACGTTCGCTAGTGTGTTGTTGTTTTGTCTTGTTAGGAGCACGTTTGTGGGTCGCCCTGTTGTCTTTACCCTTGTAAGTTCTTGGTTTCATGTTAGACCTTGGGTGGTGATGACTCAGTTTTGTGGATGCTCTCATGAACCTTTGTATTAGCTTTGATTATGTTCAGCTGGATCCTTTTCTTTTCTGGGATTGTTTATGTATTTATTGACCGATGCGGTCGCTTCTATATTGTTTATGTTTCGCCTTGATGGCCGGATTGTAATGGTGTAACCTCATGTATTCTTAACTTTATTATTTATCAGAGGGGTCTTGTAGTTGAGCAGACCCGGAGATGTAGCCCTTTAGGGGTGAACTCCGAGATCATTATGGTGTTATGTGATGTTATTCTCTTGTGTTTCCTTTATTCAACTTTATCATGTATGAATAGCTCATGTTAGAATGTATAAGTGGATAAGATGGAATTAACTTTAAATGCTTATATGCAGCCCTTTCTTGAATGCCATGTTGATCGAATGCATAAGTGGTTTAGATGAGATTTATCGTAGATGCATGTATGTAATCATCCTTTAAAATGCAATAAATTGGATTATGAAAGAATGTAACTTAGAGTAATGGAATATATTCATTTGTTGTAAAGGAAATTAAGTATGCTTGAAAAGATCTCATATGTTTATGATGAAATTCTAGTGTGTTAGAATATTAGATGTATGGCTTGTATTTTAATGAAAAGCTTGAATGAAGATTATGAATAGATCTTAATGGATGAATCTTTGCTTGTGATTTATATTTCCATCTTTTGAAAGATATTATCCTGATTAAGATTATCAACTTATTGGATTAATTGTGTGAGTTAAGTGAATTGTGAAATTTAAGTAATCTCGTTGGGAAACTCTTTAGGTGTCAGTTGATGTCTTCCGCTATGTAATCTAAATCTTTGATATCTTGTTGTATCTTATGTTGTGTAACTTTAAAAAAAAAATTATTGCACTCTATTCTTGTGTTATGGCTTAATCCCTTCGGGGTTTCCTGGCAGGGCATTACATTTGGTATCAGAGCCCATGTTGCAAACACTGGGATCTCTGGTGTCGCGTGTGCCCTCTATTGGTGTGAGGTGTATTGACCTTATGTGTATGCTTTTCCTCCTCTTGCATGTGAGTGATTGAGCAGACCTTAACTTGTGTGTAACGTGTGTGTTCACACCTTGTTCTCACCTTCTTGATGTTGGTGTTTTGAGTGATTGATCGTGCTTTATGTGTTTATTGATGTCTTGGTCTACGATTACTCATATTCTGAATGAGAGTCGTATGTACCTTCCTTTTTGAGTGTTGTACTCTTTAGACTAATCCATTTGGGTTGGTCCGTGCTTGCCTTGAATCTGAAAGTGCGAATCGTGCTTGTTTAAGATTATTATCTAGCTTAGTGTTGTCCACGTGAAGGACTAGTATGGCAAATATTGAATGCTTATTTTGTAGAAAATTAAATGATCATCACCATTCCTCTCTCTCTCTCTCTCTCTAGAAATTAAAATGATTAGGATATGTGTAATTATCTTTGATTCGAGTGTTCTTGTTTGTGAGAGAGAAAAGGGTGTGACTTCTTGAACCCTTGTGTAAGCCCTATGATGCTTATGTTTTTAGATTATTAAAGGGCTATGGGTTTAAAAATTTATTTTGGTTATTGGGAGAAAACTGTATGTGTACGTTTAAAGAATTCTCCATGTGTATTTTGTAGGAGTAACATAATTAAATTTTATCTTAAGTAATGTGCACTAATATGCGAATAGTTGAATTATGTGAAACTGCTTGGTTTGTAGAAGAAGTATTAAAAGGAGCATGTTATTGTAGCTTCGAGAGAGTATTAATGTGTTCCCCAAAAGATTGTTTTATGTGTTTCATTAAACCAGTTTGATTGAAGATTTATTTTAGCAAATGCTCCATTGAACTCGCTTTTGAATATATGTAATTACCTTAATGTGTTTAGAAAGTGCGAATGAAAAGCTTGTTTGATGTGTATGCATTAATATGTTTTATTTGGGTGATAGCTCCTTGCTTACCTTGATCGTAATGTGATTTCTATAATTGGTTGCAAATTATGACATGTGTCTGTATTGTATTATTATAAGTGAGTGTTTTCAAGAGGCCTGGTATTATCAAAAGGATTGCCTGTTTTGATCTCTGTTGATTGGAAAACTAGAACCTCCTGTTGCAACCATATTTATTGGAAATGTTTTGTTAGGCTGATTGTCATCCTTCTAAACGGTAGCGAAATGAAAACCGTGCAATTTAATAATAGGCTTATAGTGAGAAATTTGATATTATAGTGTGATTTTGTTGATCGTGTCTTTGTAGGAAACAGTTTGATTATCAAACTCTCTTTCCATTCTCTTTGCCTAATCATAAGATTTTTAGAAATGGTATTAAAGAATGCATTGATTTAAATAGAATGTTTATAAAACATGTGAAATTGTACTATTGCATTTTGGCTTCATAGTGATAGATGAAAGTCCTCTTTGGGAAAATAATTTGCATAGTTAGTAATTTAGTTATGAATGCTTAGTAAGATTCGAGAAAGCTATAAGAATGATGTTATTTCCTTATGTAATTGTGAATTGTTAATAATTTCAGTACTTGTATCTAGAGTAAACTTGATTCAGTTATTTATATAGAAAGCATAATTAAAATCTTCCTTGTATAGATGTTAGCGTACTGAAAAGTACTCCCCGTAAATGTGACTAAACCAGTACTGGTGTAATTGTGTGTATTGTAAGAAACCAGTGCTTATTATATGTGCCCATGGATTGGTGAAGTAATCAACCATGGAGGATATGTTGCTTATGACTATGGGAAACCATACTGTTTATGTGATGTTGCTTATTTGTTTCCCTACTGAGTACGAAACCTCGGGTTGTGGGTAACTCAGTATGTTAAGGGGTAGTATTTGAAGTAACCGTTCCTTGAATAGTATGGATTGGCGTACGAGTAATGTCAACGTGAAGCGACTTTAGCTTCTCTACTTCGAGGAATGATATAGTTGTACTATTAAACTGTATCAAAGGTGTACTCAATACTTTCCCTTTTGATGAATCTATTTATAGGTTTATATGTGTCAGCCTATTCCTTTCCTTTATTTGAGCATTTGGATGGTGATTCTTGTGTATAGTGATGGTGTGATTTGGAGGATCCTTTGCCTTGTCTTCATGAAAGGTAGGTTTATTCACATGTGCTGCCAGTTAGTATGTGTTGGTGGGGATGTGGGTGGACCCTAGTCATGTATACCACTGACTTACGGTGAGTATCCTTCTAGATACATCGCTATGCGGGATGTGACCTGCGCGTGCTTTTTCCCTGAGGTACACTACCATGCGGGATACGCCCATTGCGTGTTTTCTCCGCTTGGGGTATTGCCATGCCACGTGACGACGTGATGCGGGGTGATGTCGAGGTGCACACCGCCATGCCATGGGGGTAGTGTGACTATGTCGCACCACATGATGAGCTACTGCAATAGCTAGTCAGTTGTTCCTTCCTTCCTCGTTGGTGGCTAGATGCTAGTCACATAGTGATGTTATGTGCAGTTGTGATTTTCTTTATATTTCTTTGGGGATCAGCAATTCATTTTACTTTGACTTTGAAGGTTTAGCCACGATCTTGTGATCTTTTGCACTTTTGATTTGGTGTTGCAATTCCGGATTATTTTCTTGCCTTACTGTTGGAATTGATGATTTATTATCCTTATTCATCTGTACTTTGGTGGCTAAACTGGTTTATCCTTATTGTTTTCGTATGCTGGTCTTGTGTTGAAATGTGAAATTCCTCTCCAAGGACGTATGATACGGATTTGGTAGAGTGTGTGCGAGGAAGTAGACGTAGGGAACCTTAACGTTGGGGGTATGTGAGGCTGTGATGCAGCTAGGACCCATTACCTACCTATGTGTGGTGACTATCTCTTGGAGGCTAACCACCTTGCTCAACAAGGGATATTCACAAAGGTCTTGTATGGAAGGTAGCACCGCTATGGTGTGCCTAGAACCATCGAGCCTTGAGTGAGTTATTGGATATTTATGATCATATTGTTGTTCTGAGATCAGGCATAGAGATGTTGATCGTGCATGTTATCTTTGACCGAGCATTAGACATGCTCACATGTGGCCTTTTGAGTTATGCATTCCAGTTATGTGGATGGTTATTATTTGTATCATGGAGTAAATTGTGTTAACTTGTCACTATGTTATGGGACATAGTCTTTGGAAAGTTTTTCTTATGCCTGGAAAGTGTAAACAATTGAGTTATTTTGTTGCTCTTATTTATTGGAAGTTAATTTGGTTGTAGAAATTGATATTTAAAGCTAGTTCTATTCAATAAAATTTTATGAAAAAGATGGATTGGTAAAAGAATTGTTCTTGATGGCATGTTTTCTTGTCATGTTTGATAGATGATTATGGTAATTGTTGTTTACCTCTTTGTAATGCTTTAATTTGGTGTAATGAAAGGGAGAAAATTCTTATTTCTTTGCTATGATTGAGGACAATTTCTAGAATGTTATAAGAAATGTATGGATTTAGATGTATCTTGCCAATGGGTAATGGCATTTGTAGAGGATTTAGCAGTAATATTTCTTTTGATTATGGAAAGATTTCTATGTGCAATTTGATATTTGTTGAATGAGTTTCAAGGCTGATGTGTACAACATGTTCTCCATCTAGCCTTACGACTTCCAGGAGTAAGTCGGAACCTAGGGGGGGAGAATGTAGTACCCCTACCCTAATCAATTTTTAATCTTAGTTTAATCTTGGTTAGTTTACCTTAAAATAATGTTATAGTCAGATGTTTGATTTAATGCGTAGCTATTGATGTGGTTTTCACACTAGTTGTATGCAAGTTGTTTAGTGTTCCTATTTCGTGGTATTAATATCGGGCTAACGCTTTCATTAAGTTTATATATGTATGCGTGTATGACTCTTGGTTGCAGGAGATTTCAGGTACAACGCCGCATGAGTGTGAGGTTCGTCTTCACCTGGATTTGCAGGTTTGAGTGTACCTCTTTAATCCTTAGAGTTGGATTAGGTGGTCGTAAGACCCTAGTTGACCATAGTCGTGCTCAAGTGAGCATCGTCAGTCGTCGTCGGTATTCCCTTTTTGGTTTGGGTTTGTGAGTCGTTTGTCTGGTTGATTTTCTTGGTTTGTGTGCTTGGTGTGTATGGTTAAATTGATTAATTAGTCCTTAGTAGTAATTTGATTAAATATGTGTTTGTGCATTAAAGATTAATGGACTAAATTAATCGGGATTTCGTTATGCGATTATCATGGATATTGGATTGCTCATCTTAAATTGGGAGTAAGTTCAATTAAATGGTTAAATTTTAATATTAAATTTGTTATGTTTATGCTGTTAAAAAGAAAGATTTAATTTTAATTGAAATAGAATTAATTTTATCTTCTTGGCATTTTTGAAATAGAAAGGTTAAATTTCAGTTGAGTGAGAAAATCAATTTTAAATGGGAAAAGCAATTCAATTTATTGAGATAGTTAGAAAAGAATTATTTTTGGAAGATTATTTTAAATAAAAATTTTAATTCCAAAAATGGAATTTTGGTCAACTCTTCCTTATAACCTAGACTTTTGGAAAATTTAGGAAGATGGATTTTTTTGGAAAAAGGTTTTGTTGGAAAAAAAAAATTTTTGGATGTAATTTGGGGGTTTTGGAAGGAGAAGGAAGGTCTTTTGGGGAGCTGCAGATTGGGGCTCTTCAGCAGATCTTGCCAGGAATGCAAGATCAGGTAGGATCTGTTTATCAATCTAGTTATTGTTTAAAAAAAAAATAAAAAATGGGGGTTTGAATGTTTTCATGCTATCTTGGTTCAAGATTCTCCATTGAATGCCAAGATTAAGATCTGTTGTGGTAATTAGTAAGCTTGGTTGATTGCTTATAATTGTGTATGGAAAATGAGTTCCTCTTTGTCTCAAATTGGTTTTGGAGAGGTTTTTCAATAAATTCTCTTTTTATGTTATTTGAGGCTGTTGTTTTAAAAAAAAAAAGGGGTTTGTTGTTTAGAAAGAAAGTTATAAAACCCATTCCTATAATTTAAGGAAAATAGAGTTTTTGGGAAATCGAAATTTTTGGTTTTTTAAAAAAAAAAAGGAGGAACTGGGTTATTTGTTATTTCGAATTTTTATCTAAATCAAAAATTTTTTTAAGCAAGAATATCTTTTGGTTTGGGGTTCGGAGGGTGGGGAGTGGAGCTCCATCGGCCTCCTCCGCTCCTCCCCCGCGCATTATTATCGCTCGCAGTGGCCGCAGGCTCGCTACGATGGCCGCAGGGGCCGCGGTGGCCACAGGGCGCCGCGGAACCTGCGTGCACCACAGTGGCACCGCCCGCAAGGTTTTCCCTGTAGCTGGGGTTTGGTCCGCCCAACCCCTGCATTGGGAGGTGGGCCAGGCCTTCGCCGCCCCCTTTTAACATTACTTTTTTTTTGTTGTGAGTTTTTAATAAATGTATTTTTTTTATTATTCAAAAAAAATAATACATACAATATTTTAATATTGTTTAATGTTAATTTTTAATTGAGTTTTTAATTATGATTAATGTGGCGTAAATCTTAAGTAATGATTAATTTGATATTAATTAATTGTATAAGGGAATTTATACGTTAAATTAATATTCGATTTCATTTTATGATTAATGCAATTTTTTTTAATTAAATTCTAGAATTGCTAATTTCACGATTGAATATTAATGGGTTATATTTTGATTAATCTTGGATTAATAAATATATACCTTGATTAATAATTAATTGAGTAATTTTCTTTTTTATGCTCAAGGAAACCATCTATTAATCTGGAAATGTTAGAAATGAATATTTAACCCTTGGACATTATGAATTAAAACGATGCGCTTTTGGAAATTTAATTAAGTACCATTTGGGAAAATTGTTTAGTTACTGATATTCTCATTTAGTAAAATGAATGGTTAATTTATATTTTTCCTCTGTTTGAGAAGTAGACAATGGTACTATTGCAAATTGTGATATTGTATTCACCTTGCAATGAGGATTTCCTGCTAGTGTATTTTGGGAAACATAGATCATGTAGAAAGCTTGTTCGACTTTTAATGTTTAGATCAATTCGGAAAGATTGTATCTGCTGAATATTACCTATGCGAGTTTAATTTCTGTATTCGCTTTTACTTATGTAATGGCAAGTCGTGCTTTGTCTGATAGGACCCTATTGTATGGATTGATTTGGGGTACCTGTATCAGTCCTCGGTTCCGAGTTGACTATTGTTTTGTGGTAGTGTCGTATTTGGTCATATCCTTTGTGTGGGTGTCGAATGTTGAATTGTGGTTGACCATTGTCTGTCGGGTCTCTAGTTAGAGTACTGCCAGTAGTGTACCACTTTTAAGTCATGTTTGACCAAATGGTGGATTTCTCCATTTTGAACTCCGTTCGTCTGACCATGTGTATTCCTTGGCTTTTGAGTTCGTCTGAGTATAGTCTAGTGTCGTATGGGAAAGTGGCTTTTGATTGGGGGTCGCGCCCAAAGTGGCTGCTGGGTAACCCGTCGAAAGTGAGTCTAATAAGTGATAACCTAATAGTAGATTAGGATGTAATCTCTAAGTAAGATAAATGTGCCTCACACATGGGACGAGTGCTAACATAGACCCGACATGCTATGAGAAGGCCTGAAATGGCAAACCATCATCCTTGTCTTCACGAGAGGATGTGTGGGTCCACATGAGGCTTGGATGGGTCGGAGGCTTGGATTAGGTTGCCAGGGTCACCCAATGTATGGGGCCGGGACCTATGAAGACCTGCCATGGTAACTATACCAGGTTGTGTGATGACACTTGTCCCTACGTTCGCTAGTGTGTTTTCGTTTTGTCCTGTTAGGAGCACGTTTGTGGGTCGCCCTGTTGTCTTTACCCTTGTAAGTTCTTGGTTTCATGTTAGACCTTGGGTGGTGATGACTCAGTTTTGTGGATGCTCTCATGAACCTTTGTATTAGCTTTGATTATGTTCAGCTGGATCCTTTTCTTTTCTGGGATCGTTTATGTATTTATTGACCGATGCGGTCGCTTCTATATTGTTTATGTTTCGCCTTGATGGCCGGATTGTAATGGTGTAACCTCATGTATTCTTAACTTTATTATTTATCAGAGGGGTCTTGCAGTTGAGCAGACCCGGAGATGTAGCCCTTTAAGGGTGAACTCCGAGATCATTATGGTGTTATGTGATGTTATTCTCTTGTGTTTCCTTTATTCAACTTTATCATGTATGAATAGCTCATGTTAGAATGTATAAGTGGATAAGATGGAATTAACTTTAAATGCTTATATGCAGCCCTTTCTTGAATGCCATGTTGATCGAATGCATAAGTGGTTTAGATGAGATTTATCGTAGATGCATGAATGTAATCGTCCTTTAAAATGCAATAAATTGGATTATGAAAGAATGTAACTTAGAGTAATTGAATATATTCAGTTGTTGTTAAGGAAATTAAGTATGCTTGAAAAGATCTCATATGTTTATGATGAAATTCTAGTGTGTTAGAATATTAGATGTACGGCTTGTATTTTAATGAAAAGCTTGAATGAAGATTATGAATAGATCTTAATGGATGAATCTTTGCTTGTGATTTATATTTCCATCTTTTGAAAGAAATTATCCTGATTAAGATTATCAACTTATTGGATTAATTGTGTGAGTTAAATGAATTGTGAAATTTAAGTAATCTTGTTGGGAAACTTTTTAGGTGTCAGTTGATGTCTTCCGCTATGTAATCTGAATCTTTGATATCTTGTTGTATCTTATGTTGTGTAACTTTAAAAAAGAAATTATTGCACTCTATTCTTGTGTTATGGCTTAATCCCTTCGAGGTTTCCTGGTGGGGCATTACAATCAACATATGTCAATGTGATCCAAATCATGGAATCATATAGGTTCTAAATCCATAAAGCATAAAATAAAGCATCCATAATAGTCTCAATATGCAAATAACTGAAAATGTCCAACTGAGTCGGGGTAGGGCCTCACAAAGACGATGCTCCACATAGACTTTACATAGCTTTAAAAAAAAAGCAAAGAAAGAAATGATAGTAATCTACCTTATTTGATAATGACTGATTTTTATGTGTTAATGAATATAATTATGTGCTAATGAATGTTCATGAATGATATGTGTTGATGATTATTGATGAATGTTGCGTGTTAATGAAAGTTAATGAATTTTATGTGTTAATGAACGTTATGTGATAATGAATGAATGTTACATTTTAATAATGGATGAAAGAATGAATGAAAGAATGAATGAATGTTAGATGTTAATGGGGAATTTAGAGTGATGTTAGGGGGGGAGGGGCCAAATGAGCTTCCACCTTCACGTGGTTGGCCCTGTTAACTAGAGAATATTAAACTATTCTTGAAACAAAGCGAAGCTCAATAAGATAACACACTTTTCAATATTTCATTATGTTGCACAATTAATCTTATTGAATAATGTATGTATATTGAATCTTAATTGTAGGGTCCAACAGAGCCAACACGAACAACACCATGGTACGACTGCAAAAGTTGTGAATATGCCTCATCATGAATAAAGCTGAATTAGTGCATTCTCTGTAAAATCTCAAATGCTCTATACTTTGGAAGTTTTGAAATTTTTATGATCATATCGGTCCCCTGCCTAAAAGCTTTTTTCCTTGATTTGTTTGTGATACACATTGAGAGATTTTTGTTTTCCTTTTATTTATGCATGTCTTAACCATTCTCCACATGCTTCCCATTCTTATTTAGATTGTTGTATTTTTACATATATTGGAATCTGTAGTTCCACATACATGTTTTCTATGTTCTTTGTAACTGTATGAAAAGGTGTAAAATGTGGGTATAGTCCAAAATCTTGATTACCAACAAGCTATTGTTGTTTAATAGTTCCAGTGTTTGTATTAATTGAAACAGTTTAACCCTTTTAACATGTTTCATAGCAAACCTGCACTTTGTATGCAATCTTATTGTTACAGTTCAATTACTGAGGTGATGTGATTTTCAAAAGTATTCCGACGAAAACAAAATTGGTTTTCATTTATGTATTTTATTAAAATTTTAGAGTTTCCTCATGAACATTTAAACTTAGAAGGATTTAAAAATTCAATACAAGAGTACTGGACATAATTTCTGGAGATAGAACTGAAACTCTCTCCCATGACTTCAAATTGTTTCCATGCTCTCTAGGCTAGTAGCTTTCAGACACAAAACATAGGTCTTCTAAATTCTGTCCCAGCATTAATTAGTTCCTTTCTCTTCTTTTTCATCCTTTTGGAAAGAGAATTGGAAATTGTTAGGAATGAACATCTTCCTAGGTGATTTGTTAAAATACAATAGGGAACTCAATCAAATTTTAATTCACTTCATTTTAAGTTATTATTACAATTCATTGAATTATACTTACAAAAGGCTTATATTTCCAAGGTAAAATATCAGTATCTTTCTTGGGTGATATTAGATAGCAGGGTCTCTTGGCTTAGACAAAATCACCATCTCATTGTATTCAAATTAGATGTGTAGCAAAGCTAGATGCATCAATCGTTAAATCATAAACAAACACAAGCTCAAAAATTGTGTTACCAAGTATGCTTGGAACCTAGCCTGTAACTAACTAGTTCATACTAGATATTGTTTGGGTATGGTATTCAATTCTATTAGAATCTACAAAATAAATATTAACCTAGAAATTAATGTAAGTGATAAATTTTTTAAAATTGTTAAATATAAATGATAATAAAATCAAAATAGCATAACATAGTTGATTTCATAAGAGAGAAAATGAAAAAGTTCACAATATCTTCACTCGATATCCAAGATTTTTAATCCATGAGGATGAAGATGAGGATGAGATAGAAAACCAAAAGACAAGGAATTGTTTATCCAAGTTTCCAAATTTTTGAGGATAAGGAAAAAAACATAATCCTATGAAAGAAGGAGAATGTGCAAGTCATTATCTCAAGTTAAAAGAAATTACTTAAGTAAACTAAACAAACAAATGCAATATCATATTTACGATAAAACATATCCACTTGGTGAATAAAATGGTACATTAGCACACCCCCTTAAGTGCAATTGAGGTAAGAAGAAATGGGTCACAAGGTTAGGTATCCATGTAAAATATGAAATAACCCCAAATTATAAAGAGAGTGTACCCTCTTGAAGTAGAGACTAGAAAATCCATAGGACAAAACTCCATCCCAAGTGACATATGTAAAGGATAATATAGACCCACCCCATCCCCTAAAGTTGGTGCCTCCACAAAGAAGAGAGAAAAGCAATGCAAAATGTTGAATGGTGAATGTTGTAGTAGGTTCATTTGCAACAAATGATGCACCTTCCTTTCACAATATGGAAATCTTGAGTTGTCAAATTGTTGAATTCCCATTCAAGTGGAATGTAGAAAGGAATTCAGATGTATGGTTTTTGAAGTGACTCATGTGTCTTGATGTTGATGTTAAGTTGTGATTGTTCCATAGAAGATTCAGGGACTACAATCATTAAAGTGTGAGACCTTAATTAATGTGAAATAGAATGTGTCATGCAGCATGATATGGTGGGGATAGAACAAGTGAATTTACAATGGGAGACGATGTAACTCGATGGGCATTGTCATCAATGAGAAGACAAATATTCTCGATTGTTTCATCAATATTTGAAAGGTGAGAGTCCACAAACAGATGTGAAATGTTTAAGTAGGCCTCCCAATGAAGTGGATCTCATAGACACAAAGAATCCTATATAGAGAATCATTGAGAGCCCTTGAAGAAGCAAATTTGAACTTTGATGAAGCAATACATGATGGAGGAATATCTTGCAAGAGGAAATCAAAGTCATTATGGTGTCATCTAGATTTGAAATGTGGTCTACTTTTCAAAAAAGTAAAGATGCTTGATAGGAATGTGTCCTAGTGGGGTGAATCTAGAAGACATATAATCCTATTGCAAAGAATCATGGAAAGTTCTAGAAGAAGTAACTTTTAATTCTAAATTAGCAACGTGTATAAGAGATGTTATCATTTGTAGATGGAGTATCAAGAGGAGGATCACTAGTCCATGGACCATGTCATTGTTGTTAAATACCTACGCTTTTGTTCATAGTCACTTGGTGTAGGAATGAATTCAATGAGATAGGGTAGGAGATCCTACATAATATAATTTTTCACTATCCCTTGTTTCGAGTACAAATGGTTCTCTAAATTTATCTTGACAATAGAATGTCAGAATTTAATACCATAATCCATGATGAAAACTGCCAAAAATGGAAATTTATCTTAGTTTGCAATTACAAAATGCTTTTGTATAGGCCTCTCGAAGATTAAGTACATCAAATTGAGACTTTATAAATTGAGTGTATGTATTAGCAATCTCCCAAATTGTTCAATGGTCTCCAAACCTTGTCAATTTTTTATTTTTATTTTAACTCAACTATGTATGGTATAGGCATATCATTGGTTGTGTGATTTTTTTTTCCTTAAATGCTTCTACGACCAAAAGAGACAGGTTTTAGATGAAAATGGGGTCTTATGGGCCTTTTTGACACAATGGTAGGTTCTTTAGACCTGAAAATGCCCCAAAAACTAGTCGATTGCCTTAAGTTACAAACAAATCCTTGTTTGTGAGCATGATTCTTGATCTCCAATTTTGGTGGAATGAAAGATAATATTGAATTTTTCAATCCTTTTGGATGCTTTGAAACCACCAAAAAAATCTACTTTGATCATTGAAATATTGTAGTGACATGGATAAAAAAAGAAAACTAAGTCTAAACTTTAGAAGTTAGTTTTTTCTTGTCAAATTGTTTTCAATTTTCAAATCATCCAAGGATGCAAGAGGATTATATTTTTTTATGACAAGATAAAAAAAAAAATTAGAATCTTTTAAAACCATTGAAACATGGGGACCCCTTCCCCCCTCCAAAATCCCTATTTTTTCAGGATGCAATACTTAGGGGAAACATCCCCTTGCCGCACCACTTAGGGACGTCTTAGAGACTCCAAGGAGTCTCTTGACCATCTTGAGGATGCCTATGAGTCTCCCATGGCCCCCAATTAGAAACTCCAATTCTAAACAAAAATGGTGAAATTATTGTGAAAATGTCATCCGTATTAAAGGTTTGGCAATGCCCCCTAACCTTGATGGGGGCTCTACCCAAAACCCCCCACAAGGGGCACTACCCATTGACCCCAAACATCTACCCACCATTCTTATTGTTAATGCAATCATTTCCATTTTTTTTATGTTGACTAGTTTAAACACTTAGTATGCCAAAGTTTCATCTGCAATTCTTATACTTATTCTTAGTTTGTTCCCAAAGTTCTAAGACACTACCACCATTGTTAATGTTCAAATTTCAATGCAATCATTGACATATTTTTAATGTTTATTGTAAAATTCACATAGTGTGGCAAAGTTTTATTTACAGTTGTTATACTTATTCTACACACATCCTTTTATAATTAATTTTTGAAGTTGTATATATATTTGCATCCCACCCCACCCCCTTCGTCATCCCCCTGTCGTCCCCAAACTTAAGCCCTTGGTATGTTAAGATATGAAAGATTTTGATATGTTAATCAAGGAAAAACCTACAATATATAGCTTCCAATATTCCAAATCCATGAGGATCATGAAGAGGTAGAAAACCAAAAAAAGAAATTGCTTATCCAAGTTTCCAAATTTGTGACAAGGAAAAAGTAGAATCTCAATCAAAGAAGGAGAATGTGCAACTCATTATCTTATTCTACCTAAGTAAAAATATTACCTAATTAATCTTTTTAATAGTGGAATATCACACTTAGGATAAAACATATCCAAGATAAATAAAATATTACATTGATAGGCTTCTTTGGTTGCTCTAAAAGTGGTGCCTTATGAATTATGTTCTTGGATACTAAAGTTTCCAAATTTTGGGCACTCTTGATAGCTTCTCGTAGAGATTGTGATTTGAAGGCTTTAACCAAACCTTTCAATGGTTTCTATTGATGTGTTTTTTATGCACTATGCAACACAAAATAAAATACTAAGTATTCTATCCTCTCTTGAACAAAATCCTCCCAAGTGCTAAACTACGTGATCAAACGGGATGACTCCAAGATTCCAATAGTCAGGTCTTAACTTTATATTACAGATAGACTCAATGATTGTGATGTGATATCTGCTGGAATCACAAGGGGGACTTACGTTGCTTGGGTCAAGACCTATCCATTCTCATGTTTCATGATTGATTTACACTCCATGATTTAGGTCATCCTCGAGCAACATCTCGACTTAGCCAGATTTTTTTTTTTGTACCCTAATTCTTTAATTTTGACCCCTTACTAGCATTGCCTTAGGTTTTATTGGAATTCTTGCTTCTCTAGCATGGGCACATTTCTAGGGTTCATTCGCACAAATTTCTCTTGATGAGCAAGCTAGTATCATGACCATGACTTAAACAAAATTTTAACTTAGTCAAATTATCTCCTCCAAACTTCTACTAGTTCATCACCTTCATTCTTCATCATTTGGATGTATTTTGTCATTGGAAGGTAATTCTTGACCACCATACCTCAATCTTGACCTATGCTACCCTAAAACCCTAGAACCTAGTCATGTTTACAATTGAGATCTTGGTGACTTGATCACTTAATACAACTTAATCATGCAGGTCTCATCTAACTCCGACTCCAACACTTAAGCAAATCAACCCTAGCAACCAAGTACTTTGGGAAATATCTTGCAACTTGACAACATGGGTAATGATGGAGGAATGGAAGGTGAGACCTATAGAGGTGAGAGAGAGAGAGGGTGAGAGGAAGAGATAATGACCTAGAGAGGGTAGAGAAAGAGAAGTAGAGAGGGAGAGAAGAAGAGAGGGATGGAGAAAGAGACCTAGAGAGGGGAGAGAGAAGAGAGATAGTAGAGAGGGATAGAGAAGAGAGATAGAAGAAAGATACCAATGTCAATCTTTTTCTATAAAAAAAATTTCTGAAAAATCAGCCTCCAAAGGGTAAAATTTCGATAGAGGAGTGCCGTCGGATGCACAACATCCTCGTCGGAACTCTCCTAGAGGCCATCGTGAGAGTTCCAATGAGGATGTTGTGCATCCGACGACACTCCTCTGTCAGAATTTTACCCTTTGGAGTCAGAATTTCGACGATAGGCTGAGATCATGATGGTATTCTTTCGGGGTATGAGCATCCATGGCGGCTGTTGGAAAGGTTGCAGGTGATGTCAGAATTGCGATGACCACAAGGATAGTTGGAACTTCTGACACAAAGTTTTTGACAACTTTTTTTGTTGGTAGTGCGATGAAATTGTGTCGGAATCTCGACGTTTTGCCGTCGAAATTTTGACCTAAATGTACTAGTGAGTTAGAGACTTCCTTAACTTTGAGGGGTAATCCAAGGTAGGTACCCAGGAGGGAGGCAATTTGACATCCCAAAATACCCTTGATCTTATTTTGGAGTTTAACAACAATATAGAAAAAGTAAATATTTTTCTTATCATAGTTGATATGTTGACTCGACGCATCTGCATATTGATTGAGGAAGGTTTTCCATCCCCTAGCTTCAATAAATGAAGGCGCCCCAAAGAGAATAGTGTCATTGACAAACTACTATAAAATAATAGGGGGACAAAGGAGGTAGGTTTGATCCTTTTTAAAGTGCCATTGTTAACAAGGAAAATGAAATTTCTTCCAATAACTTTTGCAAGAATAATAAAGAGGTAGGGGGATAGGGGATCACCTTGATTAATTCCCCTAGAAGCTCCAAAAGGTTCTCTAGGGACACCATTGAATAAAACAAAGTAGTTGACAATAGTGGTAAATTCCCTAATAAGATTAAGCAGTCTACCACCAACCCCAAGCTTCCTAAGGACTTTAACCAAGTCCTAATTAACCCTATCATAAGCCTTCAAGATGCCAAGCTTCAAAACCATACCTAGCTAGAGACATTTCTCCATATAGTGAATGACCTCATGAGTGGTAATAGGAACGTCCAAGATTTGTCTTCCTGGAACGAAACCTTTCTGGCTATGACTAATGAGGTTATCAAGAAAAGGCTTAATCTTGTTGATAAGTACTTTTGAAAAGATTTTGTAGACTGTGTTGCACAAGTTGATAGCTCTGAAGTCCTCGAGATGTGTGGGTTCTTATAATTTTGGGATCAAGGCAATATAAGTGTTATTCAATTTTTTTAGCAGTTTGCCTATTCTAAAAAAATCCTTAGTAACCATGGTAACATCATAGCCAACAATATCCCAAAATTCTTGGAAAAAAAGTTGGGGGAAAGCCATTTGGGCTTGGGGATTTATAAGAACCCATAGAGAAGACCACATTCCTCACCTCATCCTCCGTAACTAGAGCCATTATGAGAGCATTGTCTTCATCATTTAGGGAAGTAGAGAGGCATTGGAGGAGAAGATCATCAATAGGAGTATTCCTGGCCCTATTGTCTTCTTCAAACAAGCAACAAAAGTAGTCTATGACCATAGCCCATAAAATATCACCATCTTTAATTTCCTGGTTTTGATCACTCATCAAGCATGTAATCAGATTTCTCCTTTTGTGCCTACTAGCTAATCTGTGAAAGACAATTGAATTTCTATACCCTTCCTTCAGCCATTTCACTCTTGATTTCTGCTTCCAAAAGATTTCCTCCTATTTTAGATTATCCTTCCATTCCCTTCTAAGAGCTTCATCTTCACTATGATTGGCTTCTAGGAGACCCCCCCTGGGCAATTGGCTCATGGATTGCAAACAATTTGTTGTTAAGTTCCTTTTTCCTAACAAAGATATTTCCAAAAGTGTTTTTATTCCATCCCCTCACATTTCTTTGGATCAAATCCATTTTTTGAACCACCCTGAACATAGGTTTTCCCATAACTCAGGTGTTCCACCAATTGTTGATGCAGTCTCTAAACTTTGGATGATAAATCCACATGATTTCACAATGAAAGGAAAATCTACCCTTGGAGCATCTAACATGCACACCAGGAGAATGGGATTGTGGTCAGACATTGTCCTTGGTAAGACATACAGAGAGGCATTGAAACCAAGATCCCAGTTGGTCGAGATCAGAAATCTATCTAATCTGACTTGGATGAGGTGATCCCCTTTCCTATGATTGGACCATGTGAAGTTCTATCCAACCAAATCCACATCCAACAATCCCTTTTTGTTAGTGAAATTAGCCAAGTCTGTCATGCTATCAGAATAATTCAAGAGGCCCCTAGAATTTTCTGAAGAGAAGAGGGGGGAGTTGAAATCTCCAACAACCATCCAATGAGCATCAAAATCATTTTGGATCAAAAGCGAGATGTTATTCCAAAGGGAAAGATGACCCAGCCTAGTGTTGGGAGCTTAAACATTAACAAGATACTCTATCATGCTATCATAATAATCCAAGAGGCCCTCAAACTTTTCTGAAGGGGAGAGGGGGGAAATTGAAATCTTGAACAACCATCCAATGAGTGTCAAAATCATTTTGGATCAAAAGTGAGATGTCATTCCAAAGGGAAAGACAACCTAGCCTAGTGTTAGGAGCTTAAGCATTGACAAGATACAAAGAATCATTGTGAGAAGATAATTTAACTACAAGAAAGCTAGTCGAGGAGAAGACAAAGGTACCAAAAAATAGCAGAGGGTCCCACATGGTCACCACTCCACCCGAGGCCCCAATGGCATTGCTGATGAGGAACTAAGATCCTAGCTAGATTTTGCCAGCTATGGTATTAAAGGAGTTATTGATCATCTTGACTTCTTGAAGAAAAAGAATATAAATCTTATTTTCCAAATTGTAGGTCTTGAGAGCATATCATTTCTGGGGTATTAAGGCCCTGCATGTTCCATGAAAGGAACTTCATTTCCTTATTTTGGTTGATGTGTCTAGGGTCCTCTACCTTCCACTGACAATTTCCTTATGTCTAGAGAGTCTCTATGATAGGAGACTCATCTTCAATTCCAAACCAACATCAACTTTCATATTTATCGTCTTCCTCCTCTGCGTTATCCAACCCTCATCACCAGATAGGAAGCAACTACTTGAAGAGGCTCTCGAAAAAGAAAAATTCTTTGGTGGTATAGATGGATCAACTATGTTAGTTGTGCAAGTTTGCTCAGTTGTCTTACCTGAAATAGGATTGTTACGAACAAAAACATCCCTGGTTTTGTTGGAAGTGGTA
Organism: Cryptomeria japonica; assembly: GCF_030272615.1. Taxonomy (NCBI): domain Eukaryota; kingdom Viridiplantae; phylum Streptophyta; class Pinopsida; order Cupressales; family Cupressaceae; genus Cryptomeria; species Cryptomeria japonica. The sequence goes on from NC_081409.1 coordinate 512,031,886, forward strand.
GTCAGGTGGGACGAGATTTCCACCTTCTCCAAAGGTCCCTTCCTTATGGGAGTGCCACAACCCGACGAGTTAGAAGAACCCAATGTCACTCGCCTATCCTTAATAGGTAGGGGTTGAGCCTCCCTCAGTGGGAATTTATCACCACAAGGGTACAGTTGGCGAGGGGTAGAAGCCACATTATCCCCACAAGTAGATTTATTAGGGGTTTTCAGTAAATTAATTAAACTTTCACGAAAGGGATAGTAATCACTTTTATCCATAGAACTAGTCTCGCCCCTTTCTGAAGTATCCATGGTGGTCATTGGTTCTTTTAGTTTAAGAGGATTTGGCGTAGGGGCATTACATTTAGAAATCAAATGGTCAGGCTTAGAACACTTCTTGTAGTAAAGAGTAGCATTCTCATAAAACAAAGCCTGTTTCTAGCTTCCTAGTTTTGATTTTAGAGTAATAAAATTGGGAATATTTTTGCTAACTATGGCCAAAACACAGAACGAGCATACACTGACCTATATTTTATCAAGGTAACCTCATCCACTACCACAAAATGTTTGAACATGTTCCCAATCAATCTAAAAACCATCTCATCCCAAAATTCCAAAGGGAGTCCCAAAAAGTGGGCCCAGACAAGGGCCGACTTGTGCAAATCAACATCAGGGTCAAAACCAAGTTTCCATCTACAAAGAGAGAGATGACGTTTACCATACGTTCAAATTTTTGAGAGGACCATGACAACATCTTCCTCTGTCATAAACTTGAAGAGAAAAATAGCACCAGGCATAGTGCTAATGGAAATAGTTTCCTTTAATTTTCATTTAGAAGAAACCTATTTCCTGACTATATTAATGGTAGGTCCGAAGGAAAAGAATTTCACCATCAAGGTATTATTCATTGTGAGAACAATGTGATCCACCACCGAGTCTGATAAGACAAAAGTTGTGCCTTCCTCAATTTGTAAACATTTTGGGACAATGTTGGGTTTCACACCCCCTTGAGTGTTGCCGACAATCACCTTCTTCCAGCCCTTGGCATGTGTGCTATCATTTGGCTTCTCCTTCTCTATCTCCCTAGCCTTGAAAATAGTCTCATCAAGCACATCTATCTCCTTGGATTTGGAAACAGTCACATTATTAACTGGGAGGGGTCCTGAAGATTCCTCGGGTTGGGAAACTACATTAGGTCCCAATGATGCCACCTTATCAGTACCATTGACAACACTCCTTCAAATGCAGAACATCCATAAGGGCCACCATGGAATGAGAGGCCACCATATCACCTAGGGATGAGTTAACCTCAAAAAGAGTGGCCTTATTTGCCACAAGGCCTGTCACCGTAGCAGAGTCCAGGGGAGGATCAACATGCGAGGGGACTTGGCCCCCACCTTCCATGGACACCATGTGCAGAGCAAATTCAAAATTCAAACAAGTTGCAGAGCTTTTGTCTTTGTGATTCATATGTTTATTGTTATTTGTTTATGCTATTGCAAATGCCGACTTTTATTAGTTTGCACTTAACAACACACACATACTAAAAATTAATTAAAATGGTATATTTTTCATATTGCACAAACATCCTCTCTTTTATCTAGCAAACTTCCTTGGTCAATGTAAAGTATCATTTAGATCTTCTCCCTTTTTAATCTCATTTTTTAGCCTTTGTTTAAGTATAATGATAAGTCTTTATGTGGCTTTCTTTGGTCCATTCGCAAGAAGCTGCACGTTTCCTCCTTTTTTGTCATACTAAGATATATGCATTAGCAGTATTCCTCTATGATGAACTTTCTTAAGGTAGTTAGATCCAAATACCTTAGTACTTCCTTTATGTTGAGCATTGTTTTATTGCACAACCTCCCTAGTTAGGTTCTTGATGCTTTTCTACCTTACTAGAAGGTGTGACCACCATGGAAGGCTAATCATTGGCTTAATCAAAAAGTCATTTTTCTTGTCCTCGACATATTGATGTGTAAATATAAAAAAATATATATAAATTAAAAAAACAAATAAATAAACAAACAAACTTCACCCTCTAAAAAATATATTAATTTGCTATCTATAAAAAAAATAGACTATTCAAGATCATCATATATCAAGATCATCATATATCAATCTCAACAAATATAAATTTTTAAAAATCTAAAATTAATTTATTTTGAGCCAAAAATATTACATTCCTTAAATTTAATATAAATATATCCCCAAAAAGACCTTATTAGAATAAGAAAATCCTAAATTGAATACCAACTTACATTATTGTGAAATTGAAACATATGTAAAAGATTTCCTTTAAAATATTATCATGGGTGAAGATGAATCTTATGCTATTATTCATAACATTAATGAATGTAAAATGGAGGCGACCACATGCACAATTAATGGGGGTGAAATTCATAAATTCAAGAAATAATTAGATCCTAAAAAGTAGGGCATATACATTAGTCAAACAATAAAATTAAAAATTAAAAAGTCGCTTTTAAAGGAAGGCAATAATAAAATAAAATAATAAAAATACTAATTTGTTTTGAATTTTAGTGGTGTGAAGGCTTTGCCGCCTCTAGCATATGATTTGTTCACAAAAATAATGCTAACAACTTTTAACAAGCTTTTTTAAGAATATAATTTGACCTCCTCACTATAGTCAAACATATAAATTTTAAATACCTTCGAAAAAATTAATTATCAATAAAAAGTACCTTTATGCTATATACAACTTAGCGCTCACAAAATTTCCCTTTCTAAGAAAAAAACTCAATTAACTTTACATTAATTTAATTTAGTTGTTTAAAAGGGGATGCTAATTAATTACATACATAGTTGAGAATGACTACTTGGCATATTATTTTAACGTTGAAATTCATATAATTGTCTTTTTCTTAATTTATATAATAATGAATTTCAATGTATTTGGTTAAATGCTATGCATTTATGTGATTGTGTGCATGATAGATTACAAACTTCTTAATTGGTTTATATTATAGTAATATTTTTAAATATGAGGAATATATTATGTATATCAATTTATTTATAAATGTTGTTTTGACTTTTTATTTTGGATGTGTTGAAGTTTGTGTGTAAGTACACAAGTTAATTTTATGATTAATAAAAAATATGGAGATTCTAAAGAAACCATTCTTACGATTCTTTAATATGTCTAGATCTTATTTTAACAAGGAGTTCACGTTTTTTATGTAAATATGTTATGTATAAATTTGTGTTTATTAATCTTTAATTTATGATTATTGTTACTATTCTTAATTGGATTTTGGTTAGATCACTTTAAGTGTCAAATCTCATATTTAAATTTAGAGAAAAATTTTACAAATCTTTTATAGCCATTTTTTTTAATTGCTTAAAATTAGACCTTTAAAGTGATTAGCTAAGAGTTGGGTTCATGTTAAAGTGTTTAATATTTGTTTTAGAAGAATATATAGCCTTAACAAGTATCTTGGGGGGTGACTTGAGAGATTGAGAAGAAAATATGATTTTGATGGCAAACACGAACATTTTCTCTAGGTTTATTGTATTTAGATAATAACTATTTACTTAAACATTTCTTGAAGTTTTGTTTAGGGTTAATTGTTGTGCTTGGTTTAGATTATAGTTTTTTTGGTCTGGCTCCTCCTTTGATAAAATGTTGCTTCATGTCTTTGGTGTCTGGGGCTTAGTCCCCAACTCTGTAAATTCAAGCTGGTGTCATGGACACTAATTTTGTATTGTTGGGTGTGTGGATATGGGGTTTTTTTAATATGCCATTGGGGTTTATGCATCTAGTCTGAATAGGCGGTTTTGTAGAAGTGTTTTTTGGGTGGTAGCACTGACTGGTGGCTTTATGAAACCACTTTTCTCTGCTTCAAATGTAATCCTTTTCTTATTAAATAATATAAATACCAATTATCGATAAAAAAAAAGCATATGTTATACCAGAAAAATTACTTCTCCTACAATAGAAAGCTAATTAATAACAATATTGTAACAAATATGAGCTCAAAGATTTAAGACTTATGGTTAGGCTTTGGAAGGTTTAACAATTGTTTTGATTAAGTAAAAATAGGTTTTTGAAAGGAACCCGAACCTTTTACATATTAGGAAAAAGAGAGAGCATTGGAGCTTAAAAGAACTGTGCCTGATCACCCCATCAACATAAACTGATCCCACCCGAACCAAAAAGGGATTTCAAAACACATAACATAAAGATCCACAAAATGACAGCAAAAAGAAAGCAAAAGGACAACACAAAGACAAAGACAGAGACCGAGATCGAGACAGCTAGATATTTTTCATAATGTCTTCAGCGTGAACGACCATCTGCTTCATGTTGTTCGCAGAGGTCTTTAAATCATCCAGCTCTCGTCCCTTGATGTCGCCCTGATTCCTGGTGTTGGCTCTAGTCCTCTTCTCATGACCCTTTTTATCCAACTGATCCTTGTCGCCCTCTTTATCTTTGATGTTATCAAATCTATTAATTAGAATGTTTATATTGCCCATAGAGGCTTTGAGAATCTGGAAGTTCTGTTTGGCTATCTTCTTCACAGTAAGTTTCATCCCGTTGACTCTGTAGCCCAAATTATTCATAGCAATTTCCAGCCCATTCACATCTTTATTTCCTTCCATCTCCTTAACCTTCTTCTCAGTTTCAAGAATTTTAATCACCATGTTTTCAATGGCTTCAACATTGTTGATTGCCACCACCAATTCTTTAACGTTTTCAGATAGAGGTTTGTCACTTATCATGGATTTTTTTATAACATTCATATCATTCTTCAAGCTATCTATGTCTTTCACCATTATGCTAACTGTATCACAAAAACTCTTAATACTCTCATTATCCCCAACACAATCACTAGGTTTTCCCTTTTTATCCTCTTGGTCACCTTTTTGCAAACCTTGAGTATTCAAATCTTCATTACTACCCACAACTGGGATATCATCCCCCTCCTTACCCTACACATTGTCATTTTTATCCTCCTTTGCCTCCTCATCAAAAGCAATCAAAATTTGATTTATATCTTTGTTACCTCCCTTGCTGATGTTCTTCTTCCTCTGGGTTTGTTTTCCGGTCCCTTTACCTTTCTTGCTTTTGATGAATTTTCCATCGAAAGATTCATCCTCAGAATCCTAGATATTAGAATCAACCACTATCCTCTTCCTCTTCCCCTTGTTCCTCCCCTTTTTGCTTAACTCCTCTGACTCACCTTCTATTTCCGAGTCGAAGTTAAAACCACTATCCTCACTCTCTGTTTCCTCATCCCTTGCATTTTTACCTCTAATAGGTTTACCAATGCATTTCCCTTTCAACAATTTATACACTAGAGCCATAAGACCCTGATGAAGAGCATGGTTGGCCTTAGGGTCTTTCTGCATTTCTTTAATTGTGTGGTCCATGGAACAAGCAAGATAATAGGGCAAGCTTACGTTTTCACCATGGCGAAAATGGTTGAGTAGCACAAAATGGTGCCCATAAGCTCTCATAAATCTCCCATCCAGTGTAATGTAGGTAATTATGGCAAACAAAACGAACCTCCATGGCCTACAGATGCATTTTGGGGAGTGATAGGAGTTGTCCACCTTCACCATTTTCTTCTTCTCGCCATTTGTGACAAGAAATTTGTCTGTTGCCTTATCAGAGACACTATGATCTCTATAGAATTTAAAGCCCTCTGTCGTCATCCCTGTGGCTTCTACAATAATCTCCTCATCCACTATCATCATTTGGGTTCCCACCAAAACTTTGCCACTCTTCCAATTCTTTATAAAGTCCTTAGTGACTGTTGGGTCTTTACCACTAAGCCTCTCCATAAACACACTTAAACCCCCCTCCTATAGAATCTCCCAAACCTCTTTGTTCTTCTTCCAATCCGAACAAGAGGTTGGTTCAAACCTTTTTTTGTTCCCTCCCATTTTTCCTTCATAGTCACTGGATTTCCTACTCTCGGCTCTGATTTTTCTTCTCTAGTTTCTATTATTGCCCTGAAAAACAGCCTTGAATCCGTGCCTAGTTAATATGATAAGACACTTAAATAAATGCTCATCACCGCCATTGTAAGACTTCGTCGAATTAAGTGGAAGAAGCATTTAGGAATTATGATTGATGATGCCACGTTGCCTCATCTAGATACGGTCCAAATCGAACAAGGATTTCACCTCACACACAAGTTTTCTCTCACCATTAATAGTAATGATTTCCTCAGTTCGACAGGCTAGGTTGGCTGCCCAGTCAGCACACGAGCTAGCTTCCCTGTACACGTGTGTGAAAACACACATATCAAATGTGTCACTTATTTTCTTCGCTGCTTTAATTGTATTGTTTATTGACCAAGAAGGCGGGCACACCTTATTCAAACAATTTATGATATTCAAAGAGTCTCCTTCACACCAGACTCTGGTGCAATTGGCTTCCTTTGCAAGTACCATCCCATGATAAGCTACCATAGCCTCAACAACATGATTAGTTTGATTTCCTATAGGTATGCATTTAATGATTTTGCATTTTCCCCATTCATCCCTTAAGACCACTCCACATCCCGCATTACCAGTGTTACCCTTTGAAGCGCCATCAAAGTTGATTTTCATCCAACCATTGGGAGGACATTCCCATTTCACACCTTCTCTAGGATTAGTCTGAAAGAAGTCTCATCCCTTTAATCTCCAGTTCTTGAAGATTATTTGATCATCCTTATCTTGGGGATTAGCAATACCACCTATGATATTAATATTTTCCACTATGTTTTGTTTGATTTTCTCCAAAACAATTTGAGCCTTAGACACCTTCTCTCTGAACACTCTTTCATTTCTCTCTTTCCATATTCCCCAGCAGATATGGGGTAAAGCCAATTTCCATAACAAAATTGTAGACTTATTCCTTAAGGGATGATGCCAAGAATTAAAAACCTCTTGAACTTATTCTGGGAAACTCCAAGTGATATTGAAGTGATCTGGACATCTTCCCCAGATATCAGCAGAGAAGGGACAATGAAAGAACAAGTGGTTAATGTTCTCCTCATTCTGCACACAAAGAAAAAAAAACACTAGGCATACAAATACCTCTTTTTCTAAGGTTATCAATGTAATACCCTAAAAATGGTCATCTAAACCATGAGCCCCTAATCTTGACAACATCACCAAGGTCCTAATCAAAGGCAATTAAATCAATCTTGAGCACATGTTTAATTCTTTAATCATCAAATGTCACATGGCGAGTGAATTATTCTATATTAATTAAATATTTACTTAATTAATTGAATCATTCCAAGAATATCATTTTGATCAATTATCCTATTTAATTTATTAAATATCCTAGCATATTTAATTAATTAATAAATTTGCCATTTAATCATGCAAACAGGAATTAATTTATTGCAAAAGAGGAATTAATTACGAAGCAAGAGTTGAATTGAAAATAAAATAAAAGAATTGAGAGAGAAATCAAACTTGAGATATTATTTCTTTTTCTAAATTTAGAACTTGAAATTGGAAAAGCAATTAATTGAATTAAATTGATTATTCTCTAAAATTAGAACTCAAAGCTTTTCAGAAAAAGAAGTTCAGTTGCATTAAAAAGAATCTTTTCTTGAATAAATCAAAGAATTATCTATTTTTATCACAAATGCATGGAATTAATTAATTCTTATTTCTAATGCAACTTGAACTTCTAATTTAGATGCATTTCAATTAAACTATAATTGGAATCTATCTCAAGGTTAACTGAACCTGATTTCTCAATTATTTTCAATTAATCCTAAATTGAGCTTTTTTGTAATTCTCTATAAATTAAGCCTTCAGCTCTCATTCCAAACCCCCAGATATTTTTGAGAAACACGCTTGGAGATTATTATTACACTAATTTTGCTCTGTATTCATTGAATATATTGTTCTTTTTTGAGATTATTTGCATATTAGCTTAGCTTTTTCCATATTTAGTTTACTCCATATTGCTTGAATTCGTTATTGCTTAAATTATTCATCCATCTTGCATCCATTTTAGCTTAATATCATGCTTATATAGATTAAATCCTTTGTCTTGGTGTAGTCTAGTCACTGGTATTGCTTATAAAAATTTGGGAGCAATCTTATACTCGCATCTTTTAGAAGGCAATTAGTTGCTTTGTTATGGTTTATTATTTATTGATTATTCATTTACTAACCATACATGTAATGACTTAATTGAAGTGTTGTGCCTACAACTATCAGACTTATTTACATGTCCTAAGAAGTATCAACCAAGTCATCTTTCCATCAGTGAAACCTGGTCGTCCACTCTGAGTCAGTTACCTGTCTCCTAACTACCGAAGAGTTTTATCACTGAGTACACAAGCAAAACAACAAAATTGAAAACAATCACTGAACAGTTTGAGCTATGAATGAAAATTTACTTTGTATGTTGTCTTTTATATTGATTTTTGATTATTATCCCTCCGAGTAACTCGAGGAAGTCTATCTTGACTAAGAGAAGCAAGGATTGGGGGCATAATATTTTCTTTGTTTTCTACTTGTAGGAATGATTCCGATGATATGGAAACATCTAATAAGATGGGTGTCTATGATAAGAGCCTTCACATCAAGGTGAAATCACCACACATACCTTGACTCCGCTTATTTGAATGCTACGGGGAGGTCCATGTCATTTCCTTGTCTTTTTTGAGGAAATTTCTTTATCATGTAATTCGGGTCTCTGCGAAATCTGTCCAAGGATATGAACAAAAAAAGGGGTCATTGCAAACAAGATAATTAAAATTGCACATTGAAAAAAAAGGAGCTCTAACCTGCCTGTTATGTTCATTATGCTCGGTGATGAAACTTAGCATTTTAAATCCAGTGACTAGGTTGTTAGGTCCCAAAGGCAACTAAGGGGGGGGGGGGGGGGGTGGGGTGAATCAGTTATCAAATAAATTCAAACCAAAACTACTTAACCAACTTAATGCTTAATACCAGTAAACCAGTTTAACAAGCCGGTAGACAGTTTTAACAATTAATTGCTATACTGGTAAGGATTAGTGCATGAAACATAAAGACAAAGTCATCCACAACACATAACACCAATATTTGTACGTGGAAATCCTGTAAGGGGAAAAACCACGGTGGGAAACCTTACCCACAATCAGATGATACTACTGTAGATAGTAAGTGTACATAAATGGGGTATGCACATGCAGAAAGGCCAAGCACCTAGAGCTCACTGCTCAATCACAAAATGGGAGTCACACTGACTACAGTTGGATGGTTAAATCCAATAAGAATGTACTGCACAAAATAGCATCTTCATATGCTGGATTCAGTACTGGTGTAGTTCTGATTGTCTTCACAAAAACCCTCCTTCAATCTTCAAATGATGTCTGCGTGTATAGATCTGCTTATTCTCATATATACCTTCACACAATCCTTTTTCGCATTCCACACTTGATCTTACAAATAAGATCTTACATTTATACCATAACCTAGGACCAATTTTAGTAGGTTGGCTCTACAAGATATTACAATAAAAACATTTTACAAACAATACAATATCCGATGCAATAACCGATTCAACATGTCGGCTTAATGCATTTACAACAATAATTAATCATCTCCTTACTGTGCCGTGTTGATCTGGAAAAGATAAAACTGCCAGTGTAACCTGGACCTATTTGTCGATAATAGCAAATATGCAAATGCTAATGTACCAATAAACAAAACTTCAAAACAAAGTGTCCACACAATGTCTTCAACATAACCAAGTGTTTTCCATATTATTCCAAGTGTCGGTGATCATTATAACTTGCCAGTGTACTAGATATCGGTGACTGCGCATGAGTCACTTGCTTGCCAGTGAATGTTGTTGATTCTCCAAAGTGCCAAAGTTGATAAGTGTTTAGTAGGTGTTGAAATCAATGACAAAACCATACCAAAATACCAACATAGGTTTAGGTTTCATTTCACTTTGCATCTCATTTTGCATTTCATTCTGTATTTTGTGAATTTAGAGTGATTTCGGTATGATAATAATGATCTCTTTATCTTCTGAATGAGAGTTGGAAGCATCATCATTTCTTAGCTAAGTGGTCTCTTTTTTATCATTTCTCCAATCGAGTACTTGTTTTTTGAGATGTAATGCCCCGCTAGGAACCCCGAAGGAAAACCCACAACAAGGGTGAAACATTTTTTTTTTAAAGTATAAACATCATAAGTGCATTTACACAACATGCACGATAACACAAGCGAAAGGCTTACACCAGAATTCCTTAAGGGTTACCAACGAAGAATTAACTTCAAGAATAAATTTCACAAAACCACAAATCCACATATGCATCATTAACTCAATGATCACAAAAAGCCATAAGAAAATAAAGATTCATCATAGACAGATTGAAAGGATACAATATGATTTCCACTTCAATAAGCATTTACTAACATCATCAAGGAAATTGATAAAAAACATGCCAACATAGGATTACATTGCTCTTCCAATACATAGCTTCTCAATATACATATAAGGATAGATCTCATCCAATTTTAAGGTTACATAAGATCAATGATACAATGACCACAAGGGTCTCCAAAAACAATGATCTTCAAACAAGAGATGAAGCATGAGTCACAAACCACAAGAACACCTACAAAGCCAATCCTTGCATGAAGGTACAAACCCGAACATCCGATGGGAAGTGGCACTACCACCCGACCATGTAATTCCCAAATGGAATCATCCCACCATGCTAGGAGATAGCTGAGGACCCTCAAACAAGCATAAGAATGACATGGTTGACAAAACAATACGACTCCACAAGAATCTAGGTGACTCAACATCACAAACACAAGTGACCCAGTGTCAATGCATAGCTTAAGATAGATACCATGGTACAGCCTCCATAGGTCCCAGCTCACTGTCCTGGTAACCTCTCCCGAGCCTCTGGTTCCAACTAAGTCTCATGAGAACCCTACCAGCCTTTCGTGCAGACAAGGTGGTCAGTTTGCCATTCCAGGCCTTCTCGCAACATTATGAGCCCTATACTAGCACTCACCTATGCACAAGGTACAATTATCTTTATTAATGTTATGATACTACCCACCTAATCAATTCAGTAGATTACAAGTTATTATCTGACTTTCATTGGGTTGTAATACCTACCACTTTGGGTGCAACCCCCAAGCAAAAGCCACTCTCTTAAATGACACTACACACACATGGTCACTCCTTGAGGACCCTATAGAAAAGCAGACATCCATAAAATCACTATCAGAAACCAATGGTCAAACAAGGACATACTGACCCTTGGCTAACCATAAGGCAAAGACACTACATGGTTTTTGATTAAGTAAAAATAGGTTTTAAGGGACTCGAAACCCGATTACATAACGAAAGATAAGCATGAAAGAGATGAAACAAAATAGCTGCAAAAGACTAGCACAAAGACCAGTAGCTAAGAAAAAGATAGCTAGAAGCCAACAAGAAGTTGGCCCCAAACCCAGCATTACAAATTAATTGAAAACTTTAATATATTCCTCAGCATTCTGAACCAAGAGCATCATCGCCTTGGCCACTTCCCTCAGGTCGTTGCTTTCCTATTTTAGCTGGCTATCTTTCATTTTGGTCTCCATCCTAGGAGTGTTCTGCCTTGTTCTACGCCTAGGAATCTGGTGGGTGGAGCTGGAGGTTGGTATATCTTCAATGATTACCAGATTCTTATCTTGGTTTTTCCTTTCCAAATGATCCACCAAAGCATTCATGTTCTGTGATGACACTTTAAGGACTTGGAGACTATGGTTCATAAAGCTTTTCAGAGCCTTCTCGATGTGGGCAACCTGGGTGTTGATGTTGTCTTTATCCTCCTTAGCCTGTTCTTTCAGAATTTTGATAACATCCTCCAAGTGTTTTAAATCCCCTTTGATCAGGTCTTTTTCCAACCAATCCTCCATCTCGATTTCCTCCTTAGCTTCACTAATTTCCATCTCATCATTCTTTTTCCCAAAGTTTGTGTCCTTAATCAACTTATTAATCTTGTTTTCCAAATCCCTCTATTTACTTTGCATGCTAGTTATGTTGTTGACAATCCATTTCTGGAAGTTGAAGGACTCTAGAGTACAATTACGGGCGGTATTCAAGATGGTGTTCACAGAATCCCTACCTTGTTCAGTGCCCATAGAGTTAGGATTGTCATCCTCCTTAGAATTCAGAGTAACATTCTTACTATCCGAGCCCAAAGGGTTAGAGTGAGGGTTTTTAGAGTTATCCCCACCATCCTCTTCACCAATGTTCTCATCCTTTTTGTACTCCATTTCAGTTTCAATATCCTTCCCCTTTTCCTCCTCCACATCACAGTGCACCTCCGTTTCCTCATGCTCTGTTTCAACTCTCCTTTTTTTGTGGCTAGGGGCATAAGGTTGATCCTCGTTCAAATCAGAATCTTTGCAACTCTCAGAGATATGAGCATTAGTGATCAGGGGGTCATCTTTGGTAGCCCTAGCCTTATCCTTTAGATGTTCATAAATGAGCAATATAAGCCCCTGATGGGCTATAGGGTAGGAGTTAGGCTTTTTAGCGTAGTCAGCAAGACTCTCATTTAGAGAGGACACTAAATAAAAAGGCAGGGATATTTTAGCCCCATGACAGAAGTGGTTCAAAATTGCAAAGTGATAATTATATATTTTTGTAAATCTACCGTCAACAGTGAGATACTCCATTAAAACCCTTAAAAATTTTTGCCAAAAGGGATTTACCTACTGGGGATTGTAGTAGGAGATGTTGTCTTTCTTCACAAGCTTGCCCTTCTCATCCTCCGATTTTGGGAAATTTTTGAACATTTTAGATGCATACTTCCGGTCTCTATAGAATTTAGTACCCTCCTTCTACAGACCCATGACCTCTGCAACCAGGTTCTCATCAATTTGCCATATCTCCCTGAACAAGGTGACTCTATTATTACTCCAACCTCTGGCAAAACCATGTGACACAAAATTTCTGCTATTGTGAAGCTTTTCCATATAGTCAGTAAAGCCGTATCTGTGAAGCCTTCTCCAGACTTTTCGTTCACTCTTCCAATTTTCACATCTTGGTGGCTCGTTCCTGTTTAAGTTACCACCCATTTTGAGCTCCAAGTAGAGATACCCACAGCTATAATTCACAGTTTGCAGATGAAACCCCAAATGCTTGTAATTTCTGGATTTACATTATAGAGACTCTTTCGTTGTTTTGAAACTTATGTTTATGGCCGCACAAACCCAACAATTATTATTATAATCTTCCTCACACTTATGATCATGGGAATGATGCCAAAAAACACTCATTAACTGATAGTTAATCTGCCCCCAAAATCTGTCTTTGGAATTCCTTCCCCAAAATATAATCATGAGTTTAACTAGACCCATTGATACGATCAAAATATAATTGCTCTTTAACCTCCCTTTTACAATGAGTTTCTCCAATATATTTAACATCATTCTCTAAATTAACCCCTTCATTAGCTAAGAGGTCTGCTACATTATTGCCTTCTCTTAGAGTATGAGTTATGCTAATACTAACATAGTTATTTAACAAATATTTAGCACTTTTAACTAAGTTAGTAATATTCCAAGAAATAGAGCTTGTACCTTTGAGGGCTTGGATGATGTTTAGAGAGTCCCCTTCAAGCCAGATATTTTTGAATTTGAATCCCTGAGCAAGCTGGAGGCTTTTTAGCATGGCTAGAGCTTCGGCCACATGATTATTTTGGACCCCAAAAGGAGAAGCAAAAGCTGCAATGTAGACTCCTTGACCATTTCTGATAACTCCACCACCACTAGACTTCCCAGGGTTGCCCTTAGTTGCCCCATCGAAATTCACCTTTATCCAATCATGATCAGGAAAGAGCCAAATAATATTATCTCTCCTATTCTTATTGTCAGATCTGCAGACTTTATGTATTAGGTTCCATTCAGTGAGGATATCTTTTTCCATATCATTCATATCAGTAACAAACCATTGCTTATTGTTCTTGTGAGGAATATTGATATTCTCTTTTATAGCCCTGCATATTTTTTCAAAAATCACCTGAGAGTTACACTTAGCTTCCCTAAATATTCTGTTATTGCTTTCTTTCCAAATGCCCCAACAAATCATGGGGAGGGTCAAGGACCAAAGGTTCTTGATAAGCTGGCATTTGGTGGGGAAATTCCATTGCCAGATAATATCCTTGATACTCTTGTTCATAACCCAATTAACTTTCCATTTTTCCCACATTTTACACCGGATTTCCCAGGTAAAGGAGCAGTGAAAAAAGAGATGATCAACTGATTCTTCCTCTTTCTGGCATAGCTCGCATCTATTAGGGAATTTGAAACCTCTTCGGACCAAATTGTCAAGAGTAAGGGTACTATTATGAGAAGCAAGCCAAAAGAAAATATTGACTTTAGGGATCAGAATGTTGTTCCAAACTTTACTCCAAATGGGATTACTGGTCTGAGAAAAAGTGTTTTTGTAGGCTAAAGCAACCGTAAATTCACCTCTAGGATTACTTTTCCAGAGAAAAACATCATCATAGTCTTTGTTAGGGGAAAAGGACAGCAGCTCCTTCTAGAGTAATGAAAATACAGAATGTATAACATCAGGCCTCACCCATTTGTCTTCCTTCTAGTAGTCACACACCATAAGCCCAAACCTCCTTTTACATTCCTCAATAACTTGACTGTTGTCTTGATCATAAAGAGCTTCATTCTTCATCCAAGGGTCCTCCCAAAACCTTATTTTGTCGCCTTTTCCAAGGACCCATCCAGCAACAGCTTTGGCCACTTTTATGGATTTGATAATACTATTCCAAATGAAGGATCCAACAGGAATTTCTTCAGAGTTAAGGACCCCTTGGATAGGCTGATTCTGAATATATTTATCAAACCATATTTGATTCCAATCTTTCTTAGTATCATAAGCTCTCCATAATTGTTTTGCTAGAAGAGCTTTGTTAAAGGTTTTTAGAGCTTTAATTCCCATCCCTCCTTTGTTCTTTGGTCTACAAACTTTATCCCAAGCAACCATTGATATCCTCTTTTTTTCTTTAACTCCTGACCATAAAAATATCTTATGGATTCTTTCCAATGCTTCAGCAAATTTAGCCATGATTCCAAATAATCTGAGGGCGTAAACAGGGAGGTTCTGGAGTGTAGCTTGAAGGAGTTGCAATTTCCCAGCCTGAGATAAAATAGAACCTTTCCACCCAGCTAGTTTTTTGTTGAATTTATCAATAAGAATATTCCAAAAGGAGTTTGGGGGAGTTAAACCCAAGGGAAGACCCAGATAGGTGGAAGGGAGCATGTCCACCTTGCAACCAATAATTTTAGCAATTTTCTATTGTCTTCTGACCTGAGTATTCATGAAATATATAGCCGATTTGTCCCAATTGACTTGCTGATCAATAGCCAAAGCATAGGAATTAAGAGCAGTTTTGAAGGCCTCAGCCTCCCTAACAGAAGAATATCCCATGAGGATAGTATCATCAACAAACTATTGATGAGAGCAAAAAACATTAGCAGAGGAAGGTTGAGACCTTTGATGGATTTACTCAATTTCAGATTGTGAATCAATCTGCTCATGCTCTCAGCCAAAATGGTGAAGAGAAGAGGAGATATGGGATCTCCTTATCTGAGGCCCCTTGAGGTTTTAAAGAATTTTGTAGGAGATCCATTAATCAGAATGGAGAACATAGGAGTAGTGATCAGCTCTCTGATAATTTTGGTTATCTTTTCATCAAATCCAAAAGCCTCCATGATTCTGAAAAGAACATGCCACTCCACTCTATCATAAGCCTTCGCCAGATCCAACTTTACCAAGAAGCCTTCTTTTTTAGCAGAATTGAGGGAATGAATGTTCTCATGCACAAGAATGATAGAGTCCAAAATCTGCCTGCCAGGAACAAAACCTTTTTGCTCCTCAGAGATGATGAAGGGGAGAACAGCCAAAATTCTAGTGGTCAAAACTTTGGATATGATCTTATAGAAAGAGTTACATAGACTTATTGGCCTAAATTTTCCCATAGAATCCGCCCCAACAACTTTAGGGATTAGGGTTGTAAACGTGGAGTTGAGTTCCTTAAGGATTCTTCTAGATCCAAAAAATTCTTTGACTGCATTAACCGTGTCTTCTCCCAAAATATGCCAGAATTCCTAGAAGAAAAACATAGGGAAACCATCAGGACCTGGAGCTTTATCCCCTTGAAATGAAAAGATAGCTTTTTTAAATTTCTCCAGCAGACGGGATAGTAGATAAGGCCTTATTCTGAATAGTATTAATGATCTTGGGAATGATATTAATCAAATTGTGTTGGTGGGTATGATCAATGTCCTTGTTACTAGTGAGGAGCTGATTGAAGAACCTGACAGCTTCATCCCTGATTTCCTCCTTATTAAGAAGAGTTTTATCCTCTATAGTAAGTCTTGAAATTCTATTCACTACTTTATGTTTTAAAGATGTCATGTGGAAAAATTTAGTGTTTCTGTCCCCAGCCTCCAGCCAGATCATCCTGGATCTCTGCCTCTAATAGATTTCTTCCCTAGAAATAATGTTGTGGAGTTTGACTAGAACATCATCTTCCATGGCTTTGGAATACCTTTTATAGCCATCTTTCTGTATTGAATTTTGAATTTGATCCAGCTCCTCCTTTAGCTTTTTCTTTGAATCAAAAATATCACCAAAGACCTTCTTGTTCCATATCTTAATGTTGACTTTGATATTTTAAAGTTTTTTGGCAACTTTATACATGGCAGTTCCATTAACATCAATATTCCACCAGTTAGCAATAGATTTTTCAAGATTAGGGTGGGAAATCCACATCTTTTCGAACCGAAAAGGGAAGCTTTGATTATTCTTAAAATTCTCAACAACAAAAGAGATGGGATAATGGTCTGAACCAATTTTATTAATAATAGAAAGGGAGCATCTGTGAGAAAGCATCCAATCATTAGTGACAAGGGATCTATCAAGTCCTACCTGAATGAGATCTTCACCATCCCTTCGGTTAGACCATGTGTAGGATGCCCCATTGAGATCCATATCAATGAGAGCATTGATATTAATAAATTCCATCAAGTCAGATCAGTTGTCTGGTTGAGCATGAATACCCCCATATTTATCAATGTCTTCCAGAGGAGTATTGAAATCTCCCATCACAACCCAGCTGTTCAAAGGGAAAGATTTTCTTTTTTTGCTGAATTTTTTCCTAGAATTTGCTTCTAGTATATTTGGAGTTAGGGGCATAGATATTAGTAAAAACACATTCCTTTCCATCAAAGATGCTTTTAGCTTTCAGGGATAAAATATTGCCATCTACATCAATCATTTCTCTAGAGATGGTTTTCTTGTTCCAGAAAATTGCTACCCCTCCAGATGCTCTATTCGATCTACTGCCACAAACTCCTCCATTTTTAAAGAAGTTTAATTTCTCCACTTTCACTTTACTCATTTTGGTTTCCTGTACTAGGATAATATCTGGATTGTGATCTTGAATGAGGTTCCTTAATATATCCTGTTTATTGAGACCATTTAGGCCTATGATATTCCAAGATATTACCTTCATTTGAAAACTTGAGGGCAGGATTCCTTTATAGTTTGCTTCCTTCCATCAGCTATGTTTTGCTTTCTCTCGTGGTCCCTATGCCATTTCATAGTTTTATGTCCTGGTGGGGATCTTGAAGCACCAAAATCAGCCTTGGACCTGGTTCTAGTTTTCACCCCATTAAGGCCTCCTACCTTCTTTGTTTTTATTTTCTTTCCATTTCCTGTTATGTTTTCTTCTTGTTCCACTCTAGGCTCATCTTGCATATTACTCCATAGTTCACCTCTTTTCTGGGATGATGTAGGCATATCAACTGCAATATTCTAGAATAACGCATTCAAATTTACCTGAGGTGATCCAAACTTGTTGCTCCTTCCAAGTTTAATTTCATGTTCTTCAAATTCATCTAGGCACTGTTCATCTTTTTTTGATATAGAATCTTGAAAGACCTCATGATGAGAGTCAATGATATTCTCAATCTCACCATCTTCAAGTATCTCTTCACTGATTTCATTCTCCTTTTCCTGTGTCTGTAAAGCCTCAAAGGTATTGACTGTTTTGATCTCAAACTCCCTAATTTCATTCGTTTTATTCTCCTTCATAGGGGGATTCTTAGGAAGGTCATTTCTATCTCCTTCTGATGGTTCTGATATATTGACAGAGCTTCCACTTTTTCCTTCTAACTTGTTACCTTCTTTGTTATTATTCTTTTCTTTCCAAACCTATTGGTGGATATTTGTCATCACAAGTTTTTTAGGGTTGCTAGGACAAGCCTTAGCCCAGTGACCAACTTTTTTGCAAGTAAAGCACACAAAGGGGAGTGATTCAAACTCTATTGACTGTTCCCATAATCCTAGTTTGGAGCTTATATCAATAGTGCTGGGAAGGTCAATATTCTGCGAAATGTTGACACAGACATGCACATAAACCAATCTCTTGCGAGCTGCTGTCATTGGATCTATCACAACAAGCTCCCCAAAGGAGTTAGCAATTCCTGAGAAAACATCCTCCACCTAGTATTCCAATGGCAACCCTAGCAGCCTTACCCAAACTAGAGCAGTTTCAAAGAAAGAGTCATTGAGTTCCATGTTAGGAGACCATCTTCTCACAGATAAAGAAGATTTACCAAACATCCAGGGGCCACCACTTAAAGCAACTTCCATATCTTCCCCACAAGAGAATGAGAATACAAAAAAGCCTCTAGGCAGGACAGAGACATCAACCTGACCTTTCATTCTCCATTTTCTCTTAACAAAAGGCCTAACATCCTCAATATTAGGCTGGGGTTTGACAAACTTCCCCACCAGAGAAAAAGCCATTAAAGAGATGCTATGATCGATAACTAAATAAGGAATCTCAATAGTAAGTTTACCCATTTTATTATCTGATATATCTTTCACAAAGGGGAAAGATGATTTACCAGTCGATTTTCCAGATGCTTTCCTTGCAAAAAGACTACTCCAGGGTTTGGAAACTTGCCCCTTGATATTTTTTGAGTCAACTTTCACCGCCTCGGGGCTCGATTCTTGGGAATCTTTAATCTTTTTGCGGTCAGGAGGAGGGTCCCATAGCTGTGGGTCCCCATCTTGTCTCCCATCCTTATCATCCATTGCTTGTCCTTAAGCTGTAGTGGATTTAGAACTAGAGGATCCAGCCTCGCTGTTCCCTCCATTTCTTGATTTCAAATTTCCCACTGCATTCACTGTTTCCTCGATTTCTTCAGACACTACATGGTTAAGCCAATAGAGCCAACATATATCTCTTGGTCAAGGTACCAATTACACCGACATAGGATGACTGAACCACAGACCAAATATCACAATAAACACTTGCAAGGATAGCTAAATACATCAAGTTTGCACTCAGACAATCTTTGAGAATATCAGCATCATAAGCACTTGCAACATCATTGATTGAATCATAAATAAAACACTCTTGCAGAAGTTACATTATTCAATTCCCAAATCAATGTTCCCTCAGGAATGAAATCCACATTAAACATTCAACCGGTTATAACATGAATTCCTAACAGGCATTTAATTTATTTCCAAAATATATCCAAATCTACCAATTTGAATCACTAATTCATGCCTTGATTTCCATTGATAAATTTATTAACCACAATAAAAAATCACATGAAAAATCACCATTTATGCTTAACATAAAAACAACCACTTCAACATGTTCACTTAACAAAATTAAATTAAATTATAACACATACCGGTTTGCATCGGTAAGGCATAAGGTCAAGCAGTGGCAAAAGCCAACCCATAGTAGTGCTGCTACCGAGGCAACAGACACTACCTACCGGTAGTGCTTCTACCACAGGCAATAACCCTACTAACCGGTAGCGCTGCTACCACTGGTAACAACCACTACTGATTGGTAGCACTGGTACCAACCGGTAGCGGTACTTCTGACCCGTAGTGCTGCTAGCACTACTACCAACCGGTAGCAGTCCTACCAATTGGCAGTGCTGCTACCAACCGGTGGCAGTTCTACTGACCGGTAGCACTGCTACTACGTAGCGGTGCTGCCAACCAGTAGTTCTGCTACCTACTGGTAGTAGACACTACTAACTCACGTGATGAGGCAAGCCCATCACGAGAGCGGTAAAGTCTACGAACAAACCAAAAACGCATGCCTCCAAGGCATTCTAAAACCAAAAGATCACCAAATCAATAACCACAAATAACATTCCATCTCCAGAATTATTTTACAGGCACACACATACAGTGCCAATTTCCAAAATTTCAAGGAAAAGTTTACCAGCAAGGTAGATGGTGAAATAAACACACTGGAAAGAATAGCTAGCCAATTCATGACAGTATGGAAACAAGGATGCTCACAGCAAACCCAATCTAAAATTCTTTCTTTCAAAAGAAGAGGTAAATCAAGAAGTTGATTTTTAAGATCAAACACATAGCAGATAGAGGAATGAACCATTTCCTTCCTAAATGCAAACATATGATATAGATTTCACAAAACCAACAATAATAAACACTATTTCTTCCATTCCAATTATTTCACAAACATCTACAGGAAGATTGCATGAATTTCCATACACAAGAAGCAAACTAAAAATTTCAAAAACAAATTTAAAACAAAAAGGGAACCTCCAACCTTGAAGCAAATAGCAAGCAAGAGGTGAAGAAAATCCAGTCTTGCAACCAGTTCGAATCTCCATCTCCTCTAGGAAGTTCCCGCCGTGAATCCCCATAATGGATGCCCAAAATATCTTTTAACCTAAGCTTCTAGGTTAAAGTTATTTCATCCAATCAGATTTAAATATTTTAAAAACTAAAAGGCAATCAGATTTATTTCTTTCCCAAAAATAATAATTCTTTCCAATGATTAAATTAAAAAGGCCAAATGGAAAAATAAAAAGGGAAGCTTTTGTTTATTTCTTTTTCCATAAATACTTTCTTCAACATAAGCATTTAACCTTTTTAAATGGCTAGGCAATTTATTTATTTCACAAAAATATCAATGCAACTTTACACAATACATTAAGCCATTTAACCATTTAATCTAGTAATCATTAATTTAAATAAGTCAATAATCATAGAGCATAATAATCAACTAATTACGCCAACATGAGATAACATCATCCATTTAAATTAAATAGCCATTTAAATAAATGGAAACACACAAAACCAAGACAGATCAAATGACGACTCTCAAATGACCAAACCAAGGCACTATGACTCGCATACCAGCTAGACAGGATAGACAATCGACTGACAACACTCACACAAGTGTAACTACGGGTCAAGATGGGGTACCACAACTATCTCCTCCACTCCCATTAGATATATAAGGCATGCTCAGACCTGCAAAACTAGGTGGAGTCAATACCCCGTACCTACCTGGTACTAGTACCTGCAATGTCCCGCACCAAAGAATCAAACATGCATATAGACTAATATATATATACAAACATGACACACACACCGATGAAGGATAATCATGGTGTTCCCTGTCTCACTAGAGTGAGTGAAGGAAAATCATCCCCTAGCATCCCAATACACTTGCAAACACGCAACATATAAATAACGCATCGCAACATAAGGGAAAAGTGTCAGTCCAAGATAAAGATCCATAAAATAACATTATTCATAAGCACTGAGATACTTCTTAAAATCATACACCATAAATCTAGATAAAGCATGAAATAACATCGCATAATATCCGAATCAAAATACAATAATGTTCCACAAAAGAGGCTGATCGAGGAGGGGTACTACATGATATGTTAGGTGCATACATATACATCTTATATAGATTCATACATTTCATTATTACTCATTTGCATCCACCTTATTGCATAGAAAAAATAAATTTTTGCATCATTCATTACTCATTCATTTATTTGCATATGAGAAGAAACAAAAATAGACATCCATAATCATTTGAATTACATACATCCATACTAAAAAATAATGCATACATATAGAATAAAGCATATAGAAAGCATCTCATAATCGAATCAACACAAGTATGATGAAGTCAAATCAAATTTCATATATATATATATATATCGTATAAAGTCTCAGAGTACAAAATGATGTCAACTGACATATACAAACTCCCATCGGAGCAAGAATCATATAGGCTACAAAAAATGGGTGTGTCTACAAAAAAATATTAGAGCTACAAAAAGAATTTCTAGCTCTCAACCTCTCCCTCATCACCAGGTGGAGGAGGAGGAGCCTGCTGACCGAGATCCTGCCTAGGTGATCGAGCTCCCTCTGATCGTGCCATGTACTCTAAGATGGGGACAATCTGTTGTGCTAATGGAATTGCTACACTATAAGCCGCAACATAATAATCCACCCTACTCATCTGGTGAAGAACCTCCTATTGCAAAGCATCTTGCTCTACCCTTGTCACTATGACCTGATGATCTTTCTCAGCTCTAAGCTCTGCTAGTTGTCGGTCTCGCTTTACCAGCTGAGTCTATGCCATTGTCAGCTGTGACTATAGCTCCACTAGACATACCCTCATCGACTGTGCTGTGCCAACCCCCTGCTCTCTCGCAGTCTCTCCACCCCCATCTCCACCTCTAGCTCCAACCTACTCCTCCCACCTTTGTCAGACCTATCTAGAAGCTACTCACTCCTCCTCACCCCCACCCAACCTCACACCAACACTCCCTAGGGATCCACCCTCACCCCTCTACTGTCTAACTCTAGTTGGAACCTTGCTTCTACTAGCACCAAGATCGCCACCTATCCGCCTCTGCTCTTTGTCCCTATCCCTATCCCTGTGTGGGGGCATCATCCTCAATCTCCTTAATATGAGGTGTCTACTCTGCAGGATCTGTAAATCTAGGGAATAGATGCTGCTAGAACCAATCCCTATACTGGGGTAATACCCCTGCATCTGCAATGTCATCCATGTAGTCCCACTAGAGTCACTGCAATCTAGTCAACTCTTGCATACCCAAGGCATAAGATAACCTTGGTGTTGATATCTTAATGATGAACCACTAGTACCAAACCGGTACTAAGAGGGGGGGTGAATTAGTACAAGCACAAATACAGTCCAAAACTGGTTTGACAACAAATACTCCAAATGACTAGAAAATAGGGATACCGGTTTGAACAGAGTGCAACAGGTAACGCCCAAAACAGCTCAAACAATCATAAATCGGTCACTCACTAAGCTTTCCTCTTAGCTCAATACTATTGTACCATTACAATCTCATGCATGAACAGGTAAAGTAACATCAGAACTTCATAACAGTAAGTTCAATATGTTTTATAGACAGGCATAAAACATAGAACCATCATATGCTCAACATGTAATAACAAAGCACTACAAGATAAAAGCATTACACATGACACACATATTTTTCACGTGGAAACCCAACTGGGAAAAACCATGGTGGGGATGATTACCCACAAGTTGCTTTTGACCTCTTTTCAAGTTTGCTCTGTTAGGAGCCTTGTCCAGTTAAAGACATTACAATAGGTTCTGATAGGAACCAATCCTGTTAGGGATCACCTGGTTAAGGGATGGCTATAATACCCAGTTAAGGGTTAAACCCAGTTAGGGTTACCTTGTTAGAGGATTTCAAGAACTAAATAGCTAAAGGATCTCTAGAGCTCTATAGCTTCTTAGGACTCATTAACCTCGAGTTACCCTGTTAAGGGATTTGAATCAAGCCGGTTAAGACTACCCTGTTAAGGGATTTTACATCAAGCCCAGTTAAGGCTACCCTGTTAAGGGATTTCACAATTGTTGAAGTGGTTAAAGATCAACAGGAATTACAATGATCTGGTAACAACACTCAATGCTAATGCAGATCCATTTTGGCTCCTCTTCTCCTTCTGCACATTCACTTTGTAGGTATCTCTTGTCTCCTTTGGTCTGGCAAGTATCATGTATCACTTCTCTTGGATACACACTCACAACTTTTGCCAACAACCTTAGAAAGAAACACAATATCAACCTTATAGGAAGTAGATAGGTCGGTAGCAAAAACCCTAAACCCTAAACCTGTTAGGTTAAGCAATTCAAGCGGTTCAATCCTGACCGTTGAATCATTATGCATTAAATGCAACAATCTTGAATCGATCTCAAGACATTCTCCATCATCCATTACCCATCGATTTCATGGCAGCTGATAACCCATCACGTGTTATCACCGTTTGACAAACTTTGCACATTCCCAAGGTAGATAGGAATAGTCTTCTTCATGCAAGATCCTTCATGCGCACAGAGCTTACATGGTAACACGTTCTGTTCTCCATTATACTGCTAACTCATCACACAAAGATCACCAATTGAGTCACACAGGCATGAGGTACTCCAACCGGAAATCCTAAAGTGGAAACTACCTACAAACCAGTAGTCACACAATGCTTCCATGTGTCGATTCCCATAACTACATGCCGGTTCATCTTAAACAAAATATGCCACTTCACTTTGGCATATAAACCGGTTCATACATATGCCGATTTTCTCTTCTCACCTATCACTCACCTATCACATGTGCCGGTTCACATTATGTCACATATTGACATCAATGACAATCATACAATGTCATTATGTCTTCATGCCGGTTCACATAATGCCAACAATCTCCCCCTTTGGCATTGATGGCATATACAAAGATATCTTCTCCGCTTCACATCTTCTCCTCTTCACATCTTCTCCCCCATTTGTTGTAGATATCTTTTTCGCTTCACATCTTCTCCCCCTTTGACAACAATGCCAAAGTGGAGGCACAAGCATCTCTATTCCATTATGTTGCTCCCCTTGAGGAGTAGCATCCTTCAACACATCAATCAAAAATTTTTTTACTTTGCAATACCTGACTGATGTGGAACAATTACTTTTAGTTCACCTCCTGAAGGGGCAATACCCCTAATTCACCTCTTAAGTGCACAAATGTAGTCTTTGGGAGAGGCTTGGTGAATATGTCTACTAACTGCTCCTTACTGGAAACATGTTCCAATGCAATCTCTTTATTCTGAACCTTTTCCCTCAAGAAATGATACTTAAGCTCAAAATGCTTGGTTCTAGAATGTAAAACTAGATTCTTTGAAATATTGATAGCACTTGTATTATCACACAATATGCTTACCGGTTCAGATACAGGGATCTTGAATCCTTCCAGTACATGCTTCATCCAAATTGTTTGAGTATAGTTCATGAAAGCTGTAACATACTCCGCTTCCACTATAGACTGAGAGATACAACTCTTCTTTTTACTCATCCATGAGACCAGTCTACCACTGAGAAAGAATGCACCTCTGGTTGTGCTTTTCTGGTCATCCACATTACCTGCCCAATCAGCATCTATGAACACTTTCAGATTGAAATCATTGTTGTATGGGTACCACAATCCATAGTCAACTATTCCCTTCAGATACCTAAGAATCTGATTGACTACAATCAAGTGGGATTCTCTAGGACTTTTCTGGAACCTTGTAGTAATGCCAACTGCATGTACAATATCTAGTCTACTATGTACTACATAATGCAACTTACCAATCATTGATCGGTATTCCTTCTCATCAACTAGTGCGGAATCATCCTCTTTTGTCAATTTGCAACTGGTCACCATCGGTGTACCAACCAGTTTGCTATCTTCCATGCCAAAAGTCTTCAACACCTCTTTGACATATTTGGACTGAGTGATAAAGATTCCTTCTTCCATCTGCTGGATCTGCAGTCCAATGAAGAACTTAATCTCCCCTATGAGTGAAATCTCAAACTCTTTCTTCATCTCATCAACAAACTCATGACTCATCTTGTCATCTCCTCCAAAGATAATGTCATCAACAAAAACCTCACAGATTGAGATTTGATCTCCTTCAGACTTCAAGTAGATATTGCTATCTTCACTTGTTCTCTCAAACCCAATCTTCACAAGATGGGAATGTAGGCACTCATATCATGCCCTAGGTTCTTGCTTTAGACCATATAAGGCTTTATGTAGCCTGCACACCATATCACTGTCTTCAGATAGGGAAAACCCATCTGGTTGCTCTATATATACCTCCTCTTCAAGTACACCATTTAGGAATGCAGATTTTACATCCATTTGATATACTTTGAACCTTTTAAAAGATGCATATGCAAGAAGCATACAAACTCCTTCCAATCTGGCTACAGGAGAAAAGGTTTCTCCATAGTCTTCTCCTTCTTCTTGAGCATATCCTTTGCACACCAATCTAGCTTTATTCCTAATCACTGTGCCATCCTCATTCAACATGTTTCTGAACACCCATTTGGTTCCAATGACATTTTTATGCTCCGGTCTGGGTACCAAGGACCATGTACCATTTTTCTCTATCTGGTCAAGTTCCTCTTCCATTGCCTTGATCCAGTCTTCATCTTTATGGGCCTCTTTGAATGATTTAGACTCAAATTCAGAGATCATACATGAGTTTTCTCTGATCTTTCTTCTTGTAAGGATTCCTACATCCTTATCTCCTATGATCTACTTAGGATCATGATTTAGCTTGACATACCGAGGAATGGTCTTAACTGGTTCTTCTTGCTTTTCCTCTTCATCCTCATCTTCATCAGTATCAGCATTCACTGGTTCAGGAACACTATTACTGGTACTTGGTTGACTAACAACCGGTTCCCAAAAGGTTGCAACTGGTTCATTTACAGCTTTCTCACTACCGATTCCCAGAAGGTTGCAACTGATTCATTTACATTGATGCTTTCCATAATTCTCTAAGTCCTATTGTTGTAGCACTTGAAAGCTTTACTCTTGGTGGAATATCCTAGAAATATTCCCTCATCACATTTTGCATGAAATTTTCTCTGGTGTTCACTCCTCTTGATGTAGCATTTGCTACCAAAAACTCTAAAGTAGCTAACCATAGGTTTCTTATCGGTCCAGTACTCATAAGGAGTTTTATCCTTACCTTTCTTGATGAGTACCTGGTTCATTGTGTAGACTGCACTGCTCACCGCTTCTCTCGAAAAGGTGTGAGCTACCTTTCCTTGAATCAACATGGTTCTAGCTATGTCAACCATAGTCCGGTTATTCCTCTTTGTTAGGCCATTCTACTATGGAGTCCAGGGGGCAGACAGTTGTCTTTTGATGCCAAATTCTTCATAGTACCTGTTGAATTCACTGGAAGTGAATTCCCCTCCTTGATCAATTCTGAGACACTTGATCCTTTTACCACTTTCCTTCTCCACTAATGCTCTGAAAGCTTTGAATTTCCCAAAAGCTTCAGATTTGTCTTTCAAGAATGTGACCCACATCATTCTTGAGCAGTCAGCAGTGAGAATCATGAAGTACCTATCACCCTACACACTTCTAGTTTTCATAGGACCACATAAATCAGTATGCACAAGATCAAGCAAGTTGTCAACAGTGAAAGATTTAAATTTAAAGGTTGAGGAAGACATTTTCCCCAATTGACACTCTCTACACAAGGTATTATCTGGTTTTCTTAGCACCGACAACCCTCTAACTGCCTTGATCTTACTAGCCTTTACAATGTTATCAAAGTTTACAGATAAAGTCTCCTATGCCATATCCAACTATCATCAAGCTTAGCCATAAGACATGTACTTATATTAGCATTCAGATGAAATAGGTTACCTTTGGTCTGCATGCTAGTGGCCACCAATTTACCATCTTTTCCTTTGATTCTGCAAACTCCATTCTTGAATTCTAGAGTGAGGCCACTATCATTTAGCTGGGCAACACTTAGAAGGTTGTGTCTAAGATCATCAACCCAGTACACATTGTCAGCACTTCTCTTTCCATTTAGAGAGATGGACCCTTTGCCTTTGACCATGCATGGTGCATCATTGCCAAAGCGAACCACACCACCATCATACTCCTCCAAGGATAGAAACTTTCTCCAGTCACCAGTCATATGGTGAGAATAGCCACTGTCAATGATCCACTCATTTGAATTATCAAACCGGGAGACAAGAGCCTTCTTGTCTGCCACATCTTCCTTTACAGCAACAAACACAATGTCTTCATTCTCTTCATCTTCTGATTCCTCATCTGTGACACCTTCATCAACTGCCATAAAATAGTTTCTCCAGTGTCCTCCTTTGAATTTCCTAAACTTTTCTAGTTTGTCCTTGTTATCGCCATTAGGACAGTTTATAGCAATATGTCCTATCCAGTTACAAGAAAAGCATTTCAAAGGTATCTTACCTTTGTATTTACCGGTTCCTTTAGGAAGCTTCTTGGTAAGGAGAGCTTCAAATGCCATCTGAATCTCCTCATCATTCATTTCTCTGCTCTGACTAGGTTCCCCACTAGTGCTAGCCTCTTTTCCTTTTTTGGATGGTATAGTAGAGGCTTTAAATGTCGATTCAGTCTTTTGAACACTGCCATCAAAACTATTTAGCTCATAGGCTGTTAACTTGGCAATGATGGAGTCCAAGGATACTTTAGACTTGTCTATTGATCTTAGCTCCTGAATAGCAGCAACCCTTATTGCATAGCCCGGCAATAGGGATCTCAGGACTTTGCTTACCACAGTGGAATCTTCTATTTTGCCACCTGCACTCTTGATTTCTCCAACAACTATTTTGATTCTTATTCCATACTGCTGTATGGTCTCTCCTTCAACCATTCGCATATCTTCAAACTTCCCTCTCAGGCTTTCTTCCTTAGCCTGTTTTACATGTTCATCACCACCATAGATATTTTCAAGAGCATCCCATACATCTTTGGGATTTGCCTTGTCCTGAACATCGATAAACTTAATGTCGGATAGACTACTGATGAGGGCTTCCATGACTTGCCCATTTTCTTGTATCTCTCTCTTTTGGTCATCGATGAGAGTGCTGGTAGGGACAACATAGACATTCTCAACATAACTCCAGTGTTGAGCACCCATGCTTCTGATGAATATCTTCATCCTATCTTTCCATATACCGAATTTTTCCCTATTAAAATTTGGACCTTCCCTCTTCATCATTTGACTAGGATCTTTACCTCAAGCGGTTAAGCTTACAACATAGAGGACCTGGAGTTCTCTGATACCAATTGATAACTCAATGATGAACCACTAGTACCAAACCGGTACTGAGAGGGGGGGGGGGTAAATCAGTACAAGCACAAATATAGTCCAAAACCGGTTTGACAATAACTACTCCAAATGACTGGCAAACAGGGATACTGGTTTGAACAGAGTGCAACCAGTAACGCCCAGAACAACTCAAACAATCATAAACTGGTCACTCACTAAGCTTTCCTCTTAGCTCAATACTATTGTACCATTACACTCATGCATGAACAAGTAAACTAACATTAGAACTTCATAATAGTAAGTTCAACATGTTTTATAGACAGGCATAAAACATAGAACCATCATATGCTCAATAGGTAATAACAAAGCACTACAAGATAAAAGCATTATACATGACACACATATTTTTCACGTGGAAACCCAACTGGGAAAAACCACGGTGGGGATGATTACCCACAAGTTGCTTTTGAACTCTTTTGAAGTCCACTCTGTTAGGAGCCTTGTTCGGTTAAAGACATTACAATAGGTTCTGCTAGGAACTGATCCTGTTAGGGATCACCTGGTTAAGGGATGGCTATAATACCCGGTTAAGGGTTAAACCAGGTTAGTGTTACCTTGTTAGAGGATTTCAAGAAATCAATAGCTAAAGGATCTCCAGAGCTCTATAGCTTCTCAGAACTCATTAACCTCAAGTTACCCTAT
This sequence comes from Cryptomeria japonica, assembly GCF_030272615.1. Lineage (NCBI taxonomy): Eukaryota > Viridiplantae > Streptophyta > Pinopsida > Cupressales > Cupressaceae > Cryptomeria > Cryptomeria japonica. The sequence continues at coordinate 512,061,553 of NC_081409.1, forward strand.
TAAGGGATTTGAATCAAGCCGGTTAAGACTACCTTGTTAGGGGATTTTGCATCAAGCCTAGTTAAGGCTACCCTGTTAAGGGATTTCACAATTTTTGAAGTGGTTAAAGATCAACAGGAATTACAATGATCTGGTAACAGCACTCAATGCTAATGCAGATCCGTTTTGGCTCCTCTTCTCCTTCTGCACATTCACTTTGCAGGTATCTATTCTCTCCTTTGGTCTGGCAAGTATCATGTATCACTTCCCTTGGATACACACTCACAAATTTTGCCAACAACCTTAGAAAGAAACACAACATCGACCTTATAGGAAGCAGATAGGTCGGTAGCAAAAACCCTAAACCCTAAACCTGTTAGGTTAAGCAATTCAAGCGGTTTAATCCCGACCATTGAATCATTATGCATTAAATGCAACAATCTTGAATCGATCTGAAGACATTCTCCATCGTCCATTATCCATCGATTTCATGGCGGCTGCTAACCCATCACACATTATCGCCATTTGACAAACTTCGCACATTCTTGAGGTAGATAGGAATAGTCTTCTTCATGCAAGATCCTTCATGCGCATAGAGCTTACGTGGCAACATGATCTGTTCTCCATTATACTACTAACTCATCACACAAAGATCACCGATTGAGTCACATAGGCTTGAGGTACTCCAACTGGAAATCCTGAAGTGGAAACTACCTACAAACTAGTAGTCACACAATGCTTCCATGTGCCGGTTCCCATAGCTACATGCCGGTTCATCTTGAACAAAATATGTCGCTTCACTTTGGCATATAAATTGGTTCATACATATGTCGGTTCTCTCTTCTCATGTATCACTCGCCTATCACATGTGCTAGTTCACATTATGTCACATATTGACATCAATGACAATCATACAATGTCATTATGTCTTCATGCCGGTTCACATAATGCCAACAGGTGTCCATCCCCGCCTCTCCTCATCAGCATATCTCACATATGTTGTGAACTCCTACAATATCTCTTGAGGCCTACCATATCACCTCATCACTTGAGATATCACGAATCACTCCACCATAGTCTGCGATCTGCCCATGAGTGAGTTCGTAACAAACAAATCTCTGCATACGATCCTCTAGTCATCCCATGGCTCTAGGCCGCTGTAAGGTCTCCGTACCACAGCTATCAAGTCATCTAACTACTGTCACCAAAAATTAGTCTTTCCCAAATGGGACTGAGTGATATATCCTGAATATCTATATACAATCGGCTGACCAGGCTCCCTGCCATCATCTACAATCGGCCTACAAACTAGGAGGTGCTCCTAGATCCATACCTATAAAATCAAGACTCCTGTAGCCATGCTCTTCCCCTCCCGATAAACAATCTCATGCATCTCGAGATACATGTGGGCCAATATATAAGAACCCAAGCCTAGTCTCTGAGGGGTCTCAACAAACCTCTCCAACATCCTGCCCCATCCACACAAAAATCCCTATTGTCCCCTATTCGGCATAAGAAAACAACCGATAAACCCTGCCAAGATGCAAGCAAGTGGAAAATTCTCACTATACCTGCTCATCATAATGTCCCAATTGATAGAACGTGTCAAGATATCTGGATCCCTAAATACACGTCTGACAACCTGTAATCTAGGAAGTTGTGTTGCATCATAATCTACCTTACCCCCAGCAAAAGGGATATGGAGAATCCTCTAAATGTCCTCAGGAGTGATGGTCATCTCCCCAACTGGAAAATGGAAGGTGTTATAATGAAATCTCTCTACTAATGCTATGAGCGTCCCGTGATTCACATGAATATCGGGTAACCTAAGAAGGTGGGTGAAACTGCACAAATCAATATGTGCCTTCTCAACATCTGACAACTGCTGAAATAATATCATAGTGGATGGATATATGCATCTAAAAAGAACATGAGGAAAATGAACCTGCAAAAATTAAACAACGAAGCATCAGAAAACATTCCAAATAAGCCTACAAGAGAAGTAAAAAATCACGCAAATTCAACAACGTCAATTGCCAAGTCAAAATTTCAAGTTCGAACCTTAAAAAATGCTCACTGTTTTCCAAACGATAAAACACTGAAGGGTAGAAACTTGTATGAGTCAAGATTAGGGCCCATATGACAAAATACTCCCGTATGATACAGGACTAGACTTAGAACGACAAAATGGTCTCTTATGAATGTTGTCGTACAATACAAGGGTAGGCTTCGCACGACAAAACTAATGACTTTAAATGACAAAACACACTTTATTAGTTTATCGTACGAGACAAGATCCTGTCTCACATGACAAAATGAGAAAACCTGACTTTAAACGTGCCAAAAACTTGAAAAATCAACAAAAAAATTCAAAATTGAAATGAATAACAGGCTTAAGATCGATCACTATTAGGGATCCCACAGATACTGAGAGGGGGGGGTGAATCAATATCTAACTGGTAATTAGTATTTCTTAACTTAAAACATGCAGAATATAATATAACAGTGTGCCGGTATGCAAGAAATAATGCAATAAATAGAATCAAGAACATCCACATGAAAAGCACACCATAACACAAGATGTTAACGAGGAAAACTAGTGTGGGAAAAACCTCGGTGGGACTTGTGACCCATAATATTCACTCACTGGCCAATAAGAGAATATTACTTACAATAGGGGCCTGCACATGCAGGAAGGCCAACTGCCTAGAGCTCACTGCTCAATGGGAAGTCTCACTGACTTACAATAAGGATTATACAAATCCAATATCTTGTACTACTTTACAATAGTATCTTCAATGCCAGATTCAGTACCGGTTCCTACTCTGTTCTTTACATATACCTCTTGACCTATATTTCACACAATAGGTCTGCCTAATATTTTCCTATCTACTTCTACTTCTCTCACAAAATTTCTACAATGATCTCTTTTATATATAAGAGTCATTTTACAATTTGCCAAGTCGGCTTACACATTTTTACAATAATAAACAAAATATAATATAACAAAATCCTATCGACCTGTGTGCTGGTATACTTCCTTTCTTCTATGCTGGTGCTGGTGTCCTGAGTGCTAGTGTAGAGTGTGATCTGCTGATGTCGGTATAATGCCTTTGTCGGTGCCATAGGATTGCAAGGTTTCCATCAATGACAAAACCTTCAATCACATACAATGTCTCATTGGAGTGTGCATATGTCAACAATCTCCCCCTTTGGCATTGATGGCAACACTCATGAGAAATTTCAAAAAGTATCCAAAAATGTGGTCCAAAAATGTTACCAAAAATGTGAGTTACCAAAAATGTGAGAGCTCCCCCTGAGCATATGATTCTTGTCCTGTGATTTGAATTTTCTCATCCCACTACTCCCCCTTTGGCATCAATGACAAAGGTTGTCAAGATGTCAGTAGAGTTTGTGGTTTCAACCTTGTAGCTGGGTAGTTATAATTTGAAAAAGATCTCCCAAAATCAAGTTTATACTATCCATAAACTTCTTTCTATCCTTTATTGCTATCTCTGTTCTCTTCACTGTACCGGTGAGATGCTGCAAATGCTCTGCCAGTGTTTTGCTGCCCTGTATTAGTGCCTCAGAAATTTCCTTCCGTAGAGATGCTAGATAGTCCAATCTTGGACTTAGTTTTGATCTCAAATGTTTTGCCTTATTCACTATTCTTTCTCTCTCTTTCCAATTTGAGTAGTTCTTCCTCAAAATTTGTTATCTTCTCCTAAAAAACTGATAGTGTATTAGGTGAGTTGACAAAATTATTTGCAAGTTTATTGATCTCATCCTGTACCTTGCTCATTTTCTTGTCAATATCTATAGTCAAAAAGTTTGTTTTACAGGTATCTTTATATAGATTTTTGTACCCTTTCAACAAATTACATAATTCTGGTAGAAGTGTGTCAAAATCTCTATTACACTTCTTTATTTGCTCATCAAAGAATTTCTATTTTTCAACTTCTACTTTATCCTTTACTGACTCTTCTTTTATTTTCTCAATGTTTTCTGAGATATATTTACACAGTGTATCCAATTGTCCTAAAGAATCTTTGTTATCTATATTATAGTTAGGAGCAATTACCTTCAAAATTGGTATGGTATCATCAATTGCTTTGTAAGCCTGTGAGCTATAGTCAGTTATTTTCTTGATAGAATCAAGTAGTACCTCAGTCACATTGGTTGATTTGAAGCTTGATGATGAGTCAACAATCTGAGTACCGGTGGAAGTAACCAAGCTTGTATTGACCTTTGGTAGGTTAGTTTGTGTCTGCATTTCTTTAAGCAATGGTTTTCCTACTTCACTAGTTGTCGGTGGCACTGTTTCCTTAAGTACCTATTCCGATTGTTGTTGTTCTAGACCCTTTAGCTCTATTTGTTTCTCTGTATGTTTCATTTGCTCATTCCATTTCTCAGTCTTTACCTTTAGCTCTTTATCTTCTATCGGTTTATCAGTTTCCTCAGTCACCGGAGGCTCACTAGCCATATCTGTCTTTTTTGTTGTATCTTTGTCTACTACTATGTTGATCTTCTAAGTACCAACATTCACAGTATATAGGACTTTAGGATTAGGATTATTATCCTCTACATCCATACTATCGGCTATTAGTTGATCTTCAGTGGTTGTTGATTTTACCGGTGAAGTAATTAAAGAAGGTGGGGGTAAGTTGTCTCTAACTTTGATACTAGGTGGTCCACCAACTTTTCCTTTCCCCTCGTCTCTATCTTTCTGATAGACTTTGATAGGCTTAGGGTTCCTGTATTCTTCCTACTTTTCTTTCTCAACTAGGAATATATCCCATCCATTTTCTGTTTCTTTTGTTACCTCATTTACTCTTCCTTCCATTAGTGCAATATGTCGGTGTGTAGTAGAGAATACTGACCAGTTGGCCTTTGCAATCAGATCATCAATTTCTTGTGGAGAGTTTACCAAATATACAACAAGTAGCTTCTTAATTTTTATTTTCTTATCCAATTCTATCACTACTTGTCTTCTTGCCTCTAGTCTTTTTAATAATTCATCTAGTATTTCATTGACTACTTCCATCAAAAATTTCTTGTACATATCCATGTGTAATATAACACGGTTTTCAACTTGCTCTTTTTCATCAGCTGTTAGAGTGTCATAAATTTTCTCTATATTTTTCAGTTTACCTTCCTCTGTGATTTCATTCAGCAGTATATCAAGAGGGGCCAAGTCTTCGTTTGTCCTTTTCTTCTTCTTGGGTGTCAGTTTCTTCTTTGGTGTGGCCTTTCTTACTGGAGATCTCACTACTTGTTGCTTTTGCCTTGTCCTCCTAGGTGAGGGTGTGGTTTCCGGTGAGGGTGCTCTTTTTCTTACAACTCTTTTGAAAGTTGTAGGCATGTCACTTCCTGAAGAAGTACCTACTGGTGATAGGTTAGTTTTAGGCTGTGGAGCTGCTAACACATCCTCTGTTATGTCGGTTTTCTTAAATTCATCTTCTTTAATGGATTTTGCTTGTCTGGACCCTTTCCTTACAACTACCTCAACCTTTTTCACCCTTTTCTTTGATTGAATTTGTCTTTCAATATTTTCTGCACTACCAAATACTTCTTCCTTAGGTTCTCTAGGGGCTTCTAGAAGTGCTTTAGCATATGTTTCAACTATGTGATCATTTGTTTCATAGCCCATCTCGGTTACCCAAACTGTCCTTGGGATGACCACTTCCATCCAGATTTCATCTTTCTTGATGAGAAAACATATTTCATCTTTGTATTTGTCTACAATCTTCTGTGATAACCTTACTCTTTTCTTCATTTTGGTCTTTGATGCTTGAAAGAAGTTATTAATATTGTTTTCCTTGTTCTCACCCATGTTATTGAATAGTTCTGTTAATTATTTGCCTACCGGTATGTCATATCCAAGTTCTTTGTAACCTATACCAGGAACCTATTTTGTTATATGTAGCATTAGGCATACTAACAAATTTCCAAATCTGAAAATTCCTTTCTTGTCCTTCTTGATCTTTCCAAGGTTGTCAATTAATTCATCCTTTAACCATTCACATATGTCAATTTTTGCATCATTTGTGACCATATCATAAGCACTCTTAATGCATAAACTTGAAACTGAATTATTTCTATTAGCATGAGTAGCTTTATACCTTAATATCATACTGATGAATCTCACATTGATATCTATTACATCATTTACTCTTAGAGACCTCTTGTCGAATGTTGCACTAGTTAGGTTTATAACTAGGTCATTGGAAACTTTCTTAGTTTTATTTGGTCTTTTACCAGTGGTCGGTAACCCTGTGACAGCTTTCACAACTTCCTTGGTGATCTTGTGGATTGCATCTAAACAGAAAAATTCTCCATGTACCCTACTTAAGACTATCCTAATCACATCCTTTGGAAATTCAGGAATGCTAAGGATCTCTATAAATCCTAGGGTCTCAATGATCTTGTTTTCATCCTTTACATTTCCGGTATTATCACATATCATAGTTTTATACATGGTTTTAATTTCCTCATCTCCTAATTCCTCAATGTTGTAGTGGATGTACATTTTGGGGTCTTCAGCATATACAACTCCCTTAGGAATTTGAGAAAAAGAACCTAAGGTATCATCCTTCTTTGCTATCTCGGGAACTAACTGAAATATGGGCCTAGGTCTTTTTATTACTTTAACAACAGTAGGGTTTGCTATATATTCAATTGTAGAGGTGGTTGCCATGATTAAATACCTTTTACTACCTTGGATGGATGATTGCTTGGAGTGTTCTTGCTTCTTGCTCGAAATGCCTTAGCTCAGAATCTTTGTGCTCTTCAAAAATTTGAAATCTTAGTGAAATGAAAAGGAGCCAAAACCTTAATTTTATAGTGTCTTTTCACCATCTACCACATTAATTGCATGCTGGTTAAGTATTCACTTAACATTGTTTTGCCGGTAATAAGTAATTTCCAACTTCTTATCTCTAACCGAGGGAATAATAGCATATGTATCAATAGATTTCCAAACCCTCAAGAAAATTTTCTTCGATTAGATGAAGAACTTCCTGCCGGTTTAGCACTACTCTGTCCTTCCAATGAAGCATCACTCTGTTCTACCAGTGAAGTATTGGTTTGTTCTACCAGTGGAGGAGTATTCCCAATATTTAGATCAACTTTTCTAATCCATTGTTTTGAGAATTCTTTCTTAACCTCTTCAAATTTTTCTTTACCTTTCAAGCTAGAACTTTTGTTGTCTACTGGTGTTCCTTTACTTCTACAGAATTTAGCAATATGCCCAATTTTGTTACATGCATAACAAGTTACATTATTCTTCTAAATAGCTTTCCCATAACCTATACCGCTTTGTGTTCTGTTGGCATATGGACACTCCAATGAGACACTGTGTGTGATTGAAGGTTTTGTCATTGATGGCAACCTTGCAATCCTATGGCACCGGCAAGACATTATACCGGCTAAGTATTACATAGGCAACCTTGCAATCCTATGGCACCGACAAGACATACCGGCTAAGCATTACATAGGAAACCTTGCAATCCTATGGCACTGGCAAGACATTATACCGGCAAAACATTATTCAAACAAGACAGTACACCGACATCAGTAAGATCAATCTACACCGGCACTGGCACAGAAGGAAATATGTATACCGACATAGAGGCCAACAAGATTTTTGATATGTAATATTTGTTTATTATTGTAAGCCGACTTGGCAAATTGTAAAATGACTCTTGTATATAAAAGAGATCATTGTAGTCATTTGTAGGATATGGATAGGAAGCATAATAAATTATAAGGCAGACCTAATGTGCGAATTGTAGGTCAAGGGTATATGTAAAGAATAGAGAAAGAACTGGTACTAAATCTGGCATTGAAGATGCTATTGTAAAGCAGTACAGATCATTGGATTTGCATAATCCTCATTGTAAGTTAGTGTGACTTCTTATTGAGCAGTGTGCTCTAGGCAGTTGGCCTTCCTGCATGAGCAGGCCCCTATTGTAAGTAATATTCTCTTATTGGCCAGTAAGTGAATATTGTGGGTCACAAATCCCACCGAGGTTTTTCCCACACCGGGTTTCCTCATTAAACATCTTGTGTTATGGTGTTCTTTTCATGTGGATGTTTTTGATTCTGTTATTTACATTAATTCTTGCATACTGGTATACTGTTGCTTTATGTTCTACATATTCAGTTTTAAGAAAATTACATTACTGGTCAGATACTGATTCACCCCCCCTCTCAGTATCTATGGGAACCCTAACAATTGGTATCAGAGCCTGGTCCTCTATTTTCAGAAGCCTAACAGCTTGAGGAAGATCTTGACACCGGTAAAGATGGAAAATCTGATGAAGCAACTTGAAGGAGCTCTTACTGACTATGATGCAAAGAAGTTGAAAAATATCAAATTAGAAGATGATTTAAAAGTAGCTCAGGACATTACTCAGGCACTTCAAGAAAATCTTACTGTTACAAGAAATAAGAGGAGAGAACTTTGTGAAAAACTACAAAATGAGAATGATGAAAAGGAATCACTAAATGATATGATAAGCAAATTGAAACAAGAGATCATGACAACAAAAAATGAAATGCAAGATATGACTATGAGATTTTGCAAAGAGATTGAGGACAGAAAGAAGAATGAAGAAGAGTTGACCAGAAGACTAAGTGATGCAGCAAATGAGAACACAAGACTTAGCTATGAAAATGACATGTTGAAGACAGATCTGATGCATACTCAGAATGACTCAAATGAACTAATGAGACAAAAATAAATCTTGGAAAGGGAATTGGAAACTGCAAATCAACACAAAGAAAAATTCAAGAAAAGCTTAGAAGAACTTGGTACCTTATTGAAGAATCAAAAACCTAAAGGTGACACTTCTGGAATTGGATTTGAAGTTGGAGAAAGCTCCGGTACTGCAAATACCCAGGATCACAGCAAACTGGTAAGACCTTCTAATACTTACAAATTCAATGGAAAATGCTTTAACTATAATAAATATGGTCATAGGGAAAATGAATGTAGATCTAGGAATTATCAGAACATCAATCCTCCCACCGATCAATGCACCAAATGCAACAAAATTGGTCATAACTTTGAAAATTGCAGAATGAATGTAAGATGTTATGTTTGTGGAAGATTTGGTCATTTATCAAATAAATGTAGAACACAAACCGGCATAGGTTATGGGAAAGCTATTCAGAAAAATAATGTAACTTGTTATGCATGTAACAAGATTGGTCATATTGTTAAATTTTGTAGAAGTAAAGGTACACCGGTAGATAACAAAAGCACTAGTTTGAAAGGTAAAGAAAAGGTTGAAGAAGTTAAGCAAGAATTCTCAAAGCAATGGATAGAAAAGGTGATCTAAATATTGGGGATACTCCTCCACCGGTAGAACCAACAAATGCTCCACCGGTAGGACAATATGATGCTCTACCGGCAGGATAGAGCAATGCTCCACTGACAGGATGTTCTTCATCAAATTGAAGAAAATTATCTTGAGGGTTTGGTAATCTAATGACACGTGCTATTATTCCCTCGGTTAGAGAAAATAAGTTGAAAATCATTCATTACCGGCAAATAAAGTTAAGCTAATACATTACCGGCAAGCAGTTAATGTGGTAGGTAGCAGAAAAGACTTTATAAAATAAGGTTTTTGGCTCCATTTCATTTCATCGTGAATTCAAATTTTTGGAGAGCGTGAAGAGTTCCGAGCTAAGGCATTCCGAGCAAAGAGGCAAAGCACTTCAGTAATCAATCCATCCAAAGACAGAAAAAGGTATTTATCATCATGGCATCCTCCTCTGCACCTAAATTCATAGCAAACCCTACAGTAGTCGAAGTTATAAAATGACCTAGGCCCATGTTTCAACTAGTTCCCGAGGTAGCTAAGAAAGATGACAACACAGGTGCTTTTTCAAAAATTCTAAAAGGTGTTGTTTATGCAGAAGACCCTAGAATGTATATTCATTGCAACATAGAGGAATTAGGTGATGAAGAAATCAAAAACATGTATAAGTCTGTTATATGTGACAACTCCAGAAATGTGAAACCTGAACATAAAATTGTTGAAACCCTAGGATTCACTGAAATCCTCTGCATTCCTGAATTTCCCAAGGAAGTGGTTAGGATAGTTTTAAGCAGGGTACATGGTTCATTCTTTTGGCTTGACTCAATGCATAAAATTTAAAAAGGAAGCTATGAAAATAGTAACAGGGTTACCCTCCACCGGTAGCAGACCCGACAAAACCAAGAAGGTTTCCAATGACTTAGTAACAAACTTAACTGGTGCAATATCCGACAAGAGATCATTGAGGGTTAATGATGTGACTGATACAAATGTTAAATTTGTTCGCATGATTTTAGGTTGCAAAGCAACTCATGCTAATAGGCTTAACTCGGTTTCCAATTTATGCATAAAGAGTGCTTATGACATGGTTAAGGATAATGTAAAAATTGATATCTGTGAATGGTTAAAGGATGAGTTAATTGACAATTTAGCAAAAATCAAGAAGGATAAGAAAGGAACCTTTAGATTTGGAAATTTACTTGTATTCTTAATGCTACATATAACCAAACAGGCTCCCAGTATAGGCAACAAGGATTTTGGATTTGACCTACCGATAGGAAAATAATTATTTGACTTATTCAACAACATGGGTGAAAACAGAGAGAAGAATAATAATGAGTATTTTCAAGCACTAAAGGTCAGAATGAATAAAAGAATTGGACTATCACAAGAAATTGTCAACAAATACAAGGATGATATATGTTTTGTAATAAAAAAGGATGAGATCTGGATGGAAGCAGTCATCCCAAGGACAATCTGGGTAATAGAGATGGGGTATGAAATAGATGACCACATAGTGGAAACTTATGCCAAAGCACTTCTGGAAGCCCCCAATGAACCAAAGGAAAAAGTATTTGGTAGTGCTGAGACCATCAAAAGTCAAATTCAATCTAAAAAGAGAGTGAAAAAGGTTGAGGCATTTGTGAGAAAAGGAACCAGACAAGCAAAAGACATAAAGGAAGATGTATTAAAGAAAACCGGCATAACTGAAGATGAGTTGGCAGCCCAACAACCTGAAACTCATCTATCACCAGTAGATACTTCCTCAGAAGGAGATATGCCAGCAACTTTCAAAAGAGTTGTTAGGAAAAGAGATCCCTCACCGGTAACCACTCCTTCACCTAGAAGGACATCAACAAGCCGTGAGATCTCCAGTCAAGAAGGTCACACCTAAGAAGAGCTGACCCTCAAAAAGAACAAGAAGACAAACACTGACTTGGCCCCTCTTGACATATTACTGAATGAGATCATAGAGGAAGCTAAATTGAAAAACATAGGGAAAATATATGACACCCTATCAGATGATGAGAAATGACAAGTTGAAGAGAGTGTCATATTACACATGGACATGTATAAAATTTTTTTGTTGCAAGTCCTAAATGAAACTCCTGATGAACTATATAAAAGACTTAAGGCCAGAAGGCAAGGAATAATTGAGTTGGATAAGAAAACTAAAATAGAAAAATTACTTGCAGTATACCTGGTCAACTCACCTAAGGAAATTGATGATCTGATAGCTCAGGCCAACCGGACAGTTTTTTCCACTACACACCGGCAAATTTCACTAATGGTAGGTAGAGTTACAGAAGTTTCAAAGGAAACAGAAAATGGTTGGGATACACTCTTGGTTGAAAAAGAAAAACAAGAAGAATATAGGAATCCCAAGCCTATTCTGGTATATCAGAAAGACAAAGGGAAAGGTAAAGTTGGTGGACCACCAAGTATCAAGATCAGAGACAACTTACCCCCACCTCCTTTAAATACTCCACCGATAAAAATAACAACCATTGAAGATCAACTGGTAGCTGAGAGTATGGATACAGAGGATAATAATCCTAATCCTGAAGTCCTATATACTGTGAATGTTGATGCTCATAAGATCAACATAGTGGTAGATAAGGATACAACAGATAAATCAGGAAACAAAGAGCAACCGACAATAGGAAACAAAGAGCAACCGGCAACAGATTCAGAGAAAAAGATGGAATCTGGAACACAAACAGAGAAACCAATAGAGCTAAAGGCTCCAAAACAGATGCCACCGGTAAGAAATGAAGTAGGAAAACCAGTGCTCAAAGAGATGGAGACACAAACAGACCTACCAGAGGTCAATACTAGCATGGTCACTTCCACCAACACTCAGTTTGTTGGATCACCATCAAATGTAACAGAGGTATTGCTTGAATCTATCAAGAAAATAACTGATTATAGCTCACAAGCTTATAAAGTGATAGATGATTCAATTCCAGTTTTGAAATCAATAGCTCCCAATTGTAATATAGACAACAAAGATTCTTTAGGCCAGTTGGATACACTTTGTAAATATATTTCTGGAAATTTTGAGCAAACAAAGGTAGAATCTGTAAAGGAAAGTGTAGAAAAAGAGAAACATAAATTCTTTGAGGAAGGAATAAAGAAGTGTAACAGGGAATTTGACACACTTCTACCAGAACTGTGCAATTTATTGAAAGAGCACAAAACTCTGTACAAAGACACCTATAAGATAAACTTTTTGACCATAGATGTAGACAAAAAGATGAGCAAGGTACAAGAAGAGATAAATAAACTTGCAGATAATTTTGTTAACTCACCCAATGCATTATCAGTTTTTGAGGAAAAGATAACAAATTTTGAGGAAGAATTGCTCAAATTAGAAAGTGAGAAAGAGAAAATAATAAACAAGGCAAAATTCTTGAGATCTAAACTAAGTCCAAGATTGGACTATTTAGCATCTCTGCGGAAGGAAATCTCAAGGCACTAACTCAGGGAAGCAAAACAGTAGTAGAACACTTGCAGCATCTCACGGGTACAGTATACAGAACTAAGACAACAATAAAAGATAGCAAGAAGTTTATGGATGGTATAAACTTAATTTTGGGAGGTATTCTTCAGATAATAACTACCCAACTACAAGGTTGAGGTTATGGATTGGTACAACTACAAAATCTACTAACCTTTGTCATTGATGCCAAAGGGGGAGTAGTAGGATGAGAAAATTCAAAGCATGGGTATCACATGCTCAGGGGGAGCTCTCACATTTTTGGTAACATTTTTGGTCTACACATTTTTGGATATCTTTTTGAAAATTCTCATGAGTGTTGCCATCAATGCCAAAGGGGGATATTGTTGGCATATGGACACTCCAATGAGACATTGTGTGTGATTGAAGGTTTTGTCATTGATGGCAACCTTGCAATCTTATGGCACTGGCAAGACATTATACCGGCTAAGCATTACACAGGCAACCTTGCAATCCTATGGCACCGGCAAGACATTATACCAACTAAGCATTACACAGGCAACCTTGCAATCCTATGGCACCGGCAAGACATTATACCGGCAAAGCATTGTTCAAACAAGACAGTACACCGACACCAACAAGATCAATCTACACCGGCACTGGCACAGAAGGAAATATGTATACCGACATAGAGGCCGATAGGATTTTTGATATGTAATATTTTGTTTATTATTGTAAGCCGACTTGGAAAATTGTAAAATGACTCTTGTATATAAAAGAGATCATTGTAGTCATTTGTAGGATATGGATAGGAAGCATAATAAATTATAAGGCAGACCTAATGTGCGAATTGTAGGTCAAGGGTATATGTAAAGAATAGAGCAAGAACCGGTACTGAATTTGGCATTGAAGATGCTATTGTAAAGCAGTACAGATCATTGGATTTGCATAATCCTCATTGTAAGTCAGTGTGACTTCTTATTGAGCAGTGTGCTCTAGGCAGTTGGCCTTCCTGCATGTGCAGGCCCCTATTGTAAGTAATATTCTCTTATTGGCCAGTAAGTGAATATTGTGGGTCACAAATCCCACCGAGGTTTTTCCCACACCGGGTTTCCTTGTTAAACATCTTGTGTTATGGTGTTCTTTTCATGTAGATGTTTTTGATTCTGTTATTTACATTAATTCTTGCATACCGGTATACTGTTGCTTTATGTTTTGCATATTTAGTTTTAAGAAAATTACATTACCAGTCAGATACTAATTCACCCCCCCCCTCTCAGTATCTGTTGGAACCCTAACATGTTCTACATTGATTAGATAAATGCCCAAATCTTCCACAAACATAACATCTCACATTCATTCAGCAGTTTTCAAAATTGTGACCAACTTTGTTGCATTTAGAACATTGACCGGTTGGTGTGTTGATATTCTGATAATTTCTAGATCTACATTCATTTTCTCTATGACCATACTTATTACAGTTAAAGCATTTACCATTGAAATTATAAGCATTAGGTTGTCTTACCAGTTTGTTGTGATCCTGAGTATTTGCAGTACCAGAGCTTTCACCAACTTCAAAGCCAATTCCAGAAGTGTTACCTTTAGGTTTTTGATTTTTCAGCAAGGTGCCAAGTTCCTCTGAGCTTTTCTTGAATTTTTCTTTGTGTTGATTTGCAATTTCTAGTTCTCTTTCTATGACTTCTTTTTGTCTCATCAGTTCATTTGAGTCATTCTGAGTATGCATCAGATCTGTCTTCAACATGTCATTTTCATAGCTAAGTCTTGTGTTCTCATTTGCTGCATCACTTAGTCTTCTGGTCAATTCTTCTTCATTCTTCTTCCTATCCTCAATCTCTTTGCAAAATCTCATAGTCATATCCTGCATTTCATTTTTTGTTGTCATGATCTCTTGTTTCAACTTGTTTATCATATCATTAAGTGATTCCTTTTCATCATTCTCATTTTTCAATTTTTCACAAAGTTCTCTTCTCTTATTTCTTGCAATAGTAAAATTTTCTTGAAGTGCCTGAATGATGTCCTGAGCTGCCCTTAAAACATCTTCTAATTTGATATTTTTCAACTTTTTTGCATCATAGTCTATAAGAGCTCCTTCTAGTTGCTTCATCAGATTTTCCATCTTGTCAAGATCTTCCTCAAGCTGTTAGGCTTTTGAAAATAGAGGACCAGGCTCTGATACCAATTGTTAGGGATCCCACAGATACTGAGAGGGGGGGGGTGAATCAGTATCTAAATGGTAATTAGTATTTCTTAACTTAAAACATGCAGAACATAATATAACAGTGTACCGGTATGCAAGAAATAATGCAATAAACATAATCAAGAACATCCACATGAAAAGCACACCATAACACAAGATGTTAACGAGGAAACCTGGTGTGGGAAAAACCTCGGTGGGATTTGTGACCCACAATATTCACTCACTGGCCAATAAGAGAATATTACTTACAATAGGGGCCTGCACATGCAAGAAGGCCAACTGCCTAGAGCTCACTACTCAATGGGAAGTCTCACTGACTTACAATAAGGATTATACAAATCCAATATCTTGTATTGCTTTACAATAGCATCTTCAATGCCAGATTCATTACCGGTTCCTGCTCTATTCTTTACATATACCTCTTGACCTATATTTCGCACAATAGGTCTGCCTAATATTTTCCTATCTGCTTCTACTTCTCCCACAAAATGTCTACAATGATCTCTTTAATATATAAGAGTAATTTTACAATTTGCCAAGTCGGTTTACACATTTTTACAATAATAAACAAAATATAATATAACAAAATCCTGTCGGCCTCTATGTCGGTATACTTCCTTTCTTTTGTGCCAGTGCTGGTGTCCTAAGTGCTGGTGTAGAGTATGATCTGCTAATTTCGGTATAATGCCTTTGCCGATGCCATAGGATTGCAAGGTTTCCATCAATGACAAAACCTTCAATCACATACAATGTCTCATTAGAGTGTGCATATGCCAACAATCACTTACCACTGGCTCATAGTCCGGAGGTCGATTATGTCATCTCTAATGCTCAAATCGATGCTCACGAGTAGGAACCACCATTTTCTTCGCAGAAGGCTTTTTGAATTTTCAAACTTGGAAGATTAAAATGAATTGAAAATCACAGTTTTACCCCTTATATAGCCAAAACCCTAATTTTTCAACTTGCTTTGATGGACATGAAAATTGTACACTTAGCTAATTCGCCTGTTCTAATTCCATTTTTGAGATCGAAATCGAAATCCGAGATCATTTTGCTAGTCAATTTCATAGAATTTGGACCACTTAGCATTTTTTCATCAAATGCTCATTCTTTCTTCAAATTGTGCTGAATTTCTCATGAATCAACGCTGAATCTCAATTTTATTCTACAAAACAACTTTACACTCAACTTCAACATCAAAACCAAATATTCAAATATTCCTCAGAAACATTTATGCTCAAATAACTTATCATCGATAACAATTGTCTATAATCATTACCCTCGCTATCTTTTGATTTCTCTCCCAAGGGGGCATACTCATGACCTTATGACCTCGCATCTTCAAAGTTGAGAAAATTTTCAAATCTTCAAAGTCGAGCAAAAATCTTTTCAACTAAAGAAAATCAAATTCTTATTGCTAAGGGGCATCTCAGCTTTATCGCTTCACATCAAGTTGAGATCTCTCGATCATCTAAATCGAATAAATCACTAGGGGCATCTCAGCTTCATCGCTTCATATCAAGCTAATATTTGTCTTCTTCTGGATCAATCTCTTAATGTTAATCAGTTTCATCGCTTTTCATCAAGCTGATTATTCATTTAAACTCAATCAAAAGTTTAAAGAGTATCTTCAATCACACACTCAATCTAAGCAGGTGTTCAGTTTCATCGCATCAAATCAAGCTGAACAATTTATCTTCACTCATCATATCTTGATCCATCAAGTTCAAGATCGATTTTATCTTCGCTCACTATGTCTAGATCAATCAAGTTCTAGTTTAGTAAAATCTGCTTCTTGATCAATCAAGTTCAAGTTCGGTATCTTTGCTCTCTATCATTCCTAGTTCAATCAAGTTCGGGATCGATATCACTTTAATTAGACTATGTTCAGCTTCTTTGCTTCAAATCAAGCTAAACACCCTGCTCTTTATCTGGTTCGTAATCAATCAAGTTTAGAATTGGTATCTCCTAGACATCACATATTCTTTGAACCAACGCGCTGCTCGCACATTAATTCAAAGAGGGGCAAATGTAATACCCTAAAAATGGTCATCTAAACCATGGGCCCCTAGTCTCGACAACATCACCAAGGTCCTAATGAAAGGCAATTAAATCAATCTTGAGGACATGTTTAATACTTTAATCATCAAATGTCACATGGCAAGTGAATTATTCTATATTAATTAAATATTTATTTAATTAATTGAATCATTCCAAGAATATCATTTTGATCAATTATCCTATTTAATTTATTAAATATCCTAGCATATTTAATTAATTAATAAATTTTCCATTTAATCAAGCAAAAATGAATTAATTTATTGCAAAAGAGGAATTAATTACAAAGCAAGAGTTGAATTGAAAATAAAATAAAAGAATTGAGAGAGAAATCAAACTTGAGATATTATTTCTTTTTCTAAATTTAGAACATAAAATTAGAAAAGTAATTAATTGAATTAAATTGATTATTCTCTAAAATTAGAACTCAAAGCTTTTCAGAAAAAGAAGTTCAATTGCATTAAAAAGACTCTTTTCTTGAATAAATCAAAGAATTATCTATTTTTATCACAAATGCATGGAATTAATTAATTCTTATTTCTAATGCAACTTGAACTTCTAATTTAGATGCATTTCAATTAAACTATAATTGGAATCTATCTCAAGGTTAACTGAACTTGATTTCTCAATTATTTTCAATTAATCCTAAATTGAGCTTTTTTGTAATTCTCTATAAATTCAGCCTTCAGCTCTCATTCCAAACCCCCTATAGATTTTTGAGAAACACGCTTGGAGATTATTATTACACTGATTTTGCTCTGGAGTCATTGAATATATTGTGCTTTTTTGAGATTATTTGCATATTAGCTTAGCTTTTTCCATATTTAGTTTACTCCATATTGCTTGAATTCATTAGTTGTTGAATTATTCATCCATCTTGGATCCATTTTAGCTTAAATCATGCTCATATAGATTAAATCCTTCATCTTGGTGTAGTCTAGTCACTGGTATTGCTTATAAAAATCTGAGAGAAATCTTATACTCGCATCTTTTAGAAGGAAATTAGTCACTTTGTTATGGTTTATTATTTATTGATTATTGATTTACTAACCATACATGTAATGACTTAATTGAAGTGTTGTGCCTACAGCTATCAGACTTATTTCACTTTTTCACACACACAATCAATAGTTAGAATTTTATCTTGAAGGGAAGTCCAGAACAAAATATGAATTTTAGGAATTAGGCCTTTCACCAAAGCCTTAGCCCAGCAAGGACTCTCCACCTTAGAAAACTACTAATTATAAAGAGAGGCCAAAGAAAATTTACCATTTGTTGTAAGTTTCTAGATTAGTTGATCTTCATCATCCACCACCACCATGGAGTTCATAATTTTGTTCAAATTACCAAGGGAGGGATCAACTTGGGATAACTCCTTCTACTGTCCATCATTCCAGTAGTCACCCACCATAGAGCCAAATTTTTCCTTGCACTGATTCTGAAATTTACCCCAGTCAAGACTTTCACTCAACAAGGAGTCAAGCAACCAAGAATCTTCCTATAATTTAATGAGGTTTCCTTTCCCCATCTTCCATTTCACACCTTTGGCAATTAGATCTCTAGTTATTGAAATATTTCCAGATATTAGAGCCAATTGGGATATCTTCCACATTAAGGAAGCTTAGAAGAGTAGGATATTATCTTTTATACTTGTTGTCCCATATCAGTTTCCATTCTCCCTGGGTGTTATAACCTCTCCAAATCTACTTAGCCATAAGAAACTCATTCATGTCTCTTATTCTTCTAAGACCAAGACCTCCCTTTCTTATAGGTTTACAAACCTTATCCCATGCAATCAGATTCATCATTTTCTTCTCCTTGACCCCTATCCACAGAAAAGTTCTTTGAATTTTTTCAATAGCCTCTGCAAACTTGGCGGGAATTTTGAAAAGGTTGATGGCATAAAGATGAATACTCTAAAGAGTTGATTTCAAAATCTGAACCTTACAAGCTTGGCTGAGAAGAGAACCTTTCCAACCGGCTAACTTTTTATGAAATTTATCCACAAGAGCTCCCTAGAAAGTATCAGGAGGATCTTGACATAAAGAGAGCCCCAAATAGGAAGCAGGAAGATTCCCCAATTGACATCCCAAAATGTTGCTTATTTTTATCTGTCTTCTTTCTGGAGTAATGAGAAATAAACAAATCTTTTAGACCAATTTATCAATTGCCCAGTAGCTATCCCATAACTATCCAATGCTTTCTTTAAACTCTTAGAATCTTGCACTGAAGCCTTCCCCATAATAATAGAATCATCCACAAACTATTGATGTGAGAAGACTTGATAGGTTGAAGATGGTTTCAACCCACAAAACTCTCCCTTCTTAACAAGCTTTCCAATGCATATCCCCAGACATTCCACCATGATAATAAAAATAACTGGGGATAGAGGATCCCCCTATTTGAGACCCCTTGAGGACTTGAAGAAGGGGGAAGGAGACCCATTGATTAAGATAGAAAAAGAAGCAGAATAGACTAATTGCAGAATAATACTAATACTTCTTGAGCAAAAACCAAAAGCCGAGAGAACATCCATCATAAAATCCTAGTCCACTCTATCATAGGCTTTGGATAAGTTAAGCTTCAAAAGAAAGCCTTCTTTTTTAGCAATGGAAAGAGAGTGAATGTTTTCATGGACCAAAATTATCGAATCCAAGATTTGTCTCCCAGGAACAAAGCCACTTTGCTGGGGGGAAATGATAGAGGGAAGTAGCTTCAAGATTCTAGAAGTCAGAACCTTAGAGATGATCTTGTACAAAGAGTTGCAAAGGCTTATAGGTCTGAATAGATCCATAGAATCGGCTCCCATCTTTTTGTGAATAAGGGAAATAAAAGTGCCATTTAATTCTTTCAAAATTATTCTAGCACCAAAAACTCTTTCACGACTCTGGAAACATCATCTCGAACAATATGCTAGTACATTTGAAAAAGAACATGGGAAAACCATCTGGGCTCGAGGCCTTGTTACCTTCAAAGGAGTTGATAGCTTTCAAAATCTCATCATCGGATGGGATAGTAGTTAGATATGAGTTTTGATCCACATCCAAGATAGAGGGGACGCAATCCATTAGGTCCTTTTGAGCTTGCAAATCCAAATTCTGATCCTTAGAAAGGAGGTTGGAGAAAAACTCCATGGCAACCTTCCTCATAGATGCTTCATCTTCAATAGTTCTACCATTAACTTTAAAATATGATATCCTATTGATGGACTTGTGTTTTAAAGTAGACATATGAAAGTATTTAGTTTTTATGTCCCCTTCCTTCAACCAAACATTTCTTGACCTTTGTTTCCAGAAAGTTTCTACTTTTGCTACTATGTCATGATATTGCATAAGAATCTCCTCTTCAACATCTCTCGATACCTTAGTATAGCCATTATTCTGAATCTCATCCTATATATCTTTCAGATCTAAGAGAATGGTGGATTTAGAAACAAAGATGTTCCCAAAGGATTCCTTATTCCACCTTTTAACATTATCTTTCACAAACTTCAACTTTTTGACCACCTTATACATAACATTACCTTCAATTCTAACTTGCCACCATTCCTTGATTTTTCTTTCCATATCTAGGAGTTTAGTCCACATTATCTCAAATCTACAAGGGAAGTGTCTTCTTCCCTTCTTGGCATCAACCGTGAAGGATATAGGATAGTGATCTGATCCTGCCCCATATGTGAGCTGATAAAGAACAAAAGTAAAAATTAAACCAATCTAGAGAAATAAGATCTCTATCAAGCCTAACCTGAATTAAGTCCTCACCACTCCTTCTATTAGTCCAGGTGTATTTAACTCCTTGCAAATCTAGGTCATGGAGAGAATTATTATTGATGAAGTCCATTAAATCCAATCTACTGTCCACATTGGTTTGGATCCCTCCCTTTTTCTCACTTTCCTTAAGAGGGGTATTGAAGGCCCCCATAATCATCCACCCGTCTTCAACAAACCTACTTCTAAACAAGGATAACCTTTTCCAAAAATCACTTCTACTAGTCTGAGTGTTAGGTGCATACAAATTAGTTAAGACCCATGAAGTGCCCTCTTTCAAATGCTTAAATCTAATACAAGCTAGGTTGTTGTTTTGAATCAACACTTCTCCCTCTACATTATGTTTATTCCAGAAAGTAACAATACCTCCCGAAGCTCCTTCTGAACTACCACCACTAACTCCTCCATTACTAAACATTTTCAAGACTTCAACCTAATCCTTAGACATTTTAGTTTCTTGAATCAAAAAAATATCTGGGTTTTTGTCTCTAATCATACTTTTAATTAAATCATGTTTGTGAGCATTATTCAATCCTTGAATATTCCAGGAGACAATCTTCATGGTTTTTTAGAAATACCTGCCTTAAAGATGGTTCTTTGAGTCCTGTCTGCTATATTCTTGCTTGTTTCCATGGTCCTCTTCTTTGCATTTGAGTATCTTCCTAGAGAAGTATGTTGAGCTCTCACATCCCCTAGTCTACTTCTGGTATTTTTGGTTGATGTATTATTGTTGTTGTTGTTATTATTATTTTTTTTTGTTCTTGTTCTTTCTTTTATCGTCCATTACTTCTTCTTCTTCCTGCTTTGACTCACTCTTTCCCAATGCCTTTTTGATGTCTTCCTCATCTCCCCATCTTGGTTCATTTTCCTCTGGAAAAGTCAAATTTACTTGAGCTGGAGAGGCCAATGAAATCTTTGATAACCCATGTTCAAAGATATTATCAGGTTGTGCATCTTGGATCCAACCTATTCCATTTTCTGACTCAGAAGATTTTGATATAGAGTTAAAATTGTCTCCCTCCTCTTTATTATCTTTGGATTGACTAACTCCATTATCCATCTTTTTCCACACTTTAGTTTGGGATTGAGATTTGACCACATTACTTGGGCATTTTTTAGCCCAGTGCCCAACTTTCTTACAATGAAAGCATGCAGTAGGGATTGACTCATAAACAATATTCTGTATCTATTTGCCTAGTTTTGATTCTATCTTTATTTCCTTTGGCATATCCATTTTGGGCCCAACTCCTACACAAATTCTAGCATAAATAAGTCTTCTTCTGGATGCCATAACTAGATCAATGGCAATAAGCTCCTCAAAAGCATTTTCTATTCTAGCAAACACATATTCCTCCTAATATTCCATAGGGAGCCTAGGTAAATTTATCCAAACTAGAACTTGGAATACAAACTTATCCTCTCTTCCCGCATTAGGGTACCATTTCTGGATATACATTAAATATTTGCCTATCACCCAAGTACTATTGCAGAGGATATTTATGCAATCCTCCTCACAAGAGAAAGAAAAGGAAAGGCATCCTTTGTTCATAGAGACCACACCAACCCGACCTTTCAAATTCCATTTCCTCTTAACAAATCCACGAACAACCTCAATGTTCGGTCTCATCCCAAAGAGTTTGCTAATCAGAGTATTTTCCATTCATGCAATGTTGTGATCTATAATTTGGTCTGGAACAGAGATGACAAACTTTCCCTGAGAAAAATTCGAAGTATTTTTAACCAAGGGCAAAGACAAATTACCTTTGGGTTTGACCCCAAACAAAGAGGACCATTTACCAATGTGTCCAATCGACCTAGGTCCCCCCTCTAGATCCCCTGAATTCGAAGAGGTCTCGAGATCCTTACCATAAGATTCTTTTCCCTTCACTAGATCCTCTAAACCACTTATCACTTGTTGTCCTAGAACTGCTTCAGGTTCACCACCTCCCAAATTTAAATTTTGAACCTAACCATTCACCATGTCTGCTACTATCTTCTCCTCTCATGATCTGGGACCCCCTCCTGGGT
Organism: Cryptomeria japonica; assembly: GCF_030272615.1. Classification (NCBI taxonomy): domain Eukaryota; kingdom Viridiplantae; phylum Streptophyta; class Pinopsida; order Cupressales; family Cupressaceae; genus Cryptomeria; species Cryptomeria japonica. The sequence continues at coordinate 512,084,392 of NC_081409.1, forward strand.
CCCTCGAATCCAATTGTTGGTATTTTGGATATGTTGATATGGTTTTGTCATTGATGTCAACACCTATTAACACTTATCAACTCTGGCACTTTGGAGGATTGGCAATGTTCACCGGAAAACAAGTGACTTTATGCACACTCACCGGTATTTGGTACACCGCCAAGATATATTGTTCATCGACACTTGGAATGACATGGAAAACACTTGATTAAGTTGAAGACATCATTTGGACGCTTTGTCTTGGAGATTTGTTCATTGGTACATTAATTTTTGCATATTTTCTATTATCGGCAAATAGGTCTAGAATAAGCACCGACAGGCTTATCTATTCCAAATCAGCACGACACGCTTTGGAAATGATTTTGTTGTTATTGTAAATGCATTAAGTGGACATGTTGAATCAGATATTGTATCGGTTATTGATTCACTTGTAATTGTTTTATTGTAATATCTTTAAGAGCTGACCTACTAAAATTGGTCTTAGGTTATGGTATATATGTAAGATCTTATTTGTAAGATTGATATGCAATTGGGAAAAGGAATTGTAAGAAGGTATATGCAAGAATAAGCAGAGCTATACACACATACATCATTTGAAGGTGAAGCAAGGTTTTTGTAAAGGCATATCAGAACTGAACCGATATTGAATCCAGCATATGAAGATGCTATTTTGAGTAGTACATCATTATCGGATTTAACCATCTAATTGTAGTCAGTGTGATTCCTATTTGTGTTTGAGCAGTGAGCTCTAGGTGCTTGGCCTTTCTACATGTGCAGACCCCATTTGTATACACATACTATTTGCAGTAGTATCATCTGATTGTGGGTAAGGTTTCTCACCGTGGTTTTTCCCCTTACAAGGTTTCCACGTACAAATATTTGTGTTATGTGTTTTGGATGTTATTGTCTTTCTGTTTCATGCATTAATCTTTACCAATACTGCAATTAACTGATAAACTGTCTACCAGCATAAAGTTTGGTTTACCAGTATTAAGCATTAAGGTTGGTTAAGATGTTTTTGGTTTGAATTTATTTGACAACTGATTCACCACCCCCTCTCAGTTGTCTCCAGGACCTAACAATTGGTATCAGAGCCTAGTCCTCTTTTTGCAAAAGTTTAACAGCTTGAGGAGATCCAATGTTTACTAACTATTTTAGGAAGGACAGTCCTAAACTTGATGGAACCAACTATGGCATATGGAAGATCAGAATGGAGACACATCTAAATTGCATTGGAAAGGACATCTGGGATGTTACAAAGAATGACTATATTGCTCCTACTCAAAGTCAGCCTAATCCACCTACCTTAGGAAAAGATGAGGAAAATGATTGCAAAGCAAGAGAAGCACTTTTGAGCGCATTATCATATCAGCAAATCATGGGATTATCAGATAGATCTACTGCTAAATCTATTTGGGACCATTTGGAAACATTAAGTGAAGGAGATTCCATAGTCAAAATTGCAAAACTTGAAAGCTTCTGGGTCAGGTATGAAAATCTGAAAATGGAAGAAGATGAAAGGATTACTGCTTTTATGGAAAGAGTAAATGAAATTGTTTTGGGTATTAAATGTTTTGGAGGAACCTTAAGTGAAGATGAAATTGTTTCAAAAGTTTTAAGAGGATTTCCACTGACATATAAAATAAAAGTTACTGCTATAAATGAGTTAAGAACTATGCCTAATACATCAATAAATAGGGACACATTGATTGGAAAACTTTCAGCTTTTGAAATTGAGGAATTTGGTCCTGTTGCTACTATAAAGGCAGATTTAGCTTTTAAGGCATCAACATCATCTGCACCACCATTTGACAAATCTGATTGGAAAGCCTTTTATGCAAGAGAACTTGAGGAAAGCAAGAGAGAAAATGAAGAACTTGAACAACTTGAAGCACTATTTGCAAGGAAAATGCCTAAAGGTCCAGTTGGAAGCAAGTATGAAGGTAAAGCACCCTTTAAATTTTTTAACTGTAATAAGATTGGTCATATGGCTTCAAGATGCCTTGATAGACATGCTAGATTAAGAGAAGAAGCTAGAAGAACATACAAACTTAACCCTGAATATCAAAGATATAGATTTAAGAAGAATAAAGATAAATCTTGTTATCTTGCTGATGAAGGAGTCACTGATGATTCTAATGAGGATCTGACAAACAATGGATGGGTCTTTGTTGCTATAACAGAAGATCAATTAACACCTACTATTCAACCGGTAGAGCAGGCCCTGGTAGCTAAATTTGAAGTTAAGGATGAATGGATCATTGATTCAAGATGTTCACATCATATGACTGGTGACAAAAGTAAATTCTTGAACTTTCAGAGTATAATGGAGGTTTGGTAAGATTTGGAGATGATAAACCTTGTTTGATCAAAGGAAAAGGTACTATATCTCTTGATGGTAAGCATAATACTGACAATGTTTACTATGTTGAAGGTTTAAAGCATAATCTTTTGAGTGTTGGTCAATTAGTTGAGAAAGGATTTTAGTTACAATTCAAGAATGGAAAATGCAAAATTATGAACAAAACTGGTTTGGAAATTGCAACCGGTAATCAAACTAGAGTTAATATCTTTCATTTGAATAACAATGAAAAGACATGCTTGATTGCACATATTGATGAAAATTGGCTATGGCATAAGAGACTCTGTCATGTAAATTTTGATTGCATTGTGAAAATCAGTACTACTAAGGTAGTTAGAGATTTACCTAAGACTGTTAAACCTCACAATCTGGTATGTAAGGAATGTCAATTTGGAAAACAAGTTAGAGAATCTTTCAAAATTATTCCAAAAAAATCCAATAATGCTCTTGACTTAATTCATACTGATTTATGTGGTCCAACTAGAACTAAAAGCTTACAAGGTGATAGATATTTCATGCTAATCATTGATGACTATTCTAGAATGTGTTGGGTTACTTTTCTCAGAGAAAAATCAGAAGCACTTGGGAAGTTCAAACTATTCAAGGTGATGGTAGAAAATGAAACTAGCAACAAAATCAAATGTCTAAGATTAGATCAAGGAGTTGAATTCACATCTAAGGAATTTAATACATTTTGTGAAGTGAATGGAATCAGAAGACAGTTATCAACACCCCAGACACCACAACAGAATGGAGTTGTAGAAAGGAAAAACAAAACTATCTTGGATGCAGCTAGAAGTATGTTATCAGAAGAAAATCTACCACATGTATATTGGAGAGAGGCAGTAAGCACAACGTTCTATACATTCAACAAAGTTCACATAAAAGGTGAAACCGGTAAGACCCCTCATGAACTATGGTTTGGCATTACTCCTACTCTTAAATATTTTAGAATATTTGGAAGTAAATGCTATATTAGGAGAGATGAGTATATTGGCAAATTTGATCCTAGAAGTGATGAAGGAATATTTGTTGGTTATTCATCTAAGAGCAAAGCATATAGATGTTTTAACAAGAGATTGCAGAAAATTGTTGAGAGTACAAATGTGAAGATTGATGAACAGTTTAGAGGAACCTCAAGGTATATAGACTCTGAACCGGAAATAGAAATACTGACAAATGAACCTACTTTGAATCCACTGGTACAGAATGAAGATCCCGTTACACCGGTATCATCTAAAAATTCCAGTGTAACTGAGGAACAACAGCAAACGAAGACACCCCAGTATGTAAGATTAAACCACTCTGAAAATCAGATAATTGGGAACAAGTATCAAGGAGTTATGACAAGAGGAAGACTAGCAAATGAAGAGGTATGTCTTATTTATCAAATTGAACCATCATCAATTAATGAGGCATATGAAGATAAACACTAGATTAAAGCTATGGAAGAGGAACTAGAACAAATTGAGAAGAATAACACATGGACATTAGTTCCCCGACCTAAAGACAAAAATGTAATTGGAACAAAATGGGTATTCAGAAACAAACTTAATGAAGATGGTAAGGTAATCAGAAATAAAACAAGATTAGTGTGTAAGGGATATTCTCAGAAAGAAGGAATTGATTATAATGAAACCTTTGCACTGGTAGCTAGAATTGAGGTAGTCAGATTATTCTTGGCTTTTGCAGCACACAAGAACTACAAAGTATATCAAATGGATATTAAATATGCATTTTTGAATGCAAATCTTGAAGAAGAAGTTTACATTGAGCAGCCTGATGGATTTTCTTTGTAAGATAACAAAGATATGGTTTGCAAGTTCCAAGAGCTTGGTATGCTAGATTGGATAAATATCTTTTGAAGATTGGTTTTTCTAAAGGTAATGCTGACAACAACTTATACTATAAAGTGACTAATGATGACATCTTGGTTATAGAAGTTTTTGTTGATGATATAATCTTTGGAGGAGAAGATGGATTATGTAAAGCCTTTTCTTTTGAAATGCAACAAGAATTTGAAATGTCTATGATTGGAGAGATAAAATTCTTTATAGGATTGGAGATTTTACAAACTGATAAAGGTATATTCTTGAGTCAATCCAAGTACTTGAAGGAGTTACTAAAGAAATTTGGGATGGAGAACTCTAAACCGGTAAGCACACCTATGACTACAAATGACAAATTATCACTAAGGGATGAATCTACACTTGTTAATCCGACTAGGTACAAATCTATGATAGGAGGCCTACTATATTTGACACAAACAAGACCTGATATTATGAATGCAGTATGTATTGTTTCAAGATTTCAGATTAATCCTAGAGAACATCATGAATCAGCAGTAAAAAGGATTTTCCGGTACTTACAAGGCACTATAAATCTTGGCTTATAGTATCCTAGAGATGAAAACTTTGAATTATGTGCATACACAAATGCAAATTGGGTAGGAGATGTGGATGATAGAAAAAGAACCACTGGCAGAGCATTTTTTCTTGGAAGTAGATTAATTTCTTGGTTGAGTAAGAAACAAAGTTGCACATCTTTATCAATAGTAGAATCAGAATATATTGCAGCAACAACTAACTATACACAGGTATTATGGATTAAGCAAATGTTGAAGGACATAAAGGTAAAATGCAAGGAACCTATAACTATCTATTGTGATAACACTGTAACAATTGATATATCTAATAATTCGGTACTACATTCTAAAACTAAACATGTTTCTATCAAACTAAATTTTCTGAAAGAGAATGTTAAAGTAAAAGAAGTAAAACTGGTTTATATGAATACTAAAGAGTAGATTGCAAATATTTTCACCAAGACTTTGCCTAAGGAGACTTTTGAATATCTCAGAGATCAGCTTGGGGTCATATCCCCACTGGTAGAGACTTAGACAGTTGATGTTTTTCATCAACTGATAGAATTAGCAGAGAAATCTTTTACTCCAGCTTTGATGAGAAAAGCTACTTCTCAGGGGGAGTAGTTGGTATACTGAATTGGTTGGTATTTTGTATTTTAACCTGGCTTCTGTATTGGCTTTGGCATTTGATGTCAAAGGGGGAGAGATTGATATGGAAAAACACAAGGAAAACACATTTTACTCTCAAGGGGAGAGATTGTTAGTTTGGGAGAGATTGATTACTCTCTGTATCTGAATTTTGATTGTTGGTTATGATCTCTTTTGGGAAATTGTTGGTTTTTGGTATTTGGCATTTCTGTTTTGGCACTTTGATGGTTTTTCCATCTTGTGTTGCCATCAATGCCAAAGGGGGAGATTGTTGGTATTTTAGATATGTTGATATGGTTTTGTCATTGATGTCAACACCTATTAACACTTATCAACTCTGGCACTTTGGAGGATTGGCAATGTTCACTGGCAAGCAAGTGACTTTTTGCACAGTCACCGGTATTAGGTACACCGATAGGATATATTGTTCACTGACCCTTGGAATGACATGGAAAACACTTGGTTAAGTCGAAGACATCATTTGGACACTTTGTCTTGGAGATTTGTTCATTGGTATATTCATGTTTGCATATTTGTTGTTACCGACAAATAGGTCCAAAATAAGCACCGATAGGCTTATCTATTCCAGATCAGCACGACACGCTTTGGAAATGATTTTGTTGTTATTGTAAATGCATTAAGCTGACATGTTGAATCGGATATTGCATCGGTTATTGATTTACTTGTAATTGTTTTATTGTAATATCTTTTAGAGCTGACCTACTAAAATTGGTCTTAGGTTATGGTATATATGTAAGATCTTATTTGTAAGATCAATATGCAATTGGGAAAAGGAATTGTAAGAAGGTATATGTGAGAATAAGCAGAGCTATACACACAGACATCATTTGAAGGTGAAGCAAGGTTTTTGTAAAGGTATATTAGAACTGAACTGGTACTGAATCCAGCATATGAAGATGCTATTTTGAGTAGTACATCATTATTGGATTTAACCATCCAATTGTAGTCAGTGTGACTCCTATTTGTGTTTGAACAGTGAGCTCTAGGCACTTGGCCTTTCTGCATGTGCAGACCCCATTTGTATACACATACTATTTGCAGTAGTATCATCTGATTGTGGGTAAGGTTTCCCACTGTGGTTTTTCCCCTTACAAGGTTTCCACGTACAAATATTGGTGTTATGTGTTGTGGATGTTATTGTCTTTCTATTTCATGCATTAATCTTTACCGGTACTACAATTAACTAATAAACTATCTACCGGCATAAATTTTGGTTTACTGGTATTAAGCATTAAGTTTGGTTAAGTTGTTTTTGGTTTGAATTTATTTGACAACTGATTCACCACCCCCCCCTCTCAGTTGTCTCCGGGAACTAACACAAATGAGCATCAAGTTCCTTCCCATCTAAAATCTCCCCTTCCAAAGGGCTCCCCGAATCTCCTGTTGCATACTGTCCTTCTGCTGAACCAGCTCTCCCACCCAAAAAAATTGAATTTTGGGCCTGACTGCTCCCCTTCTCCTCCCTGCTCCACTCCATATTTGGGTATTTTGAGTTGTTGTTTATGAATAATTTGTGGAATGTTTTGAATGTAATATCTAAATGTGGGAAAAAATCACTTACAATCATTTTCTCTTGGTCTATTTTCCCTTTTTGAGTGCCCTCACTTGTTGCTCTAGCTTTCCTCTTACCAAGTGGTTCCTAGACTTCCTCCTTGACTCAATGGCCTTGCAACACTCATCTAGTGAAGTCTCACAACTCTCCAATCATGGGTTATATACAGTGGTTCTCGGTGCAACTATTCAGTTAGGGTCTTGGTGCAGTATGCTATGTCGTGCTCCTACACACGTGCTATATCAACATATAGTTTATATATAAAATATATATGCTATGTCAACATATAGTTTTTATATAAAATACATATATAATTTGAAATACATAGTTTATATATATGCTATATCAACATATAGTTTATATATAAAATATATATGCTATGTCAACATATAGTTTATTTTATTTTCTACAAAATATAATTTTTGTATGGTGGCTTGTTGAGCTTATATATTTGGCTTTCTCTTTCTTTATAATTATTGATAATTTATATCCTATGATATGATTGAATATTATGTACAACCCTAGTGATTGTTAAAAAGGCTTATGATATGTGATGTTTAATTTGATGGATGTTTAAGAAACAGTGATTGAAATACTTATCCTTGTGTATAATGAGTTTTCTTCTATCCTACGATTCATTAATTGTTGGTTTAAAACACTCATTACAATGAACATGGATATGAATTATGATGTGGGTGTGGGAAGGGATTGTTGAATATGAAGGAACGGTTTAGGAAAGTACTCCTTAATCTAAATGAGTTATTTTCTTGTCATGGAATATGTTAAGAGACTTTAAAAATGTATTCAATCTAGTTAATATTGACACATCTAAAGCATGCCAAAGGCACTTTGGATAAATGCTATGACATAAAGAAGATTGTTTAGCTAATGTCAAGTCTTTATCCATGAGGGTAGGAAAACATAGATGCATTGGTATAAAAGGTTTCATTCAACTTGTGAAGAATTGTTTATTTGATCATTGTTGTTGAAGTTCACTAATGAAAGACTTGAAGGATAAAACAATTAAATATGCATCAATTACAGAGTTTTCTTAATACATGAACATGAGTGCTATATGTGGGGACAAATATGGCTCCCATGAGGGTCGAGCCCATCATGTAGTAATAGAAGAAAATGAAATCTAAAAATTCCACTATAAAGTTACTGAATTGATGGAGTTGTTACAGTTACTCCATCAATTCTTTTAAAGTTCTATACAATACCCGGATTTCTATTAACCCATAACAAAATACACAACTAAAAATTAAAATATGCAATTTGTAGCTGGCCTTGGACCTAGAAAAGTTGCTTCCATACAAAGGGCTATTTTGAGGGCTGGAAGGGTTTACAGTCGTAGAGAATTGTTGACCCCTCTAGAAGCTATGAAGCGACTTGTCTTTATAAATGATGTTGGTTTTTTAAGGGTTAGAGGGACTGGGAAAGCAACTTCTGGGAACCATGTTATGGATCCATTGGATGATACTAGAATTCATCCAGAGTCATATGAACTAGCCAAGAAAATGGATGAGAATGTATACTATGAAGATGCTAGACAAGATATAGATGATATGGATGAGGAAACACAAGAAATGGTAGTTGAACATGTAAAAAAATATCCCCATGTGTTAAAGGCCCTTTATATTGATGAATATGCTAGAAGTGTGGAACAACAAACATCCAATAAAAAGCAGGAAACTCTTACTGAAATAAAGATTGAATTGGTACATGGATTTAAGAATTCACGAACACCATATAAAGAGCCATCCTAGGATGAGGAATTTTATTTACCAACTCAAGAAAATGAAGAGACCCTTTCAGTTGGGAAAATTGTACAAGCAACTGCCCTTAGAATCCTAAATAATCATAGAAAAGTTGCTTCCATACAAAGGGCTATTTTGAGGGTTGGAAGGGTTTACAATCGCAGAGAATTGTTGACTCCTTGAGAAGCTATGAAGAGACTTGCCTTTATAACTAGAAGCCACATAATGGAGAGGTTAAGGAGGTTGAGGATCCATATTTTTCCAAAGCAGATACCATTAAACAAAGTGAACAAGATGCTAACGTCCTACTATTCAACAAGGGAATTCAAGATAATTTGAGCTAATAGTTTGGTCACAATTTGATTACTAGTTGCTAATGCCCTACTATTCGGCAAGCTAATAATTTGGTCGCAATTTTCTTAACAGAATAACTTAGGATTCATGTAGTGGGGAACTGAGGCCCCAGTAGAGGTAGCTCCAAATCACCTGACTTTTCTATCCCTACACAGGGAGAGGATGATTGGGGAAGAAGCTATGGAGGCTACCCACCTATATGCCTTGGCTCCCCACTTCTCCACCCTTTTCTCAGGCTCCCCCACTTCTTACTGTTCCTGTTCTTGCTATAAGAATATAGATGATCTAGATAGTTTGTCATCTAGGCAAGGGATATTCCCATTTCTTCTTGCTATAGGAATATATACATAATACAATCTCATGCAATTTGTTCTTGCTATAGGAATATAGATAGAGTACAATCTCATGCCCCTACTATTATAAAGGGAGATGTTGGGAACCTCTTTTTATGGAAGTTTTTCAAACAAATGCAAAAACCAAAAGTAAACTTAAAAGATTTAGCCAACCCGAAAAGAAAAGGCCATAGAATTGTAGGGCCATTTCATTCAAATTAAATTCCAATTCATTCAAACTGAAAGAAAAGGCCCTACTATTCTATGAGGCCATTTACCACGAATTTAAGCTAGTTACAACTTGAAATAAAGTGAACAAGAGAATGCAAGGAAAGCAAAGGAACTTGAAAAAAATCTCGATGACAAGAACAAAAGGACCAAACTCTTGTATAGTGTTGCCAAGCATTTATCTATAACAATTATGCCCGCTTCCTCCCAATTTTCGCACCCTGAGCTCGCGTATAATGATGGCGTGTAATTACTTTTTTTTTTAATACCTCTTGTTCGTCAAAATTTTGACATCAAATATGAAATTTAAACTATCAACAAAAGTCAACCCAATGGTAACACATAAGTAGAAGCATGTGATCACAATAGAATACACCGATGAAGTCCATCGGTAGAGTGCACACTAGCGGTAATGCATAAATCTTGTATTGCCGATAGCCGATGATGCTATTGGTAAGACTTATCCTGATGGACACTAGCAAAAGTAAAATGCATCGACAAAGGTTACAACAATAAAGGGTCAAAGATTATGTTGAGGAGACATAACATATCAGGAGGAGCTATGCCAAGGGAAAAGACACCAGGGAAATTATGCCCATTGCCTAAACACATTTTAAGCTATCCCGGTGCTTGATGAGACTAGCGGGATAACTTGCACCGATCAACAAGAAGAGAGGTCATCAACTTATGTTATCCTTATGAGTAAGAAGAAATCAAGAGGCTGTGAAAATCATCGGACCAACATATAATGATCAATAGGTAAAATCCATGTTCGGTGGGATGCCGATGTAAAATTTCAACACGTCCGAATTCTAACAAACACGGGGTATACTTTAAAAAAAAAAAAAATCCTGACAAAGCAAAATAAATCCCATAGTTGGTCGGAAATGTTCATCAATTTTTCATCTGAATTCCAACGTGAAATTTTAACATGCCGAAATTCTGACGAACACGGGGTAATTTAAAAAAAATTAAATTAATCTGATAAAACAAAAGAAATCCCATAGCTCGTTGGAAATGCTCGTCGAAAAACCACTCCAAATGTATTAGTGCTCCTTGACTTATCTTTTTATTTATGCATTGATAGACTTATTTAGACATATTGTTGAAATTTTGATGATTACTTATGACTCTATTTATATCACAAATTCTATTTCATGGTGTTAGACATTTTATATGGACATATATTATATGATGACTCTTATGGATGATCAACATAATTGGGATTATTAAGATAAAGGATTTTAATTTGATGACTTATATATGCTCACCATTCATGTATGGTTATAATTATTTTGAGATTATGATGATATCCTGGTTATGCTAACCCTATTCCATGATAATAATTGGTCAAGTGACAATATGACGATTGCAATTGTCTTATGATTGTATTCATGATAAGAGAGGATGTCATGCCGCTCATCATGAGCATGATATGACATTGTAATTGTTGGCAACAATGCAAAAAACTAAGAGGGGGAGGGTGAATAAATTTTCTCAAAAACTCTCCTTATCAAAAACATAATTTTAGATCTGATAATTAATAGTGAAAGCATAAAACAACACCACATCAATAACACACATAACACCAAGGATTTTGACGTGGAAAACCTCGTTACAAGAAAAACCACAGTAGGAACCTACCCACAATATGATGATACCCTACTAGAAGTATATGAAATATTACAATGGGGAATACGCATGCATTTAGGCACATTGCGTAGAGCTCACTACTCAAAAGACATAACAAAGAGGGCTACTACCCTTGGGAAAACTCTCTATCTTACAAAAACATTTGGATTACATTTGGAAGATCATGAACTGATAGAATAGCATCTCCTCATGCCTGGTTACAATTCCGGTTAAGCACATATCACATACTCTTCTCTTTCACACTTCTTCGCACTACTTCACTGCATCTGAAAGATCAATACATTATTCGCACATGGATACCTCTCTGACATGAGTATTACATTTATTTATACATGTCATCAACCTATCTTTCAAGGTTCACTCAACCCACATCACAAATTACAAATTCTATAACCATACATGCTACAATATTATATGCGGACCAAAACAATATTGGCTAAAACATATTATGGACCTAAATCAACATTTCAAATGTGAAAAACCTCCAAGAATTATGTCTTGAATATACACAACATGCTACAATCATCATGTCAGCCAAGAACATGAAGAACACCACCAGATAAGGAAAATCATCCATAATGCAAACAACAATCAATGTGGACCATCAGCACGGATAGGACATGATCTAGAGACATCCAAAAGAATCATGAATTACCATAGAAACAACCGCAGCAACACAACTTACTAGAATCTTCATCATCATTATACAAAACTTAAAGAACATTCACTAAACTGATTGTAAAACTAAAAGATATACTTGCAGACCTCCCAATCATGAACCATCTAAATTGAGGATACACCAAAACATCCCAAACACTACCAAATCTGCAAACCAAGATATTGCAACATGGAGAAATGTGGAGGAAAATCCAAAACACTAATCAATACTGCACAACTAAAAAACCAACTGCAATACCAGATCTCATAACTCGATCAAATCACCATGCAAACCTATGAAACTATAGAAGAATCAACTAGAGGTACTTATCTAAAAACCCTTTAATCTGCAACAACTCATCTACAATTGGTTAAACCAACTCATTTAATCTAACTATAACACTGGAACACATAGGAGTATATTGACATCAATGACAACAACACATTCCAGCAAACTTCTCAACAATATCCAACAATATCCCCCTTTGGCATTGATGGCAACATATTAATGTGAAAAACAATCAATGCAAAGAAATAAAATAATCATCTCCCCCTTAGATCATGTATAGATGAATCAACACAAGTTTTTTACATAGCTCTATCTCCCCCTGAGATTATTACATAGTTTTTCACATGATTCTCTCCCCCTTTGATATTAATGCTAAAGGCACATATTTCACAAATCTCTCTACAATCTCCCCTTTTGACCAAAATTTCTCTCTACAACTAAACCTCAAAACTAAACATACAACACTGACTACTCCTCTTGAGTAGCAACCACCACACAACAATCCAGTCTCAAGATATCTCTATGAAATCCATCAGACTGATGCAACACAATGCATCTTAGTTCTCATCAGGAGGGGAAATCGACCCTAGCTTCTCTCTGAGATACTCAAAAGTATCTTTAGGGAAAGTCTTAGTGAAGATATCTACAATTTATTCCTTTGTAGATACATACTCCAATCTGACTTCCTTCTTATTCACCTTCTCTCTCAAAAAATGAAACTTGATTGATATATGCTTTATCTTTGAATGCAACACCATATTTTTATAAATGTTGATAGCACTTGAATTTTTGCATTATATAGCAATAGGATCATCATCAACAAATTTGATATCCTTTAACATCTACTTCATCCATACCACCTGAGTACAATTGCTAGCAACAACAATGTATTCTACCTCTGTAGTAGATAAAGAAATAGCATTCTACTTCTTGTACTCATCCATGAAACCAATGTTTATCCAAAGAAAAATGCACTGCCACTTGTACTCTTTCAGTCATCAACATCACCTGCCCAATCAATATCAGTAAAAGCACTCAAAGTAAAATCATCATCTCTAGGATATCACAAACCAAAATCAACTATCCCTTTCAAATATCTAAAAATTCTCTTAACTGCAGTGCCATGAGATTCCTTAGGATCAGCTTGAAATCTAGCAACAAGACATACAACATTCATAATAATAGCTAGTGTGAGTTAAATATAGCAATCCACCAATCATGGATATGTATCTGGTCTGATTTTCTTTAGGGGAACCATCATCCTTTGTCAACTTACATCCAGTCACCATAGGGGTACCAACTGGCTTCGAATAATTTAAACCAAACTTCTTCAATAATTCTTTCACATACTTGGACTAAGATATAAAAATTGCCATTATCCAATTGAGTAATTTGCAATCCCAAAAATAATTTCATCTCACCAATCATAGACATTTCAAATTCATTCTTCATGTCATCAACAAACTTCTTGCACAAACTATCATCTCCACCAAAAATAATATCATCAACAAATACCTCAACAATTAAAATGTTATAATTATCAATCTTGAAGTATAGATTACTATCAGTATTACCTATATTTAATTCAAGCTTCATCATCCAATCTAGCATACCAAGCTCTTGGGGCTTGCTTCAATCCATATAGTGTTTTCTTCATTTTGCAAACCATATCTCCCTGATCTGTCAACTAAAATCCATTTGGTTGCTCAATATAAAATTCCTCTTCCAACTCACCATTAAGAAAGGCTGACTTGACATCCATCCGATAAACTTTGAAATCTTTGTAAGCAGCATAAGCAAGAAATCATCTAAATGCTTCAATTCTTGCCACGGGAGCAAAAGTCTCCTCAAAGTCAATTCCTTCCATCTAATAATATCCCTTTCAAACAAGTCTATCTTTGTTCCTAACAACTTCACCTTCTCATTCAATTTATTCTAGAACACCCACTTAGTTCCAATCATATTCTTTGTTGGCAAATGCACACTCCAATGAGAAATTGTAAGTGATTTAAGGTATTGTCATTGATGGCAACCTTACAATCATGTGATACTAGTAGGCAGACACATGCAGACTCTACACTGGCATACATAACACCAACACCGAAAAGGAAGAATACCGACATCTTGGCCAACAACAATTTTGAATAAACATATTTTGTAATTAATTGTAAAATATTTTGTAAGCCGACATGGTAGATTATAATATGAGTCTTATATGTATGAGATCATTGTAGATCATTTAATAGGCGATTGATGAAAGGAACATAGCAGACCTAATGTGCGAATTATTAGGTTAAGGGTTTATGTATGTAGTAGAGCTTAACCCAATACTGAATCTGGCATAGCATATGATGATCTAAAGTAGTACAAGACATTGGATTTGTATAATCCATTTTGTAAGTCAGTGTGACTTCTTTTGTAACTGAGCAGTGAGCTCTAGGAACTTGGCCTTCCTGCATGTGCAGGCCCCTATTGTAAGCAGTAATATTCTCTTATTGGCCAGTAAGTGAATATTGTGGGTCACAAATCCCACCGAGGTTTTTCCCACACCGGGTTTCCTCATTAAATATTGTGTTATGGTGTGCTTTTCATGTTGTGGTTATTATTCTTATTTGCTGCATTATTTCTGGTTTACCGGTACACAGTTTTAATATGTTTTTCATGTTATAAGTTGAGAAAATTATAACCGGTCAAATACTGATTCACCTCTCCCTCTCAGTATCTTTGGGAATCCTAACAATTGGTATCAGAGCTTGGTCCTCTATTTTCAAAAGCCTAACAACTTGAGGAAGATCTTGTCACCGGTAGAGATGGAAAACTTGAGAAAGCAATTGGAAACAACTCTTTCAGACTATGATGCAGAAAATGTGAAGAATATCAAACTTGAAGATGATTTGAAGGCTGCACATGATATCATTTGAGGACTTCAAGAAAATTAAACTATAGCAAGAAATAAAACAAGAGAACTTTATGAGAAGATGCAGAATGAGGAAGAGGAAAAGGAAACTCTTAATGATCTAGTGAAAAAGCTAAGCCAAGAAAACACTACAATGAAGAATGAGATGCAAGATATGACTATGAGATTTTGCAAAGAAACTAAAAATCGGAAGAAGAATGAAGAATAATTGCTTAGAAGACTGAATGATGCTGGAAATGAAAACACAATACTCAGTCATGAAAATGATATGTTGAAGATAGATCTGATGCATAAACAAAATGACAGAACTGAACTCATGAGATAGAAAGGAATCTTGGAAGATGAACTGACTGTTGCAAATCAACACAAGGAGAAATTCAAGAAAAGTTCAGAAGAACTTGTTGATATGTTGAAGAATCAGAAACCTAATGGTGATACAAATGACCTTGGCTTTGAAATTAGTGAAAGCTTTGGTACTATAAACAATCATGATCATAGTAAACTGGTAAGACAACCTAATGCTTACAAATTAAATGGGAAATGCTTTAACTGTAACAAGTATGGTCATGGAGAAAATTAGTGTAGATCTAGAAATTATCATAACACTAATACACCCACCGGTCAATGTTCTAAATGCAAAAAAATTGTTCATAACTCAGAAAATTGCAGAATGAATGTAAGATGTTATGTTTGTGGAAGATTTGGACACCTATCTAATCAATACAGAACACAAACTGGCATAGGATATGGAAAGCTATTCAGAAAAACAATGTGAATTGTTATGCCTGTAACAAAATTGGACATATTGCAAAATTTTGTAGAAGTAAGGCATCGCCAACAAATAACAATGGTCCTAGTTTGAAGGGTAAATAAAAGGTTGAAGAGGTAAAGCAAGAATTCTCAAAACAATGGATTAGAAAGTCAGATCAAAATGTTGATGGGAATACTCCTCCACCAGTAGAACAAAGTAACACTCCACCAGTAGCAGACTCCTCATCTAACTAAAGAAAAATCCTTTGAGGGTTTAGCAACAAATTGAAAAACATGATATTATACACTCGGTTGATGGTAAGAAGTCAAATTACTTCTATACCGGTAGATGAGTTAAGTTGTGACTTAAACCGACAAGCATTAAATGTGGTAGTTGGAGAAAATAACATTATAAAGAAAGTGTTTTGGCTCCTTTTTCATTCACCGAGCATTCAAATCTTCAAGAGCACAAAAATTTCTAAGTGAAGATATCCTTAGTGAAAAAGTGAAGCAATTCATCCAAGCATTCATCCTTAAGGAAGATTGAGGTATTTATAATTATGGCTTCTTCATCCACTCCTAAATTTATTGCAAACCCTACTGTGATTGAGGTTATTAAGCACCCTAGACCCGCATTCAAACTGGTTCCCCAAAATTGTGAAGAAAGATGATAGCATAGGTGCATTCTCTCAAATTCCTAAGGGAGTAGTATATGTTGAAGACCCTAGGACATACATACATTGTCATATAGAGGAATTAGGTGATGATGAGATCAAAAATATGCATAAGACTATGATTTGTGATGTAGATGGTAATGTCAATCCAGAACACAAGATAATAGAAACCCTAGGATTTGTGGATATTCTTAGTATTCCTGATTTTCCCGAAGATGTAATAAGAATAGTTCTAAACAGAGTCCATGGCAAATTCTTTTGGTTAGATTCCATCCATAAGATCACCAAAGAAGCAGTAAAAATAGTAACAGGGCTACCTTCCACCGGTAGCAGGCCTGACAAAACAAAGAAGGTCCCAAATGACACAGTGATGAAACTAACCAGTGCAACTTTTGACAAAATATCTCTAAGGGTAAATGATGTAAAGGACATCAATGTCAGATTTATCAGTATGATCTTAGGTTACAAAGCCACACATGCTAATAGGTTGAACTTAGTTTCTAGCCTATGTATCAAAAGTGCATATGACATGGTAAATGATAATGCTAGAATAGATGTGTGTGAATGGCTCAAAGATGAATTGATAGAAAATCTAAAGAAGATTAAAGGAGATAAGAAAGGAACCTTTAGATTTGGAAATTTGCTTGTTTTTCTAATGTTGTACATTACTAAGCAAGTACCCAGTATTGGTAGAAGAGATTTTGGCTTTGATATACTGGTAGGAAAGCAACTATTGGATTTATTAAACAATATGGGAGAAGATAGAGAGAAAAACACAAATGAGCATTTTCAAGCATTGAAGGATCGAATGAAAACAAGAGTAAGACTATCATAGACGATTGTAGATAAATATCAGAAGGAAATACGTTTTGTAATCAAGAATGATGAAATTTGGATGGAGGCAGTTGTCCCTAGAACTATATGGGTAACTGAAATGGGCTATGAAACAGATGATAATATCATAGAAACTTATGCAAAAGGCCTCCTTGAAGCACGAAAGGATCCCACTGAGAAAGTCTTTGGAAATATAGAAACAATTGAAAGTGGAATTCAGTCAAGAAAAAGGGTTAAGAAGGTTGAAGAAACAGTAAGGAAAGGAACCCAACAGGCAAAGACAATTAAGGAAGATGTTTTGAAACAAACTGGTATAAAAGAAAGTGAGTTGGAAGGACTTCAACTGGAAGCTCATCTTTCACCGATTGGAACTTCCTCTGAGAGTGATATGCTAATAGTATTCAAAAGGGTAGAAAGGAAAAGAAAACCCTCACCTTTACCCTCACCCACTCCTAGAAAAACAAGACAAAATCAACAGGCAGTGAGGCCTCCAGTAAAGAAGTTAACTCCTAAGAAGAAGAAGAAGGTAAAATAAGATATTTCTCCACCGGATAAACTCTTAAGAGAAATAACTGAAGATGGAAAGTTGAAAAACATTAGCAAATTGTACAACACACTATCTGCTGATGACAAAGAAAGCATAGAGAACAGTGTAATTTTACACTTGGACATTTACAAGAAATTCTTGATGGAAATTGTTGATGAAATACCAAACGATTTGTATAGAATATTAGAAGCTAGAAGGGTAGCCATTGTTGAGCTGGATAAGAAAATAAAAATTGAAAAATTACTTGTAGTGCATCCAGTTAACTCACCTGATGAAATAGACAAATTAATCAGTGAAGCCAACCGGACAGTATTTTCAACTACTCACCGACATGTAGCACTGATGGCTGGTAGAGTGAATCAAGTCTCTGAGGAAACAACAGATGCATAGGACATATTCTTTGTAGAAAAAGAGAAACAAGAAGAGTTACTAAGACCCAAGACTATCAGAGTATACCAAAAGGACAAGGATAAAGGAAAATGTAAGGTAGGTGGACCTCCAAGCCTTAAAATAATTGATAATGTGCTCCCACCTCTTATTGATACTCCACCAACACATACTACAGACATTCAACTGGCCACTGAGAGTATGGAGACTCCACCAGAGGATGCTATTCCTAAGTCCAAAATTTTGTACACTGTAAATATAGACACACATGAAGTAAATGTTGTGGTTGATAGAGAAACCACTGAGGATAAGAAGGAAGAAGTGACTACTGAGTCACCAACTGCAAATGTTGAGGTTGAGGTTAATAACACTGTAAAAATGAGCACAAAAAAACCTACTCTAACAGAGCAACTGATAGAGGACACCACTGGTAAAACATCAGAAGAACTGGTATATAAAACTGAAAAACAATCCGAGAAACCGAAAGTGCATATAGTGACTACATCTAAGAAACTGGCTATTGAGAGCTCAAAGAAACCCTCTGAGACACAAGTTCAAACAAAGACAGTGCCACCGGCTAAAAGTGAAAAGCCTAAACCTTTGCTAGTAGAAATGCAAACACAGACTGACCTACTAGAGGTTGAATCAAGCAAGGTGATTACTACAACTGGTAGCATGGATATTGTGAAAGCAGTTGGGCAGACATCTGGTACTTCAATGTAAGAATTATGGCCTACAAATGTAACAGAGGTCTTATTGGATTCAATAAAGAAGATCACAGAGTGTAATGCACAAGCCTATAAGGCTATAGATGATAGAATCCCTATTCTTAAATTGATAGCACCTAAATGCATTGTGAATAATAAGGATTCTTTAGGTCAACTAGACACATTGTCTAAATTCATCACCGACAACATTTTGACAGTTGATCAAATAAATAAGGGCACATTCAAAGAAAGAATGATTAAGGAAAAAGAGAAATTCTTTGAGGAAATTGTGAAGAAGAACAAGGAGAAAATGGACACCTTATTATCGGATCTAGGAAAAACAATTTTTGATTTTAAGAAAATGTACAGGGATACTTGCAAAATAGACATCTTGACACAGGATATAGATTCAGAGATCAGCATAACTCAAAATAAAATAAACAATGTTGCTGACAATCTGATAGTTACATCCGATTCATTTTTGGAGATAGAAAAGAAAATTGCAGATCTAGAAGAGAAAATTGAGAAGTTATAGAAGGACAAAGAGAAAGTTAAGCATAAGGCAAAGAGCTTAAAATGTAAACTTGGTCCAAAACTAGACTACCTCATTTCTTTAAGAAAAGAAATTTCTAAGGCTCTGGTTCCCGGACTTAAGATACCGGAAGAGAAAATGCACATACTCACCAGTACAGTTCAGAGAACACAAGAGGCATTACAGGAAAGCAAAAGATTCAACAATATTTTAAAGCTGGTTTTGGCAGATATATTCTGGATTGTAACCCACCGGTTATAAAAATTTAGGCAGGAACCACACTCCACTGACAATGAATGACAACCTTTTCCATTGATGTCAAAGGGGGAGTAGTATGATGAGAAAAATGATCAGAACATGACATCATTAGCTTAGGGGGAGCATACATTTTTGGGCACACAGTTTTGGTAAGACATTTTTGGCAAACCATTGTTGGATATATTCTTTTTGTATTTTTCTCATGAGTGTTGCCATCAATGCCAAAGGGGGAGATTGTTGGCAAATGTGCACTCCAATGAGAAATTGTAGGTGATTGAAGGTATTGTCATTGATGGAAACCTTACAATCATGTGATACTGGTAGGCAGACATAGGCACTGACACTGACAGACTCTACAACGACATGCAGAACACATGCATTGAAAAGGAAGAATACCAACATCTTGGCTGATGATAATTTTGTATAAACATAATTTGTAATTAATTGTAAAATATTTTGTAAGCTAACATGGCGGATTGTAATATGACTCATACATGTATGAGATCATTGTAGATCATTTAATAGGTGATTGATGAAAGGAACATAGCAGACCTAATGTGCGAATTATTAGGTTAAGGGTTTATGTATGTAGTAGAGCTTAAACTGGTACAGAATCTGGCATAGCAGATGCTGATCTAAAGTAGTACAAGACATTGGATTTGTATAATCCATTTTATAAGTCAGTGTGACTTCTTTTGTAACTGAGCAGTGAGCTCTAGGCACTTGGCCTTCCTGCATGCGCAGGCCCCTATTGTAAGCAGTAATATTCTCTTATTGGCCAGTAAGTGAATATTGTGGGTCACAAATCCCATCGAGGTTTTTCCCACACCAGGTTTCCTCATTAAATATTGTGTTATGGTGTGCTTTTCATGTTGTGGTTGTTATTCTTATTTGCTACATTATTTTTGGTTTACTGGTACACAGTTTTAATATGTTTTTCATGTTATAAGTTGAGAAAATTATAACCAGTTAGATCTTGATTCACCCCCCCTCTCAGTATCTTTGGGAATCCTAACAATAACAACTTCACCTTCCTCATTCAATTTATTCTGGAACACCCATTTAGTTCCAATCATATTCTTATCCTTAGGTCTGGGAAGAAGAATCCATGTATTATTCTTCTCAATCTAGTTCAATTCTTCTCCCATTGCTTTAACCCAATTTTTTATCTTTGCATGCTTCACTAACATCCTTAGATTTAGTTTTACAAATCAAGCAATACTCTTCAACAATTCTTCTCCTATTCATCACACCTTTATTCTTATCTCCTATGATCTGATTCTCTGAATGATTGAATCTTACATACCTAAGAGTCTTAGGATTTTCTTGATTTTCAGACTCTTGAGCTCTTCCTTCAACACTATCACTTGTACCTTCTCCTTCATTCTCAAGATTTTTCAAAACAATCTGAATCTGATTCTTGGTTTGTGCTTGCTTTCTTTTATCTGAACTAACATCCTATTCATTGGAATCATATCCATAGGATCTGATCTGTCTCTAATTGCCTTCATCAACTTTCACATTAACACTCTCAACTATCTTTTTCAATCTCTTCTTATAACATAGGTAGGCCTTTCTCTTAGTAGAATAACCAAGAAAAATTCCTTCATTACATCTAGCATCAAACTTCCCTAAATCTTCATCTCTTTAGATATAGCATTTACCTCCAAAAATTCTAAAATATCTAACTGTACAAACATGACCAAACCATAAATCATAAGGAGTCTTATCAATATCACCTTTAATATGCACTCCATTAAGAGTGTATACAATAGTACTCACAAATTCTCTCCAATAGATATGTGGAATATTTCCTTCCAACATCATAGTTCTAGTAGCTTCCTGAATTGCCCCATTCTTTCTTTCCACTACTGCATTCTGTTGAGGGGTTCATAGAGTAGATAACTATCTCTTCACTCCATGCTCTTCATAAAATTTATTAAACTCACCCGAATTAAATTCACCACCTCTGTCATATATCAGGCACTTCAATTTCGATCCTATCTCAATCTCAACCATAGCTTTTAAAATCTTGAACTTCTCTAAGGCCTTAGACTTCTCCCTTAAGAAAGTAACCCACATCATCCTTGAATAGTCATCAATCAACAACATGAAATACTTGTCTCCCTATGAGATTTTCACTCTAGAAGGACCACACAAATTAGTATGCACAATATCCAATAATCCATTAGAACTATACTGTTTTCTTCTGAAACTAACTCTTGTCTACTTCCCTAATTGACATTCATTGCATATCAGATTAGTAGGATTTATCAACTTGGGAAGATCTCTTAGTAGTTGGGTAGAACTTATCTTAACCATGCAATCAAAATTCACAAGACACATCCTTCTATGTCATAACCAACTTTCATAAACCTAAGCAATAAAACAAATTTTACCACCACCATTCAAGTGAAAGATATTACCTTTAGTCTTTGTCTTTGATGCAATCTCAATTCCAGAACCATTTACAATTTTACACTTTCCATTCTTGAATAGTAAATCATATCCCTTGTCAACCATTTGTCCAACAATCAAAATATTATGCTCTAGCCCTTTTATATATAGAACATCATCAATATTGTTCTTACCATCAAGAGAAATGGATCTTCTACCACAAATTATACTAGCTTTGTCATCTCCAAATATTACTACACCACCATCATACTTTTCCATACTCATAAACTTACTCTTATCACCTATCATATGATGAGAGAAGACACTATCAATAAACCACTAATCTTTCTCTTCAAATTTAGCAACCAAAGATTTATCCTCATTAATACAACTAGTAGAATCAGTAGGCACCGATTCATCTTCCTTGATAGTAATAAACACCCATTCATCTCCCGAGTTTCCCTTATTAGATTCATCATCTATCACACCTTCATCAACAACATAATAACATTTCTTCTAATATTTAGGCTTGTATGGCTTGGACTTAGGAACTCTTTCCAGACACCTTGAAGAAAAATGTCCTATTGTATTGCATGAAAAGCATTTAAGAGGTAAACTTACTTCATACTTACCAACTCCTTTAGGAAATCTTTTGGCAATCAAGGCTTCAAGCTCCTCAAGATCTCTTTCTTCTTCTTCTTCAAGTTCTCTCATCTCCTTCTCATATTTGAAAACCCTTGTAGAACTTTCTAGGGGATCATATTTATTCTTTTCAGAAATAGTAGCTTTGAATGTAGATTCTGAATTAGGAAGAGATTCACCGAATTCACTCAACTCAAAAGCAGAAAGATTTCCAATCAACATGTGTCTAGTCACATCAGTCACCATCCATATCTTCTCAATAGCAACAAATTTGTGTTTGTAGAGGCAAGGATCTCAACACTTTAGCTACAATCTCTGATTCTTCCAATACTCCAATGACACATCTGATATTTAGCAAAAGCTCATTCACTTTCTGCATAAAGGAGGTAATATTCCCATCTTCAACCATTCTCAACATCTCAAAATTTCCCTTTAGGCTTTGCAACTTAGAAAATTTCACATGGTTTTCACCTTCATACAAAGTTTCTAGCTTCTTCCAGATCTCATGAGCAATTTGAAAATTCATAACATTAGTCATTTCAGAATCAGTCAGAGCACTCAACAATGCTTCCTTAGCTCTAATATTAAATTCAACTTCCTTTATCTCATCCAAAGTGGTAGGACCATTTGGAGGAACATTGTACACATTCTTAGTAATCTTCATTGATGCATCACAAGTGACACTCCATCCAGTTTTTCCAAAGAGAGTAATTCATTCCATCAAATCTCAAACTATCCTTCTTGTAAGCATAGGTTGCCATCCTCGATCCACTCAAATGATCAAGCTTCTTTTGGAGGATCTAGATTTGATACCAATTGTTTTCAATAATGCATAAAATTGAGAGGGAGGGGGGTGAATCAATTTTCTCAAAAACTCTCCTTAACACAAACACAATTTTTGATCTGATAATTAATAGTGAAACAATAAAATAACACCACATCAATAACACACATAACACAAATATTTTTGATGTGAAAAACCTAGTTAAGAGAAAAACCATGGTGGAAACCTACCCACAATCTGATGATACCCTGTTAGAAGTATATGAAATATTACAATGGGGAATGCACATGCATTTAGGCACACTGCCTAGAGCTCATTTCTCAAAACACATAACAAAGAGGGCTACAACCCTTGGGAAGATTCACTATCTTACACAAACATTTAGATTACATCTAGAAGATCATGAAATGATAGAATAATATCTCCTCATGCTTGGTTACAGTTTTGGTTAATCACTTATCACATACTCCACTCTTTCACACTTCTTCCCACTTCTTCACACTACTTCACTGCATCCAAAAGATCAATATATTATTCGTACATGGATACCTCTCTCACATGAGTATTACATTTATTTATACATGTCATTGACCTATCTTTCAAGGTCGGCTCAACCCACATCAAAAATTACAAAATATAACCATACACGATACAATATTACATGTGGATCAAAACAATGTTGGCTAAGACATATATGGACCTAAATTTGTCATGCATGTGAAGTGTAGACCTGCAACTGCAACACAAAACACTCAATAGATCATTACAAGCATGGTTAATGAATTTAAAGCAAAGAAAGATAAAACCATAGCTAAGCGATCTATTGCCTCCTAGTAAATGGGAGTGTGAATTTTGCTCTCAGATCTATTTAGGCAAATTCTAGTGACTTGACTACACCTAGATGGAGAATTTAAATGATAAATGATGCATTCGAGCTAGCAATGATAATGATTAAGCTACATAATTCCATGATTATGCGAGAAAATATGCTAAAATGATGTAATTAAGCTATGATAACAATGCTCAAATGATAAACTAAACTTGCATATGCCTATAGTAACAATGCTTGAAATGCAAATATTATGGGATGATTATTGCTCCAAAATGGGGTCTATTTATAGGATTTCCAAGGCCAAGGGTGAGGTGGCAGGAATCAATGGTCAAGATTAAGTCTAAAGATATCAATGGTGAAATTGGAGGAGGTTGGAAAAGATACTGGATGAAAGGGAACATTTTCCATCTCTATGGTGACAAGTGTCAAGAAGCTTCTAGAAGAGGTTGGATGAAAGGGAACATTTGCCATCTCTATGGTGACAAGTGTCAAGAGGCTTTGCTCATGAGAGAGAAAGTGTCTAAGGAAAGGGGACATGTGGCCCAAGAATGCCATGTGTCTCAAGGGGGGAATAGGTTTAATTAAACCCAGGGTTAGATGGAAGGGGTTAGGTTAGGTGGTTAAAAGTTAGGAGAATTTGAATTTAAAAATTCAAATAATAGAAAAAGGCTAATTAATCTCAACAAATCATAAATTGATTTGTTTTAATTAATTAGGAGAAATGAATTTGATGAGGGGAATTAATTAATTTAAATTAATTAATTAAAGGGGATAATGAAATGAACTTATTAAATAAATCCTTCAATTTATTAATAAGTAGATGAAAGGGGGAATTAAATCAAATTACTTAGTGAATTCAATTAAATTAGGAAGGGGGATTAATTAAACAATTACTTATTTAATTAATTATCTTCAGACCATTTTTAGGTGTATAGATTTTTCCCCTCTTTGAAGTGAGGTGTGATGATGTGTTAATTCAAAGAATAATCTCATTTTGATGATGATATTGGTTTGATAGGATGCCCCAGCTATTGGTTGATAGATTGCGATACGATGATGCCCCCTCGAGAGATAAATTGAGATAATTGATCTTTCAAGTTTTGTGAATTTTTGTGAAATTGATATCCCTATTAGATTATTGATTTGATTTCTACAACTATGGTTGATGAAAATGCGAGTTCTACAATCACGGTGATGTGGTTCTTGATGATTGATAAGTTTGATAGGTTAGATTGATAAGATCAAGATTCAGTCTGGTTTTAGGAATGACACCTCTTGTATAAGACAAAGATGATCAAAGCATCTGGTTTCAGGAATGATATATCCTATATAAGACATGATCCGAACATCTGGTTTCAGGAAAGATACATCCTGTATTAGACATGAGAAAATCGATTTAGATATGATTGATTGATAGAATTGATAAGATTGATTGGATAAAGAAATGACAGTTTGTTGATATCAAGTTGTAATAAGATTTGGATATCCTGATGTTGGTTCTGATGAGAGGGTAGCATAAGATTTTCGCTGGGTCGACAATATCTAGAGAGATGTGAGTCATCAGTCTGATTGTGTATACACTTGTGATGATACCTTGATTATTCCTGTGATAGATTTAACCTTGGATAAAAGGAGCATACTGGATCCCATGCAAGCATGAAATGCAAGATAAATGCAAATGAAATGCAAAGCTATGAGCGGACCAGTCATTGGATTATTGTGTTTTGTCATCATTGAGCTTTTTAAAATGTGGGAAGTGAGTGCAAACATCGATGGTATAAATAAAAGATGATGACCCAAGCACTAATTTCCTGGATTTTGATATGGAAAATTAGCACAAGCATCGAGGTATAATTGAATTGAGATGACTTGAGTGTTGCTTGCATAAAATAGGCAGTACTAATCATTTCAATACGCAAATCGGAAATGTCTTCGATGATACTCTGATGATCATGTTCTGAGACAAATTTACAAATATTAATGATTAATTTTCAAATAGCAGACAAGAAAAATATCATGCTTCTTCCTTGTTCCTCTAGTCAAAGACATCCTGGAGTCACTCAGAAATCATGATAGCGAAAATCAATTATCAAAAAGTTGAACAATCATGTTAAAATCATTATCCAAAAGATATCATCCATGCATTTAGACTGACTTTGTGATAGTTTTATGGTTGATAATTTGATCTCATGTTCAATGTTGGATATTTCTCAGTTTTTGCTTGTTAAAAGTTGTCTAACTATTGTTTTACCTATTTGATTAAGCTCAGAATGATCAAGAAGTTTGCCCCTAGCTAAGTGTAGGATTTTGATCCAAGCCTAGAAACAAATTCGTTATGATATACCCAATGATCCAAACCATGGCGAGAAGCCACCCGGGATGCCTGCATATGTACAAAGCTTTATGATGCATATGAACATCACTGATGGAAAATGAATGCAAGCGGAAAGATGCATGAACTAATAGATGGAAGAGCTAGCTGACAGATAGCACTTGTTTGCTAGGTTTTCATTGTCTATTTTTATTACACTTTTTCTCATATTTGATTTTTAAAAAAAAAAATTTCATTTTCTTTTTTTTGCTTTTTCACTATTTTTTTTGGATTTTATGCTTTTTTCAGACATAAAACTTCTTCAGATGCATACTATTGATGGTTTCTTCAAGCTGATCTCCATCTTGTGTTGATAGTTGATATGCTAATGACCCAAATACTATTGTGATTAGAAATGGACCTAACCAGTTTGGTTCAAACTTTCCTTTCTTTTCTCGATCTGCTTGGTTGCATGGATTTTCTTTTAGTACTAGTTCCCCTACTTGACAAATTCATGGTTTGACCCTATGATTATAGCTCTGGCACATTATTTTCTGTTATACCTTTAAATGATCAAAGGCATTTTGTCTTCGTTCATGGACCAATTCTAACTCTTGTAATCTAAATACTCGCTATTCTTCATCTAGGATGAGACCTTTTAATGATACTCATAGAGAATGTATCTCTACTTCTATTGGCAGTATTGCTTCTGATCCATAAACAAGAGAGAAAGGTGTGGCACCTATTAGTGTGCAGATACTAGTACAGTAGGCCCATAGAGCAGGGTTCAATTGAATATGCCAATTTCTTCCAGCATCATTCACTATCTTTTTGAGGATTTTTAAAATAGTTTTGTTTGATGCTTCTTCTTGCCCATTCCCTTGCGGATAGTAGGGTGTGGAAAATTTGTGTTGGATCTTGAATTTCTCACATAGCTCTTGTACATCTTGATTCTTGAATGGTCACCCATTATAAGTGATAATGGTCATTGGTATTCCATAGCAACAGATGATATAATTCAAGATAAATGCAACAATTTGTTTTCCTGTGATATTTGTGAGAGGTACTGCCTCAATCCATTTTGTGAAATATTCTGTAGCTACAAGGATGAATTTGTGACCATTAGATGAAGAAGTATTTATCTTTCCTACTAGATCAAGACCCCATTGGAAAATAGGCCAAGATGTTGCCAGAGCATGAAGTTCTTGTGCTAGTGCATGAATCAAATTCCCATAGATCTGACATTGTTTGCATGTTCTAGCTATCTGAAAAGAATCTCATTTCATGGTTGGCCAATAATAGCCCAAGCGTATGAGTTTTTCGAAAGGGTAAGACCACTTGAATGAGTGCCACAGATGCCATTATGGACTTCATGTAAGGCCTTCTCAGATTCTTCTTGTTTGAGACATCTTAAAAGAGTACAGTCTAGACCTCGTTTAAACAGGGTATCTGCGATGAGAGTAAAATGGGAGGATTGGTGAATAAAGTTTCTCTTTTGGTTTTTTGACAAGTTGGGAGGTAAGGTGTTATCTTTTAGGTATGTGTAAGTTTGGCCATAACATGAGGAATCATGCCCCACAAGGTGATAGATAGTTTGGGAATCAGGACAATTATGAGCAGGGTAAAACAACTCTTCCACTAGGAATTCATAATGTTGATTTTCCTGTGTCTGAAGGAGAGAAGCAAGTGTAGCCATGGTGTCTGCTGCTTTGTTGTCATTTCTTGGAATCTATTGGAAAGTTATTTCTACAAAGTATTTCTTGATATCATCAACCATCTTTTTATAAGGCATTAACTTTTCTCCCTTTATTTGATAGTCATAATTAATTTGATTGATTACAAGCTGAGAGTCTCCAAAGACTTGAAGTTGTGTAATGTTCCATTCTATAGCCATTTTGATACCTGTAACCAAAGCTTCATACTCTCCTATGTTATTGGTGCATAGAAAGATTAATTTGTATGCTTTTGGGATTGTATGACCTTGTGGTGTGATGAATAGAATACCTGCTCCTAGACTGATATTTGGGTGATGTATTGTAAGATATGGATTGAACCCTAGAATGTCTGTATATGAAAAGGTAAAATTGATTTACCTCCTTTTGAAGGGTTCCAAATATTTCTGTCTTACTAGTTTTGATAGAGAGATTGTTGGATATAGATCAGTTGTGCCCATGATAACTGCATTTGCTAGTTCTATCAGGATATATGACCTCCCTCGATAGAATTCGGGTAAGGTGTCAAATCTCCCATCTTCTGGCACCTCAAGGAGGTTTTCACCATTAGATGCGTCCTTTTTTTTTTTTTCTAAGTCCACTGTTGCCAAGAAATGGTTTTCAGCATTAGACTTGATATTGTTTTCTTTATTTTCACTTTTGTGACTAGGAGATTTGGCACCCACTTGACTGGAAGATACGTTAGCCGAATCCCTGGTGAGAGTTGTTGTGGGTTTTATTTCATTAAGATATAAGGATATGGCATGGTCATTAGGTAAGGTATCAATGGTAGGATGTCCTTCATTTTCCCAGTCCATAGGTTCAGGAGGGATTGAGGATAAAGGATCCTCATGTTGAATTATGTCAAAGATATTAGGGGTCATGATAGAGATGTCAGGGCTTTTAGTATGTATTTCCATGTCTAGAACGATACTCTCATCAGAATGACCTCGCACAAGTAGCTCCTGACCATCCCCGGTTAAGTCCATGTCAACTGAATGTGATTCTGATTCAAATAGGCTAGTTCCTAACATTTGTCTTGCATACATGTGACTATATCGACACTTAGATCTGCTTCTTCCCTTTCAATTTCAAGTTGCTCTTGTTTTTTTTCCATGGTAGCAAATATTCTTTGTTCCCTCAATCTCTTAGCTGCATTTGTTTTTCCATGCTTGACAAAATTGATGGAAATGATTGTTCCTTGGATTGTGTACTTGAAGATGTTGTCTCTTTGTTATGTGGAACAATGACTTCTTGAGTTGATTTCAAATTACTACAACACTGCAATGGATTTGAGTCTACTGATATTGTGATTTCCTACCCATTATATGGAAATTTTAAGCACTGATGATATGTTCATGTAATAGCTTGTGTGTCTTATATCTAGGGTCTTCCCAAGAGTATGTTGTATGGTAGGTCCAAGTATAGAACTTGACATGCTGTGTCTTTTTGCAAAGGTCCCACTCTGAGGGGTAATACCACAATTCCTGTAGAGTAATGTTCTTCTTCACCATATGCTTTGATTGTGATCTTTTTTAGGGGATCAACTGCATCTTCTGAATAACCTAGAGCACAGACAAGACTCAAAGAGAAAATGTTCAAGCCAACTCCCCCATCTATTAGGACACATTTAACGAACATTATATGAATGAGGACTTTGATTTGCAAGGAAGCGTTATGGGGATGATGCAATGAATTAATGCTTGGATATGAAGGAGATGAGCTTTGAATAGGATCCTCTGAAATAGGTTTGATGGTAATTATGGATATCCCTTAGGGAACTTCATCTTTGGATGTATTCTTTGGTGATGATGCTATGGAAGATTCTTGCAAGCTTTTAGGATGTGTAGGAATAGATGCCTTTGGAGAGTCAATTTTCTTATGGGTGGATGAACCTTTGCTAGACATAGGTGCATGATTTTGATCTTTCTCAGCCAAATCCTTTAGGGATATCTTTAAGAGTTGCATTAAAGAGCCACCTTTCTTTGGATATGTATTTGAATCCTTGTGAGATTTTAACATAGTTAGATTTTGATTTTGGACTTGTTTGATTTCTATAATATGTTGTCTTGTTACTTGTATTTTGCTTTGATCTATCATGTTGATATGATTTTCAACTATTGAAAATGTTTCTATTTTCGTCTCTATGATTTTTTGGCTCTGAGCTCTGGTTAAAATGGGCATACACGTGTGTTATTTTTCTATGATTCAATTGTCTAAAAGTTGTTTTGATAAGTGATAAATTTTCAAGGTAAATGTGCTGGTGCAATATGACACGAAAAGATGGTTCAAGTGTTTAAAGTTTTACAAGTTTTTTGATCTTCGATTTTGGAGTGCAATGATGATGATTTGATAAAAACCAAGTCCTATAGGAATGATATATCCTACGATGTGGGACAAGATTATCCTGACCAAATGTTTTAGTTTCATGATAAAGGATGATAGATCCTGATGAGAAACTATGTTTGAGTGATTTGTTTACTAAAGAGGGTGATAATGCACTTTGAGATGTTTAGATCTTGAACTTGTTGAGGGTGAGCACTTTAAACTCTTGAGGTGTTTATGTTCTAAAGTATTATTTCGACAGATGATGACTTGACCAAGCAAACCAAGAAGACAATCCAAGCATAGAATGACAGATAACAAATGTTTATGATTACTGCAAATTGATCAAGCAAGAATGACAGATCCGAAAAAGGCATGTAGGACACAGCTCTGGACTGGCAGAAATAGAGACTCGTATGATAGACTATTTAGCTCCAAACGAAAAAAGATACAAGACCATAGGACAAACTGAGATTTTCATGTGTAAAAGAACAGGCTCGTACGACAAACTTTTTTGAACCACACAATAAAACAGATTACTTGTACGACAAGGAATACTCAGCAATACGATAAATCACCAGTTGGTACGATAGACTTTTCTGAACCATACAACAAGATAAATGACTTGTACGATATAGAACAGGACAGAGAAAAATGTGTTTGTTTGGTTGAATTTTGATCAATGAAGTTTGATGTTTTGCTTATGTTTTCTAGTTTTAGATGTTTGATTTTTCAATTTAGGGATGAATACACAAAAAACACACGATATGATAAGTGACCACAAGCATGCTAACCCTAAGGAAGTTGGCTGAGGAGAGAAAACCTTTTCTTGCAAACTTAGGTACACACCCAATAGCTAATCAGAATATGGCCGCTGAGTCTCACACAATCGATTCTCAACATCATATTATCCCAACTCCAAATGCTAATGGGGGCACAAGATGGTAAGTATCTTGGGAGAGTTAGTTACTATCTTTCTTTCACAATTATTATCACCCTTTCGGAGGTGAATCGAGTAGCTTCTAATTTTAACTAGAAATAGTAAGGGATCTGTTCGGTGCGTTGGGGTATAATACTCAATTAAGAGGTCTCCCAGCTTTGAAAACCAAGGTTTACTATACCTATAGGTATGGAGGAGAGATATTCCTGAGCAGTATCGTTGACTTGATTTTCATCAAATCATATTTATTTTATAGTGGGTTGGATTACTTGGCGTTAGCCATTCCCACTTAGGTCGTTCCCCTCTCACTGGCCTTAATGGCTAAGAGTTGTTAGCTCCTTGAGAGGGCAGGCCTTCTAAAGATATGCACTAATGAAAGAAAATGATGAGTCTATCTTTCTTATCACCTAAAAAAAGTGAGAGCATACTCGCCTATCATCAAAAATACATAATACATGATTGTTCATTTTTAGCCAAAATGACAAGTGTGCCTAAAAAAACTTTAAGAAATACACAAAGTTTTGTTGAATTCTTTTAGACAACCTGCAAAATAAATCTGTTAGAATTCATTGATGTTTTCTAAATTTGGTCTTTGACTAGCGTATCTTCGACAATCATCCTATAGAAAAGAGTTAGGCTGCCAAAAATCTCATAAGCCAATTAGGGTTAGCTTTAGTAATGATCGGATTAAAATCCGAAACCCTACAAAATGCAGTCTATTTAAAAAAATAGAAGCAGAGACTCGTACGACATGATTTGATAGCTGAAACGACAAAACTTTAGATCTCGCATAGGAGGAAAAATAAGCTCCTGTAATGCCCCGCCAGGAAACCCCGAAGGGATAAAGCTAAAACTCTCATTCGGAGTGTAAATTTTTTTTATTTTTTATTTTTATAATAATAAGAGTGTTAACATTAAGACACAATATTAAGATACATTGGAGTTATCTAATGCTTAGATAGCACAGCGGAAGACTCAACAATCCTAAGGAGTTTCCCAACGTGATTACGTAACCTTACACCTAACTCAACTCATGACATTAGATTCAATTAAGTTGGATATCTTAATTATAAGTTATTACTTAAGATGAGGATTTAATATGTTTGATGAATTGACATTTTAGAAATTAGGAAGCATTCATCTATTTTGATTGGAGATGAGGCTAACATGAGGATATTTACTCAATGTATTTTAAACATAAGCAACTTAAGAATTCACCCATTAAGGTTTCAATATGGTTAACTTGATGAGTCCATCCATTTTAGATACAATGTAACCAATATATCGTGGTTCATTTATTTAGGTTTAAAAGTAAACAACCAAATGAGTTTCATCCTTTATAGTTAAATTATGACTAAAAAGAAGAGGTTCTTTCATTAGGGTTTAAAACATAACTAACTAATAAGTCGTGGTACATTGATAGAGGATAAAATGTAAATAGCCTAATGGGTTCAACCCTTTAATTAGAATATAACTACTATGATGCAATTCGTTCATTAAGGATTTAAAAAAATGTAAGTAACATAATGAAGATCATCCATTAGGGTTATTATCTAACTAACTTGGTGAGTTCACTCTTTTTAGTTAAATTAAAGTTAATATGAAGTAATACATTTGATATGATTAAGATATAAACAGCTAAATGAGTTATCCCATTTTAGTTTGAATATAGCTATTATTATGAAGTTCAATTATTAAGGTTAAAATGTGGAAAACCAATTTGAGATTCATCCAATTATAAAACTAATTTGGTGAGGATTATTTATTTAGAATAAAACGTAAACAACTAAATAAATTCCTCCAATTTAGTGAAATAAAGCTAATATGAGGATGTTCATTTATTAAGATAAAAAGGTAAATAACCAAATGAGGTTCTTCCATTAGATTCTCATTTTAGATATTATGACAGTTAATCCAATAGTTGTTGTCCATTCATTACATTCCAATTACAAGCTTTATGACAAGTTAATCCAATAGTTGTAACCTAGAGAGTTTCTTTCCATGCTTATTTCTTTTCATTAACATTAAGAAAATACTTTTCCATAATCATATTTACAATCTTTTATGACCCTAAATACTACATTTAACAAGATGACTATGTTCATGCATTTGAAAATTAACTTCATTAAATCCCCATTATACAATTACAAAATGCATCCATACATGCTAGCACTACGAATAAAATGGGTGGAACAAAAGCGTCGCATAACACATATATGATCTCGGAGTTCACCCCTAAAGGGCTACATCTCCAGGTCTGCTCAACTGCAAGACCCCTCTGGCAATTATTTAAGTTAAGATTACATAGGTTTCATGCAATTACATCTTTGACTTTAGGTGAACATGACCACTATACAACAACCACCTCGGTCGATAATTACATAATGATCCCTTTTGAAGCGGATCCTATTGAATACATCAAAAGCAAATACAAGGTTTTCTTAACTGTCGATACCCTAAATAGAGACTTGACCGACTATAACCAGACACAAGCAACCAGATGACACGGACCCAACAAACCTATCAAGGACATGCTATTATTATAGGCATATTGATTACAAAAATATTAAACCACGCACAAGCATTAACGGGTAAATTCAGTCTTTTCTCATGTTGACTTAAGAATCTAAACAAGTTATTTAATCCTTAGAAATTCATCAATGACAAGTTGGTTTTACAACAATACTCTAGCCCCTTTTCTAACAACACAGAAATTACCCTTTACTATAAAGAACAAAATACATTAAAAGTGAATAAGTAAATGGGAAAATCATCTCCCAGCTTATTTAAGATTCCTTTGCATACATTTTAAAACTAATTTCACCATTTGATTTATTCATTAGCATCTAAATATGAGTCCCAATATTTACCAACTTAAATAAATAAAAATAAGTACAACATTCAACAATTGTTAAATCAATGGAAATCATTACTTTATTGAGTCCAATGATTAATATATAATTAATAATATATATATTTATCCCCCTTTTTTTTATAATTATTACTTGCTAAAAATATAAATCTCAACCAAACTTTAATAATAACAAATATATTACTTATAATATATTTTTATTATTATATATCTTTTTTTTAACATACAAAAAAAAACATCATATTTAAATTTTAAATATAAAAAAAATTTAACTAATTAGAGGGCGGCCAAAACCCTAAGGCGGCCGTGCCCTAGCCAAAGGGAACTGCGGCCTCCATGAAGGACGTAGGCCCTCGGCCTCCACCCACAGTGGAGCCGGGGTTACTACGGCCGCCGTGGGGGTCACAGCCCCTTCGGCCTCCACATAGTGTAACCGGGGGTTGCTGCAACCTCCACGGAGGACACAGTCCCCTTCGGCCCCTACTGTGTGGATCCATGGGTTGTTGTGGCCGCCATGGATGCCGCAGCCCCTTCAGCTGCCACTTTGTGGAGCTGAGTGGCTTGTGGGGAGTGGTAGGGGAGGGTGCGGGTTGAGCTTCGGCTCCCCCCCCCCCCCCGAAAAACCCCAAATTTTATATTTTTTCTTTTTGGTTTATTTCCAGTTTCAACTTGAATGGAAAAATAAATATATACACATAAATGAAATAACCAAAAGAAAACGTAAAACCCCCATTATCCATTTATCACAGTCACAGACATATTTTTCCAGAATGTTCAAAACAATATAATGGAAAATATTCTCCACAAGATCATAAATCTCAAATACCCAAATGGATTTAATCCCATTTATCTACTCTTTTTAACAATCTTGCCCCAAAACAACAATATTCTCAAAACTAAACTTGAATCTAAGAGTATTCATGGATATTTTAAAACCAGCATTTCATGAAGAACAACCAAATACCATTTTTTTTGATTTAGCAAAGAACAAAAGGGAAAATCAGAATCCTACCTCTTTAACATTCC
The DNA here is from genome assembly GCF_030272615.1 of Cryptomeria japonica. Classification (NCBI taxonomy): domain Eukaryota; kingdom Viridiplantae; phylum Streptophyta; class Pinopsida; order Cupressales; family Cupressaceae; genus Cryptomeria; species Cryptomeria japonica. The sequence continues at coordinate 512,120,060 of NC_081409.1, forward strand.
TGGTAAGATTCGAAGAAGAGCCCCCAACCTGTAGCTGTAGAAATCCATCCTTGCCAAAATCCCCAAATTTCCATCCCAATATTTTTCTTTTCCAAAAATTCAACAACCCCCAAAAATATTTTTCAACCTAGGTTAAATGGGAACCAATTTTGACCTAATTTCTAATTTCAAAATTTAAGCCCTTTTAAAATAAAAAGAAATAATAATTCTTTTCAACTATTAAATTATTTTAACTTGATTTTCTAACTAATATACTTCTCTCTTATTTAATCTTAATTTTAATTTCTCAATATTAATTAAGCCAACATTTATATTTTGAACTATTGACAAGGGTAAAGTATTTAAATTAAATTAATTTCCAAAATCAATCTTTTACACTATATCAAACTTTACAAATTAAAAATGATTTTCTTTAAATAATAAAATTCACCCTTTCTTTTCCAAAATGCAAAAGTGGTTAAATTAATTATATTTCAAATAACTTTAAATGTTTCTCTTTTTTTTTAAAACGCATAAACTAATTAAATTCATTATTTAAAACTAACCATTAAATTAAATTTGCTACAACATAAATAAAGTGATCCTTTTAATTAATGATTAATCACTTAAAAGAAACCTATTTATTTTGATTTCTCAACTACTAATGCATAAATGAACACATTAATTCAAATTACATACTTAAGCTTGCTACAAATATAAATAAAGTGATCTCTTAAATTAACGATTAGTCATATAAAAGAAAACTATCTATTTTAAATTTCTCAATTACTAATGTGTACATCCACACATTAATTGGAATTAAATACTTAGGATAACATATTCCATTTACCACACACAAGGAACACAAACCAAGAAAATCCACCAATCACACGACACGCAACCCAAATGACAAAGGAACCCTACGGACCACACACGATGCTCACCTGATCATGGCTAAGGCAAGACAAGAGTTTTATGACCACCTAATCCAAATTCTAAGGATGAAGGGGGTATACTCAACCCTGCGAATCCTGATGGAGGTGAATCTCGTACCTAGGCGGTATAGTCCCTGCAATCTCCTGCAACCATGAGTCGCGCAAGCATACATATATATATACATATTCAATGAAGGTGTTAGCTCGAGATTTATAACAAGAATCAGGGAATAATTACATTTACACAAGCATCGATGCAAAAGAACAATAATAGGTATGCATAATTTTATATTATCTAATCTACAACATTACATCATGGTTAATTAATCATTCAAGAATGCCACATAGGAAGTCAACCAAGGTCAAATAGGTTTTACAAGGCCGACTAGGGTAGGGGCATTACAGCTCCTACGACAAAGAAATGAACTAATACGAGTAAAGAAATGTCAAGATAGAAACTCATATGACAATAATTTAGATCTCATGCAACAACAAAAATAAGCTCGTACGACACATAAATGACCTCAAATGAGTCAGGATGAGATTTCATCCCAAATAAGAAGGAAGTTTGTATGAGCCAGAAAAGGAGCTCGTACAACATTCTAAACCAGACCCGACAGAGATGAAAGTTTTGATGATTTCGGCCCCACGGTGGGTGCCAAAATGTCGTGCCTGTGAAGTGTAGACCTCCAGCTGCAACACAAAACACTCAATAGATCATTACAAGCATGGTGAATGAATTTAAAGAAAAGAAAGATAAAACCATAGCTAAGCGATCTATCGCCTCCTAGTAAATGCGAGTATGAATTTTTCTCTCAGATTTGTTAAGGCAAATTCTAGTGACTTGACTACACCTAGATGGGGGATTTAAATGATAAATGATGCATTCAAGCTAGCAATGATAATGATTAAGCTACATAATTCCATGATTATGCTAGAAAATATGCTAAAATGGTGCAATTAAGATATGATAATAATGCTCAAATGATAAAATAAACTTGCATATGCTTGAAATACAAATGTGATGGGATGATTATTGCTCCAAAATGGGGTCTATTTATAGGATTTCCAATACCAGGGGTGAGGTGGTAGGAATCAACGGTCAAGATTAAGTCTGAAGATATCAATGGTGAAATTGGAGGAGGTTGGAAAAGAGGTTGGATGAAAGGGAACATTTGCCATCTCTATGGTGACAAGTGTTAAGAGGCTTTGCTCATTAGAGAGAAAGTATCTAAGGAAAGGGGACATGTGGCCCAAGAATGCCATGTGTCTCAAGGAGAGAATAGGTTTAATTAAACCCAGGGTTAGATGGAAGGGGTTGGGTTTAGAAGGGGTTAGGTTAGGTGGTTAAAAGTTAGGAGAATTTGAATTTAAAAATTCAAATAATAGGAAAAGGCTAATTAATCTCAACAACTCATAAATTGATTTGCTTTAATTAATTAGAAGAAATGAATTTGATGGGAGGAATTAATTAATTTGAATTAATTAATTAAAGGGGATAATGAAATGAACTTATTAAATAAATCTTTAGATTTATTAATAAGTAGATGAAAGGGGGAATTTAATCAAATTACTTAGTGAATTCAATTAAATTAGGAAGGGGGATTAATTAAACAATTGCTTATTTAATTAATTATCTTTAGACCATTTTTAGGTGTATACAAAATCAACACCTTGAACATCAAACATCTCCAAGAATTATGTCTCGAACATTTGCAACATGTTAGAATCATCATGTCGGTCAAGAATATGAAGAACACCACTGGATAAGGAAAATCATGAATAACGCACACAAAAATCAATGCACACCATCAACATGAATATGACATGATCTAGAAACATCCACAAGCATAAAGAATTACCACATAAACAACTACAACAACACAACTTACTAGAATCTTCCTTATCATTATACAAAACTTCAAGAACACTCACTGAACTGACTATAAAATTGAAAGATACACTTGCAGACCTCTGAATCATGAACTATTTGAATTAAGGACACACCAGAACATCCCAAACACTTTGGAAAATCCACAAACCAAGATATTGGAATGTGGAGAAATGTAGAGAAAAATCCAAAACACTGATCAATACTGCACAACTAAAAAACCAACCACAATACCATATCTCATAACTTGATCAAATCACCATGCAAACCTTTGAAACTACAGCTGAATCAACTAGAGATACTTATCTCAAAACCCTTTAATCTGCAACAACTCATCTACAACACACTGGTCAAACCAACTCATTTAATCTGACAGTAACACTGGAACACACATGAATATGTTAGACATCAATTACAACAACACACTCCAACAAACTTCTCAACAATATCCAACAATAATTCTCTTTCACTTTCCTGATCATTTATTATATAGATATTATTGTACATGTTGTGTGGTTATTGTTGGTGGCACGTTTTTAGGTACTAGACATCGACTCCACCTAGTTCCATAGGTCTTAGCATGTCTTATCCCAATGGCAAGTTGATCAAAGATGGCACAGGTTTCCTTCTATACACTTTAGGTCTAAGTTGATATCCTTGTTAGTTGGCGTCTCAGTGGAGTTGTCTTGAGGCATCATGCAGTATGTTGTTCAACCCTTGCATTGGGTTGTCTTGTGGTGTTTGGTTGTTTATTTAATTAATTAATAATTGATTAATATAGTTTATTAATATTAAATTAATTTATTATATAGTTTGGTTATTTAATTATTGTTGAGATTTAATATTTAATTATGTTATTTAATTATGGTTTATCAAGCTTTGGTTTATTATTATTTATTTATTAATATCTATTTTGGATTTAATGTTGATTTGGTTATTTATTATGTATTGTTTAATTATTCTTAATGTTGTTATTTATGGTTTATATTTAATTTTAATATTTATTTTATTATCTTTGATTTATTTGATTGTTGGGTTTTAATATTTTATTATTCCCAAAAGGTTTATTTTATTTGATTGCCTTTTTGATTCATTATTCTATTTAATCTCTTTCTACTGTTTGGATTGATTAGATAAAATATATTTTCTACCTACCCTATTATTCTATTGGTTTAATTTGGGGGTAAGTAAGTAATATTATTTTATATTATTATTTACCTCGATTTTGTGCATGGAAGGTATGAAATATAGTTTTTGAGGAATATTTTGATGGGCTGAATTTTTCTATAGTTTTTGAATGCATTTCTATTTAATAATTTTCCTATGCATTTGTCGGGGTTGGCTTCTGGGAGTACTTTTCTATGCTATTGGATTTTCTAGATTGTTTTAGAGCTTGGATTTTGGATTTTGCTTATTGGAGTTAGTTGGATCTTGTTGCTCTACTTTAGATTTCATTTTACTATCACTCTATTCTTCTAGGTTGGTTGAAACTTCCTCTCTTCACATTTTCATTTCTAGGAAAATCTTGTTTTCTTTATGTCTGATAAAAAAAGATTGTTTGTGAGATGGGAGAAATGATATAATATATAGATTAATAATATAGTTATATTCCAAAGTTTTAGGGAATTAATTTGTGTATTTCATTTATTGTCTAGAGTATTGTCATGAACAACATTGTGTCTTCTCTGTGACTATTGTAAATTTTTTTTGACAAATTGATTCTGGCCTTGGAGGTGTTGAATGGTTGTCATTTTGTTCTATGTGTTGGTATATTGTGTATCATGGAGTCTCATTTGCTTATGTTGCATTTGGGCTTCTAGTGTATTGTCGGGAGCCATGTTTATGCTTTCGAGAATTAAATTCTTTTGTGTTTCAATTCCTTTTTTTTGATATTGCATGAGTTTCCTTGTTTTTTAATCATCTTTGCGACATTATTAGATGGTCTTGGTGTCATATTGAAGTTTTGATAATTTTTCCTAAGTTGTCATAGATTTTTCATCCATTTTTGAGTTTATGAGTCTCTGTTTCAAATGCACAATAGAATTTGTCAAATGCGCAACAAAACTTGTCAAATGCACAACAAAATTGATCATATGCACAACATAATTGATCATATGTGCAACAGGATTATGCAAATGCACCAAACTGCCCTGTTTACTATTTTGACGTCTTTTTCTTAATTTGTGATGACTTTTTCAACTTTGTTCTTTGTACCAGAGGTTGTGTTTTTTATTCCTCGACTTTCCAAAGTTGATTTATTGATCAAAGATTCTATTTGCAATGCTATGCCTCCAACAAGAGGATGTGCCTTGCTGTGGAGGATGGATTTCCATATGGTTGAGCTATGGGATATTATGTTTTCTCTTGTAATTAATTATCGAGGCTCTTGGTTATTTCATGTTAATAGTGTTTTAGCTTGTCTATTGTTGAATTTCACATCTTTATGTATGTGGATGTCCCTTGTGGAATGCATTTGTATGAGCCTCTGTGTTATTGTTATGTGGTTACCCTAAGGTCTTGGTACATGACTAGGGAGAGTGGGCTTCCACATGATGGTCAAGGTCACGAGAGAATAGACTATCGAGAGGTTTCTTGTAAGGATGCTTGAAGTCTAGACCACTAGGATCATGTTAGGGGGTTTTCCTTGATTTAAATAAGTGATAACCATAATAATTAATTAGTGAGTTGGATAATTAGGACTCACCTAATAAGATAATAAAATGGTTTTTGGTGCCCCACCTCATGGCCCTTGAGTGGAGACTTGGGATGAGCTTGGGAAGACCATGGAGATGGTAAGACAAACTCCCTTGATTTTCTAAAGGTTGAGATGGCTCCACATGTTTATCAGTGTTTGGTATTATCCCTTCTTTGTGAGGATAACATGCAATGACATGTCTATTAGGGTGTGGTATTAATCACTTCTATGTGAGGATAGCATATGATGACACTCTTTTTCTACATGTATCCATGATCCTTATGCCTTGGTTGTTGATTTGCCTTTGGGAATTTATTGCTTTCAATTTGCCTTGTTATGTGATTGGCTTATCTATTATGTGCTTTCTTTTCTTTGGTTGAGTTTCTTGTCCCTTGGTTGTTAGGTGTTAGCCTAGGTCTAGAGTGTTTGTTGGAACCTTATGTCATCTCCTAGCATGGGGGGTGGTTCCTTATTGGTTCCACATGGTCAGGTGGTTTGATGCCTTCTTCCATTGGGATATTCTCCATTGGATACTAGCATGCATGGATGTGGATTCATATCTCTTCTTTGTGCAAAAGTATTCTTGGAGAATATTCTATGTATTGAGATTATAATTGTTTATAGTGAAAATGGATAGTGAAAGAAACAATATTGAAAGCCTAACAAGGATCAACAATAAAAACCCTAGCCTAATAATGAAAATGATCCACCATATACAAATGAAGATACCTAAGATCATGCAAATCAACAAAATAAAACAATATTACCATTCACATGTCAAGTAGGGTTTCAATCTCCATTGATCTTGTTTGATATATTTGCTCTCAAATTTTATGTGTGCACAAGAGCTCAACAAAGAATAGATTGTGGTTGATATCTTGATAATAAGAAGGCTTAATTGAAGCAATTGTTAGCTAGCTGGATTTATTAGATGAATTGATTAGGGTTGAAAAGGAAGAGGGAATCCTCTTATATAGAGAACACTGTAAGAAATGGAGGGATACAATTAAGAGGTGTAAAGATAAATGGTCAGCTAGGATTAAAGGGTAGGTAGAGGAAATAATTAAATGATAAAGGGAGTAGGTAAAAGAAGAATTCAGAGAGAAAGACATGTGTCATGGGTAGAAAAGGCTAATGAATTAATTAAATAAATAAAGATTTATTTAATTAATAGAGGAAGTGGGATCAATTGAATAAATAAGATATTTATTTAATTTAGAAAAAAGACAATTTAAATAAATAAAAGTATTCATTTAAATGAGAAAAGGCTTAGAACAAGATTAATGAATTAATTAAATAAATAAGAATTTATTTAATTAATAGAAGACTTAGGATAAAATAATTAAATAAATGAGAATATTTATTTAATTAGACAAGATAATTTTAGGTGTCTACATTTTGCCCCTCTTTGAGACAATGCAACTTGTTGCGTTGGCTCAAAGAAGATAAGATAAACTGATATACATAGTTTCCCAATGATGGGAATGGTATGCCCCCTCAAGAGATTGAATGGAAAAAATGAAAGGGTTGCAAACAATCTCTCAATAAAAGAGAAAAGCCATGAAGGATTGATGAGATAGGGTGATAAGGTCATAGAGGAAGAAGAGACTAATATAGGAAACTAGGGTTAAGTAGCCTATAAGATAGAGCCACAAAGAAACAAAATCCTCATTTGCATTCACACACTTAAGAGATCAGAGTGCAAATAGAGAGATTAGAGTAGTCAGAGCAGTCAATGAGAATGGATAGAGTTCATGTTGGCATATGGACACTCCAATGAGACATTGTGTGTGATTGAAGGTTTTGTCATTGATGGCAACCTTGCAATCCTATGGCACCAGCAAGACATTATACCGACAAAGCATTACATAGGCAACATTGCAATCCTATGGCACCGACAAGACATTATACTGGCAAAGCATTACATAGGAAACCTTGCAATCCTATGGCACCGGCAAGACATTATACCAGCAAAGCATTACTCAAACAACAGTGCTCCGGCATCAACAAAATCAATCTACACCGGCACCAACACAGAAGGAAATATGTATACCGGCATAGAGGCCGACATGATTTTTGATATGCAATATTTTGTTTATCATTGTAAGCCGACTTGGAAAATTGTAAAATGACTCTTGTATATAAAAGAGATCATTGTAGGCATTTGTAGGACATGGATAGAAAAGAAAAAAATAAATTATAAGGCAGACCTAATGTGCGAATTGTAGGTCAAGGGTATATGTAAAGAACAGAGCAAGAACCGGTACTAAATCTGGCATTGAAGATGCTATTGTAAAGTAGTATAGAATATTGGATTTATGTAAATCCTCATTGTAAGTCAGTGTGACTTCTTGTTGAGCAGTGAGCTCTAGGCAGTTGGCCTTCCTGCATGTGCAGGCCCCTATTGTAAGTAATATTCTCTTATTGGCCAGTAAGTGAATATTGTGGGTCACAAATCCCACCAAGGTTTTTCCCACATTGGGTTTCCTCATAAAACATCTTGTGTTATGGTGTTCTTTTCATCTGGATGCTTTTGATTCTATTATTTACATTAATTCTTGCATACCGGTATACTGTTACTTTATATTCTGCATATTCAGTTTTAAGAAAATTTCATAACTGGTCAGATACTGATTCACCCCCCCTCTCAGTATCTATGGGAACCCTAACAGTTCATAGATTCGACTGAGTCTGATGATATCAGAGACTAGATGACATGGGTGAGTTGGTAAGTATCTCAAAGCCTCTTTGTACATTTTTTCATTTATTGTTGCCATTAATGAATTTTAGGGTAGATAAACAAAAACACAAAATCAATGTTTAAACTAGGAACACATCTAGGTCATTTCCAGGGACATCTAGGTAGAATAAGTGCATCTAGATTAGGTTTAGTCACGTTTATGAATGTAATCACGTCTGAGTTTAGTATGGATGTGTCTATGTGCAAAAGGCATTTTTATGCGGGATAGTGGTATATATGTCATGTACAGGTGTGTCTAGGGAAAGCAATCATGTTTAGGTTGATAAAAAACCGTGTCTAAGTGGTAAAAATGTGTTTGTGTCTAAATGGGCTCAAATCGACAGTTTTGTGACAAACATACACTATTGATTAGATAAGCTGCTGAGAGGATACACTCAAGCAGGTTCCCTAAGAAGACAAATTGAGAGATAGGATAGAATTGACCATTTTGTGATAAACATACGTTGCCAATTGGATAACATGCTAAGAGGATACACTAGAATGTAGTGCCATGTGATAGACATAAGCACCAGGATAGGAGTAGCACTATGTGATTGACATAGGTACCACTAAGATTGACATGATTAGTTTGCTTGGATGCAGGAGTACTTGTCCCAGATAGAGTCATGAGAGAGATTCCCTATGACATAGAGGTTGCAACTAGAGTTGATCTTTGAGGAGCAGACAATTGTCGAGGGTATGGGATTGAGACACATCATGTATCTACCTGAGAATTGGGCGAGTAGAGGATTACTGACTACTCTAGCAGAGAGATGGCACTCTAAGACCTGTTTGTTTTGTTTGTCGATTGACAAGATGTCAATCACTTTAGAGGATGTATATAGGATCTTGAGGATATCAATCCACAATGAGCTGGTGTCGTATGACAGAGAGGGAGATAGGGATGAACTAAGATGAGTCTTTGGGGACCCAGAGCTGGAGATGAGATAGGGTCATGTTAGTTGGGATGTTGTGCTAGATACTAGATGCAGACTATCGACAGTAGTTGGAGGAGTGATTAGTGGTTACCTATGCCCAGAGAAGGTGACATAGGGTATGGTTGTTGGCTGAGGGAGGACTCTAGAGACATTGGTGACACATAACACTAGATATGCTTGAGGTCCATATGTATTAGCACATTTATATCATGAGCTACACTAGTTTTTGTATCTGAGTGGTTGCAGGTTAGGTTGCAGGGTGACTCTATTACAGGTGTGGTCATATGAGCATGTTGCAATGACTAGACTGGTTCACTTCAAAGGGAGAGGGCATGGACAGTTCCTATTAATACTTGCATAGTATTATCACTTTCCAACCACTGATCGGGAAGGTGAAATATTGGAGACAGGTTATAGATGACATAGATAGTGTTATATGGAGACCCTATCTTGATTGTGAGGATTGGGAGGAGGATGCCACAAAGCTTCCCTATGTTTTTAGGAGAAGGTATTTGATCAGGTAGATGCCTTATATAGTGGACAAGCATCTCATTGATAGGGTGTGCACATAGTTTGGGTGGTAGCAGAGGATGCCTCAAGATCTAGCGAGTTTGCACAGACAATGCGAGAGCAGGCTCACTAGGGGCCAATTTTGTCCTATGATGTAGTTAAACAATTTGAGTAGATGGTTCCTATGCCTTGGGATTTACTAAGGGATGTAGTTGATGCAAGTATAGATGTAGAGTATGATTCTTATTTTGTAGCACATCTAGTACTGAGGTTGATAGATCCAGATAAGCCAGTGGCAAAAGAGGACGATGATGATGAGGATGATGAGGATAGGGGTGGAGGGAGACGGAGATGATGGAGGAGAGGATCAATGAGGAGGGTGGTGAGGGGAAGGGGTGGACAGAGGGATGTTGGAGAGAGGGTTGACGAGAGATGGGATCCATAGGGAGGGAGGCCACCCAAACCATTGAGGGTTAGAGGAGGACATGCCTTTCAGGTTGGGGGACAAGTACATGGATAGGTACTAGGGAGAGATGCATAGGGATATGCTAGGTAGGAGGAGGGTGCTCAGGATGGAGATGAGGAGGAGGATGAGATGCTAGTACTACAAGAGATTGTAGAAGGATAGGCTGATGAGATCAAGGATCTAGAAAGAGATGTAATTTGATTGAGGCAACAATTAGCAGAGATGCAGAGGGAGAGGGATCAGGCCATCCAATGGTACACTGAGGGTGTGGAGGCAGGAGAGAAGCTGAGGACATAGGGGTTGGATATGCATATATCCTACGGGTAGGAGAGGAGATAGCCTATTGGAGAGATTTGTACTACGCATTTGTTCCTCTAGAGTTAAGGGCTAGGAGCTTCAAGAGAGCTTCCAAGATGACTATCACAGGGGGAGGGGACAACCAATAGGCATCCGATGGTGGAGTTATGGGTCCACCCACACTAGCAAGAGGAGGAGACAAAGGAGGTGATCCTAGAGCAGTGACTTTGAGAGCTCATATTTCTTCGAGGCTAGCTGGCTCCGAGGGAGGGAGTTCATCATAGCCTTCTTAGATCCATTTTTTTGTATCAGTATTTTGTATGAGTATGAAGACACCTTCAAGTGGTTTTGTAGCCTTATGAGATATTGACATCATTATATCATGACACTTATTTTTGTGATATTTATAATAGATGACTCATCCTTGTGGCATCTATATGCATGTGTACTATGTGTTTATGATTTATATGCTTTATGATATGAATGCAAATATGTACATGATGAAATGCAATATATTTTTGTTCTTTTTTGTTTTATATGTCATGCAAATATGGATGTACTAAATGTAGATAGATGTATGACATGCTATGACAATTTTGATAGTTGTGATACTTAATATAAGTATAGATCCAATAGCCAATAAGATGAGAGGGGGGGGGGGGGGTGAATCATACAAACTTATTCATCCATAAAAACATTAGATTCAACCTCGGTAACATATATTAGTCATATAATAAAAAACTATCAAACATGCAAACTCAAAAGCATATGAACAATATAAACCTCATAACACCAGATTTAACATGGAAACCCAAATAGGGAAAAACCACTGTGGGATTTTGGACCCACTAAGAAATATACTCTTCTAGAGTATGCTCAGTTAAAAGCCAATCCTGTTAAAGATTACAAAACACATTGCTAGATGTGACCCGCTTAAGGGATTTCCCTCAGATCTGTTAGGATCTTCACTTTGTTAGAAGTGACCTTGTCAAAGGATTTCAAACACTCAATCAGAATGTCACCTTGTTAGAGGATTTACATATAAGACTGTTAAGTCCACTCGGTTAAGAGATTTCCTATCACTTACACAAAATAACAGTAATACAATCTGTCTGCAACTTAAAATCTAAAATGCTAAAGCAGATTCCTATTTGTTCAATACAATCTAGACATAGAACTAATCTTGTTTATCTGTTGGGCATCAATACTCTGTTATTCTAACAGGTCTTCAAGCTTCTGTGCTCAGTAATCACTATGCAGCATCCCTGTGCATACACTTGCCCGCATACATTGTTTATCAACAGTTCCTTATTTATAAACAATCTTCTAACCACTTAATCTCCTTGATCACATTACCCATGATCAATCATAGCCATTAGATCTTCAATCTCATCCAGGTTCATTGTATCTTTTGATCTGAAAATGTTTTACCCTACCTCAAAACTTGCACATTCACCTTGGAACTTGTGTTAGGGTAATGTGGTTCAATTTGAGATGTAGATCTTCTTGCCGACTTTCCATTGCCTTAGATTTGTTAACAAACTTCTTCCATGGCTTACCAATCATTGATCTGCTCCAGCTCATCAGCTTCTTTCATTAAATATCACATGTAAACATTTAATGCATTCTGTTATAGCTCGGTTACAACTCAGTGAATACTAAACTTTACTCGGTAGACATTTTGTCTTCATTAATCGACTGCAATAACCTTAGGGTTTACTGACTAGGTTCCTTAGGGTTTACCGACTAGGTTCTTTGCCTGATAACATAGTATAGTATTACCCTTTATATTTTACAACATATGTATGATGTTAGAATGATCTAAAACATCAAGATCTCATCATTGTCTAACTCGGTAGAGTTGCCCATTGAATAGCTTATCCCTTTATTCATCATATTCTTTCCTATGTCTTTACCAACTTCTTTATAATCTTCATATCATATTTCTTAAGATATGGCAACATCATACTGAATTAGAAAATCAATTTCTTGACATCAATGACAAAATAATAATATCAAGATAGTAAAACATCTTTAATCAGTTATGTCCATAATCATCAAAAACCTTCTCAATATCCTTGTAATATTGCCAACAATCTCCCCCTTTGGCATTGATGGCAAAACACATTGATTTGACCTTTAAAAGATTCAGATTGCTATGATTTTGAAAAGCTGAAATGCTCTCCCCCTTACATTAGACTCTCTTCTATTTTCAGTCTTTATTTCAATCTGTAGTCTTCTCTCAGTCTTCTTAGGTCTTCTCCTCCTTTAGTCTTCTCCCCCTGGGTAGGTCTTCTCCCCCTGGTAGTCTTCTCCCCCTTTGACAACAATGCCTAAAAAGAAAGAACTAAAACATAATTTTTTTCTGTAAGAAGTTATTTCCTGCTGTTGTGTATCAACTGAGTCTCGGTCAGAGCATTTGTTTACAATTCCTATTCCCTGTATCATTTCCTATATTATCCCAATATTATTCTAGTACACTTTTAGAAAAACATTCTAAAGTGTATCACTCTAGCATCAACTCCCAAAAGATATTCAATAGAGTCATCGAAGTGATGCTTTCATCGATCTCGGTTCAAATTCAGATATCAAGCATGTGTTCTGTCTCAGTTTGTTCCTTGTCATCACTGGATCATCCTTATCTCCTATAATCTAACTTGGTGCATGGTGTCTTCTGACATATTTGGCTAATACAGGCTCGGTAGGCTCTTTATGATACTCTTCATCACTCGGTAACTGGATATCTTCCTCATTTCCTTCAATAGTTATCTTGGTAGGACTTCTTGGTTGCACATAGACAAATTCATCATAGTCCTTTGGTTCTTTGGAATTTCCTTCATCATTTCTTTCTGCAAATTCATCAATTTTCACATTTGTACTTTCTACTATTTTGTTAGATGATTTGATCAGACATTTAAATGCTTTGCTTCTAGAAGAATATCCTAGAAATGTTCCTTCTTCACTTTTTTGATCAAACTTGCCATTTCTATCATCTTTATGAACATAGCATTTACTTCCAAAGATCTTCAAATAACTTACATTACATTTCTTGCCATACCAGATTTCATAAGGTGTCTTCAAAGTACCTTTCTTCAATTGAACTCGGTTCAAGGTGTAAATAGCTGTGCTTATTGCTTCTCTCCAAAATGTTTGTGAAACCTTTTTCTCAATCATCAGTGTTCTAGCACAATCCACAATAGATCTGTTTCTTCTTTCAGCTATTCCATTCTGCTGTGGAGTTCTTGATGCAGAGACTTGTCTTTTAATACCATGATCATTACAAAATAGGTTGAACACATCAGATGTGAACTCTCCTCCTCTATCTGATCTAAGACATTTCAGTTGTCTTCCTGTTTCATTTTCAACTCTAGCCTTGTACCACTTAAACATTTGAAAAGCTTCTGATTTTTCTATTAAAAACATTACTAACATAATCCTTGAATAATCATCCACAAATAATATGAAATACTTATCACCATAATAACTTTGAACTTTCATAGGACCACAAAGATCAGTGTGCACAAGATCTAAAATTCCTTTAGAAGTGTAGGACTTACTTGTAAAGCTGGATCTTGTCATCTTACCCATTTGGCATCCTTGGCACATAGCATTCTTAGGTTTTTCAAGACTCGGTAGACCTCTTACTCTGTGTTTCTTACTTATCTTTATCAGATTATCAAAATTAACATGACAAAACTTTTTATGCCATAACCAGGTGTTATCAATGTTTGCATGCAAACACTTGTTGTGAGTAGAGTCAAGGTGAAATGTATTACCTTTTGTTTGTGTCCTGGTAGCAGCTAACTTTCCATTCTTGTCATGAACTTTGACAATTCCTTTCTAAAATTCTATTCGATAACCTGTGTTGTTTAGCTATGCTACACTCAACAAATTGTATTTCAAACCTTCAACCCAATAAACATCATTGCATCTTGCATTATCAAGAAGTGTTATGGATCCTTTACCTCTTATCGGACATGGTGCATCATTACCAAATCTAACATAGCCTCCATCATAATCTTCTAACATAACAAACTTCTGTTTATCTCCTATCATATGATGTGAGCATCCACTATCTATAATCCAAGAATCATTAGTGTTTATGTGAGATATTAGGGCTTTTTCTTCATACCTTTCTTCATTTGATCCATCCTTGATAGCCACATAAACAACTTCCTCTATATCAGTCTCATCTAATTTATCATCTTCAGATTCCTCATCAGCAATTAAGCATGTCTTTCTATCTCTTCTTCTGAAGTCTCAATGTCCTCTGTAATGATTATCTTTCTGTCTGTCATCTCGGTAATCTCTCTTTTCAATAAAATCTTTGTCAGGACAGTTAGAAGCCATATGTCCAATCTTATCACAATTGAAAAATTTCAAGGGTAGTTTTCCTTTATACTTACCTTTGCCTCTTGGTAACCTTTTGGCCAAAAGTGCTTCAAACTCTTCTTACTTTCTGATTTCTTCATACAATTTGTGTACCTCCTCCATGTTCTTCTGAAATCTTTCACTTGCTCCACTGTGATCTCCTTCAGAGTACTTATACTTTCTTTCATTGTAATCATTAGATTCATTCAGATGAAAAGAACTAAATGCAGATTCAACTTTATTTAGCAATGACCCACTGTTATCAAAATTACTTAACTCAAATGCATGTAGCTTACCAATAGTAGCATCCAAGGAAACTGGCATATTAGGTACAGACCTCAATTCATTGATTGCAGAGACTCGGATTGCATAGGTAGGTAGAAGGGTTCTTAACAACTTACTTGTCGCATCCTTTTCTTCAATAGTTCCTCCTACTCCTTTGATTTGATTTACAATCTCCTTTAGTCTTGTACTGTACTGGGTTATGTTCTCACCTTCATTCATCCTCATAGATTCAAGTTGTCCTCTTAGACTATCAACTTTTTCTCTTTGAACATGTTCATCTCCTCCATATACATATATGAGCTTAGTCCACATTTCCTTTGCATCAGTACATCCTTCTAGATCATTAAACTCTGAATCGGTCAATGCAGATGTTATTTCAATCATTGCTTGAATGTGTTCTTGCTTTGCCTTTATCTCTTCCATAGTCAATGGATAGGTGCTTGGTGTAACAAAATCATTCTCCAGAAAATATAAACCATATTCTCCAACTTTTGATAGATGTAGGTTCATCCTTTTCTTCCATGTAGAGAAACTTAACTTGTTCAGCTTAGGTGCATCCCTCTTATACATCTTTGGATCTTTAACTCAAGTGCCTTTAAAATTTCCCTTCGGAGTCCAAAGCTCTGATACCAATTGATAGTTCTAATACTTACTATAAGTATAGATCTAATAGCCAACAAGATGAGAGGGGGGGGGGGGTGAGTCATACAAACTTATTCATCCATAAAAACATCAGATTCAACCTCGATAACATATATCAGTCATATAATCAAAAACTGTCAAACATGCAAACTCAAAAGCATATGAATAATATAAACCTCATAACACCAGATTTAAAATGGAAACCCAAATAGGGAAAAACCACTGTGGGATTTTGGACCCACTAAGAAATATACTCTTCTAGAGTATCCTCGGTTAAAAGCCAATCCTGTTAAAGATTACAAAACACATTGCTAGATGTGACCCGGTTAAGGGATTTCCCTTAGATCTGTTAGGATCTTCACTTTGTTAGAAGTGACCTTGTCAAAGGATTTAAAACACTCAATCAGAATGTCACCTTGTTAGAGGATTTACATATAAGACTGTTAAGTCCACTCGGTTAAGAGATTTCCTATCACTTACACAAAATAATAGTAATACAATTTGTCTGCAACTTCACATCTAAAATGCTAAAGCAGATTCCTATTTGTTCAATATAATCTAGACATAGAACTAATCTTGTCTATCTGTTGGCCATCAATACTCTGTTATTCTAACAGGTCTTCAAGCTTCTATGCTCAGTAATCACTATGTAGCATCCTTGTGCATACACTTGCCCGCATACATTGTTTATCAACAGTTCCTTATTTATAAACAATCTTCTAACTGCTTAATCTCCTTGATCACATTTCCCATGATCAATCATAGCCATCAGATCTTCAATCTTGTCCAGGTTCATTGTATCTTTTGATCTGAAAATGTTTTACCTACCTCAAAACTTGCACATTCACCTTGGAACTTGTGTTAGGGTAATGCGGTTCAATCTAAGCTGTAGATCTTCTTCCCAACTTTCCATTGCCTTAGATTTGTTAACAAACTTCTTCCACGGCTTGCCAATCATTGATCTGCTCTAGCTCATCAGCTTCTTTCATTAAATATCACATGTAAACATTTAATGCATTCTATTATAGCTCGGTTACAACTTGGTGAATACTAAACTTTACTCTATAGACATTCTGTCTTCATTAACCGACTGCGATAACCTTAGGGTTTACCGACTAGGTTCTTTGCCTGATAACATAGTATAGTATTACCCTTTACATTTTACAACATATGTATGATGTTAGAATGATCTAAAACATCAAGATCTCATCATTTTCTGACTCGGTAGAGTTTCCCATTGAATAACTTATCCCTTTATTCATCATATTCTTTCCTATGTCTTTACCGACTTCTTTATAATCTTCATATCATATTTCTTAAGATATGGCAACATCATACTGAATTAGAAAATCAATTTCTTGACATCAATGACAAAATAATAATATCAAGATAGTAAATCATCTTTAATTAGTTATGTCCATAATCATCAACAACCTTCTCAATATCCTTGTAATATTGCCAACATATTTACCTGATGAGAATGGATGATTTTTATATGATATGTATTTTTGGTGTGTCATTATACTGAGTCATGTGATAGAGGGATACACAGACTCATGAAGGACAATGGAGGTCAATCATGAAAGGGGAATGGAAGTGAAAGAGATTCTTGTGCTATTATCATCATTGAGATTTATTGTGGAAAATAGGTTATGACAATCGAGGTATAGGTTCGACCGAAAAAGTCATTGTACCCATTTGCATGGAGATCAAACAATCACAAATAAGGAATGCCTCAGTTCATACTGGACTCACAGTGTCCTCATATCCTTGGAGAAGTCATAACAATACTAAGAGACAATCCAAAGACAACAAAACAATAGATGAATCATATCCCATCCTCGCCTTTCTAGTCAAAGACATCCTAGAGATTTAATCGCTAGTCAGAGACATCCCAGAAAAGTTAAAATATATGTCACCAAAAAGATGAAATCAAAAGAAAACCAAGACTTGACACCAATGCACAATGAAATCCTCAAGTTGTTTGTGTTTCTTGCCACATATGTTAACATGTTTTATTTGGTCACAATGTTTTCATCTTGATAAGGGATAGATAATGCTGAAAACCATGTTGTTGCCAAAGTCTGTTGAAAGACTCCATTTGTTGAAAGCCCATTGCTACTTGTGTCTCATTTGAAACTGATTGAATCCATGAAAGTGATACTTTATTGTGAAGAATATTAGAACTTTATTAGGGATTGGTGATGCAAATGACTTCTTATTTTGGATTGTGTGTGAAAAGATGGAGAAATGAAAAGACAATGCTCCTCAAAATATGCGACGCTTAGGGTACAACTTTCATCACTAGATTTAGGATTTTTCCCCAATTATAGATTGGACCTAGTTTATTATGGAAGAAAAGGGTGAAAAGGAAGCATTATTGTGAATGGTTAACCAATCTTAAGTAGATCAATAACAAACCTTGATGGGAATGGGTAAATTTATTATGGAGAAGTAGGCTATGAGTGTGTGCAAGGTGAAGGGATGAAATTGAATCTTGAAGGAGAGAGGAGCAGTGTCTCTACTCATGGCCTCAATAATCTAATTTTCACCATGGTACTTGTCTAGGGCGCCACCAAAGTGGTTTTCACTGTTGGACAAATTTATTTCTCTTTAATTTTCTGATTTTTCAATTTTTTTGTGTCACAAGGCGCTTGTTTGATAGGTTTTCATCAAGTAAAGATTTTTCTATTTTTTTGATTTTTTTGGTATTTTTTTATTTTTTTTTTTTTTTTATTTTTTTATATTTTTTATATTAGGATATTCTAAAGAGATATGTGTAAAACCTATGAAGGTGCATGATGTTGATAGGATCTTCCAAAGGTTCTCCATTTGGTGTTGAGAGCTGATATGTACCTGATCCATAGACTATTGTGATGACGTAAGGACCAAGCCAATTTGGTTCAAACTTTCCCATCTTCTCTCTGTCTTGTTGTTTCCAAGGATTTTCTTTGAGAATGAAGTCACCCACCTCAATTGTCCAAGGCTTTACCTTATAACTATAGTTGTGATGTTCCTTGACTGAATGATGTGTTTCTCCCTTTATTGTCTTCCTTGATGAAGAAACTAAGTTAGAATTACTAATGTCTGGACTATGCAGGCCCATATGCATGTCACCTAAAGAAGTTTGGGCAACCCTGACAACAAATTCCTTAATGGAAGTTTCACTAAAGGTCCATTGATGTGATGTATCACCAAAAGAGGATGGATGTGTGGAACAAGTGGATGAGTTATGAAGGCTTATGATTATGAAAAGAAGTGAAAGCAGGATGGCATGATGGAGACTTGGGATCAACAAGTATTCTTTTTGACTTGAAATTTTAGAACTTTTGACCCCAGTTATTTTGGTATTAGGGGAGATCAACTCTTGTTCTTATTCCTTTATAGGATTTTTATCCTTGACTTTAATTTTTGCAGATTCCAATAGCTTTTGATTTTGATTTGGACTAAAGGAATTTTCTTTATTTTTGACTTTTAGATTTTTCTTTTCAAGGCTTAATTTTTTATCCCAAATTAGTAAGGGCTTTGTGATTCTTGTTGATCCAAGTCTAGGATTGGAAATGGAATGAGTGGATGAAATGGTAAGGCTATAAGAGTTCTCAAGAGGGCTGATGATATATTCAATATATTCTTTGTTGGAACCACTTTTAGGGCTATTGATATCAAGAGTTGCTTGCACCACTAGAGGAGATTTACATTCAAACTTATTAGCCACAACACTAGGTGGTTCATACCCAATTCTTGGATATTGAAAATTGTTTATAGGATGTTCCTGTCGACTAAATGTCTTAGGATATAGTGGGAGTTGATCAACATGAAAGATATACTCACCACATCCCATGTCTTTAACCTTGAATTTTTCTTTGAGCTATGCTTGCTTTAATGTAGAAGCTTTCAATGATTCTAGATCAACATATGTTGAGGATGGAGTTGCTTCTCTATTAATTGGAATTATTATCTCTGATCTTGATTGCAAGTTATTGCAATATATGAATGGATTTGGATCACCTTTTATTGTTACTTTGACTCCATTGTAAGGGAATTTGATACATTGATGATATGTTGATGGTACTGCTCTCATTTCATGAATCCATGGACCTCCCAAGAGTATATTATATGTGAGCTCTAAATATAGGACTTGACATACCACATCCTTCATAACTAGCCCAACTCTAAGAGGTAAGGTGACTGTTCCCTTGGGTGAGCGCTCTTTGTCATCATATGCTTTAATGGTGATTTCATGTGCAGAATTCATAGCCTTTTCATAATATCCCAATTGCTTAATAGTATTCAATGTACAAATGTTCAGACCTTCTCCTCCATCTATCAAGACTCATTTTATTTGGTTTTTATGGAGAAAGGATTCAATATGTAGAGGTGCATTATGAGGTTGGGCTATGAATGCATCATCGGCTTCTGTGAATGTGAGGCTATGCAAAACGGAAAGGTATCCCACCATGTCTTGAAACTGGTCCATGTTTAGATTAGTAGGTACATAAGTTTCTCTCAATACTTTATTAGGGATAGCCTTATGTGAAGGGGATATGCGTAAAAGCTCAAGGATGGATACGAGGGTGGGTGTTTTCCCTAGCTGATCTACAAGGTCATACTCATTCTTGGTGGATGATGAGGCTATGGTCTTGGATGGAACACCTTGCAAGGTGACTTTACCTTGACAGGTTGTGACATTACATTCAGAGGTTTCATTTTTGGAAGATGAGGAAGATGGTCCAATTCCTTTCGAAACAAATTTACTCCTTTGCGTAGAACCTTCGGGAGTTTTGTCCTTTATGATAATGGTTGAAACATGATTGTCTATTGAAATGTGATTAATAGTAGAATCATAATCATAGGGTGTATTGGTATAATTAGCTTGTCTGTATTTTTGGCTTTTCCTTTGTCATGTTTAGTAAATGGCTCCTTGAACATCACATTCTCTTCATTGGAGGCATGATCATCAACTTTTATGTCACCTCTATCAATGAGATCCTGTATGATATTCTTCAATCTATAGCAATCACTAGTTAAATGTCCTTTTACTCTTGTGATATTCGCAATATTCATCATCATTCCACCAATTTGGTTTTAATTTCAACTCATATGGTGGATTATCTGGTAGTGTTATGAGATTTTTTTCCAGTAACTTCTTAAATGTTGTTTCAATTGGTTCTCCCAACGAAGTGCACTTTCTTTGGGGTTTTGATTGCCTTTGATTGTTCACTTGATTACTCATATTAGAAGAACTTGCACTAGGGAAAGTTATCTTAGGTTTCACAACATTTGAATCTACTACCCCATCATTGACTGTGTTCTCATTCTTGTTTCAAAAGCAGGGTTTGTCTTTCCCATTTGATTCATCTTTGTTCTCTTTGAATATCTTAATGACACCTAGTTCGATACGGACTTTTTCTATTTCTATTCCTTTCTTAATGACCTCTTTGAAGGTAGAAAAATAAGATTCTCTTAACTCATATCCTATAGCCTTTTTGAAGTTTTGAGTGAAAATTTCTACCATTTGTTTTTGTGGGATATCACAAGAGCATCAAATAGCAAGACCTCTCCATCATTGTAAAAATGAAGAGAAAGATTCCCCATTTTTCTGCTTAGTATTGCACAAGGTAGTTACTGACACATTTGTTTCAATGTTATATGAGAAGTGTTGTATGAAAGCCTCTGCTAGATCACTCCATGACTTAATTCCAGTTGGAAGTTGGGAGAACCATTCCATTTCTTGTTCACCCAAGCTTTGTGGAAAAAATCTCATCAAGTATGTTTCTTCTCCTGCTACCTTAATGAAAGCTATGAAAAACTATCTTATGTGTGCCTTAGGATCCCCTTTGCCTTTGTACTTATCAAATTGTGGTGTCACAAAATATGGAGGGAATGGAGGCATTGGAATTCTTCTATCAAATTGGTAAGGACATATATCCTTCATTGTGTACTGTTTCTTTGGTGTATTCATATCTGCCATTTGCTTTTGCAAATCCTTGATCTATTGTTGCAAGTCATTCTTGGGTGGTGTCTTTTCTCTTTGAGCTATTACCATTCCTAAGCCACTAGGTGGAGCAGGAGGGATATAATGCATATATGGATGGTATTGATCATAGATGTGTTCATATGGAGGAACATAGTTATAGTTTGCATATGGACTAGTTGGTATGGTGTTGTAATGAGGAGCACTAAGTCTAGGTCAGTACATGTCATGCCCATGAAGATGGGAGGTTTCATAAGAGTGATCTTGAGTATTGTCCCCAAATCTGACACGGTGTCTCTTCGTGTCATGATTTTGAATTTTTTCTTGAGCATAATTGTATGCATTGGTATTATCTTGGGTATCATAATGATCATGCATAATGGTAGTTATTCTCCATGGGAAAGGAAGACTGCGAGGTTGTTCATGAGAGGTTCTATCATAATTGTCATGAGAATGAGTGTACATGTTTGGAATCTCAAGTTTTTGAAATAGGGAGGAAGGTGATTCAATCACAAGACACTCTTTTTTATTTCCACCATTATTGGGCCTCCTTTGTCTTGTATTTACTTGATTTATTTGATTTGTATCATCCTCTAAAATTTGTGACATATAAAAATCAAGGGGTAGTCTTGTTCCACTTTGTGCCATGACTTGTAGGAAATATTCTCTATCCCTCTTCATGGTTTCTTGAACCAATTTTTTAAAATGGGGATCCATGATAGTTTCCTCAACTTCTGTAGAATCCATAGATGCATTGTCATTATCATTATCATTTCCATTGTTGTTCTCATTGTTGTCATTGTTTGGTATATTACTGTGATTATCAAATGGATTATAAAATTCATCTCCATCAAACTCATAGGTACTCATGTTTACAGACCTTAAAGATTCTTTGGATTCCCTTCTAGACCTTTGTGAATGGGTTTCAACCATAAACTAAAGTCTTGAGCAAAATGAAAGGTAGGGTGAAGATGCAAAGACTCTGGAAGACCAAGAGGTGTATGAAATGTAGATGAATCTAGGGTAAACTTGCAATGTACAAGAGTACATAAGACCAAAGTATGTATTTTTGAGAGTAAGGTGTGGCTTCCAAAGAGATGATGGTTCTCTTGATGAGGTAAGTTGACCTTGACTCAAGAATACCAAATGAGGCCTTAAGATGATAGATCTTGATGCAGGAATCACCTAGTGTTGTGTCATAGTATGTTTCTAAAGTTTGATGAGGACAAGAAAAGTAACCTTTTTACTCAAATTTGGAAAATATCTTTGAGGGTAATGCAAGTGAAGGAAAATGATTGACTATGTATGAACAAGATAGGTTGACTGAAAATGAAGCCCTATAGGAAGTATCCTTAGAAGCTCTTTGAATCTAAAAACTTGAGTCCCTTTTGTTCTCGAGAATTTTTTTGTAATCTCTCAACTGTGAACACAGATGCAGTTTTAACAAACCCAATCATGATTTATGATCCCAGATGCAGTTACAGTAAACACCGACACAATTTTTTGATGATAATGATAATTTTAGCTTGAAAGTCAATGATGTAATTCTACTGTGCATAGACGTGATTTCTCAATAAATACGTGGTTTAAACCGAAAGAGACGTAGTTTCTAAAAATGTGACAATTTCTTGTTGGTATTCTACTATAGGACATAGATGCAATTTTTTACTGCACAGACGCAATTTATGAACACAGATGTGGTTTTTGACAATCACAGATGCAATTTCTGATACTTTGTGCAATTCTGTCTGATTGTGAAGTTGTTTAATGTGACCAAATCTAAATGTTTTTAACTCTTTTCATGGAAAGAGGACAAAATAATAGTGTGTTGGCAATTTGCAGGAATTGATTATGTGTTGCATTGATGTTTTGTCATTGATGTCAACACTACCTGCTTTGGTTCTTTATCGGTATTTGGTTGGTCCCGATAGGATGATTGGTTTCTAGTTGGTTAGATCATGTTCATCTTATATGCTCTAGTATGTTTTGGCTTATGGAATTGGCTTAGATCTTCTATTCATGCTACTCATATATATGTTTAGTTAGTTGGTATTGATTTGGTGATCAGATGCTATCTTATATGCTGGTAAGCCTGGTTTACTGATCCGGTGAGGGTTTCATCGACAAACCTTTGATGGAGATATTTTGATATTATGTATAAGTGGTGTTGGTGTGGCTTCTAGTAGGTTCTCAAGATGCTAATGGTTATCATGTTCATGTTTCATTTGATCGGTGGTCTTGCATTTAGCACCGCACCTATTCTGTGTTATCTAGGCTATGGATTGACTTAATGTAACTTGTTGTTGGGAATTCTTGATGTGTTTTCATGATGACTTATGGGTTGGATGATATTTTTTTGGCCTTAGGCTGACATGTTTTATAATTATGTAATAGGTTTTTTTGTTGGGGTGGTCAACCTAATTGTTTAAGGTCTAGGGTTTGTATATATATGTGTATGATCTCATTCTAGATCATGTTATGCAAGCGAATAATGTAATAATCATTCATGTAGAGGATTTGGTTGATCATAGGGGATCGATTTGGGTTTATGAAAGAGGTTTAAGACCTCCAGTATTGAGCTTAATTGGAACTGTATTCAGGCATAGGAGATGCTATTATTGTAGTTCATTCTTCCTCCCAGATTATAGGCTACATTTCTTATGTAGTCAGTGAGACTCCTTTTGTAATGAGCAGTGTGCTCTATACTTTTGGCCTTCCTGCATGTGCAGGCACCTTCATTTTTAATCACATACTTACTATAGAAGTATTATCTAACTGTGGGTAGGCTTCCCACCACAGTTTTTCCCTTTACCGGGTTTTCCATGTACAAATGTTGGTGTAATGTGGATGGTAACTATTTTATAATTATTGGTTGTGCTTAATTGGTATATCTTCTATTTCGGTAATTGGTTTATGTATTCCGATATTGATCTTATGTGTTTTGGTAATAAAGTTTTAAATGCTTAAGGTTCTAATAATCTAGTGACAACTGATTCAGCCCCCCCCTCTTAGTTGTCCTATAGTTATTTGAACTATCTAACAATTGGTATCAGAGCCCTGGTCCTCTCTATAGAAGCTTAAACACTTGAGGAAGATCATATGGCATCTAACAGTTCAAGTTCATCTAGTTCATATGTAGCTGTCTTTCAGAGAGAAATTCCTAGGCTTGATGGAACAAATTATAGAATATGGAAGATTTAGATGGAGACTCATCTGAGATGTCTTGGTAAGGAAATCTAGGAGATCACTGAGAATGGTGTAACCCCTTTTAATTTGGCATTTGGAAATCCTCCTCTAGAAAAATTAGATAATGTTAGGTCCCAGAGACAACTGAGAGGGGGGGTGAATTAGTTGTCAAATGAATTTAAACCAAAACAACTTAATTAACTTAATGCTTAATACCAGTAAAACTAGTTAAGTATGCCGGTAGACAATTATAACAGTTAATTGCTATACCGATAAACATTAATGCATGAAACATAAACACAAAGTCATCGACAACACATAACACCAATGTTTGTACGTGGAAACCCTGTAAGGGGAAAAACCACGGTGGGAAACCTTACCCACAATCAGATGATACTACTGCAGATAGTAAGTATACATAAATGGGGTCTACACATGTAGAAAGGCAAATAGCCTAGAGCTCACTACTCAATCACAAAATGAGAGTCACACTGACTACAATTGGGTGGTTAAATCCAATAAGAATGTACTGCACAAAATAGCATCTTCATATGTTGGATTCAGTACTGGTGTAATGCTGATATGCTTCCACAAAAACCTAGCTTCACCTTCAAATGACGTCTTCGTGTATAGCTCTACTAAATCTTGCATATACCTTTACATAATCCCTTTTCACATTCCACATTTGATCTTACAAATAATATCTTACATTTATACCATAACCTAAGACAAATTTTAGTATGTCGTCTCTACAAGATATTACAATAAAAATATTTTACAAACAATATAATATCCGATGTAATAACTGATTGAACATGTTGGCTTAATGCATTTACAACAATAATTAATCATCTCCATAGCATGCCATGTTGATCTAGAAAAGATAAACCTGCTGGTGTAACCCTAGACCTATTTGCCAGTAACAACAAATATGCAACTATGAATATACCAATGAACAAAACTCCAGGACAAGATGTCCAAACAATGTCTTCGACATTACCAAGTGTTTTCCATATCATTCCAAGTGTTGGTGATCATTATATCTTTCTGGTGTACTAGATTCCAGTAACTGTGTAATAGTTACTTGCTTGCTGGTGAATGTTGCTAGATCTTCAAAGTGCTAGTGTTTTAGTAGGTGTTGACATCAATGACAAAACCATACCAAAAATCTCCCCCTTTGGCATTGATGGCAACACAAGATGGAAAAACCATCAAAGTGCAAAACAGAAATGCCAAATACCAAAAACCAACAATCTCCAAAAAGATCATAAACAAAAATTAATAATCTCTCCTAAACAACAATCTCTCCCCCTGGGAGCAACATGTGTTTTCCAAAGTTTTTCATACCAATCTCTCCCCAAAAGATAATAAAGATAATGTGTTTTTCCATAGATATCTCTCCCCCCTTTGACATCAAATGCCAAAGTTACAATAAAATGAAGTTCATATACAAAATACCAATCAATTCAATATACCAACTACTCCCCCTGAGAAGTAGCTTCCTCATCAAAGACCAGAATAAAGATTTCTCTATTAATTCTACTGGTTGATGACAATCATCAACTGTCTAAGTCTCTACTGGTGGTGGTATGACTCCAAGCTGATCTCTGAGATATTCAAAAGTCTCCCTAGGCAAAGGTTTAGTGAAAATATCTGCAATCTGTTCTTTAGTATTCACATAAACCAGTTTTATCTCCTTTGCTTCAACTTTTTCCCTTAGAAAATTTAGTTTGATAGAAACATGTTTGGTTTTAGAATGTAATACCAGATTCTTAGATATATCAATTGTTGCAGTGTTATCACAATAGATAGTAATAGGTTCCTTGCATTTTACCTTTATGTCTTTCAACATTTGCTTAAGCCATAGTACCTGTGTACAGTTAGTTGCTGCTGCAACGTATTCTGATTCTGTTGTTGATAAAGATGTACAACTTTGTTTCTTACTCAACCAAGAAACTAATTTGTTTCCAAGAAAGAATGCTCCGTCGGTGGTGCTTTTTCTATCATCTACATCTCCTACCCAATTTGCATCTGTGTATGCACATAATTCAAAGTTTTCATCTCTAGGATACCATAATCCAAGATTTATAGTGCCTTGTAAGTACCAGAAATTTCTTTTTACTGTTGATTCATGATTTAATCTAGGATTACTTTGAAATCTTGAAACAATAAATACTGCATTCATAATATCAGGTCTAGTTTGTGTCAAATACAGTAAACCTGCTATCATAGATTTCTATCTAGTTGAACTATTAGGTGTAGATTCATCCCTTTGTGATAATTTGTCATTTGTTGTCATAGGTGTGCTTACCGGTTTAGAGTTCTCCATCCCAAATTTATTAAGTAACTCTTTTAAGTACTTGTATTGACTCAAGAATATACCTTTATCAGTCTGTGAAATCTGCAATCCTAAAAAGAATTTTATTTCTCCAATCATAGACATTTCAAATTCTTGCTGCATTTTAATAGAAAATTCCTTACATAATCCATCTTGTCCTCCAAAGATTATATCATCAACAAATACTTCTATAATCAAGATGTCATCATTAGTTACTTTATAATATAAATTGTTGTGTAGGTTTCCTTTAGTAAAACCAATCTTTAAAAGATACTTATCCAATCTTGCATACCAAGCTCTTGGAGCTTGTTTTAGTCCATACAGAGCTTTGCTTAACCTGCAAACCATATCATTGTCATCTATCAAAGAAAATCCATCAGGTTGTTCAATGTATACTTCCTCTTCAAGATTTCCATTCAAAAATGCACATTTAATATCCATTTCATACACTTTGTAGTTCTTGTGTGCTGCAAAAGCCAAAAATAATCTGACTACCTCAATTCTA
Organism: Cryptomeria japonica; assembly: GCF_030272615.1. Taxonomy (NCBI): domain Eukaryota; kingdom Viridiplantae; phylum Streptophyta; class Pinopsida; order Cupressales; family Cupressaceae; genus Cryptomeria; species Cryptomeria japonica. Next base: position 512,147,812 of record NC_081409.1, read on the forward strand.
GCTACCGGTGCAAAGGTTTCATTGTAATCAATTCCTTCCTTCTGAGAATATCCCTTATACACTAGTCTTTCTTTATTTCTGACAACCTTACCATCTTCATTAAGTTTTTTTCTAAATACCCATTTGGTTCCAATTACATTTTTATCTTTAGGCCGGGGAACTAATGTCCCAGTGTTATTTTTCTCAATTTGTTCTAATTCTTCTTCCATAGCTTTAATCCAAAATTTATCTTCACATGCCTCATTAATAGATGATGGTTCAATTTGAGAAATAAGACATACCTCTTCATTTGCCAATCTTCCTCTTGTCATAACTCCCTTAAATTTATTTCCAATTATCTGATCTTCAAAATGATTCAGTCTTACATACCAAGGTGTCTTGGTTTGCAGTTGTTTCTCAATTACTATGGAATCCTCAGATGATACTAGGGTAATTGGATCTTCATTCTGTACCAGTGGATTCAATGTAGGTTCATTTGTCAAAATTTATGTTGTCGGTTCAAAGTCTATATACCTTGAAGTTCCTCTGAATTGTTCATCAATCTTTACATTTGTGCTCTCAACAATTTTCTACAATCTCTTGTTAAAACATCTATATGCTTTTCTCTTAGATGAATAACCAAGAAATATTCCTTCATCACTTCTAGGATCAAATTTGCCAACATACTCATCTCTTTTGATATAACATTTACTTCCAAAAAATCTGAAATACTTAAGAGTAGGAGTATTACCAAACCATAGTTCATGAGGGGTCTTACTGGTTTCACCTTTGATGTGAACTTTGTTAAATGTATAGACCGTTGTACTGATTGCTTCTCTCTAATACACATGTGGTAGGTTTGCTTCTGATAACATACTTCTTGTTGCATCCAAGATAGTTCTATTTTTCCTTTCAACAACTCCATTCTATTGTGGTGTCCGAGGTGTTGATAATTGTCTTCTGATTCCATTTACTTCATAGAATGTATTAAATTCCTTAGATGTAAATTCACCTCCTTGATCTGATCTTAAACATTTGATTTTCTTACCAGTTTCATTTTCAACCATTGCTTTGAACAGTTTGAACTTTCCAAGTGCTTCAGATTTTTCTCTGAGAAAAGTAACCCAACACATTCTAGAATAGTCATCAATGATTAGCATGAAATATCTATCAGCTTGTAAGCTTTTAGTTCTATTTGGACCACATAAATCAGTGTGAATCAAATCAAGAGCATTATTGGATTTCTCTGGAATACTTTTGAAACTAGCTCTAACTTGTTTTCCAAATTGACATTCCTTACATACTGTACTCTGAGGTTTGACAATTTTAGGTAAATCTCTAACTGCCTTAGTAGTACTAATCTTTACCATGCAATCAAAGTTTACATGACATAGTCTCTTATGCCATAACCAACTTTCATCTATATGTGCAATTAAGCATGTCTTTTCATTGTTATTCAAATGAAAGATATTACCTCTAGTCTGATTACTGGTTGCTATTTCCAAACCAGTTCTATTCATGATTTTGCATTTTCCATTTTTAAATTGTAACTGAAATCCTTTCTCAACTAATTGACCAACACTCAAAAGATTATGCTTTAATCCTTCAACATAGTAAACATTTTCAGTGTTATGCTTACCATCGAGATATATTGTACCCTTACCTTTGATTGAACAAGCTTTGTCATCTCCAAATCTCACTAAGCCTCCATTGTATTCTTGAAAGTTCAAGAATTTAGCTTTGTCTCCTGTCATATGATGTGAGCATCCTGAATCAATGATCCATTCATCCTTTACTTCAACTTTAGCTTCCAGGGCCTGTACTACCGGTTGAGCAGTAGGTGTCGGTTGATCTTCTATTATAGCAAAAAAAACCCATCCATTGTTTGTTGGATCCTCATCAGAATCATAAGTCACACCTTCATCAGTAATGTAACAAGATTTGTCTTTACTCTTCTTAAATCTGTATCTCTGATATTCAAGGTTAGGCTTGTATGTTCTTCTATCTTCTTCTCTTAGTCTATCATGTCTATCAAGGCATCTCGAAGCCATATGACCGATCTTATTGTAGTTAAAACATTTAAAGGGTGATTTACCTTCATACTTACTTCCAACTGGACCTTTAGGCATTTTCCTTGCAAATAGTGCTTCAAGTTCTTCAAGTTCTTCATTTTCTTTCCTACTTTCTTCAGGTTCTCTTGCATAAAAGGCCTTCCAATTAGATTTTTCAAATGATGGAGAAGATGATGTTGATGCTTTAAAGGCCAAATCTGTCTTTATAGTAGCAACAAGACCTAATTCCTCAATTTCAAAAGCTGAAAGTTTCGCAATCAATGTATCCCTAGTAACTGATGTATTAGGCATTGTTCTTAACTCATTTATAGCAGTAACCTTCATTTTATATGCTAGTGGAAATCCTCTTAAAACTTTTGGAACAATTTCATCTTCACTTAAGGTTCCTCCACAACATTTAATACCCAAAACAATTTCATTTACTCTTTCCATAAAAGCAGAATTCCTTTCATCTTCTTCCATTTTCAGATTCTCATACCTGACCTGAAAGATTTCAAGTTTTGCAATTTTGACTATGGAATCTCCTTCATTCAATGTTTCCAAATGATCCCAAATAGCTTTAGCAGTAGACCTATCTGATAGTCCCATAATTTGTTGATCCAATAATGCGCTCAAATGTGCTTCTCTTGCTTTGCAATCATTTTCTTCATCTTTTGTCAAGTTAGCAGGACTAGGCTGACCTTGTACAACAATAGTAAAACCATTCTTTGTAACATCCTAGATGTCCTTTCCAATGCAATTCACATGTGTCTCCATTCTGATCTTCCATATGCCATAGTTGGTTCCATCAAGTTTAGGATTGTCCTTCCTAAAATAGTTAGTAGACATTGGATCTCCTCAAGATGTTAAACTTCCACAAAAGAGGACTAAGCTCTGATACAAATTGTTAGGTCTCGGAGACAACTAAGAGGGGGGGTGAATCAGTTGTCAAATGAATTTAAACCAAAACAACTTAACCAACTTAATGCTTAATACCGGTAAATCAGTTAAGTATGTCGGTAGACAATTATAACAGTTAATTGCTATACCGGTAAAGATTAATGCATGAAACATAAACACAAAGTCATCCACACCACATAACACCAATGTTTGTATGTGGAAACCCTGTAAGGGGAAAAAACATGGTGGGAAACCTTACCCACAATTAGATGATACTACTGTAGATAGTAAGTGTACATAAATGGGGTCTGCACATGTAGAAAGGCCAACAACCTAGAGCTCACTACTCAATCACAAAATGGGAGTCACACTAACTATAGTTGGATGGTTAAATCCAATAAGAATGTACTGCACAAAATAGCATCTTCATATGTTGGATTTAGTATTGGTGTAATGCTGATATGCTTCCACAAAAACCTAGCTTCACCTTCAAATGATGTCTTCATGTATAGCTCTTCTAAATCTTGCATATACCTTTACACAATCCTTTTTTGCATTCCACATTTGATCTTACAAATAAGATCTTACATTTATACCATAACCTAAGACCAATTTTAGTAGGTCGGCTCTACAAGATATTACAATAAAAATATTTTACAAACAATATAATATCCGATACAATAACCGATTGAGCATGTCGTCTTAATGCATTTACAACAATAATTAATCATCCCCATAGCATGCCATGTTGATCTGGAAAAGATAAACCTGCCGGTGTAGCCCTAGACCTATTTACCGGTAACAACAAATATGCAACTATGAATATACCAATGAACAAAACTCCATGACAAGATGTCCAAATGATGTCTTTGACATTACCAAGTGTTTTCCATATCATTCCAAGTGCCGGTGATCATTATATCTTGCCGGTGTACTAGATTCCAATAACTGTGCAATAGTTACTTGCTTGCCGGTGAATGTTGTTGGATCTCCAAAGTGATAGTGTTTTAGTAGGTGTTGACATCAATGACAAAACCATACCAAAATACCAACAGATAAGGAGCTTGAGAATGGTTGTAGATCTAAAGAAGCTCTCTTGTGTGCACTTTTTGATCAATAAATAATGGGATTGACTAACAAATCAACAAGAAAAGCTATACGAGACAAGTTGGAAACTCTAAATGAAGGTGAACCTATTGTTAATATTTCTAAGCTTGATGGTTACCAGGTGAGATATAAAAATTTAAAGATGGAAGAAGATGAAAGGAGTATTTCATTTATGGAAAGGGTAAATGAAATTGTCATGGGAATTCAATGTTGTGGTGGATCTCTGAGTGAAGATAAAATAGTTTCTAAAGTTCTGAGAGCTTTACCACTGGCTTATAAGATGAAGGCTACTGCAATTAATAAATTGAAAACAATGGCTAATACTTTTGTCAATAGGGATACCTTGGTTGGGAAATTATCTGCTTTTGAGCTTGAAGAATTTGGAACTTCTGTAGCTATGAAGTCTGAACCTGCTTTTCATGCATTTACATCATCAACGGGCAAGAAAGATTGGAAAGCTTTGTATGCAAAGGAACTGGAAGATATGAAGAGGGAAGATTAATAATTTGAGCAACTTGAAGCCCTATTTGCTAGAAAAGTACCTAAAGGACTGGTAGGAAGTAAGTATGAAGGAAAATCACCCTTTAAATGTTTTGCATGTAATAAGATAGGTCATTTTGCATCTAGATGTCCTAAAAGGAATTCAAGATTTGAAGAAAGAGCTAGAAGATATTTTAAACCTAACCCTAAATATCAGAACAAGCATAAGTATAGGAGAAACAAAGATAAATCATGTTACTTTGCTAATGAGGAAGGTTTGACTGATTCTGAGGATGAACTGGTACAAGACTCTACTAGTGGTTTTGACAATGGAAAGGAATGGGTGTTCCTGGCTATCAAGGAAGATTCTCTAGTACTGGAAGAGAATGTACCTAAAGAAAAGGCCCTTGATGCTAAATTTGAAGATAAGGATGAATGGGTAATAGACAGTGGATGTTCACATCATATCACTGGAGATAAAAGGAAGTTTCTATCTTTGCAAGAATTTTATGGTAGTCCAATTAGATCTGGAGATGACAAAGAATGCATGATCAAAGGAAGAGGAACCATATCATTAGATGGTAAGAACAATACTAATAATATTTTGAGTGTAGGCCAATTGGTGGATAAAGGATTTCATTTACAATTAAAGAATGGAAAATGCAAGATCATTAATAGATCTGGATTGGAGATTGCTACAGGTACTCTGACAAAAGGTAATATATTTCATTTGAATTTTGGTGAGAAGACATGTTTGATTGCACTAATTGATGAGAGTTGGCTTTGGCATAAAAGGCTATGTCATGTGAATTTTGATTGCATGGTAAAGATCAGTTCAACTAAGGCAATTAGAGATATACCTAAGATGGTGAAGCCCTATAATCTAGTATGTAAGGAATGTCAAATGGGAAAATAGGTCAGAACCTCTTTTAAGAGTATACAAGACAAATCTAATGATGTTCTTGATCTTATTCATACTGATTTATGTGGTCCTACTAGAATCAAAAGTTTTCAAGGTGATAGATATTTTATGCTAATCATTGATGACTATTCTAGAATGATGTGGGTTACTTTTCTAAGGGAGAAATCTGAGGCTTTTGAAAAGTTTAAAATATTTAATGTTAAGGTTGAAACTGAGACATGATTGAAGATTAAGTGCTTAAGGTTAGATCATGGTGGAGAATTCACATCCAGTGAGTTTAATAACTTTTGAGAGAGGCATGGCATAAGGAGACAATTTTCTGCTTCCCAAACACCTCAGCAGAATGGATTTGTGGAAAGAAAGAACAAAACTATCTTGGATGCTACTAGAACCATGATGATGGAAGCTAATATACCTCATATCTATTGGAGAGAAGCAGTGAGCACAACAGTTTATACATTCAATAGAGTTCATATCAAAGGAGAAACTGATAAGACACCATATGAGTTATGGTTTGGTAATACACCTACAGTTAAGTACTTCAGAATCTTTGGTAGTAAATTTTATATCAAGAGAGATGATTTCATTTGCAAGTTTGATCCTAAATGTGATGAAGTAATATTTCTTGGTTATTCTAATGAAAGCAAAGCATATAGATGTTATAAAAAAGATTATAGAGAATTGTGGAGAGTGCTAATGTCAAGGTGGATAAGAAGAATAGAAGTCAAATTAGAATTTATGAGCAAGAATTGACAGTGGAAATGATCATAACTAAATCGGTAACACCTTTAATGGAACAAAATGATGAACCCGTTACTCTGACAATATCAAAAAATTCAACAGTAACTGAAGATCAGGGAAGAGAAACAAAGAATCAGAAGACTCCTAGGTATGTAAGGTTGAATCATTCAGAAGATCAGATCATTGGGGATAAGAACAAAGGAGTGATGACAAGAAGATTGGCAGCTAATGAGGTATGTTTAATCTCTCAAGTTGAACTGGTATCAGTAAGTAAAGCATGTAAAGATCAATGTTGGATAAAAGCTATGGAAGAAGAATTAGATTAGATAGAAAAGAATAACACATGGATTTTAGTTCCCCAACCTAAAAATAAGAATATTATTGGAGCTAAATGGGTTTTTAGGAATAAAATAAATGAAGTTATATAAGTTATGAGGAAAAAAGCTAGATTGGTTTGTAAAGGATATTATCAGAAGGAAGGAATTGATTATGATGAAACCTTTGCACCTTTAGCTAGCATTGAAGTTGTAAGATTATTTCTTGCCTATGCTGCACATAAAAACTACAACGTTTATCAGATGGATATTAAGTGTGCTTTTTTTAATGGGGATCTTGATGAGGAAGTTTATATTAAGCAACTTTATGGCTTTTCACTTTCAGATGATAAAAACATGGATTGCAGGTTAAAGAAAGCCTTATATGGATTGAAACAAGCACCTAGAGCTTGGTATGCAAGGTTGGACAAATATCTTTTAAAACATGGTTTCACTAAAGGTAATGTTGACAGTAATCTATATTATAAAGTCATTGATGATGATATACTGATTATTAAGGTCTTTGTTGATGACATCATTTTTGGAGGTGAAGATAAGTTATGCATGGAATTTTCTAACAATATGGAGAATGAATTTGAGATGTCTATGATTGGGGAAATGAATTTTTTCTTAGGTTTGCAGATTACTTAGATTGATAAAGGTATTTTCATCTATCAAACTAAGTATTCTAGAGAGTTGTTGAAGAAATTTGGTATGGAAAATTCTAAACCAGTTAGTACTCCTATGGTTACAAGTAAATCCTACAAGATACAGGTCTATGATTGGAGGTCTACTATATTTGACTCAGACTAGACCGAACATAATGAATGTTGTTTGCATTGCATCAAGATATCAAAGCGATCCTAGAGAAAATCATGAGAGTGAGATGAAAAGGATTTTTAGGTACTTACAAGGAACATTTGAATATGGTTTGTGGTATCCTAAAGATGATGAATTTAATTTATGTGCATATACAGGTGTAGATTGGCTAGGTGATGTTGATGATCAGAAAAGTACTTCCGGTGGAGCTTTCTTTCTTGGAAAGAAACTTATTTCATGGATCAGAAAGAAATAGTCATGTACCTCCTTATCTACTGCTTAAGTTGGGTATGTTGCTACTGCTACTAACTATACACAAGTTCTATGGATGAAGCAAATGTTAAAGGACATAAAAGTGCATTGCAATGAACCGATAGTTATTCACTATGCTATAGACATATCAAAAAATCAGTATTCCACTCTAAGATAAAGCACATATCTATCAAGTATAACTTTTTGAAGGAAAAGGTGGAAGAAAATGAAGTTAGATTGGTTTATGTGAACACTAAAGAGCAGATTGTAGACATATTCACTAAACCTTTGCCTAAAGAATCATTTGAGTACCTCAGAGACAAATTAGGGGTTTTTGCCCCTCCGATAGAAAATGGTTTCATGCTATTTGGCATCAGTCTGGTATGCATTATCAGAGCTATTATTCATTTCAGATTGATGTGGTGATGCTACTACATAGGGAGAGTAGTTAGTCTTGTGATTTAGTGGTTTATGATTTTGTTTTGATATTAATGTTAGATCTTTGGCATTGATGTCAAAGGGGGAGAGATATTCATGTGAAAAACTTAAGGAGTTATATACATTAGAGAGAGAAATTTGTAGAACTTAACTGTGATATCATCTACACGGAGAGTATCGATCATAACTTCATTGCTATATTCTTGTGCGGGAGATCTGTTTGACATTTATTGGTACTTGAATGTTTTTCACATCTAGTGTTGCCATCAATGCCAAAGGGGGAGATTGTTGGCAATTTGGAGGAATTGATTATGTGTTGCATTGATGTTTTGTCATTGATTTCAACACTAGCTGCTTTGGCTGTTTACCTATATCTGGTTGGTCCCGGTAGGATGATTGGTTTCAAGTTGGTTAAATCATGTTGATCCAGTATGCTTTGGTATGTCTTGGCTTATGGAATTGGCTTAGATCTACTATTCATGCTACTCAAATATATGTTCAATTAGTTGGTATTGATTTGGTGATCGGATGCTATCTTATATGTTGGTAAGCCTGGTTTACTAATCCGATGAGGGTTTCACTAACAGAGCTTTAATGAAGATCTTTTGATATTATGCATAAGTGGTGTTGGTGCAGCTTCTATTAGGTTCTTAGGATACTAATGGTTATCATGTTCATGTTCCAGTTGATCGACGGTGTTGCATTTAGCACCGCACCTATTCTGTGCTATCTAGGTTATGGACCGACTTAATGTAACATGTTGTTGCGACTTCTCGATGTGTTTTCGGGATGACTTATGGGTTGGATGATATTTATTTGGCCTCAGGCTGACATGTTTTATAATTATGTAATAGGTTTTATTGTCTAGGTGGATGAACTAATTGTTTAAGGTTTAGGGTTTGTATATATGTGTATGATCTCATTATAGATCATGGTATGCAAGCAAATACTGTAATAATCATTCATGTAGAGGATTTGGTTGATCATAGGTGATCAAGTTGGGTTTATGTAAGAGGTTTAAGACCTCTGGTATTGAGATTAACTGGAACTGTATTTAGGCATAGGAGATGTTATTATTGTAGTTCATTCTTCCTTCTGGATTGTAGTCCCTATTTCTTATGTAGTCAATGAGACTCCTTTTGTAATGAGCAGTGTGCTCTAGGCTGTTGGCCTTCCTGCAAGTGTAGGCCCCTCAATTTGTAATCACATACTTACTACAAAAGTATTATCTGACTGTGGGTAGGCTTCCCACCATGGTTTTTCCCTTTACTGGGTTTTCCAGGTACAAATGTTGGTGTCATGTGGGTGGTAACTATTCTCTAATTGTTGGTTGTGCTTAATTGGTATATCTACTATTTCAGTAATTGGTTTATGTATTCCGGTATTGATCTTATTTGCTCCGGTAATAAATTTTTAAATGCTTAATGTTTCAGTAATCTGGTGACAACTGATTCACCCTCCCTCTCAGTTGTCCTCCGGTTATTTGAACTGTCTAACATAGTGAATACTCAATGTTTGAAAGTGTTTTTGTCCAAAGGATCAAAAAAGTTTCCAAATTACCAATGGTAAGAGATTGAATACTAAGTGAATTGTAGTAATTTTGGAAAGTTTTAGGAAAGTAAATTAACCCTCTTTTGTAATAGACTAGTTGAATTAAGCAAATTGAGACTAAGTGCAGAAATGACAAATGGATTATATCTAGAGATAGAGATGCGGGATGAAGCTGCGCACATGGAATTAGTAGTAGAATGTTGAGATGAAGCTTCCTAGCAAATATGAGCAAAAGTTGCAGGGACTGTGTGTAAGTTGCACACGGTCCTCCAAAAAATCCATTCACTGAAAAGGGTTTTTCCGTCTCTGAAAATGAAGCCTAAACCTACAATTACAGTCATGGACTTGTAACCTACACATAGAAAAGAGAGGTAAATGATGTTGGGATTGGGGGTTTGCCTTTGGGTCAAACCCCATTTTGGAATTAACCAAGTGGCTGAAAAATGATGCAAGTAAATGAAAGGAATCCACCTCAAGGAGGGGATGTAATTGAAAGGTTGATACCTTTGTAAATGAATTTTCTTGAGTGGATTTTGTAGACACCTAAAAATGTCTCATTAATTCTACACTAATTATTCTTCTATTTGATTAAGTAATTCTTTAATTTTTTGATTAAACTAACTATTTCTTGTAATAAACACCCTTCAAAACTTCTAATTATTCTATTTCTATTCTCAAATCATTTTAATCAGTTAACCCTATCTCAATTATAAATTAAATATCAATTATTTAATTAATTACAACATTTTCCTTAGTTAAATAATCTTTATTATTTAATTAATTCGATTTCCTAAGTTTCAATAATTTCATTTAAATTATTTAAATTAATTAATTAAATTCCTCCAAATCCCCAAATTATAATTCCAATTAATTCCATCTCATTTCATTTCATATTTTCCCAAATTTGAATTTCACTTAATTTCCAATTAATTTCAAATTTCCAAATTCACTTTTCACCAAATCTAAATTTCAGTTAATTTCATGTGCATTTCAGCATTCGAATGACCAAATTCAAATCCAAATTAAAAACAAAATCTAATTGAATTTCAAATTCCTACAACACATGCTAAATCAGAACTGATTGATCAAATCAGTTGTCTAATCAATTAACTCTGTTAACTCATCAATCATCCTTTTTAACTCAAAATCAGCTTTTTATGACTAATCCACCAATTCAGTCATCTCCCTAGTCTATTAAGTTTATAGATCAATCAAATGAGTTTACTAGCCAATCTATTGAGTCCACTCTCCAATCAATCCTGTTAATAGATCAATCTATTGAGTGAACAAATCAATCAGGACTAGTTCACTGATCAATCAATTTTAGTTATCTATCAATCAGTACTTGAGTTCTATTTCTCACCCCCTTTGTGTTGAAAATCTATAAATTAAACATCTTTTTCATCAATTCAATCTAGCATTTTTCAAATCACAAAAATAAAAATATTTAAAGTATTTTTATGCAAGAAATTGGTGCAATACTCAAGAGCCACCAACCACTCAAATTGGAGAAGCACAATGGAAGCAAATATGCAGAATGAGGGAGTTTTATTTATTTGAATTCATTTCTTATTTAATATTGATTTTCATTGATTATGTTTGTTTGTTTGTTAATTAGTTGAGAATTGGTGATTCATTCTTACTTGCTAATTAGCTTAATAACATGACATTCAGGCATAGAAACTGATATGTGAAATATGATGTCTTGAATGTTGATAGAAATCTCCTCTTCAATGGTTTAATCCTTGTCTTGAATGCAACACCTAGTCTTGAAAGGAGACTTCAAATGCTCAATGCTTGATAATGATAATAGAGACCTCTAGCTTGTTCACCTTACTGTTGCTTCACTTATGCAAATAGAAGGGTAAGTGCTCCTTATATACTTACGCTTGGCCTTAAGGATTATACCAATTTTGATAATTTCCAAAATTTTGAGCATATGGAGGTTGCCATTGATTATTTTTTGCATAGGAATTTCCACTATAACCAAAAAAAGAAATTGGATCAGGAGGCATACCATGTTTTGGAAAATTTGGCCTTCTTTGAGAAACATAAAAGATTTGTTCATCATCTCCTTGTACTGTCTTGAAATCAAGAACTTCAAGTTTTGGAGCCATCGTACACCTATAGTCTCTTTTCTTCTGTCTACAATGTGGATAGAATTTTGCAAGCATTGCATTAGCTTCCTCATACTTCTTCTTAGCTTGAAGTGTGTCTAATTGAGTAGCCATATTGTTTATGATATACTCTTTAAAATCCTTCAACAAGTGACTAATCTCCATTCGCAAAACTCCATTACTAGATGTTGATGAAGACATTCCCAACTTGAAATGCCTATTATTCTTAGAAGAACATCTAGAATACTTCTGACAAATTTGAGAAATGCCATTCCATGTTGCTTGAGTTATATCACCACCTCCCATAAGTTCTAAAGCATTCGTACATTTGACATTGATTCCCCTCAGAAATATCAACTTAAGAGAATCTTCATTTAAAGTACTATGCTTGGAATTCTTGACACTGAATATAAATCTCTCCAGATAATCTTCTAGACTCTCATCCCCCTTCTATGTCATTCTAAAGATATCATCCCCATGGTGGTTAGTCCCTCTACAATAATCTTAATATTTCACAAGAAACAATTGTTTCATCTCATCTCATGTAGTGATTGTAATACTCCCTAGACTCATAAACCATCTCAAAGATAATTCTTTTAAAGTGGCAGGAAACATTTTGATTCTATGGCCATCTGTAGTGTAATCATAACTCCTATAGAGGACATCAAATTCAAACAAGAAAGTATCAGGGTCCTCTGTCACCAGTTTAAAAAATTTAGGAAGAGAAGAAGGTGGAATGTTCTTGAGATTAGCATTATCATGTAAATAAGAAATGGGGAATTCAAATGTTGGGTTCACAAGTGGAGGTGGGTTATTCCCACCAGGGGGTGGATTTCCTTGCACTAGTCTTTGAGGAGGAGTTACAAACAAGGGTCATCTTCAGGAGGTCCAAAGAGGAAATGAAGGCTATTCACAGAAATTTCAAATTTACCTTGAGCATCTCTTCTTCGTCTATGCATGCAGATTCATGAGAATTACTTAAAACAAAATGAGCTATCAAAACCAACTATACTGAAAACTTAAAAATTTATAACCGTGATAGGTTCTTAGTGTTGGTATTTTGGTATGGTTTTGTCATTGATGTCAACACCTGCTAAATACACCTACTTTGGAGATCCAGCAACATTCACCAGCAAACAGTAAACTGTGCAAAAAGTTACCGGTATATGGTTAACCAGCAGGATATAATGTTCACTGGTACCTGCATTGACATGGAATACACTTGGTAATGTCGAAGACATCATGTGGACACTTTACTTTGAAGTAATAATCATTGGTATATTCTTATTTGCATATTTGCTTTTACCGGCAAATAGGTCCAGGTTATCTAGGGTTACACCGGCAGGTTTATCTTTTCCAGATCAGCATGGCACGCTATGGAGATGATTTATTATTGTTGTAAATGCATTAAGCTGACATGTTCAATTGGTTATTGCATTGGATATTGTATTGTTTGTAAAATGTTTTTATTTTAATATCTTGTAGAGCTGACCTACTAAAATTGGTCTTAGGGTATGGTATAAATGTAAGATCTTATTTGTAAGATCAAGTGTGGAATGCGAAAAAGATTTAAGGAAAGGTATATGCGAGATCAAGCAAGGATATACACAAAGACATAATTTGAAGGTGAAGTTAGGTTTTTGTAGAAGCATATCAGCATTACACCGGTACTGAATCCAGCATATAAAGATGCTATTTTGTGTAGTACATTCTCATTGGATTTAACCATCCAACTGTAGTCAGTGTGACTCCCATTTGTGATTGAGTAGTGAGCTCTAGGCTGTTGGCCTTTCTGCATGTGCAGACCCCTCTTTGTACACTTACTATCTGTAGCAGTATCATCTGATTGTGGGTAAGGTTTCCCACCATGGTTTTTCCCCTTACAGGGTTTCCACATACAAATATTGGTGTCATGTGTTGTGGATGACTTTGTGCTTATGTTTCATGCATTAATTCTTACCAGTATAGCAATTTTCTGTTAACATTGTTTACCGGCATACTTAACTGTCTTACCGATATTAAGCATTAAGTTGGTTAATAAGTTTTTGGTTTGAATTTATTAGACAACTGATTCACCCCCCCCTCTCAGTTGTCTCCAGGACCTACAATTGGTATTAGAGCTTAGTCCTCTTTTTGTAGAAGTTCAATAACTTGAGGAGATCCAATGTCTACTAATTATTTCAGAAAGGATAGTCCTAAACTTGATGGAACCAACTATGGGATATGGAAAATCAGAATGAAGACACATTTGAATTGCATTGGTAAAGAGATTTGGGAAGTTACTAAGAATGGTAATACTGCTGTTGTAGCTGGTCAAACTGCTCCCATTACTTTAGCCAAAGATGAAGAAAATGATTGCAAAGCAAGAGAAGCACTTTTGAGCGCATTATCAGATCAACAAATCATGAGATTATCAGATAGATCCACTGCAAAAGCTATTTGGGATCATTTGGAAACACTAAATGAAGGGGATTCCATAGTCAAAATTGCAAAACTTGAAAGCTTCCGAGTCAGGTGTGAACATCTGAAAATGGAAGAAGATGAAAGGATTTCTGCTTTTATGGAAAGAGTAAATGAAATTGTTTTGGGTATCAAATGTTGTGGAGGAACCTTGAGTGAAGATGAGATTGTTTCAAAAATCTTAAGAGGTTTGCCACCGGCATATAAAATGAAGGTTACTGCTATAAATGAGTTGAGAACAATGCCTAATACATCAGTAACTAGGGATACATTGATTGGAAAACTTTCAGCTTTTGAAATTGAGGAATTTGGTCCTATTGCTACTATAAAAACTGATTTGGCCTTCAAAGAATCAACATCATTTGCTCCATCTTTTGACAAATCAGACTAGAGAGCCTTTTATGCAAGAGAACTTGAAGAAACCAAGAAGGAGAATGAAGAGCTTGAAGAACTTGAAGCACTATTTGCAAGAAAAATGCCAAAAGGTCCAATTGGAAGTAAGTATGAAGGTAAAGCACCCTTTAAATGTTTCAACTACAATAAGATTGGTCATATAGCTTCAAGATGCCCTGATAGACATGCTAGACTAAGAGAAGAAGCTAGAAGGACATACAAACCTAATCCTGAATATCAGAGATATAGATTTAAGAAAAACAAAGACAAATCTTGTTACATTGCTGATGAAGGTGTGACTGATGATTCTGATGAGGATCCAATAGACAATGAATGGGTCTTTATTGCTATAATAGAAGATCAACTGATACCTATTGCTCAACTGGTAGAACAAGCCCTAGCAGCTAAAGTTGAAACAAAGGATGAATGGATTATTGACTCAGGATTCTCACATCATATGACTGGAGACAAAGGTAAATTCTTGAACTTTCAAGTATACAATGGAGGTTTAGTAATATTTGGAGATGACAAAGCCTATTCAATCAAAGGTAAAGGTTCAATATCTCTTGATGGTAAGCATAACACTGACAATGTCTACTATGTTGAGGGATTAAAGCATAATATTTTAAGTGTTCGTCAATTAGTTGAGAAGGGATTTCAGTTACAATTTAAAAAAGGAAAATGCAAAATCATGAATAAAACTGGTTTGGAAATTGCAACCAGTAATCAGACTAGAGGCAATATCTTTCATTTGAATAACAGTGAAAATGCATGCTTAATTGCACATATAGATGAAAGTTGGTTATGGCATAAGAGACTGTCATGTAAACTTTGATTGCATGGTAAAAATCAGTACTTCTAAGGCAGTTAGAGACCTACCTAAAATTGTGAAACCTCATCATACAATTTGCAAGGAATGTCAATTTGGAAAACAGGTTATTGCTAGTTTTCAAAGCATTCCAGAAAAATCCAATAATGCTCTTGATTTAATTCACACTAATTTATGTGGTCCAGCTAGAACTAAAAGCTTACAAGGTGATAGATATTTCATGCTAATTATTGATGATTATTCTAGAATGTGTTGGGTTACTTTTCTCAAAGAAAAATCAGAAGCACTTGGGAAGTTCAAGCTATTCAAAGCAATGGTTGAAAATGAAACCGGTAAGAAAATTAAATGTTTAAGATCAGATCAAGGAGGAGAATTCACATCTAGAGCTTTTAATACATTCTGTGAAGTAAATGGAATCAAAAGACAGTTATCAGCACCTCGAACACCACAACAAAATGGAGTTGTTGAAAGGAAAAACAGAACTATTTTGGATGTAGCAAGAAGTATGTTATCAGAAGCAAATCTACCACATGTATACTGGAGAGAGGCAGTAAGCATTGTTGTCTATACATTCAACAAAGTTCACATCAAAGGTGAAACTGGTAAGACCCCTCATGAACTATGGTTTGGTAATACTCATACTCTTAAGTATTTCAGAATTTTGGAAGTAAATGTTATATTAGAAGAGATGAGTATATTGGCAAGTTTGATCCTAGAAGTGATGAAGGAATATTTCTTTCTTATTCATCTAAGAGTAAAGCTTATAGATGTTTTAATAAAAGATTACAGAAAATTGTTGAAAGTACAAATTTAAAGATTGATGAACAATTCAGAGGAACTTCAAGGTATAGAGACTCTGAACCGGTAATAGAAATTATGACAAATGAACCAACAGTAAATCCACCAGTACAAAATGATGATCCAGTTACTCCGGTATCATCAGAGGATCCCACAGTAATTGAAGAACAACAATAGACTAAGACACCCCGGTATGTAAGACTGAATCATTCTGAAGATCAGATAATTGGAAGTAAATTTAAAGGAGTCATGACAAGAGGAAGATTGGCAAATGAAGAGGTATGTCTTATTTCTCAAATTGAACCATTATCTATCAATGAGGCATGTGAAGATAAATTTTGGATTAAAGCTATGTAAGAAGAATTAGGACAAATTGAGAAAAATAATACTTGGACATTAGTTCCCCGGCCTGAAAATAAAAATGTAATTGGAACCAAATGGGTATTTAGAAACAAACTCAATGAGGATGGTAAGGTTGTCAGAAATAAAGCAAGACTAGTGTGTAAGGGATATTCTCAGAAAGAAGGAGTTGATTACAATTAAACCTTTGCACCGGTAGCCAGAATTGAGGTACTTAGATTATTCTTGGCCTTTGCAGCTCACAAGGATTACAAAGTTTATCAAATGGATATTAAATGTGCATTTTTGAATGGAGATCTTGAAGAGGAAGTCTATATTGAACAACCTGATGGATTTTCTTTGATAGATGACAATGATATGGTTTGCAAATTAAGAAAAGCTCTATATCTGTATGGATTAAAACAAGCTCCAAGAGCTTGGTATGCAAGATTGGATAAGTATCTTTTAAAGATTGGTTTTACTAAAGGAAATGCAGATAGCAATTTATATTACAAAGTAAATAATGATGACATCTTGATTATGGAAGTATTTGTTGATGATATAATCTTTGGAGGAGAAGATGGATTATGCAAAGAATTTTCTCTTGAAATGTAACATGAATTTGAAATGTCTATGATCGGAGAAATAAAATTCTTTTTAGGATTGCAGATTTTACAGACTGATAAAGGCATATTTTTGAGTCAATCTAAGTACTTGAAAGAACTACTTAACAAATTTGCGATGGAGAACTCTAAACTGGTAAGCACACCTATGACTACAAATGACAAATTATCTCAAAGGGATGAATCTACACCTATTAATCCAACTAGATACAAATCTATGATAGGAGGTTTACTGTATTTGACACAAACCAGACCTGATATTATGAATGCAGTATGTATAGTTTCTAGATTTCAAAGTAATCCTAGGGAAAATCATGAATCAACAGTAAAAAGGATTTTCCAGTACTTACAAGGCACAACAAATCTTGGATTATGGTATCCTAAAGATGAAAATTTTGATCTATATGCATACACAGATGCAAATTGGGTAGGAGATGTGGATGATAGAAAAAGCACCACTGGAGGAGCATTCTTTCTTGGAAAGAGATTAGTTTCTTGGTTAAGTAAGAAACAAAGTTGTACATCTTTATCAATAGCAGAATCAGAATATGTTGCAACAGCAACAAACTGTACACAAGTACTTTGGCTTAAGCAAATGTTGAAAGACATAAAGGTAAAATGCAAGGAACCTATTACTATATATTGTGATAACACTAAAACAATTGATATATCTTAGAATCCAGTATTACATTCTAAAACAAAACATGTTTCTATCAAACTGAATTTTCTAAGGGAAAAAGTTGAAGAAAAGGAGATAAAACTGGTTTATGTGAATACTAAAGAACAGCTTGCAGATATTTTCACAAAACCTTTGCCTAAGGAAACAGTTGAGTATCTCAGAGATCAACTTGGAGTCTTACCTCCACCGGTAGAGACTTAAACAGTTGATGATTGTCATCAACCGGTAGAATTAAATGGACAAATCTTTTATTCTGGTATTTGATGAGGAGCTACCTCCCAGGGGGAGTAGTTGGAATATTGACTTGGTTGGTATTTTGTATGAACTTGACTTTTTGTGACTTTGGCATTTGATGTAAAAGGGGGAGAGATATATTGAAAAACATTAGGGAAAGATATGAGGAGAGATTGGTATGAGAGATTGGTATTGAAAATAAATCTTTGAATAAACACATGTTACTCTCAGGGGGAGAAATGGAGATTGTTGATTTTTGTACTTGGCATTTCTGTTTTGGCACTTTGATGGTTTTTCCATCTTGTGTTGCCATCAATGCCAAAGGGGGAGATTGTTGGTATTTTGTTATGGTTTTGTCATTGATGTCAACACCTGCTAAATACACCTACTTTGGAGATCTAGCAACATTCACCGACAAACAGTAAACTATGCAAACAGTTACCGGTATATGGTTAACTGGCAGGATATAATGTTCACCGGTACCTGCATTGACATGGAAGACACTTGGTAATGTCAAAGACATCATGTGGACACTTTACTTTGAAGTAATAATCATTGGTATATTCTTATTTGCATATTTGCTTTTACCGACAAATAGGTCCAGGTTATCTAGGGTTACACCGACAGGTTTATCATTGGGATGATTTATTATTGTTGTAAATGCATTAAGCCGACATGTTCAATCGGTTATTACATCGGATATTGTATTATTTGTAAAATGTTTTTATTGTAATATCTTGTAGAGCCGACCTACTAAAATTTGTCTTAGGGTATGGTATAAATATAAGATCTTATTTGTAAGATCAAGTGTGGAATGCAAAAAAGATTTAAGGAAAGGTATATGCGAGATCAAGCAGGGATATACACGAAGACATCATTTGAAGGTGAAGTTAGGTTTTTGTAGAAGCATATCAGCATTAAACCGGTACTGAATCCAACATATAAAGATGCTATTTTTTGTAGTACATTCTCATTGGATTTAACCATCCAACTATAGTCAATGTGACTACCATTTGTGATTGAGCAGTGAGCTCTAGGCTATTGGCCTTTCTGCATGTGCAGACCCCTCTTTGTACACTTACTATCTGCAGTAGTATCATCTGATTGTGGGTAAGGTTTCCCACTGTGGTTTTTCCCCTTATAGGGTTTCCTGGTACAAATATTGGTGTGATGTGTTGTGGATGACTTTGTGCTTATGTTTCATGCATTAATTCTTACCGGTATAGCAATTTTCTATTAACACTGTTTATCGGCATACTTAACTATATTACCGGTATTAAGCATTAAGTTGGTTAATAAGTTTTTGGTTTGAATTTATTAGACAACTGATTCACCCCCCCCCCCCCCTCTTAGTTGTCTCCGAGACCTACACTTTGTTTGACACCATCCTTGGTAACAACACCAAAAATATTTGCCTAGCCAATAAGAACAATAACTAGAGTTAAAGTGTTAACTCAAATATTGGTAATTCATTATTAGTAGCTATCATCTTCATGAATGAAGTTCATTTACTTGTCAACCCAGGGATGTATTACATGAAATGGGTCTGTATTGTATATGCACTAAGTTCCTACGATAGTCATTCTACACTACTGCAACAACAAAGTCTATCTGAAATAAACAAGTGAAAATATGAAAAATGAATGGCTACAAGAAATATTAACATTTAACAGATGATTCTAATTAAATAAATATTAACTAAGTTTAGAGCTGACAAACAAGAATTACTCTGTCTGCTTTGGTTGTAGGAACAGTCACAGGATCCGGTTTCAGTGGCTATAGGAATAGTCAATTGCTAGAACATCTACTGCAACAAAAAGGAAACTTATTCTAACAATCACACATGAGTACTCACCAAGTGGCCCCCCTTGGATGAGTGTATCCATACTTCAAAGATGATTCTATATACGCAAAATAACATAGCTTTTATTCATTATTTCCAAAAGTTGATACAATACATGAGATAAGAGAAATGCTTCCAATTCTGGAAAATGTTGTCTAACCTCTGTGAAGATGTGCAAGTCTTTATTTATAATAAAGTTATGAAAAACTTCCTACTACTTAGATCATACCCTTGAAATTAGGCGAAAACATTTATTAGTGCAAGGAGAAGAAGTTATTCCATAGAAAATGTGGAACTTAACTAAATTGCAGCCAAGAATATAGCATGGTGGTGGTTACTAGATTGATGCCTACTGGAGACAACCATAAATGAATCTAGTATTTCCTTCCTATTCCTTTTCTAATTACTTTCAAACCATCCTCTCTACTATTTTAAATGTTCAACTACCTTGAAATGTCTCCAGTTGTTTGCATGATGTGATTCTCCATCTGGCTTAAAACAACTGCTTCTACAACAACTTATTTACTCCTGCATTAAAGATTAGAATATACAAGCATACATATATATCTATTTCCATTAATCATAACATTGATACATCCATGCATGATATTACCTATAATAATCTGCATAGGTATAGGAATATTAAGTCAAAACAATATAGGGTTCAACGAGTTTGGCTATCATTCAGAATGCACATAATCAAGACTCTAATACATCACATGACTTAAACACTATCCCAATATGCAACTTAAAACATAGCAAAAACTTATCAGTTATAAAAATAAAAGAGCTATTATTTTAGCTCATCATTTACCCCCCAACTTAATGTCTTGCTGGTCCTCCAGCTGAAGGAAAATTCCTTACTTGGGCACTGGCTCGTAAATCACCTATGGTACCTTGTCCCGTGCCTCCTGTAGCCAGGTTCCAATAAAATCCTTTCATCTTTTATAGCCTAGCCCACCTGGCTTCCTCTGCAGCCTCATCATATGGTTTATTTGTAGCTCTGCATCCCATCAATGGCCACATAAGGATACGTGGCTGAAATATCAAAGGTAGCCAATTATTGCTTTTTGTACTGCCCAAGTGGATATACTTTGGAGCTCTTTGTGTGGTTGCATGATAATTGGGAAATCAATGGGGTTCACCCTACTTTAGGTCCTCTAGAATACTATTCCAATGCTAAGCCAGACATTCAATTATAGCTTGATTCTTAATTCCAACCAAATTTTCATACTCCTGAAATACTTCATCTATCAATGGTAAAACTTGGCTTCTGACATCAGATCTAGGCAGCAACTTTTGCCAGTCATAGTACATATGCCATTGATTTTTAGCCTCAGCTCTAAGTGGCAATGTGCAATCAAGCTCCAAGTTTTTGTGCATTCTAGACTGTATTGCCATACTAATTTCATTTTCTATCCAAGATATCAATGCTTTTAACTGAATATCACAAATATACAAGGCATTCCATTCATTGTCAGAAGAGACAACATAATTATGTAAATCAAACTCATGTAGAAAATTCTTAACAACTGTAGGAGAGATTTGGTAAACACTATAAAACTCTTGTGGAGTATTCAAAAGAATGGCTAAGATCCCTAACAATGCAATTCAGTTTAAAACATAGATACTACTCCTTCAAATATAAAGCATAAAGTCTCAACAGAGCCCTACACTGCATTAACTCAGGAACCATGTTTGCTACAGTATCTACTTTGGTTTGTAACTCAACAATTTGGTTATCCCTCTTTTCAATTTCTTTCTGTTGCTTATCCATTATCTCCTATAGCCTAGCCTTTTCTATTTCCCAATGTCTATAAAATGTGAGTGCAATTGATAAGCTAGTGAGACATGAAGGGAGCCTGTGAGAAGTTACCTGAGGGCTCAAGATCTTATCACCTGGTTCTTCGAACTACTTTTCTACTTGGATAAATTTGACAGTCTTTTAGATTCATGTCCTTCCTGCGATTTACCCTCTTTCTGACTTCCATTCCCTAATTCTGATGTTTCCATAGAGATAACCTCACTCACATCTCCTGTTGCTTGAGTTCTTCATTTAATCCTATGACTCCTTCTAAATTGGATTTCCTGAGTGGCTATAGGAGATTATGGAACAACAAAATCCTCCTTCATTTTTCGCTTTTTAGCTGTAGGAGGAACCTACACTTCTTGAGGTCATTTCATAATTTCTTCCTCTACATCAACTTTTTCTTTTTCTTTAGCTTTCCTTTTAGAAAATGCATTCCCACTTTGAGTTTGAGTGGAGGGATTCTCAATACTTGTCTCACCTACTATTGCTTCTGCATCAGGAAAAGCTTCTTCGGTAATAGGAGGTTCAGTTGTTGCAGAAATCCTAGGAGACGAGGGTTCTCCCATATTTTCCACTTGAACTGCAATTTCTTCTGCAATAGGAACATTCTCTTCCCCAAATTTCTCGATATCCTTGAACTCTCCCCATGACATCTACGAGACATCTTTAAGAGACCATTCTACCAATAATTTGATTAATCCATTATGACTAACAGAATGGTTACTACCCCTCTGTGTCTCCTTTGCACTAATAGAGATAAGATGATACAAGACATTTGGAATATTCATCCTTCACCCATGCCTTAGATGACTCAATAATTTAAAATGAATAGAATTCAAATTGGAGTACCTACCATCACATGTTATATATTTCATTACATGAAATGCAACCTGTATCCATTCTCCTAGAATAGTTGTCCACTTAGTTCCTTTCTTGTCCATGCTCAGAGGTCCATCAGTTGGGTGAGTAAACTCTTCCCTTGCACTTCTTGCATCTTGTTGGATCTCAAATCAAAAAATTGGATAGGTTCTAAAGAAATGCCAAATCTTATGATCAAAACCTCCAATTGACTTGGCCAACTTATAGGGTGAACCTATTTGGTTACTAACTCCCTCACTTTAGGCTCTGCAAGTCCTGGGCAGGTATACCTGTTCACTAGTCACTTTTGATGACTAATGCTTTATATAGAAGATTGAGTATCTTGATCTAAATTTTTCCCTATCTTAGAATCGCATAGGTTCCTAGGATAGGTGGCTTTTAGATGAGTTCAAGATTGTTGTTGTGAAAGCTATTCAATCTTTGTGCTTGAAATTTATATGTATACACTATTGCTAATTGATTATATATATCCTACTCAACTATTCCTATTGCTTTAAAGTAAAGGTAATTGATATGGTAAAAAGTTGTTGTTTATTAATGATCAATGCCTTTCCTCTTGTTTGGGCCACAAAGTCTATTAATTCAGCAGGACTTAATGTATGCTTCTATGAGACGATTTTTAAATCACCCCCAAGGTAGAACTATTAGTCCCCTTTTCTCAAAAAGATCCATTTTAATAGTCTTATGCTATAATTTTCTCGAATGAATTTGACCCTTACTTTAAGAAACCATTCAAGGAAGACTTACAAGGAACAATTACAATCCACAAGTAGGCCTTTTATACAAATTAATAGCAACAGGAAAAGAAACTTCACTAGGAAGATACAAGCAACCTTATCTTCTATGAGACAATATCACAAAACAACTACCAATTGAAATAAACAACTCACAACACATATGTAAAGGAAAAAATAATTGATTACATTGATAGAGTTTCAAAAGTTAAAAAAACTGCCAGAGTATATAGTATATCTATTTCTTAATGTATCTTTCCTCTTTACAAAAACCTCTCATATATATGAGAGTGAAAATAATCTTATGAAAGGGTATGTCCTTTCCCGATATTAACAACAAGGTTACATGTTCTTAAAAAAATGAAGTAGAAATATATTAAGCATCTCCAAGTGATTAACGTAATCATCATTTTTATAACTTCTGATCTCTATGCTTCACTTCTTCATCTCAGTTTCCAATAAAAAGAACTCAAATATTATCTGGTTGACATAAGGGGATAAATATTTGTCTTGGTTTAACCCTGAGATGGCTCGCTCCTTGATGTTACAAAATTCATTCTTCCATTGTTCCAATGATATAAATTCCCCTTCATTATAGATCGTTGGCATCTAAGGGATGCTCTCGTTATCCATTGTCTGGAGATCCTTGTTCAATGTATTTGCAAATTTATTATGTCTTTTAATGTATCTTGTTCCCTCTGCCTTCTCTTCTGGTGTCATGGCCTCAACTTTTTTCATCTTTTCTTGCAACCTCTCCTTTAATTTTTCATGCTCGCTCAAAGCCTTGATAGTCCTGGTGTACACCTCCGAGTACTGATTTGTATGTGTCAACATAGTTTTAAACCTATGCTCAATGATGTCATCAACCAATTTATCCATTCTCTAATGGGCATTGTTTACTAGTTTGGCCAATTTTTCACTTTTAGTCTTCCAGTACAGAGTGTTTGTCAAGGCATCTATGACCCTTCGATCATTTTCAAGTACCATATCCATTCTATCAATTCTTGGAGCAGATCTTGATTGTAATATCCTTTCTTGCAGCCATTGTACTTCTTCACTAGCCTTTTCATATAAACCTTTGTATGTGCAATTATCCTTGACTATGACTTCAACTTGATCTTGATTGAGTTTTTCCACATCCAAACTCAATTTGGCAGTGACCCTAGGGTTAGTTTTCCAAACTTGTTGAATCGTTAAATGTCCAAAGGCCTCATCAATGTCGACAAGTAATGGCCTTTTATCCTTAGGGTACAAAGCCCACAACATAAGAGCTTTCTGATATGGATCATATCCTGATGCCATGAAAATCTTATCTATTACATCTGGCATGATTTGTTTGTCAGGCCCCTATTTCTTTAGAAAATTGTCAAACAACAAAGCAAATCTCAAATCTCATCCTGAGTATGTTAATACCCCAACATCTTTAAGTAATAGCCTTCCCCTTTCAGGCATCATTTCCTTCATGGCTTGGTCTATTTCCTCCTGCAGTATTTTGAACATCTCTTCCTCGGTTTTCCCTTCTGTATTGGCTCTGACTAATGTCCCTTTGTATTGGCACAAAAATGTGTTAAACTCTTTGGTATGAATAGAGTCATTGTTTGAAATGAATTCTTCATGCTCCAGTAACCTGACATCATTGATCTCTTGTACACCATATTGGCCAATTTCCAGACTCATCTACATGTTATAATCATATATGGGTGGATACCCTTCTCTTGGTGAATTAATAGGGACATACTCAGAAATAGATTGAGGAGACATGTGTGCCAATGCCTTTGTATCCCCGATGCCTTGTCTCCTGTCCCTGAAAACATACATAGGGACACCATTGAGAATTTCCAACTCATGTTGCATAAGTTTATTAGCTTTGGCTAAGGGGTTATTTATCCCTTGCATAATATCCTTATTAATCTTTCCTCTACTAAGCTTCCTTTTGTAGGCTTTGGATAATCTGTCATATTTTTTCCTTTTCTCATTAGCTTCTTGCCTTTCCATATTTTTGATGAAATGATCAAGCATCAATGGAACATGCTCTTAGCCCTAAGCTTCTGTGATTCTTTTTCTTCTCTCATATAACCTTTGGGGTCAAAGTTTAACCTAGGATCACCTTCCACCATTTTATAATAACCCAATTTATTCTGCAATAAGCCATAGCTCTTTGAAATTTTAACAATAGTCTGAAAAAACCAATAACCCAGGCGCTATGAATTGTTTCCCATGATCTATCATATTTTTAGCACTAGCTATTGACAATTGTCTGATAATCTCAAGGCAAGCTACTCTATTAGGCACTGCAATAGGCAGCAAATAATACTTTCCTTCAAACCCATACACCCTTATCTAAGTATAATCAAGAAAGCAATACCAATGTCCACAATTATGTGTAATTGGAGTGTCTTCACATAACTCTTTTGGCCCGAGAAATATTTGAATTTTTGGAGATATAGAATAATCACACGGATAACCTAGCAATTAGTATAGTGTTTTAATGAAGAACTCTTCAAAGTGCCAATACTGACTATTGTTGCATCTCTGGTCCCACCAAGATAACCATAACTATACAAGCTTCCTTACTCCAGCTTTATCATAAGCCCTGACACATAACCCATCCTGCCACAATCCTTTATCTTGTCCAATACAGAGTAATATATCTATGAGAAAAGAGTAATACTTGAAATGAATATTCACCATGTCTCCTTTCAACTTCTCCAAACCATGATTCATGACTTTAGATAAATAAGCAACAAAATCAAATGCCCTAGGGTCCTTTTATTGCAAATCCAAATAGATTATCATAGCCATTATATCAATCAAGGGTGGGGGGGGGGGGGGTCTTCTATTGCTAATACCTGGGCTACACAATAATATGTGTACTTGAAATAGGGGTAGAAAAAGTTAACATCAAAGGGAGCTTTATCTCCTTCAACGAATGGCACTATTGATCCTACAAGTTTTGGTCTGTGGATAGGGAGTCTCCACCTCTTATATATATCTTCCATATTAAAATACTCCCGAAGAAGCTTGGTAGTATCTATCTTTTCCTCAAATCCCCAATCTAAGTCACATACACTTTCTATAACTTCTTTAGTGATGGACACTATTTGTTTCCCCATATAATTATATATGGTTTTCGTCCTGGGGTGAGATTTCATAAGTTTTGTTAGTGCCCAAAACCACATATTAGAAAATCAAAAGACTTGCCTAATCCTCAATTGATGCAATTAGCCTTGGCCAACGAACAGGGATGATCGAAGACCAAATCCCTTTGCACTTTAGGCTCCACTAAACCTAGGTGGGTACACCTGGCACTCTTAAGCAAAAAAGAGGTTTATTTTAAGTGAATTTAAATTGTGGGAATTAGCAATTGCAAGGATGGAAAAAGGTTTTCCTGTAACTATGCTAATAGAAGTGCTTTTTATTGAATGCCTTTAAAACTGATAAAATAAGTATGAATATAGTTGTGATATATAAAAGATTACTATTAGTAATTTAAGCCATTGTGAAAAAGAGAAGTACTGATAGAAACTAGAAAACTTGTTTCTTTGATAATAACTTAATGCATACAAACTTATTCAACACAAATTAATAACAGACTAGTGCCTTATCTAACCATTAATGAATAACTTTGTGGACAAGAATCACTATCAACTCAAGAGACAATTATAAGATCATCACTGTGAATGTTTCATTATGTGTTGCATGAGAAATAAAAACCCAATCTTACATTCAATACAACATCATGTGATGGCACATCATAGCAAATCTAAAAGATTTATCAAGAGGACATATGATTCCATTAAACACAAAATTTACACATAACAGTCTAAAGATAAAAGCATGAAATCTTGTATATTAACTTCTGAAATAAGAATATACACAAAATATACTTACTAATACTCCAATATATTCAGTTTGCACAAAATAAACTCCTCATTCCTATTAGAATTCCCTAAAAATAACACTCGTAGCCCATCCAACAACAGGATATTATCTATCTCCCCTATCATACAAAAATGACTCACTACATGTATGTGAGCCAAAGGATTCAAATGAAAGGACACACCCTTTCATCTTGTTAAACTAAAATTAACTAAAACCTAATACCTAACTGCCTAACTGCTAGACATAAAACAAAATTACACAATAAGAAGTCAATTTTGGTCGTCCCATAATATGTTATGTTTCTGAATATACTCCAAATACTTGTTGTCCGAGTGAGTGCTGGTGTTGAGTATAGTATCCCTGACAGTGATTTCCATGGTAACCATTCTCTCCATCTGCTCACCTATCTCATTCATATCCAAATCATCTTCCTGGGAAACATTAAGGGATGTGTTGAGTACATTTTGGCATTCTGCAATCCAAATCCCTTTGTCCTTTAACTACTTTGCCTCATCTACAATATCTGGTATACCATATCTGACAATATCCTTACAATCGGTAAACTCCTGATTGATGTCCACACCGAATGCCTTATTCTTCTTCAACCTTCTCTATATCTTCTCAACAAGTTTCTCCTTGACACTCTTCTCTTTCAACAATGCCTTCAGCTTCTTCAAAATTATTTCATGAGAAAACATATTATCCCGAGTCTTCTGATAGTTAATTCAGAATTCTTTGAGAACTTCCAACAAATGCTCAAACTTGTTGGTCAAAAAAACACAAGCAACATCTACCCTGGTAGTCCTAATTTGGCTTCTCAGCTTTATATTTTCTTTCATTTGGTCCTCATATTTCTTTTTCCATTGCATACCAGTATCAGTTATCTATGGTACTTAATGAACACAAATTCTTAACAAGTCTTCATATATTTTTTTGTATTTTTGACCCTCCTTTAACACCGATTGCATTTGGGCCTTATTCAGTTTTGCAATGTCAATCCCCAAATCTGCAGTGACAATTGGATTAATCTCTCCCACTTTTAGCCTCATCATATGCCCAAATGCTTTATCTACATCTATAATCTTGGGTCTTTTATTTTGGGGGTATAGGGCCAAAAGAAACATTTCCTCTTCATTTGGACCATATCTTGATCCAATAAAAAATTCATCAACTCCCTAAATGTCTAATTTTACATCTTTTCTATCTAAATGCAATAAACTGTAAAAAATGAAAGAGGCACTTAAATCCCATCCTAGGAACAAAATGATGCCTGCCTCACTTAGAAGTTTTCTCCCTCTCTGTGGTGTCATTGTAGCCACCTCTGCATTGATGTCTTCCTTTAATATTTTTAGCATCTCTTCTTCATTCTTAGGGGTGACATTTGGGATGCTCTCCCTCAATCTTGTCCCTTTGTAATGGTACAAGAAGGAATTAAACTCTTTGGACTATACAAAAACTTCATCTGCAACAAAATCCACATGCTCTTCCATCCTCACATCTGTTTTGGCATTGAGTTTCACCATAGCTTGCTCCTAACTCTCTGCCACTTCTTCTAGTTCAGGTGCTCAAAGTGTTGATACAACTATGTTTTCATTAGACTCACTCTCAGAGTCTCTCTCTTCTCTCAGTTCCTGGAGCTTCTATTTTCATTCTTCTAACTTTTGGCTCAACTCCTCTAAGACTGCATCAACCACATCCCGCTCCTTGTTCCTAAATAAATCCTCAGCCTCCATGGGCATGTGCAAATATTCTCCTAGGTTTTGGCTCTTCTTGCATTAGTGAATATATCCTTATGGATCATAATTCTTCGGAGCTTGGTGTCCATATAGATTGTACTCCTCTACCAGCTTCTTTTCAATCATTTCATTTGCCTTGGTAGACACAATGGTGAAATCTTTGAAATGTAAAGTGCTAGACATGAATGTCTATTTATGTGCACCACCCAAATGCTTTGCATTTGACATACTAAGCTACCTAACAATCTCTAGATATGCAATTCTATCGGGCACTAATGTAGGCATCATAAATGGAACACCTTCAAAACCATAAACCCTGAAAAAAGTGAAATTTTGGCACACAAACA
This sequence comes from Cryptomeria japonica, assembly GCF_030272615.1. Taxonomy (NCBI): domain Eukaryota; kingdom Viridiplantae; phylum Streptophyta; class Pinopsida; order Cupressales; family Cupressaceae; genus Cryptomeria; species Cryptomeria japonica. Next base: position 512,177,069 of record NC_081409.1, read on the forward strand.
TGTTGCCCTAGTTGTGGTTGACCCTAGTGTCTCCAAAAGCATGGGGTCTCAAGAATCTCCTAATCTCCTGTGAAATAGACCCGTCACATTCTATCCCAAACAATCTATACAAGGGCTTGATGAAGTATTCTTCAAACAACACATAGTGTGATTTGTCAAATCTTGAGTCCCACAGGGATACCCATAATTGGATTGGTTGGTCCTATCCCTCTTTGTTTCTGGAAGTCACTTTTAATTCTCTTGGCCACAAACCTTGCATCTGACCATAAAACAAACCCATATGCATTAGCAAAGAGTAAAACTTGAAAGTAGGGTTAGGATTTGTTTGCAAACTCAAAAATCCTTCATGTAGCTTCTCTGCCAAGTAGGTTGCATAATCAAATGGTCTCAGAGCATGCATTTGAATGTCCATAGCTAACACCAATGGGCCTATTTTTGTAACATCAGGAACTTCTTCCCCACAAACCTGGCTGCATGCCCAATATGTGTACTATCGGTATTGTCTGAATAGATTAATTTCTAAAGGAGGGCCATCCTATTCTGTGAGTCATCCCTTCTCCTTTTTGTGAATTGCCAACTTCCACACTGTGTGGGCAGTGTCCATTTGGGTATATTCTCCTTGTAATTCTATGAAAGATAGGGGCATGTAAGGTTCATATGTCATGTCGAAAACCTCCTGAATAGACCTGATAGATATCCGGATGAATGGATCCCCATTGGGAAATTGGATGTATCTTTTTTCCCTATGAGAAATTCCAACAATCTGAGATTCAGAAAAACATTTGGTACCACCAATCTACCCAAATTTGTAATTCAAAGGTTTGACAATGGCATCTCCTTGTTCATCCTGAGGTAGTGATATAAAAATAATTTGTGGCCCCTTATGGTTGTCCATATATACCCAACCCCTTTGTACTTATCTTCCAGTTGATCCTTGGGTGGCAGATTTGTTTTAGACCTCCTCGACTTAGCACCAGATGACTCTATCTGGTCAATCATATCCTGGTTCAACTTTTGCTTCTGCATACCCAACATAGACTTTGCCTTTTTTATATAGTTGACTGTGTATCTGAAATCTCTATGACCTTTCTCTTTCCTTCTAAACTAGAAGCCTCCATGATTAAGTGCTTGAATTCTTAATTACCTACACTTCTTGTCTGTAACTTCAATGTTAATGGCTAAAGAGACTGTGAAAAATTCTTGGCATGAGAACTCTTTCTTTATGTTGGATATGCAATGACTAGGGTCTGTAACGATATTAAAACTCATCAATTTTGCTTCTTGCGGATCATATCCTCCTGATCACGAGCATTAAATAATGGCTATCATATCAGACATTCTAATGGCTAATCAACGTAACCTCGCCCAATAATTCAATTATTTCACACCATGTATTCCTTCAATTACCTTTTTGTCTTTCTGATCGACATAGGTCATTCCGATCAATCCCTCTAATTTCACCCTGACCACTTCACCTTTTTCCTTAAGACCTGACTTACCCCGATGGGTCTCATCGGGTTATGTCTCTTTGATGAAACTTTCCTCTGTTTATTTCTCTAGTCACTCCATTGGCCTCCGGGATGAAGTCACTTAATACTTCGTCTGATGGTCCTATGACATCTACCTTTCCTTTTGATCGACGTAACTTTCATTGATTTCTTTATCGAGCCTCGGAGTAGCATATTTCTTTTTCTCCTGATAGTTATAGTCTCCCTGATAGATCCGCCCTCTGTGGCATTCTGTCCATCGGGCATCAACACAACTCTAAAGATGTTTCTCGGATAGTGTAAGCTATCCCGATGAGTCTTCTTGCACCTTGTCCTCCTTATTGGGTTCCTTAGGTCTACTATTGTAGGCTTTCCTAATGAAGTCACTTTGTTTGCGTCGAGCTCATCTTCCTCATAAGGTATCAGGATGACCCAAAACACATCTCCTTGAAAATGTATGTTATCCCGATGAGTCTTCTTTCCTTTCTTGCTTGGTACCGCCTTATTGGAGAAATTCTCTCTGATAAGGTCACCTTCTCCACTCATCCATTGGGTATCTGGGTAACATAAATTAGGACCTCCCAATAACCTAATGTCATTGCTATAGATCACCTCATCGGTTATCGGCAATACTTCCACCGACAACTCCATTGGGTATTGGGATAACATTTTCTCCTCCTTTCTGATAGTGTATGTTATCTTGATGACTCCATCTTCCTATTATATCATCATTGTAGCTCACCCCAATGGATTTTCACTTAGTTGCACCTTTTCCCACCACTCACACTTTAGGAAACACCATTGGCATGAGTTACTCCGATCAACATACTCATTCCTCCTTAGGCGATCTCATTGGGATGACTTATGCCAATAAGAAAAATTTTGCAGTTTTTTGCAAAAGAAATCCCTCTTTATGGATGCAAATTTTAATAATCATACTGAGGGGTTTCTCCCACACCCTTTACCTTTCTGCACATGCTCACAAACCCTACTCTACGTTGACCTTCCAAAAAGTACTCTTGCAATGAGACTAAGATGAGGATTTCTAGAATGCCATCATACTCAACACTTCCCTTGAATATGCCCAAGTGATGCCTTTTTATTGAGACACTGAAACACATCACCTACACATACAATCCAACAATAAGTTCTCTTATGATGAAACTATATGCAAAAGCCTCCATATATAGCACAAAAATATTTTATAAAAATATGTGCTAATAGTGGCTCTTTCTGGGGATGTATGTTCTTTTTAGGGACATAGGAAGATCTCATCTATCTCTAGAAAGCAGACCAAAATAGAAAATTGAAAACACATAATAGAAAACAAAAGGAAAACTATATCACTATGATACAACAAATACTCCCCGATTATCAAGAGAAGAAATGCTTAAGGTATTGAGGATGGACTAGAAATTCCAACACTTCGCCATCATCTTGCAAGTAATATGAATTTGCTCCACTTTTTTGCAAGATGATATAGGGTCCTAGCCAAAGTGTATAAAATTTTCCATGTTTTCCTTTGTCTTGGTCTCTGGCATTCCATTTAAGTACCCATTCTCCTTCTTCAAATGCTCTATCACAAGCCTTTTTATCATGTAAATCCTTAACCATATGTTGCCTCTTAATGTTTCTTTCCTGAGCCTCCTTTCTACACTCATCCAGCTCATCCAATGCCATCAACTTGTCCCCCATGAAGTCTACTTCTTCTGAGCACTCCCCTGTAACAAATTTATAAACTAGAAGCAAATTATTCAAGGGTAATCTTGATTCTTTTCCATATACAAGCTCATATGGAGCAAATCCTGTGGACTTCTTGACTGTCACTCTGTCAGCCCATACTGCTAAGATCAATTTTGAATCCCAAGCACTTTTATTTTCACCTAGCATCCTTTTAATAATATTCAACAAGTTCTTGTTACTTGATTCTTCTTGTTCATTTCCTTGGGGATGGTAGGGTGATGAATAGGACAAAGGGATGCCATAATTTTCACATAAATCAGAGAACTCCTTGGATCTAAAATGCATCCCATTGTCTACCAAAATCTTCTGAGGTACTCCAAATCTGGTCAGAATGTTTTCCAAGAGAAACTTTGTCACCACTTTGCTTGTAGTCTGTCTTGTGGGAATGGCTTCAACCCACTTAGTAAAATAAAAAGTAGCCACCAAAATCCATTTATGCCCACCACTAGATTTGTTTTTTATTTCCCCTATGAAGTCAATACCCCACATTTGGAATGGATCTTCTATATGCACGGGTCTGAGAGGAATAACTCCATTATACTTAAGCTTCCTTGAAATTTTTTGATAAGCTTCACATTTTCTGACATAAGTATGACAATCCTTGAAAACTTGGGGCCAATAATAACCAACATTAAGAATTTTATGAGCAGTGGTTTTGGCTAAGAAATGGCCTCCACATATACCTTAATGTAAGTCTTTTAAAACAAAAGATGCTTGACACTCATCTAGGCACAATAAGAGAATACTATCTCTATTTTTCTAGTATAAATCTCCATTAAGTAATACATACCTAGATGTTTCAAGCTTTAAAGTTCTTTTCTGAATATCATTTAAACTATCAGACACTTCATGTATCTCAAGAAATAAACAATATTTGTATACCAAGGGCATCTCTCAATGCTCATTTGTGCATCTTCCAACTCTATTTGATTTACATGTGCTACTTCAAGATTGGATTATGCCATCAATTTCACTAAACCCTGACCCCTCACCAACTTTGTGATCTGTATATCACTATTGAATTCTTGGATCTAATTTATCCATCTGCATATCCTTCTAGTAGTCTTTGATTGTCTGAAGATGTCTTTAACAACATCATTTGGTACATATGTAATAATAGTGGCACAAACTAGGTAGGGTCTGAGAGCTTTTACATCTTTCACAAGGGCATAAGCCTTTTTTTTTCATTCAAATCATAGTTCAACTCATATGCTTGCAATGTTTTGCTAAAAGATGCCACTGGCTGTTCATGACCCTCATCATTCTTTTGTAACATGACAACAACAATAGTATGGAATGAAGAAAATGAAAACACTTGGAAAGGTTTGGAAAAACTAGGGGACTTTAATATAGGGGCTTCCTTGATGGCTCTTTTGATGTTTACAAAAGCTTCAAGGGCTTCATTAGTCCACTTTATTTCAGCACCATTTTTCAACATTTTAGCAAAAGGCTTTACAATTTTAGAGAAGTTTGAAACAAATCTTCTTACAAAGTTAATTTGACCAAAAAAGGATTTAATTGACATAACTATTTTAGGGATTTGAATCTTATCAATAGCATCAATCCTTTTGGGATCAATTCTCACACCATCTTTTGAAACAATATGACCTAACAATTTCCCTTCCGTAACTCCAAAATGACACTTTTTGGGATTTAAAGATATGCCATATTCTAATGCTCTAATAAAGATTTTTTCTAGGTCATTACAATAGTCTTCTACCTTTTTAGAATAAGCAATCATATCATCCTAGTAAACTACCAAAATATAATCAATCAGCCCCTTAAAGGCAATGTCCATAGCCCTCTAGAATGTGGCCCCCATATTTGTCAGTCCAAAAGGCATCCTAGCATAACCATAGGTGACCCAAGGTGTGGTGAAAGTAGTTTTGAACTTTTCTACTTCACTAACTTCGACTTGATTATACCCTGAGAAACCATCCATCATAGATAATAATTCATTTCCAGTGACTTTTTGCAAAAGAGCCTCCATGTTAGGTAAAGCATAATTATCTTTTAAATATGAAACATTTAAATTCCTAAATTCCACACACAATCTAATATCACCATTCTTCTTTCTCATTGGGACCAAATTGGACACCCATGCTGAGTGCCTTATGGGCTCAATAATACCAACATTTCTCATTTTCATCAGCTCTTCTTTCATCTTGGGAGCCAAAGTGGGGTTTATTGGCCTTTGCTTCTATTTGAAAGGCTTGGCATCAGGCTTCAAGGGTATCTCATGCTGGAGCAAGTCTTCCCTGTATTCTTTAAGATCGTCATATGACCAAGCAAATACATTCTTGTACTTCCTTAGCAGATTAATCAATACTGTTATGATTTTTGGTGTGAGCCTTTTTCCAATATATACTTCTCTTGGATTGCTTTCACTTCCCAAGTTTATTTTTTCAACATCCTCACATCCTCCTGAGTTAGATTTGAAGCTTGCTATATCTTTATCATCAAACATTCTTTCAAGCTCTATCAATCCTTTTGGAATTTTATTTGTCTTTAGTTGCAACACCTCTTGCCCAAGTACAGTCCCCTTGCCATCCTTGTCCTCGACAAGTCCATTCCAATCAATCCATTGGTGCTCATACTGATTCTCACAAAACAAAAACTTTAGCAAATCCTTGTCATCATCAAACACTTGCCAACTCTTTATATTATTAGGGAATGATGGTCTGGTCTTGATTTCTACTTGGGTAATATCATCAAAAGGGATGTCATTATGTTTGATTGCCAGGTTAGCCATGAAGTCTGCCAAAATGTTATTTGCCCTTTCAATACAATTTATGGAGAAAGAATAAAAAAGTTCAATGTAATCCCAGAGCTCGTTCCTTTAGCTTCTTAATTTTGTATTTTATGTGGCAAATTTTCCTCTAATTTGTGAAATATCTAATTCTGAATCACCATAAACTATTAGTAACTTAATGCCATGTTTATATTCTATTTTAAGTCCTAATAAAAGGGCCTCATATTCAACAATATTATTAGTGCACTCAAAAGCTAACAAGAAAGAGTATTTAAAAGATTTTCCATTAGTGAAATAAGTACAACTCCTGCTCCATTTCCATCCTTACTACAGGCACCATCAAAATACAATTTCCAAATTAAATTTTCATTTTGTTTAACCGTTTCTATAATTTAATCAACTTTTAAAGGTTTAGAAATAATTACCTGAAAGTTGTCCATATCTAAGTGGCAAAAAAAAGTCATTTCATTAGGATCAACTTCTTCTATGAGGTAGGGAGACCTTGGTTCTCTTTTTATCCTCACCTCTGTCCCTTTTACTAGAATAGTGGCATATGACAAGTCAAGTTGGACATGTCCACCCACCAAGTTAGACCACTTTTTGGACAGCAACATCCCATAATTTGCAGGCACTTGTACAACTATGATATTTGTCTTATATGTAGTGTCTGGGTAGGCTGGGAATCTGAACATGTCCTTCATAATTCCCACTATAGGAACTGACCTATTTTCCATGGCATAGAATTTACCATAAGGTGTATCAACATGCATTCCCAATTTTTTCATGACACCCTCTGGCATGATATTTACTGTTTCTCTTGAATCTATCATGCAATTTTTTAGCTTTTTTGTGTTTATCAGCAATGTTAAATAGAAAGGATCTACCTAAGTGATATTTTTGGTAATATACATGCCAAGATACACCACAGGAGGATCCTTTTTTGATTTAAGACCTTCCCTACTTACTTCTCCAACATTGGATATAATTTTCAATGTCTCATTCTTGTAGTCTGGGAATTTCATTACTTCTAGCAGGGGCATAGATATCTTCACTTGAGATAATGCCTGAGACATGAAAGAATTACTATTTGAATTAGGCTTGCTTACTTGCTTCTTCTCCATAGGTTCAATTAGTTTTGGCATTTCCTCTTTCTTGGCCTGTTCTGGTATTGCTTCCTTTCCCTTCTTGGCATTTACATATTTTCTTTTGAAAGTGTTGTCTTTGTTCCCATCTGGTTTCTTAATTTTGGCAAACATACTTGCTGGCTTGCCCTGCTCATTATTTACATTCCCATTTCTCACCTGATAATTGCTCTTAACTTGTTCTACCGCTGCAATAGTGAAAGCTTTCTTTTCTTCCTCAATCAAGTTCCTTAGTGAAGGAACTGTATCATCCTGAAACAATCTTGTCAAAGCTGGAATATCTTCATCATCATCATCATCATCGGAAAAGACCTAATGTATATTGTATCATCTTGAAACAATCTTCTCAAAGTTTGTATTATATGACATATCATGTAGTCTCAGTCTATTGTAATTCATTTGTTTATTATTTCTATATGGTGGCTTTTCATTAGGATTTTGCTTACCCTTTAGGTCCTTAAGCATATCCATGATTTGAGTAAGCTCATCTTTCTTGGGAACCCTAGTGTTGTACAACTTTGAATCATCTCTCTTGGCAACCTTCCTAGGAACTTTCCTATTATTCTCAATGGTAGAAGCTATCTTGAATGCTTTTTGTAAAGTATCAGGTCTATGAGACAAAATCTCATAATGGGTTTTGCTATCAAAAGCACTCAAATAAAAGTTAATCAGAAATGAATCAATAGGTCTGACATCTCTAGGTATGCTATTTAATACTTTCTTAAATCTTTTATTAAACTTAGCTACTAATTCATTTTGATTCTTCTTTATACTTGTCAATTCATGGGATACAAATGAAGGATCATTGTGATCTCCAAATTCTTCCAAGAACAATGTTACAAATTCTTGCTAGCTGCCAATACATATATCAGGAAGGCTTCTATACCATTCTCCTACATCTTCTGTCAAAGATTGAACAAACAACTTCATGAATACATCCTCATGAGGAACCTCAAATTCTTCAATGATATTTTTTACATTTACTACATGTTTTTTTGAATCAATTCCATTTCCTGAGAATTTGGGGATGACTAATCTTAAATCATTAGGATCTTATTTGGATAACCAACAATGCCAATGAAATCCAATTGTCTGTATCTTTCAATGATCATAAGCCATCTTCCACCCTGATTGTTGTTTTGATTGTTCATATTTCCTCTGTTGAATCCACCATTACTGCCATAATTACCATTGTTCCCATTATTTCAACCACGATTATTATTGCCATTATTTCCATTATTACCTCCATTGCCATTAGTATTGTTTCTATCTCCACCATTACCATTTCCGTAATTGTCATTGTTACCTCTATTATTTCTATTATTTTGGTTTCTTACTTCCTCTATTATTATTTATATTGTTACCTCTATTTGTGTTATTCCAGCTTCCATCATTTTCCCCATTTCCAATTCTTTCTCCATTATCTTGGTTGTTTTGTTTCCTTTCTTCACTTTGATCCCTATGCACATCCCTCCACCTTCTACCTCCATTTAATTACAGGTTATCAAAGGTTGAAAAAGGCTTCTCTATTATTTTCATATGAGGGAGACTATATTTAGGAGTTGTTGGCCTACCTCCCTCACCTTTACTTTTGTCTTCAATCCCTTTTGACCTAGGGCTTTGAATTGTATCTCTTTGTAACCCTAGTTTTTGCAATATCCAATCTGGTTGTCTCCTAAGATCCTTTGCCATTTTGGATTCATCTCCATTTAAGTCAGCCATTTTAAGTATGATTTCATCCCATTGCCTTTCTTCCTATTCCTCAGCAGTCAGGGTTTCATCATGGCCACCATTATTATCTTTTGCATTTAGGGTATATAATGGATTTTCCTCCAAATTTTCAAACTTATCACCAGATGAGGAGCCATCCTCTCTGCTAGGAAACTTCTTATAACGCCCAAATTCCATACTTGTTTTTTATTTATTTTCTTTGTACCTTTTCTTTGGACTCAACTGAACAAGATTATCTTGTCCCTTATGCAGAGACCTTCTCCACTGCATCAATTTTAATGATAAATGCCTAGGGGTTTCTCTTACTTTCTCAAAATACCAACTATTATTCATGTATTAAAATGTAGAGTCGCCACCTCCTAAGGGGAACAATATCTTTTATTAATCTTCTAGGTTCTTTCCTCCAATAGAGTCTAAAACAAACCACCAAAGACTCAGAATACTTCCCAAGACAACTGCCCAGCAAAGTCACCAATCTGTTGTGTGACTCAGATGGGGAAAACAAAACTTATCAAATCTTCAATGAAAAACACAAAAGCTTCTAGATGAATGCCAAACTATGTATGACAACTCCCCAACTGAGTCACCAATCTATTGGTGCCCAAAACCATAGATTGGAAAACAAAGACTTGCCTAATCCTCAATTGATCCAATCAGCCTTGGCCAATGAACAAGGATGGTCGAAGACCAAATCCCTCTGCACTTTAGGCTCCACTAAACCTAGGTGGGTACACCTGACACTCTTAAGCACAAAAGAGGTTTATTTTAAGTGAATTTAAACTATGGGAATTAGCAATTGCAGGGATGGCAAAAGGTTTTCTTGCAACTATGCTAACAGAAGTGCTTTTTATTGAATGCCTTTAAAACTGATAAAATAAGTATGAATACAGTTGTGATATATAAAAGATTGTTGTTAGGAATTTAAGCCATTGTGAAAAAGAGCAGTATTGATAGAAATTAGAAGACGTGTTTCTTTGATAAGGAATTAAAGCATACAAAATTATTCAACACAAATTAATAATAGACCAATGCTTTATTTGACCATTAATGAATAACTTTGTGGACAAGAATCGCTATCAACTCAAGAGACAATTATAAGATCATCACTACGAATGTTTCATTATGTGTTGCATGAGAAATAAAAACCCAATCTTACATTCAATACAACATCATGTGATGGCACATCACAACAAATCTAAAAGATTTATCAAGAAGACATATGATTTCATCAAACACAAAATTTACACATAACAGTTTGAAGATAAAAGCATGAAATCTTGTATATTAACTTCTGAAATAAGAATATACACAAAAAATAAACTTACAAATACTCCAATATATTCAGTATGCACAAAATGAACTCCTCATTCCTATTAGACTTCTCTAAAACATAACACTTGTAGCCCAGCCAATGACAGGATATTATCTATCTCCCCTATCATACAAAAATGACTCACTACATGTATGTGAGCCAAAGGATTCAAATGAAAGGACACACCCTTTCATCTTGTTAAACTAAACTTAACTAAAACCTAATACCTAACTACCAAACTATCAAACATAAAACAAAATTACAAACTAAGAAGTCAATTTTGGTTGTCCCATAATGTGTTACATTTCTAAATATGGTCTAAATACTTGTTGTCCTAGTGAGTGTTGGTGTCGAATATAGTATCCCTGACAGTGATCTCCATGGTAACCATTCTCTCCATCTGCTCAGCTGTCTCCTTCATATCCAAAACATCTGCCTGGGCAACATTAAGGGATGTGTTGAGTACATTTTGGAATTCTTCAATCCAAATCCCTTTGTCCTTTAACTGCTCCGCCTGATCCACAATATCTAGTATACCATATCTGACAATATCCTTACAATCGGTAAATTCTTGCTTGATGTCCACACTAAATGCCTTATGCTTCTTCAACCTTCTCTAGATCTTCTCAACCATTTTCTCCTGGACACTCTTCTCTTTCAACAATGCCTTCAGCTTCTTCAAAATTCTTTCATGAGAAGACATATTATCCCGAGTCTTCTGACAGTTGGTCCAGAATTCTTTGAGAACTTCCAACAAATGCTCAAACCTGTTGGTCAACAAAACACAAGCAACATCCACCCTGGAAGTCCCTATTTTCCTTCTCAAGTTTATATTTTCTTTCATTTGGTCCTCATATTTCTTTTTCCATTGCATACCAGTATCAGTTATCTATGGTACTTCATGACCATGACTTCTTAACAAGTCTTCATATATTTTTTTGTTTTTTTGACCCTCCTTTAACATCCACTGCATTTGGGCCTTATTCAGTTTTGCAATGTTAGTCCCCAAATCTACAGTGACAATTGGATTAACCTCTCCCACTTTCAGCCTCATCATATGTCCAAATGCCTTATCTACATCTATAATCTTGGGTATTTTATTTGGGTTATAGGGCCCAAAGAAATATTTCCTCTTCATTTGGATCATATCTTGATCTAATAAAAATGTCATCAACTCCCTAAATGTCTAATTTTACATCTTTTCTATCTGAATGCACCAAACTGACAAAAATGAAAGAGGCACTTAAATCCCATCCTAGGAATAAAATGATGCCTGCCTCACTAAGAAGTTTCCTCCCTCTCTGTGGTGTCATTGTAGCCACCTTTGCATTGATGTCTTCCTTCAATCTTTTTAGCATCTCTGCTTCATTCTCAGGGGTGACATTTGGGATGCTCTCCCTCAATATTTTCCCTTTGCAGTGGTACAAGAATGACTTAAACTCTTCAGACTGTATAAAAAATTCATCTGCAACAAAAGTTACATGCTCTTCCATCCTCACATCCATGTTGGCATTGAGTCTCACCATAGATTGCTCCTAACTCTCTACCACTTCTTCTAGTTCACGTGCTTGGAGCATTGATACACCTATGTTTTCATCAGACTCGCTCTGAGAGTCTCCCTCTTCTCTCAGTTCCTGGAGCTTCTGTTTTCCTTCTTCTAACTTTTGGTTTAACTCCTCTTACACTGCATCAGCCTCATCTTGCTCCTTGTTCCTAAATAAATCCTCAGCCTCCATGGGCATGTGACAATATTCTCCCAGGTTTTGGCTCTTCCTATAGTGGTGAATATATCCTTTTGGATCATAATTCTTTCGATCCTGGTGTCCATAAAGATTGTACTCCTCTACCAACTTCTTTTCAATCATTTTATATGCCTTGGTAGACACAATGGTGAAATCTCTGAAATGTAAAGTGCCAGGAATGAATGTCTATTTATGTGCACCACCCAAATGCTTTGCATTTGACATACTAAGCTGCCTAACAATCTCTAGATATGCAATTCTATCCGGCACTAAAGTAGGAAGCATAAATGGAACACTTTCAAAACCATAAACCCTGAAAAAAGTAAAATTTTGGCACAACAACCAATTGCCCTAGTTGTGGTTGACCCTAGTGTCTCCAAAAGCATGGGGTCTCAATAATCCCCTAATCTCTTGTGAAATAGACCCATCACATTCTATCCCCAACAATCTGTACAAGGGCTTGATGAAGTATTCTTCAAACAACACATAGTGTGATTTATCGAACCTTGAGTACCATTGGGATACCCATAATTAGATTGGTTGGTCCTGTCCCTCTTTATTCCTAGAAGTCACTTTTAATTCTCCTAGCCGCAAACCTTGCATCTGACCATAAAACAAAACCATATGCATTAGCAATGAGTAAAACTTGAAAGTAGGGTTAGGCTCTGTTTGCAAACTCAAAAATCCTTCATGTAGCTTCTCTGCCAAGTAGGTTGCATAATCAAATGGTCTCAGCTCATGCATTTGAATGTCTGCAACCAACACAATGGGCCTATTCTTGTAACATCGGGAACTTTTTCCCCGTAGACCTGCCCGCATGCCCAATATGTGTACTGTAGGTATTGTCTGAATAGAGTAATTTTGAAAGGAGGACCATCCTGCTCTGTGATTCGCCCCTTCTCCTTCTTACAAATTGCCAACTTCTGCAATGTGTGGGCGGTGTCTATTTGGGTATATTCTCCTTCTAATTCTATGAAAGATAGGGGCATGGAAGGTTCATATGTCATGCCAAAAACCTCCTAAATAGACCCGGCAGATATCCAAATGAATGGATCCCCATTAGGCAATTGGATGTATCTTTTTTCTTTGTTGTATTTCCTTGTGAGAAATTCCAACAATCTGAGATTCAGAAAAACATTTGGTACCACCAATCTAGCCAAATTTGTAATCCAAGGGTTTGACAATGGCATCTCCTTGTGCCTCCTGAGGTAGTGATAAAAAAATAATTTGTGGCCCCTTATGGTTGTCCATATATCCCCAACCCCTTTATACTTATCTTCCAATTGATCCTTGGGTGGAAAATTTATTTTAGACCTCCTCGACTTAGCAGCAGATGACTCTATCTAGTCAATCATATCTTGTTTCAACTTTTGCTTCTGCATACCCAGCATAGACTTCACCTTTTTTTATATAGTTGATTGTGTACCTGAAATCTCTATGACCTTTCTGTTTCCTTCTGAACCAGAAGCCTCCATGATTAAGTGCTTGAATTCTTTATTACTCGTGCTTCTTGTCTGCAACTTCAATGTTAATGGTTGAAGAGACTGTAAAAAATTCCTGGCACAAGAACTCTTTCTTTATGCTAGATATACAACAACTATGGTCTGTAATGATAAAAAAACTCATCAATTTTGCTTCATGCAGATGAAATCCTCCTGATCATGAGCATTAAATAAGGGTTGTCATATTAAACATTCTAATGGCAAATCAGTGTAACTTCACTCAATAATTCAATTATTTGGCACCATGCATTCCTTCAATTACCCTTTTGTCTTTCTGATCAGCATAGGTCATTCCGATCAATCCATCTGATTTCACCCTGGCTACTTCACCTTTTTCTTAAGACTTGACTTACCCTGGTGGGTCCACCCTTCCTTTCTATTAGTCATCTTTCCTTTATGTTTTATCAGAGTATGTCTCTCTGATGAAACTTTCCTCTTTTTATTTCTCTAGGCACTCCAGCGGCCTTCAGGCTGAAGTCACTTAATACTTCATCTAATGGTCCTATGACATCTACCTTTCCTTTTGATCAACATAACTTTCATCGATTTATTTATCGGGTGTCGGAGTAGCGTATTTCTTTTTCTCTCGATAGTTATAGTCTTCCCGATAGATCCATCCTCTATGGCATTCTTCCCATCGGGCATCGGCTCAACTCTAAAGATCTTTCTCCAGTAGCATAAGATATCTCGATGAGTCTTCTTGCACCTTTCCCTCCTTATTGGGTTCCTTTGGTCTATCATTGTAGGCTTTCTTGATGAATTCACTTTGTTTGCACCGAGCTCATCTTCCTCATCGGGTATCGGGATGACCCAAAATGCATTTCCCCAACAATGTATGTTATCCTAATGAGTCTTGTTTCCTTTCTTGCATGGTACTGCCTTATCGGAGAAAGTTTCTCCAATAAGGTCGCCTTCTCCACTCAGTCCATCGTGTATCAGATTAACATAAATTACGACCTCCCGATAACCCGATATCATCTCTATGAATAGATAACCTTATTGGTTATCGACAAGAGTTCCACCGAGAACCCCATCAGGTATCGGGATAACATTTTCTCCTCCTTTCCAATAGTGTATGTTATCCTGATGACTCCATCTTCCTATTATATCATTGTCGTAGCTCACCCTAATGGATTTTCACTTAGTTGCACCTTTTCCCACCACTCACGCTTTTGGAAAAACCATCGGCATGAGTTACTCCGATCAACATACTCGTTCCTCCTTAGGTGATCTCATCAAGATGACTTATGCCGATAAGAAAAATTTTGTAGTTTTTTGCAAAAGAAAGCCCTCTTTATAGATGCAAATTTTAATAATCATACTGAGGGGTTTCTCCCACACCCTTTACCTCTTTGCACATGCTCACAACCCTTCTCTATGCTAACCTTCCAAAAATTACTCTTGCAATGAGATTAACAGTGAAGATGAGGATTGCCAGAATGACATCATACTCAACACTTCCCTTGAATATACCCAAGTGATGCATTTTTATGAAGACATTGCAACACATCACCTGCACATACAATCCAACAATATTTCTCTTATGATGAAACTATATACAAAAGCCTCCATATATAGCACAAAAATATTTTGTAAAAATATGTGCTAACAAGTTCAATGTTTACAAAAACATTAGGTACTACCAATTTTCCTAGGTTCAATCTCCAAAAATTATTTATAGGCTCTAGAGCATTTCTTCACACATATCCAAAGATGAACAATTCATGCCCTTTAATCTCTATCCAAATATCTCCCAAATTTTCAAACCTATCCTCCAAGCCCTCGTCATTTGTTTTAATCTTTTTGGACCGATGGCTTGAGGTAGGGAACTAGTCCAATAGGTCTTGGTCTAATGGGTGACCTTCCTTCTTCTTCCTTTTTGGTTTTTCCTCTATAGACTAGGTTTCCTTAGGTTTCCTAGCTCTGGTTTTCTTAGATGAAGAGGCTGATTTTTGAAGACTCTTTGTGAATTCTTCTAACCAACACTGCCTGAATTGTCCTCTTCCTTGTCATTTTATTATAATTTTTACAGTAGTTTCATCAGTTATATCTACCTATTATGTAACGATCATGAACTCACTTGTTTTGAATTTATGACGATCGGACTTCATTTAATTCTGGAATGATTTCACGGCAGAAAGTAATTACTTCTTCTAACAATTCCTTTTCTCTTTCTTCGATGCTCATTTACGACATGATTTTACCATTTACTTAAATGAAACTATGTTCTTGGGCAGTGTCCCTTTCTGTCTTATCAAAAGGTCTCCTTTCATCAAACTTTCTTTTGTTTCTATGAAAGTATTGTTATCGCTATTGTGCTTTAGGTTTTCATTGAATCATCATTTTTTATCGAAATGGATCCCATTCATTTTTATTCCTAGTGATCAACTTCGATGTGAACCTTTGTTGTTTCATCAAAACTTTATTTTTTGATGAAATTCATCCCATCGTTATACCTTGAAATAGTTTATCTGATGCCCAAGTTCTATCGATGACAAGTCATCAATGAGTGACCTCCATGTCTTACTCGATATCACTGTGTCGAAAAAACCCTCCTTCGATGACTGGCTTCCATCGATGACATTTTACTTTATCGATAAGACTTTAGATGTCGGCCTAATAATTTATTGGTTCTTTGAAACTCATATCTCTTCAAAATAGTATCATCAATGGCACTTCAATATGTTTCTTCTATATATTTTTTTATAGAAACAATGACTTTAGTGAATCCCTTTTGAGTCTTATTGCGGCCACAATCCCTTCAATGGTTTATATTATCGAGGAAACATTTATCAATTTATTTGATACAACACATATATCTTTTCGGTGAGACTAAGCTTTGCTCACCCGATGGATGAATTTGGCAGATAGGAGTTGTGAATCTAATGTCAATGAAAGTTCAAAGGTTTCTATAGAAATTCTTAGGGGTATACTTAGTCATCTTTTTTTAGAAAACTTATGTCACTTTTAAAGAGATCAGGGAATATCTTGTTTGTGAATATATTGTATAATAGTGGCTCTGACTGGGGCTGGAGGTATACTACGGGTGCCTTCAAGAATTAAGAATCTTTGGTGAATGAACACACATCACTGAGAGATTATGGTATTTACAATGAAAAGTGGGTCCTAATTTGCTGTACATGGAAATATATTTCTCTGTTTAAGAGAAATTTTTTTTCAAGAATTGTCCATGTACTGGCAATTCTTGATTCTCTCTTGTTGCACTTTGTATTAAATATGAGTCCTCTCCTTCCTTTTCCATAATTATGTATAGCCCAAGCCAAAGAGCTTTAAATTTTTTGTGCTTGCCTTTTTCTTGATTTCTCGCACCCCACATCAGGACCCAATCACCTATCTAAAATTTTATTTTTGTTGTCCTTCTGTCATACAATCTCTTCATCTAATTTTATGCTTTGATATTTTGTCTCTAAGATTTTGTCCTGATTTCATCCAGTTCTATCAATTGCACAAGCCTTTCTTGCATAGGATCCACGACATCAATTTCTTCTTGTCCTATAAGTTTATGAACAAGCAAGAGATTGTCAAGGGGGAGTCTAGCCTTCTTAATATAGACCAATTCAAATGGGTACCTTCCTGTAGATTTATTTACTATTATCCTATCTGCCCAAAGTGCTAAATTTAGTTTTGAATCCCAAGCCTTTTTATTCCATCCCAACACTCTTTTTATTATTTTGAGAATATTCTTATTGCTAGATTCAACTTGTCCATTACCTTGAGGATGGTAAGGGGATGAATGTGATATCTTAATGCCATATTCCTCACAAAAATTATTAAATTCTTCAAATCTGAAACACATACCGTTATCAGTAATAATTCTTCCAGGGACACCAAACTTGGTAATAATATCACGCATTTAGTAAGGTAATCTATAGCTACCAATATCCATCTATGTCCTCCACTTGAATTATCAGATATTTCCCCTATAAAATCCAACCCCAATTGTTGGAAGGGTTCTTTAGCTTGCATAGGTCTTAATGGGAGTGATCCTTGGTACTTCATCTTTCTTGAGAAATTTTGGAATGCTTCACACTTCCTGACATACGTATAGGAATCATTAAATACATGCGGCCAGTAATATCCAACCCTTAGTATTTTATGGGTTGTAGTCTTGGCAGAGAAATGACCACCACACACTCCACTATGCATTTCTTGCAAGATTTTTTCTTCTTGATATTCATCTAAGCAAAGTAGAAATATTCCATCTCTATTATTCTAATATAAATCACCATTAACTATCACATACTTCGAAGATTGCAATTTTAAAGTCCTCTTTTGGTTATCAGTCATACCATCCGGACACTTCATGTACTTAAGGTAATACATAATATTCTTGTACCATGTTGTATGCTCAATACTAAAATTAGCTTCTTCCAACCTGATTTCATTTATTTGTGACTTCTCAATATCTTCTTCAACCATGAGTTTAGCTAATCCTTGTCCCTTAATGACTTGTGAAATTTTAAGTTCAATATTGAACTCTTGAATCTGATTAATCCACTTACATGTTTTCCCTATAACCTTTGTCTATCTAAATATATCTTTCACTGGTATATTGGGGACATAAGCTATAAATTCTACCCCTACCAAGTATGGCCTAAAGTGTTTTACTACTTTCACTAGGGCATAGGCTTTCTTTTCATTTATCTCATATTTTATTGCAGTAGGGCTTAATGACTTTTTGAAATATGCAATTGGTTGTTCACGACCATTTTTCGTTCTTTTGTAATAACACTGCTGCTACTGAATGACAAGAGGCAAAGGAGAAGATAAAAAATGGTTTGCTGAAATCTGGTGATATCAATACAGGTGCTTCAATTATAGCCCTTTTTATGGCCACAAAGGAATCTAATACTTCAACAGTCCAATCTATCGTGGCTCCCTTTTTAGCATTTGCACTATGGGTTTTACAATATCTACAAATTTCAAGATAAATCTTCTAACAAAGTTTATTCATCCCAGGAATGATTGGATGGCCTTGACTGTTTTTAGAATAGGAACCTCATTAATTGTTGTGACTCTTTCTAGATCAATTCTCACCCCTTGTTTGGATACTATGTGCCCCAAAATTTTACCTTCCTCAACACCAAAATGATATTTCTTTGGGTTAAGTGATATCCCATATTCCAAAGCCCTTTTGAAAATATTTTCCAAGTAATTGCAATGGTCTTCTGCCTTTTTTGAGTAGGCAGTCATGTCATCTTGGTATACCACCATGATCACATCAATAAGTTTTACAAATGCTACATCCATTGCCCTTTGGAAAGTGGCTCCTGCATTAGTCAACCCAAAGGGCATTTTATCATATACATATGTACCCCATGGTGTTGTAAAAGTTGTCTTGTATTGTTCATCTTCCTTGCCTTTACCTGGTTATAACCTGAAAAATCCATCCATCATGGACAAAAACTCACATCTAGTTAATTTTTGCAACATTGTGTCCATATTGGGTAGAGGATAATTATATTTCAATGATGATATATTTAGGTTTCTGAAATCCATGCATAGTTTGAGATCTCCATTCTTTTTCTTGACAAACACCAAATTTAATGCCCAAGTAGAATACCTGCAAGGTTTAATTATCCTTGCATCTCTAATTTTGATTACTTCCTCCTTCATCTTAGGAAACAAGGTAGGGTTTATAGGCCTTTTATTTTTCCTAAATGGTTTAGCATCAGGTTTGAGTGGTATTTCATGTTGAAACAAATCCTCTCTGTAAGCCTTGAGATCATCATATGACTAGGCAAAGACATGTCTATATTTCCTAAGTAAAATTATTAATTGTTGTTTCATTTTAGGGGTCAATTTTCTCCCAATGTATACATGTCTTGGAGACTCTTCATTGCCCAAATTAATTTTCTTAATGTCACTTTCCTTAGTTGGAGTTACTTTTGTTTCTACTTTGTCCTCTGCATTAAAGGTTCTTTGTAATGCAACCAAGCATCTTGGTAATTTATTGGATTTTAACTGTATGATTTCTTGACCAAACAAAGTTTCTTTCCCATCAGTCTTTTCCACAAAGTCGTTAAAGTTAATGGCCTGGGACTCATAATGGTCTACAAATTGTAAGAAATTTAATAGATCAACATCATCTTGCAATATCTACCAATTATATAAGTTATCAGGAACAAAAGGTCTGACTTTTATCTCCACCTCATATATTCCATTCGATATCACATCATTCTTCTTCAATACAACTTTTGCTAAGAAATCAGCCATTATATTCTTGGATCTATCAACCCAACTTATTTGGAAAACATCAAACAACTCAATTGTATCCCATACAACATTTTTTTATTGTTTCAACCTGAGATGATTAGAAGCATACTTTTCTTTGACCTATGACACTATCAATTCTGAATACCCAAACACACTAAGCATCTTGATCCCATTCTTAACTGCTAAGTTTAATCCGGCGAGCAAGGCCTCATATTCAGCAATATTGTTTGTACATTCAAATATCAATTTAAAAGAGTATTTGAATGTCTCTCCATTTGGTGCAATGAATAGAATTCCAGCCCCACTTCCTTCCTTTCTACATGATCAATCAAAGTACATGCACCATAATTGATCTTCATTTATTGGATGCAAGATTTAATTGGTGTCAACTCTTCTATTTTTGGCTTTATTAATTGCACCTTAAGATTATCCATATCTGATTGGATGAAGCATATTTGCTCAACAGGTTTGATATCCTCAATAATATGAGATGAATGAGGCCCTCTTTCAATTTTTACTTTGTGTCCATTTATTGGTATGGTGGCATATGAAAAATCCAATTGGACATGTCCACCTATCAGATTTGACCACTGTCTAGATAACAAAATCCCATAATTTGGGGGAACATCTACTACTATGATATCTATCTTGTAAGAGGTTTTGGGGCATGCTGCCAACTTGAATTCTACATCTCTCATGACACCCACCACTTGAATGGATCTATTATCCATAGCATAGCATTTAACAAATGTAGTGTCTACACCCATTCCAAGTTCTCTCATAACTCCAACAGGCATAACATTTATTGTTGCCCCTGAATCTATCATGCAATTCTTAATCCTTTTGTTATTAATTTCCAAAGTTAAATAAAAAAGGATCCACTTGAGTAGGATTTTTTCTTATTTTAGATCCTAATTAAATAATTGGGATTAGATCAACCTCACTACTTTTGTTCTTATCTTCATGTTTGTGCTCTTTTACTTTCTCCTCCGGGACATCTGTAATCATCTTCAAAGTCTTTTCTCTATAATCAAGGAACTTCATCATTTCAAGTAGAGGAACAGAAACCTTCATTTGTGTTAGGGCATTAGCAATGTCAAATGATGTGGTGGTAGGTACCATTGGGACTTTCATCACCTCATCCTTTTCACTCCTTTTGTAATTTTGTAGCTTTAGGATCCTTCTCTTTAGTTTTTCCTAAATATTCTTCTTGGATCTTGTTTGACTTAGTTGTTTGCTTGGGTACTTTGTTATTCTCTTTCATGAACATGCCAGAGGGCTTTCCTTGTTTAGGATTTATAGTTCTATTTCTTATATTATAAGTCCTCTTGGCTTGTTCAACTACAGTTGTTGTAATTCTTTCTCTTTCCTCTTCAGTAGGGATCCTGAGCTTGACTTCATCTTCTTCATATGAAAATATCTATTGTACACAATACTATTGACTGAATCATTTGGAATTTATATCATATTTCCCTTCCTCTTTAGATGAGTTGTATTCTTCAAATGATAAAATGTTTATAGTTTGATCAATGACATACCCTTCATGGCTTTCTTCTTCTTCCTGTAACTTCTTCGCTACTATACATTGAGAAGGAGAATGGGGCATGTCACAAGAAAAACACCATATACTATCATCTATCATATGATTCATAGGTCTCTTAAAAGGATCTGGGGGCTGCATAATGTTTGTCTAATACTTTTCCACCAGTTTTCCAACCTTCCATGTAGTATTGTAAGGCATATCATGTAATTTGGGTCTATCATGATGGAAGAACTATTGCTTTTCTATTTTATTTACCTTCGTAGATAAATTTTTAAAGCACTCAATACTTTATCCATCTTGTCTTCCTCCTTAGTTTTCTTGGGAGCTCTTGGATTAAACAATCTAGTATCATCTCTCTTCCCAACCCCTCCAACAACTTTCCTATTATTCTCTATGGTTATAGCAGCCTTCATTACCTCTTGAAGAGTTGTAGGGTTTTTTGTCCCAAGTTCATAATTTATTTTGCTATCAAAAGCATTTATGTAATAAAGGATACTCACTTCAAGTATTGGTTTTATCCTAATAGGAATTCTTCTCATAACTTTGTTACATCTTTTGTTGAACTCAACCACTATTTCATTTTGTTCCTTCTTGATACTTATGATTTCATGTAATGCAAACTTAGGGCTATTATGATCCCCATATTGTTCAAGGAAAAGCTTTTTAAATTCTGCAAGGTTGCTTATCAAAGAATCAGGTAATGTTTTGAGCCAATCCCTTGCATCTTCTATCAGTGATTGCATGAACAAATTCATTTTGACATCTTCATCAAGAAGGCAAAAATCCTCCATCATTGTATCAAAGGCTTTGTAGTGTGCTTCTGTAGTGATAGCATTACTGCCTATGAATTTTGGAATTGAAGTTTTGACTTCATTTGGAATGGGGTGAGGACAGACCATCATTCCCAAGAAATCAAATTCTCTGATATGTTCTGTATTAACCAATCCAAAACCTCCTTGGAAGTAATTCCCATAGTTTTGGTTCGCATTGTTATATGGATAGGTAAAAGAGGAAAATTGATTGAGGGTGATACTAATTTTGATAGGTGAAGTTGTTAAAATGATTATACTATTTTTCAAAAGGTATGTTATTATTAACATTTGCAAAATTGTTCATCCTTTGGCTATGTGTATGATATAATGGATTGTCATGTGTTTTGAAACTTTCACCCCTTGTATTTGCTTCGCCTTTTGGATTTTTCTCTTGTTTCAGCCCTTGGGTTGTATTACTATTTGTAAATGTTTCTTTGTATTCATTTAAATCATTATCAATGTCATCTTCATCAATTTTGATGTCTAATTTAGCACATAATTCCACAACTTCTCATAACCTCCCAGTATTTTTCATTTCCTCGGCCACCTCATAAAGTTGTTTCAAAAGTCCCATAAGACATTCTGGTGCATCTATTCCCCTTGAGCTAGATGAACTTGTTGAGTTCATTCTTGAGTTCGAGTGGTGGTTTTCAAAACCAGGAGCAAATTTTATTTTTCCTTTTTGTGCTTTGTTCACAACTGCTAGATATCCACTTCCTTAGCACATAGGCATTGTATTGTTTTGTTTATTCCAGAATGAATGTGGATTAGTTTCAAAGTCATAATGGTTATATCTCTCATACATGAAATCATCCATTGATTTGTTTAGTGATTCTTTCTTTTGATTGTTTTGGTTTCTTTTCTTGTTGAATTCCAACTGTATAATAAGATGGCCTTGTGTTAATGACCTTCTTCCGTACATAAAATTTCTTATTTCAAAGTTGTCACCTTTCTTCTTGAAAGGAAATTTTATTTTGTGTATGAGTTCTTTCCCATGGCAGAGTCTTTCTTAAATGAATGTTCCTCCCAATAGAGTCGCCAATCTATTGGATCCCAAATCAATAGATTAGATAGGTTCTAAGGAAATGCCAACTCCTATGATCAAAACATCCAATTGACCTGGCCAAATTATAGAGTGAACCTATTTGGTTACTAAATCCCTCACTTTAGGCTCTGCAAGACCTGGGCGGGTATACCTATTCACTAGTCACTTTTGATGACTAAAGCATTTTATAGCAGATTGAGTATCTTGATCTAAATTTTTCCCTATCTTAAAATAGCATAGGTTCCTAAGATGGGTGGCTTTTAGATGAGTTCAAGATTGTTTTTGTGAAATCTATTTGATCTTTGTGCTATAAAATTTATATGTATACACTATTGCTAAATAATTTTATATATCCTACTCAACTATTCCTATTTCTTTAAAGTAAAGGTAATTGATATGGTAAAACATTGTTGTTTATGAATGATCAATGCCTTTCCTCTGGTTTGGGCCATAGATTCTATTACTTCAGGAAGACTTAATGTATACTTCTATGAGACAATTTTTAAATCACCCCCCAGGTAGATATGTCAGTCATCTTTCCTCAAAAAAGATCCATTTTAATAGTTTTATGCTATAATTTTCTCGAATGAATTTAACCCTTACTTTAGGAGACCATTCAAGCAAGACTTACAAGGAACAGTTACAATCCACAAGTAGGCCTTTTATTCAAATTAATAGCAGTAGGAAAATAAACCTCACTAGGAAGATACAAGAAACCTTATCTTCTATGAGACAATATCACAAAGCAACTGTCAATTGAAATAAACAACTCAGAACACATATGTAAAGGAAAAAATAACTGATTATATTGATAGAGTTTCAAAAGTTCAAAAACTGCCAGAGTATATAGTATATCTATTTCTTAATGTATCTTTTCTCTTTAAAAAAACCTCTCATATATATGAGAGTGAAACTAATCTTATGAAAGGGTATGTCCTTTCCCGATATTAACAATAAGGTTACATGTTCTTAAAAAAATGAAATATAAATATATTAAGCATCCCCAAGTGATTAACATAATCATCATTTTTATAACTTCTAATCTCTATGCTCTACTTCTTCATCTCAGTTTCCAATAAAAAGAACTCAAATATTATCTGATTGACATAAGGGGATAAATCTTTGTCTTGGTTTAACCCTGAGATGGCTCGCTCCTTGATGTTAGAAAATTCATTCTTCCATTATTCCAATGATAGCAATTCCTCTTCATTGTAGATCATTGGCATTCGAGGTATGCTCTCATTATCCATTGTTTGGAGATCCTTGTTTAGTGTATTTGCAAATTTATTATGTCTTTCCATGTATGTTATTCCCTCTGCCTTCTCTTCTGGTGTCATGGCCTCAAATTTGTTCATCACTTCTTGCAGCCTCTCCTTTAATTTTTCATGCTTTCTAAAAGCCTTGGAAGTCCCAGTGTATACCCCCCAGTGCTGATTTGCATGTGTCAACATAGTTTTAAACCTGTGCTCAATGAGGTCATCAACCAATTTATATATTCTCTGATGGGCATTGTTTACTAGTTTGACCAATTTTTCACTTATAGTCTTCTAGTACATAGTTTCTGTCAAGGCATCTATCACCCTTCAGTCATTTTCAAGTGCCATATCCATTGTATCAATTCCTAGAGCAAAGCTTGATTGTAATATTCTTTCTTGTAGCCATTGTACTTCTTCACTGGCCTTTTCATATAAACCTTTGTATATGCAATTCTCCCTTACTAAGAATTCAACTTGATCTTTATTGAGTTTTGCCACATCCAGATTGAATTTGGTAGTGACCCTAAGGTTAGTTTTCCCAACTTGTTGAATCATTAAATGTCCAAAGGCCTCATCAATGCCGACAAGTAATGGCCTTCTCTCCTAAGGATACAGAGCCCATAACATAAGAGCTTTCTAATCTAGATCATATCCTAATCCTATGAAAATCTTATCTATTACATCTAGCATGATTTGTTTGTGTGGCCCATGTTTCTTTACAAAACTGTCAAACAACAAAGTAGATCTCATATCCCATCCCGAGTATATTAATACCCCAACATCTTTAAGTAATAGCCTTCCCCTTTCAGGTGTCATTTCCTTCATGGCTTGGTCTATTTCCTCCTATAGTATTTTGAGCATCTCTTCCTTGGTTTTCCCTTCTGTATTGGCTCTGACTAATGTCCCTTTGTATTGGCACATAAATGTGTTAAATTCTTTGGTATGAATAAAGTCATTGTCTGAAATGAATTCTTCATGCTCCAGTAACTTGACATCATTGATCTCTTGTACACCATATTGGCCAGTTGGCAAACTCATCTGCATGTTATAATCATATCCGGGTGGATACCCTTCTCTTGGTGAATCAATAGGGACATACTCGGAAATAGATTGGGGAGACATGTGTGCCAATGGCTTTGTATCCCTGATGCCTTATATCATGTCCCTGAAAACATACATAGGGACACCATTGAGAATTTCCAACTCATGCATATGTTTATTAGATTTGGCTAAGGGGTCATCTATCCTGTGCATAATATACTCATTAATCTTTCCTCTACTAAGCTTCCATTCATAGGATTTGGATACTCTGTCATATTTTGTCCTTTTCTCAATAGCTTCTTGCCTTTTTAAATTTTTCTGATAAAATCATCAAGCATCAATGGAACATGCTCTCCAGCCCTAAGCTTCTGTGATGCTTTTACTTCTCTCATATAACCTTCAGGGTTGAAGTCTGACCTAGGATCACCTTCCACCATCTTATAATAACCCAATTTATTTTTCAATAAGCCATAGCTCTTTGAACATTTAACAATAAAGTCTGAAAAAACCAATAACCCAGGCACTATGGATTGTTTCCCATGATTTGTCAAGTGTTTAGCACTGGCTATTGGCAATTGCTTGATAATCTCAAGGCAAGCTACTCTATTAGGAATTATAATAGGTAGAAAATAAGACTTTCCTTCAAACCCATACACCCTTATCTCAGTATAATCTAGAAAGAAGTACCAATCTCCCCAATTATGTGTAATTGGAGTGTCTTCACATAACTCTTTTGGCCTGAGAAATATCAAATTTTTTGGAGATATAGAATGATCACATGGATAACCTAGCAATCTGTATAATGTTTTAATGAAGAACTCTTCAAAGTGCCAATACTGACTATTGTTGCATCTCTGGTCCCAGGAAGATAACCATAACTATACAAGCTTCCTTAGTCCTGCTTTATCATAAGCACTGACACATAACCCATCTGGCCACAATCCTTTATCTTGTCCAATACCAAGTAATATATGCATGAGAAAAGAGATACTTGAAATGAGCATTCACCATGTCTCCTTTCAACTTCTCCAAACCATGATTCATGGCTTCAGATAAATAAGCAGCAAAATCAAATGCCCTAGGGTCCTTTGATTGCAAATCCACACAAATTATCATAGCCATTATATCCATCAAGGGGGAGCTTCTATTCCTAAGACTTAGGCTACACAATAATATGTGCACTTGAAATAGGGGTAGAAAAAGTTAACATCAAAGGGAGCTTTATCTCCTTCACCGAATGACACTGTTGATCCTGCAATTTTTGGTTTGTGGATAGGGATTCTCCACCTCTTATCTTCCATATTTAAATACTCCCGAGTAAGCTTGCTAGTATCTATTTTTTCCTCAAATCACCAATCTAAGTCAAATACACTTTCTATAACTTCTTTAGTGATGGACACTATTGGTTTCCCCATATAATCATATATGGTTTTCATCTTGGGGTCATAATTGTTGGCTAGAGATTGTCAATGTTTACAAAAACATTGGTGTAGCATCCTAAAATTGCGACACTTGCAATTTCGACTGCATTTCGATCTTCACGATGGCGACGCAACACGCAACCTGAATGGAGACCCCGAAACTTGCTCACAACACCAAAAACTGCATTTTTCAAGTACCCTAGCCTGAACCTCCTTGCACCCTACTGTCCCGGGAGGTGGGACCAGAGCGTCCAGTGCCTTGGTCCCTTAGGACCAGGGTGCCCAGTGCCCTAGTCCCTGGGTCCTATTTTGGGCCCGGTCTCCTAAAGGGTCTCGGGTCTTTTTGTTTGCAATTTGGAAATTAACTTTCCTGGTCGGCCTAAGGTCGGGAAAATTAATCTATCAGCCCTAATTGACAAGTATATAAACTACATTTTTCTCTCTCATTTGGGATGAAGAGGATATGTGTACAAAAGCGTGGAAACTATACTCAAGCATTCAAGCATTCAAGTATTCCTTCTAAGTCTCCATTCAAGGCTAAGTGTTGCATTCAAGACAAGGATTCAACCATTGAAGAGGAGATCACATACTACTACAACATACAACATCTAAACCTTCGCACATAAGGATACAAACATCCTTAGAACAAGGTATTAGTACTTGTTTTACAGTCATTTACATTTACAGCTCTTGCTCATTTCTTGGTTAATTCCAAAATTGGGGTTTGACCTAAAGGCAAACCCCTAATCCATAACCCCCCAATCGTCTTCGCTTTTCTGTGTGTAGGTTGCAGGTACGCGGCTGAGATTGAAGATCTGGAATCCTTGTGCAGAGACGAACAGATCCCCCTTCATTTCGTGGATTTTTCGGAGGACCGTGGCGCTGGGCGCCATCATCCCGACAACTTTTGCTCAAATTTGCAGGACAGCGCCGTATCGACATTTCACTGCTAATTCCAGGTCCGCAGCTTCATACTATATTCCTATCTCAGTTTATAAGCGAATCTTTCTCACTTTCTATGCATTCCTAGCTTAATTCTTCTATGCACATTCTTTACAAAAGAGGGTAGCCTTGCTGTCATAACCCTTGAAACTCATTTAGCATCCAATCTTGCATTGCGTGGGATTGGATCTTGTGGGTTTCAACCCCTCTTTTGAATGTAAAGTCTCTCCCCTAAGTGAAAACCATCGAATCCTAGCGAACCTCCCTTCTCTCTCCTTGGAGTTGGAAGAGGGGAGAGCAACTAGGGTTCGATCGCAATTTTTCCGCTTTACATTTTGGTGAACCCGACGTGAACATCCTTTCTAATTTTTCATGCTTAGATCTGAAAAAATTAATTACATTTCCATGTTTGATCTTTTGCAAAATTTTAGAGGTGATTGCATAAAAACCCTAAAATTTCTTTTTAGTAATTAAGCTTGTGAAATATTTAATTGTTAATGCTTGTTTCAGATCTGTCCTTCTATTACAAATTATCAATTCATATCTATGCTTTAATTTTGAAAATTAAGTGGTTAAGTGTCAAAACCCTAATTTTTGAAACCCTCTTGATCCAACCTTTGTCTGACAATTTCACTGATCAAAACATCTCCAAATCAGCTGTAACTTTGGATTCCGCAATAAAATCACAATATCTTTCATCCCTGAAAATTTGGAAAAAAGTTACGAGGACCGTGGCGCCGAGCGCCATCGTCCCCGACATTTTTTCCGAAATTTCGGGAGCAAGATCTCACTGTATTTTTCTGCTAAAATCCAGAATTTTGGCTGATTTTATCAATTTTAACACCTTCAAAATTACAGTCAAAGTTGGTCTTGTGATTGCTTGGATTAAGGCTTTTAAACATTCAAAAATCATTGAAACTGAAATTTTGTGTCAAAATTATGTTCTTACTGTCCTAAATCTGAAAAGTGCGTTAACATTCATTAAAAATTTCAGTTCTTTATTCAAATTCTTGCATTTTGTGACTTTTGAAATTAAGTGCTTAATTACAACAACTTTGATTTCCGCTTTCAAAATTGAATTTTGCGTGAAATTGAGTCAATTTTTAAATTTCAAAATTTGCATTGCTTTTGACATTCCCTCTAAAATCATAAAATTCAAAATTTTAGTTTCCCTCTTTTTTTTTCAAAATTCAAATTTTGCATTTTTCGACAATCTGGGTAGGGTTCAATTTTGAGATTGCAACTTTAATTGGGCCTATCTACAGATCGTAAAATCACTCAATTTTTTTAGATTGGCTTTAAAATCATCATACCTTTCATCCCTGCAAATTTTGAAAAAAGTTGCAAGGACCTTGTTGCACTCCGAGTGCCACGGTCCAAGACATTTTTTCCGAAATTTTGGGAGACTGTTGTGATTGCATTTAACAGCTTAAATCCAGAAGATTGGCTGATTTTACTGAAAATTGCTACCTCTAAAATCAAAATTTTCTCTCCTTCTCTAGTGCATGAGTTTTACAACAATAATCCCTACTTACACTATTCTCGTTAGATGAAGCCGTAGAATTAAGTCTTTCTGAGGTTTAACTACTGAGGAGATGGAACCTAATTTGAATAGCCTTTTTAACGAGGACATGGGTAATTCCTCTAATCCTCCTAATGATGAAGAAGCTCTCCATGAGGTTTCTAAAGAACAACTTTTGAAATTGGATAACCAATTTGACGATTTTCGACAATGGATGTCTCAGGAATACCCTGATAGTCAAGCTCTTCCTTTAATTGAGGGCCTAAAACGTATGCTTCAAAGTGATAAGAATGGAATTGATATTTTGCGTGGTATTTCACACATTGTGAATTCGAACGTGATGCCTATGAAGAGTTGTGCCGAAACTTTAGGTTATACACAACCTCCTACACAAGTCAATCATTCTATTCCTTTGATGACTTCTATTGCTAGCATACCTACCTTTACATCAAACATAATGTCTACTTCTACACAAGACATTCCTCCTGTGATCACTAGTCATGGGGGTAATCCTTCCTTTTCAATTAACCCTCTTCCTTCATTCAATCCGACTTCTTCATTCACTCCTTCAATGAGTGTTCCTATTACATCTTCACAAATGAACATGACGCAAGGGGGCAATTCGTTTAACCATTCCATTCCTCCTTGTAGTGTTCCTCCTGTCCAATCATCTCCTATGACTAATTATCATAGGGTCCCACCACCTTACTCTTTACCTTCTTTCAATAACATAACACCTCCATCTCAATCTAACACATCTAATATGAACCCTTCGACTGAAGCGATCATTAACAATCTTGCACAAACTGTCTCTTCTTTACAGCAACAAATTGCCTTTATGAATCAATCTAAGTTTAGCGTGCCCACATTTGATGTTGCGAGCCCACTTTCTCTTGACATTGTTCGAGCTATCCCTCCTAAACATGTTGAAATCCCGCATTTGGAGCTTTATAATGGTAAAGGAGATCCTCTAACACATGTTAAGACTTTTCAAACAATTTGTACTGATTTTGCGTATGACCAAAGGTTGCTTGCAAAACTATTCACGAGAACATTAAGAGACAAAGCCCTACAATGGTATTGCTCATTGCCTTCCTATTCTATTACTTCTTTCGAACAACTTGCAAATGCTTTCATTCAACAATTTCAAAACAATATAAGTCCTAAAGTTACTTTGATTGATTTAATGCATTGTAAACAAGGTGTTAAAGAAAAAGTGACTGATTTCATTGGTAGATATAAGCATTTGTATGCTCAAATTTCTTTTCCAGTGCCTGATAATGATATTCAAAGAATCTTTATTTCTAATTTACAAAAAGATATTCGAGACAAACTTCTGTTTTCTGAGTTTACTTCTTTCCAACAGTTGTGTGCCACTCTTCACAATTATCAACTGACTGTGAGTCAAATGGAACAATCACATCCTATGGCTCCGAGTGATAAGGGTGATAGCAGTCAACAACCATTTGGGAAGTTTAAACCGAATAGAGACTCCATCAAATTCAATGAAAACATCATCAACAACAAT
Organism: Cryptomeria japonica; assembly: GCF_030272615.1. Taxonomy (NCBI): domain Eukaryota; kingdom Viridiplantae; phylum Streptophyta; class Pinopsida; order Cupressales; family Cupressaceae; genus Cryptomeria; species Cryptomeria japonica. Next base: position 512,207,827 of record NC_081409.1, read on the forward strand.
GTGAATGCAGCATCAGGTGTGCCTCCTATTTCTAAATTTTTCAAGAAAGAAAGAAAGTATACTCCTTTCAATGAATCATTGCATAGTATTATGAATAAATTATTGGAACAAAATGTGCTTACTCTTCCTCCTATAAGACAAATTGATCCTGCAAAGATTACTTCACCTTATTTTGATAACAAAGCCTTTTGTCAATTTCATCGTCAGCCTGGGCATGATACTGAAAAATGTTTTCCTTTAAAGGGTAAAATTCAAGATTTGATTGATAATAATACTATCTCTGTTTCTGGAGTGAATGATAAAGGCAATACATCTGTAGCTCCTCCTAATCAAAATCTTCAGATTTTCACTGATCCATTACCTTCCCATACCTCTAATGCGATTGAGGCTAATGATTCCTCTCTCTCATCTGATGGTCTTGTGTCTATGACTCCAAATGTGATTAACTTTGTAGAGCAGCAAGAAAACCCTAAAGAACCTTCCATCACATTTGATTCCAATGAAACCATTAGGGCACCTGATGGTCCTTTATACATAGTTGCAAAAGTCAAGAATACACCTTGCCGTGGAGTGCTTATTGATCCTTCGTGCATGGTTAATGTTATTACTGAAGAATTTCTTTTTACTTTGCAATTGAATCAAGTGATATATGACAAAATAGATGTGATTGTGAAACTATTTGATGCATTTTCTTCTCCTGCAATTGGTTCTATTACATTGCCTATTGAGGTCTATAACAAATCCCTTGATGTGAACTTTGCTATTATTCCATCTTCCGAACAATTTCGTGTGAAGCTTGGCTATTCTTGGCTATCTTCCATGAAAGCTATTGCTTCTCCTATTCATAAGTGTTTGAAATTTCCCCATAATGGTGAAGTTGTTACTGTCAATCATAGCCTCTTTAAACCAGCTGAAAGAACCTCTAGTGTTCCTCTTGATTACTTTTGGCCTAAACAATTCCAATCCCTTCCTCCGCGAAGTGATCATCTTTTCAAATCTTATCAAAAGTGGAAAACAGATATGATCCTATCTTTAAGTGAACCTAGAACACCTAAACTTGACATTCCTATCATTCTTGAGAAGGAAGTGCTTCCTTTGAAAGATAAAACTAATGTCTTTCCTCAAGAAGATTCCCAACCCATCCCTATGGATGTGACTATGTCTATATCTAATAAACTTCCTAAAAGTAGACCTATCCCTCCTCATCATGATGGACTTGGTCTCCTTCCTAAACCAAAAATTCCTCTGTTATATGGAGCAGTTCCTCCTCCTTCCTTTTATAGAGAGAAGAGACCTTCTTCTTCTCCTATTATTCAGCTTAAGAGACCACAACCTAAACACCCAAGTGATAGGGATGAGAACATTCCTCCTCCTCAATCTTCTTCACTTCCTACTAAGACTAGACGAAATCGTTCTGCACGTGAACGCCGACGAAAGCGGCATCTTAGAGCTCAAGCAGCTACCTCTCAAACTTTGCCATCTCCAAAAACACCTTCAACGAGCATTATTCCATTTTCTCCTCAGTCGGACATTGAGCCTAAATCTCCTAAACATAAGATGCATGATGGTCTTGATCCTGTGCAAATTAAAGACCCTATTTTTATAAATCTTGATGATGATATAGATGAAAATGTTATTCATGGTGAAAATGTTACTCCTCTTGCTTCTGATAGTGAATATGAACTTGTTGATATTGATAACCATTTATCTAATGAATTTTCTAAAGCACTTATCCTAGCTCCTAGACAAGAACAATGTGGCTCGGAACATGAACATAGCCCTTGTTTGGATCTTGTGATAGCTCCATCTGTTGTGTTGAATGTTCCTCCTCTAGCATGTTCCCTGCCTTCCCGAAACATTGATCAGCAAGATCGGGGGGTAGATGACGTGCTAGACTAGTTACATTAGCATAGCAGATTCTCTCCTCCTCTCTTGTGTTACTTCTTCTATATCTTATTCTCATTCTTCTATTTGTTGTCCTTAGTGTTGTCTACTTGAGGATGATGCAAAGCATTGAGATCTCTCGATCTCTCTCATGTTGACTCAAAAGACACATGTGTTCCCTTCTTCTAGGTGACCTTCCTTGATTGGGGAATGAAGAACAATTATGCATACATACATATGATATATACATGACTTATCATACAGCATACTGACCCCAAGGAAAGCGAAGTCACCTCGTGCTTTGTGTTTTGTGTCTATTATCCTTGGGCTTATCTCACACTTGGGGGCTAAATCCTTGCGATAACGTGCTCCTTTCCTTTCTCATTCTTATGTGTATCACTACATTAAAACAATCACCCCCGGTGAGGCGCGTGCGATCGCTTTAATGTAGGGGGGCATACATCCCGTTCATATCTTTTCAAGATACTTGAGAATTTCTTGGCAAATTTAGCTTTGCCTTGAAAATTCTTGATATCTTTCTTGCATGACTCATAGTGAGGGAACCTTACTACTGACAGTCATGGTTCTCCTTCGTGATCTTCCCTTTTACTTTGTCAATCAAAGTCGTAAGATCCTTAGTCCACTGGGGGCTTGGTGTGTCTTGCCTCCTTGACGTGGTGAAATTTTTTCAATGTTGTTTCCTTGTACTTTACCGGAAGTATGAGCATACATACTCCCGCTAAAGTGGGGGCTAAATGTAGCGTCCTAAAATTGTGACACTTGCAATTTTGACTGCATTTCGGTCTTCATGATGGCGACGCAACACGCAACCTGAATGGAGACCCCAAAACTTGGTCACGACACCAAAAACTGCATTTTTCAAGTACCCTGGCTTGAACCTCCTTGCACCCTGCTATCCCGGGAGGTGGGACCAGAGCGCCCAGCGCCCTGGTCCCTTAGGACCAGGGTGCCCAGCGCCCTGGTCCCTGGGTCCTATTTTGGGCCCGGTCTCCTAAGGGGTCTCGGGTCTTTTTGTTTGCAATTTGGAAATTAACTTTCCTGGTCGGCCTAAGGTCGGGAAAATTAGTCTATCAGCCCTAATTGACAAGTATATAAACTACATTTTTCTCTCTCATTTGGGATGAAGAGGATATGTGTACAAAAGCGTGGAAACTATACTCAAGCATTCAAGCATTCAATCATTCAAGCATTCAAGCATTCCTTCTAAGTCTCCATTCAAGGCTAAGTGTTGCATTCAAGACAAGGATTCAACCATTGAAGAGGAGATCACATACTACTACAACATACAACATACAACATCTAAACCTTCGCACATAAGGATACAAACATCCTTAGAACAAGGTATTAGTACTTGTTTTACAGTCATTTACATTTATAGCTCTTGCTCATTTCTTGGTTAATTCCAAAACCGGGGTTTGACCTAAAGGCAAACCCCTAATCCCTAGCCCCCCAATCGTCTTCGCTTTTTTGTGTGTAGGTTGCAGGTACGCGGCTGAGATTGAAGATCTGGAATCCTTGTGCAGAGACGAACAGATCCCCCTTCATTTCATGGATTTTTCGGAGGACTGTGGCGCCGGGCGCCATCGTCCTGACAACTTTTGCTCAAATTTGCAGGACAACGCCATATCGACATTTCACTGCTAATTCCAGGTCTGTAGCTTCATACTGTATTCCTATCTCAGTTTATAAGCGAATCTTTCTCACTTTCTATGCATTCTTAGCTTAATTCTTCTATGCACATTCTTTACAAAAGAGGGTAGCCTTGCTGTCATAACCCTTGAAACTCATTTAGCATCCAATCTTGCATTGCGTGGGATTGGATCTTGTGGGTTTCAACCCCTCTTTTGAATGTAAAGTCTCTCCCCTAAGTGAAAACCATCGAATCATAGCGAACCTCCCTTCTCTCTCCTTGGAGTTGGAAGAGGGGAGAGCAACTAGGGTTCGATCGCGATTTTTCGGCTTTACAATTGGGTACTGTCAATTTCCCCAGGTTCAATCTCCACAAATTATTTACAGGCTCCGGAGCATTTCTTCGCACATATCCAAAGATGAACAATTCATGCTCTCTAATCTTTGTCCAAATGTCTCCCAAATTTTCAAACCTATCCTCCAAGTCCTCATCATTTATTTTAATCTTTTTGGACTGATGGTTCGAGGTAGGGAACTGGTCCAATAGGTCTTGGTCTAATGGGTGACCTTCCTTCTTCTACATTTTGGGTTTTTCCTCTGCACACTGGGTTTCCCTAGGTTTCCTAGCTCTGGTTTTCTTAGATGAAGAGACTTCCATTATAATTACAAAGCTTAGAAATAGGTAACTTACTTGGAGTTTTGGACCTTCTAATTTTTTAAGACTCTCTATGAATTCTTCTAATCAATGTTGCCTGAATTGTCCTCTTCCTTGTCATTTTTTTACAATTTTACTATAGTTTCATCAGTTATATCCACCTGTTATGTAACGATCATGAAATCACTTGTTTTGAATTTATGACGATGGGACTTCATTTAATTCTGGAATGATTTTGTGGCAAAAAGTAATTACTTCTTCTAATAGTTCCTTTTCTCTTTCTTCGATGCTCATTTACGACATAATTTTACCGTTTAGTTCGATGAAACTATGTTCTTCAGCAGTGTCCCTTTCTTTCTTATCGAAAGGTCTCCTTTCATCGAACTTTCTTTTGTTTTGATGAAAGTATTGTTATCACTATTGTGCTTTAGGTTTTCATTGAATCATCATTTTTCATCGAAATAGATCCCATTCATTTTTATTCTGAGTGATCAACTTCGATGTGAACCTTTGTCGTTTCATCGAAACTTTGCTTTTCAATGAAATCCATCCCATCATTATACCTTGAAATATTTTATCCAATGCCTGAGTTCTATTGATGACAAGTCATCTATGAGTAACCTCCATGTCTTATTCAATATCACTGTGTCAAAAAAACTCTCCTTCGATGATTGGCTTCCATCAATGACATTTTACTTTATCGATAAGACTTTAGACGTCGACCTAATGCTTTATTGGTTCTTAGAAACTCATATCTCTTCAAAATAGTATCATCGATGGCACTTCAATATGTTTCTTCTATATATTTTTTGATAGAAACAATGACTTCGCTGAATCCCTTTTGAGTCTTATCGTGGCCAGAATCCCTTCAATGGTTCATATTATTGAGGAAACATTTATCAATTTTTTAGATACAATAGATATATCTTTTCGGTGAGACTAAGATTTTCAGTGAGAGTTTATTTTTCTCACCCGATGGTCGAATTTGGCCGATAGGAGTTGTAAATCTAATGTTGATGAAAGTTCAAATGTTTCTTTAGAAATTCTTAGGGGTATACTTAGTCATTTTTTTTTAGAAAACTTCTGTTGCTTTTAAAGAGATCAGGGAATATTTTGTCTGTGAATATATTGTATAACACATATTTTGCCTCAGTAAATAGTTCTCCATCCTACAGCAACCCAGTGACTTTGGCTATTCTTTTATTTGTGGCTATCCCATAACCCTTTGATAGAAGCCTCCCCTTCACTGAATGTGCGTATAAATTCTTGTGCAATATCCTCATTAAAATTTATCAATTTTAAAATATAGCCAATCCACCCATATGTCCGGAAATAGTGTTCACATTGGTTGTCTTGCAACAAAGCATCATGAACCACAGGCTCATGATGGATAGGGGCACCTCCCATGGCTAACTCAGCATTCAAAAATAATTACCACAACAAAATGAAAGACTAAAATATCCTTTGAGGTTTTAAAATTCATGCCTCAAAAGTTTTTATTTATGCTTCAGTACCTTTTATCAACTATGACAGCAGGAAAGGTATACTCACTCATGTTACAGGCTTTCACATTCAAAATGGATATCAAGAAAATTAAAACACATCATGAACAAGGACACATAATTACACAATCAAAAATAGAACCATTAAAAAACCCCTTAACTTAAGATGACACATGTCCACACATGCAAAAAAGGACAGAGGGAAGGGTATGCAGATTATGCGAATCATATTAGGCAATAATCATAATGAAAGAATAAATGCATTATTAAAAGAAAAATAAATAATACACATACCTGTAGTCGTACTAATTAATGTTGCAATAAAAGGACTAGCTATTCTTAATATGATATGAGGTGACGTGAAGTGCATGATGTGACAGAAATAGAAATGAAATGAGATGAGGTGGATGAGAAAATTATTAGTAGAGAACAGTATTTCCATAAACTATGGAAATGGTTATTATGCATGCAAGAGAAATTTTAAGACTCTGGACCAAGAAGGGCCCCTGCAGAAGCTGTAGGAACTGTGCCAAGAAGGCCCCCTGTAGAGGCTATAGGAACTATGGTCTGTACTTGGTTGTCAAATTGTTGTAGGAACTCTTCTTTTGTTGCAAGCTTATGATAAAGGCGTAGTCGATGACCATTGACCAAAAGTTTGAAACTGACTAGATCTATTGTTGCCAACCGAACTGCTCCATTTTGAAAAACTTCATCAATCTCATATGGGCCCAACCAACGTGTCTGTAACTTCTCCATTGTATCCTTATATTTGGAATCACACAACAATGCCCAATCTTCAAATTTAAATTTTCTCTCCTAGATATATTTATCATCCCATTTATCTCGTTGATGTTGAATAATTTATGTATGTTGGACAACCATCTTTCTCAGCTCATCTAGAGCATTCAATTGCATGATGTGGTCTTTTTGTGATTTTGAGAGAGTCATATTCAATTGTAGAGATGTCCTAAGAATTTTATGCTCAAACTCAATGGGTATCATGGTTGTTTTTCCATACACCAATTCAAAAGGTGTAAAACTAGTTGTTGTCTTCCATGTTGTTCTGTAAACCCAAATGGCTTCAAGAAGTCTATTTGACCAATATTTCTTATGAAGAGATACCGTCTTGGTAGTAATAGCTTCTAGATCCCTGTTTGTAACCTCTACATGACCATTTGCCTAAGGATGGTATGGAGTAGAATTTTTGTGTCTGATATTATATTCATTAACCATTGCTGCAATTAATGTGGAAGTAAATTGTGGTCCTTGATCTAAAACAATCTCTCTTGGTACTCCATATCTGGTAAATATTTCCTCATAGAGAAATTCAGCTACCTTATTATCTCTTGCATGTGTCATTGCTCTTGCTTCCACTCATTTTGGAACATAATCAGTGCATACTAGAATATAGGATTTTCCATTGGAAAGAGGATCAATTGGTCCAACAAAATCCAATCCCCATTTGTCAAATGGTGCAACCAATATTTGGGGATACAATGGCATTTCATCATATTTGGTAGGCCTACCCATTCATTGGCATCTATCATATTTTCTAGTATATTGAGTTGTATCTTTATACAAAGTTGGCCAATAATATCCTATGTTAAGGATCTTAAGTGTTGTTCTTTTAGCAGCAAAATGTCCTCCACATGACTCATCATGACATGCATTACAAATATCATATGTTTCATCCTCTTTGACACACCTTCTTAAGACTTGGTCAGGTCTTGTATAAAATAAACAATCAACAACCCAAGAGAAATTAAAGCTTTTCTCAACTAGAAACCTTCTTTCTTTAGGAGAACAATGAGAAGGAATCTTATTAGCAGCCAAATAATTTGCAATATTGACATACTAGGGAGTGTGAGATTTTATCAAGAACAAATGATCATATGGAAAACATCATTTATAGCTTCAGGATTATCCTCCAATTGAACCCTAGAAAGGTAATCTGCAACTACATTAGCTTTACCTGGTTTATCAACAACTGTAATATCAAATTCCTACATCAATAGTAATCATCGAGCCAATCTTCCTATAATTGAAGGCTTGTTCATGAGATATTTGATTGTTGTATGATCAATATGGACATATATTTGATATCCTGTGATATAATGCTTGAATTTGTTGTGTGCATATATTCCTGCCAACATATCCTTTTCTGTGATAGTATAATTAAGCTCAAGTCCATGCATGTTTTTGCTAATGAAATAAATTGCATTCTCCAAATTGTCCATCTTTTGTTTGAAAACTGCTCCTATAGCATTATCTGATGCATTTGTATGAATATAAAAAGGTAATGACCATTTTGCAGCCTTGATCACTGGTGCTTGAGTCAAGGCATGCTTGAGCTTCAAGAAAGCTTCATGGCATGCGAGAGTCCAATCAAACTCCATATCTTTAGTCAAAAGACAATATAAAGGTCATGCAATTTTACTAAAATCCTTAATAAATCTTTGATAATATCCAGCATGACCAAGGAAACTCTAGACATCCTTTTGCTTTGTGGGAATAGGAAGGTTTTGAATGACTTCAATTTTGGCTGGGTCAACTTGTATTCCAATTATAGAAATACGATGACAAAGAACTATTCCTTCCTGCATCATCATAAAGCATTTTTCATTGTTCAAGGATAAAATGTAATCTTCACACCTCTATAAAAATTTCTTTAAATTCACCAATGCCTCTTCAAATTCTGAACCATAAGTGGTAAAATCATCCATATAGATCTCCATGTTAACCTAGGAAATATCTGAAAATATGCTTATCACTGCTCTTTGAAAAGTAGCTGGGGCATTACAAAATCCAAAGGGAAGAACAAAATATGCATATGTTCCCCAAGGGCAAGTAAATGTAGTCTTTTCCTAATCCTTGGGAGCAATTTGAATCTGGTTGTAGCAACTAAATCCATCCAAGAATGAAAAGTACCACTTCCCTGCCAAGGAATCTAATACTTGATCTACAAATGCTAATGGAAAATGATCCTTCCTAGTTGTTGAGTTCAAAGCTTTGTAATCTACACATACCCGCCATTTACCTCCTTTCTTTAGAACTATGACTAGAGGCGACACCCATTGACTATCTGATATAGGATAGATGAATCCAACACTTAACAATTTTTCTAGTTCCTCTTTAACTATCTCTCTTAATTCAGGATTGATTATTCATTGTGGTTGTTTGAGTGGTCTACATTCTTCTTTGATATAAATACGGTGTGTACTGTAGACACTTAAAAATAATTATTTTAATTATTTTTAATTTCTCACATAATTAATTAATTAATTATGTTAATTAAAATTCTTCTCAATATTAATTAAATATAATTAATATTGTCACTATAGCATATGATTGATTTATTTAAAAAAATGAAATCCTCACAAATCTTCATTTTAGCTAATTAATTTCAATTAATTAGTTAACCTACATGATTCCTACAAATCATCTTCTCAATTCATCATTAACCTAATAAATTCTTCTAGAAACTCCCTAAACTCACTTAACATTATTCTTCTAATTTTTTATTCCCTCCACTCATTCTCTCTCCTAGTCAAATTCTCCTACAAATATAAATCCCACCTAACATTTCCTCAAATTCCCCTCCTAATGAGTCGTTAATGGCTAATCATCATGATTAGCCACAAAGTCAACTCTTTGTCCTTTCATCCAGCCACTAGCTTTAAATGCTCTTTTTCTAGATGAATGTAAAATTTTCAAAATCTCACATTCTTCTAGGCATTTCCCTCTCTCAAGGAATTTTTAATTCCTTTTTATTCTTCTAATCCCCATAATATCCATTTTTGGAGAATTTTTAATTCCTCCAACGCATCTTGTAGAGTGTGGAGATACGAAATGCCTTTAAGGCATATTTCTTGGTCTCCACACCCTCTCTTGGACCTTGTGTGACCTCACAAGTAAATCTTAGCCCTTCATCTTGAATTAATCCTAGCCATCCATTTTCCTCTCCTCTTCCTATAAAATAGGATTCCATTCCTTCATTTGAACATCTTGAAATCCAGTAAGCTTATGCTGCCCTTTTGAGCCCAGGAAATCATCTTGGCAACTTGATCATCTCATCCTTATCATTCATCCTTATCATTTGTGCACAATTGGAGAGCCATCCACATCCAGCAATCAAAGGAGCACATCAAGTGAAGCATTATCAAGGGGCGCCTTCACTTCATCAAGCTCAATCCGAAGGAAAAGGGAAAATAGCAAGGTGAAATGGTCTTTTAATGATGTTTTAGCATTCTGCATGTTTATTTCATTATGTTTTGATCAGTTTACCTTTCAAATCTGTTTTTCCCTCTTCATTTTGGCACGCCCGGTGGGACTCATGTCCCTGAGAACTAATGTTTTTTTTTTTTAGGTTTTTTTTGTGAGTTGTGAGACATAGGTTCCAGAATAGCACGACTGCAGAAAAATATATATATATATATATAATCGTGGCTCTGTATTTCTGACACTTGTTGAAGTCTATTTTTCCAAACTACTAATCAAGTTGTTTTGCAGGACGCTTGTTGAAGACTATTTTTCCAAACTACTAATCAAGTTGTTTTGCAGGACACTTTTTGAAGACTCCATTTTTCAAACTACTAATCAAGTGGTTTTGCAGGTTGCCTAGCTGATTCAACCAAATATTGTGCATTTATTTAAATTAGGCACCTAGATATTAATTAAAATGGAATGAACCATTGTCTTATGTGTCTTTAAGAAAAGCGTAAAGGTAGGAAATTATGCTCTCGTCTTACTAGACGATCAGAAATCCAGACCCTCCAACCTTTTCTTGTTTGATTGTGTGTTTATCTCTAGCAGGCTTGCCCTCCCAACTTTCTCTTTGAGAAGGTAAGAGGGGAATGACCCAATTAAGTACACCCGGACTTGGGGTTCCCAACTCACTATAATAAATAGGCCATTGACTATGAAAGGGTTAATGGTTGGGACTATATGAGAGTTCACTCTCACATTGGGTGCTTAGTAGGATCCTAGAGATCTCAATCATGCTTGCATGACTACTAAGTTCTTGGTGCTTCATTGGGCTATAGGCCTCAATTGCGCTAGCGCAACTTCGAAGGGTAGCTCCTAACGGGAAGACTTACTAAACACCTTGTTCATAGTGGCCAAAAACCCTCTAGTCATTGGTGCAGGAGGTCGGACCTCTGAAGCGGCCCATATTCTTACGGCCCTTAGTAGAGACACAAAGTTCGCCATGAGGAGTTTTCATGGGAATCGATGCTTGGCTGCCCCGAGAAGTGAGTGCCATGGAGGGGAGCCAGTGGGGTCAAGCATTTAAGTGTCTACTCTGGGTAAGCGTAGATGGGAAACCAATTGGGATTCAATGACTATTGTCCTTGCCAGCCTTAAGAATGTTGTATATGAGCATGAGTGTCTTTGAGATAATATGCATTTAATCATTGTGTTTTCTTTGTTTGATACATACTTGCCAAGAGTAGACTAAAAACACATCACTATCCCCAAACACTTTGCAAAAATATTTGTCAAGACACAAACAAATTGTCCAAGTCATTACCCACACCAAGTCCAAAATTGCGTCAAAACTCTGTCCGTCCCATTTTTCATAAGCCTAAGAGAGAAGCTAAGAGTTTATCCTCTACGTCAACATTCAAGTTTGTCCTTTGAAACTCCTATTATCATCCAAATCTGGGTGGTCATATCCCTTCATACAACTTGCCATTTAAATAAATCCTTCATGTTCATGCCAAAGACAACCTAGTCATCAAGTTTTCTTCTAAACCATCACTACCATACCTTCTTCATCAATCATCCTTAAATTTCCTAAGTCCTTTCATCCTCAAATTTCTTAAGTCCTTTCATCACAAATTTCTTAAGTCCTTTCATCCTCAAATTTCTTAAGTCCTTTAATCATAAATTTCTTAAGCCCTTTCATCCTCAAATTTCTTAAGTCCTTTCATCATGAATTTCTTAAGTCCTTTCATCATGAATTTCTTAAGTCCTTTCATCCTCAAATTTCTTAAGTCCTTTCATCACAAATTTCTTAAGTCCTTTCATCCTCAAATTTCTTAAATCCTTTCATCACAAAGTTCTTAAATCCTTTCTTTCATCACAAATTTCTTAAATCCTTTCATCCTCAAATTTCTTAAGTCCTTTCATCCTCAAATTTCTTAAATCCTTTCATCACAAAGTTCTTAAATCCTTTCTTTCATCACAAATTTCTTAAATCCTTTCATCCTCAAATTTCTTAAGTCCTTTCATCCTCAAATTTCTTAAATCCTTTCATCACACAAATTTCTTAAGTCCTTTCATCCTCAAATTTCTTAAGTTCTTTTATCACAAATTTCTAAAATCCTTCCATCACAAATTTTCTAAGTCATTTCATCACAATTTTCCTAAGTCTTTTCATCACAAATATCGTGTATGGTCGCAACTCGATCCCAAAAGAAAAAGATGGTTGATCAACAATATGGCATGCCAGACATTGGTGTCCTATATGAAGATCCCACGCAAGATCATACACAAAGTGGGCAACCAAGCAATCAAGATCAAAGCCAAAATCTTGACATGGTTAACCAAGATGAACTTTGTCCGGAAGTGCAAACTTTCCTAGCGGATTCTTATAACCAAGAGATGATAGAAAAGTTTATTAAACACAATCCTAATGCACTTCTAAAAGCTCTTCTTGAACATGGAGCTCAACTTCCACCTGAATTTAATAGATCCACTCTCGTCCAGCAACCACAAGGAGACCTCGCTCCCACACAAAGTGCTGCACCTACTATTCAAACTCAATCAATTGCAGCCCCATCAATCATCCAAGCCCCATCAATGCCACCCGCGACACCTCCCACCATGGTCTCCATCCCACCTTCTTCCTCCTTACCATCCATACCACTATCAAATCCAATCTCATCCATTCTCCAACAAACTTCTATACCGCCTCCTTCTATTCAACCACATATTTCTATTCCACAAACTTCCATTTCTCCCAACAATGTCACAAATTTTATCGAGACCACATTCAATCCCATCACAACAGTTGGCAGACCACAACCAACTATCACACAAACCCCAGCGACATCGATCATCACATCCCACGTTCCCACCTCCTCATCATATCAATATATTGATGGTGGTGCACCTTCTTTAGTTCATCCAATTCTTGGGGCAAATACAATCCATCAATATCAAAGTCCACAACAATACCTCATCAAGGAAATTCAAGACATGAAGAATATCATCAAAAACATGAAAGAAAAGACTAATAAAAGGAAAGCTTACTCATTCAAAGAGTTTTGCCCTTTTCCTTACGACCCATCTATATCAGTTGCACCATATCCCCCGGGATTTGAGATCCCTAAATTCACTAAGTATGAAGGCAAAGGAGACCCCCGCGACCATGCCCAAGAATTCCACATCTTATGCCAAGAAGTCTCCTATAGTGACCTTTATCTTCGCAGACTCTTTCCCAAGAGTCTCACGGGAGACGCCCTGGCATGGTTCTCATCTTTACCATGAGGTTCCATTGTCTCTTTTCCAGACTTGGCAAAAAAATTTGTGGCCCACTATAAATACATCATGGGTAATGATGTTTCTATGATGGACCTATGTAATACAAAACAAAGGCCTGGAGAAACCTTCACCAATTTCCTACAAATATGGTGACATCTTATCAAAAAATTCTAGTGGGACATGCCAGAACAACATCAAATTGAACTATTTCAAAAGAACTTGGTGCCTAAACTTTCAAGACCTTTAATATCTCAATGTATCAAATCCTTCCAAAAATTGACCGATAAGGGCCTCGCCCTCGAACATGTCTTGTTGGAGGAAGGAACCTTGAAACATTACCAGAAGTCATCACAAAGTTCTTCCTCTTATCTTAACGACAAGCCAAAATTCTAGGCTAAAAATAAAAATGTGGTCAATGATGGTGTAACTGATGCAAAGCGGGTCCAAACCGTTGCTGCTCCCCCAAAATCCACCACCAATATTCATCAATTCAACAATCAAAACAATTCAAATCAATCTCAAAAACCTCACAACAATGTCTCAATCCAGGGATGACCACCCCGATCGAATAATAAGACTCTAAGAGATTTCACTCCTCTTGCTGAGCCTATTGAAGTGGTGTTTCAAAAACTTGTCCAAGCAGGTATAGTGGTTTTTCCAATCACTCACCTGTTTGATCCCAATCAACCTAAACCAAGATGGTATAATGAAAATGAGTATTGTGAATACCATTGTATCAAGGGACATGATACATGAAAGTGTATGAAACTGAAGATTTACATACAAGATCTCATTGATAGAGGTGAGATTGAGGTAGCAAATGCAAAACTTGGTAATAACAATGACAAACTCAAAATGTACTAGGAACCCTTCCCAAAGCATGATAAAGGAAAAGGCTCATCATCTAACACAATGGGTTATGACTACGCTAATCACGTAACCAGTTTTGATTTTTTAGTAAGTCGCATTGAACCTGTAGACAATCATGTCAATGTCATAACCATCCAAGGAGTTAATCCTCCTTCTTCCCAAAGTAGACCAAATCCGGCTAGAATAGTCATTCAAGGTACCATGCCTTCCACCTCCCATTTCTAGAATGACTGCAATGCAACTACATGCACATGAGGACCATAACAAACCTTTGCACATCGAAGCCCTCATCCACAAGCACAAGGTCAAATGTATCCTGATAGATGGTGGATCTAGGCTTAATCTATGTACATACAAATTGATAAAACAATTGGGACTTTCTGAGGATCTGATAGACACACCAAGAAGGATCACAATAAAGGAAGATGATGATGCAGAAAGAATTTCAAAAGGCGTGATCACCTTACCTCTTCAAGTGGGCCCCATTACAATTGAAACCCCTTGTCAAGTACTCGATCTTGATCTCCCCTACAACATTCTCCTCGGGAGGCCATGGATTCATTCCTTGCAAGCCATACCCTCCACCTATCACCAATGCATCAAATTCCCCTATAATGGAAAAGTGATCACTATAAAAGGTGATCCCCAACCTTTTCAATATTGCAAACTATTAGAGGGGAAGCATCTGTATCGTTGCCCACTAAATAGACCTTCGCCAACGCCTCCATCTGACACATTGAATGTTACCTCCACATCATCCCAACCAAATAATCAAATCAAGATCATGGACAATGGCTATGGAGAATACAAATTGGAGGACGTCTTATTAATAGGCAACCTCCCTCTCTCTCCTAAGTCATTTGGTAAACCAAAAGAGCTAAAAAAGGACCCAAAACCAATCATACAATGTCAAAACACCACCTTCCAGCAATGAGGGCCACTTGATAACGAGAACCTCGAAGCAGATATCTCTTCATGGTTGTACTGGGAAGAGGATGATGATCCAACAAGAATATCCAAAGAAATGTACTCAAAAGTATTTGCCATAGTTGAAAAAATGGGTTACAAAGGACATGGTCTAGGACCAAAGGAGAAAGGAAGAAAAGCACCCATAAATCCTATCTCCTACAGATACAACAGAGGCTTGGGGTACACCCCGGTGCCTAAGATTACTATCGCTGGTGCCCCTTATAGTCCTTCTTCGGATATTGAAAGCGCTGACGAATAGGAATTCCATGAAATGCCTTATGAATATGAGAAAGATACCTTCTTTGATGCTTACATCAATACCATCACCCCCGTAACCCCTCCCACTTCACATGAGCTACATCTTGTCCATCCTGAACTTATTGATTGGGGCCAACGAGACAAGCCCAATTTAGATATTTGCACCGACGATAATGCTCTCATTGGTCTCCTAACAGCACAAAATATGGAAGACTGTAATAGAATTGAGGGTATTCAACTACACGAAAAGGGATACTTTGGTAGTCAAGTCAATGCCCTTATCCACAAAAAAGATAATAAAAGAAAAAGATATGATTTCCTAGGTAAAAACCTCCCTGAGGTGCCTTTGGATGAACAAGAAATAAAAACAAAGGGTGTATCTGAAAGTGAAAACCTAGAAAAGACACTTGACGATGAGGGATTTGACCTCCCTACCATTGGTTACCTTCCATAGGACAAATCAAATTTGTTGATAGAAGAAACAGATAGCATCAACATCAGCACCGAAGTCATTCCAAAAAATGTGCTCATTGCCAAATCCCTCACCAAAATCGAGAAAAAAGACTTCATCAACTTCCTTATAGAGGTTAAAATCAATTTTGCATGGTCCTATTCCGATATGCCAGGGTTGGATCCTGCCTTAGTGGTTCACAATCTCGCTGTCCGCCCAGATGCAAAACTTGTAAAACAAAAACTCCACAAAATGCACCCGCATATGGCTCTCTTGGTCAAGGCAGAACTTCAAAAGTTGTTAGACGCAGAATTTATCAAACCCATAGACTACACTGAATGGGTCTCCAACATTGTACCTATCGGCAAACTTGCTGGGGGCATCCGCATCTGCACAGATTTTTGAGATCTAAATATAGCTTGTCCTAAAGATGATTTCCCGCTCCCAAACATAGATATGATTGTGGATCTTACAGTAGGACATGAAATGCTATCGCTAATGGATGGGTTTTCTCGATACAACCAAATCAGGATAGCAGATGAGGATCGGCATAAAACTGCATTCACAACACCATGGGGTACTTTCTATTATCGGGTCATGCCTTTTGGCCTTAAAAATGTTGGAGCTACATATCAATGGGCAATGACAACAATTTTTCATGACCTCTTGCACAAAATTATGGAGGACTATGTGGATGATCTGCTAGGCAAATCCAAGACAAGACATCCCTATTCTAAAATAGATCTTTGAAAGATTGGAAAAATACAAGCTGCGCCTAAATCCCAAAAAGTATGTGTTTGGCATCACATCGGGAAAATTACTAGGATTCATTGTTTCCCACAGAGGCATCGAGGTTGATCCTGCAAAGGTAAAAGCTATTATGGAAATGCCTCCGCCAAAAACTCTCAGACAACTACGCAGTCTCCAAGGAAAACTCCAATCTGTTAGGCATTTCATTTCACAGCTAGCTGACAAGTGCCATCCATTTGCACACCTGTTACGTAAAGACACAAAATTCAAATGGGATTGCCTTTGTCAAAAGGCCTTTGAAAAATTAAAAGAATATCTAGCATCACCTCTAGTTTTGATGCCACCTACCCCTAGAAAACCCCTTATTTTGTACATATGTGCTACTATAGTGGCATTGGGGGCATTACTAGCGCAAACATATGATCAAGGGAAGGAACACACCATTTACTACATCAGTCGAACATTGGTAGGATATGAACTCAACTACACCCCCATTGAAAGAGCATGTTTGGCATTAGTGTTTAGCACACAGAAACTACAACACTATATGCTAAATAATAAGACAAAATTAATTGCTAAAATTGACCCACTTAAATATCTCTTGTCCAAAGCTGCTCTCACTGGTAGAACCGCCAAATGGGTCATGCTCTTAAGCGAGTTTGACATTGAATATGTGGACAGAAAGGCAATCAAGGGACAAGTCATTGCAAATCAGTTGGCTGAAGCTCCACTTCCAGGCCACCATCCTCTTCTCACAGAATTACCAGATGAGTTCATTATGACTGTTGCCACATCCTCCACATGGAAATTGTATTTTGATGGCTCCTACACTCAAAATGGATGGGGGGCAGGAATATTATTGGTCACACCTCAAGGAGATGGCATCCCCAAATCATACAAGATAGCCTTTGCATGTACTAATAACATAGCAGAATACGAGGCCTTCATCACAGGTTTACGCTTGGCTATCCACTAGAAAATAAAGGAATTACATGTCTATGGCGATTCCCAGCGCATCATAAAAAATTTCAATGATGAATACCAGACAAAAGATGATAAACTCCTTCCCTATCATACCATGGTTGAAGATCTTAAGCAACATTTCACTACAATCAAGTTTGATCAAATCCCACGAAAAAACAATAAGGTTGTAGATGCAATGGCCACCATTGGCTCCCTTCTTCAAATGCCAGCACATAGTCAGAAGTGCGAGTTCTTGGTCAAGCAATTGTTTATACCGGCATACGACCTACCAAAATCTGAAATGGTGTGTGTTCTTGTTGGTCCAAAGTCTCCTTGGTACCAAGAAACCTTCGCTTTCCTCAAAGACAACACTATTCCCCCACACCTCACCAAAACCCAACAACAAAATTTCATCCTTTGATGTGCCCGTTACACCATCCTTGCAAACACCTTGTTCAGAAGGCATTTTGATGGTTCCCTCCTAAGGTGTTTAGATAAACAAGAAGCAGAATGGGCATTATGCGAAGTACACAAGGGTATCTGTGGGGCACACTCAAGTGGACTCATGTTGGCTAAAAAACTTTTGAGAACAGGATACTATTGGCCTAAAATGGAAGAAGATGCATACAATTGTGTGAAGAAATGCATCCCTTGCCAGCAGCATGGCGACAAGATTCATGCACCATCATAAGAATTGCAGCCATTCATTACACCATGGCCCTTCTCGCAATGGGGGCTCGATCTCATTGGAAAAATCCACCCTTCATCTTCCAACGGACATAAATTCATTATCACTGCCACCAAATACTTCACCAAGTGGGTAGAGGCTATCCCTCTTACTTTCACCACTAGCAAGCAAATATCCAAATTCATCTTGAACTACCTAATCTGCCAATATGGCATCCCAAAAGTTATCATCACAGATAATGGTAAACAATTTAAAAACTAGGATGTCAAAGAACTCTGCCAAAAATTCAACATCCAACACCGCTTCTCCACTCCATATTATCCCCAAGGCAATGGCCAAGCTAAGGCTTCTAATAAAACCCTAATAAAAATCCTCAAAAAGACAGTCAATGAAGCGAGCCATGATTGGCACCTCCAAATCCATCCTGCATTGTGGGCCTACCGCACCTCCATCCGCACCCCCACA
The DNA here is from genome assembly GCF_030272615.1 of Cryptomeria japonica. Lineage (NCBI taxonomy): Eukaryota > Viridiplantae > Streptophyta > Pinopsida > Cupressales > Cupressaceae > Cryptomeria > Cryptomeria japonica. The sequence goes on from NC_081409.1 coordinate 512,226,417, forward strand.
GGTGCCACTCCTTATTCCCTAGTATTTGGTTCCAAAGCTATCCTTCCTCTTGAGATCGAGATCCCCTCTCTAAGGGTATCGCTGCAAAACATCCTACCAAAGGAAGAATACAGAATTGCCTGCTTACAAGAGCTAGAATTGTTAGATGAAAGGTGCCTCAAGGCCTTGAATCATCTCCGAGTATATCAAAACCGTCTGCGCATGAGTTATCATAAAAAAGTCAGAACCCAAGAATTTCAAGTTGGTGATCTTGTCCTCATGGAGAATCAGAAAAATCTACAAGAAAGAGAAAAGAAAGGCAAGTTTGAGCCTAATTGGCTTGGACCATATGTAATCACAGCGAAATATGGATCAGGAGCTTATCAATTGCCTACTCCTGAAGGCGATCCTTTGGATGATCCAATGAATATCATGCACCTCAAAAGGTCTTATGCTTAGTCCTCAGAAAGTCTTAAATTGTCAAAAAATTAAAAAAATGAGAAAAAAAAAGATCCTGAAAAAATCGTCACTTTGGTGCAAACCTGGCAAACAGGCACCTTATGATACAAAAAAATTAAAAAAAAAAATTAGAAAAAGAAAGAAAAACAATTTGTGGTGCTATGGGCAAGTATCTTGGTGAAAACCTCTGTGTAGGTGCCAAGGTAAATAACCGGATCCACTGTCTATCATGTCGATACTACAAATCATCTACCATCTAGCCCACCCATGCACAACATTCCTTCTTTTTTGCCTCCCAATAAAACATGTGTATGATGATGAGTCTTTGCCTAAGTCATGAACAAGAAATGTCCCAGTGAAACTGAGCTTTTATGCCTCTATATAAGCTTCAAGAAGTCTTGAGAAACAATCCCAAGTCTGTCCTAGATCTACTCTTGGCAAGAGGTATCATTTGGTCGCAAGGAAGAGACTTGTTAGATTTTGTTAGATCTTTTCATATAGGCTTGCATCTTTTGCCCTACGACTGCCACTATTTACGACTGCCTGGGTTCTTTCATATCTAGGTATGTTATGATAGGTGCATACTGGGGCATATTTCATAGTATGGCATGTTTTGGATCCTTCTTGTATAAATTGGCAACCTGGTACTAGTGTTTATCAACACTTACCTTCTTGTGTATAAGAGGTATCAGTGTGTTTGAGGGTTTCCTTGCATGAACCCACAACTTTGTATTAGTGTTTCTTAACACTTGCATTATTGTGTGCAAGAAATTCCCATTTGTCTACAGAGTCAGTCCACGCCATGTGTTTCTCATGGCATCCTGATTTCTATAATTAGTGGTGCAAGTCACTCAGGGCAACATCAAACTAGGTTGGCTCTCCACATTTGTTGTGCACAAAAATCTCACCATCATTCCATAAAAACCCTAAACTCAATAATCCCATGGATTTCTCAGTTGCCCCCATTTTTCCTCTGCGGTCTCGCATCTCATATTCTTCTTTCCAAATACCTCACGACTGCTTCATATTTATTCCTCATTTGTCCTTCCACCCTAATTTTTCTTCCTCTATTTCTTCCTCACATAATCAATTCTGATTTTGATTCATGTCTTATACAGGATGAATCCTTCCTAAAACCAGACGTTGTGATCTGATCATGTCTTATACAGGATGAATCCTTCCTGAAACTAGACACTGTGATCTGATCATGTCTTATACAGGATGAATCCTTCCTGAAACCAGACGTTGTGATTGATCATGTCTTATACAGGATGTATCTTTCCTGAAACCAGACATTGTGATCTGATCATGTCTTATACAAGATGAATCCTTCTTGAAACCAAACATTGTGATCTGATCATGTCTTATACAGGATGAATCCTTCCTAAAACCAGATGTTGTGATCGATCATATCTTATATAGGATGTATCCTTCCTGAAACCAGACCTTGTGATCAATCATGTCTTATACAGGATGAATCCTTCCTGAAACTAGACACTTTGATCATCTTTGTCTTATACAGGATGAATTCTTCCTGAAACTAGACTAAATCTAGATCTTATCAATTGAATCGATAAAAAAATTTCAATCTTACCAACCTAAGAAATCAAGCTAATCAAAGAACTTGCTTTTTCATCACATCAAACCTATCGGGACATCAATTTTGCAAAACTCTAAACATCAAATACCTCAATTGATCTCCTGAGGGGGCATCACCATATAGTAATCTATCAATCAAGAGCCAGGGCATCCTATCAAACCAATATCAACATCAAAACAAGATTATTCTTTGAATCAATGTGTCATCACACCTCACTTCAAAGAGGGGCAAAATGTAGACACTTAAAAATAATTATTTTAATTATTTTTAATTTCTCACATAATTAATTAATTAATTATGTTAATTAAAATTCTTCTCAATATTAATTAAATATAATTAATATTGTCACTATAGCATATGATTGATTTATTTAATAAATCAATCCCTTTCTTTATTCTTCTAAAAAAATCAAATCCTCAGAAATCTTCCTTTTAGCTAATTAATTTCAATTAATTAGTTAACCTACATGATTCCTACAAATCATCTTCTTAATTCATCATTAACCTAATAAATTCTTCTAGAAACTCCCTAAACTCACTTAACATTATTCTTCTAATTTTTTATTCCCTCCACTCATTCTCTCTGCTAGTCAAATTCTCCTACAAATATAAATCCCACCTAACATTTCCTCTAATTCCCCTCCTAATGAGTCATTAATGGCTAATCATCATGATTAGCCACAAAGTCAACTCTTTGTCCTTTCATCCAGCCACTAGCTTTAAATGCTCTTTTTCTAGATGAATGTAAGATTTTCGAAATCTCACATTCCTCTAGGCATTTCCCTCTCTCAAGGAATTTTTAATTCCTTTTTATTCTTTTAATCCCCATAATATCCATTTTTGGAGAATTTTTAATTCCTCCAATGCATCTTGTAGAGTGTGGAGATACGAAATGCCTTTAAGGCATATTTCTTGGTCTCCACACCCTCTCTTGGACCTTGTGTGACCTCACAAGTAAATCTTAGACCTTCATCTTGAATTCATCCTAGCCATCCATTTTCCTCTCCTCTTCCTTTAAAATAGGGTTCCATTCCTTCATTTGAACATCTTGAAATCCAGTAAGCTTATGCTGCCCTTTTGAGCCCAGGAAATCATCTTGGCAACTTGATCATCTCATCCTTATCATTCATCCTTATCATTTGTGCACAATATTGGAGAGCCATCCACATCTAGCAATCAAATGAGCACATCAAGTGGAGCATTATCAAGGGGTGCCTTCACTTCATCAAGCTCAATCTGAAGGAGAAGGTAAAATAGCAAGGTGAAATGGTCTTTTAATGATGTTTTAGCATTCTGCATGTTTATTTCATTATGTTTTGATCAGTTTACCTTTCAAATCTATTTTTCCCTCTTCATGTACAAATCATATGATCAATTCCTTGCATATCTTTGTAATTTCATGCAAAAGCGTGTTGATGACATTTGAGAAATTCCACCAGTGTTAGCCTTTGATTTTCTGTGAGTTAATTATTGATATTCAAACATTTATTTGGATCAACTTCCAACTTGATAGTAAGATTGACCGGAGCCGCCCCAGAAAGATAAGAAGTGTAGACTTCCTATGGAAACAAGGTATGCAATATGTCAATGGCTACAGGAAAATCTAATGGTATAATACTTGATGTTAACTCCCGTGACTACTACTTTAGATTATACTGATTTTCCATAATTTTAGAAAGGATAGAATCGTAATCTTGGAGTCGTATGAATGATTCTTGATTAATCATCATAAGATGATTGATAGAGTTAACTTCCTCTTCGAATTCCTCCCCCACTTCAAGCCAAACAACTTGTTCTTGATCAAGTTGGGGCTGAGCAGGTGAATACAGAGCTAGAGTTTTTGTAGTATATCCATAAAAAATAGTCATTTCCCCTAATATGCATCAGTTGTAGAAATCTAAGGTCTCCCTAAGATAACCAGATATCCCCCCAATGTATCCCTAGGAGACAAGATCATAAAATCTATTGAATATTCCTAGGAGTCTAGAGTAATGACAACAGCTTCAATCATACCATTAGGCTGAACTATGGAACTTTTGGCAAGCTGCGGGACCGTAGGAGTAGGCCTGAGACTGATTATGTTAATTTTTTGCATAATGTCTCTTGTCCTTACATTGATGGCTGCTCCCAAATCTATTAAGGCATTCTTTATCTGAGTGCCATTGATGATCATTTTCACAATAGGATTACCAAGGTCAGAATATTTAGGAATTGAAACTTTTCCCAACATAATATCAGCTAGTTGACCCATTATATGCACTGTTTGCAGATCCTTTTTCTTCCTGTCAAGTTTCCTTAAACATGCCTACTACAGGACCACCTTCACAATTTTGGATTGTTTGATCCTGATGGGATCAAGAATTGAATAAAGGACTATTGTAAGAGTCCAAGTGTGTGTTTTAGGTTTCATTATGGTTTAGGTTTATCTTAGAGTGGTTTAGATAATGTTACTCAAGTTTTCTTTCCAGTTTTTGCCCATAGTGCCTTGTAAGCCAAAAATGGCATTATAGTGAAAATGTGTTAAAAACCTTGTAAAAAGATTAGGAAGGAATTGGAGTAGGTCTATTTAATTATTTTACACCATCTCAAATGGTTATGTGGAAGATATTTGTCTTGTAGGTCAAAAATACACTAAGAGTCAAAAATTGCCAATGTTGTCAAGCAACATTTTGACAAAAAGGTGAGAAAAGTTGTAAAATCACTCTACAAGGTAGTTATGGATGCCATAAGGGTTGAAATGGTTTGAGTGTTCCTATATAAGGACACTTCAAACATTGTAAATAGGTTGGCTTGGTATTAGCAAGAAGAAGTTAATGAAATATGACTGTTTTTCATGCTTTTTGAGCAAAAATTGTTGTAACAGTCCATACAAAGCACTATTTCCATACTTTTCTTTCATGGGAGTTTGTGTCATGATTATATGAAGGTTTTTAATTCTTTGTGTTAGGGTTTTTACTATGTTTTGGTTTATCAAAAAAAATCTTTTAGTTTTTGCCAGTTCGTTGCCCTGAACTAGGGTTTTGAGGAAAATGGGTTGAAACACTTGGTCTCCATGGGTAACCAAGAAAAAATGAACCTTGGAGACCAATTTGGACCTTTTTAAATATTTTATTTTAAGTTTGTGCTGTCTGTTGTGATGGAAAAGGTGAAATTGAGCACTTATTAGGCAAGTTAAGTGAGTAACTTGGCTAGTAGATTGCAATTTTGAGCAAAATGTTGTTCTCAAAGTCTATTTAAGCTAACAAGATTGGAAAAAGCTCTGAACCTTACCTATGAGTGATTCTAAGAAATTTGGAGCTTCGTGAGAAGCTATCTTGCCCTTGAAAATCACAACAAACTATTGGGGCAGCGGGTTCCCTGTTTTTGGAGAATTAAGTTATTTTTGGCAGCAAATTGTCTTTTGTAGCTTTCGATGTTTGAAGACTTCACCAAACTTGTCAATGTAGGGTTGATTTATTGTTTGAAGGTTTAATCATTCCATGGTGTAATCATTTTGGAAGTCCTAACCCTCTAACGTGCAGCAAAGACAGTGAAAAGTCAGAAAAATAGTGATTTTGACAGTGTTTTGTTCTTTTTCAGTTTGCTTGCCAAGTGTTTTGCATAATGCTTAATTGTTAGTGGTAGGGAAGTCATTGGTATGTTGTGGTGTAGGTTTATCAGCAGTTTGGGATCTTGATATAGAATAGAGAAGTGATTTCTAATGCATCATGGTTCAAAACCCTCACAAAAACCCTTGTTTTGAGGCTACAAAATAGGACAGTCATAAAATGACCTTCCCAAGACCTCTCTTAGCACTAATGCATGATTTTGGCCAAAAGGGTACTCAAAACTATTTGTCTTTTTCAAATATTCCAAGTTGGGAGTGAGAAATGAGCAAAATAGTGTTTCAGGAGGGCTAAAAAGGGTTTATTCCTTGTAGCCCTGTTTTGCAAAAAGTGTGAACCCAATTTGTGCAAGGTTGATTGGTATTGAAGAACCTTTGGAATCCATTTTAAAACACTCAATAAAGTCTCCTAACACCTTATTATGAGAAGTGGTACTATATTTGGGGTTTAGACCTATAGTAAGGGTTTGAGTAAGCCATGAGCAAGTGAGCTTGAACTAGATCTTTGAGAGCAAAACCAAAAGAAAGTTTTTAACTCCTTGTCTAAACCTTTTGAAGATGCTAATTTCTACCAAGAAATAGCATAAAAAATATGTGGTGAGTAGGGGTATCCATATGTTGAAGTTGATGGGTTGAGGAATGAGAGCATGGTAGTTTGAGTTGAGCAAGTGTATGAACAAATGATGGGAAGAGCTCAAGGAGGAAGTTTTGGGTTGAGTGAAGCTTGTGAACATTGAAAATGGGCCTTACCAAGAAAACAAAAACCTTTCCACTCTCATTTGAAGGAGTCTTTTAACAAGAACATTATACTTTGCTTTAATTGGTCCTCTTGTGGGTTTCTCCCTATCAAATTGGTATCAGAGCTAGCGAAAGGTCTGGGATATAGGGGTGAAGATGGAGTTAACAAAATTTGAGAAAGAGATAGTAGGTGCTTACAAGAAGTGGAAAGAACTAATGTTTGGTGGATAAAAGAAAAGAGAGGAAGAAGCGTTGAGGAAACAAGAAGTCAAAAGAATGAAGAGAGAAGAGGAAGAAAAGAAATGAGATGAGTTGAGAAGTTTAAGAAGGGCTTTAGAAGCAAATGAAGCAATATTGAGGGAGCTTAACGAGGAACTAGAGAAAAAGAGAAAGGAAGATGTTGAAGAAGCAACTGGTGCAGTAGTACACAATGGAAGTTTAGTGGAAGAAGTGACCTCGAGTACCATAGAAGGTGAAGTTGAAGAGGTAGACAGTCCATTCAGTGACTTTTGGTAGCAGATGCATGCTGAAGTGAAGAGTGAGCAGCAAAGAGTTGAAGAGGAACCTTATATGGAAAAGGTTCTTGAGGATGAGCAAGGGTTAGAGACCAATGTGGCTAAAGAACATTGTCTTTATCTTGATGATGGAGTTGTTGAATAGATTAGACAAGAAGAAGACATGGTACAAGGGTCACGTGCACTTGAGAAGCCTATTGACAAGTAGGATACAAAGATAGTTGTTGCTGATCATTATGTTACTACAGAGGTCTACATGCATGAACACTATCATATTGGTATTATTCTTTATGAAGGTGTCATGACCTTTATGGGAACAATGCTCTATCTTGGGTTCCTGAAGCATGACACCAAGCACCTATATTGGTCCCCACAAATGAGAACTTCTCCTCACTTTGAGATGAAGTTCATTGAGATTTCTCATATCTATTCATGGATTTGTTCCTAGACTGAGAGTTTGCTGGAATGGCAGTTGATGGTATCATCTACACCTTATGAGCAACCACAACTATGGTGGATGTTAATTTTTGAAGCAAGGCCTAGAGTGAAGATGAAGGAAGGAGCTTTTCATTTGGCCATGCATGATGAAGCCAAAGACAAGTACATGCAAAGGGTCAAGATGAAACCTATTTGTTTTGCAGGTATCATTTCCAAGAGGACTTGGAACTTTTTCAATTTTGGGGAGTATGGTGCAGGAGCACCTTCACAATTTTGGCTTGTTTGATCCTAATGGGATCAAGAATTGAATAAAGGAATATTGTAAGAGTCCAAGTGTGTGTTTAATTTTCATTATGGTTTAGGTTTATCTTAGAGTGACTTAGATAATGTTACTCAAGTTTTCTTTCCAGTTTTGGCCCATAGTGCCTTGTAAGCCAAAAATGGCATTACAGTGAAAATGTGTTAAAAACCTTGTAAAAATATTAGGAAGGAATTTGATTAGGTCTATTTAATGATTTGACAATATCTCAAATGGTTAGGTGGAAGATATTTGTCTTGTAGGTCAAAAATGCACTAAGAGTCAAAAATTGCCAATGTTGTCAAGCAACATTTTGACAAAAACTGAGAAAAGTTGTAAAATCACTCTACAAGGTAGTTATGGATTCCATAAGGTTTTAAATGGTTTTATTTTTCCTATATAATGACACTTCAAACATTGTAAATAGGTTGGCTTGGTATTAGCAAGAAGAAGTTAATGAAATATGACTATTTTTCATGCTTTTTGAGCAAAAATTGTTGTAACAGTCCATACAAAGCACTATTTCCATACTTTTCTTTCATGGGAGTTTGTGTCATGATTATATGAAGGTTTTTCATTCTTTTTGTTAGGGTTTTTACTGTGTGCTGGTTTATCAAAAAAAATCTTTTAGTTTTTGCCAGTTCACTGCCCTGAACTGGGGTTTTGAGGAAAATGGGTTGAAACACTTGGTCTCCATGGGTAACCAAGAAAAAATGAACCTTGGAGACCAAATTGGACCTTTGTAAATATTTAATTTTAATTTTGTGCTATATGTTGTGATGGAAAAGGTGAATTTGACCACTTATTAGGCAAGTTAAGTGAGTAACTTGGCTAGTAGATTGAAATTTTGAGCAAAATGTTGTTCTCAAAGTCTATTTGTGCTAACAATGTTGGGAAAAGATCCGCACCTTACCTATGAGTGATTTTAAGAAAGTTGGATCTCTATGAGAAGCTATCTTGCACTTGAAAATCACAACAAACTATTGGGGCAACGGGTTCCCTTTTTTTGGAGAATTAAGTGATTTTTGGCAGCAAATTGTCTTTTGTAGCTTTCCATGTTTGAAGACTTCACCAAACTTGTCAATGCAGGGTTGATTTATTGTTTGAATGTTTAATAATTCCATTGTGTAATCATTTTGGAAGTCCTAACCCTCTAACGTACAGCAAAGACAGTGAAAAGTCAGAAAAATAGTGATTTTGACAGTGTTTTGTTCTTTTTCAGTTTGCTTGCCAAGTGTTTGGCATAATGCTTGATTGTTAGTGGTAGGGAAGTCATTAGTATGTTGTGGCAGAGGTTTATCAGCAGTTTGGGATCTTGATATAGAATAGAGAAGTGATTTCTAATGCATCATGGTTCAAAACCCTCACAAAAACCCTTGTTTTGAGGCTACAAAATAGGACAGTCATAAAATGACCTTCCCAAGACCTCTCTTGGCACTAATTCTTGATTTTGGCCAAAAGGGTACTAAAAATTATTTTCCTTTTTCAAATATTCCAAGTTGGGAGTGAGTAATGAGCAAAATAGTGTTTCAGGAGGGCTAAAAAGGGCTTATTCCTTGTAGCCCTGTTTTGCAAAAAGTGTGAACCCGATTTGTGAAAGGTTGATTGATATTGAATAACCTTTGGAATCCATTTTAAAACACTCAAGAAAGTCTCCTAACACCTTAGTATGAGCAGTGGTACTATATTTGGGGTTTAGATCTATAGTAAGTGTTTGAGTAAGCCATGATCAAGTGAGCTTGAACTAGATCTTTGAGAACAAAACCAAAAGCAAGTTTTTAACTCCTTGTCTAAACCTTTTGAAGAAGCTAAATACTACCAAGAAACAACATAAACAATGTGTGGTGAGCAGGGGTATCCATATGTTGAAGTTGATGGGTTGAGGAATGAGAGCATGGTAGTTTGAGTTGAGCAAGTGTATGAACAAATGATGGGAAGAGCTCAAGGAGGAAGTTTTGGGTTGAGTGAAGCTTGTGAACATTGAAAGTGGGCCTTACCAAGAAAACTAAAACCTTTCCTCTCTCATTTGAAGGAGTCTTTTAACAAGAATATTATACTTTACTTTAATTGGTCCTCCTGTGGGTTTCTCCCTATCAATGCCTCTTTAATTGCCTTACCATAGATAGAGACATCTTTAATAGCCTGAAATAATGGAATCTTAACACATATGTGTTTTAGTTGATCAATGATATCAAAATGTATATCCTCTTGCTGAGGAATCTCTTTAGCTTGGAACTTTTGAGGAAATGGGGGTATTTGCTTACTCTAAGGAATTTGGGTTGCTAGGCTAGATATTTCCTTTTCCTTTTGTACTTTAGTTATAACTGGAGGAGATGGGTTAGGGAAATTTATCCCAAATCTAAGGTGAATATCACTTATAGAAAGAGAATAAGTTGGGTATTGATTAGGACCAGTTGAATAAACTTGTTGTTGTTGTTGAGGCTTTCTATTAGGATTCGACATGGGTTGAGTGGGCATTTGACTAGGTTTAGGTGGAACAGTGTTAGCGGCAGGAGGGGGCATTATAGTAGGCTACTGAGACTATTGATTCTATTGTAGAGGTTGCTGATAACTAAATGACTGCTTCATCCATTGTTGATCTCCTCTCCATTAAGGAGTAGGTTGCCAATTCCCTTGTAATGGTTGCCATGGTCCTTGAGATTGAGACCAATTTCCTTGTGGCTATTTCCACTGTGGAGTTTTATTCGCAAAATTTTTCCCTTGGTCTTGAGGATTAAACCAATTTTGATAATTTCCAAAATTTTGAGCATATGGAGGTTACCATTGATTATTTTATGCATAGGAATTTCCACTATAACTAGAAAAAGAAAGTGGATCAGGAGGAATACCATGTCCTAGAAAATTTGGCCTTCTTTGAGAAACATAAAATATTTTTTCATAATCTCCTTGTACTATCTTGAAATCAAGAACTTCAAGATTTGCAACCATCTTACATCTACAGTCTCTTTTCTTCTATCTACAATGTGGACAGAATTCTGTGAGCATTGCATCAACTTCCTCATGCTTCTTCTTACCTTGAAGTGTGTCTAACTGAGTAGCCATATTGTTTATGATATCCTCTTTAAAATCCTTCAAAAGGTGACTAAGCTCCATTCGTCGAACTCTATTACTGGACATTGATGAAGACATTCCCGACATGAAACCCCTATTCTTCTTAGAAGAAGATCTGGAATACTTATGAAAAAGTTGACCAATATCATTCCATGTTGCTTGAGTTATATCACCACCTCCCATAAGGTCTAAAGCATCCATGCATTCATCATTGATTCCCCTCAGAAATATCAACTTAAGAGAATCTTCATTTAAAGTACTATGCTTGGACTTCTTGACACTGAATAGAAATCTCCCCAAATAATCTTCTAGACTATCATCCTCCCTCTATGTCATTCTAAAGATATCATCCTAATGGTGGTCAGCCCCTCTACAATAATCATTATATTTCACAAGAAACAACCATTTCATCTCATCCCATGCAGTGATTGTACTACTCCCTAGACTTATAAACCATCTCAAAGTTGATTCTTTTAAAGTGGTAGGAAATATATTGAGTCTATGGGCATCTATAGTGTAATCATAACTCACATAGAGGACATCAAATTCAAACAAGAAAGTATCAAGGTCCTCTGTCACCAATCCATAAAATCTAGGAAGAGAAGAAGCTGGAATGTTCTTGAGATTAGCATTATCATGTAAATCAGAAATGGGGAATTTAAATGTTGGGTTCACAAGTGGAGATGGGTTATTCCCACTGAGGGGTGGATTTACTTGCATTGGTATTTGAGGAAGATTTATTGGACAAGGGTCCTCTTCAGGAGGTCCAAAGAAGAAATGACAGTTGTTCTAAGAAAGTTCAAATTCAAGCGGGTTCAAATTATCTAGGGCTTGGTAAAGTGAAACAAAAGGGTTTACATCTGGTGCTTCATATGGATTGAGTCTTGTATGATCGAGATGGTTAGGAAGAAATCTACCTTGATAATCTCTTCTTCATCTATGCATGTAGATTCATGAGAATTACTTAAAACAAACTGAGCTATCAAAACCAACTATACTGAAAACTTAAAAATTCATAACTGTGATAGGTTCTTAGTTTGACACCATCCCCGACAAAGACACCAAAAATGTTTGCCTAGCCAATTAGAACAATAACGAGAGTTAAAGTATTAACTCAAATATTGGTAATCCATTCTTAGTAGCTATCATAGTCATGACTGAAGTTCATTTACTTGTCAACCCCATGATGTATTACTTGGAATGGGTTTGCATTGTATATGTACTAAGTTCCTACAATAGTCATTATGCACTACTACACAACTAAGTCTATGTAAAATAAACAATTGAAAATATGACAATTGAATGGCTACAAGAAATCTAAAAATCTAATAGAATATTATAACTAAATAAATGTTAACTAAGTTCAGAGCTGACAAACACGAATTACTCTGTCTACTTTGGCTATAGGAATAGTCACAGGATCTGGTTCCACTGGTTGCGGGAATAGTTAGTTGCTAGAACATCTACTGCAACAAAAATGAAACTTATTCTAACAATCACACAGGAATACTCACCAAGTGCCCCCCCTTGGATGAGTGTATCCACATTTAAAAGATGATTCTACATACTCAGAATAACATAGCTTTTATTCATTATTTCCAAAAGTCAACACAATACATGAGATAAGAGAAATGCTTCTAATTTTGGAAAACATTGTCTAACCTTTGTGAAGAGGTGTAGGTCTTTATTTATAAGAAAGTTATAAAAAACTTCCTACTACTTAGATCATGCCCATGAAATTAGGTGGAATTATTACTGCAAGGAGAAGAAGTGAATCCACAAAAAAATGTGGAACTTAACTAAACCATAGCCAATAATATAGCATGGCAGTGGTTACTAGATTGATGCCTACTGAAGACAACCATAAATGAATCTGGTATCACCTTTCTATTCCTTTGTTGATTCACTTGCACATGATATTCTCTACTATTTTAAATGTTCAACCACCCTGAAATGTCTCCAACTATTTGCATGACGTGATTCTCCATCTGGGTTCAAACAACCGCTTCTACAGTAACTTATTTACTCCTACATTAAAGGTTAGAGCATACAAGCATATATATATATATATATTTCCATTAATCACAACATTTATACATCCACACATGATATTATGTATAATAATCTACATAGCTAAAGGAATATTAAGTCAAAACAATACAAGGTTTAGCGGGTTTGGCTATCATTCATAATGCACATAGTCAAGACTCTAATACATCACATTACTTAAACATTGTCCCAATATGCAACTTAAAACATAGGAAAAACTTATCAGTCATAGAAATAAAAGAGCCATTATTTTAGCTCATCAATTCTCTCACACAACGATTCCATCTAGTCTTAGTAGAAGGCTGAGAAGATTGAGGTATATTTGTTAAAGGGGGAATGTTATTGATGTAGAGTGGTTAGGCTCTCCTACTAGGTTTGCTTACTCTTGATGTCTCCTTAAGCTGTCTCTTGAACCATCCAATGGTTCCACACTTGCCAACCTTCCAAAGGTTGTAGGTCCCACCCTTACTAACCTTCCTAAGGTCCTTAGACTAAGGTGACCACTTCTTGTTTTGTGAGTGTCCCATACTCCTTATTAGAGATCTTCCTACTCAACACCTTAACCAAGAGCCAACCCCCTCTACCATAGGATCTCCATTCACACATGAACAACATAGTTAGGGATGATTTTACTTAATTTTCCAACCCTATCCCTTCATTTAGGACTTTGGTGTTTACCGTTTTCAAGCTTCAGGGCCGATCTGCTCTTTTAGGCCTACTAGGAGACCTAGTTCAATTAGCCCTACTTGCGAGGTATTTTGCAATTATTTGTTAGAAGTCCTGAATGCCCCTATGAACTATTTGTATTTTTAAATACCCTTTTGGAATATTCATACAATATCTCAAAATTGGATATGGGTTTGGTCTCTAACTATCCTGACCCTTTTTAGGCCTAATTCCTCCTTTTAAGCCTACAAAATAGGGATTTGCTTGAATGTCTTCACTAGTCTGATAGCTCAAGGATTCTAATGATTTTTTTAGGGCTATACATCCACAAGGATTTCCAATCCAACCTTACATCAAATCCATCCAACGACTTTACCCATTTAGGGCATGTTGTCCATAATCCCCAATGCTTGCCAACTCAACGTGCCAAGCCTAGGGTATGGTAGAAAATATGGAGTTTAGCCTCCCTTGTCCTAAAACCAAAATTGAAACATACTTTACAAGTCCACCTAACATTCCATAAAGCTTTAGTACAAAGTTCCACCATGGAATGTTAGGAATGGGCCATAGAGTCTTCAAAAACCCTGGTTTTTAGGTCTTTAGGACTCGCCTACAACAAAAATGACAAAACTTGCAACCTATAACACTTCAAATCCTTATACCACAATAAAATGGAATATATGTCTCTTCTCTAACAATTAATGCCTTGGTCTAGGCTTGGAAGTCCGTATAGACTATTCAAATCCAAATAAACTCAACTATACTCGTTGAAAACACAAAATTTGAAAGACTAAACTTGCTCTTCTTGTTTCAATTCTTCAACCAACCATTCTCATGAGTTTTCCCAAACCCTATATCAGTCTTGGGTTGGTTACAAATGCCTTCAACTGAAAAAGACAACCAACTAGTCATTGGTGTGTGAAAGTGCAAATGTTGCAAAGTTGCTATGAGCAACTTTTACAACTTTTTACAACCTTTTACATAAGTGAGAAACTTTGCTCAAATCCAACCTAGGTCACTTCCAAATGATCCAAATGACCTTATTAACCTCTAAAAAATATCAAACCCACCTATTCTAACTCAATAACAATTTATTTTACCAAGTGCTCTATCTAGCACCCTTAAGAGACCATATGCCAAAATTGGCCAATCAGTAACTCCTAAGGTCCTTACAAACATTGGAGCACTTATTCAAAGACCTATTGACCTTATTACAAATCAAAACAACATGATTCCAACCTCCTGGAATCAACACCACAAAATTTCCTTTGTGCCCCTAGACCAATTATCATCTTTGGTAGTTGGATGGTTAGGTTGAGGTCTTCTAGGTTGGACAAGAGGAGAGGCAGGTCTCTTCCCTCTATAAGAGGAAGGAGGTGGAACTGCACCATATAAAGGAGAAATTTTTGGTGTAGGAAGGAGACTAGGTCCATCAAGAGGAGGAGGTATAGGTCTAACCTTAGTAGGAATATTAGTGTTCTTCTTAGGAGAAGGCATGGTTTCATCCATAGGAATAGGCTGGGAATATTCCTTAGGAGGAAGATTAGTTCTATCTATTACAGGAAGAACTTCATCTTCAAGAATGATGGGAATATCAAGTGTTGGATTTCTAGGTTGGCTTAAGGATAAGACCATATCTTTCTTCCATTTTTGATAAGATTGAAAGAGAGCTTCACTTCTTGGTGGAAGAGATCCAAATTGTTGAGGCCAAAAGTAATCAATAGGAACACCCGGCCTTTTTTTGGTTGGTCGAAATAAGATATGGTTGATAGTTATGATTTCTCTATTGTGGGGAAATTTAAAACACTTATATATTGGAGAAGCAATAGCCTTCATGGAAGATAGTCAAGGATATCCTAACTTCACACGAAATTGTTCAGATGAAGGAATGATAACAATGTAGACGTCTATAGATTTAGTATGAACCTCAATAGGAAGTGTGATAGAACCAATAGTAGGACAAGAAAATCCATCAAATAGCTTAATGACCACATTAGTATCATCATAGATTGGTTGATTCAAATGTAAAGTATAAAGATATTCTTCAGTGATATATTAACCATGCAAGAGGGATCAATAAGCACACCATGACAAGGTTTTCCTTGGATCTTCACAACTATGTATAAAGGGCCATCATGTGTCTTAATGGTATCACTAGGATCAAATGTGATACATGGATCCTTAGGTGTTTCTTGTTTCTCTACCAAATTAACCATATTTGGAGCTGTAAAAGTGAAATCAATGGAAGAGAAAGAAGTATGTTCAGTCTCAATCATGTTAGAGGTATGAGAGGGTAAAGGATCAGTGAAAATATTAATATTTTGAATAGGAGGAGCTATTGATTTGTTTCTCTTATCATTGACACCTGCCATAGATATATTATCATTATCAATCAAGTATTGAATCTTATATTTTAATGCAAAACATGTTTCAGTATCATGACCAGGTTGACGATGAAATTGACAAAAAGCCTTATTATCAAAGTTAGGTGAAGTTGCTTTAGAAGGATCAAATAGTTTTATTGGAGGAAGTTTTATAACATTTCTTTGTAACAAATGAGACATGATGCTATACAAAGATTCATTCAAAGGAGTAAATTATTTCTCTTTTGAAAAATTTAGAAATAGGAGGCACATCTGTTGTAGCATTCACATTGATGGTCTCATTGAATTTGATGAAGTAGTTGTTTGGTTTGAACTTCACAAATGGTTGTTGAGCACCTTCACTCTTATCACTCGGAGCCATATGAGTAGATTGCTCCATTTGACTCATAGTCAGTTGATAATTGTGAAGTGTTATGCACAAGTGCGGAAAGGAAGTAAACTCAGAAAAGAGAAGTTTTTCCCTAATGTCTTTTTGCAAATTAGAAATGAAAATTCTTTGAATATCATTATTAGGCACTGGAAAAGAGATTTGAGAACACAAATGCTTGTATCTACTAATTAAATCAGTCACTTTCTCTTTAACGCCTTTTTTACAATGCATTAAATCAATCAAAGTGATTTTAGGACCTATGTTATTTTTAAATTGTTGAATAAAAGAATTTTCTAATTGTTGAAAAGAAGTAATAGAATAAGAAGGAAAAGAACAATACCATTGTAAATCCTTATCTCTTAATGTTCTAGTAAACAATTTGGCAAGCAACCTTTGATCATGAGCAAAGTCAATACATAAAGTTTGGAATGTTTTGACATGTGTTAAAGGATCACCTTTTCCATTATAGAGTTCCAATTGAGGGACTTCAACATGTTTAGGAGGGACAACTCTAACACTATCAATAGAAAGTGGGTTCGCAACATCAATTGTGGGCACACTAAACTTGGATTGACTCATTGAAGCATTTTTTTGTTGCAATGAAGAAACTATTTGAGAAAGGTTATTAATGGTTGCTTTGGTTGAAGAATTTATGTTAGAAATGTTTGATTGAGAAGGTGGTGTGATGTTATTGAAAGAAGGCATTTATTGAGAATAAGGTGGTGGGACACTATGGTAATTAGGCATAGGTGATGATTGGGTAGGAAATGGGATACTAAAAAGAGCAGAAAAATGATTGGATGAATTGCCCCCTTGTGTAACATTGATTGGTTGAGAGACAATATGAATACTCATTGAAGACATAGATAAAGATGGAGGATTGCATGAAGAAGAGGGATTTCCCCCATGACTAATAGTTGTAGGTGTGAAATTTTGAGTTGAAGTAGCCATGACATTTGAAGTGAAAGTAGGAATACTAACCATAGAAGTGGTCAAAGGAGTAGAATGATTGATTTGTGGAGGAGGTTGTCAATAACCTAGGTTCTCAGCACAACTCATCATAGGAATAATATTAGAATCAACAATGTGAGCAATACCATGCAATATATTAATTTCATTCTTGTCACTTTGAATCATGTGTTTTAGACCTTCAATTAATGGAAGAGCTTCACTATTAGGATATTCTTGAGACATCCATTGTTTAAAATTGTCAAATTAATTATACAATACTGAAAGTTTATCTATGGAAACTCTTGTTAAAGCTTCTTCTTCATCATGGGAGTCATCAATTGGGTAGGTATAGATATTATTAGGATGGGAAGAATTAGCAACATCCTCATTGTAGAAGTCACCCAAATTAGGCCCCATCTCTTCAGGAATTAAACCTTGGAAAGCCTTAATTCTAATGCTTCGTCTAACAAGGATAGTATAGGTAGGACTAATAGTTGTAAACTTCATGCAAACGAGGGAAAAATTTGAAATTTGAATTTTGGGAACAAAGTTTGCAAAATTCAAGAAAATGATGATTATACAATTTGAACTTTGTGGAAAGAAGAAATGACACAATCTCCAAGAAAGATTTATAATTAATAAAAAGAGATTGAAATTTAAAATTAGGGCCAATGGGATACCACTTAATTTCAAATTTAAAATTGACACAATTAAGATCTTAAAATTAGGGCAGATTATAATTAGCCACTTAATTTTAAATGTTTCCTTCAAAGTTGCAATATTAAAATTGGCAAGTGTTTTTTATTTTAGAGGGATCAAAATTCAACAAAATCGACCAATTTTTTGGGTCTAAGCAATTAAATATAGCCATAATAGTCTCCAAAATTTTCGGGAAAAGAGATAGGGACTGTGTGTAAGTTATGCATGGTCCTCCCAACTTTTTCAGAAATTTTTCAAGGATGAAAGCTATGATGATTTGAGAGCTAACCCCAAAAAATTGATTGATTTTACAACATTTAGATAGGTGAAATTAAGGTTTGAATGTCGAAATAGGACCCCATTAGGGTTTTGGAAAAAGATAAGAAATTGAATTGCAATTTTGAAAAAGGTCAAACCTAATGGATAGGGCCACCTTAAATAATATTTAGAAAGCTGAAATTGGTTGAAATTGATTAAAATTTGCACAAAATCCAATTAAATTTGAAAACTAGGGTTTTAGGACCTAACCACTGAATTTTGAAATTTTGAATTTTGGGAAAAGGAGGGAAATTGAAAATTTGAATTTTAGGCAAGAAGACAACTTTGAAAATAGTCACAAATCTGAAAATTAAATGTAAATCCAATTTTTGCACAAGTTCAAGTCGATGTTTGAAAATTAGGGTTTTGACAATTAACCACTTAATTCTATAAATTTGATTTGCAAATTGAACAAGACAATGAAAGAATTGAATTTGACAAGCAATGTAATTTTCAGATTTAAGGCAATAGATATCAATTTTTACAAAATACAAGTTCAATTTCAATTTTAGCAACTAGGGTTTTAAATGAATTAACCACTAAGTTTTTGTAAATTGCAAGAAAATTAAACATGTAAATGAAAAGTATGCAATAAATTTCAATCTAAAGCATGTAAAACGTCAGGTTCACCAAAATGTAATGTGGTGAAAAATGATGAGGGGAGATCAAGTGGAAAGCTTTACTCCCCTCAAAAGAGGGATGAAAGTTTCACAAAGGATTCCCTTCAATTTTTCAAACATTACATTCAAAAGAGGGGTTGAATTCACTAGATCCAATCCCCAATGGTAAGAGATTGAATACTAAGTGAATTGTAGTAATTTTGGAAAGTATTAGGAGAGTAAATTAACCCTCTTTTGTAATAGACTAGTTGAATTAAGAAAATTGAGACTAAGTGCAAAAATGACAAAGGAACGATTATATCTTGAGATAGAGATATGAGATGAAGTTGTGCACCTGGAATTAGCAGTAGGATGTCGAGACGAAGCTTCCCTAGAAATCTGAGAAAAAGTTGCAGGGACCATGTGTAAGTTACACATGGTGCTTCGAAAAATCCGTTCACCGAAAAGGGTTTTTCCATCTCTGGAAATGAAGCCTAAACCTACAATTGTTGCCACGCACCTACAACCTACACACAGAAAAGAGAGGAAAATGTTGTTGGGATTGGGGGTTTGCCTTTGGGTCAAACCCCATTTTGGAATTAACCAAGTGGTTGAAAAATGTTGCAAGTAAATGAAAGGAAATTTTCTGAAGTAAATCCACCTTAAGGAGGGGATGTAATTGAAAGGTTGATACCTTTGTAAATGAATTTTCTTAAGTGGATATGTGAAATAGGATGTCTTGAATGTTGATAGAAATCTCCTCTTCAATGGTTGAATCCTTGTCTTGAATGCAACACCTAGCCTTGAAAGGAGACTTGAAATGCTCAATGCTTCAATGCTTGATAACAATAATAGAGACCTCTTGCTTGTTCACCCTACTGTCACTTTTCTTATGCAAATAGGAGGGGAAGTTCTCCTTATATAGTTGTCGATTAGGGGTGTTTAGATAATTTCCCATCTTAGGCCAACATAGAGAAACTTTTCTTGCTTCACAATTGACAAGCCCAATGCAAGTGGGGGCCAAGGGGGGGGCAAAATAGGGCTAGGACAAGGGTGTCACAAGAGGAAAGGGGCACCATGCCCTTGTCCTACCCTAATTTAGGACAGGCAACAACAAAAGATAGTGTAGAATGATGGAAAATGCAAGTTTTTGATGGCATGAGCATGTTTCGGGTCTTTAATCAGGCCTAGGGATTCGTCTGCTAATGCAAAGACTCAAATGCGGTCAAAAATTGCAAGGGTCACAATTCTATGATGCTAAATTGTGAAATATAATGTGAAATTTTTTTGCATACACTTGAAAACATGGTAGACATGATGTTTCTTTGTTTTTTCTTGAAAATGTTTGTGTGTTTTTATGATGCAAGCACAAATCCTAGGGTTGGTCGAGACAATAGTTGTTGAATCTCACTTGTTGGGTTACCTCAAGCTACACAATTCAGAGTGAATAATTAGATGCTTGACCCCACTACCTCCACCATCGACACTCACTTCTTTGGGGCAGCCAAGAACCAGTCCCCATGAAAACTCCTTGATGTAGAGCCAATAGGGAAACTTGGTGTTGTTTGCCTAAACCCACACACTAGGCCTTGAATACCCACAAATAAAACAGCCACTTGTCCTCTTAGACTCTCTATCCTCTCAAGGCTTTGTTTAGACACCTCTCAAAGAAAGGAACAAACATGACACACCATTTGTGTGACAAGATCCATTTGATTGACCCCTAAGCCTACACCCAACAAGGCTAGGGTACTACTAAACACATGAAATGAACTCACCAACTTATGGAATGGATTAGAGGGTTTCTCCACCACACAAATACACAAATTCAATAGGTTTTAGGAACCCTTGAGTCCCATAACCATGGTTGTTCGAGATGGGCTAGTGAGGGAGGCCTAATTGCATTAGATCGACCTAATTGGTTTTTGGACTCTAGCTTTCAAAACTCACAAAGGAATTCCCAAAAAAATGAATGTTTTAGATACTCTTTTGGGATTTCTTCAAGACTCTAAAGTTTTAGGCTCCAACCCTCAAGGAAAATGTCTAAACCCCATATTGGTCCTATTAGGTATATTGGCCTAATTGGACATGTTTACAAAGGAAGTGCACTACCGAGGACTTACCCAAGAAATTTTATGGTTTTGAAAGTGTTTTCCTACTCCACAAACACCAATTCACTTATTGGTTTGATTGATCCATCCCAAATATGCACTATATGCATCAAAATGTTCTTTAGCATAATCTAGTCACATGAGGATGTCCAACTAGGGTCAGTATGTTCTCACTCCTACCCACACTCTCATGCAAAAGGCCTTTAGAATCTTAAAGTACATCCTTTTAACTTGTCTTCCCCCTAGGGCCAGATGTTTTCCACAAGGGAGAATCAAGTTAGAGGCATTTGAATACAAAACCCTAGGCAAAGAGAGAGTTTCAGATCCAGTAATGGAAATTTGTCCACCAAATGCTCCAAACCACATGAAAATGAATGAAATAAAAGCCAAAGGGACCCTAACACATTCTACTATGTATTCATGAATAGATTATTGCATTCCCAATCTGATAACGCTACAAGAATTGCACAAAGAATGTGAAATTGCAGGAAAATGTGTGTTTTTCATTCACTTCAAAATTCAATCTCCAACCTCCTTACATGTATTCGGCCTCCCAAGCCTTACATAGGTATAAAATAACTCTCCCAACTAGAATTTGAAATTTGGTGACCATTGGGAGGAGTGGTTGGCTAAGACACAAAAGTTGCATTTGACAACTTTGTCAATTTTGTGACATCTTTATCTCACAACATCAAAACATGAACAAAGTTGTCAATGGGGCTTAAAGAGGTCCAAAATGACTCAAAAAGACTCAAAAAACCTATTCCTATTCATTATTGATCCTATTGACCAGATTTGACCATGTAGGCTTATAAGTGCCAAACATGTCAATGGCCTTACAAAGAGGGTCTTATTACAAAGCAAAAAGTTCAAAATGGTCCAAAGGACCTTGACACATCTAAACTCCTAATTACATCTTTATACTCATGGCATACCATGAGTGATGGTTTGATTTTAAGGTGCTCTTGCATCACTCCCCATAGAAAACTTTGTATCTCTACTAAGAATCATAAAAATTTGAGCCGCTTTAAGGTCTGACCTCCTGCACCAACAACTAGAAGGTTTTTGGCTTCTAAGACAAAATGGTGTGTAGTAAGGGCATCCATTTGGGTGGCTATAATCAATAGTGTGTTACGCTCCATTAAATGGAAGACCTCCCACCCTATAGAGTTTGCGCTCTATAGGGTTTATGGGGAGTCATAACGTTGTTATAGCAATATGTAACACCTGTTGCTTGCAACGTTCATTACAAACACTTTTATTTATAGTGGCTTGGAAGAGCTTGGATTTTAGCTTGTTACCACTTGGGTCATTCCCTCTCACTTGGCCTTATGGGCTACTTGGGAGGGAGGCCCTCTCAAAGGTAAAAAACAAAGAGCCTATTGCTCAAGACACAAAAGACACTTGTTAATTTTAGAGCACCAATTGAACTGTTTGCTAATCTAAAGAAGACAAAGAAAGCAATCTCAAAATCAAATCTTTGCCAAACGTCCGACACCAAACTTGTTAGTAGTTTTGAAGCAATACCCCTCCTACAAGCACACAAGTTAGGTAAATTTTTAGATCCAAAAGACCATGAAATAGGGGCCTTCGACGAGACATTTTTCTCCTTTTTAAACAATTACATGACTTTGTTAGTTGGATCAATAGAGGTTAGCCCCAAAAACCAAATCTGAAAACCCTAAATAAAAGAAAAAATGAAAAACAGAAAACATAGATGCAACTATACCAAACGTAAATGCAGAAATAGATAACAAATGTAGAATGATGAAACAAAGACACGGTTTTCAGATTTGAGCCCTACAAAATAGATAATAGAATGCAGATGCAACAAAAACGTGCATAGACATGAGATCTAGACATAGATGCAATAATACAACTCATAGATGCGATTCCAAAAACCTGTAACTGCAAAAACTAAGCAAAAATCTGACAAAATAAAAATACTACAACAGGCAACGTAGACGTGAAAATAAATTAAAAACGTGATTAGATTCTTCATAGATGCGACTTTAGGATGATAAATCTATAAAAACAATAGAAAATAAAAAATGCAGAAAGAGTTGTCGTAGATGTGAAAATAAAATAGAGACGCGGTTAGATCTGTAGCAAACACAAAACAAATGCACAATCGTCGCAATGTTGAACATGCAACTTTTTAAATCACAAAATCTGCAAACAAAATGTCAAAATAAAAGGGACAAGTGTCCCACTGAGCATGCCAAAATGTATACAATAAATATGGATAGTGAAAACAACAATATTGAAAGACTAACATAGATCAACCACAAAAACCCTAGCCTATTAATGAAAATGATCCACCATACACAAATGAAGATACCTAAGATCATGCAAATCAATAAAATAAAACAATATTACCATTCACGTGTCAAGTAGGGTTTCAATCTCCATTGTCTCCTATCTCCATTGATCTTGTTTGATATATTTTCTCTTAGATTTTATGTGTGCACAAGAGCTCAACAAAAAATGGATTGTGGTTGATAGCTTGATCGCAAGAAGGCTTAATTGAAGCAGTTGTTAGCTACCTAGATTTATTAGATTCATTGATTAGGGTTGAAAAGGAAGAGGGCATCCTCTTATATAGAGAACACTGTAAGAAATGGAGGGATGCAATTAAGGGGTGTAAAGATAAATGGTCAGTTATGATTAAAGGGTAGGTAGAGGAAATAATTAAATGATAAAGGGGGTAGGTAAGAGAAGAATTGAGAGATGAAATACATGTGTCATGGGTAGAAAAGGCTAATGAATTAATTAAATAAATAAACATTTATTTAATTAATAGAGGAAGTGGGATCAATTAAATAAATAAAATATTTATTTAATTTAGGAAAAAGACAATTTAAATAAATAAAAGTATTTATTTAAATGATGAAAGACTTAGAAGAGGATTAATGAATTAATTAAATAAATAATAATTTATTTAATTAATAGACGACTTAGGATAAAATAATTAAATAAATAAGAATATTTATTTAATTAGATAGCACAATTTTAGGTGTCTACAGTAATAATGTATCTTGTATCATGAGGAAATTCATATTGTAAATGTAAAGGAACTCTGTATCTTGTTATCTTGTAAACTTATGCATTAGGAATTGTAAGTAGGTTGTGACCATGATGTGTTGTGGTAGATTGTGTTATTGTAATCATTATGATATCGATATTTTAAGTAGATACTCATGAATGCAGTTATAGATTAAAGGAGCAATGGTTAAGTGATGTTGATGGATTATCTTATGTGTTCCTTGTAAATAGTTTTAAGAGTGTTAGATGATCTTGGTTAGAATGGAATATGTACCCTTAATTGAAAAGATGTCATTCCCTTATTGCACTTATGGATATGTATGAGTAGCTTGTAGGTATGTATGGTTAATCTTAGGGAAAAGAACTAGGTTTACATTAGATGATGCTTTATGTGGAAAGATGATATCATGTTGATAGATGGTTAGAAAGGGCTTAGGAATATTTGGATTTGGTGTAATAAAATGAATCCAAGGTTAATGGGAATATGTTAGAAAATGATTAATGTTATCATAGATGTGGATGTATCTGTATGTGTAGAGTTTGTTAAAGTAATGACATTGAGATACCGTAGGGAAGAATAGATGATGTGATGCTATTTATTCTGCTTGTGTAATGTGTTGTTATAAGAATGATTATGTTTAAAAAACAATTGGATTCTTGTAGATGTTAATTGATGCGCATGACTAACCATAGCTTAATATGTTGTATTAGATTAATATTTTAAAAAATATATTTTTTCTATTTGTTAGTTAGATTAGCTATTTTCTCTAGGGTATTTTGGCGGGCAATACATTCCCCATAAATGCTAACTATTTTCTAGTAGTGACAAGTGAAAAATTAGCTTCCACTGTCACCAAACACACCAGAAACAATCACCTCCTTTAGCCATCCTCAAATATTTTGCAAACTTTTCCTTCAACCTTTGAGTACCCTTCACCCACCACAACTTCTTTTTCACAGAGAAAAGTATAGAAACTTTCCTTCACCATTACTACCTTTTTTGGCTTTAAATATCCAAATGCTTTCATTAGATGTCCTTTGATTGCCAAGGTATACATGCTCTCACCTTACCTTGGTATTAATATCACAAATTCCATGCAACAAATTGGAGAGGAAAATGACGGCATACTATTTTTATGTGCATTAATAGCTTTGCTTAATTCGACATCCTTCCAGCTATAAAAATGATGAGGAAGATAGCAGTAAAACTCATTTGCTTTCCAACTCATTAGTGAAGTCAACCTCATTAAACCATTGAGATCTCATGCTCTCTAATGCTATCACACCACCTCACATTTTGATCATTTAATTTGCATTCTTGATTTGATAAAAAATTTGCTTCAACATTTCCTTCTCTTCGGACATGCGATTTTAAAGTCTGGGAAAGTACTAAGATTTTACACTATAAGGGAGATTAATGTTTTTATTTTCTAGCATTGGGCTTCACCTTTGGAAATGGTGTTCATCATTATTTTTGAATCTCCTTCTAAATGTAACTTTTTAACTAACAATCTATTCACCAAGGTAATATCAAGGAGATTAGCTTGTGCCTCTGCTTTATTATTTGTGTCACCCATCAATCATTGTACTCCCTTTACCAACACGACCCCTTTACCATTTATCACAATACATCCAATGTTAAAAACACTTGGGTTCCCTCATGATGCACCATCAAAATTTATTTTGGTCCATCCCTCCTCCATCTTTTCCTAGGTTTCATTACCCTTAGAGCACTAAGAAGGATTAATTTTGACAAACCCATTATTGAGAAAATGTGTGTGTGTGTGTGTGTGTGTGTGTGTGTGTGTGTGTGTATATGAATATGTATATTTATATATGTATATATGTATATGTATATGGATATGTATATGTATATATGTATACATACATACATACATACATACATACATACACACACACATATATATACACATACACATATATGAATATGTATATTTATATATCTATATATGTATATGTATATGTATATATGTATACATACATACATACATACATACACACACACACATATATATATACACACATACACATACACACACTCACATATATATGTATGTATGTGTATATGTATATGTATATGTATATGTATTTATATGTATATGTGTGTGTGAGTGTGTATACATACATACATATATATATGTATGTATGTGCATATATATATGTATCTATCTATATATATACATACATATATATATACATGTATATATACACACATGTATACATATACATGTATATATACACACACATATATATACACATGTGTATATATATACACACACACACATATATATATATACACGTATATATATATATATATATATGTATATATATATATATGTATATATATATGTATATATATACATATTGATGCAACCATGGTCTAGAGGGTCCTCAAAGAGAACAATCCAAATCATGCAGCAAGAGTAACACAATGGAAGCACAACCACGTATTATAGAAAATGCAGGATCAGACATTCGCAACATCATGGATTCATCATATATAGCCGATAACATGCAGGAAAATATGCAAGCTTACAGGCCTTGTTATGGAATACATTCCAGGATACAATTCATTCAGACCTCCAAGAGGTACTCTAAATATAGATCATGAATCGAGATCATCATATATCTTCTCTATCTCCCAAAGGATCAAATACAACAATATATATAGCAACTAGAACACATTTGGGTTGGCCACAAAAGATTACATTCTCCAAGACAGGAAAATGAAATGTGTAAAATAGGTTGGACCCAAAGTGTGATGATCTCCTCCACCAAGGACACAAATCAAGTGCAAACCACAAAGGAAGGTTGACCAAGGGCCCAAGAACATCAAGTGTGGTGCCAATTAGATCTGCAAGTCAAGAAAATGCTCTGTAAGAGAAGTAATCTCCAACTAGCTGTTAAGCTCAAAACTACTCCGAGGACCAAGGAATAGACAACTTAGAAGCGACAACTTGCCAAAAAGGGATCCAAATGAACTGAAAATATATAAAAAGGAATGAGAACAAGTTTAGAATCCAAATATCTAATCCACAACAAAAAAATGAACAACTTTGGAAGAATGTCAGAAGAAACACAAAAGCTGCAACACAAAACAGAACTAAAAACAAATATTTTTTTTTTGGTTGATGCAAGATTTCTCATCGACCGAGGATGCTCCATCAAAAAACCTAGGTAGAAAATATGTTCCATGAGAGGATGGTCATAAATATTGAAAAGGATTCAAGATATAGACCCCATGCTCATTTCTAATCAAAATGTCTTCATTGTCTGCAAATTTCTTCCTCCTTACCTCTTTCAGTACCTTGGTTAGTTTCTCCAACTTCTTCATCTCTTCTTCTCCCTTTCCTCACTTTATAGTTGCACACTATCTCTTACCACCACTCCCCTTCTTCTACAAATCTTATTTAGTCCTTTCATAGGAGTTCATCTTATCTGCCACCATAACTCTAACTTTACTGCCATTTAGTACCACCTTGCTATCAGACCCATCCACAAGGTCCTTCTTCAAATCCAAGCCATCCTCCGCATCCTCTTCCTCAACACAACTCTTCACTTCATTCTCTTTATCTTTCAAAGAATCCAAAGTAAACTCTTGTCCATCCTTCTTAATAGTGATCAAGTTCCTTCTACAATCATAGATAGCTTCTCTATCAAACTGCCAAGGTCTACCCAACAAAACATGACAAGAACTCATAGACACAACATCATACAAGACTTCATCTTTGTAAGGTCCAATATTAAAATTCACCCAACACTGCTCTCTCACTTCCTCCACATGATCATCTTTAAACCAACTCACCTTATAAGGACAAGGATGCTCAAGCCTCTTCAAACCAAGCCTCTCTACCATTTCCTAGATATTAGTACTGCCACTATCCATAATAACCTTAAAACACTTACCTCTTGATTTGCATACAACCTAGAGAAGATTTTTCCTTTATGTAGGTTTGGTATCCTCTCAACTCTACAAGACTCTTCTAAAAATAAGGGATTCTCCTTGGTCCGATTCTACCATACTCACATTTGTAGATCTAGTTTCCTGGTCCTCACGTGCCATGAAATTCCTTGCCATTCCTTTGTTACCAGTTCCCTAAGAACACTTATAAGATCTATGTCTAGTTTCTCCACACTTGAAACATTTACTCAAAAATTCCTTGCTACTACTGCCATTTCCTTTTCTGTGTCTTCTGATTTAGCTCTTTACTCCATTTAGATTTTGATTCTTCTTTAGTAGTCTTCTTCTCCATACTGCCACTCATCTGCCCTCTATTTGATGCATATCTCTTTCTTCCCCTAGGGTTGTTCTACCATCTTCTTTTCACTTTATCTTCTGCCTTTAGAGAATATTGGTAAACTTCCTCAACTATAGAAATCTTCAACATACTCATCTCATCCTGAATTTTAAATAGAAGTCCATTTATGTATCTAGCCACCTTCTCCCTATCTATCTCTCAATGTCTGGATCTGATCTTCACCTTGTAGAATTCCTCAGTATACTATTTCACACTCATGTCCTTCTACTTCAAGTTCTGCAACTTCTTGAATAGTTCCAACTCATAGTCTCCCAGAATGAATTTAGCCTTCAATATTGCAACCATCTACCCCCACCAGGTGATTTTCATTTAACCATTCTCCATTATATCCCTTTGCAACTCTTTCCACCATAAAGTAGCATGCCCTTTCAACTTAGTTTGTGCTAACCTAACCCTCTATGGATCTTTAATATCTTCAAACTCAAAGTAGTCCTCCAACTCTCCGATCCAATCTTGTCAAGTCCTCTTGATTTAATGTACCTAAAAAGTTAGAAACCTCACCTTTATGAATTTTACTTACTTGTGCCACCACTCAAAGAAATATATGTTCTCCTTTAGATGCCAATCCTTCAATCTCTTTGACCTCTAGATCTTCCCCTGCCTTTTCATACTCATCCTCTAATTTTGAATTCCTCCACAAACCAGCCAAAACATTTCAGATCTCATTCCCCATCTCATTTCTGATATCCTCCATCATTTTCTCTACCCTTCAAGGGTTCATCCTTCTTGGCAACATCTCCTCCTTTGATTTGGTGCAATTGCCCCATCTTGGTGATCTAACTACAAAGTTCCAATTTCCTTATAGTCAACACTCTATAGAACACACTTGTAGCATGCCTTAAATCGGTGATCTGTTCACCCAAAGGAATGTCTCAAGGTTCGCAACCAACTTTGATACCACTTGACACGACCATGGTCTGGAGGGTCCTCAAAGAAAATAATCCAGATCATGCAACATGAGTAACACAATGGAAGCACCAATATAGTTTATAGAAAATGCAAGATCATACATCCGCAATATCATGGATTAATCATAAACTAGCTGGTAACATGCGGGCAAACATGCAGTCTTACAAGCCTTGTTACAAAATACACTCCAGAATACAATTAATCTGAACCTCCAAGAGATATTTTAAATATAGATCATGAATTGAGATCATCATATATCTTTGCTATCTCCCAAAGGATCAAATACAATAATATATATAGCATTCGAAACACATCCAGGTCAGCCACAAAAGATTACATTCTCCAAGAGAGGAAAATGAAACATGTAGAATTCGTTGACCAAAGTGTGAAGATATCCTCTGCCAAGGACACAAATGAACTGCAGACCACAAAGGAAGGTCGGCCAAGGGCCTAGGAACATCTAGTGTGGTGCCAATTAGATCTGGAAGCCAAAAAAATGCTCCACAAGAGAAGAAATTTCCAACTAGTCGTTAAGCTCAAAACTACTCTGGGAACCAAGGAATAGGCAACCCAAAAGTGACAACTTGCCAAAAAAGGATCCAAATGAATTGGAAATCTAGAAGAAGCAATGATAAAAATTATGGAATCCAAAGTTCTGATCTACAATGGAAAATGAACAACTTCTGAAGAATGTCAGAAGATACACGGAAGCTACAATGCAGAACAAAACTAAAAACAATTTTTTTTTTTTTGGTTGATACAATATTTCTCATTGACCAGGGATGCTCCTACATCACATATGTATGTATATGTGTGTGTGTGTGTGTATATATATATATATGTATGTATATATTTGTGTACATATATATATATATATATGTATATGTATATATATATATATATGTATATGTATATGTATATATATATATGTATATGTATATATATGTATGTATATATATGTATGTGTGTATATATGTATATGTGTATATATATGAGTATAAATATGTGTTTATATATATGTGTGTGTAAATGTGTGTGTATGTATATGTATATGTATATGTATATGTATATGTATATGTATATGTATATGTATGCATGTATGCATTTATGTATGCATGTATGCATTTATGTATGCATGTATGTGTGTGTGTATGTAGATGTACATATATACATGTGTGTATGTATCTATGTATGTGTATGTATATGTGTGTATATGTGTATGCGTAACATCAAAATTTAAGTCCATTGTAATCTAAAATTTTGATCTATATACTTTTTGATAGGATTTTTTGTTGTGTAGGAATTATTGAATTGATTTGTAGTTGTAGCCCAGTCACTATGCCACAAAAAATATTTTTGGAAATAAATTATTCTAGGATCTTAGGAATGGGATGTATGGATGCATTTATGTCATATAAAATGGAAATTTTAGTGATAGTTTGTGGTTATTACTTAATAAAATAAGAAATTACATTAGTGTTAGTAATATGATGACATTAATTCAAAGAAAGAGAAGCATTTTGATCTAGTGGAGGGGGTAACAACGAAAAAGTAGAAGAAAGATTATTATGTAATCATGGAGAAGGGTATTGCTATCAATTATTGGATATTTTGGATGCAATGAAAGGTGAATATGGTGAAATGGAATTAGGATAGTGGTTAAGAAATTAAATAAAAAAATGATTGGTGAAACAAGAGAAATTTTTATTAGAAGTGAGAGGAAAGGTATAGTTTAGGAAAGTGAAAATATGAGAATGAGTGGAAAATAATTGATGAAAAAATTAAGGTCGAATAAATTCTTATATATAGAGGGCGAATAATAATAGGCCATGTTATTTAGGGAAGAGATCAAATATAGAGTTGGAAACATAGATTAGGATAGTGCAAACAAGGCTAATATGATAAGGATAAAGGCACATGCAAGAAGGAAGAACAAAATATAATATAACCAAGGATTGAAACCAAGGAGAGATTAAAGAGAAAAAACTAGAAAAATAAATACTATATGAAAAGGAACATAGAAGGATAAGATATACTAATGCACATAATAGTTAAGCTGTCAAAAAGTTAATATGTAATGAAAGTGGAAAATTATAAAATAATCTCACACTTAAAATTAGAGAGTTATATTTACATGATATGTTAATGTTGGAATTACATGAAAATTGCATTGAAGAAGTTTGGAAGTGTTGTCATTGATGTCAATAGAAACCGGTAATGAAGCAAGTATTTCTTTTGGTAATGATGCAGTAAAGCAATCAGTGTTGATGCAGTGAAGATCAACCGATAACCCTAAACAGTTGAGAAGCAGAACCCTAACCGATGAAGTTTGGAGATTGGTTGTGATGATCTATGACCGAATGATGATAGGTGATGAAGATGCCATACAAGCATGTTGTGCATGATGAGTTTTGAAATGGATTTGGCACATAAGAGATAACCATTTATCTTGGGAATGCTCAAATGCATAGTATAAAGTGACAAATGCATGATGAGTTATAGATTCAAAGTGTGGTGATCCAGGAATGGTTGTAAATGCCTAGAAGAATGTAATGTTGATTGCATGTAATATAATGGTCAAGATTGAACTGATATGTTTGTAATCTCTATGAGATTGTAGGGTTTGTGTTGTGTTACCAACCTATTGTATTTGCTTATAAGGTCAATGATTTGATTCAATGTTGTGTTGGCAATTTGGTTAAGTGTGGAAGTGATTGTTGCTTAACTAGGAGTAGTGTTTGCACAATGATGTGAAGGCAGATAGGAGCTATAAAGGATCTCATTCGGCAAGGAAGTACTATTTCCAGATCAGTCAAGAAACTATTATTCTCTAACCTTTAAAACATTGAAATCCCTTAATTGGGTCAGCTTTAACAGGCTTGTTGTTGAAATCATCTAACCAGGTGATCCAGTAGCTTGGATTTGAAATCCTCCACTAAGGTTACCTTTAACAAGGTATTTGTAGTCAATCCCTTAACTGGATCTATTTCTAATAGGACATTATTGTATAAGCTTCTAACAAGGCTTGGCTCCTAACAGGGTGAACTTTAGAAGAGTTCAAAATACTTGTGGGTATTCATCCCCACCATGGTTTTTCCCATTTGGGTTTCCACGTAAAAAATCATTGTGTCAAGTGGTGAATGATTTTGTGGATGTGTTTTTGATATGGTTGATTTGAGTGACTGGTAAATCTACATAGATATATTTGAATGACTGAAAATGATGTGAAACATGTTTTTACTAGTACTATTGAAGTGGTTTAAGGTTTTGTCAAATGGTATTTAAGTTTCAAGATCTGTTGCTTTGTATCACTGAGGTATGTGGTCAACTGGTAAGGTTTAGTAGTGTTGTTGCAGATTTGATAATGTGTCTAAACCAGTATACTTTATGAGTTGATTCAGAGTTGAAAGTTGGTTTGGTGAAATTTTAGCTTATTTTCTATCTACCGATTCACCCCCCCTCTCAATAGTTGACTGGATCTTTATAGTTTCATCATATTATCAATTGGTATCAGAGCATTTCAGGTCCTCTTGAGTATAAGCCTAATAGCTTGAGGAAAAGATCTAGGAGAAATGATGAAGAGAGAAGGTCTAAAGTTTAATAGAGATAACTACATAATCTGGAGTGATAGGATGAAGTTTACATCAAGAGCTTAGGAAGTTGGTATTGGGATCAAGTTGTTACTAAGTATAACAATCAAGCATTGGAGACCATCATCAGTACCTTGTCCGATTCAGAATATGTTGATGTTCATGGAATAGAGATTGCATATGAAGTTTGGAAGAAACTAGAAGAAATCTATGGTAGTGATGAGCATGTAAATATTTCCAAGGACGAGAGTCTCAGGGGAAAATTTGATGACATGAGAACGGCTGAAGGTGAAAACATTCAATAGTATGGTCAGAGAATCAAGGATATTGTTGGAGAAATCAAAAGCACTGGAGGTATAGTGGAGGATGCCACTGTGTTTAGCAGGGTATTGAGAACCCTTCTACTGGTCTATGCTATCAGAGTTCCAACCATTCAATAACTCAAATCTATTGGAAAGACAAAGGTGACTCTTGACTCTATCATTGGTAAATTAACTACATTTGAATTAAATGGTTTTTTTGGAAGTGTTGAGAGGTCATAATCTGCATTCAAAGCCTCAGTCTCAACCCCGTCGGTAAGGAAAAGCAAAGAATCTAGTTACACTCACGAATCCAGATCCAGTAGAGAGGTAGATGATGATGATAGCCTTATGTAACTTGAAGCATTGTTGGCCAAGTGGTTACCCAGAGGTACCAATAAGTACAGAGGTAAACTACCATTGAAATGTTTTGCATGTAACCGGATAGGACATATTGTTGCTAGCTATCTTAATGGAGATAATGAGGAAAACAAGATAAATATAGGAAGTTCAAAGGAAAAGGAAAAATAGATTGTCTTATTGCAGTGGATGGAAGCATTACAAATGATGCGTCCAAGGGTGATGCAAATGTGGACATTGTCTTTGTTGCTATCAAAGAAGAGATATCAAATCAGGAGGCATTGGTCTCTCACTTGGATAGTTTAGATGACTGGATTATAGATAGTGGTTGTTCACACCACATGACCGGTGACCGGAGTAAGTTTTTTACATTGGAATAGTTTGATGGAGGTTTTGTCAGATTTGGGAATAACTCTCATGGCATGGTGAAAGGGAAAGGATCCATCTCCCTGAATGGTAAGAGTAGTGTGGATGATGTCTAATGGGTTGAAGGTCTGAAACACAATGTTTTGAGTGTTGTTCAACTCAATGACAAAGGTTACCTATTAGAATTCAAGAATGGAGTTTGCAAGATCTTAGGAAGCAAAGGTGAACTGATTGCAACTGACAAACAAACCAGAGGTAACTTATTTCACTTAAACTCTAAAGTCAATAGTTGTTTGATTGCAAAAGTTGAAGATAGTTGGCTTTGGCATCAGAGGTTTTGCCATGTGAATTTTGATAACATCGTAAGAGTCAGCAAGTCAAAATCAGTAAGAGGTTTGCCACAGTTGGAAAAACCGGTGAATGCTTTATGGAAAATGACATCCTCAACCTTCAAGAGCAAATCTTTCTTAGTTGAAAACTTGCTAGATTTGGTTCATACTGACCTATGTGTACCAATGAGGACTAGGATTATTCAAGGAGATCGGTACTTCATGATATTTACCGATGACTGCTCAAGGATGATGTCGGTCACATTCTTGAAGGACAAGATAGAAGCTTTCAACAAATTAAAGGAATTCAGAGCCTTGGTTGAAAATGAAAGTGGAAGGAAGCTGAAATATCTAAGGACTGGTCAAGGGGGTGAATTTACTTCAGAGGAATTCACTAGATACTGTGAAAACAATGGAATCAAGAGGAAGCTATCTACACCAAGGACACCACAATAGAATGGTATTGCAGATTGGAACAACCGATCAGTAGTTGAAGCTGCTAGGACTATGTTAATTCAAGGAGGTGTTGCTAAGACATTTTGGAGAGAAGTTGTCAGCACACTTGTTTACACAATGAACCGAATATTGTTTAAAAGAGGCAAAGACAAAACATTCTATGAATACTGGTATGGTAGATCACCTAATGTCGGTTACTTCAAAATATTTGGTAGCAGATGTTTTATTAAAAGAAGTGATTATATTGGAAAGTTTGATGCCAAAAGTGATAAAGGCATATTTCTTGGTTACTCCACCAAGAGAAAAGATTACAAGTGCTACAACAACCGAACTAAGAAGATCATTGAAAGTGTTAATGTCCGAGTAGATTAATTTCCTAAGAAATCTAGAGAAACCAGCAAGAAGAAGGAAGAAGAAGAACCAAACACACTATTTTTTGAACCAGAACCGGTAAAGCCAGAGGTTGGAGAATTAAACATAGAAGCCCCAGTTCAACTGGAATAGGAAGGTCCAATAGAAGATGAAGAAAGTAAAGAAGAAGAAGAACCTAAAAATAAAGAACATGTTATTCCAAGGTATGTCAGACTCAATCATAGCCCTGATCAGATTATTGGAGACAAGAATGCAGGTGTGCTAACTAGAACAAGGCTTTGAGAAAACTATTGTATGATCTCCACCATTGAGCCTAGAACTGCAAAAGAGTCCTTTGTAGATGAAGATTGGATCGAGGCAATGGAAGAAGAAATTGACTAGATAGAGAAGAATAATACTTGGTCATTGGTACCCATACTAGAGAACAAGAATTCAATAGGTACAAAGTGGGTATTTAGAAACAAACTAAATTAAGATGGAGTAGTGGTCAGGAACAAAGCCAGATTGGTATGCAAAGGATATGCACAAGAGGAAGGTGAAGACTATGGTGAGATATTTTCACCAGTAGCAAGATTGGAAGGAGTAAGGACTCTACTTGCATTTGCAGCATACAAAGGATTTAAAGTATATCAAATGGATGTTAAGTCAACATTCTTAACTAGAATATTGGAAGAAGAAGTCTACATAGAACAACCAGATGGTTATGCACTAATTGAAGAAAAGGATATGGTGTGCAAGCTACATAAGTCACTATATGGTTTGAAACAAGCACCAAGAGCATGGTATGAAAGATTACACTCTCACTTAGTAAATATAGGTTTTGAAAGAACCAGTGAAGATAGTAATATTTATCTCAAGACTGAAGGAAATAAAATACTGATAAGTGAGGTATTTGTTGATGACATCATTTTTGGAGGAAATGATGATATGTGCCATGATTTTGCTAATGAAATGAAGAATGAGTTTGAGATGTCACTGGTAGGTGAGATAAAAAAATTCATAGGTCTGCAAATCCAATAGATGAAGGAAGGTATTTTTATCACACAATCCAAGTATGTGAAGGAAGTATTAAGAACTTTCGGAATGGGAGACTATAAACCAGTTGGAATAACAATGGTTATAGGCTATAAATTGTCAAAGGAGGATGATTATGCACCATTTGATGAAAAGGAATATAGGTCCATGATAGGTAAGCTACATTATATTGTCCACAACAGACTGAACATTGCTCATGCAGTAGGATTGGTTGCCAAATTTTATAAAAGCCCTAAGGAGTCACACATGGTTGCAACCAAAAGAATCTTCAGACACTTGAGAGGAACAATTGATTATGGATTATGGTATCCACATGCAAGTAACTTTGACTTAAAGGTCTGTACTGATGCAGATTGGGTAGGCAATATTGATGACAAGAAGAGTACAACCAGAGGAGCATTTTTTCTTGGAGGTAGATTAGTATCTTAGAGCAGCAAGAAATAGAGTTGTATAACTCAATCAATAGCAGAAGTTGAGTATGTTGTAGCTTACATAAATTGTACCCAAGCAATTTGGATGAAACACTTATTGGAAGGTTTCAAGATGAAGATATCAGAATCGATAAAAATTTTCTATGATAACACAAGTGCTATAAATATTTCAAAGAACCCAGTGTTGCATGCTAGGACAAAGCATATAGAGTTGAAGTATCATTTCCTAAGAGAGAAAGTTCAAAGCAAAGATGTATCACTGGAACATGTTTCCACTAAAGAGTAGCTTGTAGATATTTTTACTAAGCTTGTACCTAAGGCTACATTTGATTACCTTAGAGGTAAGTTAGGGGTTGTTCCCCTACATGAAGTCAACTAAGCAGATATGGAAGACATCAATCCTGGAGCCTATTGAAAATATTGAAGAAGGATTGGTGAAGAATGGAGCTACTCCACAAGGGGAGCAGCTAATTGTAGATCAGTGAAGCATGAATGAGAACTAGAATGGTTTACCTCCACTTTGGCATTGTTGTCAAAGGGGGAGAAGAAATGTATATGATTGATAGCCAGTTACCAGCTGAAGATATGAAGATACAATTGAAGGATAATATATGATTGGAAAATGTAAACCAGGATTCCTATACCTGTGTATGTGCCTTAGTCTCAATCATGACAATAAATCAATATTGATATTTGTATTGTCATCAATGGCAAAGGGGGAGAATTTTGGCATTGCATGAAGATTGCATTGAAGAATTTTGGGAGTGTTGTCATTGATTTCAATAGCAACCAGTAATGAAGCAAGTATTGCTACTGGTAAAGATGTAGTAAAGCAATTGGTGTTGATGTAGTGAAGATCAACCAGTAACCCTCAACTAGTAACCCTAACCAGTTGAGAAACAGAACCCTAACTGATGAAATTTGGAGATCAGTTGTGATGATCTATCACCGAATGATGATCAGTGATGAAGATGCCATGTAAGCATGTTACACGTGATGAGTTTTGAAATGGATTTGGCATGTAAGAGATAATTGTTTATCTTGGGAATGATCAAATTCATAATATGAAGTGACAAATGCATGATGAGTTACAAATTCAAAGTGCGATGATCCAGGAATGGTTGTAAATGCCTAGAAGAATGTAATGTTGATTGCATGTAATCTAACGGTCAATATTGAACTGATATGTTTGTAATCTTTATGAGATTGTAGGGTTTGTGTTGTGTTATCGACCTAATGTATTTTCTTATAAGGTCAATGATTTGATTCAATGTTGTGTTGGCAATTTGGTTAAGTGTGGAAGTGATTGTTGTTGAACTAGGAGGAGTGTTTGCGGAATGATTTGAAGGCAAATAGGAGCAATAAAGGATTTGATTCAGCAAGGAAGTGCTATTCCCAAATCAGTCAAGAACCTCTGGTTCTCTAACCATTACAACAGTTAAATCCCTTAACCAGGTAAGCATTAAAAGGATTGATGTTGAAATCCTCTAACTAGGTGATCCATTAGCTTGGATTTGAAATCCTCCACTGAGGTTACCTTTAATAGTTTATTGCCTTTAACAGGGTATTTGTAGTCAATCCCTTAACCAGGTGGTCCTTAACCAAGTTTGTTCCTAACAGGGCGAACTTCAGAAGAGTTAAAAATACTTGTGGGTATTCATCCCCACCATGGTTTTTCCCATTTGTGTTTCTGCCTGAAAAATCATTGTGTCAAGTGGTGAATGATTTTGTGGATGTGTTTTTGATATGGTTGATTTGAATGACTGGTAAATTTGTATAGATATATTTGAATGGCCGGAAATAATCTAAACATATTTTTACTTGTATTAGTGAAGTGGTTTAAGGTTTTGTCAAATGGTATTTAAGTTTCAAGATCTGTTGCTTTATATCACTGAGGTATTTGGTCAGCCGGTAAGGTTTAGCAGTGCTGTTGCAGATTTGATAAAGTGTCTAAACTGGTATACTTTATGAGTTGATTCAGCATTGAAATTTTTTTTGGTGAAAGTTTACTTTATTTTCTATCTATTGATTCAACCCCCCCCCCCTCTTAGTAGTTGATCAGATCTTTATAGTTTCATCATATTATCAAGGTTCACCAAATCAAAGAACATAAAATAATTATAATTGAATAAGTTAATTAATAAGACTTGATTGTGGTATTTTTTATAGTATATTTGTTGAAATACAACAAACTAAATCCTTTTAGAGTCAATATGATTAGCCTAATTTGAAATTAAGTTAACATACACCAAATATGAATCTAAAATATGTCAAGAGACATAACTTAGAAATAAATTTTTAGATGAAACAAAAACCCATAAAATAGGACTAGGAGATGTTGGGAATTGACACTCATCCGGTAAGGGCAATGGCACTTAGGGTTGTCATTGATGGAAACTAATCTTTTGGTGTCTATATCTTCCATCAGGATTCATTCACCTATAATTTTACTTTGTTTGGGTTAACCAGTATTCACTACACTCAACTGGTATGTTCACTTTGCATTATAACTAGTTAAGTCTTAATCCCGGTAATATGTATCTAGAACCTGGTTAAGTATGGGACCTAGCTAAGATATCTTGTTGCCCTGATTATTTGGTTCATGAAATTTTTGCTAGCATGTGAAGGCCGACATCATCATCAAAATTACGTATGTTATACCTTGTGATCCAACAGCTGATAGGATTATATTCTTCATTGAAGCCGACATGGTGAAAAGTTAATAGGATATTTAAGGAGATCTTTTAGCATTGGATTACATCATGATTTTTGGAATGAGATTATGGTTGAAAATTAATATGAGATTGATGGTATGCATTTTGGTCAGTGATAGGAAGTTTTAGTGTGCACTTTCACGTTCGCAGTCTCAACCAGTAATAGAACAAGGTAGAACAGAGCATCAGTGAACCAATACACAATGAGGGTTAACAGAGCTTAAAATGAAACTTATCCAACATGGTTACATGCATCTTATGAGTTAATTTGTTATTGTAATCACTTCATAATAATGTGTAAGTCAGTGAGACTTATATTTGAGCACTGAGTTCTTCAAAAGAAGTTTAACCACTTGAGGAAGATCCGAAACTTGGAATCAATGGAAATCGGTCTACAACAATAACTTCAACTTTCTCTTGAGGGTCTTGATAATGAGCAAATGGAAAATAGTAAACTGAAGAATGGACTAATGCAAACTAGAGAACACAACATTTCATTGCAAGGAAAGATTTTAATTGTTCAAGCCAAGAGGAAGGAACTCTATGATCAATTGCAAAATTAGAACAATGATGAGGAAGATGCTATGAAGGATCAATGTCAGAACCTCACTTAGGAGACTAAAGATAGAAAGAAGAATGAAGAAAACCTAGCTCAAGCATTGGAGGAGAGATATGATGAATGCAACAGACTGAAACATGAGAATGCCATGTTGAGACTTGAGTTGGTCCAGTCCCAAAAAAATGAACAGGAACTTGAGAAATAAATTATAATCATGAGAGATGACTTAGTCACTACAAATGAATACAAGGACAAATTCAATGCCAGCTCTGCCAAACTTGATGAACTACTAAAGAGTCAAAGAGATGCTAATAACAAGAGAGGTCTTGGTTATGAAGAAGGAGAAAGCTCTGGTACTGCACAACAAGATCAATCATCCAGTCAGACACAGAATCATGTCAACAAATGAAACCAGAAATCATTGGTAAGACAACCTAATGCTGACAAATTCAGTTGGTAAATGTGTTGTTTTCAATAAATATGGTCATATAGAAAGTCAGTGCAAAAATAGGAATAATCAGAACAATGCATCATTCACCAGTCTTGGAAACATAAGATGTCATGCATGTAGTAGATTTGGACATATGGCTAACCAATGCAGATCAAAAGGAAATCAAGGAAATCAAGGGTTTAATAAAGCAGTTCAAAAGAACAATATTGTTTGTTATGCATGCAACAAGATTGGACAAATTGTTAAATATTACAAAAGTAAGAACCCATCGGTAACTAATGGAAATTCAAATGAGAAAAGAAAGGTAAAGTTGTAAGATATCATTAAAAAACATGAGAAAAAATGGGTAAGGAGATCAGCTACACAATTGACAGAATACCCGGTAGAGCCATGAGGTCCAACAATGGAAGCAGGAACAACTAGTAACTAAGGAACTCTCCCTAAGGGGTAGGCAAATCATTGAAGATCATGAAAATACCCCAGAATAGATCTATAGTAAGATAATTCTGATTGCGGATGGGTACTCAGGCGACTTCAAGTGTTTACCGGAACCTACTTGCAGATTATGAAACCCAGTCAGTCTTCCCAGCAGCATTTATGACAATGGAAAATTAGGGTTAACGATGATAAAAAGGGAAAAGTTAAGTTATTTTCTTCAAACAATGATCGAGCATTCAGAAGAGCAATTTCTAGAGAATTCAAGTGTCCAAGGTGATTTGTGCAAGCATTTTGTCTCGAAAGAAATCTCATCATCCAACAGTATCTTGAGGTATTTTCATTTGGAGAAACCCTAGCTTCACTATCCGCATTTGATATCATGGCTTCTTCATCCAATATCGATACTACTTTGGTGGCAGAAATCAAGAACAACTCCCATCCTGAATACAAGAAGCATCCCTTCAAATCCCTTTTGGATGAACCACTAGGAGAGTTCTTGAGTGTTTTCCATGGTGTTCTTCACACCTGTTGTCTTCAAAATCTGATTCCCTTTAACATCCTCAAATTAATATGGTTTAAAGCTTGGTACAGGAGAGATATCAAAGATAAGGAAATTTTCACGGCAACATATGACAAGGTTTGGATAGACCTTATACACTTTGGGCTTCCTCGGAGCCCAGGTGGGTATACCTTTGTGAATTAAATTCACACTTTCGAACATAAACCCACAGCAAACCAGTCCAGAAAACCAGTGGATTTATTCACCCTGAAATTAACTGAAAACAAAGGATGGAAATTGTATTTAAATTCAGCATTTCGATCAACAAAGCATGCAATAAACAACTTCAATTAATACCAGTGCCTTATCCAAGGTCACAGAGTCATCTAAACTTCAAATAAACCCCTTAAACAATACGTCTCTATACTTCCCGTCAGCTTGGTTTTTTATTAATCCTTATATATGCCTGACACATACAAGAATCCAATCATTCCAAACTAAGCTATGGTCCTCAAAATTCTAAGTTCCTCCCAAAGAATTTACTGGTATGAGTGATCCCGCATATTTAATTTCCCTCCTAAAGAGAAAAGCTAATAAACACTTATACTAAAATTGCTTTGCAATTCCATTCAAACAGAATAACCCTGGATTATTCAGAATGAAAACAGTAAATAAATTTGTGAACAAACTTGAAGACAACACAAAGCTTTACTCAAAACCGATGGCCTGTATATTGATATTCAGTTCAAAGAGTATTACAATAAATTTTGATTCTCCATTAGACTTAGAAAAGCTCAGATAAATTTCTGTAGTGTTTTCTTACAAAATTTTGTGATCCCCTTTCCTCTAGTCCTGGTATCCATTTATAACAACATGGATGCACAAAGCTTCGGACCTTTCGAGGAGAGTTTGTTACAATCATTTCTTTTCAAGAATTAAGAGATTACAAATTTTCCGCAAAAAATAGTTACAAGCTCTTTTCAGCCTCTGCAGTTTGTTCAATAGGCTGTTCGGTTGCAACCTCTTCTGTCTTTTCAGGTGCGCTCTCCAACTGTTCTGGATCATGGGTGGCATACTTAATTTCCCACTCACCATATATCTCTTTTGTCGGCCATGAAAAATTAATCACATCATCTTTATTTTTAGTCAACCTTTTCCAAGAATTCCTCAGTTTGTTGACTTCTGAATTAAGAAAACCATAATGTGACTTAATTTTTTCTATCTCTTGTATTGTCATGACAAAGAAAGAAGTATCATCAAGATCAATGATTCCTTTGACTCTTGCTGACAATTTGGCTTCTATCTCCTTAAGCCATATCTGCTTGTCTTTTAACTGATCCGGATTAGCAAAAACTCCTAGGAGCAACTCACAAACTTGATCAGTGTATTCCTTCTTAAGCAATTTAACCCTTCTATCCACATTATCCACCTCTGTTGCCAATTGCATTAAGACCTTAGCGACATCAGAAGTGGATTTGATAATGGGATTAGCTCTTGCTTCATCACAGGATACACACATGAACTCTAGATCCTGCTCCCTAGGTCTCCATCTGTCAAAAATGGGTGTCAAAATTGCCTTATCTCTTCTCAGCTCATTCCATATTTCCATAATTTTTCCCACATTGTTGTAAAGCAATGAGGCATTTATCGTATCTGCAAAACTAGAGATTGTGGCCCTTACCTTTTCCTCATATTTCCCTGCATATAAGACCTGAGCCTGCTTCAGGTTTTCTAGTTCTTGGGGTGTGATCTCAATCATTTGAGAGGTGGAGGGTGTTGGAGATGGTGGAAATTCAATAATAGGGCTAGTAGGCGGAGGTCTTGCAGGAGAAGAGGAAATCATCAATGTTGAAGACTCACCTTGTTGGTGTTGTCCCATCAACTGGCTTTGCAATTTGGCAATGATGCTATCTTTGCCTCTTACCTCCTCCTTGGCACTGTTATAGGCCTTTAAAATTGTTTCCAACTTAATTTGGAGGGCCTCCTTCTCTTTGGCTTCCTTCTCCGCAACTGCAACACTAAATTTTGCAGTTTCTAACACAGTACTTGCAGCCTCTACTACCCCTGTACTCTGCACTCTTTTTACCATCATTCCACCAAGGTAACTTGACCCTGGGGTGTCTTTGCCTTTCTTGCTCTCATTTCTCTTGAGAGACCAGTTGACTAGTGCAGCATTATCCTTATTCAAGGTAACCCCTTCCATGGGTTTGGTCTCTTTCCTTACTGCATCTAGCACCAGGGCATCAGCAATATCCCACTCTGGCAAGATAAGCACTCCAGCTTGTGCTACTAGATGTCTTCCCTGCTCAGGAGTGATGGTTTTGAATTCTTCCATCATCTCCTATTTTATTTCTTCCTCCACTGAGGCTAGATCTTTATTAGGCTACTCAGCCTTTCTTGTCTCACATCTAGCATTATATCTATCTATATGTTGTTTCCAAATGAATTGCATAAATGCTTCCGATGTGACAAAGTTGTCATCAGCTAAAAAGGCAATACTTGCCTTTTTTATCTCTGGATCCCACTCTTGTCCTTTGAGTTCAGTGGAGGTAATATCCATTTCAGCATCAATGGGATCTTCTGGCATCCCTTCCTCCAC
Source organism: Cryptomeria japonica (assembly GCF_030272615.1). Lineage (NCBI taxonomy): Eukaryota > Viridiplantae > Streptophyta > Pinopsida > Cupressales > Cupressaceae > Cryptomeria > Cryptomeria japonica. The sequence goes on from NC_081409.1 coordinate 512,270,058, forward strand.
TTCATCATAGGTGTATGCAATTTCCCCTAAGCTTCCCAACTGTAAGAGGTGTTCAGCCATTTCTTGTTCATCTCCTATATGGATAGGGGATTGGGATGGGGAATACAAGGGTGTATCTGATTGCACTTCCTTCCCCACCCTTTGCCTTTTTGGGTTGTCTTGGATGTCAATGACATCTTGTATCTTCCTCTTTCCTTTGGATGTAGAGGGCTCCCCTATTGTAGGCACCAACACACTGTAACCTATTTTCTTATGCAATGTGTAATCACTAGGAGGAATTGCCTTGCTGGAAGTTGACCTGCTTAGGATTACTCTGGCCTTTTCAGGGTTGCTTTTAATCACAGCTTCCCTCTTCTCCTTTAGTGTTTGCATTACATCTTCAAAGCAAACAATCAAAAACTTTATTTTTTCTTCCAATGGGAAGAAGCTAGACAATGGGTCATAGCTAGCATCAAATTGATGCACAAAATCCAAGGCTTTTTTGTAAGCCACCCACTTTTCTTTCCTTAATTCCTACTCATCTAAATCAAATTCATTTCTGATGAGGTCTTCAGGAAATTGGAATTGATGAGGCCTACCTCTGCATGCTACCTTCTTCCTGAACACACCGTTGAAGAAGTCCTCTAGATCAGCACACCTGGACACTGCAGTAGATAAATGGTAAGGTTTGAGGAAATCCTCAAAACAATTCCAGCCTCCCTTTGTTATTATGAATTGGTGGGCTATGGTAGCTGCAGGGAAAATAGTCCCTTTGCCTCTGCCTGTTAACTCTGCCTCTTGTAGGCCACCAATTTGCTTAAGGATCTCCGCTATTCCCACTTTGAGAGGGACCTGGTAAGGTAACAAAAATGGAGTACCCCTGAAACCAAAAACTCTGAAAACTATGGAGATTGGATATAAATAAATGTCGCCCCAGTTATGAACAATCTTGATGTTCTCTGCGAATTCTTTTGGCCTTATGAATTCCAGAAGAACCTTGGGGATTCTTGGGTTATCAAAGCATAAGAGAGTTCTTATTTTGGATGCAAAATATTTGTCAAACTTCAAAAAACTAGCATCCTCTCTGTCCCATGACAACACAGTACTCCATAATTGTACTAGCATTTTTTCTCCTTCCTTTTCCTTAACCAGGTCTAGTCCACTGGCAAAATAATCACCACCTTTGAAGAGAAAAAGGTGCATTAAGAGTGAATACCATCCAAAAGGTCTGTCCACCTTTCCATTCTTTATTCCTATCAAGCCTCCATGGACAGCATCGGCGATGAAAGAGGCATAATCAAATGTGATAGCAAGAGAAGGATTCAAAATCTGGGCGATCATTAGCAAGTAATGATTTGGCATATTTGCTTTAGCATCTTCTCCTAGGACTTGACAAAGTGCCCAATACATTCCTTTAGCCCTCAGGGTAAACATACTCAATGAGAAGGGCTCTTGTGTATTGAGTCCTACAACTGCTAACCCTCCTATTTTCACAAAAAGCTCCTTGAGAGGCCCATTCCTGAGATGACTTCTCTGTGCACTGTAAACTTGGGCTAATGATGTGAAATTTATGGGTTCCAGGAAGTTTGTGAACTCATTAAGCCCAAATGTTGTCCTTAATTCTTCAGCATTAATTTCCACAAGGGTTTTCCCATTTACATCTCGGATGCATCTTGTGACTGGATCATAATTCAATGCCATTTGGGTTAGCAGGTCTGTATCCATGAATACCCCTGGGACCACTAATTTCCCAACATCTAGTTCCCAGATACTATTTTGAGGGGCAGGAGAATTTCTCATTCCAAATCTGACTTTAAACAACCCCAACCCGGACAGTCCCACCTGTGGGTCTCTCAGCCAATTACCCTTGTCATACAATCCTTCTCCTATCTTTAGATGGGGAGCCCTGGGCACTAACTCTTTGGCCTTTGATGTCTGATTGGTTGACAACGTCAACTGTTCTAAAAAATCATCACATACACTTCTTTCCAAATAATTAACCTTGCCAGAAAATTCCCTTTTAGGAGCCATTTTGAAGATGCAAGAAAATGAATATCACTCTAAAACAATCCTGCAATAGAAGAATTATCTTACTTAGAACATCACACAAGAATTGCTACAAAAATATAAGAGAACCTGATCTTTGCTTGAAGAAATTTTTTTTTCTGCAACTGAACCGTCTTGCTCTGGATATGAAGGAGATAACTCTGCATCTGCTCTTCTACAAAATCTTTTAAAAGATATCTTCGCTTGGTAGTTAGGAAATCAAATATTTGTACTCAGGCCTTAACTGTAACATTGATTCCGCATGCTCCAGCCGTCCCTTCGAAATTGAATTCATACGAGAATTCGTATTTTTCGCTCCAACGGGTCACAACATTCCTGCAAGTGTTCCATTTTGCTCTTTCACAACTTCGCGAAGCATAACCATCGGGTAGCTTAGTCATGTGACATAGCGCCAACCGTTCGATCAAAAGAAACTTGATCTAACATTAGATTAACTGATGGCTTTTAACCTTTTTCTGGGTCCCACTTTTTTATTGGCTGCATAATACCACCTGGCATCGAATCATTGGCCTTGAAATTCCCTTCACATTCTGCTTGATACTGGCTGCGTTTCTTTCTTTTATACCAACATTTCCACCTTGGCCGGCCCACACTTTCTTCTTTGACCACGTATCATCATGACACGTGGATGGTTCTCGTTCATTCTCGCTATTTCACAGGCATAAAGAGTGAGCACTTTACCCTTGCGAAATAGCGTCGGCCGTTGGATCATCTCTGAAGTTGATCAGCATTTAATCCTCCAAGAGGGCTCTCAGGAATGGTGGGCCCATTGACTCGTCATGAACACCTGGCATCCAGTCACCTGCGGCGCTGATTTGTCGCTCTGTCATTCGCCAGAAGGAAACCACGGGGGCCCCACTTTCGTCTCAATAGGTCTATCTCCCATGTCATTATCATGACACGTGGATGGTTCTCGTTCATTCTCGCTATTTCGCAGGCATAAAGAGTGAGCACTTTACCCTTGCAAAATAGCGTCGGCCGTTGGATCATCTCCGAAGTTGATTGGCATTTAATCCTCCGAGAGGGCTCTTAGGAATGGTGGGCCCGCTGACTCATCATGAACACCTGGCATCCAGTCACCTGCAGTGCTGATTTGTCGCTCTATCATTCGCCAGAAGGAAACCACGGGGGCCCCACTTTTGTCTCAACAGGTCTATCTCCCACGTCATTATCATGACACGTGGACGGTTCTCGTTCATTCTCGCTATTTCGCAGGTGTAAAGAGTGAGCATCTTACCCTTACGAAATAGCACCGATCGTCGGATCATCTCTGAAGCTGATCGACATTTAATCCTTTGAAAAGGCTCTCAAGAATGGTGGGCCCGCTGACTCGTCATGAACACCTGGCATCCAGTCACCTGCGGCGTTGATTTGTCGCTCTGTCATTCACCAAAAGGAAACCATGGGTGCCCCACTTTCGTCTCAATAGGTCTATCTCCCACATCATTATCATGACACGTGGATGGTTCTCGTTCATTCTCGCTATTTCGCGGGCATAAAGAGTGAGCACTTTACCCTTGTGAAATAGCGCCAGCCGTTGGATCATCTCTGAAGTTGATCGGCATTTAATCCTTTGAAAAGGCTCTCAGGAATGGTGGGCCCGCTGAGTCGTCATGAACACCTGGCATCCAGTCACCTGTGGCGCTGATTTGTCACTCTGTCATTTGCCAGAAGGAAACCACGTGGCTCCAGGTGTTATTAACAGCTGTACCCGCTAGGTCATATCCACCTGCGGCCTGACTCACCTCTGGGGCCCGCCTTTTAACCTTTAACCCGGATCTGCTGACTGTTGTGATTTGTGCCACGTGCCACCATTTTACTTGCTGCTAACAACTAGCTGGATCATCTATGTGGCATGCCATGTGGTTTTCGCTATTTCACGGGGTATAAACTACGCGCAACTTTGCCTAGCGAAATAGCGTGAGCCGTAGATCCATCCACGAGATGCGCATTAGTTACTGGGCCCGCTAACTTTAGAAGAAAAGCATACAAGGCATAGATTTTCAAATAATCAACGTAACCGCCTAGGCAAATAACAAGGGGGGACACTTCCTACGACCTCACGACCCATAACTTAAGTGAATAAAGTAATGATAGATTAGAAACCAGAGGGTTTAAAACAAATAAGAGAGGATCTAAAAATCAAAAACCCTTAAACCCCTAAGGTCTAGAACAAGGCTGAAGCACTTGGATTTACACCCTATTCAAAAAATTCAAAAAACCATAGCCAATCATGGGAAAAGAAAAACCCAATTTTAATCAGTGATAACAACACAGAAGACATTAGGGCATATATTCACTATGACATCAAGGATCTCGAAGGATATGAGTTATCTTGTGTCTTCACTGAGAATTTAATCATGGATAACCAACTTAAACTATAATTTGCCCACTTGCAGAGGAAAAGTTGCACCCAATTCATGTATTTTCCCACATTCAACGAGGTAGAATGGTCCGATACATACTAAGCTGCATTCATGGAGAATTTATCTTGTTGGACCGGCCCTACAAGATCACTAAGGAGGTAATCAAGAATATCACCTGCCTACACAAGATTGGAGGTCTGCCCGGCCCTAGGTGCAAGCTCTCTAACATATAACTTTGCAAACTCACCAGTGCCACCTTCGATGGTCATTCAATGAGAGTTGATGATATAAAGGAAATTGGTGTTAAATTTGTTGCAATGATAATCCAATACAAAGTTTACTAGTCAAATTGGTTGAACTCTGTCTTCGGTAACAACATTTTAATTGCTCATCAAATGGTGAAGTAGGATGCACAATATGATCTTTGTAGTGTGATGTTGAAGGAGCTAATGTCAAAACTTCATAAGATTAAACAAGACAAGAAAAAACACCTTCTAATATGGTTCCTTGGTTATTTGCTTAGCATTCTACTTTTTGGGTACTGTTCCCAATATGGGAAGATACAATGGGCTTTTGATCAACCGGTAGCCACCTAGATAGCTCAAAGTTTGGATAGACAAAGGAATAAACTGAAAAAGGAAAATTTATGTTCATTTTTCAAAACTTTTGAGGAGGAAATGAAAAATAGAGCTATAATTCCCCAATCTATAGTAGAAAAATATAAAGATACAATATGTTTTATGGTAAATAATGATGAGTGTATGATGGAATCAGTCTAGCCTAGAATAGTCTAGATTATATCTATGGATTATGAGGGGGATGAGACCACACTGGATGCTTATGCACAACATCTACTACAAGAACTAGTTATGAGAAAGATGAGAAATTTGGCATAGCCTGGGAGAAAGGACTGAAGTTTCACCAAGAGCAAGTTGCATTGACAATCATAAGAAAAATGAATAAGGTTGCAATAGAAACTCTAATAAGTGAAGGGAATGATAGGAAAAAAATAGAACAAAAAGTTAAAATTATTGAAACTCAGAGAAGAGAAGAAATGAAACAGAAAAGGAAGGAACAGAGGGAAGCCAGGAAGGCAGCTCAGGCCACTCCCAATTTGGTCTTGGTACCTACTGAGTCTTCCAAGCAACTGGAAGAATCATCTGCTGAGTCTGTCAGTTCTGAACCAATTGAACAAGTAAAGAGAAAACAAAAAGCAATCCGATAGTATATGACAGTTTCTTCAGAGGAGACCAAATCAGATGAAGAAATCAAGGTTGCTCCTAAGAAAAAAGGCATTTTTGCAAGGGTAGTATGGGAGAAGAAGGAAGAACAAAAGGAAGAACCAGCTAAGGAGCCTCCCCAAAAATCTAAAATTACCATTGTACATAAACGCAAGCCAAAATCAGATGAGTAGTCTAAACTAGAAGCCAAAAGAAGAACTGGTAAGAAGAAATTAGAAGCTCAAGACATTATTGATCAGATTATTAATGATGGTAATTTAAACAATATTTCTACATTCTTTGATGAATTTGATGAGAAAGATAAGAAGAATATTGAGGAAGCTATTCTTTTATATCTTGATTCTTTCAGTAGAGCATTGATTAAGTTAGAGAAAAATTTACCTAAAGAATTGTATGATAAGCTAGAGGCCAGGAAATTACATGCACAAAATTTGGACGAAAAGGTGAAAGAAACTGAATTAGTTAATCTTCACCCATCAATAAATCTAGTAGAGGTTACTTATTTGATCAATAAATCTAGCTCATCTGAATTCAATACAAATCACCAAATAAATAATTTAATGTTAAAAAGATTTGAAGAAATCGGGAAGGAGATCATAGACATTTGGGTCAGAATTCTTTTGAATTTAGGTTATGAGTTGAGCCCCAATTTTGTTTAATCACATAACATATAGTTACCAGGGGACAAGAAACCAACAGATATTGAGGAACAAAATGTAAATATTGAGCAACCAGCAAGCATTCCACCAGCTACTACTGTACTGACTAGTGAGTCCAATTTTGTAGTAGAGGATACCCCAACAGATAATGTACAGAATATAAGGATAAGGATACAGACAATAAGGTTGCTAAGCATGTATAGGATTAGGATAAGGTACCAAGTGGTGAAGCCACCGATGCACAACAAATAAAGGATTCAATGGATACAATAAATAAATCTTTGGCAGACAAAGGAAAGGAAATTGTGACAAATATTTCTGCTAGCATGGCAATTGACACTACATCTATAGCCAAAGGAAATTTGTCACAATTTTCTATCAATTTTGACAAGCCTTATCGCAAGATGTCTTTGGCAGAGAAGATTTCGGCAGTAACTGCACTTCAAGCACAAGCAACTCAGGAGTTGGCTCAAAAGGAGTCAAAAGATAGAGAATTAATTAAGCACAGTTTTGAAGTGTTGAACTAGTTGGTGCCTAAATTCCAGGCATAGGAGAGCACAATCTCATCCAAAAAATTGGAGGAGATTATTAATATCATTTCTAAGCACTATGATTATTTGCTCAAAATTTCAATAACTGAGGCTAAGGACTAATTTGTTGAAGCCCAAAAACAAACATTCTTACAAATGATTGCATTTGAAAAGAGTAAACTCCAAATTTTCTTGCAATCCATTGATACAACATTGGAGGAAGGAGGTAAAGTTTATAAGACTTGTATAGATTTTTCCAAGCTCACAGCTTCCATAAACAAGCAACTTTCAAACTGCAAGAATAATTTGATTCAGATTTCTAACTCTTATAACCTAACACTCTAACCTTACAAGTTGTTTGGATGTTCCTGTTGGGAATCCCACAGATACTGAGAGGGGGGATGAATCAGTATCTAACCAGTGAACAGAATTTCTTGAATTAAAACATGCAGAACATTTTATAATAGTGTACTGGTATGCAATAAATAATGCAATAAACAGAATCAAGAACACCCACATGAAAAACACACCATAACACAAGGTTTTAATGAGGAAACCTGATCTGGGAAAAACCTCGGTGGGATTTGTGACCCACAATATTCACTCACTGGCCAATAAGAGAATATTACTTACAATAGGGGCCTGCACATGCAGGAAGGCCAACTGCCTAGAGCTCACTGCTCAATGGGAAGTCTCACTGACTTACAATGAGGATTACACAAATCCAATATCTTGTACTACTTTACAATAGCATCTATAATGCCCGATCCAGTACTGGTTGCTGCTCTTCTTCTTACATAAACCCTTAGCCTATATTTCGCATAATAGGTCTACCTAATATTTTCCTTAATGGTTCCTCTCTCATTACCAAATGTCTACAATGATCTCTTTTATATATAAGAGTTATTTTACAATTTTCCAAGCCGGCTTACAAATTTTTTACAATAATAAACAAAATATAATATAACAAAATCCTGTCGACCTCTATGCCAATATACTTCTTTTCTTTGTGTCGATGCCTTGAGTGCCAGTGTAGAGTGTGATCTGCTAATGCCAGTATAATGCCTTTGTTGGTGCCATAGGAATGCAAGGTTGCCATCAATGACAAAACCTTCAATCACATACAATGTCTCATTGGAGTGTGCATATGCCAAAAGTTCCAATTTTGGTAATCATGGATCAAATTCTGAAATTAGAGAAGGAAAGGGACAACACAATAAAGAGAGAAACTGAGCTTCAGAATCTCATAGGTCCCCAGTTGGATAATTTGTTATTTCATAGAACTGAATGTATTTCTAATATGCAAAAGGAGGATCTCACCGAATCAAAGGCAATTGAGTATTATGCCAGTCTCTTGAATGGATTCACCTCCATTCTTGACTCTCTCAGGCAAGGTTGGGACTCTTATTTTTCATTTTTGAAGTCTATGTATGCAAATATTTTGAAGCTTGTATAGAAATGGTATGTATATATCTATATAGAATTCTTTGTGGGCACCCCGCTTTGTCATTGATGCCAAAGGAGGAGTAAAATGAAAAATGTATATATTGCTCAGGGGGAGTATCATATGTATATTCTAGATTCATGAATAGGTCAAGATGTGCCACTTCAAAGGAAAATTCAGTAACAACACCATTTTTCATATTAGTGTTGTCATCAATGCCAAAGGGGCAGATTGTTGGCAATTGACACTCATCTGAGAAGGCCAATGGCACTTAGAGTTGTCATTGATGTCAACTCATCTTCTAGTGTCTATATATTCCATCGATATTCATTGATCTATCATTTTACATTGTTTGGGTTAATTGGTATTCACTACACTCAACCAGTATATTCCTTTGCATTACAATCAGTTAAGTCTTGATCCCGGTAATGTGTATTTGGAACCCAATTAAGGATGGGACCCGACTAAGATATCTTGTGGCCCCGATTATTTTGTTGATGGAATTTTTGCTAGCATGTGAATGTCGACATGATCATCAGAATTATGTATGTTATACCTTGTGATCTGGCAACTGATAGGATTATATTCTTCATTGAAGCCGACATGTTGAAAAGTTAATTGGGTATTTAAGGAGATCTTTTAGCAAAGGATTACATGATTTTTGGAATGCGATTATGCTTGCGAATTAATTAGAGATTGATGGTATGCATTTTGGTCAGCGATAGGAAGCTTTAGTGCACAGTCTCAACTGGTAGCAAAATAGGGAAGAACAGAGCATCAATGAACCGGTACATAGTGAGGGTTAACAGAGCTTAAATCGGAACTTATCCAACATGGTTAGATGCATCTTATGAGTTTATTTTTTATTGTAATCACTCTGTAATACTGTGTAAGTTGGTGAGACTTCTATTTGAGTAGTGAGCTCTAGGAAGTTGGCCTAATTGCATGTGCATGTTGGCATTTGCATGATGATTGGATTAATGATATGTTATGTTGTCATTGATGTCAATTAACCGGTAATGATATTGTTGATATTGTTGTAATATTGTTACTGTAACGGGTAGGAAGAATTTGCAGAGTGAATTGGTAACTGGTGTAAACCTTATCTATTGATGTAACCAATAAACCCTACATGTTGTTTTTGATAAACCCAAACCGATTAAGTTTGGTGAATTGGTTATATTGGTTTATGATATGATGATGAGTGGTAATGATTATGACAAGTATGATTATTTTATGAAGACAATTCAAAGAGATTTTGGCGAGTTGTTATAACGGTTTTTGTCTAGAGAATTACCAAATCTATTGCATCTAATGCAAAGCACGTGATGAGTTACTAAGTTCGATGAAGTGGTGATCAAGGAGCGATCAAGGTTTTCTTGATTGATGTGTAGAGATTTCTATCTAATCCAATGGTCATACTTGAACTGATTTATTTGTAATCTCTATGAGAATTAGATTTTTGTTGTGTTACAGACCTGATTGATTTGTTTATAAGGTTGATGAAGTTGTTTAGTTTAATGAGTTGGCACAGATCAATTGAGTGTGTGGTTGCCGAACCAGATGATGTATCTGTAGTTTGAGTAAAGCTAGATAGGAGCATGAAATGGATTTGATCAAGCAAGTGTAGTGCTATTCAGATAGATCAGCAAACTTAGTTGTTTTCTAACAATAATAGCAGAATTGAAATCCCCTAACTGGGTAAGCTCTAACAAGCTTGGTGTTTTTCAATTCCTCTAACAAGGTGATCCATTAGCTTGTATTTTCAAATCCTCTATCGAGGTTACTCCTTACAGGGTATTTCTTCTAACAAGACATTTGTAGTCAATCTCTTAACTGGGTGATTCCTAACGGGATCAGTTCTTAACATGACTTTTTGTAAGGCTTTAACAGGCTAGGCTCCTAACAGGGCGAACTTCAGAAGAGTTTAGATAGTTATCTTGTGAGTCTCATCTCACCGTGGTTTTTACCTATTTTGGTTTCCACGTCAAAAATATTTGTGTCAAGTGATGAATGTTTTTTTGGTTGTGTTTTCATAGTTGATTTACTTAACTACTTAACTATTTTGATAAGTCATGATAACCGGAAGCATTAAGAAATGAAGAAGTTGTTTATCGTTAATTTGTTGTAATAGTCAACTGATTTATCTTATGAGTTTTTACCTTGACAGAGGTATTACATTATTAGTTCTAAGTTTACTTTGAGAGATTGATTTTTGAGATTGTGAAGTTTGTATCAATTTTTCTATCTATTGATTCACCCCCCCCCCCTCTCGGTAGTTGACCAGATACTTATTCTTTCATCACACCATCAGTGCAATCCCCTCTATATAATATTTGTATACCTTGATCAAGTATATAGATATTGTGGGTATCAGCCCCACCATGATTTTTCCCTTTGTGGGGTTTTCCACGTATAAATATTGGTGTTATAGTTTTGCATCTTTATGTGTTATTTGGTTTATGCACTTTAATTTTATTTAATTTTAACCAGTTCATAAGCAATAAGTTCATAATTAGTTTCACTGGTAGAACAATGATTTAGCCCCCCCCCCCCCCCCCACCTCAGTGTTTTTGGATTCCAATAAGAGAAATAAAATTGTAAAGAAAAGAAAAGAAGTACAATTGGGACACCATTGTTACCAACTATATGGTTGATAAAGCATATGGTAATTTAATGTCCAAATTTAGAAGCTATAAGAGGTTCCCTTTACCAAAGGGGTGATGTGTATGGTGAAAGTTTCTTTATAGTAGCACTATATAGATACAAATGACGTGGATGATAATATTAATGAGATAGACCCACCTTCTATTAATAAATCAAGTATAGTACACTTCAAAGTTTTACTAAAAATATTGTCTATTGTATTGGATATAAGATTAGACTTAGGAACCTAAATTGCGTATAAAATATGAATGGATAAAAAATCTAATATGTTAATATTGTAGAAGAATATACAAGATAAATAGAATGGACAAAATGTACAAATGAAAAACTAGAAGTGAGAGATAGAGAGGTATGAAGGAAGAGAGGGGGGAGGGAGAGATATGGAACCTAAATTGCATATAAAATATGAATAGATAAAAAATTCAATATGTTAATATTGTAGAAGAATATACCAGATAGATAAAATGGACAAAATGTACAAATGAAAACCTAGAAGTGAGAGATAGAGAGGTATGAAGGAAGAGAGGGGGGGGGAGATATAAAGAGAGACAAATGATAGAGATGCATTGAAAAGGAAGGAGAGAATAAAAGAGAGGGGGATAGAGAGACATAAAAAAATAATGAGAGAGGTAAAAAAAGATAGATAGGTATAGGGAGGAGAGAGAGGGAGAGGGAGAGATAGATAAATAGAGTTTAGGTGAAAAATGTAGAGAGGTAGAGGAAAGATGGAATGTGTGTGTGTGTGTGTGTGTGTGTGTGTGTGTGTGTGTGTGTGTGTGTGTGTGTGTGTGTGTGTGTGTGTGTGTTTATATATGTATATGTATATATACATTTACATATATGTATATATATGTATATGTATGTGTATGTATGTATGTATGTATGTATACATACATACATACATACATACAATATATATATGTGTGTATATATATATGCATACATATATATACATATACATATATGTATATGTATATGTATATGTATATGTATATATATGTATGCATATATACACATATATATATGTGTGTGTGTGTGTGTTTGTGTGCTTGTGTATGTATATATGCATATATATCTATATGTGTGTGTGTGTGTGTGTGTGTGCATATATATACATACATATATATATATACATATACATATACATACATACATACATACATACATACATAGATACACACACATGTGTGTGTGTGTGTGTATGTCTGGCTTACCAGATCCTATGGAGTTGGATTCTACTTGAAGACTTGATCATCTTTCTTTCTTTTAGACCACATCTCATTTGGATGTCTTTCTGACAAGATATCGCTACCAGTTTCCATGACATTTTCTTGTTATCGGTTGCCTGAGACCTATTCTAATGATATACCAGAACCCATTCTGAAGCTTGCGGAGCCTTGAGCGTTGATCTCGATGTTTCTTGGAGTGTGGATGACCTTGTTCATTTTTCATGTTAGGACTTGTTATTTGGGTTTTGATCCCTTTTGGGCTGACTAGATCCTTTGGATTGATATATATATTTATAATCATGCTTTAGAATGTAATCAATTAGAATCAATCAGAGTATCAGATAGATATACTATGCCTAGAAGATAGATCTTTCGATTCAAGGTCCCAAAGGTCACCTATTCTACCATGCCTGTGTGCTGGTATGTTGTAACCCAATAAGATGTAATCAAAATTCATGCAATAAAACTATGTATTCTGCATTGCCTCCATCATATATGTGTGTTTCCATTATGTTTACTCTTTCTGACTGGTCTAGACTGGTCTCCTTAAGGTCCCTCCTTACTAGTGACTGCTTCAAGTGGTATCAGAGTGAAGTTTCATTCCAGAGGTTGTGTGTCCTAAATTTTGTTGTAGGGTGGCAAATTATGGATCTGACCTGCAGTTGCAGAGGATTAGCTTGAATCAATGGTGCGAAGAGGAAATAGGAATGGTGGAGAACATGGGAATGCAAGCCGTATTGTGATGGAGATGTTGTGAGGAATAGCAGCCCAGTTAGAAGTTGTAGAGACAACCCAAAGAAGAGGTTGACATATAGAAGATGTAAGCCAAGATGAAGGAGAAGAAGCTCCAGTAGAAAAAGTAAACCAATCAGTAGTTGATCCGGATGAAGAAAGGTTTTAAGTAGGGCGAACACTAAACCTCATTTTACCCTACTAAAATATGATGAGAAGTTAGATTCAGATGAATTGATGGATTGTATCTCAGAGATGGAGAAGTATTTTGATTTTGAAAACACTACAGAAGAGAGGAAGGTGAAATATGTTTGTACCTAGTTGAAAGGTCATGCATCTCTTTTGTGGGTTGGGTGATTTCTAAGTTGAAATCAAAGTTTTTTCTGATGAATTATCAAGTGGATTTGTTCTGGAAATTGCAGATCCTGAGACAAAAGGAATCTAGTGTGAAGGAGTACACTGAAGCATTTTACAAATTGAACATCAGATCCGAACATGTTGATGATGAATTTGAATAAATTGCAAGATATTTGAACAGATTGCAGATGTCTATACAAGATGAACTCAGTATGATCAAACTGGAGAGTGTTGAAGAGAAACTGAACAAAAGACATGAGCAGAGACAAAGATGTAGAGGTGGAAGGTTTACCGAAGGAATATTTCAAGGAGGAAGAGGATATATCAGAGGAAGAGGAACCAGCACAAATTAGAACAAGGACAAGGAAGTGAGAAAATAAGGCAATTCATATGGGAAGGATGATAGAAATTTATACCGAAGGAGAGAACTGGATGGTTACCAGAATGAGAACTTTGGAAGACAAGACAAGAGGACATTTAAAGGAACTTGCTTTAAGTTTGGAGGAGATGGAAACCATGCATTTGAATGTAAGGAGATAGAGGCTACCAGAAGAGAAGCAGTGGTGGAAGAAAACCCCACCAGATTAGACAATAAACTGGAATATGGAGAACTGTTGATAATGAGGAGAGCTTTGTGTCATACCCGAGGAGATGAAGAACCCTTACAGAGGAAGAATTTGTTCAAAACTAGATGTAAGGTATCCAATAAGTGTTGTAAAGTTGTTATTGATAGTGGTAGTTTAGATAATCTTGTTTCAGAAGAGATGGTGAATAAGTTGAAATTGGAGAGATTGAAACACCCTAAGCCTTATTAGATAGCATAGATTTAGGATGAACATAAGTTGTTAGTAAGTGAACATTTTTTTGGTAAAATTAAAAATTGGGAATTATCATGATGAAGTTTTGTGTGATATTATGCCTATGGATATTTGTCATCTTTTATTGGGAAGACCTTGGCAGTTTGATAGACAAACAATACATGATGGGAGGAAGAATACATACACTATTGTGGCCAATGGGATGAAGCAAACCATGTTACTTTTGGAAGAACCTTTGAAGGGTGAAGTTTGTTCAAATACCAAAATCTATTTAGTAGATGGAAGGAAATTCATGGATGGTTTGAGACATGAGAATGTGTGTTTTTCCTTAATTCCTAAGAAGATTGAGAGAACAGAATTGGAAGGGGAGCACCCAGAAGAGATAAGAGATTACAAAATATGAGGAAACCATTTCAGATAATGTACCTGATGGATTGCCACCTATTAGAAGTATTAGTCATTGCATGGACTTGCTTCCCGGAGCTAGTTTGCCTAACAAAGCTACACATCAGTTGACACCGATAGAGAATGATGAATTGAATAGACAAGTGCAGGAGTTGTTGAAGAAGGGTTTGATCAGGGACATTCTGAGCCCTTGTGGAGTACTGGTAGTATTAACACCTAAGAAGAATGGAGAATGGATGATGTGTACTGATTCAAGAGAAATAAACTATATCACAATGAAATATCAGTTTCCTTGTTACAAATGAGTTTACCCTTATTACAAATGAGTTTTGTAACTCTTGCAATCAAAAAATTCATTGATTTAACTCTTCTCAACTGGTTCTCCCTTTCTCAGTTCTCTGTAGGTTCTCTATTCTCTATTTATACATTTTTTGCCCACATTTTGTCTTGCATACCCTTCATTGGTACACTCTCTTATCTCCTTCACCTTTTGTAGCTTTCTTCCTGAATCCCCCTTGCCGATTTACACAATTGGAGTTCTATTTGGCAGCTTGCCGGTTGCTCTAATATTACCAGTAAAACCTTTGATAAACCTTCTACTGGTTCTACCTTTCTGTCAAATAGGTCCAACACTCAGATGCTTTTGATCTTCTCTCTGATCACTCTTTTCTCTCTCAGTTACTCTATTTTTGTCAGTATCAAGCATCATCAACTTAAGTCTCCAGTCTGTATATTTATACTTGATTGTTCACACTAAAACCTCTATTCAAACTGGGCAGGTTAAGGTTTTTCTCCATCGAGTAAATCTATATCAAATCTAATTAGATCTCCTCTCCTTGATTGATGATCTGTAGATCAAACACCACCACCATCTCTAATGAAATTTGTACGCGCTTTTTATATTTAGCGACCTGCAACTTGTTTTTTGGTCTTACTCTATCATTCACCATTAATGCCTCAGCTATTTCCTTTGACCATCAATCACAAATATTGGATTGTCCTACTTGATTTATCTCACAAAAGAGATTATGTAACTTGATCTTCCTTGAGCCGCACTTCTTTTGTCATTGACCTGTGATTCATGGGTTCCCTATTTAAAGTCAACCTGCTCATCACCTATCACGTGAATGGATAGTTTTTTTTGCCACTACATACTTGCCACATGGAATCTACACATCATCCTCAGACACCATCCAACACAATCTAGACTGCTATGCCAATTTGAGTTCATTCAGCAACCAAGACACACAACCAGTTCAACTCACCTCACCGATATAACCTAACTTCACCGGTGGACCTCCTCTTCTTTGTTGGTGAATCAAGTAGATCTACCATCAAACATATTGGTCCATCCACTAAGTCTATTTACTTGTTGCATTAAACTTCTCTTTGTATACCGGTGATCGTATCCCTTTATTCTTCTTTGCTTGCTTGCTTGCTTTCTTGTTTGCTAGTGGTCCTGCCTTACAGGTAGATGTTGCACTTCATGTGTAATGGTATCATACCTTTTTTTTCTACTTACACACTCCATCCTTCATACCGGTCATGACTAATTACTCACTGGTGACCATTCTATACCGGTTGACATTAATGACAACACAATGCCAACAATCTCCCCCTTTGGCATTAATGTCAACACACTTTGTTCCTTCACCCGGCCCATTGAACCATTCTCCCCCTTTGACAACAATGACAAAGGGTCAGAGTATCCCTCCATTTAATTCATTCTCCACTAGTTATACAGCATATTCTCCCCCTTTCTCCACTATCTGTTCAACCAACAACATATAAGATGGAGGATAGAGACACCAACAGATATCAATTGTTCATAAGAATCAAATGTGATTATACTATGAGTACTACGAATTAGGAAAGGAGACTCTTGTAATCATGAAATTCTCTTCTTCTACAATCTATTCTTTTTGTACACCTATCTAGTGTTCCTTTCACCCGGTGGTCCACTTGATTTTTATTAAAGTACAAATTGAATAGACATTGAAACACTTTCAAATAAGGACCAATGAGTACTACCCAAAATCTCAAGCATGTCAGTATTGTAGCATAATCATTTGATCTCCCTTTGTGTCCAGCATATGGTCCAAGAGATAGGAGATTTTACAATGAACTCCCCCTGAACCATAGATCTCCATAGATATTTAAGTACATGAAACAAATGACACTACTCCTAACTTGTGTCTCAGATACTCAAATATGTTTACCAGTAGAGGCTTGGTGAAGATATCAGCCACTTGTTCACCTATAGGGACATACTCTACCTTGACTTCTTGATCTGCCACCTTATCCCCAAGAAAATGATATTTGATAGCAATATGCTTTGTCCTTGAGTGCATAACTGAATTTTTTGATATGTTAATTGCACTAGAATTGTCACACTAGATGGAAATAGGATCAGGAATCTCTACCTGAATATCCTTGAGGGTCTACTTCATCCATAGCACCTATGAACAACATGTGGCAGCAGCAATATATTCTGCCTCAACATTAGATAGAGAAACTAAATCCTTCTTCTTGTTGTGCCATGAGACTAATCGTTTGCCTAGGAAGAATGCACCACCACTTGTTCTCTTTCGGTCATCAATGTAGCCTACCCAATTAGCATCAGTGTAGGCATGCAAGATAAAATCCCCTTGCTTGGGATACCATAGTCCATAATCAAGTGTCCCTTGTATATACTGGAATATCCTCCTAGCTGTATTTACATGTGATTGTTTGGGTGCAGCTTGAAATCTACCCACCATACATACTACCTGCACTATATCCAATCTAGAAGCAGTAAGATATAGCAAGCTACCAATCATCAATCTATATAGTGTGTGATCCACTATCGATAATTCATCATCCTTTCTCAACTTGCATCCAATCACAATGGGGGTACTTACCGGTTTCCTATCTTCCATTTGGAATTTCTTCAACATATCCCAAGCATACTTGGTTTGAGAGATAAAAATTCCCTTGTCTTGTTGTGAGACCTTCAAACCAAGAAAAAATGACATCTCTCCAAGAATGGACACCTCAAATTTTGTTTTCATCTTATCAGCAAAGTCCTTGCATAGAGTGTCCTTATTACCTCCAAAAATGATGTCATCTACATACATAACCACAATGATCATGTGGTTTCCAACTGCCTTGATGTATATATTGTTGTCAGCACTCCCATTTTTGAATCTTTTCTCCTTTAGGTACTTATCTAGCCTTGAATACCATGCTCTAGGAGCCTTCTTTAAACCATATAGGGCTTTCTTCAACTGACACACAAAGGTTTCACCATCATGTAATAGAAACCCTTCTGGTTGCTCCATGTACACTTATTCTTCTAAATTTCCATTGAGGAAGGCAAATTTTACATCTATTTGATATACTTTATAACCCTTGTGGGCTGAAAAAGCTAGAAACATCCTAATTGCTTCTAGTCTAGCTACCAGTGCAAATGTTTCTTCAAAATCAATGCCTTCTACTTGAGAGTAATCCTTGCACACAAGTCTAGCTTTATGCCTAACAATTTTACCTTATTCATTCATCTTGTTCTAGTTTGGTGCCAATGGTGTTCTTGTCCACTGACCTAGGGACTAATTCCCAAGTCTTGTTCTTCTTAATGCAACTCTTCTTCCATTGCATCCATCCATTTCTGAATTTTGTTGGCCTCATTGAATGTCTTAGGTTCCATTTCAGTCATGAGGTAGAAATTGACTTTTTCATCATTTTGGGCAATTCTCCTTCTAGTTTGCACACCATCACTCTTATTACCTAAAATCTACTCTTCTGGGTTGTTTTTCTACACATACCAGTTAGGGACCTTATTGGATACTTCTTTTGGTTTATTGTCTAACTAAGCTTCTTCACCTTCATCACCAGAATCGTCATACTAGTTCACTTTTGCTTGTCTTCCTTTATGCATATCCTCATCAACCCTTACATGCACACTCTCAATAACTCTTCTTATTCTTTTGTTGTATCATTTGTACGCCTTATTGTGAGTTGAGTAACCAAGAAAAATACCTTCATCACTCCTAGATTCAAAGATGCCCAAGCCATCCTGATCTCTTTTAATGAAGCATTTACTCCCAAACACCTTGAAGTACTTGACTGAGGGTTTTTGGTCATACCACAGTTCATAACGTGTCATATTGTTGTTTGTTCTCAACTAAACCCAGTTCAAAGTATATGTTACAGTATGAATCGCTTCCTTCCAATACATATCTAACAAACTTTCCTCATTCAAAATGGTTCTGGCCATCTCCTTGACTATCATGTTCTTCCTTTCTACCACACCATTTTTTTGTGGTGTCCTAGGGGCTAAGAATTGTCTTCTGATTTCATGTCTCTCATAATAATCTTCAAACTCATTTGAAGTGATCTCTCCACCTCGGTTAGATCTTAGGTATTTCAGCCTACATCCACTTTCTTTCTCTACCATCTTCTAGAAGATCTTGAATCTATCAAATAATTGTGATTTATCATGAAGGAAGGTGACCCATGTCATTCTTGAGTAATCATCAATGAAGAGAATAAAGTATCTCTCACTGAAATGATCTCTTGTCCTAGTTGGACCACATATATTTGTATGTACAAGTTCAAGTGGTATTGAGGTGTTGTGTTCTTTTGTTTCACACACTCATCACAAAATGTGCTTACCGGTTTGATGATGGGTGGTATATTTCTCACTTAGCCCTTTTTACTTAATGTAACAAGATTATCAAAATTTATGTGGCCTAATCTTCTGTGTCACAACCAACTTTCATCCACTTGTCCCAACATGCATTGGGATTCAAAAAGTTCTTTCAAATTGTATACATTTCCATCTGTCCTCTTACCTTCAGCTACAACCTAAACGGTACTCTCCTTCTTTATCTAACAACTGGTAGAGTCAAAGGTGAATTTATAACATTTGTCACATATTTAACTCACATTCAACAAATTGTGCTTTAGGCCTTCCATATAATATACATCATGTACTTTCCATTTTCCATCAATATTTAGAGTATTGTTTCCCTTTATCTTGATGGAGGAGTTATCTCCAAGCCTCATTGAGCCACCATTCCAATCTTCAAGCTTGATAAATTTATTTTTATCACCAGTCATGTGGTTGGAACAACCACTGTCTACAACCCACAAGTTTCTTCTTTCTACATGTAGGGTAGTCTGCACTATTAGACTTGATTTTGCTTTGTCCTTTTCTTTCTCAACCCAAACCGGTTGAGTTTTCTTCTTCTTGTCAACTGCAATCTTATGCTCTAGTTTGGCTACTGGTTCCTGATTAGGGGTTGTCCTCTTCTACTTGATTTTCCTATGATTGCAATGCTTTGCAATATGTTGAAACTCTTGAGAGTTATAGCATTCCACATTTACATTTAAAAATGAATCTTCAAAACTATTATAGGACACTGGTTTACTTTTCCTACATTCAAAACTCCTATGACCAAATCCATTGAACTAATAACATACAATATTCATATCCTAGGGTTTATTAAATTGATTTCTACTTGCAAAACTAATAGCGGGCTTGTTCATCAATCTACAATCACCAATTCTATGACCAAACTTGTTACACCGATAATAATAGCCATGAAAGTTTGGTACATACTGGTTTGGTTTCCTTGATCTTAAAAACATTTGTCTCATCGAGGGTCTTCCTTTCATGCTTCTGACTCAGGTGAACCCTTCATGATCAATCTTTTCTTTTCTCCTAAGATCTGTGTTATGGTACATTGAGTGTGGCTTTTGGTTCATTGATTGTGTATACTAGTTTGTGAGGTGGTTTCTAACAACTTCTCCATAAGTCTTCTTGTCGGTATCCTTGCTTACTATGGATGTTTTCTTCTCTTCACCTTCACTTGAAGAAGTGAACAGTATCTCCTTACTGGATGTATCTTTTTTGTTTGAATATTGTCCTTCTTCAAATCCTAAGCCACCAGTATCTTTAGATTGCTTCTATTTGCTCAACATCTTGTCCAAGGTTTCTGTGCTACCCTCATATTTGCTCTTCATTTTCAATTCATCCTCACTCTTTTCAAGCTCCTTTATGAGATTCACTATTTCTTCTTCCAAGTCTTGATGCTCCTTTTCCTTCTTCATAAAATCAGAGGATGTAACTTCACATATCCTCTTGGCTTCTTCCAACTGGAGTTTCAAGTCAAAGATAACTTGATTGGACACATCCAGGGATTGTTTCAAGTGATCTTGTTCTTCTGCTACAGCAAGCTTGACCTTCTTGAGTTCTCTTCTTGTCTTACTTAACTCCTCAAGAGCACTTATGAGCTCACCTTCTCGATCCACTTTAGCTTCAATATCTTCATCTTCCTCATCTTCGACAACTGGTTCATCTAATGCCATAAAGAGATTAACTTCTCTTTCATCTTCATGGAAATCATCTTCTGATTCACTCTCTTCATGTGTGGCATCATCCTTAATGGTATATAGGCTATTCTTCTTCCAGTGGCTTCTTCTTCCTTTCCAGTAAACCTTTTTTTCTTTGTCTTTACTGAAAGATCCGCCAGATCTCCTTTTCTCATCTCCACCAGTTTCACTATAGGGACATTTTGTAGTGAAGTGTCCTATGTTACCACAGTTGAAACATTTGAGTGGAAGCTTTCCTTTATACTTACCGGATCCTTTCTTGACCTTTCTAACAAAGTTTGCCACCTCTGCATCCGAGTCTCCACTGGAACCTTTATGAGCAACCTCCACTTTGCCCTTTTTGGTGGAATTGAAAGTCGCATCTTTTCTCAAAGACCTTCTTTGGTTGTCCTTATCTCATAAGAAGTTAAGGAGCCAAATAACTCATCCATTGTGAAGGTTTTCATATCCTTGGCTTCCTCTATAGTAGAGACCTTAGTATTATACTTAGATGTGAGTGATCTACATACCTTTTTGACAATAATTTCATCAGCAATTTCCTCTCCAAGTCCTCTGATGGTGTTCACAATTTCATCTACTCTGTGAAGGTAGTCTACAATCTTTTCTTCATCTTTCATCTTCAATCCTTAAAGATGACCTCTTAGTGATTGCAGCTTGACCTATTTGACTTTGGCATCTCCTTTAAATAATCTTTGTAATTTATCCTAAGTCTCCTTGGCGGATGAACAATGCATGACCTTGAAAAACTCATTATCTGACAACCCACTGAGAATAGCATGTTTAGCCTTCGCATTACTCTCATACTCCTTCTTAGCATCCAGTTCAGTGAGAGAAACACTAGGGACAATATACCCAATCTTTACAGACATCCAAACATCAAATCCTAGAGAGAACAAATATGTTTCCATTATTCTGCATCAAAATGCATAGTTGGTTCCATCAAACATGGGAGCTTTAGAAGAGGATGTTAGACACAATGTGCCACTGAGAGGGGGGTGAATCAGTGGTTTAAGAACATTTCCATTTCTATCCTTTGTGTGTATACTAGTTAACTGATCTTAACAGAAAGAAGACTTACCGGTTATATGGGAGATTGACCAAAAAGCAATCATGCATGAAAGGAAATCACATAACACCAACATATATGAGGAAAACCCAAGATGGGAAAAACCTCGGTGAGAAATGTTGTTGGATTCTACTACACCAATCCAGCCTCACAATGGACATATGATTACAATGTTTAAAGCACCAGCCCAAGGAGCACCAACCCAAGGAGCTACAACCCCTACACCGTGTTGGCTTTTTCATGAAGATTACATTAATGATATGTTATGTTGTTATTGATGTCAATTATCCAGTAATGTTATTGTTGATATTGTTGATATTGTCTTGTACCCGATAGGAAGAGCTTTGTGAAGGACATTGTAAATCGGTATTTGAGTTTGTGAGTTGAACTGGTAACTGATGTAAAAGGTTAAACCCTATCTATGTAATGTAACTGGTAAACCCTACCAGTTGTTTTTGTTGAACCTTAACCGATTAAGGTTGTTGAATTGGTTATGTTGGTTTATGATCTGATGTTGAGTGGTAATGATGGTGACACATATGGTCATTGTATGAAGACAAGTTCAAAATGTTTTGGTGTGTTTGTTTGTCTAGGGAATGAGCAAAATGTATTGCATCTAATGCAAAGCACGTGATGAGTTACTGAGCTCGATGTAGCGGTAATCAAGGAGCGGTTGAGGTTTTCTTAATTGATATGTTGAGATTGCTATGAAATCCAATGGTCATACTTGTACCAACTTATTTGTAATCTTGATGAGATAATTAGGTTTTTGTTGTGTTACCAACCTGATTGATTTGTATTTAAGGTCGATGAAGTTGTTTTATTTAGAGTTGGAAAGATTTGAAAGAAATCAGTTGAGTGTGTGGTTGCCAAACTAGATTATGAGTCTACAGTTTGAGTAAAGGCAGATGGGAGCTTAAAAGGATCTGATCAAGCAAGTGTAGTGCTATTCAGACAGATCAAGTAAACTCCTATTATTTTCTAACAATTACAGCAAAATTAAAATCCCCTAACCGGGTAAGATCAAACAAGCTTGGTTACTAACACCACCAAAGGTAAGGCAAAATGTGGCATTAGTTGGTTTGAATAACAAATAAAGATGGATAAGCGTAGATGAGAGATGGAAGGTAGGCGGTTCCAGGATTCAAATTCGAGTGGGAATTCTAGATCAACATCGGGACAGCATGTGGTAGATAATTTAGAGATTCTTGCAGAAGGAGAAGGTTCAAATGGTAAGGACCCTAATGATCCCATGAACTTTAGGGACCCAGGGGGAGGATCAACACCACGTGAAGAGCAGTTAGCACTAGAGAGCGGGAAAGGGCAGGTTCAAACTTCAAAAATAGAAGACGACAACTCGGAAGGAGCCCAAGGACAACAAATGACTTGTGTTTCAGAGAACACGGTGGAAGGTAAAGATCATCCGAAAAAGGTTCTTTTGTCAACGAACCCTAAAGGGGGACCCAATGGATAGACACGTAAGTGGTCCTCATTGCTTGGGGTCAAGCCCAAAGGTAAGTCCTCATCACCTCCTATTAAAAACTCCTCGAATATGTCTCAAGGTAAGTTTGCTATCGTTGTTCTTGACCAAATCATTGATCAAAACATCGCTAGAATGGAAAACACTTTGATTGGTTATTTCTTTGGATCTAGACCTAACATAGAAATAGTTTGTGGATTTGTAAAAAGAAAGTGGAACCTGAAAGGTCAGGTAGATGTGGTAGCAATGAACAAAGGTTGTCTATCCTTCTCCTTTTCTTGTGATGAGAATAGAAGAAACATTCTATGTAGTGGGTCTTGGGCAATAGGCAAATACATCATGTACATCCAGAAGTGGTACCCTAATGTAGCGAAAGGAAAGAATTTTTTTGCCCAAGTCCCAATGTGGGTCAAACTCCTTGGGCTCCCAATGGAATTCTGGGAGGAAGATGTTTTTGCAGGAATTGCCAATACCTTTGGGGAGCTAATCGCCATTGACCAGATCACGGCTTCTAGAAGAAGGCTGATCTATGCAAGGATCTGTGTTGGAGTAGGACCTGACATGAACTTGCCAGAGGAAATAGAGATAGAATCAAAACTGGGGAAGTGGAAGCAGAAAATTGTTTATGAAACAATCCCCTTCACCTATTATCATTGTAAAAAAGTTGGACACTGGGCTAAAAAATGTCCATCTAAAGAGGATAAACCCCATACCCAAACTAAGGTTTGGAAAAAAGTGGACAAGCCACTAAAAGTTTGGGATTCCAATGACCCTAATCAGGAGAAGCACTCCCAGATAGTAAGGGTGGAGGAAGAAATCACTAGTGAAGTGGGTAATGAACCAAAGATTCAGATGTTGGAACAGGGTGTTGAACACAAAGAAAAAGACAACACTCAGCAAGAGGATCAGAAATAGGACAAGATAGAGGTAGAGAAAATAGATAAACATCCCATAGATAATAAAGAGGAAGAAGATAACTTCAACCTTGTTTAAAAATCTCAAGATCAAGATAAAGAAATAGACTAGTTCCAAGAAGCCCAACCTGATACCATTTTGGGCCAAGGGCTATCGAAAATATCATTAACCACCCCAGTAAAGGGAAAGATAGCTAATTCGAAGGAACAAGATCCAAAATGGGGAGATGAAGAGGACATAAAAAAGGCACTGGGGAAGAATGAATGAAAGCAGGGGGATGAAGAAGGCACAAAGGATGAAAGAAAGAACAAGCAAAAGAAAAAGAGTAACAATAACCCAGTAAATAGTACACTGACTAGAAACACCAGAAGTAGGCTTGGTGATGTGGGAGTGCAACACACTTCTCCAGAAAGACACTCAAATGCCAAAAAAAGAACATTGGAAACAAGCAAGAATTTAGCAGATGGTACCCAAAGAACCATCTTTGAGGCAGGTATTTCTAAAAATCCATGAAAATCATCTCCTGGAATATTAGGGGACTTAATAGTCCTCATAAACATAATTTAGGTAGAAATATGATTAGAGATAAAAACCCTGACATTTTTTTGATTCAAGAAACTAAGATGGTGAAAGAAAAAGTTGAAAGTTTGAATATTTTCAAAAATGGAGTTAGCGGAGGTAGTTCAGAAGGTGCCTCAGGAGGAATTGTTACATTCTAGAACAAAAACAATATAGAAGGAGAGGTGTTAATTCAGGATAACAACCTGGCCTGTATTAGATTTAAGCACATTAAGAATTGCACTACGTGGGTCCTAATAAATGTTTATGCTTCTAACACGAAGACTGGCCGTAGTGAGATGTGGAGATATCTCACTGGGCTGAGAAGAAGATTTGCTGAGGATAGCTGGATAATTATGGGAGATTTCAACACTCCCCTAAAGGAAAATGAGAAAAAGGGAGGGAGTCATGCTAATCTGGATAGCAGATTGGACCTAATGGACTTTATAAACAATAATTTCATTCATGATCTGGAGTTGCAAGGAGTCAAATACACCTGGACTAATCGAAGAAGTGGTGAGAATTTGATTCAGGTCAGACTGGATAGAGCTCTACTTTCCTTAGACTAGTTTAATCTTCATGAATGTTCTTTATCATCTCACATAAGGTCAGGATCAGATCATTACCCTATAACCCTAATGGCTGAAGTAAAAAATAGAAGGAGACATTTCCCTTATAGACTTGAAAAAATGTGGACTAGACACCCAGATTTGGAAAGTAAGATTAAGGACTGGTGGCAGGTCAGTATTGAAGGCAATGCCATATATAAAGTGGTCAAAAAGCTGAAGAATGTTAAAGATAATGTCAAGAAGTGGAATAAGGACTGCTTTGGGAACATCTTTACCTCAAAAGCATCAACCCTCTTAGAACTCAAGGAGATCCAGGATGAGATACAACACAATGGTTATACCTATATGTCTAGAAATACTAAAGATGCTATTCTAATGAGATATCATGAAATAATAGCTAAAGAGGAAACCTACTAGAAACAAAGATCGAGAAATGTCTGGTTAAAGGAGGGGGATAGGAACACTAAATACTTCCATATGTCCACACTTAGACATAAGGCTATAAATAGAATTCTACAGATTAAAGTGAATGGCAGATGTGTTGAAGATGATGATTCCATGAGCAAGACTGCATTGGATTTTTTCTCTAATCTACTTGCTAAGGATCACAATCTGAATAAATAGGCCCAAAGGGAACTTCTTGATAGTATACCTACCACTCTGAGGGAAGATCACAATGACCGTTTAACTGCCATTCCCTCCCATGATGAAATTCTGACATCTGTTAAGTCCTTTGAGGGAAGCAAAGCCCCAAGTCTAGATGGCTTTCCCATGTTCTTCTTCCAAATGTACTAGCATATTATTGGAGATGATGTTACAAGAGCTATGAAAGAGCTTTTTGGTGCTAGAAAACTTTTGAAAGAAGTTAATGGTACTTTTATAGCTCTTATACCCAAAAAGATGGGGCCTGATTCAATGGATCTTTTCAGACCTATAAGCTTATGCAACTCTGTCTACAAGATTATCTCTAAGGTCCTTACCTCTAGAATTCTCAACTTGCTTCCTTCCATTATTTCGCCTCAACAAAGTGGTTTTGTCCTGGGGAGGCAAATTTTGGACTCTATCATCTCTGTTCATGAAAACATCCATTCTCTGGCCTTTTCTAAAAATGAAGGTTTTCTTCTGAAGCTTGACCTTTCTAAAGCCTATGATAGAGTGAATTGGGATTTATGATGGATGTTCTTTCAGCTTTTGGTTTTAATCCTAGGAGAGTTGGACTTATCAGGCAACTTGTTTCTTCGGCCACTTTCTTTGTGCTAATGAATAGCTCCCCCTCTCCTTTCTTTAAAGCCTCAAGAGGTCTTAGGCAAGGGGACCCCCTATCTCCAGTGATCTTTATCATCATGGTGGAATGTTTGGGGAGATGTATTGGAAAGTTGGTTGAGAAAAGGGAGTTTTATGGTTTGAAACCTTCTTTGGCAGATCAAATATGCTCTCATCAATAGTTTGTTGATGATTCTATAATAATGGGAAAAGCTACTGTGAAGGATGCTAGAAGACTAAAAAAAGCTTTGGATATCTATGGAGAGGCTACTGGTCAGCTTATAAACTGGTCTAAAAGCTTTGTTTATTTTATCGACACCCCGGAGAGAAGGAGGATTAAAATTAGTAACATTTTGGGTGGCCAAATTGGTAGCTTGTCTACCTCCTATTTGGGGCTCCCTTTAGGTCAGGATCCTCCAGATACCTTTTGGGGAGCCTTGGTGGATAAATTCCATAAAAAGCTATCTGGATGGAAGGGAGCTCTACTTAGTCAAGCTGGTAAGGTTCAAATGCTAAAAACCACTCTTCAAAGTTTCCCTCTCTATGCCATCAATCTGTTCAGGATTCCTACTAAGTATGCTAAGGCCATTGAAAAAATACAGAGATCCTTTTTATGGATAGGGGTTGAGGAGAAGAAGAGAATGAACTTAATTGCTTAGGAGAAGGTCTGTAAGCCTAGGAATAAAGGTGGTCTGGGCCTTAGAAGAATAAGAGACATAAATGAATACCTTATGGCTAAGCAGATTTGGAGAGGATATAGAAATCAAGGAGAGTGGAAAAAAATATGGGACAACAAATATAAAAGCCAATGTCCAAATCTTCAAAGTTTCCTCAAAGCGGAGATTATCCCAATTGGATCCAATATTTGGAAAAATATCTCTAGGACTAGAGACTTAATTATCAAAGGTATAAAATGGAAGTTGGGGAAAGGGAATCTTATTCAGTTCTGGGAGGATCCTTGGCTTATAGAAACCCTTTAAATGAAAACCTTGAGTGGAACAGATATCAGAACCAATACAAGGAAAGATTTGGAACCAAGGTGGAGGATTATTGGAAAGATGGATAGTGGAAAGACTTATCCCAAGTGGATCAGTCTTTGGGTAGTTTGAAAAAAGTCATGAACTCAATAGTGAGGATTGAAGAAGAAGACCAGTTAATTTGGAAACTCACTGCTAGTGGTAAAATTACTGTGGCATCTCTTTATCATCAACAGTACAATAACATGGAAAGTCCTTGCTGGGCTAAAGCATGGATGAAAGGCCTTACCCTCAAGATCAACATTTTTTTTTGGATAGCCCTCCAAGACAAAATTCTAACAATAGAGAATATAAGAAAAAGAGGTATCAGTATACCAAGTTTCTGTACACTCTATAAGCAAAATGAGGAGACAATAAATCATATGCTCTTTCATTGCCCCTTCTCAGGTGATGTTTGGGGAAGTTGTCTGGATCAATTCAATATCAGTTGGAGCTTCCCCAACTCGATTCAGGAGATTTTCAAGTCATGGCATCATCCTTGAAAAAATAGAACTACTACCTTGCTATGTAGAATTGCTCACACATGTGCTGGGGTATATGGAAAGAGAGAAATGATAGGATTTTCAGAGAAAAGTACACTAAGGCTAACATTGTGTTTGAAAAAATAAGAAGCATAGTGGAAAATATGAATATTATAGGTCGTATTGATAATCCTAACACTAAGGAGGATCAATTTGTCTATAAAAAATGGAGATTAAAAGCTCAAGAGAGTATCCAAAGTAACCCTAGAGAGGGAGTGATATGGACCAGCCCACCTAGGGGATGGATGAAAATCAATTTTGATGGGGCCTTTAAGGGAAACCCGGGGGTTGCAAGATGTGGAGTGGTCCTAAGGGATGAATGGGGAATATGTAAAATCATAAAATGTATTCCTATAGGAAAATAGACCAACCATGTTGCCGAAGCCATGGTGGTTTATCATGGGATCATCCTTGCCAAAGAAGCCAAATGCACTAAAGTTTGGTGTGAAGGAGACTCCTTAAACATTATCAATTGTTTAAATATGAAATTCCCGTCATCATGGTCGATTAGTAATTCTATTAAAGCAACAAGGAAAATCAGCGAAGAGTTTGAAATGTGTGTTTTTACACATGTTTATAGGGAGGCCAACTCATGTGCTGATTGGGCAGCCAACCTGGCTTGCCAATCGGAAAACATCATCACTAATTAGGGTGAAAAGGAGATTGCAAGTGAAATGAAATCCTTACTCAATCAAGACCGAAGCTATACAAGGAAACGTGGTACTTTTAATCATTATTTCTAATGACCTTTCCGCCTTTTTCAATGCAGGGCTTGTTTGAAGATAATGAGCTATTAAATAGGTGTCATATCATCATTATTTGGCACGGATTATGGGCACTCTTACAGAATAACCACAAAAACCAAAGGAAAAATTATCAAAATGAGAGAAGGCATTGCAAGGAAGGTGTTGTAAAAATGGGAGGAAACAAGAAGAGATTTGAACCTGCTTCATGCACTGAATGGAGAAAGAACGAAGAAGTATGGAGTATCCTTTAGTAGGGGGGGATCAATGTTTTCATGGAATGACTGAATGGGAAGGACCCCACAATTACCAGCTACTTCATTAAGAACTAGAAAAATGGAAAAGTTTTGATTGGATCACATATGATGAATGTAGACGAAGAAGTTATCATTGAGGCCACGAGGATGACTACCGAGGGTATGAAATTTTACAGGGACAAAGGGATATCAGGTAAGGTTGTAGACAAGTTTCTTGTTATGGATGGTGAGAGATGAAAGATGATCAAAATTTACAACTCCTACCACTCCCTGAAGAGAATTTGCAGGCCATCGAGGTTTGTCTTATTTGCCTCTATTGAATATATTACCTTAGATGGTAGGTTTACCAGGGCTTACGGGCATCACTTCATCCTTCTTAACAATTTTCATCATGGTGAAAGGGTTAGCCTTCCCTATTACTTGGCTTGTTCAATGGATCATACTATAAAGGAGATCTAGAAGGACCCTAAAGGCAATCATGCCTGTTGGGAAAAATGGTGTCTCAACCTTGCATTTATGCGAGGTTACTATTTATAGTAAGTTTTTATTTGAGCACGAAATGGTGCGAAACTCTCCCTGAAGCTTCTGTTTGTCTAGATAAGCATTCCGGTAAAGTTGCGTCGCAAGGTCACAGCTAGTTTTGAAGATATTAAAGATTTCCTCTTGGAGGGGTGCAATAAAATGTTTAAACTTAATTTTGGGGACTTTAGAGGCTCCGAAACGCCCTGAAAAGTTGTCATAACTGGAAAATCTGGTTACGAGGTGATAGAGCACTTTGCGAGCTTTCCGGCGCTTCAAACGGTTCGTCAATCGGACACCCGGTTCTCAAGTTATGGCCTCCGGAAGTTTGTACTCCTGAAATAGGAAAAATAATTTGTATCGAATACATAAATGAGCTGTAAAAGGGAGCGACACGTGTTGATGTGTGCTTTAACATGTCATAGGGCATCTAGAAGGGAGATAAGGTCGGCTACACCTTATTGGGTGGTTTTAGCCCATGGTTTTGTAATACCGTTTGACGGTTTCTTGTATTGTATCTCCTATTTATGAGGTGTGTGAGATAGAGGTTGTGTGTAAGAGTCTTATGGCTATTGAGTTGCCTCTAAATCTCTGATTAGTGGTACTCCTGCGAAGAGCTTGCTCTGCAAGTATTTTGTAATCTGTTTTTGATTGCTGAATAAAATATTGAGCTACTTTTGGAGGGTGGGGTTTTTCTCCCGAAAGGGTTTTCCCCACGTAAATCACTGTGTTGTGGTATGAATGCTATTATATCTATTTCTATTTTCTGTAACTGTTGTAATGATCTGAAAAAGTTTTGCATTACCCTCCTCTCAAGGTTAGTGTAGGAAGTTGTTTCCGCTACTTAACTTCCTTACAAGTGGTATCAGAGCCTGATCACCTTTGGTTTCAATTGTGGGCAGTTGGGTTTTTTGAACTAATCCAGATTTGAGTGGGAGCTTGTGCAGAAGACACTTTTTGATCTTGTTGCAGGAATATTCAGATGGCGAGTTCATCAGGGAGAATAGAGGTGGAGAAATTTAATGGAAGTAATTTTGAGATGTGGAAGCTGAAGATGGAAGATCTGCTAATAGATCGAGATCTTTGGGATGCTGTTGATGCGAATGTCCAAAGGCCCTCAGATCCTACTGCGGCAGCTCAGTATGATGTTATGGACCGAAAAGCCAAGGGTCTAATCAGACTGTGCCTGGCAGACTCTGTTCTAATCAATGTCCATGAAGAGAACTCTGCAAAGAAGCTATGGACTAAGCTTGGTGAGATGTATCAAGTGAAATCTTTATTAAATCAAATTTTCTTAAGAAAGAAATTGTATTCCTTGAAGATGGAAGAGGGTGGACGAATTGCAGACTACCTAGAAGCATTCAATATGATTGTGGCTCAATTAGTATCCGTCGGTGTTAAGATGGATGAGGAGGAGAAATGTCAGATCTTGCTTTGTTCTTTGCCTGATTCGTGGGATTCTCTTGTTATGGCTATCGGTAGTACTTCTGTTGTTTTGAAATCTGAAGACGTGGTGGGTGCCCTACTCGGTGAAGAGATGCGAAGGAAGGTATCCATCAGTTCAAAGGAAGCCCTAACCGTTCGTGGAAGACCTAAGGAGAAAGGCAAGAAGAATGAGAAGCGCGGCAAGTCCAAATCCAAAGGGAGATCGAAATCTCCTGGAAAGTCCAAAGTCATTTGCTAGAATTGCGGTAAACCGGGTCACATCCGTAAGGACTGCAAAGAAGAAAAGAAGAAGAAAAAGAAAAAGTTCGATTCTGATTCTGAGTCTGACAAGGAAGATGGCGATGCATTTATTGCGGCTTTGGCGACTCATGCAGGTAATGATGCCTGGCTAATTGACTCAGGTGCATCTTTTCATATGACTTCCAATAGAGATTGGTTTTCTGAATATGAAGGATTTAATGGAGGTAAGGTGTACTTGGGTGATGATTCACCTCTAGACATTGTTGGTCGAGGTAAGGTTAGAATCAGGTTTTCTGATGGTAGAATAAAAGGGATTAATGGTGTGCTGCATATCCTTGGATTAAAACGAAACCTGTTATCTGTGAGCAAACTGATAGATGCGGGTGTGCAGGTAGTCTTTTCTGAAATAGGATGTAAGATGATTAAGGGTGCTATGGTAGTTGCTAGAGGTGTCAGGTTTGGCACTTTGTATAATCTTGAAGCATACACTGTTGAGTGTAATAGCACTTCTGTAAAAAGCAAATTTGTGGATACTTCACTGGAAGATTTGAAGGTTTCACCTTCAGCAGATGGAAATGGTTTTTGGGTACGTAAGGGTGCTCTTTCGTCTGAAGCAAAGTTACCTGCAGAGAAAACTATGTTATGGCACCAGAGACTTGGCCACATTGGAGAAAAGGGTCTAAGGACCTTGAAAAATAAAAACCTTGTTGAAGGTTTGAATGACTGTAACCTTGACTTTGATTTCTGTGAGCATTGCATTTATGGAAAACAAAACCGCGTTCAGTTTTACTCGAGTTCTCATAAAACTTGTGGTGTTTTGGATCTTATCCATTCTGATGTGTTTGGTCCAATAGATGTCTCTTCAATTGGAAAATCCACATATTATGTTTCATTTATTGATGATTTTAGTAGAAGGACATGGGTTTATTTTCTAAAGAGTAAATCTGAAGTTTTTAGTCGTTTTAAAGAATTTAAAGCAATGGTTGAGTTGCAGACTGGAAAGAAAATAAAATGTTTGAGAACTGATAATGGCGGTGAGTTTTGCTCTAATGATTTTGATAGATTCTGTAAAGACTGTGGAATTAACAGGCAGAAGACAACTCCGTATTCTCCACAGTAGAATGGAGTTGCAGAAAGAATGAACAGGACACTGATGGAGAAGGCTAGGAGTATGTTGAGTGGTGCTGGTCTCGAACAAAATTTTTGGGCTGAAGCTGTTGCCACTGCTTGCTACCTGATTAACAGGTCTCCTACATCAGCTCTTGTTGATAAAACGCCTATGGAAGCATGGTCAGGTCACAAGCCTTCATTAAGACATCTTAGAGTTTTTGGTTGCGAGGCATATGCACATGTGCCAAAGGAGAAGCGAACAAAGTTGGAGAACAAGGCTGTGAAATGTATCTTCATCGGGTATAGTTATGGTGTGAAAGGATACAAGCTTTGGGACCCTGTTGCACAAAAGGTAATTCACAGTAGAAGTGTTATTTTTAGAGAAATTAAGTCTCCTTCTGTTACATTGCAGCCAGAACAGACTAAAAAAGAAGATGTGATTCAACTTCCTTCTACACCTGAAAGAGTTGAATCGAGACCCCTAGATAGGCAAGAATTTGAGGAGAGCTCGTCTAGCTCGGAATCTTCAGAAGAGGAGGAAGAACCTCCAACTCAGCTTGTTCGAAGGTCTACAAGACATAGACAACCACCTGAAAGGTATTCACCTAATGATTGGAGATGTATTTTTGCTCTGAATACTAGTGTGGATGAACCGAAATCTGTAGAAGAGGCATTAGGTATGAATGATGCAGAATCCTGGAAGATTGCTATGGAGGAAGAAATGGCAGCTTTGAAAAAGAATGATACATGGGATCTTGTACCATTGCCTGAAGGACGAAAACCTATTGGTTGTAAATGGGTGTTCAAGAAAAAGATTGGTTCAAATGGAAGCATTGAGAAGTATAAAGCAAGGTTGGTTGCAAAAGGCTACTCTCAGGTTGAGGGTGTTGATTACGGTGAGATATTTTCTCCTGTTGCAAAAATGACGTCAATTAGATTTTTGCTCTCTATTGCTACTGCTTATGATTTAGAGGTTGAGCAAATGGATGTGAAAACTGCTTTTCTTCATGGTGATTTGGAGGAAGATATTTATATGACACAGCCGGAGCACTATGTGGTGAAAGGCAAAAGTAATTTGGTCTGTAAATTGAAGAAATCTTTGTATGGCCTCAAACAAAGTCCTAGGATGTGGTACCAGAAATTTGATACATATGTGTTGAGTTTGGGATTTGAACGTTCTAAATCAGATCAATGTGTTTATTATAAATCTTATGGTGATCATTTCTTATTCATTGCATTGTATGTTGATGATATGTTATTCATTGGTAAAGGGAAAGGTATGATTTCAGAACTGAAGTCTCAGCTCGCTGCTAAATTTGAAATGAAAGATCTTGGTGCAGCAAAGCACATTCTTGGGATGGAAATTAGAAGAGATAGGGCAAACAGAAAGCTATGGCTAGGCCAGAGTAAGTATGTGAATTCAGTGTTACAGAGGTTCAACATGCAGAATTGTAGACCATTGAGTGTTCCTTTTACAGTTGGAACGAAACTATCTGTTTCAGATTGTCCTACATCCCCATTGGAGATGGAAGACATGAGCAGAGTGCCTTACCAGAGTGCAGTTGGAAGCTTGATGTATGCTATGGTCTGTACTAGACCAGATATTGCCCAAGCAGTGGGAGTACTTTCTAGATATATGTCTAATCCTGGTAGAGTTCATTGGGATGCAGTCAAAAGAGTCTTCAGATATTTGAAGGGTACTTCAGAGTATTCTTTGTGTTATCATGGTAATTCAGTTGGAGACATGACTTCCCTTGATATCCATGGTTATGTAGATTCAGATTGGGCAGGTGATATTGATAGCAGAAGATCCACCAGTGCTTATGTGTTTACTTTGTTTGGTGGTGCAATTAGTTGGATGAGTAAGCGACAGGCTGTGGTTGCTTTATCCACTACTGAAGCAGAGTATATGGCAGCTACTCATGCTTGTAAAGAGGCCATTTGGCTTAAGAGACTATGTTCGGATATTGGAATAAAACAAGGTACAGTGACAGTTTACTGTGACAGTCAGAGTGCAATTAGCCTAGCTAAGAACCCGACATTTCATGCCCGGACCAAATATATTGATGTTCAGTATCATTTTGTTAGAGATATGGTCGAAGATGGTAGGGTGAAGCTGGTTAAGGTGGACACTTTGATGAATGTTGCAGATGCTTTAACTAAGGCTGTGAGCACAGAGAAGTTCAGATGGTGTTCAGAGTCTATGGGCCTTATGGCCCCTAGCAATTGATTCATTGTGTTGACATTCCCTTCCGCTCATGCAAGGTGTTCGACAAGTGGGAGATTTGTTGGGAAAAATGGTGTCTCAACCTTGCATTTATGCGAGGTTACTATTTATAGTAAGTTTTTATTTGAGCACGAAATGGTGCGAAACTCTCCCTGAAGCTTCTAGTTGGCTAGATAAGCATTCCAGTAAAGTTGCGTTGCAAGGTCACAGCTAGTTTTGAAGATATTAAAGTTTTCGTCTTGGAGGGGTGCAATAAAATGTTTAAACTTAATTTTGGGGACTTTAGAGGCTCCGAAACACCCTGAAAAGTTTCCGTAACCGGTGAAGCGGGTTACGAGGTGATAGAGTACTTCGCGAGCTTTCCGGCGCTTCAAACGGTTCGTCAATCGGACACCCGGTTCTCAAGTTATGGCCTCCGGAAGTTTGTACTCCTGAAATAGGAAAAATAATTTGTATCGAATACATAAATGAGCTGTAAAAGGGAGCAACACATGTTGATGTGTGCTTTAACATGTCATAGGGCATCTAGAAGGGAGATAAGGTCGGCTACACCTTATTGGGTGGTTTTAGCCCATGGTTTTGTAATACCGTTTGACGGTTTCTTGTATTGTATCTCCTATTTATGAGGTGTGTGAGATAGAGGTTGTGTGTAAGAGTCTTATGGCTATTGAGTTGCCTCTGAATCTATGATTAGTGGTACTCCTGTGAAGAGCTTGCTCTGCAAGTATTTTGTAATCTGTTTTTGATTGCTGAATAAAATATTGAGCTGCTTTTGGAGGGTGGGGTTTTTCTCCCGAAAGGGTTTTCCCCACGTAAATCACTGTGTTGTGGTATGAATGCTATTATATCTATTTCTATTTTCTGTAATTGTTGTAATGATCTGAAAAAGTTTTGCATTACCCTCCTCTCAAGGTTAGTGTAGGAAGTTGTTTCCGCTACTTAACTTCCTTACAATGCCCTCCACTAGGCGCTCATGGTCCTGGTTTACAAAATGCTAAAGGGGAAGTGCATTGAAAAGCCTATTAAAGGCAAAAATGCCAGAGATGAGACTATGGAAAGTAAGGATAGTGGTTTCAACTTTGATTCTAAGACCGAGGGAGAGTCAGAAGAAACTAGCAAAAAAGGGAGGATTAGGGCTAAGAAGAGGAGGATTATTGTGGAATCTAAAATGTCAGACTCTGAAATTGATTCCCTTGAGGAAAAACCTGTTAAAAAGAGGAAAGGGAAAGCCTCTGGAAAGAAGGCTCAGAAAAGGAACACTAAAAAGGGTAGCAATTATGATCTCAATTATGTTTTGGTTGAGTCTGAGGAGGAGGATGATGATAATAAGAGGATTGATAGTTAGGACAAAGAAGGGGAGGGTAACCTGGTTAAGGATAATTTGGAAACCGTGGAGACCATGAATACCACTAGATTGCATAATGAGGAAAAAGGGGGTCAAAGTGATAGTGGTGACAAAGATACCATTAAGGCCTTTTGTGAGACCATCACTACTCTGGTGAAGGATATTAATAGCTTGAAAATAGATACATAGGTCATGGCAAAAATTATAGTTGGTGACAAGCCCTTGGCGGAGCATGTTAAAGAGTTAGTGGTCATTCTGCATAATGTGCAAGCTATTGAATGTATGGCTGGAAAAATCTTAGCCATGGAGAAAAAGGTCAATGAGATGGGAGATAGAAAGGAAATGGACAACAAACTGAAAGATTTTGGCAGTAGAATTGACAAGCTGGAGCACAAGGTCAAGCAGATTGCTGATCAAAATTTCCAAATTCTGAAATCTTCAGTGGACAACATGAACATCTTTATCAACAGGTATGAGAAAAATGTAGAGAAGGAAGGTGATAAAGAGCAGGTGAACAAGAAGGGTCATGAAAGGAGGACCAAAGCCAACACAAAGAATAAGGTTGACATCGAAGGTCATGAGCTGGAGGATATGAAGACCTCAACAAACAACATGAAACAAATGGTTGTTCATGTTGAGGAGATCTTGAATAGTATTTAGTTCCAGTTGTTGTCCTTGGTTATGTCTCTTTGTTGTCTTTTACTTTCCTGTTGCTGTCTGTTCCAAGTTTTATGTAATTAGGTTATGATGTTTTAAGTTGGGCCCATCCGGTGGGTTCATTTTGACTTTTTTAAGTGATCAGGCACTTTTTTATGTTTTTCTGTTCTCCTAGCTTGTAAAAGGTTCGGGTACCTTTCAAATACCTATTTTTACTTAATCAAAACAAGCTTGGTTACTTATTAAATCCTCTAACAAGGTGATCCATTAGATTGGATTTTCAAATTCTCTACTGAGGTTACTCCTTATAGGGTATTTTCTTATGAGTATTTACAGTGGTATTTCATTTGATAAGTTTACTTTGTGTGATTGAGATTGAGATTGGAAAGTTTGTATCAGTTTTTCTATTTATTGATTCACCCCCCCTCTCAGTAATCTACCAAATACTTATTCTTTCATCATACCATCAATTGGTATCAAAGCACTTTAGGTCTTCTAAGGTCTAAGCCTGACATCTTGAGGAAAAGATCTGATAGATCATGATGAAGAAGGAAGGTCCAAATTTCAACAGAGAAAACTATAGGATATGGAGCGACAGAATGAAAACTTACATCAAGAGTCTGGGAAGTCAGTATTGGGATTATGTAGATAATAAGTATATTGCACCTACTTGGATTCTGACTAATCATTAGAAGAAATAACAACAAGAAAATCATCAAGCATTGGAGGTTATTATTAGTTCCTTGTTTGATGTTGAATATGTAGATGTTCACGCTCTTGAAATTGTATATAAGGTATGGAAAAAGCTTGAAGAGATTT
Source organism: Cryptomeria japonica (assembly GCF_030272615.1). NCBI lineage: Eukaryota > Viridiplantae > Streptophyta > Pinopsida > Cupressales > Cupressaceae > Cryptomeria > Cryptomeria japonica. Next base: position 512,307,699 of record NC_081409.1, read on the forward strand.
ATAGTGGTGATTAACATGTTAAGATTGCTAAAGAGTAGAGTCTAAGAGGAAATTTTGATGACATGAGGAGAGTCTAAGAGGAAAGTTTGATGACATGAGGATGACTGAAGGTGAGAATATCCAGTAGTATGGTCAAAGAATAAAAGAGATAGTCGGTGAAATTAAGAGTGTAGGAGGGAAAGTGGAAGATGCCACAGTGATTAGTAAGGTACTAAGAACCCTGCTACCGGTCTACACTATCTGAGTTGCAGCTATTCAGGAGCTGAAGTCCATTGACAAAACTAAGGTAACTCTTGACTCCATCATTGGCAAGCTTGCTTCTTTTGAATTAAATGGTTATGATGGTAGTACACTGAAATATGAGTTTGCATTTAGAGCTTCTATTTCTAACCCATCTGTGAGAAAAAGAAGAGATACTAGTCATGGTTATGAATCCAGATCCAGTAGAGATGTTGATTATGAAGACAGTCTAGTGGATCTTGAAGCATTATTGGAAAAACGATTGCCTAGAGGTACTAGTAAATATAGGGGTAAATTACCTTTAAAATGTTTTGCATGCAACAAGATTGGTCACATAGTGACTAATTATCCTAATGGTGAAAATGAACACAAGAGAGATAAATTCAAGAAGTATAAGGGTAAAGACAAGAGAGATTGTCTTATTGTTATTGATAGTGGTATCACTGATGAAGAATTTGATGGTGATGCTAGTGAAGATATTGTGTTTGTAGCTATTAAGGAAGAGATATCAGACTAGAAGGCATTAGTATCTAGGATGGAGAACTCTGATGATTTGATCATTGATAGTGGTTGTTCACATCATATGACCGGTGATCGGAGCAAATTTCTTTCCTTGAAGTAATTTGATGGTGGTTTTGTTAGATTTGGTGATGACTCACCCTATATGGTTAAAGGTAAAGGAGTTATTTCTCTTAATGGGAAGAGCAGTGCAAATGATATCTACTGGGTTGAAGGACTAAAGAACAATCTTTTGAGTGTGGCACAACTAAATGATAAAGGATACCCACTTGAGTTTAAAAATGGTATGTGCAAAATATTTGACAACAAAGGTTAATTGATTGCAACAGGGAAACAAACTAAAGGTAACCTGTTTCACCTTAATTCTAAAGTTAGCAACTATTTTATTGCAAAAATAGATGATAGTTGTCTTTGGCATAGGAGATTTTGTCATATAAACTTTGATAACATTATTAAAGTAAGTAAGTCCAAGACAGTGAGAGGTTTTCCTCAGTTAGACAAACTGATTAATGCTCTTTGCAAAGAATGTCAGTTAGGAAAGATGACTTCTTCAACCTTCAAAAGCAAAACCTTTTCAGTGAAGCACTTGTTAGATTTGGTTCATACAGATCTTTGTGGACCAATAAGAACAAAAAGCATTCAAGGTGATAGATATTTCATGATTTTCAGTAATGATTGCTCAAGGATGATGTGGGTCACATTCTTGAAGGATAAGACTGAAGCTTTTGGTAAGTTCAAGGCATTCAGGGCCTTAGCTAAGAAAGAGAGTGGTAAGAAGATAAAATTTCTAAGGACAAATCAAGGTGGTGAATTTACTTCTGAGGAATTCACTAGGTATTATGAAGAGAATGGTATAAAATGGTAGCTTTCTACACCAAGGACACCACAGCAGAATGGTATCGCAGAAAGAGACAACCAGTCAGTTGTTGAAGCTGCTAGGACAATGTTGATACAAGGAGGTGTAGTGAAAACCTTTTGGAGAGAAGTTGTCAGTACAACTGTCTACACAATGAACTAGGTTCTGATAAAGAGAGGTAAGGAAAAGACTCCTTATGAATGTTGCTATGGAAGATCAACTGATGTTAGCTATTTTAAGATATTTGGAAGAAAATGTTTTATTAAGAGAGGTGATTACATTAGCAAATTTGAGGCTAAAAGTGATGAAGGTATATTTCTCGGCTATTCCACCAAGAGTAAGGCCTACAAATGTTTTAACAACCAGACACAGAGTATTGTTGAGAGTGTTGATGTTCGAGTGGATGAATTTCCTGAAGTCCCAAAAGGAATCATTTTAGAGAAAAAGGATGAAGATCCTTGCATTTTGTTTTTGGAACTAGAAACTATGAAATTTGAAACCGGCAAAGAAAATTTTGATGCACTTGTTCAACCAGAATAGATAAATTCAGAAGAAGATGATGATAATGAAGAAGCTAAACCTAAAGATAATGATCATGTTATTCCTAGATATGTGAGACTCAATCACAATCCTGAACATATTATTGGAGATAAGGATGCTGGAGTACTAACCAGAAGAAGAATTAGAGAGAATTCTTGCATGATCTCCACCATTGAACCAAGAACTGCTAAGGAGGAATTTGGTGATGATCATTGGGTTAAAGCTATGTGTTGGAACCCTAAATTTTGGGAAATTTAGGGGTTCCTAAATGTGAAAATTCAATGAAAGCCCCTAAAAATGCACTCATAGATCTTGATCTTGATGAGCTATTTGACCTTGCAATTAGGTTTACCACTTATAAATAAGCATGATTACCCATATTCAGCTTCCAAAGGTTAGATTTGAAGTGACAAAATTTAGGGTGTACATAAGCTTGAGTTTCATAACCTTTCTGAGTAGGCATTTTCGGGATTCAATATCATTGTATCAGTAAGCCTTCATGCTAAACTGATTATCCCAGTCAATTCTCCTATTAATAAAGTATCCCCATACCAATTTCCAGGATTCTAGGATACCATCTGCTATTTTTTCAAAGTCAATTCCATTTCTAATTTCTTCATTTCAATCACTCGCACATTGCAAAACTTACTAAAGTAGCCTTCTGTTGAAATTAATATTCCTCACCCAGATCACTCTTGGTCCAAACCAATTGATCCATGCAATTGTTAGTAGGATTATGAACTCTTGTGCAAATCCCCAAGCCCTTAGCAATCCATTTGATATTTTTCTGAGTTTAAAACCAAATGCAATTTATGCAAATCTAAGACTTGCACAAGGTTGAATTCAATTATGGAGCTCACCTTGAAAGTCAATATCTTTCACCTCAGAAGGAATTTCTTGGAGCCATCAGCTGCATTGCAATCTCTAGTTAAATGTTTACATGATAGCCAACTTTCGTGACCTCATGTGAATATTTGGCAAAATAACTCTGAGCAAGGTGTGGAGCGTTGGTTCGAGAAAAATGGTTTGTTTGATCATCAGATGAGGTTAGTACTATTACAAGTTCATTAATGAAAGACATCTTCTTTATGAAAATTGATAATTCAAATTAATATATTTGACATTATTGAAACCAAATGTTTACTATATGTGGGAGTAAATGCAGCTCCCACGAGGGTAGAACCCATCATATAGTATTAAGAATACAGGTGATTTTTAACTTTATTTATTCTGGTATGATAATTCATTATCAGAGCTAGATTTAAAAAATAATTCAAGACTTATAGTAGGCATAAAGTTAAATATTCTTTACAAAGTGGAATGCCTCAGAGAAGTGGGAATCCATGAAGCACAATTATTGCAGGAATATGCTTGAAATAGATTTGATGAAAGCCTTTACAAAATTTCAAGAAAATGCAATCGACATATAAAGGATTGAAATCTACAACCTTTACTATAAAATTCAAAACATTTTGAAACAATAAATTCAAAGCATAATCGAGGATAAGTATTTAATGTTTTCATTGTGTGGATACAAAATGTGGAAGCATAGACACGGTGCATGGTCTCATGGCATGCCAATTGCCTTTGAACATTCCTTGAATTTGATCCAATGGAATGCAATGATTGTAGGATAGGCAGCGAATGAATTTGTTAAAAAATTATTTTTGGAACCTTCAAATCGAATACAATTGATAGATATGGATGCAAAATATTGAAATATACATGACGTGTGAAATGCAGAAGTAATATTTCAAAGAAATGTGATCTCATGGATTGTTGTGACTACACTATATGCAAAATGTGTATGATTTAAAAAAAAAACTGTCATATTGTGATAAGAGCTGCTCATTCATAAAATAAATTTGTCAAAATGGTATTTTTGGTTAGTTTCTCCTTGGTTCCAACTTTCCAGAACATTTTGAAACTCTTAATTTTATTAAGAAACAAAAAAGTTATGGACATTTTATCAAAACTAGTTTTCAGCACAAAAAATTATCAAATAACAATTTGATAAAACCTCTGAATTGAAGATGGAGGAAAATATTAAAGATATAAGAGGTAATTGTTTTCAAATATTTGAGATACATAGAATTTTTCTATCCAAAGTATTTCCATTTCATTGTGAAAGGGTAAATAACTTTGCAGGACAAGCATAAATATTTTTATGGTAAAGTGGAAAGAATATGTTAATTGATGTAAGAGGAAAAGAAAGCTTATCAGCAACTTTGTCTAGTTAAAAAAAAGAATATTATTCCAAGGTGGAAGATTATTGAGGTAATAATATTTTATCCCAATGATGAAAATAATTACTTGAAGGTGATTATAATGTGAAGGCTTTTGTTAATGAAAGGGAATAATTATTTTGAGAAAAATAAAGTCATTTCAGAAGGGTATTGCTCATGAGCGGGAAGTTTCCAAGGCATGGACAATATTATTTGAACTATGAAGATTAAAAGGACAAAAATATTTAATTTATTTGAAATTTACTCTACAAATATAAATTAAGAATCAAAGTGCATGTTTTGTAATTTGGGGTAATTAAATAATTCCTTGCTTCAAAAGGATGTAATGGTTTGAAATGCTCTCTTAAAATTCTAAAAGGGAAATCAAGACCTAGGGGGAACACACAAAAAAATAATATAAGAAAAACTGTTATTTTTCATATTGTCTATTGGAACTAGTAGTGTTATGTAAAACAAGTGTGTAGAGATGAAAATCCATTTTGTGCAAGCTAGTGTATCATGAAGTACCTGTGAGTCTGCAATTTTTGTATACCCATTGCTCTAAAAATTAATATACAAGATTTGTTGTTTTTATCTTCAGATCGTTTCATGATTATATGATGTTGATGAGTTAAAATCCTTTGGATAAATCTAAATAAGGTTTGTTGCATTGTTTTATCACTTGTTTCTATATAAATAACATAATTGTTTTTGTTTTTCTTATAACATACATTGAAGTATTGCAGTGATAGTCTTGCATACTTGTGAGTTCTCTCAAACTATCTCCAGGGATCACAAATATTTGTCCATCAAGTAACATGTAAATTGTCAGAAGGCATTGCTCTATTATTAGTTTGATGTGAGTAAATTTGGTGTGCACAAAGTCCTCACCAGAGAAAAATATTACTAGTTTCTACTAGAATTGTTCTTTCATAATTACTCAAGGTTCCAACAACATTCTTTTATAAGATTTTATTCATTATCAGTTATATTCAAGTCTTCAGATTAAAGAAAGTTAAAAGCACATAATAAAGGATAGTTTCAGGAAATATTTTGCCATTCTTGTAAATAGCTAATGTGTTAAGTTTAAATTCACTATAAAGAAATCTCTTTGTGCTTTGGAGATTGAGGTATACCCACCTAGGTCTAGTGGAGCCTAAAGTGTAGAGAAATTTGGTCTTTGACCATTCCTGTTCGTTGGACAAGGCTGATTAAGAAATCAGTAGGAGAGTTGGCAAAGCTCTAGGATTTCCAATCTGTGGTTTTGGGAACCAACACTATGGAGGAGGAATTGGATCAAATTGAGAAGAACAACACTTGGACTATAGTACCCCGACCGATAAATAAGAATTTTATAGGTACTAAATGGGTATACAGGAACGAGTTGAGTGAAGATGATGTTGTTGTTTGCAACAAGGAAAGATTGGTTTACAAGGGTTATGCACAAGAAGAAGGAGAAGATTATGGGAAAACTTTTGCACCAATAGCAAGACTGTAAGGTGTCATAACTTTACTTGCATTTGCAACCCATAAGAAGTTAAAGGTATATCAGATGGATGTTAAGTTTGCATTTTTGAATGGGATGTTGGAACTAGAAGTATACATAGAGCAGCTAGATGGTTATGTTTTGACTGATGAGAAAGACATGGTATGCAGATTGCATAAGGCTTTATATGGATTAAAGAAGGCACCCAGAGTATGGTATGAAAGGCTTCATACACATTTGATGAAGATAGGCTTTCTGAGAACCAGTGATGATAGTAACATATATCTCAAGTCTAAAGGAGATGAAATATTGGTCAGTGAAGTATTTGGTAATGATATCATATTTGGAGGTAATGATGTCATGAGAAATGGTTTTCCAGATGAAATGAAAAATGAGTTTGAAATGTCTTTAGTAGGGGAAATAAAAAATTTCATAGGCTTGCAGATACAGCAAATGGAGAATGGTATTTCATTATACAATCGAAGTATGTGAAAGAGGTTTTGAAGACATTTGGCATGAGTGACTGTAAACTAGATGAGACACCAATGGTTACAGGTTGTAAGTTGTCTAAGGAAGATGAATCTAATTCTATTGATGAGAAGGAATATAGGTCAATGATTGGCAAACCACACTATGTTGTTCATAGCAGACCGGACATAGCCCATGTGGTTGGCATAGTTGCTAGATTCTAGAAGAATCCTAAGGAAACACATTTGATAGAAACCAAGAGAATTTTTAGATACCTGAAAGATACTGTTGACTATGGATTATGGTATCCATATGGAGGAAACTTTGATTTGAAGGTATACATAGATGTTGATTGGGAAGGAAATTTTGATGACCGAAAAAGCACAACCGGTGGATCATTTTTTCTTGGAGGAAGGCTTGTTTCATGGAGTAGTAAAAAGAAGAGTTGTACTTCACAAGTTACTGCTGAAGCTAAGTATGTTGCAGCTTATATGAATTCCACACAAGCTATTTGGATGAGGCACATTTTGGAAGGTTTTAAGATGAAGATTTCAGAGCCTATAAAGATTTTATGTGATAATACAAGTGCCATAAATATTTCCAAGAATCTTGTTTTGCACGCACGAACCAAGCACATTGAATTGAAGTATCATTTCTTGAGGGAAAAAGTACAGAGAAAAGATGTTATCTTGAAGCATGTTTCTACCAAGGAGCAGCTTGCGGATATTTTTACCAAACCTCTACCTAAGACTACATTTGAGTATCTTAGAAGTCAACTAGGGGTTGTACCCCTTCATGAGGTTAGTTGAGAATGATGTTGATTGCATCAGTCCCTGAACTACTTGCAGAATTTTACATGGATTGGTGTAGTAGTGGATGTATTCCACAGGGGGAGCATCAAGTTGCAGTATGTTGTTGATGCACAATGAAATTTGATATTACATGTTTTACTTTCAATTTGGCATTGTTGTTAAAGGGGGAGAAGAATTATGTGATTATGGGAAGGAAAACCAGTGACAAACTGAAGATAGGGAGAGCATGTGAATACTTGGTAATGTAAACTAGGATTCCTATTCACAATCATAGCAGCAATCAATAGTGTTGATATTTATATTTCCATCAATGCCAAAGGGGGAGATTGTTGGCATTTGCATGAATATTACATTAATGATATGTTATGTTGTCATTGATGTCAATTATCCGGTAATGTTATTGTTGATATTGTCTTGTAACCGATAGGAAGAGCTTTGTGAAGGACATTGTAAACCGGTATGTGAGTTTGTGAGTTGAACTGGTAACCTATATAAAAGGTTAAACCCTATCTATGTAATGTAACTGGTAAACCCTACCAGTTGTTTTTGTTAAACCTTAACTGATTAAGGTTGTTGAATTGGTTGTGTTGGTTTATGATCTGATGTTGAGTGGTAATGATGGTGACATGTATGATCATTATATGAAGACAAGTTCAAAATGTTTTGGTGTGTTTGTTTGTCTAGGGAATGAGAAAAATGTATTGCATGTAATGCAAAGCACATGATGAGTTACTAAGCTCAATGTAGCGGTAATCAATGAGCGGTTGAGGTTTTGTTGATTGATTTATTGAGATTGCTATGAAATCCAACAGTCATACTTGTATCGACTTGTTTGTAATCTCGATGAGAGAATTAGGTTTTTGTTGTGTTACCGACCTAATTGATTTGTATTTAAGGTTGATGAAGTTGTTTTGTTTAGAGTTGGAAAGAGTTGGCAGAAATCAATTGAGTGTGTGGTTTCCAAACCGGATAATGAGTCTGTAGTTTGAGTAAAGGCAGACAGGAGCTTAAAAGGATCTGATCAAGAAAGTGTAGTGCTATTCAAACAGATCAAGCAAACTTTCATAATTTTCTAATAATTATAGCAGAATTGAAATCCCCTAACTGAGTAAGATCTAACAAGCTTGGTTACTTATTAAATCCTCTAACAAGTTGATCCATTAGATTGGATTTTCAAATCCTCTACTGAGGTTACTCCTTACTGGGTATTTTCTTCTAACAAGGCATTTGTAGTCAATCCCTTAACTGGGTCATTCCTAACAGGATCAGTTCTTAACATGACTTTTGTAAAATCTTTAACAGGCTTGGCTCCTAATAGGGTGAACTTCAGAAGAGTTCAAATATTATCTTGTGAGTCCCATCTCACCGCGGTTTTTACCTATTTGGTTTTCCACATCAAAAATAATTGTGTCATCTGGTGAATGTTTTTGTGGTTATGATCTTATGGTTGATTTGATTAACTACTTAACTATTCTGATAAGGCATGGTAACCAGAAGCATTGAGAAATGGAATATGTTGACATATGATAAAGCATTTGGATGTTTACAAGTTCAATGTTGTTTACTGTTAAGTTGCTGTAACAGACAACCGGATTTTCTTATGAGTATTTACAGTGGTATTTCATTTGATAAGTTTACATTGTGTGATTGAGATTGAGATTGGAAAGTTTGTATTAGTTTTTCTATTTACTGATTCACCCCCACCCCCTCTCAGTAATCTACCGGATACTTATTCTTTCATCATACCATCACACCGAGCTCCAACTCAGTTATCTACTATGAGTATATTCAATTACAAGAGTAATATTCTTGTTACAATGAATTTTGTAACTCTTCTGCAAATCTCTCTACCGGTTCTCCTCTCTTAGATTCTCTATCGGTTCTCTTCTCACCTTTTAGTTGCAACACAATCTCCTGATGCAACTTGCTCTCTAATGCACCTTCACCAGTTTAGTATCTTCTTCTACTTTTCTGGTTCATCTCTCTGTCAGTTCTCTCTTCTCTCTGCTACACTGCTACTCTCCATCGATACTACACTATGTTAGGTCTATTCTTTCCTTCTCTACAATCTTTTGCAACTCTTCTCTATCAGTTCAGGTCACTATCAGTTTACTCTTCTGTCAGACTCAATGGTTGACTCCATGTTCTCTCTTTGTCACCGGTTAAACACATCAACCCTATTCTTACTCACACTTAGTCTCTTCTCAAATTGTCTTTTTCACACTTGACTGATTTCTCCTCTCACATGCAATAGAACTCTCTCATCCAGCAATAGCTTTCATCGATTTTGGCTTGCATATTTATAAACTAGTTTTCTCACCAAAAGCCAATTCAAATTTTGCATGGTTAGGGTTTCTTCATTTACCCTGAGATAAACCAAATCTAATCTCCTTGATTAATGAATTTTAACTCAACAATCAATCCCGCTATTATCGTGCCTTCCAGAACATGCCTTCCTCATTTAGCAATCTTCTTTTAACCTATTAGTAGATTTCTTGGTCGATCAACAAGAATGGTTTCATAATTCCCTTCACCTGCCTCGATCTACTCAAATAGTCTGTCCTAGAGCTCTATTGTCCATTTGACCTTGAGCCGCAAACCTCTACTACACATCCCATGAATCACGCAGTCAACATAAATGTTGACCTATCATCATCAACCTCATGGACAGACACTTCACCAACTCACCATGTTGAATTGTGCATGCATGCTTGCCACTTCAACTCCACATGGCAACTTTGTCAGCATCCAGCTTTGCTAGGTCATTTATGTTGGTCTGGATAAGACCACCAACCACCTCCATTACCGAGTTCATCAACCAGCTTACTAACCCTGTCAGTTATACCCTAACCAGTCTACCATCACCTTGCACTTGGCATCTTTTCTGGTGGACCACCTTTTCTAGTTGCCAAACATATCATTTCACCATATGTGCATCTTCATCAAGAAGGATCACGTCACTTAGCCTTTTTGGTCTCTTACCAGTTCTCATACTTATTGGTAGACATCCTTGATGACACCATGTCATCAACCTTCAACTATTTCCATATGAGGCATATACATACCGGTTGCACTCTCTTTCTGTAGCTACTCACCCTTGCCTTCTTCATCATTAGCCCATACCATATCTCAACCGGTTTGTCAAAGTGACAAACCCATCACTTCTTTACTCTACCTTCTTTTTCCTGGTTAACACAACATGCAAACACTTTCTGATCCAGTGCACATCTCTAATTTCATGCACCTAAGGCATCTTTTTGATTCACCGATAGATCTGGTATGAGCCTTCAATCACCTGCCTTTAACTTGTTGTCTTATCTCCAAGAACTATGACGCATTTCATGCATAATAGGAGATAAGCTCCACTTACTGGTGGGAGTGGATCCTTGTCATTTGCATCCTGTAATGCACCAATGTGGCTTCCTTATTTGAAAAACGTATCTTCAAACAAGCACATGTGATCCAGTATGGGAGCATTCATTGTTAGTCATCTCTTGAAATGTTGACTGCATCCTTATTTGGTGGGAGTCTTGTTTTTTGACATCCACACAGCATATTGGTGACCTGTACACCTTTCTCCTTTGGTGTTGATGTGATTTAGATAAAATTCCCCCTCTTCATCACAATCAACCGGTCAACATCTTTCTCTCTTCATTTATTGGTTATTCATATCAGTCTCTTGTCCATATCTTCCACACAAGTCAAACACTAACTTGTGTACCGGTGACTCCAATGGTCATTGTACTAAATGACATTCTCTTCCTTACCGGTGACCTACAACACTATGTGATATCAAAGACATCACATCTGGTATACATCAATCACAATGTTGCACATACATCTCTTCTACTGGTAGCCATCATATATCGGTTGACATCAATGACAACACAATGCCAACAATTTCCCTCTTTGGCATTGATGTCAACACATGTAGTATCCGACATACTACATATTCTCTATCCTCCTTTGTGTGATCCATGGACTCTCACACATGTAGTGTGCAGTATACTACACAATCTCTCTCCCCCTTTGACAACAATGGCAAAGGGCATTGTCAGGGTTTTTCTCCTCCTTTTGTCTATCGGGCATTGATAGAGATTTTTCTCCCCTTTTTCTCTACCAGATGCTTCTCCTCCTTCAACCATCATTTGTTACATCTTCTCAAGTCACAACACTTGAGATGGAGGGTACAACCACCAACTAACACCAATTTCTCAACAACCAAGTGCATATGCAAACCAGAATCCTAATGCATATGCAAGACTGAAACCCATTGAAGGCCCATGTGTGAGTGAGTACAATATACCTGTCGGTCAAACTGCATCATCACTCTTTTGATACCCTTAATCATGAAATTCTCTTGGGTATTCCTAAAATAATTTCCATCTTCTACAATTGATGCAGCTAGTACACCCATAAGTTCAAGCATGCCAGTTTTGTTTCATAAGCACTTGAACTCCCGTTGAGTCATACATCTCGAGTCCACATTTTCGGTCAGGTCCAATACTAGGGCTTCAATCATCTCTATATACCGGTTGAGCCATGCATATGTGATCAATCTAATGATCTATCAACTCCATTATATCTTTCATAGCCTATGACATGATCCTCGAAGTACACAATGCAATACAATATCACCATTATGTCATAAATTAAACAAGTTAGCCCTCAAAGGATGCATGCATACATAATCAACAACCGGGACATCATATGTCATTCAGGTCTTTTCCAATACTACCCGAGACATAAAATCCTCATACCATGCTACTATGGCTAATGCAATGATCTCGAACCTCATTATCTTACATAACCTACAAGTACCTATTAGCATTCATACTGGTAACATCCAACACATACAAGTTTTTTGTACCAGTCCATCCTCACTACCAGAGAACCTTCCTGTAACTCCTAACATCTTGTGTCTATTCGCATCTAATGCCAATTGTAAATATGTCAACCATTGACACAAGTAGTAGTGATATATCTCTGATCTGTAGGTGTGTAGCCAAGGCAGCCACTACACACACTTATCTTCTCATTTCCTTCTTTCTTACCAGCAACAACTTGTTCTTCCATGTGTCCTAGTCCACTAAGGGGGTGAATGATAAGGTTAGTGTACTACTCCCCCTAAGGTCCTACATCTCCTTTAAGTCTTCGAAGATATCAAATATGCATTGAATGCACAGTATCGGTCCATTTTTGCATCATCTTGCTTCTTCCTCCATACTTGCTTGGTCTCATTCTTCTTCCCATTTTCAATCTTGGGAGTAGGTTTTACCTTCTTTTGCTGATCGGTCCTTTCATTTCTAAATTATGCCACATAACTAGAAGCAATGCTATAGTAGCACACAACATCCATACCAATCTCATGATTGGGGAACCTTCTAACATATCAGTTAGACCATCTTGTTTTGGGCATGTTGTTGTGACCGACAACTGAAACCGATGGACCTCTTGATCCTGCAGGGACATTTCTCCTTTGGTTCCATGCAGGTCTTTGACTTACATATGCTCTATACCCATTTCTATATTGAGCATGGTTGTTATACCGGCTTCTATATGACTGCAAGTTCTTCTTCCTACATTTAAATTCTCTATGGCCAGATCCATTGCAATTATAGTAAATACTATTTGCATAACTGGGAGAGGAATTACGCATGGATCTACTCCTTGATACATTTTTCTCATATACATGGTATCTATGATATTCTAGATTGTTCCTGTTGGCATTGCATGAAGATTGCATTAATGAAGTATAGTGTTGTCATTGATGTCAATAGTAGCTAGTAATGAAGTTGTATTGCAATCGGTAATGATGCAGTAATGCAACTAGTAGTAAAGCAGTGCAGACAACTAATATTGGTATTGTTATTGAAGATGAGATTAATCGGTAACCCTAACTAGTTGATAAGTTGAACCCTAACCAATCAAGCTTGGTGAATTGATTGTGATGATCTATGACCGAATGATGATCGGAGATGGCGATGCCACATAAGCATGATGCATGTGATGAGTTTCAAAGTGGTTTTGGCATGTGAAGATAACTGTTTATCTTGGGAATGAGAAAATGCATAGCATGAAGTGAAAAATGCATGATGAGATACATGATCCAATGTGCAGTGATCCAAGAGCAATTGATGTTGTCTAGAACAATGTGTAGTTGATTGCTATGTAATCCAACGGTTATGATTGAACTGATATGTTTGTAATCTCTATGAGATTTGTAGGTTTTGTGATGTGTTATCGACCTATTGTATTTGTATTTAAGGTTGATGAGTTGTTTGTAATTGTGTTGGAAAATTTAGTTGATTGTGGTAGTGTGATTGTTGTCGAACCAGAAGGAGTGTCTGCAGAATGTTATGAAGTTAGATAGGAGTAGAAAATGATCTGATTAATAAAGGAAGTTCTATTTCCAGATCAGCAAAGAACCCATTGTTCTCTAGCCATTACAACAGTTAAATCCCTTAACCGGGTAAGCTTTAACAAGCTTGGTGTTGTTTAAATCCTCTAACCAGGTGATCCATTAGCTTGGATTTGAAATCCTCTGCCGAGGTTACCTTTTGCCTTTAATAGGGTATTGTAGTCAATCCCTTAACTGGGTGGTCCTTAACTGAATCTGTTCTTAATAGGACATTATTGTATAAGCTTCTAACAAGGCTTGGCTCCTAACAAGGAAAACTTCAGAAGAGTTCAAAATACTTGTGGGTATTCATCACCATTGTGGTTTTTCCCATTTGGGTTTCCACGTGAAAAATCATTGTGTCAAGTGGTGAATGATTTTGTGGATGTGTTTTGATATGGTTGATATGATTAACTGGTAAAGCCACTTAGATATGTATATATGACCGGAAGTGATAAAAAATGAGCTACTGTTGATGTTAGTAAAGTGGTTTAATGTTTTGATTAAATGGTATTTAAGTTTCAAATATGTTGCATTGTATCATTGATGTTTTGGTCAACCAGTAAAGTTCAACAGTGCAGTTAGAGTTTTTGATATTGTGTCTAAACCAGTTAGGTTAGCAAGTTGTTTCTGAGTTGGGATTAAGTTTGGTGAAAGTTTAGTTTATTTTCCATCTACTGATTCACCCCCCCTCCCTCTCAGTAGATGAGCGGATCCTTATTGTTTCATCATATTATCATCTCCTTCTAGATCCCTTACTACATTCTTCTACCCTATGGCCATGATCATTACATGCAAAGCAATAACTAGAAAAGGAAGGTTTATAACTTACAAACATATTTTTCCATGCATGGAGAGATCTTACCAGTATGACTTCTCCATTTCTCCTTCTCTAAGAATGGATCCTAGATTGTTCATTCTCTGTAGCTCTTCCATCTGATCTCTTATTTTCCCACACTTTCTTTGTTCTATGGGTGGTAGCATTTCCTTGTCCTCTACCAGTAGGAGGTCTCCTTTGGTGTCTTCTCATGTTCTTGCTTCCAGTGAAGCTATCTTCTCCCATCTTCTCTTTTCCTTTGTGATATGCATTTTTCCTCCTTGTAGCACTGGTCTTAAACCTTGTCTGCATATCTTCACTGGTTGTGGTTAGATCAATCTTCTTCTGAGGAGTATTCTAGATATTGAAGGTCTATCCCTTGTTCTCTCCATTTGAGGAGACAAACATAATGTCATTGTGGGGGGCATTCTTGTTGGTGGATCATTCACTAGAACCACTTCCTAATCCATCGGTATCCTTGGCATGCTTTTTCTTTTTCAACATTTTGTCCAAGGCATCATTACTGCCATCAAACCTGATTCTCACCTTGAGCTCATCTTGACATTTCTCAAGGTCATTTTAGAGAATCTCCATTTCTCCTACTAGTTGTAGATATTCTTTATCCTTTAATTCTATCTCATATGCTAGATCATTACACCGGCACACCTTGGTGTCTTCATTTTGAGTCTTTAATTCTGAGACACATTTCTCAGATTCTTCAAGGCATTTGATCAACCGGTTCTTCTCCACAATAGCAGCATTCTTGAATAGCTGGTATTTATTTCTAACTTTACAAACCTCCTCAAGTGCAGTTACAAGTTATCCTTCAAGATCAACTTCTTCTTCCTCTTCTTCCTCACCTTCACTATCACTTCCAAACACATCTTGTAGGTAGGAGTGATCAGCATGATCATTCTCAGATGTATGTCTCTCATCTTCTGATTCTTGAGCCATGAAGAGGTGAGTTCCTTCTTCATCATTGTTATGGCTGCTAACAGATCTCTCTTCATCATCTCAAGATACATGAGATGCATTTTTCCTCCTATCTTCACAAACTGGTTCTATAGTGGTAGGCTCATTTCCATAGAGCTTCTTCAATCTGTCCCATAAGCTCTTTGTCAATCTGCATCTATCCACCTATGAGGAGATATCATCTGATAACCCATAGAGTATAGCCTTCATTGTTGCATCATTACACTAGCTTCTTCTTTATGCATCTGAATCGGTGGGAAGATTGAATTTACTAGGACAACCATTTACAACTGACATCCATACATCAAATGCTAGGGAGGACAAGTAAATTTCCATTCTAAAACTTTAAATGGAATAGTTTAACCCATCAAATACTAGAGCTAGGATTGACACTAAATAGACCATTGTGTCCTTAAGCTAGAATCTACCCAAGCTGTAGAAAGCTTATCAACCGAGAACCTATGCTCTGATACCAATTGTTAGACACAATGCACCACTGAGAGGGGGGTGAATCAGTGGTTTACAAACTTTTCCTTTTCTATCATTTGTGTGTATACCGGTTAACTAATCTTAATAGAAAGAAGACTTACCAGTTATATGGGAGACTGACACAAAATAAATCACACATGAAAGGACATCACACAACACCAACATATATGAGGAAAACCCAAGATGGGAAAAAGCTCGGTGAGAAATTTTGTTGGATTCTATTGCTCCAATTCAACCTCACAATGGAAATCGGACTGCAATGTTTAAGGCACCAACCCAAGGAGCACCAACCCATGATTTAGGGAACCAACCCAAGGAGCTACAACCCCTACACTAAGCTCCAACTAAGTGGTCTACTATGAGTATATTCAATTACAAGAGTAATAGTCTTGTTACAAATGAATTTTGTAACTCTTCTACAAATCTCTCTACCGGTTCTCCTCTCTCAGATTCTCTATCGAATCTCTGCTCACCTCTCAGTTGCAACACAATCTTCAGATGCAACTTTCTCTCTAATGCACCTTCACTGGTTCAGTATCTTCTTCTACTTTTCTAGTTCAACTCTTTGTCAGTTCTCTCTTCTCTCTACTACATTGTTTCTCTCCATCGGTACTACACTCTATCGGTTCTATGCTTGCCTTCTCTATAATATTCTGCAACTCTTCTCTATCGGTCTAGGTCACTATCGGTTTACTCCTCTGTTGGACTCAATGACTGACTCTTGGTTCTCTATCTATTGTCGATTGAACACATCAACCCTATTCTTCCTCACACTCAAACTCTTCTTAGATTGTCTTTTTCGTACTTGATTAATTTCTCCTCTCACATGCAGTAGCACTCTCTCATTCAGTGACAACCTTCATCAATTTTATCTTGCATATTTATAAACTAGTTTTCCTGCTAAAATTGAATTCAAATTTTGGGCAGTTAGGTTTACTTCATTAACCGCGAGACAAACCAGATCCAATCAGATATTTTCAGATCTAATCTCCTTGATTGATGAACTGTAACTCATCAATTAATCCCACTATTGTCATGCCTTCTAGAACATGCCTTCCTCATTTAGCAATCTGCTCTTAACCTGTCAGCGGATTTCTTGGTCGATCACAAAGAATGGTTTCACAGTACCCTTCACCTACCTTGATTTTCTCAAACAGTCTATCCTAGAGCTCTATTTTCCATTTGACCTCGAGCCACAAACATCAGCTACCCATCCCATGAATCACACAGTCAACATAAATTTTAACCTGCTACCTCACAGACAGACACTTCACCAACTCACCATATCTACTTGTGCATGCATGCTTGCAACTTCAACTCCACATGGCCACTTTGTCGGCATCCACCTTTGCAAGGTCATTTGTGTTAGTCTGGATAAGATCACCGACCACCTCTATTACCGGGTTCATCAACTGGCTTACTAACCCTAATGGTTATACCCTAACCAGTCTGCCATCACCTTGCACTTGGCATCTCTTCTAGTGGAGAACCTTTTCTAGTTGCCAAACATATCATTTCACAATATTCTCATCTTCATCAAGAAGGAGCACATCACTTAGCCTTTTTGTTGTCTTACCGGTTCTCATACTTACTGGTAAACATCCTTGATGACACCATGTCATCAACCATCAACTGTTTCCATTTGAGGCATCTACATACCAGTTGCACTCTTTATCTGCAGCTTCTTAGCCTTGCCTTCTTCATCCTCAGCCCAAACCATATCTCAACTGGTTTGTCAAAGTGACAAACCCATCACTTCTTTACTGTACCTTCTTTGTCTAGGTTAGCACAGCATGCGAATACTTTCTGATCCAGTGCACATATCTGATTTCATGCACCTAAGGCATCTTTTTGATTCATCAGTAGATACAGTGTGAGCCTTCAATCACCTCCCTTTAATTTGTTGTCTTATCTCCAAGAACTATGATGCATTTTATGCATAATAGGAGATAAGCTCCACTTACTGGTGGGAGTGGATCCTTGTCATCTACATCCTATAATGCACCAATGTAGCTTCCTTGTTTGAGCAGCATATCTTCAAACAAGCACATGTGATCTGGTTTGGGCACATTCACTATCAATCATCTCTTCAAATGGTGACTACATCCTTATGGGTAAGTGCACAAAGATGGTGGTAAAAAAGGGGGGTATAAGTGGACACTTTTTTTCTGAAATCAGGTAAACCTAAACTTGGAGGTCAAATTTGAAATTCATCCACTCAAGATATAAAGATAATCAAAGAATAAATATTGTATTAATCTAAATCTATTGTCCAAACTACTAAACATTTTCAAAATTGGATTAGATTAAGGGGGTCAAATCCTTCACGCACAAAAAATGGACGCTTGTTTTTCTAAAAAACATAACATAGTGTCTGACATGGGCATCAAAAAAGTCATAGTTAGATTTAGTATTTTGACAAATCCTTTGGTAGAAAGATAGCTAAGAGTGAGCACTAGAAGATGTGTATTTTTTTGTAATTTTTGTTGAGTATTTTTTTTTTATGATTTTTCCAATCGAGCACATCATGAAAATTAGGTACATGTTCATGCGCGAATCATAAGTTGCACTAAACAAATCAAAAGTACAATTTTTTTTTCTTAAAATTGTGAAGAATCAAGTTCACTACAATAATATATAAAGTTTTTTAAATTTTGATAAGTATATCAAAAGTTATTAAAAACATGGTGCACCTATGTCTGTGAGAACTATGGAGACACTGGTAAAAGAGATTCAATAATAGTATGTTATTGTTGTTCAAATTTTAAAAAAATTATATGGTTAGAAAGCTCAGAAAATGGGTGAAAATATGGTGGAAATTTTAAAAATACCCACTTGATGAAGTGTAAACCTGATGATGACAAAGTTGATAAAATAAAACACGTCAAAAATGAGGGAAATGGAGGGAAATCAAACTTCCAAACCATAGCTTTGTCATCCAGGCCTATTTCCAAGCCTAAACAGTCAAAAGCGCGTACGAGGTACTTATGTTGTAAGTAGCACGTATGGGGTACTTATGTTGTAAGTAGTGCGTATGGGGTACTTATGTCGTAAGTAGCGCGTAGGCGTTATGTTTACTATAAACAATGCATACGCACTATGTTTACTATAAATAGCACGTACGCACTAAGTTTGTTTAAATTATGTTTATTATGTATGCTCTCCTAAGAAAATTGACTAATGGATTTGTGTGTGTGTATTGAATAGGAGGAAGAAGGGTCTGAAATTGAACCAGGGGTGCATTACCGTGACAAACAAGGAAACCTGTAGTAATATTCTTCTCAAATGTGTTTTTAATGAGCAAAGGAGATGTGGAAAATAGTGTCAACAAAGCAAAATTATGAGTCAGAGTACCTACAATATGTTTTTCAGAAGGAAACAAATGATAGGAAGAGAAAGAGGGAGATTAACACAAATGATATCCTGGAGAATGATAGTGGTGGGTATACGAGAGTTCCCATGTTGTTACACAATGCCTGTCACCTAAAGAAATTAAAGTTTGTTGTAAGCATGGCAATGGTAGTATATGATGATCATCACTTGTCAAAAGGCTTGGAAGGGTACATACCCATGAAGGAAATCAAGTGTGTAATTCCTATAGTCACAATCGAGATCAGTCCTATAACCTTGCAAATTTAAGAGAATCGTATGTTTTAGAAAGGTAGTACTCTTAGGGTTAGGTCAAGCTCTTACACTTTCTTTTTAGCAAAGCCTCATTGTTTGTTCACTTGGAGTCTCTCTTATGCTGACAATGGTCTAACTTAGCTATTTCAAAACTAAACTACTAATGTTCTATTGTATGATGTTTTATTCATAACTTTAAATAATATATCATTTTATTATCCCACCATATGACCCCTTAGGTGTCATTAGAGGTCATATTCTTTCCTAAGAGGTCATATGGTGTCTTGTGACCCCTTAGGACACCATATGACCCCTTAAGACACCATACCACACCGTATGGTGTCATTTTGTATCTTATGGTGTCCTATGACCCTTAGGACACCTTATGACCCCTTAGGACACCATATGGTGTTGTTATGGGTCATATGGTGTCCTAAGGGGTCATATGGTCTTCAACAACCCCTTAGGACTTCATATGGTGTCGTTATGGTCTCTCTCTCTTCCTCTCCCTCTCCCTCCCCACCTTCCTTCTCTCTCTCTCTCTCTCTCTCTCTCTCTCTCTCTCTCTCTCTCTCTACCTTCCCTCCCTCCTCTCTCTCTCTCTCCCTCTCCCTCCTTCCCTCTCTCTCTCTCTTCCTCTCCCTCCCCCCTCCTTCTCTCCCTCCCCCTACTCTCCCTCTCTCTCTCTCTCCCTCTCCCTTCCTCCATACCCCTTCTTCTCTCTCTCTCTCTCTCTCTCTCTCTCTCTCTCTCTCTCTCTCTCTCTCTCTCTCTCTCTCTCTCTCTCTCTCTTCCCTCCTTCCCTCTCTACCTCCTTCCCTCTCTCTCTCTTCCTCTCCCTCTCACTCTCTCTCTCCCTCCCTCTACCTCTCTTCCTCTCTCTACCTTCCCTCCCCCTCTCTCTCTCCCTCTCTCTCTCCCTCCCTCCCTCTACCTCTATCCCTCTCTCTACCTTCCCTCCCTCCCCCTCTCTTTCTCTCGCTCTCTCCCTCTCCCTCATTCCCTCTCTCCCTCTCTCTCTCACCCTCCTTCCCTCTCTCCCTACTAATGGATTTGTGTGTGTGTGTGTGTATTGAATAGGAGGAAGAAGTGTTGAAATTGAACCATGGGTGCATTACCGTGACAAACAAGGAAACTTGCAGCAATATTCTTCTCGAATGTGTTTTTAATGAGGAAATCAGATATGGAAAATAGTGTCAACAAAGCAAAATGATGAGTCAGAGTACCTAGAATATATTTTTCAGAAGGAAACAACTGGTAGGAAGAGAAAGAGGGAGAGTAACATAGATGATGTCCTGGAGAATGATAGTGGTGGGTATGCGAGAGTTCCCATGTTGTTACACAACGCCTGTCACCTAAAGAAATTAAAGTTTGTTGTAAGCATGGAAATGGTAGTATATGATGATCATCACTTGTCCAAAGGCTTGGAAGGGTACATACCCCTAAAATAAATCAAGTGTGTAATTCCTATAGTCACAATCAAGATCAGTCATATAACCTTGAAAATTTAATAGAATCATATGTTTTAGAAAGGCAATACTCTTAGGGTTAGGTCAAGCTCTTACACTTGCTTTTTAGCGAAGCCTCATTGTTTGTTTGCTTGGAGTCTCTCTTATGTTGACAATGTTCTAACTTATCTATATAAAAACTAAAGTACTGATGTTCTATTGTATGATGTTCTATTCATAACTTTAAATAATATATTATTTTATTAGCCCACCATATGGCCTCTCTCTCTCTCCCTCTCCCCCTCTCCCTCCTTCCCTCTCTCTCTCTCTCCATCTCCCTCCCCCCTCCCCCCTCCTTCTTCTCTCCCTCTCTCTCTCCTTCCCTCTCTCTATCTCTCTTCCTCTCCCTCTCCCTCTCTCTCTCTCCCTCCCTCTACCTCTCTCCCTCTCTCTACCTTCCCTCCCTCCCCCCTCTCTTTCTCTCCCTCTCTCTCCCTCTCTCCCCCTTCCTCCTTCCCTCTCTCCCTCTCTCTCTCTCTCTCCCTCCCTCTACCTCTCTCCCTCTCTCTACCTTCCCTCCCTCCCCCCTCTCTCTCCCTCTCTCTCCCTCTCTCCCTCTCCCTCCGTTCATCTCTCTCTCTCTTCCTCTCCCTCCCCCACTCCTTCTCTCCCTCTCTCCCTCCTTCCCTCTCCCTCCCTCCCTTTTGACCCCCCTCCTCTCTCCCTCCCCCCTACTCTCCCCCCTCTCCCTCTCTCTCTCTCTCTCTCCCTCCATCCCTTTTCATTCACATTTTTCTACTACAAATAGTGCGTACGGGGTACTAAACCTATTAGTTCACTGCCCTGCCATAAATTTTTTAAGGTATAGGATGCATACGTGATACTTATTACTTGTAAGTGTGTACGGGGTACTGAGCCCATTATTCACTACCCTACCATAACATTTTTTAGGCTTAAGAGCATGTACCCACTACTTATTAGTACAGAATGGGAAAAAAAATACTGCTGGTCTTGCCAACATTTTATGGACTAACAGCGCACACGCGGTTATTAATGTAGTGCGTGCGCAGTACGTAGACATAGTTTTAGTTGCCCAAGAGCCTCAATGACCTCAAAAGAAGTTTTTGAGTTCGTTGAAGGCCCCACTAGAACTGTGTCTTCACTTCTATCACTATTTTATACATAGAAGTAAGTGAATTTTTTGTTTTTGCATGATTTCAAATGATTGAATTGTTGTTCTTATTAGTTTTGTCAATAGTATTGTGATTGTTTAATAGTTGGATACCAAAAAATAGTGATAAAATGCATATTTATGGTTATTTGTTTCTTTATAAACTATTTTTTACATATATATGTAATATGATTTTATTTAGGACAACCGATAACAACCATGAGAAAGAACAAGCGAGGAATGATGGAACAATGAGAGGCTGAAAAGGAAAGACAAAGGCAATGTATGAAGAAATTACGTGACATAAGAACAATGGGAGAAGAAGGTATGTCATCCTCAACATCTCAATTCGATTTAACAAAAGAACATAATGCACCTAATGCAATTGAAGAAGAGACATTTTATTTACCGTATGAACCTAATGCAATTGAAGAAGATATTGCATTGAATAATCAATTAAATGATGAACATACACCTTCTCTATTTGATGAATTGAATGTACATAATGCACCGATGTTAACACCTCCTAGAATCATTCATAGGAAACCAAAGTATCTAATTGACATTGATGAGAATATATTGAAGCGAATTCCCAATAAAATGAATGAATGAACTTTCTAGAGAATGGTTAAAAGAATATGGAAAAACTATTTTGAAAACTTAAATCAAACTACAAGATGTCAATTAATTGTTCAAATGATTAAAATTTTGAATTTTAGAGAGATAATGAAAATTCTAGGCCTAAGATCATCTGAAAGTAATAGTGAAAGAACTATTGTGATAAATCTATTTCATGCATATCAAGCTATTTGTTCAAAATCATGTATTAAATATTCTAATGCTACTCGACGTGTCATTACATCAACCATAATGAGCAAGAAAATTAAAAAATATCGTTTGATAAGAAAAACAAGTAAGTCATTAAATGTTAGTAGAACAACATTAATTAAAGCATTAAACAGGCAGGAAAAAATAGAGGAACCTAACAATAATTCTCTTTGGGCATTCTCGGGTAGACTACCACGCAAAGACAAGGTTGTTGTTGATGCACTAAGAACATTAATTGAAAATTTTTGGCATGACAACACAAGAGTTTCACCCAACCAAAGAGATGTGGTTAGAAGGCGAATTGGGTCTACAAATCATGAGCCACATTCCAAACACTATTTGGATATGACTCAAACTAAATTTTATGAAAGATTCCTTCAAAAGTTTCCTCAAATAAGAATTTCTCAAAGATTCTTTGAAATTGCAAAACCTTTTTATATTAAGATTAATCATGTATGCACCACGTGTTGTTGTAGGATGCATATTGAATTTTCCATGCACTATGATATTTTTCATCATATTTGTTCTACTTTGCACACTAATGATGTTTTGCAGGAATGCAATATACAAGCACCTTCTAAGTCGGTAAGAGAATTTATTTCAAGTGTGCTATGTAATAGACATGATGGTTGCATTTATTATAAGATGCCTTGTTTGGAAGGTTCTTGTGCTATATGTGGTGGTTTGCAACATTTACCAAGATGCGTACATTTGGAGAGCACACATGAAATTGGTATGAAACTAGTTTCTTTCAGAAAATACAAGACAATCACATATGGAGTTAAAGATGGAAAATATTTGAAGAGATGTGAGCTAGTGAAAAATGATATATGTGTAGCTAAATTTATGAAAATGTTTCAAGAGAAACTAATTTATGAGTACATAATGCATACACATAGAGCTTGTTGGTTAGATGAGTAATTCAATTTATGTAAGGACACATTTCCTCTTGGCACCATTGTCTCTATCATTGATTTCAATGAAAATTATACACTACAACCTCAAAATGAAGTGCAATCTATGTATTATCACTCTACACAAGTTTCTATTTTTGTACACATAGCATTCATGCATGCAGATGATAGCACAGAGGAGGATAGAAAGGTTGTAAGAGAGTATCACTTTTACATAAGTGATTATCGTACTCATTCATCGAAGTTTGTACAAGGATGCTTTAAAGTTTTCTATGATATTTTAAGGGAAAGGAACATACGATACAACCGACACTTAATATGGTCAGATAATTGCACCGCACAATTAAAGAATGCAAGGATGTTTTATTGGTTGACAAGGATACATATGACAAGCGGTGTACAACATTTTTGGAATTTCACTAAGGCTGGACATGGTAAGGGAGAGCACGATGGTACAGGAGCATGTGTGAAAAGATCCCTAGCTAGAGAAGAATTGAAGTACGAAGGTGGTGCTGAGTTGATAGATTCAGAAACAATTGTGCGATGGTGTAAGTCTACGATGGGTCCAGGTAATCCAGGTATGTCAATGGTTCGTAGATATTTTTGGTTGATCACTAAATCTAACATTGAAAGTTCTATAGATTGTTGTACGGTTGCAGGATCGAGTGACATGCACTCATTTATGAGTTCAAATTCAAGTTCACTAATAATTTATATGAGACAGATGGTATGTTTTTTCTCTTCATGCATGTATTGTATGTGGGAAGAATGTAAATCACAAGAGTGGGTTGACAAATGGTCTTGTAGACCATTGGTTCCCATTGATACATATAAAATTCCCAGAGCACTACAATTGAGCTAGATGGAGACATCAATGGATTTTGACCATGTATCCGACCTAGTGGATTCGGGTAATTTTTTGAGTTAATTGTTTTGCAAGTATTATTTTTGGTTCATTTTGTTGTACATCATACTTTATTTTTGGTATTAATTAACACTTTATAAAATGCAGGTCATGTGTATGCAGTTGTTGCAAAAGAGAACAATGAAGAAGGAATGGATTACTATTTGTGTCATTGTGTTGAGCCAAAAATAAAATTGACAACCAAAATCATTGATGGAGAGGGTATTGAGTACCCAATAGGGTCTATTGTCGTGACAGGAACATGGCTTCAAAGATACCCTATCAAGAATTCTGATGTTTGGTTGTTTGAGGACTTTGAAACACATAGACATATTCTTGATTTCTCTAACCTTATTGTTGCAACAAATATTCATTTGATGAAGTATCGTGGTAGACCTCGTAACAAGATTTCATGGAAAGTTCATGAATCTGACCATGAGGCAATACTTGACACGATATAGGCTAGAGCCAATCCTGAAGGCTCACTTGATTGATTCTACAGTTCAGAGTAGACTAATTTTGATAATTTTTTTATAAATCATCAACGAATTGTTCTATATTAGTTTTTTGTATATATAAATGCTCATGAGCTGATTTTTACATGTTTAGGGGCATAATTTTGTATAGTTAAATGGCAATGAGCTGATTTGTACATATGTACTTGCCAAATTTTGTATATTAAAATAGAAATGAGGTGAATCACACATATTGTAATGCCAAATTTTATATAAAAGCCCATGAGATGTTTGTAAGACATTTTTTTGTATAATCAAATAGCCAAGAGCTGATTTGACCATATTTAGAGGCAAATTTTTGAATAATATGTGATTATTTTTTGTGTCAATATTTTGTGACTATGTTTTGAGTATATGTGATGTGATAAGTCATGAGAATTCTTAATTTTGTATAATCATGGAGAATTATTTGAGTAATTATTGGGTCATAGGGGTCATAGATTCAGACTAGATACAATTTGAGCAAAAATTGTCATTATCGTCAAAACAGTTGTCAAAAAAGTTGTCAAGCAACTTGTACATTGTGTCGGTAGGGTATGACTCTCGACATTCTAGCACTTTGGGATGCATGACAAGGGAATGCCTAGCATAAAATTTCCCACCCGGATGCGCTCGTGATGTCGGTTTGTGCACACGACGAACCAAATCAATTCTAGCCAATCCTACAACTTTGCATTGCATGCAACTGACGATTTTTACAGAAGGTGAAAAAATGCTACCAATTGAAAATGGCTCTGAGTCATCAAAAACCAAGATAGGCCATTGTAGATAAGCCTCATGCAACCCCATATGTGTCCTGCATTGGAAGAAACAGTCTGTCAAAGTTTGACAATTTTTTGGACTCGGGGCACTTGAGAGATCGCACTGGTAGGGTATGACTCTCAATGTTCAAGCACTTTGGGATGTAGGATAGGGGCATTCCTAGCATAAACCTACCCACCCAGATGTTCTTGTGATGTCAGTTTGTGCACATGGCGAACCGAATCAATTCTAGCCAATCTTGCAACTTTGCATTGCATGCAACTAACAGTTTTTGCAGCAGGCAAAAAAATGCTACCAATTGAAAATGGCTCCGAGTCATCAAAAATAGAGATAGGACATTATAGAGGAGCCTCACATGACCCCACAAGTTCAAACAGATCGATCATATGTGTCTTGGATTGGAAGAAACAGTCTGTCAAAGTTTGACAATTTTTTGGACTCATGGCACTTGAGAGATCGCACCACTAGGGTATGACTCTCGATGTTCTAGCGCTTTGGAATGCATGAAAGTGGCATGCCTAGCATAAACCTACCCACCTAGACGTGCTCATGATGTCAGTTTGTGCACAGAGCGAACCAAATCAATTCTAGCCAATCCTGCAACTTTGCATTATATGCAACTGACGGGTTTTACAGCAAGTGAAAAAATGCTACCAATTGAAAATGGCTCTGAGTCGTCAAAACCTAAGATAGGCCATTATAGAGGAGCCTCACACAACCCCAAAGGTTCAAACAGATCAATCATATGTGTCCTGGATTGGAAGAAATAGTCCATCAAAATTTGACAATTTTTTGGACTCAGGGCACTTGAGAGATCGCCCCGGTAGGGTATGACTCTCGATGTTCCAGCACTTTGGGATGCATGATAGGGGCATGCCTAGTGTAAAATTGCCACCTAGATGTGCTCGTGATGTTGGTTTATGCACACGACGAACCGAATCAATTCTAGCCAATCCTGCAACTTTGCATTACATGCAACTGGCGGTTTTTGCAACAGCCAAAAAAATGCTACCAATTGAAAATAGGTCCGAGTCGTCAAAAATCAAGATAGGCCATTATAGAGGAGCATCATGTGACCCCATAGGTTCAAATAGATTAATCATATGTGTCCTGGATAGAAGAAACAGTTCATCAAATTTTGACAATTTCTTGGACTCGGAGCACTTGAGAGATCACACCAATACGATATGACTCTCGATGTTCATATGCTTTGGGATGCATGATAGGGGCATGCCTAGCATAAACATGCCCACTCGAACATTCTCATGATGTCATTTTGTGCACATGACAAACTGAATCAATTATAGCCAATCCTGCAACTTTGCATTGCATGCAACTGATGGTGTTTGCAGCAGACAAAAAAATGCTATCAATTGAAAATAGCTCTGATTTTTCAAAAACCAAGATAAGCAATTATAGAGGAGCCTCACGTAACCCCATAGGTTCAAACAGATTGATCATTTGTGTCCTAGATTGGAAGAAATAGTCCGTCAAATTTTAACAATTGATTGGACTTAGGGCACTTGAGAGATCGCAACGATAGAGTATGACTCGATGTTCTGACGCTTTGGGATGTATGACAAAGGCATGCCTAGAATAAACGTGCCCACCCAGATGTGCTCGTGACGTTGGTTTGTCCACACGGCAAACCAAATCAATTCTAGTCAATCCTGCAACTTTGCATTGCATGCAACTGACAGTTTTTGCAGCAGGCAAAAAAATGCTACCAATTGAAAATGGCTTTGAGTCGTGAAAAACCGAGATAGGCCATTGTAGAGGAGCCTCACATGACCCCACAGGTTCAAATAGATCCATCATATGTGTCTAGGATTGGAAGAAACAATCCTTCAAAGTTTGATAATTTTTTGGACTCAGGGAGCTTGAGAGATCGCCCCGGTAGGGTATGACTCTCGACATTCCAGCGCTTTGGGATGCATGATAGAAGCATGCCTAGCGTAAAACTACCCACCTAGACGCACTCGTGACGTTGGTTTGTGCA
The DNA here is from genome assembly GCF_030272615.1 of Cryptomeria japonica. Lineage (NCBI taxonomy): Eukaryota > Viridiplantae > Streptophyta > Pinopsida > Cupressales > Cupressaceae > Cryptomeria > Cryptomeria japonica. Next base: position 512,335,688 of record NC_081409.1, read on the forward strand.
CATGAAAACCAAAATTTGACCATTGCGAGCGTGAGGGTGCTCTCACACCAAACACATATTGTTGTTTATATTCATATTATCGATTTTTGTTGTTTATATTCATATTTTTTAGTACATATGCAAATATTCATTTAAATTTATAAAAGGGTAGCCACCAAATACAATGAATACACAATAATGAACTGAATACAAGGAGTTTTGTAGGGTTAATTCAACATTTTAGAAATTTTATCAAATCATATTCCATGATTGCAATATTTTATATCATATATTTTTGTTGTTTATATTCATATTGTTGATTGCATAGGCAAATGATCAATTAAATTTATAAAAGGACAACCACAAAATACAATGAATACAAAATAATGAACTCGGTACACATTTATTGGATCGAATATCAACATTTATATATATCAAAAAAAGGCATGTCTACCAAGTCAATACAAGTATTACAAAAATGTGGCATATGCCATGTCCAAATCAATATACAATAAAAATGTAGAATATGATCCTAAACTTGTGGTGGATCATCAAAATCAAGCCACTTCGATGTAGTACGTGGCTCTATAGGTGGCTGCAAAACCACAATTCAAAAGCCAAGTTAGAATTCTTTTATAGAAAATAGTTCGTAATTAACAACATAACTATGCATTTAACTATAATTCCTTTGCAATTGAAATGTAGATTACCTCATCGACTGATCTAGTAGCTAATTTCTTCTCTCTTCTCTCCTTGTCACTCTTAGGAGTTTTCTTGAAGACATACTTAAAAGGATCCACATTATGGCCGTACCACAAAGGGGTCTATTGTAGATTAAATGTACAATTAATACAATGTACTAACATAAATATATCAAAAACACTTAAAAGCTATAATATAGAGAACAATGGCATACCTGTGCCTGAGATGCTTCTCCAATGGACTGAGGATGGCTCACCATCGATAGAGAAACTATCGCTATTACCTATACAAAAAATGATCAAAGATTAAATACAATAAATATAATGATAAGTATTGTAGGTTAAAAACAATTAATGTAATATATCAAACAAAAGTGTACCAGATCTTGAGATGCTTCTCTAGTTCACGGAGGAGGGTTCGCCATTGATGAAATAGCTATCGATATTTTCTATATGAAAAAATTATAAGATTATAATATATCACAAGTTCACATGTACACGTGAATATAATCATGAAATCAAGAAAATAAAGTAGAGATACATACCTCTACCCTCTCTTGATACACGGGCGAATCAGGTGCATTCAACAAATCCACATAGCTCAATGGCTGATGTACATGTAAAATAGACAAAAAACACTAATCAATCTACAAACCCCAACTAATACTTGATTTCAACATTTTCAAATAATTGTACAACTAAAAATGTGTTCAATTACCTTCTTCCCATGTTTTGGCGTCTTCAAGGAATTCTTTTTCTTAGGAAAGCCCTAGACATGAAGGGGGTACCCTAAATAACAAAATTAACATGAGATATTAGTACAAATGATATATTAAACATAGTTTTAAAAATCTAAAATGAAATACTTGCATATTCCATCACAACAATACATAAAAAGGGTTGTACAAAATATGATACCGTATAGCCTTGTAGGCCAAAATCGATCGCTAAGAGCATGATGTCATCAATCTAGGACATTTGGTCCCTTGTCAACACCTACAAACCAAAAATTGGACCAAGCATTAAAATAGTTAGTATATCTTATATTTTTTTTGAATTCAAAGTGTACTATTCTATTTTAACATGTTATAAAATTTGTACCTCAGGCATCGAAGTTGCAGCAGTAGTAACTGGGTGAGGAGTATGGGATACTGCTGCTGCATCTTGAAATGCATATTATTTGTCCCAATTTAAATCGATGTATAAATGAAAATTTATTTACATAATTACAAATTTAAAGTTACTGATAAATAAAATGCTATGAATTCAATTCAACACACATGTGTCTGTCGTTGATGGGCAAACACCATGTCCATCAACTCATCTATTAGCGTGAAATCCTCAGCCATGCGGGCCTAACATCTACTCCTGCAAATTGTGCATGGATGAGATGTGGATCCATCTGCACCAGCTACATCATCTATCCCCAAGCATATCCCTTAGCAACTGACACACATATGTTGGATGGGCTCTCTGTCGCCACCTGGAGCAACTAATGGCTCATCATCCAGTACAATAGGGTGTGCTAACAACGTTCCATGCTGGATGATGGCACCAGTCAACGTTGTAGCCGCCTAGAGAGTCTGTAGCTTCATCAACTCTTTCAGCTCTACTGGGACAACCTAATGTACCTTGGGTTTGGGTGCTAGGGGGCGATGACTCTCTGCGGGTAATAGCCTACGGGCTCTAGATCTATCTTGAGCAAAGCCGCCACCTCTACCATGGAACTCTCTCATGTCAAAATAGTTTGGCCGCACATTGAGCACAAACTCACAGTATACTTTTCTCAAAAAATACAATGGCACCTCATAATTATTACAAGGTGGATCATCAAAGACCATCCACCACCTCTGCCAAAAAAGATTCTTCATCTGCACATTGGTACACCAATGTATGGGAAACCTCTTTGCATTAAGAGGTAACGACTGACCAGTTTTGGGATCAACGAAAAGGGCACATATTTCTTGTTTACTAATATTTTTGTTTTTGACTCCCTCGTATGATAGCCCATCAGCATAGAATTGACAACACCTATCCCTAAAGTTTCCCCATTTGGTAATTTGTGTGGAAACAACTATGGCACCACTAGCTAATGTTTCTAGGCTAGTGGTGAGGGATTGATGATGCTCAAGTTTGAATGTTTTCAATTTATCAATCAGTCTATTGATTTTAGATGTATTTTGTCCTAACTGATTAATTAATTGCTCCTGTGTTTCAGGTGTGTGGTCAAAAGGAGGAATTGGGGGTGTATCTTGTGGGTTTTCAGGAGGTGCATTTGGTTGTTCTTGTTGTGGATTAGAAGAATCTAGTTTTTGAAACAAAAAATAAAAAAACCTAATCAAAATTAATGAAATTAAATTCAAAATGTAAAACAAATTGAACAAACGAGAAAGAAAGACAAAAATTAACAAAAACTAACCTTGATCCATAGTGTCATGAGGAGAAATATAGCACCCCATTTGTGGTTTAGGAGAGAAAATGAAGAAAAACAAAATAAAAATGTGCCTTTCATGGGAAAATAAGACCCATTTTTTTTATAAAAAAAAAATTTGACAAGTACTGCGTACACGGTTCTTTAGGGATTATTAGCGCGTACGTGCTCATTTTCCTATAAGTAGCACGTACGTGCTCATTTTCCTAGAGGTAGCACGTACACGCTACCTTCTCTAGGCTCAGGAACAACAAACCTAAGCACGTACATAGTCATTTCAAATTTTAGAACCGCATATGCGCTGCTTGTTTTTCCATCTTTTTTTTGGGTGGTGTCCACTTTTCTGACCACCATCTTTGTGCCCTTACCCTTATCTGATGGGTCCTATTGTTTGACATTCACACAACATATCAGTGACCTGTACATCCTTCTCCTCTGGTGTTGATGTGATTTAGATAACATTCCCCCTCTTCATCAGAATCAACCAACCAGCATCTTTCTCTCTCCATTTATGGGTTTTTATATCATACCGGTCTCCTATCCATATCTTCCACACAAGTCAAACACTAACTCGTGTACTGGTGACTCCAATGGTCATTATATTGAATGACATTCTCTCCTTTACCGGTGACCTGCAACACTAGCTGATATCAAAGACATCACATCTAGTATGCATCAATGACAGTGTTCCACATACATCTCTTATACCAGTATCCATCCTATACTGGTTGACATCAATGACAACACAATGCCAACAATCTCCCCCTTTGGCATTAATGTCAACACATGTAGTATCCGACATACTACATATTCTCTCTCCTCCTTTGTGTGATCCATGGATTCTCACACATGTAGTATGTGGTATACTCCAGAATCGCTCTCCTCCTTTGACAACAATGGCAAAGGGTATTGTTAGGATTTTTCTCCTCCTTATGTCTACCGGGCACTGACAAAGATTTTTCTCCCCTTTTTCTCTACAAGATGCTTCTCCTCCTTCAACCATCATTTGTTACATCTTCTCAAGTCACATCACTTGAGATGGAGGGCACAACCACCAACTGACACCAATTTCTCAGAAACCAACTGTATATGCAAACCAAAATCCTAATGAATATGCAAGACTAAAACTCATTGAAGGCCCATGTGTCAATGAGTACAACATACCTATCGGTCAAACTGCATCATCACTCTTCTAATACCCTTAATCATGAAATTCTCTTGGGTATTCCTACAATAATTTCCATCTTTTGCAATTGATGTAGCTAGTACACCCATAAGTTCAAGCATGTCAGTTATATTTCATAAGCACTTGAACTCCCCCTGAGTCATACATCTCAAGTCCACATTGTCGGTCAGGTCCAATATTGGGGCTCCAATCATCTCCATATACTAGTTGAGCCATGCATATGTGATCAATCTACTAATCTATCAGCTCCATTATATCTTCCATAGCCTATGACATGATCCTAGAAGTACACAATTCCATATAATATCACCATCATGTCATAAATTAAATCGGTTAGCCCTCAAAGGATGCATGCATACATAATCAACAATCGGGTCATCATATGTCATTCGGGTCTTTTCCAATACCACCTGAGACATAAACTCCTCATACCATGCTACCAGGTCTAATGCAATGATCTCTAACCTCGTTGTCTTACATAACCTACAAGTACCTATTAGCATCCATACTGGTAACATCTTACACATACCAGTTTTCTGTACCAGTCCATCATCACTACCAGAGCACCTTCCTATAACTCCTAACATCTTGTATCAATTTGGATTTGATTCCCATTGTAAATATATCAACCATTCACACAAGCAATATTGATCCATCTCTAATTTGTAGCTATGTAGCCAAGGCAACCACTACAAACACTTATCTTCTCATTTCCTTCTTTCTTACCGGCAGCAACTGTTTCTTTCATGTGTCTTATTCCACTAAGGGGGTGAATGATAAGGTAAGTGTACTACTCCCCCTAAGGTCCTGCATCCCCTTTAAGCCTTAGGAGATATCACATGTGCATTGAATGCACAGTACCGGTCCATGGTTGCATCATCTTGCTTCTTCCTCCATACCTACTCGGTCTCATTCTTCTTCCCATTTTCAATCTTGGGAGCAGGTTTTACCTTCTTTTGTCAATGGGCCCTTGCATTTCCAGATTCTATCGCATAACCGGAAGCAGTGCTATAGTAGCACATAGCATCCATGACAATGTCATGATTGGGGAACCCTCTAACATACCGGTTAGACCATCTTCTTTTGGTCATGTTGTTGTGACCAGCAACCAAAACTGATGGACCTCTTGATCCTGCAGGGACATTTCTCTTTTGGTTCCATGTAGGTCTCTGAATTCCATATGCTTTATACCTTTTTCTATGTTGAGCATGGTTGTTATACTGGCTATGACTACAATTTCTTCTTCTTGTATTTAAACTCTCTATGGCTAGATCCATTGCAGTTATAACAAATACTTATGCATAACCGGGAGTGGAATTATGCATTTATCTACTCCTTGATACATTTTCCTCATATGCATGTTATCTATGAGATCCTAGATTTTTGCTTCTAGATCCCTTTCTACATTCTTCTACCCTATGGTCATGACCATTACATGCAAATCAATAACTGGAAAAGGAAGGTTTATAACTTACAAACTTATTATGCCATGCATGGGGAGATCTTACCGGTCTAGCTTCTCCATTTCTCCTTCTCTGAGGATAGATCCTAGGTTGTTCATTCTCTGCACCTCTTCCATTTGATCTCTTCTTTTCCTACACTTGCTTTGTCTTGTGGGTGGTAGCATTTCCTTTTCCTCTACCGATTGGAGGTTTTCTTTGTTTTCTTCTCATGTTCTTGCTTCTGGTGAAGCTATCTTCTCCCATCTTCCCTTTTCCTTTGTGATTTGCATTGTTCCTCCTTGCAGCACTGATCTTCATCCTTGTCTACATGTCTTCACCAGTTGTGGTTAGATCAATGTTCTTCCGAGGAGTGTTCCAAACAATGAAGGTTTGTCCCTTGTTCTCTCCATTTGAGGAGACAAACAGAATGTCATTATAGGGGACATTCTTGCTGGTGGAGCATTCACCGGCACCACTTCCTAATCCACCAATATCCTTGGAATTCTTTTGATTTTTCAACATTTTGTCCAAGGCATCACTGCTGCCATCAAATTGGATTCTCACCTTGAGCTCATCTTGACATTTCTCAAGGTCATTTCGAAGAATCTCCATTTCTCCTACTAGCTCCAGATATTATTTATCCTTGAATTCTAGCTCAGATGCTAGATCATTACATCGGCACACCTTGGTGTTTTCTTCTTGAGTCTCCTATTCTAAGACAAATTTCTTAGATTCTTCAAGGCATTTGATCAACTAGTTCTGCTCCACAATAGCAGCATTCTTGAATAGCTTGTATTCATTTCTCGCTTTACAAAGCTCCTCAAGTGTAGTTACAAGTTCTCCTTCAAAATCAACTTCTTCTTCCTCTTCTTCCTCACCTTCACTATCACTGCCAAACACATCTTACAGGTAGGAGTGATCTGCATGATCATTCTCAAATGTGTGTCTCTCATCTTCTGATTCTTGAGCCATGAAGAGGTGAGTTCCTTCTTCATCATTGTTACAGGTGCTAACAAATTTGTCTTAATCATCTATAGATACATGAGATGCATTTCTCATCCTATCTTCACAAACCGGTCCTACAGTGGTAGGCTCATTTCCATAAAGCTTCTTCAATCTATCCCATAAGCTCTTTACCGATCTACATCTGTCCACCTGTGAGGAGATGTAATCTGATAACCCATAGAGTATAGCCTTCATTACTGCATCATTACACTGGCTTCTTCTTTCTACATCTGAATCAGTGGGAGGACTGACTTTACTAGGGCACTCATTTACATCTGACATCCACACATCAAACCCTAGAGAGGACAAGTATATTTCCATTCTACAACTCCAAATGGAATATTTTAACCCATCAAATACCAGAGTTGGGATTGACACTAAACAGACCATTGTGTCCTGAAGCCAAAATCTACCCAAGCTGGATAAAGCTTACCAACCAGGAACCTAGGCTCTGATACCAATTTTTAGACAAAATGTGCCACTGAGAGGGGGCATGAATCAGTGATTTAAAAAAATTTCCTTTTGTATCCTTTGTGTGTATACTGGTTAACTGATCTTAATAGAAAGAAGACTTAAACTGATTAGATGGGAGACCAACACAAAAGCAATCACACATCAAAGGACATCACATAACACCAGCATATACGAGGAAAACCCAAGAGGGGAAAAACCTTGGTGAGAAATGTTGTTGGAGTCTACTACTCCAATCCACCCACACAATAGAAATCTGATTAGAATGTTTAGGGCACCAACCCCTGATTTAGGATACCAACCCAAGGATCTATAACCCCTACACTGAGCTCCAACTTAGTGGTCTACTATGAGTATATTTAATTTTAAGAGTAATAGTCTTGTTACAAATGAATTTTGTAACTCTTCTGCAAATCTCTCTACTGGTTCTCCTGTCTTAGATTCTTTGTCAATTCTTTGCTCACCTCTCAGCTGCAACACAATCTCCTGATGCAAATTTCTCTTTGTTGCACCTTCACTGGTTTAGTATCTTCTTCTACTTTGTCAGTCCAGCTCTCTCTCAGTTCTCTCTTCTCTCTGCTACACTATTTCTCTCCACCGGTACTACACTTTGCCGGTTCTATGCTTGTCTTCTCTACAATCATCTACAACTCTTCTCTATCAGTTCAAGTCACTACTAGTTTACTCCTTTGTCAGACTCAATGGTTGACTCTCGGTTCTCACTCTATTACCAGTTGAACACACCAACCATGTTCTTCCTCACACTTAGTCTCTTCTCATATTCTCTTTTTCGCACTTGACTGATTTCTCCTCACATGCAACAACACTCTCTCATTCAGTGGTAGCCTTCATCAATTTTGGCTTGCATATTTATAAAATGGTTTTCCCACCAAAGGCCAATTCAAATTTTGGGCGGTTAGGGTTTCTTCATTGATCCCGAGACAAACCAAATCTAATCAAATCTTATCTAATCTAATCTCCTTTATTGATGAACTATAACTCATTAATCAATCCCATCATTGTCATGCCTTCCAAAACATACCTTCCTAATTTAGCAATCTACTTTTAACCTTGTTGGAAACCAATAACACTAAGAGGGGGGGTGAATCAGTGCTACACCAGAATGATAAGTTTTAGCCTTATGAAAACATTCATACACCAACCAGTATACTAGTACATATAGAATTGAAAGAAGTAAAGCAACCAATAAGCCAATCACATAAATGAGAGCCATAACACATAGATTTATACGTGGAAAACCTCAAAGAGGAAAAACCACGGTGAGATTTGTGACCCACAATATCAATCCATTGGCCATATAAAGAGATATTACAAAATATGAGGCCCTGCAATTGCAGGAAGGCTTACAGCGTAGAGCACACTGTTCAAACACAAAAGGAGCCTCACTAACTACATAAAATTCCAATCTACAATCCAGAGAAGTGTGAATTGCTAAGATAGCATCTTCTATGCCAATATATAGTTTCGGTTTAAGTTCTATCTATTTTGGTCCTAAACCCTTTACCGGAATAACCCTTACAATAATTTCCTCACATACATGATCTCTCTGATATATTTCCCATCATATTACATTCACATATCCATGATCTCCTATCATATGTCTCTTCTATATATATATCAAAATGATCTATCAAACTGTCCTATATACCCTATACAATTTTTTATGCCTTATGTTGGCTTACAAAGATATATACAATATCAAATTACATGTCAGCCAGATAACATAAATGCATAAACATTAAAATCAATTATCGATGTCGGATCCAAGATATGTCAGCCTCCAATACTGATAACCTTTACTAAACCAAGTCAGCCTGCATTGCTGGTAAACAAAGAAATCAATTTGTCCTGTCAGTGTCGGTGTCGGTGTCGGTGTCGGTGTCGGTGTCGGTGTCAGTGAAGTATCTATGAAGTTCTTGCTGGTACACCATAGAAACAAAACATAAATTCAAAACACAATACCATGTTTCCATCAATGACAACATAGTGAAACCAACCAATTAAGTGTCAATTGCCAACAAACCTGTTAGCAGATTTCTTGGTTGATCACCAAGAATGGTTTTGTAGTTCCCTTCACCTGCCTCGATCTACTCAAATAGTCTATCCTAGACCTTTGTTGTCCATTTGACCTGGAGCTGCAAACCTCTACTACACATCCCATGAATCACACAATCAACATAAATGTTGACCTGCCATTATCAACCTCTTGGATAGACACTTCACCAACTCACAATGCCGACCTATGCATGCATGCTTGCCACTTCAGCTCCACATGACCACTTTGTCAGCATCCACCTTCACTAGAACATCTGTGTCGGTCTGGATAAGATCACTGACCACCTCCATTACCGGGTTCATCAACCAGCTTACTAACCCTGCTGGTTATACCCTAACCGGTCTGCCATCACCTTGCACTTGAGATCTCTTCTAGTGGAGCACCTTTGCTAGTTGCCAAACATATCATTTAACCATATGCTCATCTTTGTCAAGAAGGGGCACATCACTTAGCATTTTTCTCTCTTACCAATTCTCATACTTACTAGTAGATATCCTTGATGACACCATATCATCAACCTTCAATTGTTTCCATCGGAGGCATCTACATACCGATTACTCTCTTTATCTACAACTGCTCAGCCTTGCCTTCTTCATCATCAGCCCGAATCATATCTCAATCGGTTTGTCAGTGACAAACCCATCACTTCTTTACTCTATCTTCTCTGTCCCGGTTAGCACAGCATGCCAACATTTTCTAATCCGGTGCACATCTCTGATTTCATGCACTTGAGGCATCTTTTTGATTCACCTGTAGATCTGGTGTGAGCCTTCAATCACATGTCTTTAACTTGTTGTCTTATCTCCAAGAACTATGATGCATTTCATGCATAATAGGAGATAAGCTCCACTTACCAGTAGGAGTGGATCCTTGTCATTTGCATCCTACAATGCACCAATGTGGCTTCCTTGTTTGAGAAGCATATCTTCAAACAAGCACATGTGATCCAGTTTGGGCACATTCACTATCAATCATCTCTTTAATTGGTGACTGCATCCTTATCCAGTGGGAGTCCTATTCTTTGACATCCACACAACATACCAGTGACCTATACATCCTTCTCCTCCAGTGTTTATGTGATTTAGATAACATTCCCCCTCTTCATCACAATCAACCGACCAACATCTTGCTCTCTTCATTTATCGGTTGTTATATCATATCGGTCTCCTATCCATATCTTCCACACAAGTCAAACACTAACTTATGTACCGGTGACTCCAATGATCATTGTACTGAATGACATTCTCTCCCTTACCGGTGACCTGCAACACTAGGTGATATCAAAGACATCACATCTAGTATGCATCAATGATAGTATTTCACATACATCTTTTATACTGGTAGCCATCGTATATCGATTGACATCAATGACAACACAATTCCAACAAAGGAGGAGGACTCATTTCTTGCTATTGTATTCTAAGACCATAATCTACCCAAGCTAGAGAAAGCTTATCTGACTGGGAACCTATGCTATGATACCAATTGTTGAAAACAATGTACCACTGAGAGGGGGGTGAATCAATGGTTCCCAATATTCTAAACCTTTTAAACCAAACTCTTGGTACCGGCTAGCAAATCAGACACAAGGAGGATATATTGGTGAGCTAAGGAAAGAGATCAAATGCAAACACAAAAAGATACTCAACACATAACACCAGATATACAAGGAAAACCTAATGTGAGAAAAACCTCGGTGAGAAATACTGCTAGAGACTACTGCTCCAATCCAGCCTCACATTAAACACTGATTACAAATTTTACGGCACCAACCCAAGGAGCACCAAACCCTGCACTGAGATCCAACTCAGTGACGTACTATAGATCAGATTAATACAATTGTTGTAATCTTGCTACAAATGAGTTTTGTAACTCTTGCAATCAAAAAATTCATTGGTTTAACTCTTCTCAACCAGTTCTCCCTTGCTTTGTTCTCTGTCGGTTCTCTATTCTTTGTTTATACCTTTTCTACCCAGATTCTCTCTTGCATACCCTTCACCAGTACACTCTCTTATCTCCTTCACCTTCTGCAAATTTCTTCTTGAATCCCCCTTGTCGGTTTACACAATTGTAGTTCTATTTGGTAGCTTGCCGGTTGGTCTAACCTTACTGGTAAAACCTCTGATAAACCTTCTACGAGCTCTACCTTTCTGTTAGATATCTCCAACACTTAGATGCTTTTGATCTTCTCTCTGATCACTCTTTTCTCTCTCAGTTACTCTATTTTTTCGAGCATCAAGCATCATCAACTTAAGTCTTCAGTCTGCATATTTATACTTGATTGTTCCTGCCAAAACCTCTATTCAAACTAAGCACGTTAGGGTTTTTCTCCATTGAGTAAATCCATATAAAATCTAACTGGATATCCTCTCCTCAATTGATGATTTGCAGTAGATAAAACACCACCGCCATTTCTGATGACATATGTATATGCTTTCTATATTTAGCAACCTGCAACTTGTTTTCAGCCTTGCTCTATCATTCACCATTAATGCCTCAGTTTTTTCCTTCGACCATCGAGAACAAAGATTGGATTGTCCTACTTGATTGATCTCACCAAAAATCTTTTGCATCTTGATCTACCTCGAGCCGCACTTCTTCTATCATTAACCCATGATTCACGGGTTCCTTATTTAAAATCAACCTGCTCATCACCTATCACGTCAATGGATGGTTTTCTTGCCACTGCATACTTGCCACATGAAATCTATGTGTCTTCCTCAAACACCATCCAACTCAACCAATACTGCTATGCCAATTTGAGTTCATTTGCCGACCAAGACACATGATCGATTCAACTCACCTCATCGTTATAACCTAAATTCACCAGTGGACCTCCTCTTCTCTATAGATGAATCAAGTAGATCTACCATCAAACATATTGGTCCATCCACTAAGTCCATTTACCAGTTGCATTAAACTTCTCTTTGTATACCGGTGATCACATCCCTTTGTTCTTCTTTGCTTATTTTCTTGCTTGCTTGTCGGTGGTCATGCCTTACCGGTAGATGTTGCACTTCATGTGTACCGATATCATACCATTTTTATCTACTTACACACTCCATCCTTGATACCAGTCATGACTAATTACTCATCGGTGACCATTCCATACTGGTTGACATCAATGACAACACAATGCCAACATGAAGATCAGATGAGAAATGCCTTTGATAAGCTAAAAGCGTGTGCTAATAAATTTGAAGCAAGTCTCTCTATGTCAGCTGAGTAGAGTTTTTTTATTGAAAGACTGCAATCTCTTTAGGTTAAACGTACTAAATCTCATCTTCATTTAAAAGAAAAGATAGCCTCTTTGGATGCCAACATTGAACATGTTATTGAGACTTTTAGAGTCAATATATCTTGGTCAGAGGCTATTGTAGATGTATAGAAAAGAATTTTAGATATTGAATGTGCTATTGTGGACATTTCACAAAGTTTCGACCCCTAGTCAGATGAAGATGGGTCTGTTAGGATGAAAATTTCTCAGCTGAACAAGGATTTCTAGAGCTTTGGACTATCACAAAGGAATCCATAAAGTAATATTTGGATTGGTTACATGAGACAGTAGAGATTCATATCTCTGGATTGTTGAAAGTGTTAAAGAATGTGAAGAAATCATTTGATACTATGTCCCCTCCAGTGTATTGTGAAGATGTTGAGAAGTGTTTTTTAGAGCTAGAAAGTCAAATCAGTGTTCTTGACTCTATGGATATAGATTAGAATATTGTTTTGCAGTAGTTGTAGGCAATGCATGCTGGAGATATTGATCTGGTGCTTCAAGGTGCTTTATTTCTTTTCTTTTTACATTCTTCTTATGTATATGAGTCATTGTTTTCAGGGTTATCTTTTTGCATCTTTTGTCTTTGATGGCGAAGGGGGGCAGAAAGATGTATAAGATCAATGCATGGATCATGTACAAGATGCAGTTTTGGTAATCAGTTTGGCTCTATTTTGGTAGGTGTTGCCATCAATGACAAAGGGGGAGATTTTTGCACATATACCTTTATCATGTAATTGATGCCAACCCCTATTATTCTGGAAGTAGTTCGAAACCCAAAAGTTTACCCAAAAGTAATACATAATGGATCCAGAAGTACTTTATATTTTGTTTACATTGTTAGCATTTACAAGAAGGCTTTTTCATGTATCGGTCATTGGTCTTGTTTTCTACTTTTGGTCTGGAGCCCCTTTTTGGATTAGATCAAGCTTAACATGTTTCATATTTTGGGATCGGTTGATCTTCTTTGGGTCAGGAGCATGTATAGTTAATATAATATTGCTTTGGCCAACATGGTGTGATGTTTTTGTTTCAGTTCGGTATATATAATGATTTGTTGAAAGGAATACAAATGTACATATGTGTGTGATAGCAATATGAGGATAAAGTGATCATGAACTGGTGTGGAAAGTTCAAAAAAGAAATTGCAGTCCAAAAGTTACAGTGGACAAAGAAGCAATAATCTGAAAGTTTCTATAGATTTGGATATTTCAATAAGATCAGATTTTTTGTGCTTTAACAGTGATTGTAATCAACATTCTGAGATGCTTTTATATATACAGTTCCTTTTCTAATATTATAGTTTTGTATCTTACCCTGAGTGTAGTTAGCTTCAGGTTTGCAAGTCCCTTTTTGTATCTTTCCCCATGAGCAGTTAGCCTTGGTGCACAAGTCTAGAGAATTTAGCTCCCTTTTTGTAATCATTTCATATATAGTGGTTTATCTTGTGGGTTAACTCCCACCGTGTTTTTTTCCTCTTTTTTTCACATATAAAAATCTCTAGTGTTCCTTTATGGTTGATTTATGTTAAATATCTTTTATCTACATATCTGAAGTAATGTGGTTTTGTATGTCTACTATATAAAATTTATGTTTATGTCGATTCACCTCACCCCCTATCTCAACATCTAGTGTGTGTTCAACACATGGAAGTCTTGATACTTTTTCAATGATTTCTTTCTCTTTATCATTATATTATTTTTGGACCTTTTGCATAGCCTTAAATAAGAATTTCTAGATGGTTCATTTGATGTTCTAATGCTTTCCTTCATTCAATATACATGTCTCTTGAAGGGAGAACTCCATTATCAACTAGAACATCTAATTGAAAATCTTCCAAATTCAACCATGAGTTGAAGTCCTTTTCTCATGTTTCCAATTCTTGTGAGTATATCCAATGTTTTATCTACCTTGGATTTAACACCCTCTAGATTTTTTATTAATGTAACTACAGAACATAGACTATATGTTCCTCAGCTTAACATCCCATCCATCCATTCTCCCACTGATCTTCCTCATGAACTAACTTGCTCAACTTGTTTGATGACTTTCTCATCAACTAATGAAGTAACTGGCTCAATTACCTTCAATAACTTTGTTATCTTAATCAACATAGTGGTGATTTGTTCCACTTATTTCTTAAGTCTGTCCTTCTTAACCTTTTCCTCATTATACCTCACTATAAGATTATCAAAAGATGATTGAGCATATTCTATAGTTCCTTCATGAGTTTGTTTACCCAATTCAATTATGTTAATGTTAGGTCCCGAAGGCAACTAAGAGGGGGGGGGGGTGAATCAGTTGTCTTAATAAATTCAAACCAAAAACAACTTAACCAACTTAATGCTTAATACCGGTAAACCATTCTTTTATACCGGTAGACAGTTTATCAGTTAATTGCAATACCGGTAAAGATTAATACATGAAATAGAAAGATAATAACTTCCACAACACATAACACCAATATTTGTACGTGGAAACCTTGTAAGGGGAAAAACTATGGTGGGAAACCTTACCCACAATCAGATGATACTACTATAGATAGTATATGTATACAAATGGGGTCTGCACATGTAGAAAGGCCAAGCGCCTAGAGCTCACTACTCAAACACAAAATAGGAGTCACACTGACTACAACTGGATGGTTGAATCCAATAAGGATGTACTGCTCAAAATAGCATCTTCATATGCCAGATTCAGTACCGGTGTAGTTCTGATATGCTTTCACAAAAACCTTGCTTCACCTTCAAATGATGTCTGCGTGTATAGCTTTGCTTATTCTCGCATATACCTTCACACAATTCTTTTTCACTTTCCACATTCGATCTTAGAAATAAGATCTTACATTTATATCATAACCTAGGACCAATTTTAGTAGGTCGGCTCTAAAGGATATTACAATAAAATCAATTTACAAATAAATTAATGCTCGATGCAATAACGGATTCAACATGTCAGCTTAATGCATTTACAACAATAATAAATAATCTCCATAGCTTGCCATGCTAATCTAGAAAAGATAAACCTGTCGGTGTATAACCTGGACCTATTTATCGGTAACAACAAACATGCTAATATGAATATGCCAATAAACAAATCTTAAAGACAAAGTGTCCAAACTATGTCTTCGACATAACCAAGTGTTTTCCATGCCATTCCAAGTGTCGGTGATCATTATATCCTATCGGTGTACCAGATACCGGTGACTGTTGCATGAGTCATTTGCTTGTCGGTGAATATTGCTGATTCTCCAAAGTGCCAGAGTTGATAAGGTTTAGTAGGTGTTGACATCAATGACAAAACCATACCAAAATACCAACAATCTCCCCCTTTGGCATTGATGGCAACACAAGATGGAAAAACCATCAAAGTGCCAAAACAGAAATGCCAAATACCAAAAGCCAACAAAAGCCAACAATCTCCCAAAAGAGATCATAACCAAAAATCAAAATACAGTAACAATCTCTCCCCCAATGAATAATCTCTCCTCAAAAGATAATGTGTTTTTCCATATCAATCTGTCCCCCTTTGACATCAAATGCCAAAGTAAAAATTAAAAAACCATTTTTCAGATACAAAATACCAACCAATTCAGTATACCAACTACTCCCCCTGAGAAGTAGCTTCCTCATCAAAGCCGGAGTAAAAGATTTCTCTGTTAATTCTGTCGGTTGATGACAAACATCAACTTCCCAAGTCTCTACCGGTAGAGGTATGACCCCAAGCTAATCTCTGAGATATCCAAAGGTCTCCTTAGGCAGAGTTTTAGTGAAAATATCTACAATCTGCTCTTTAGTATTCACATAAACCATTTTAATTTCTTTTGCTTCAACATTTTCCCTTAGAAAATTTAGTTTGATAGAAACATGTTTGTTTTTAGAATGTAATACCGGATTCTTAGATATATCAATTGTTGCAATGTTATCACAATAGATAGTAATAGGTTCCTTTCTTTTTACCCTTATATCTTTCAACATTTGCTTAAGCCATAATACTTGTGTACAGTTAGTTGTCGCTGCAACATATTCTGATTCAACTGTTGATAAAGATGTACAACTTTGTTTCTTACTCAACCAAGAAATTAATCTGCTTCCAAGAAAAAATGCTTCGCCGGTGGTTCTTTTTCTATCATCCACATCTCCTGCCCAATTTGCATCTGTGTATGCACATAATTTAATGTTTTTATCACTAGGATACCATAATCCAAGATTTGTAGTGCCTTGCAAGTACTGAAAAATCTTTTTTACTGCTAATTCATGATTTTCTCTAGGATTACTCTGAAATCTTGAAACAATACATATTGCATTCATAATATCAGGTCTTGTTTGTGTCAAATATAGTAAACCTCCTATCATAGATTTGTATCTAGTTGGATTAACAGGTGTAGATTCATCCCTTAGTGATAATTTGTCATTTGTAGTCATAGGTGTGCTTACCGGTATAGAGTTCGCCATCCCAAATTTCTTTAATAACTCCTTCAAGTACTTGGATTGACTCAAGAATATACCTTTATCAGTCTATGAAATTTGCAATCCTAAAAAGAATTTTATATCTCCAATCATAGACATTTCAAATTCTTGTTGCATTTCAATAGAAAATTCTTTACATAATCCATCTTCTCCTCCAAAGATTATATCATCAACAAAAACTTCTATAACCAAGATGTCATCATTTGTCACTTTATAATATAAGTTGTTGTCAGCATTACCTTTAGAAATACCAATCTTCAAAAGATACTTATCCAATCTTGCATACCAAGCTCTTGGAGCTTGCTTCAACCCATACAAAACTTTCCTTAACCTGCAAACCATATCTTTGTTATCTGTCAAAGAAAATCCATCAGGTTGTTCAATGTAAACTTCTTCTTCAAGATCTCCATTCAAAAATGCACATTTAATATCCATTTGATATACTTTGTGGTTCTTGTGTGCTGCAAAAGCTAAGAATAATCTAACTACCTCAATTCTAGCTATTGGTGCAAAGGTTTCATTATAATCAATTCCTTCTTTTTGAGAATATCCCTTACACACTAGTCTTGCTTTATTTCTGATAACCTTACCATCTTCATTAAGTCTATTTCTGAATACCCACTTTGTTCCAATCACATTTTTGTCTTTAGGCCGGGGAACTAATGTCCATGTGTTATTTTTCTCAATTTGTTCTAATTCTTCTTCCATATCTTTAATCCAATGTTTATCTTCACATACCTCATTAATTGATGATGGTTCAATTTGAGAAATAAGACATACCTCTTCATTTGTCAATATTCCTCTTCTCATAACTCCTTTATACTTGTTTCCAATTATCTGATCTTCAGAGTGATTCAGTCTTACATACCGGGGTGTCTTCGTTTGTTGTTGTTCCTCAGTTACTGTGGAATTTCTAGATGATACGGGTGTAACTGGATCTTCATTTTGTACCAGTGGGTTCAATGTAGGTTCATTTGTTAGAATCTCTACTTCCAGTTCAGAGTCTATGTACTTTGAAGTTCCTCTGAATTGTTCATCAATCTTCACATTTGTACTCTCAATAATATTCTGCAATCTTTTGTTAAAACATCTATATGCCTTGCTCTTAGATGAATATCCAAGAAATATTCCTTCATCACTTCTAGGATCAAATTTTCCAATATACTCATCCCTTCTTATATAGCATTTACTTCCAAATATTCTAAAATATTTAAGACTAGGAGTAATACCAAACATAGTTCATGAGGGGCCTTACCGATTTCACCTTTGATGTGAACTTTGTTAAATGTATAGACCGTTGTACTTACTGCCTCTCTCCAATACACATGTGGTAGATTTGCTTCTGATAACATGCTTCTTTCTGCATCCAAGATAGTTTTGTTTTTCCTTTCAACAACTCCATTCTATTGTGGTGTCCAGGGTACTGATAGTTGTATTCTGATTCCATTCACTTCACAGAATGTATTAAATTCCTTAGATGTAAATTCTCCTCCTTGATCTAATCTCAGACATTTGATTTTCTTACCGGTTTCATTCTCTACCATTGCTTTGAACAGTTTGAACTTTCCAAGTGCTTCTGATTTTTCTCTGAGAAAAGTAACCCAACACATTCTAGAGTAGTCATCAATTATTAGCATGAAATATCTATCACCCTGCAAACTTTTAGTTCTAGCTGGACCACATAAATCAGTATGGATTAAGTCAAGAGCATTATTTGATTTTTCTGGAATACTTTTAAAAGTGGCTCTTACTTGTTTTCCAAATTGATATTCCTTACATACTGTATTGTGAGGTTTGACAATTTTAGGTAAATCCCTAACTACCTTAGTAGTACTGGTTTTTACCGTGCAATCAAAATTTACATGACAGAGTCTCTTATGCCATAGCCAACTTTCATCAATATGTGCAATCAAGCATGTCTTTTCACTATTATTCAAATGAAATATATTACCTCTAGTTTGATTACCGGTTGCAATTTCCAAACCAGTTCTATTCATGATTTTGCATTTTCCATTTTTGAATTGTAACTGAAATCCTTTTTCAACTAATTGACCAACACTCAAAAGATTATGTTTTAAACCTTCAACATAGTAAACATTGTCAGTATTATGCTTACCATCAAAAGATATTGTACCTTTACCTTTGATCAAACAAGCTTTATCATCTCCAAATCTCACTAAGCCTCCATTATATTCTTCAAAGTTTGAGAATTTACTTTTATCTCCAGTCATATGATGTGAGCATCCTGAATCAATGATCCATTCATCCTTTACTTCAACTTTAGCTACCAGGGCCTGCTCTACCGGTTGAATGGTAGTGTCAGTTGGTCTTCTGTTATAGAAACAAAAAACTCATCCATTGTCTGTCGGATCCTCATCAAAATCATCAGTCGCTCCTTCATCAGCAAGATAACAAGACTTGTCTTTATTCTTCTTAAATTTGTATCTTTGATATTCAGGGTTAGGCTTGTATGTTCTTCTAGCTTCTTCTCTTAGTCTAGCATGTCTATCAGGGCATCTAGAAGCCATATGACCAATCTTATTATAGTTAAAGCATTTAAAGGGTGCTTTACCTTCATACTTACTTCCTATTGGGCCTTTAGGCATTTTTCTTGCAAATAGTGCTTCAAGTTCTTCAAGTTCTTCATTTTCTCTCCTGCTTTCCTCAAGTTCTCTTGCATAAAAGGCTTTCCAATCAGATTTGTCAAATGATGGTGCAGATGATGTTGATGCCTTAAAAGCTAAATCTGTCTTTATAGTAGCAACAGGACCAAATTCCTCAATTTCAAAAGCTGAGAGTTTTCCAATTAATGTATCCCTAGTTATTGATGTATTAGGCATTGTTCTTAACTCATTTATAGCAGTAACCTTCATTTTATATGCCGGTGGAAATCCTCTTAAAACTTTTGAAACAATTTCATCTTTACTTAAGGTTCCTCCACAACATTTAATACCCAAAATAATTTCATTAGCTCTTTCCATAAAAGCAGAAATCCTTTCATCTTCTTCCATTTTCAGATTTTCATACCTGACCCAGAAGCTTTCAAGTTTTGCAATTTTAACTATGGAATCTCCTTCATTTAGTGTTTCCAAATGATCCCAAATAGCTTTAGCAGTTGATCTATCTGATAATCCCATGATTTGATGATCTGTTAATGTGCTCAAAAGTGCTTCTCTTGCTTTGCAATCATTTTCTTCATCTTTTCCCAGGGTAGGTGGATTAGGCTGACCGGGAGTAGGAGCAGTATAGCCATTCTTTGTAACTTCCCAGATGTCCTTTCCAATGCAATTTAAATGTGTCTCCATTCTGATCTTCCATATGCCATAGTTGGTTCCATCAAGTTTAGGACTGTGCTTCCTAAAATAGTTAGTAGACATTGGATCTCCTCAAGCTATTAAACTTCTGCAAAAAGAGGACTAGGCTCTGATACCAATTGTTAGGTCCCGAAGGAAATTGAGAGGGGGGGGGGTGAATCAGTTGTCTTAATAAATTCAAACCAAAAACAAATTAACCAACTTAATGCTTAATACCAGTAAACCAGTCTTTTATATCGGTAGACAGTTTATCAGTTAATTGCAGTACCGATAAACATTAATACATGAAATAGAAAGATAATAACATCCACAACACATAAAACCAATATTTGTATGTGGAAACTCCATAAGGGGAAAAACCACGGTGGAAAACCTTACCCACAATCAGATGATACTACTGCAGATAGTATATGTATACAAATGGGGTCTGCACATGCAAAAAGGCCAAGCACCTAGAGCTCATTGCTCAAACACAAAATAGGAGTCACATTGACTACAATTGGATGGTTAAGTCCAATAAGGATGTACTGCTCAAAATAGCATCTTCATATGCTGGATTCAGTATCGGTGTAGTCCTAATATGCTTTCACAAAAACCTTGCTTCACCTTCAAATGATGTCTGTGTGTATAGCTCTGCTTATTCTCGCATATACCTTCACACAATCCTTTTTTGCTTTCCACATTCGATCTTATAAATAAGATCTTACATTTATATCATAACCTAGGACCAATTTTAGTAGGCCGGCTCTAAAGGATATTACAATAAAATCAATTTACAAATAAATTAATGCCCGATGCAATAACCAATTCAACATGTCGGCTTAATGCATTTACAACAATAATAAATCATCTCCATAGCGTGTCATGCTGATTTGGAAAACATAAACCTGCCGGTGTATAACCTGGACCTATTTGCCAGTAACAACAAATATTCTAATACGAATATGCCAATAAACAAATCTTAAAGACAAAGTGTCCAAATGATATCTTCGACATAACCAAGTGTTTAACATGCCATTCCAAGTGTCGGTGATCATTATATCCTGTTGGTGTACCAGATACCGGTGACTGTGCATGAGTCATTTGCTTGCCGGTGAATGTTACTTATTCTCCAAAGTGCCAGAGTTGATAATGTTTAGTAGGTGTTGACATCAATGACAAAACCATACCAAAATAGCAACAATTAATGACATAATTTGTGGGTTGAATTTTGTCAATATCTATATCTAGAGGAGGCACCACTAGTTCTAAATACTTGTTCTTCAATTTATCCACTTTTACCCTAGACAAGGCTTTAGCCTTCTTTGTAACCTTGGGCTTGATAGGAACCAACTAACTGAAGTCAAATTCATCTAGAGAGATGGCTTGCTTCTTTCTCTTGGGGGTATTGGAGACTATCTAGGGTGGTAAAGGTGTGTCATCTTCAACTCCTATGGTCAAGACTTGAGATGAATTCTTGGATCTGTATATTCGTAATCACAATTGGAGGAGTGGAGGTTACAATTGCAGGTCAGTTTTCTATGACTGAAACTTTGGGTGCAAGTTCAGTTTCTAACATGAATTTATCAAAATCTTCTAACATAGAAGAAGGCACTTCAGACAAATTTGGGAGAAAAACATTTTTAATATTGTCCTGTGGAGTATCTAAGGCTAACTCATTGGTTGTTGTGGAAGGAAGGGTATGGATCACTACAGAAAGAGCATTAGATGAATAGGAAATGGTGGAACCAAATGGAATAGTGTTAGAAACTAAAACCAAAGGAGGAATAGTGCATGAAGTATCATGAGATGTGGAAGGAATAATTTCTCATGTCTTTTCAGACTAGGAAGTACTAGGAATTTCAGGCAACTCTTCTTCAGTTTCTCCCTCTGTTTGAGTATCCTAAATAAAAGATTCCCCTTGACTCTTATCTTTACCTTTTCCTATAGTGAACTTGAATTTAGGAGCCTTTGGAGTTCTTGAATCTTTCATGTTCTTGGTTATTAACTCAGAAGTCTAGCCCACTAGTCTTGCAGTATCATCCTTTGATCCAGTTTGGAATGGCTTCAATTAAATTCCCTTATGTGTTAAGAAAACATTGCTATTGGAAAGAATATTCTAGAACTTGGCCCTTATTAAGGTTATTTCCTTCTGTGACCATTGGATGAGAGGTAAGGGTGAATCTGCAATCTTACTCTTATCATATACTGGATTTAGAACATTTCCATCATCTTCAAAATTCTCAAGGATATCAACAAGGTTTAGGTTCTCAATTTTCTCCATAGTAAGATGAAAATAGTCAAGATTTCTAATATCCTCTTCTATTCTGCAATCAATCCAAATGTCCTCTACATGGTGAACATGAGTATAGCTTTTCTTTAGCTTATTTTTCATACCCCTGTAATCAAAATATTTCCTAAATTTGAAAAGTTCAATGGTAACTCTTCTCATTTCTTCACCCATTTTCTTAGCTTTTTAAATGGAATTGATTGAATAAATCCCAATAGTGAGAGAGAACTTGAACCCAAGCTTGTGGGAACCTAACTGGCATTAATGCACTGCTACCATCTGACGAGCCAACTCTATAAGCATAGTTTTGTATGATGGGTACTTAGGGAGTATGAAGGGTTCATCATCATAGCATCCTACTCTGAGATATGTGAAAGTAGGGAATTGTAGGAACATACACCTGTCGTGTGTGTGAAGTAGGATACCTGCAGTTGCAACACAAACACTCAATAGATCATTACAAGCATGGTTAGAAAATTGAAATCAAATGAAAGATAAACCATGACAGAGCGACCTATTGTCTCCAAAGAGATGCGAGTGTGGATTTTCTCTTGGATCTAGATGAGCAATACCAGTGACTTGACTACACCAGGACAAAGAATTTAAAATGATATGATGTGCAAGCTAGATGAATGTATGATTATACTAGATTGATCCAAGAAGCTAATTATGCTAATGATATGCATGATTGAACTAGATGATGATGCCATTAATCTAGTCGAGATTGTTTATGCTATATGATTAAGCAATTATACTAGAAGATGATCAAATTAAGCTAGATTCAAGATGCAATTGCCTATAATAACAATACTTAAATGATATGTAAGAATGGATATTCCTATAATAACAATGCTTGAGATGAAAATGAGATGGGGTGCACCTATAATAACAATGCTTAAAAATGATGTGATATGGGATTTGAATATGATCCCCTGAAATAGGTTTGATGGTAATTATGGATATCCCTTGGGGAACTTCATCCTTGGGTGTATTATCTGGTGAGGATGCTATGGAAGGTTCTTGCAAGTTTTCAAGAGGTGTAGGAATAGATGCCTTTGGAGAGTCAATTTTCTTATGGGGGGATGAGACGTTGCTAGACATAGGTGTGTGATTTTGATCTTCCTCAGAAAAATCCCTTAGGGATCTCTTTAAGAGTTGCATAAAAGAGCCACCTTTCTTTGGAGATGTATTTGAAACCTTATGAGGTTTTGACATAGTTGGCTTTTGATTTTGGACTTGTTTGATTTCTCTGATATGTTGACCTATTATGTCTTCTTCTTGTATTTTTCTTTGGTATTCCATGTTTCTATGATCTTTAGCTATTTCAAATGTTTCTATTTTAGTTTCTTCGATCTTACACCTCTGCGCTCTAGTTAAAATGGGAATACACATGTGTTGAATGTTGTGCAGGATTCGATTGTCTAAAAAGTGTTTCGATAAGTGACCAACTGTCAACATAGATATTATAGAGTGATATAACACAAAAAGATAATTCAAGTATTTGTAGATTTGTACATTTTTTGATCTTCGATTTGGAGTGCAATGATGATGATTTTGATAAAACCAAGTCCAATAGGAATGATATATCCTACAATGTGGGACAAGGTTATCCAGATCAAATGTTGTAGTTTCATGATAGAAGATGATAGATTCTGATGAGAAACTATGTTTTGAGTGATTAGTTTATCAAAGAGGTGATGATATGCTTTGAGATGTTAGATCTTGAACTTGTTGAAGATGAATACATGAAAATATTGGGGTGTCTAGTTCTAGAATCTGATTTGATAGAAGATTACTTGACCGAGAGAACCAAGAACACAACCTAAGCACAAAATGACAGATATCAGGTGTATATGCTCACTATAAATTGACTGAGAAAACATGATGGATCTGGAAAAGACATGCAAGAAGACAACTCTGGACTGACAGAGACAAAAATTTGTATGACAGTTTACATAGCTCTAGACGACAATTTAGATAGACCCATATGACAAAGGCATAATCTCGTACAACAATTCCCACATAACCATACGACAACTAATAACACAAAATCTTCTACTAATCTGACTCATACAATAATTAACACAGAATATGACGATAAACTAGTTTTCTCGTATGACTAAGGATAGAGTAGAGACAAAATTTTGACTTTGACACATTTTTGATCAATGATATTTGATGTTTTGATTATGTTTTCTAGTTTTAGATGTTTGAGTTTTTGTTTTAGGGATGAAAACACATCAAACACGTGATATGATAAGTGACCTCAAGCACAACATGCTAAATCCTAAGGAAGTTGGCTGAGAGAGAAAACCTTTGCTTGCAAACTTAAGTACACACCCAATAGCTAATCAGAATACGATCACTAAATCTCACGCAATGGATTCTCAACGTTGTATTATCCGATTCCAAATGCTAATGGGGGCATGATATGGCAAGTGCCTTGGGAGAGTTACCATCTCTCTTGCACAAAGATTATCCCCCTTTTAGAGGTGAATCGGGTAGCTTCTATCTTAGGGTTCGTAGTAAGGATTTCCATTTGGAAATACCCCTTGCAATTGCGCAAGCACGATTGAGGCCTATAGCCCAACAAGGTACCGAAACAAGTAGTCACGCAAGCGTGATTGAGACCATGAGGCCCTAATAAATGTTTGATATGAGAGATCTCAAAAGATAAAACTCAAATAATCCATCCTCTAAGACTTTAATCCTGAGAGGCCTATTTTTTGGAGTGAGTCGGAAAGCCTTAGGTCTAGCTATACTCACTTGGGTCATTCTCACTGGGTGATTACTTTTTTCCACTGTGACGGGCCCGCTAAAGGTATTCAAATCTCAAACATAGAAGTGCTTCAAGGGTCAGGATTTTTGATTGTCCAAATGGACAAGAGCATAATCTCCTACCTTTTAGACAACTTCTCAAGCATAGAAAACAAGATGTTCATTAACCAATAGCAAAATAAGTGTGCCTAGAAAACTTTAAGAAGACACAAAGTTTGGTTGAGTTCCCTTAGGCAACCTACAAAACAAATACATTAGTAATCATGTTGTTTTGATTAATTGAATTTCTTTGGCAAGCGTAATCTTCGACAATCATCCTGCAAAAACCAGTTAGGCTGCTAGAAAACTCAAAATCAAGCAAGGGTTAGCATTAGTAATAGCCAAATTGAAGCATAAAAAACCCTAAAATACAATTTGTGTTGAAACAACAGAAGCATAAAATCGTACAAGTGTCTTCACCTGATAGTATGAGTATTCCCACATACCCGTACGTTTTTGTAAAGGTACTCATATGAGATTATGAAGCAGGCACGACTAGAAACCTATGAGATGGAAGATTTGATTATGAGAGAGGCCAAAAATGAGATTTTCGGCCCTACGGTGGGTGCCAAAATGTTGTGTGTGTGAAGTAGGATACCTACAACTGCAACACAAACACTCAATAGATCATTACAAGCATGGTTAGCAAATTTAAATCAAACTAAAGATAAACCATGACAAAGCGACCGATTGCCTCCTAAGAGATGCGAGTGTGGATTTGTTGTCAGATCTAGATGAGCAATCCTGGTGACTTGACTACACCAAGATGGGGGATTTAAAATGATATGATGTGCAAGCTAGATGAATGCATGATTAAGCTAGATTGATCCAAGAAGCTAATTATGCTAATGATATGAATTGATTATGCTAAATGAAGATGCAATTAAGCTAGATGAGAGATTGATTATGCTATATGATTAAGCAATTATGCTAGAAGATGATCAAATTAAGCTATATCTAAGATGCAATTTCCTATAATAACAATGCTTAAATGATATGCAAGAAATGATATGCCTATAATAACAATACTTGAGATGACATGAGATGGGATCCTTTGTGCTCTAAAATGGGGGATATTTATAGGATTTCCAAGGGCATGGGTGAGGTGGCAGTAATCAATGGTCAAGATTGAGTCTGAAGATATCAAGGGTCAAATTGGAGGAGGTTGGAGAAGAAGTTGGAGGGAGGGACACTTGTCATCTCTGTGGTGACAAGTGTCAAGGAGCCTTGCTCATAAGAGGGCAAGTGTCCAAGGGAGGAGACATGTGGCATAAGTGACATGTGTCTCAAGAGGAGAATATCCAACCCATAGGAGGTTAGGATAAGGAGGTTGGGATGCATGTGGGGAATTTGAATTTAAAAATTAAAATAATAGGAAAAGGCTAATTAACTTTCAACAACTCATAAATTGATTTGTTTTAATTAATTAGGGTATTAGAAGAAATTAAACAAATGAGGGGAGGATTAATTAATTCAGATTAATTAATCAAAGGAGACTATTGAAATGAATTTATTAAATAAATCCTTAGATTTATTAATAAGTGGGTGAATGGGGAATTTAATCAAATTGCTAATGAATTCAATTAAATTGGGAAGGGGGATGATTAAATAATTTCTTATTTAATTAATTATTTGCAGACCATTTTTATGAACTTATTAAATAAATCCTTAGATTTATTAATAAGCAGGTGAATGGGGAATTTAATCAAATTGCTAATGAATTCAATTAGATTGGGAAGGGGGATAATTAAATAATTACTTATTTAATTAATTATCTTCAGACCATTTTTAGGTGTATACAACACCCATACTAGTTCACTACATTTCAAGATTCATCTGACACCCTCTTCTTCTGAAGCTCCTTATCAAACATGCACATGTAGTGATAGAAGAAAGCATCATTTACTCTCTTGAAGTGACACAAACTATTGTTTAGAGTCAATTGAGAGTAATATTGATATACTAGAATTTGGCTTCTATCCTCAGTAGTAGACAATATTGAAAAATGCCTCATTGAGGTTGTTGCATTTACTAGATATGGAGTCATATAAAAATTCAAAGTAGTAGCGACCTTGGTAAGTTTCTCACACAAAGCATCACTTATATGTTTATCCCAAAAGATCTTTTTCTTGTTTTTCCGAATGATACGAATATATTAATACATCCATTCATGATAAGTATTTGAAACATGAATCTCTTTCACCCTACTAAGAAGAGTAATTATATCATTTACCTCTTCAATGAAACCACTTCGATGAATAGTCTTAGGCCATCTTGCAATAGCAGGCCTTGGAGTCAAATTCAACCAATTATCATTGATATTTCTTCCACACTTGTGTGAATTAATGTCATAATATGCCTGTGTTTACTGCATGTCAGTATTGGAATATTGATCAATGTTCAGACATTTGAAAATGGTGTCAAAGAAATCCTCATCCAACTTAATGAGAGTTTTCTTTCCTTCATCATCCTTGACAAACCTTCTTACTAAATCAAACCCGTTAGCTAATGCTAACACAAACTCAAGGTTCTATGCTAACATCAGGAAAGCTAAGACTAAATGAATGACACTGTTAATAGTTGCCTTCGTTTTCTAGTACTCATGTGGCTCTTTTACAATTTTAAGAAATTATTCAAGATTGATATGACCAATCTCTATATCTCTAATATTGTCAATATTAGACAATATAAATGAAGATGGGAAAAATAGATGAGGGTCTTGCTTCTTGAACTTCATAGCTCTTTTGCTAGGAGATGGCTATGTCATCTAACTATGATTGTAACTACAATATTTGAAAGAGATTATCACCATGCTCATCTCATCAAATTCACTTCATTAGGGTTTCAAAAATCCTAACTTATTAGTAGAACAAAATTGCCTTTGGATGTAAATCAGGTTTGTAACGTCAATTTATATGTGTCTGCACTTGGTGTAAATTAGGTTTACAAACTTGATTTACACCTAACATAGGTGGAGCTAAAAAAGATGCATTTTGGACTTACAAGTCCGATTTGCATTTTTGGAAAGATTGTAAAACATATTGGTGTAAATTAGGTTTGTAAACCCAATCTACACTTAGGAAGGGTCATACAAAACAAAATTGTGTAGATTGGGTTTAAAAACCCAATATGCACCACATAGGAAACAACAAAGTAAGATGGTTCAGGTTTTGGTGTATTTTAGGGTTGTAACCTCGATAGCACCATTTTGGAAGGACTCAGTGCAGGTCGGGGTTACGACCCCAACTTATACCAAACACAACACTTAACAATGTGTATTGCTACTGGTGTAGGGTGGGATTATGGCTCTGACTTACACCACAATGGAAGGACTTTGTGTAGGTTGAGGTCATAACCTCGCCATACACCATATAATAGTGACTTAAATTTTTTTACCATATATCGGGATCTTAACCCCAACATACATCAACCAATAGAACTTTGGTGTATGTCAGGGTTACAGCCCCAACATCCACCAAATAATTAGATTTGCAGATTGCTCTACGGTATACACATATATATATGGTGTATTTTGGGGATACAACCCTGCCATACACTATAACAAACATAATTTCATGTATGATGGGACTGCATCCCCGACATATGCCAAAGAGGTGTTACAAAACAAATACAAAGTTCAGCCCTTTGAAGCATGAATAGTTAGGTAAGAAAAAGGAAGAAAATAAAACCCAAAAAGAAAGCAAGAAATAAAGAAAACTTACTTGAAAGGAAGATCAAAGAACGACTTCAACCCTTCACAGTTCTCCAAATTTTGACAAAAACTCCAAGCCCTCAAGAACAAAACGAAGGCAAAATGACCAAAAAGAAGATTAAAAGGAACATAAAGCAAGATGAAATAAAAATGATTTCAAAGACAACCATTAAATGATCCCTAAATGTGCAACATAAATGCGAATTTTGGGTTTGTAAACCCAGAATACACCAAGATGTGTATTTCAGGTTTGTAAACCCAAAATTCACCAAGATGTGTATTTCAGGTTTACAACCCTGAATTACATATTTTGGACACATTTCAAACAAAAAGGTAAAATTTGGAATTACAAGTCCATTTTGTACCAAAAAGAGCAAGGTAGATGCATGTCAAAATTTCTCTAATATTGCACCAAAAAGACTAATTATAGTGTAGTACATTGGAGTTAAACTCCGATACTACACCACTTTAGGAAAAAGGTTGAAAAAGACAACTTTGAGTTAATTTTTTGAAAAAAAAACAATTAGAACTAGATGAACTCTCTCTCAGATCATATTTCTGCTTCCCAAATATAGAGGCTTTAAATTCAGTCTCAAACTTACCATGTGATTCTCCAAATTCACTCAACTCAAATGCAACAAGCTTGCCAACCAACATGTCCCTTGTCACATTAGTCACACTTCAGATCTCATCAATAGTAACTACTTTAGGCTTGTAAGCAAGAGGCAGAGATCTTAGCACCTTAGCAACAATCTCATCTTCTTCAAGAGTTCCACCAGCACAACTGATGTTCATAACAAATTCATTCACTTTAGCCATAAAGGATGTTATGTTCTCATCTTCTCCCATCTTCAATGTTTCATACTTCCCTTTTAGACTCTACAACTTCGCAACTTTAACTTGTGCATCACCTTCATACAAGATCTCTAACTTTTTCCAGATCTCATGTGCAATCTGCAAACCCATCACATTAGTCATCTCTGAATCGGTCAAGGCACTCAACAATGCATCCTTAGCTCTTATGTTATACTCAACATCCTTTATCTCGTCACCAATAACCAAACCATTCTGAGGAACATTGTAGACATTCTTTGTAATCTTCCAATAATCATCTCCAAGACATTTCAAGTGAACTTCCATTTGGTCCTTCCATACAATATAATTACTTCCATCAAATCTCAGACAATTCTCCTTCTTGAACACATAGGTTGCCATCATGGATCTCCTCAAGTGGTCAAGCTTCTTCCGAAGGATCTAGCTCTGATACCAATTGTTGACAACAATAATGGAGGAAAAGTGAGAGGGGGGCGGGTGAATCAGTTTTCACCAAATTAATTAATTTAAGCACAATCTCAGATATGATAAACTGCAACAAGAATGAAAATAAACACAATAACAACAACACACATAACACCAAGATTTTGACGTGGAAAACTCGGTTAAGGGAAAACCACAGTGGGAACCTACCCACAATAAGATGATACTCTGCAGTAGTATGTGAAAATATTACTATGGGGAATGCACATGCATTCAGGCACACTACCTAGATCTCACTGCTCAAAATATGATAACCCGGAAGGCTACAACCCTCAGGGAAGGTTCACTACCTTACAATAATACTCGGACTACAATCCAGTTAAGATGAAATGAAAGAATAACATCTCCTAATGCTTGATGACAGTTTCAGTTAAGCTCATTTGTCTGCCCTGCATAATCTCTGCTCAATACACCACATTGAAAGATAAATTCTTTTATTTGCACATACACCACTCTCTGATAATACAGACACAACACTCATACCCAGATTACATGAATATAACACCTATTTATACAAATCATCAACCTTGACTACAAGGTCAGCCAAACCCTCAACGCCTAATTACAAAATTACATCACATGATATATAAATCAACCATCGGACCAATACGATGCCATAGACAACATAGCATGGACCTAAATCAAACCCTCGAACACGCAACACCACCAGAAATCTCGCCAGATCAACCACAACATGCTACACCACCAAAAAATATTGTACAACAAGAAGAATGTCACCGAACTCATAAGATCTTCAATAACACGCACAATAATCAATGCGAACCATCAAAACAACTAGAATACGACTAGGAAACACCAACAAGCACGTTAGAACCATCCGTAATAGCTGCACCAATGCCACTTAATCAAATCTTCATCGATCAACACGCTAACACTCAAGAACACTCAACAACAGCAACTCAGACATGAAAGATAACTTGCGGAGCACCAAATCACGAATCATCTGAAAAGAAGATACACATGAACATCCCAAACACTTTTCCAAATCCGCAATCAAAGATATGATCATACCAGAACACAACAGATCAATTATCAGAACACTGCAACACTGAATACTGAGAACCAATCTTCATACCGGAAACCACAACTCGATTGAATCACCACACAACATCATGAAACCAATAAAGAATGAAGTATCTCTAGTTGATTTAGCATAGCAAACAGATAAACCAACCAGATCAACTCACTTCAATCACGAGATCACCAAAACAATTCTCTGCAATACCAAAGCATAGGAATATATTGACATCAATGACAACAACATATCCTAAGAATAGCAATATCCAACACCCATGTACACCAAAATGCAATTACTAATTTGTATATGTTATCATTTCTATATAAATAAAAATAAACATATTATGTATTAAGAAAATAAAAAAATTTATTCATATCAAATTAAAACTCTAAGAATGCTTATAATAACATATATCCATTGATGTAAATCCTAAAACCTATCTTTAAATATGTTGAATCAAATTTGGACAAATAATAATTAAAGTTGCTTATAATAATCTATCTATTGACGTAATCCAATTTGGACAAAGTAATAATCAATTTTTACAAGTGTCGAGATCAAAAATAAAAATAATAAGATGAATTAATAAATACAGAAAAAGAAATGAAAGTAAGGGTAGGTAGATGTAGAGAAAATGGAAAGGTGGAGTGAGTGAGTGGGGTTGATCCAAAGCTGTGTGTAATGTGATGGGCTCCATCAGCTGCGGAAGTGCGAGAAGGTAACGGTAAATACGTGGTGGAGTGGAGTGGGGCCCAGGGATCGTCACGCCTCCCACCCTCTAATACTAAAAATATTTTGTCATGCCAAACCACTCTATCTCGCGCGTGCATTCCATCCATCCATCCACGCCGAATTAATAATAATAATAATGATAAAAAATAATACTAGTAAATAAATAATGCTATGCAGAACGTGGGTCTGTTACTTACCGACTCCGCATCCCTTCCTTAACCCCCTCCAATCTCATCATCACATTTCAGGAGCACTATCACGCTTCCATCCTCAATTTCTTGCTCATGGTTATTTCGCTGAATACAATACAACAATTCTTAAATTTCATGACAGTTAATTTAAAATCTCTTCTAACATATTAATCATATTTTACGGAAAAATAAAATAAAATCCTGAATACAATCATACAGCCATCAAATTTACAGTCTGATCGCCCACCATTTTGAAGAAGTTACTTTTCTCCTTCCTTGGCAGTAGTCCGCACGCCTTTTGCTCTCCACTCTCCCATTATAAGAGCCCCCCTCTTCACTATCTTCTATCACATCTTCACTAGGAACCTTCTTTCCTATCTATCTCTTTCTTCTTCTTCTGCTGCTGCTGCCGCCTGCGGAAAGTATTTCTTTTCTCACCATGGGAGAAGCAGTGGCAACAAATGGATTCTCCATCAAAGGAAACGGAATCGGGAATGGGAATGGGCACTGTAATGGATATTCTAACGGCCATGGGCACTGTATTAATGGATATTCCAACGGAATCAGTGCGTCGGTATCCTCCAATGGAGTGAGTCATTTGCCATACTCCAACGGAAACACTGTTCACCACAGCAACAGCAACGGCCACATTCATACGTCGCCTTCTTTCGGAGACGGACGGCGCCGCTGCTTTTGGTATGAAGAAGAAATTGAAGATGATCTCCGATGGTGTTTCGCTCTTAATAGGTAACCCCCAAAATCCAAAACTAGTATTTTGAAAATTCAATGTTGATGCTGAATTTCAGAAAAATTACGGAAGAAATTTGTGTGGCAGGATTCTTCATACTGGAGTTAGCGAGTACCAGGATATTGCCCTGATAGACACTCGGCCATTCGGAAAGGTGTTTACTGTTTCTGGAATTGCTGTTTGAAAAAAGCAAAATATCGATATACTTATCATTAGGTATTTGATGTTCGACTGGTTATGCAGGCTCTGGTGATTGACGGGAAGATGCAGAGTACGGAAGTGGACGAGTTCATTTATCACGAGTCGTTAGTGCATCCGGCGCTCGTCTATCACTCTCAGTAAGCTCTTTTTCACACTTCTTCTTGTCTTCTTCTGTTTATTAACATAAAATAAAAATATGAACCTGTTTCCGTCACTGCGCTTTCAGGCCAAAAAGTGCTTTTATAATGGGAGGCGGCGAAGGCTCGACTGCACGGGAGATACTGCGCCACAAGTGCGTCAAGAAAGTTGTCATGTGTGATATTGATAAGGTGATTCTTCGTTTTCCCCTTTCTGGTTTTTGCTTTATTTCTATTTCTCCCACCGCTTTTAAACTAATTTATTATTTGTGCAGGAAGTTGTTGATTTCTGTAAAAAATATCTGGTTGTCAACCGAGAAGCTTTTAGTAATAGCCGCCTGGAACTAGTTATAAACGACGCGAGGTGAAAATTTACTTGTAATTTTTGAAAATTTGTTCTGTGCGGACGCTTTTCGCCGGCGAAAGGGAACTCAATATTTTATTTGGCGTAAATGTTGTGAAATTGTCAGGACTGAACTGCAGAGCAGACAAGAACGATTTGATGTGATAATAGGAGACCTTGCGGACCCTGTGGAAGGAGGCCCCTGCTATCAGCTATATACAAAATCTTTCTACGAGCTCGTTATTAAGCCCAAATTGAATCACCAAGGCATCTTTGTTACTCAGGTGAAACAACTTCTCAATTTCTTGATTAGTATTATACAGTACAAGTTCCTTCTTGCATCGCCTCTTTAAAGCTCTGAACTCTCAACTCTGGACTTACTCTGCAACATTTAAGTAGAAATAGAGCAATATTTATCAATTTCTCAATTTCTTGATAACTATGATACAATTTCTCAATTTCTACGAGTTCCTTCTTGCGTCGCCTCTTTAAAGCTCTGGACTCTGGACTAACTCTGCAAGATCTAAGTAGAAATAGAGCAATATTTATCACTGTCAAATCAAATTGGACTAAATACACAAATAATACTCATAAATAAATGGAATTTTTGCTACGAACAGTAGGAACACTAAATTCAAATTAATCTTTAGGTTCAATTAAATGATCCGAACCTAAATATTTTTTCTCCGAACAGTAGGAACATTAAACTGCATATTGTTCAAAGTTGCGCCATAGCGTCTAAGTACACAGATGTTGCTATCCTTCAGTCTAGGACTAAATTTGTTATTTCACTGCTTTAAGCTTCAACAGAATAAGACAATTTATCTGCTAAAAAATAAATGAAAGCCAGAAAACATCTAATTTGAACGTCCATTTACCAGCAAAATTCCCCCTCTTTATCTGTGAATCTGCAAGTACCATGCAATGCTGTGAAAATATAAGAGTCTCCAATAGCATAAAAACAAGTAATTAAAGCCAAAGCTAATCTTCTGTGCAAGCAACAAAAATAAATTCATTTAAAGACATTTTCTTTCCACAAATGTTATAGAATTCGACTTTTTTTTAATTTGACTGTGAATCTTTTTTACCAACAACAAAATTTATTTGAATATTTTAAATCCATGTTATTGAATTCGAATCGAATTTAACAAAGTCGATGTAAGAAATCATCATCAGTAATGAACACGGAAGAAACACTCAAAATTGTTGCGTGTTATAATTAACAGACATTGTGATGCGTTTGTTGCAGGCGGGCCCTGCTGGCGTGCTAACACACACCCAAGTGTTCTCCTCCATTTACAATACATTGAGACAAGTTTTTAAGCGTGAGAATCTTCCCTTACTTTTCTCTATAAAAAACGCTACCCTTTCTTTCTTTCTTTCTTTCTTCTTCTTCTTCTTGTTATAACGAAGCTTTTGTGGTGAATTATACAGACGTCATGCCTTACTCTGCTCACGTTCCTTCCTTCGCCGACACGTGGGGATGGGTCATGGTAATTACTTTTAACGATATAATCCCCTTTTTTTTGGTTCCTAGAGTTTTGCCCTATCCGAATAGTTAGAGAGATATTTATGGAAGCGCAGGCATCAGATCATCCCCTCACCTTAGAAGCGGGAGAAATTGACGACAGAATAAAGCAGCGCATAAAGGGAGAGTTGCAGTTTCTTGACGGACAAACTTTCCTTGTGGCTGCCACGTTAAATAAAAGCGTTCGCAAATCGTAAGTGAAAAATCGTCTTTACCAAACTATTATTTGCTAAATTATTGGGTAAAGCTAAAACACAAATTTGAATGTTTTTTCAGATTGTCAAAGGAAACGCACGTGTATACAGAAGAGACAGCCCGCTTCATTCACGGGCATGGGAAGGCAAGCTATCAGTGAAAAATTTGGTGAGAAATAATAAGAACGCAGAAGAAGAAGTGTACACATATGCTTGTAACTCCTCCTCTAACCATGGAAATGTAGGCATTCATGTCTAACCATGCGGAATCTGGAAATTCATATATTATCATCTAATATAATTGTTGTCTTATAATTTTGGACTCCAAGCACTTAAAATATGATATCTATCGTCTACACACACGCACCAAAAAGAGATGGTTAAGATTTTGCGAGAAAGTGAGTGCAACGTTGACCTCGCTCTTTTTTAAGTGCAAAATGGTTATATAAAACATTATATTTCGTTTGAACTCAACAAGCACAAACAAAATTGCTTTTGGAAAGTGGATCGATAAATATCACTAGGAGTAGTGTAGGAGGGACCGGGGCACTCCCACAAATTACAATTATTATTTTCTTTTTGCACTTTTAATTCGGACCTTTCAACTTCAGTTTTCATGCCCTTTAAGCCTCCACACGATTTTTAATTTGTCCTATGCAAATAAAAATAGAGGACGAGAAACCAGCTTAGCAACTCAAAACTGGTCTTCCTTCGATTCACCACAATATAAAATGGGCCACTCAAGCATTGCCCCCACCATAAACAAGTACAAAATCTTATTTCATACTTTGTAAAACTCCTCTTTAAAGTTGTACGGACAAAACCGGGACTCTAATATTAATATTAATATTAATAATGGATAATAGTAGATAAGATTATAGATAAATATGGGTTGAAAATTGAATAAAAGGGGAATTAAAGCTTGTTCCAAACATGTGTCCCTTTTAAAAAAAAAAAAATTTCTTCCAGGTCTAGATGAAAAAATTGATGTTGTAATTGGAGTAATTTTTTAATTATATATTTTCATGTTGCATACCATGCCATTTTGCAAGAACCTTAGTGATGGTGCCACTAAAGATCTATCATGATCACTTGTCTCGGATAAAATTAGGTTCAAATATGTTATAGTTTCAAGTTCTAGTAGGGTCATCTAGGCATGAACGTCTTGCCCAAAGACTTTTAAACAAGAGATTTAAAACATAATGAATCTTTTCTAGAAGAATAAGGGATCTCCAACTCAAGTATGTAATAAACCCATTTTTTATAATACTTTATAGGGGTCGTATAGTACTTGGGAGCTAGTTTTGATGATTCTTTAGCTTAAAGGCGTGAGTTTGATAATTGGTTGAAGTCAAAGAAAGGCCATGTACTTGTGAGATTTTGCCAAGATCAAGAGGCAATGGAAAGCAATAGATGATAGAAATAAACTAATATAAGCCTGCTTATATAGGTAGGTAGGAAATAGGTGTGGGTAGATAGGAGAAACAATATAATAGTCGACATGAGTTGGATCACCCACTGAATGTGGAGTGTAACAATAAGATCAACACCATAAAAGAAATTCTCCTACACACACTATCCCAATGTGGCACAAATACCCAAGTGTCTCATACCCAAACTATTATGAAATGCATTTCCTAAGTAAACTTAAGTAAAGTGTAATAATATCCATGATGAATAATTATTTACACCAACACCCCCCCTTAAGTGCAACTTAGGAGAAAGCACTTAAGTCTACAATGCAACTAAGCAATGCAAGATGGGTCTCGGCTACTTGGCCATGTTAGGTACCCAGGTACAAATGCAAATGCATGAAAACCAATGCAATGAAATCTCTCACAAAGTGGAGAAAGAGAGAAAAACCCAATGGGAAAAAACCCTCCCCCAAAAGAGAGATGAAAAACATACAAGAGAACTCTCATAGAAGAATGTGAAGGACAAAACCCCATGTGAGGAAAAAGTCCCCCCCATATGAGAGAAGAAGAGAAGCTAGGAAGCCCCCCCTCAATGTGGAATCTACACCAATGATAGAAGCTCGATGTATGAAGAAACTGCTCCATGAACGTCGAACAACATTCCTCCCCTTGGGAAGAAACAAAACCAAAGGTGTATCCATGAAGTCTCCTCAATCATGAAGGGAAGATGTATGAAGAAAACTCATGATGAAAGGAATCTCTGAAAACTGCTCAAGTGTCCTCATGTCGATGCTGAAAGATACCCCCTCCAAAGGTGGTAAACTGTGCCACGCTATTGAAAAAGGCACTCCAAGATCTAGTGGAGATGGATGTAGAACATGTCCCAAAGACTCACATGTCTCCTCAAAAAATAAAGAGACCTCCTCCAACTGTTGTACATAAGTATCCACAATCATGTCAACCTCGAAAGAATGATCATGTAGAGAATGAACAAGAGGGTCAAAGTGTTCCCTCACAACAATCGAAGAAGGATCGCCTTCATCAAAGAGAAGATGAATGTCATCAATGATGTCTCCCAAATCTACAATGTAGGATTCCATAAATAAACCTGCAATGTCTGTCAAGTAATAATCCCATTAATCTGAAGCTAGAAGACAATGAATATCATGTTGCACTGAATCACATGAAGGCAAAATTGTTGCACTATCTGCATCATCAGGTGCAATAGGTGATGTGATATCAATATGAGGAGATGAAATACAAGACTCAAGAACGGGTTCACATGTGAGAATCCCCATGTTCAAGTGCCCAAAGTTCTCCTCAAAATCTGAACCATCACAAGAAGTGTGATCAACATGAGTAGAATCATCAAATGTGAAATTATCATCATTAACAAAATCTGAAAAGGAGTATAAGCGAGATGCATGATCAACCACCCCAGTTGCAATGATAGCTCTAGTCTCCAAGTCTTTAATGAAAACTGACTCAGGTGTGAACTCCACAACTCTCTTAGTTGCACCATGTGTGATTTGATAGATAGAAAGGAGATTGTTTGTCAAGTGGGGTACACACAACACATTATTGAAGGAGTTATCCCCAATGTCAATAGATCCTTTCCCAATCACATCCATGTATGTATGATTGCCCATCAAAATCCGCGGCATGGTGCAAGGCTCAAATGTAGAGAACATAGACTGCGAAGATGCCATATGATGAGAATCCCCTGAATCTAGAAGCCATCTCTCTAAATCATGACTGATAGTAGCACATAGAGCTTTTCCTTTTCTTGTCCCAAAAGAGTGAGTCTTCCCACTTGTAGAAGCCATGAATGCTTGCCCTTTTCCTTTTGAATGTGAGGAAGTGGAAGTTAGTGAATCATCCTTCTTGTAGACATTAGGAAAATCAATGTTATTCTTTTTGATGATATGTGTGAGCTCATCAATCTTTTTAAAATGGCAACGATGCTCCTCATGACCAAAATTTTTACAATAGGCACAAGTAGGTTTCTCCCTCTTTGATGAATTATCCCTCTTGGAAGAGGATGTATCTCCTTGTTGTGGAGAGGACGATGCTTTGTCCTTAGGCTTTGATTGCCATTTCTTCTTGTTTGAGTTGTCCTTTCCTTGATTTCCTTTGTTCCCTTTATTTGCTACTAATGCTTGAGACTTAGAAGCCTTAAGAATGCCCATGCTTATCAACTTAGTTTGTTCCATCATCAACATTTCATTGAAAGCATCAAATGTAGGCATTGTGTAGCTTGAACCCATTGTCATCCTATGGGTTTGGAAACTAGAAACAAATGCTGCATATTCTTGTGGAAGCTTGCCTATCAAGTTGAATATCAATTGAGTATCCTTCTTATCAATGCCATAATCTTTGAGTTGTGCCCTCAACTCATTTGCCTTGGTGACATAATCTTGTATAGTATCAAAGTTCTTGGGATCCAACATGGTGAGGTCACTATCAATTTGATATCCCCTAATCTCATCAACTTGACCATACAAGTCTTGAAACTTTTTCCAAGCATCCTTGATTAGAGTACACTTCTCAATATGAAAAATGAGATCCTTTGATACATACTTTCTTAAGGTACCAATTGCCATGATATTTTTAGTGGCCAATCCAAGTGACCAACTGGATCAACCTTAAGATCAGCAGGAGCAACAATAGTTCCATCAATGTAATGAGTTAGTCCTTTTTCCATAAGTTTACTCCATGCATCAATTTTCCAAGTAGCATAATTATTAGGAGTTAAGAGAAGAAACTTAGAAGAACCCATAGCAGTAAAAAGGAAGGAACACAAGAGCACAAAAGCACAAGAGACACCCCCTCCCCCCCGCCCCCCCCCCCCCCCCCCCCCAAAAAAAAAATAACTCAATCAAAGTACCCCCCAAAAATGATGATTTTGGCACTTTATATGTAGTTTATGTACAATAGGCCACTTGCAAACAATGGCAAGGTGGACTTTTGATTTCAATTTACAACTTCTCAAAATGAGATCTAAGAGACTTCAACAAATACTGCTAGTGATCTAAACTAAGATCCAAGAAAAATGCAAGTACCAAATATGCTAAAAATGGCCAAATAATGAAAGTACAATTTCTACTTAAAATCACTGGAGACAAATGACAGATTATGAAAGTAGATGAAAAAATATGCACTTTCAAAAAAAATGGCACCTGAAAAGGAGTCCATATGAGCCCAAATGAAGCCTCCAAAGTTGTAAAAATCGGGATTTCATGATTTTCGAAAAACCTGTATCCAAGAAATAGAAAAATCATACACCATTGTATAGATCATGAAATTCTATCCCAAAATAAATAAAAAATTCTCAAGAAAAGGAGTTCGGATGAGTGAGATATCGTTATTTGAAAATCGCCTGCAAAATTATAATTTCTGGAAAATTTCCATCACGGCTTCAAACTTCAAATGCCTCTAGATTTGGCCTCTGAAGTCCAATTTGGAAGAAACAAAAGGAAAAACTGACTTTCTTGGACCTCCTCAATCCAATGGTAACCTCAGATTTGACCCATCAAGCTTCAATAATAACATGCAATAGAAAACTCCAAAATACAAACCCCAAATAACATCAAATCTCTCTCAATTGGCAAACCAATGACACTCTAATGGCTCTGATACCATGTGAGATTTTTCCAAGATCAAGAGGCAATGGAAAGCACAAATAAGAGAGAACAAAATAGATGATAGAAATAAACTGTATTCTATCAAGATGAAAAATATGATCAACTGGATCATTAAGCATTACATACAATGAATATAAGCCTGCTTATATAGGCAAGGCTATATGGATATGTGAGCACACAAACATGACATGTGGCTCAATAAGAAACAAGGGTAGGTAGGAAATAGGTGTGGGTAGGTAGGAGAAACAATATAATAGTCGACATGAGGTGGATCACCCACTGAATGTGGAGTGTAACAACAAGATCAACACCATAAAAGGTGGAAATTCTCCTACACACACTATCCCAATGTGGCACAAATACCCAAGTGTCTCATACCCAAACTATTATGAAATGCATTTCCTAAGTACACTTAAGTAAAGTGTAACAATATCCATGATGAATAATTATTTACACCAATAGTACTTATTGCATAATGTCCCCACTTTGAAATAGAATTTAATGGTAAATAATAATAATACAATTCAAAATTCAAATGAATAAAAAATAAAAAATAAATTTAAAGTATAAAAGAATATAATTAGTTTAATTAAAATTTAATTAAGTAAATGAATGGTCAAAAGACATGGAATGAAAATTGTGACTCCCTCAAATATGAGATATAAAAGGGACAAGAGAACCTCATTTGAGGGGGGATAATTTGGGGGAACCACAAATGCAGATCTGATTGTGTCCCTTTCAAAGGGTACAAATAATGAAGAGTTGCACTCTTTCAAAGGGTGCTAATGGTGAAAGGGTGTGTCTCTTGCCAAAGGGCATACATTATGAAGAGGCATGACCTCTCCCTCACATTGAGAGATTTAAAGGAAAGGAATCAAAAGCCTCCAATGACAATACCATTGATCATCAGAACTGTTATTGATGTTTGATAATGTTCTTATGCAATATTTAATAGTAATATTAATATAGACTACAAAATGTGATACAGTGACGATTAAGCAAATTATCTGATGGAGTCTGTAATACCTTTCAATCTCACCATCCATAAATGGAGGGAGAATACAAGGAATCTCCAGTAGGTATGCCAACCATGTGGGCCAAGAGGGCAAATTGATAGGGTCCTTGATGCTCTTGGGCTTGTTGAAGAGGGATTGACTCGGGGTACCTTGTGTGATTTTCCTTGAGCTCCATATGAGCACAGGTGTAGAGAGAGAAAGGGTTGTTGAATCCTTCATATATGCCTTGCAATATATGAAGAATGATGAATATATATTCTATCATGGCATAATAGAAATGTTGTCTAATTTGTTGTGCAGGTCCCAAACCAAGCTTTATTTGACATTAGTGTCCTATTGTTCTCTCTATGTACTAAAATTGTGATTTTAGGACAAAATATAAGAGGGTCACATTAGGCCCATTAGGGGGCATTACACTTTGGGTGATATATGCCTTGTCTTTAAGGGTGAAAAGAATATCATTTCATGCGTAGAGACATGAGTCAAGCTTTAAAATACTTAGAATGTATGTCTAGTGAGATAATGGTTGCTTCATGATAAAAAAAATTCATAGAGGATATTATTTGTAGTGTGATAAGTA
The DNA here is from genome assembly GCF_030272615.1 of Cryptomeria japonica. NCBI lineage: Eukaryota > Viridiplantae > Streptophyta > Pinopsida > Cupressales > Cupressaceae > Cryptomeria > Cryptomeria japonica. Next base: position 512,377,923 of record NC_081409.1, read on the forward strand.
GTGCTATACCACCATTTGATACAATGATATTGTTGATCTAAAGTAAATCAACATAGAAAGGTCTTCATGAGCTTATCGATAATTTATATTTAGCCATCTATTTGTGGAACATATGTAGAGCTTATTTTAAGTTAGATGATATATCTTGTAAAAATTTCTTGCTAGAAGTGGCTAATAAAATTTATATCCTATTCTCAAATTTATATCAATAAAGATTTGTGTAGTGAATTATTCATTATAGGTTGTATAATCCCTCTCGCCTTATTTATGACGAATAATAATTCCCTATGCCATTGGTAGAATTCCTTCATCATATTTTTTTTAGTGCTTCTCAGTTGGCTTGTTGGTTGTATATAAGAAGGACTACCATTGCCCCAATGATTCTAAAAATTTTCTTTGTTTAGTCTTAACTATTATGTGTGTATTATAATTTTTTAAATATTGTATCACAATTTGTTAATCTCTACTTTAGCTCTAAGTTTGTACCTATTTGAGTGAGACTCTTTTATACTTTATTCATCACTTTCTGTAATCTCTTCCCTTTTCCTTGGAGAAATTAGTTTGGTCACATCTTGAATTGTCTTGTCTATCCATTATAACTAATGATGCCTAGTCCCCATCAATATTGTTTTGATATTATTAGTGGGAATTGAAATTATATGAACTCTACCCCTATTCTAAAGAATTTAGCTACACTATGATAAGTTAAGTGAGAATTTGGTTTCATATTTGTACTTATCACCTAGAAATTCTATGTGAGGATCTCGTAGTAGAAGTTGCCTATATTTTTTATGACCTTAGAAATCAACACAAGATATACTACAAAGAGACACAATTTGAATATCTTGGTGTAGCTTCTCACACTTTTTCAAAGTAGAATACCTTGAATTATATAAAAAATACAAACCAAAACCTACTAGGATAATCCTATTATTGGGAAAGCTCTAAAAATATACACAACATGGAATATTAGAGAACCTATTCCTTTGGTACCTCCAACTATATATGGAGAACCATCCCAAATGATAGGCTTAAGATTTCCTAAAATTTAATACCTTTGAATCCTTGTATTCTTATATGTTTATCCATTAAATCCTCACCCTAGTCCCTTGTTTTCTCCATTAATAGTTTATATAAAATAAATTCATTTAATATAATTTTAGAGGAATAAAATAAGCTTTAGGCACCGATACGTTGAATTATCAATTGAATCAAATCAAATGGATTGGATTATTGGTGACAAGAGATGTTATGTAGACTTTAGTGAGGAGATTGTTGGTTTGGAGAATTTGGAAATTTCTTGTTTTGAGTCTTGTTTTTGAACACCACGTTTTGTATCTTTATGATTACAACCAAAAGACTTTTTTTTTTAACTGATATTGTAGCCCTATGGCCTAAAACGATATCCATAGTTATGGGTCAAAGGCATTTTATATCTTTTTATATCTTGGTTTTTATCAATCAAGAGACATACAATTCATAGAATACACAAATGTAGAATCTAATAATCATACATTAATGCAATAAATATATTTTTTGTTCTAAAAAATGAGTTGCACTAATTCATTCCATCGCCTTATAAACTGTGAGGATAGTCCACTCAAGGGAACCTTGGTGATTTCTTTAGTTTCATTATGTTTTAAGTAACAAATTTACAAACATATGTCGTTCCTTATATATTGTCTTCTAAGTGATATATCATAATTATAATCTATATAAAATAGACATGTGATTTTATTTATTTCTATGCATAAGAAGATATTGATTCATGTCCTAATTGTGATAATTTATATCCTTGTCCATTTTTATTTAGTTTGAGTAAGTTGTAAATTAATTTCTTGTTATGAAGGATTTCTTATTTTTGTAGCACTGCCCCCAAACTCCTACCATTGTCTATGCCCCTAGGCCCATGCTAGGGGGATTAGCTCCTCTGACCCCACAAGATGGGCTATGCCCCTGCACTCCCACATTAATTGGTTTGAGGGGGGGGGGAGAATACGACTAAACAATCTTCCATGTAGAGACTAATCTTATAGCAACATTGTTGCACCTGTAGCTCCGACTAGATTGATACACCTGGACTAGGATTGTTTCTCACTTCTATTATCATGCTTGAGGGCTAGCAAAAAATGAGAAAGAAATCAATTTCTCTTGATTTACTACCTTTATTAGCATATCTACAAGATTCTGGCTAATGTGTATCTTTTCGAACTTCAACTATCCATCCTCTAAAATTGATTGTCTGAAATAGTAGACAGACTATATATGTTTAGTCTTGGAATGAATGGATAATTTATTTGCAAGATGAATGACACTCTAACTATCATCATACAACCTATTATTCTCCTGCTACTTACCTAATTCCTATATAAACCTTTGTAACCAATTCATCTCTTTACTAATCTCTATAGTAGCAACATACTCTACTTCTATTATGGAAAGTGCAACAGCCTTTTGCAATCGTGAAATCTAACTAACTATTGTTTCACCTATAGTAAACACATAGCTTGTGGGGCTTCTCTTTCTATTAATATCACCTACTAGATTTGAATCAACATATCCTTGTAGAGTAGAGTTGGAATCTCCAAAACATAATGCCTAAGTAGTAATACCTCTCAAATACCTAAGAATCCACTTTACTACATTCCAATTCTCTTTTCCAAGATTATACGTATACCTACTCACAACTCCCACTACATGTGAAATATCCTACCTTGTACACACCATGACAAACATCAAGCTACAAAGTGCTGAAGAGTATACAACCTTGGACATATAATCCATCTCCTCTTGTCTCTTGGGACACATCTCTATATTTATTTTAAAATCACTTAGCAAAGGTGTACTAAGTGATTTTGCATCCTATATTTGAAATCTTTTCAACACCTTTGAGTGGTGTAATCACTTTAAGACAATGTTAATGTGCAAATTTTCTTGTCTCTTGTCATTCTCATACCAAGGATTTGTTTTATTGCACCCAAATCCTTCATATAAAAATACTCCACTAATTTTCACTTAAGATCATTTATATGTTTCATATTAGATATAGAAACAAACATGACATCAGAGATCAGAGATCAGAGATTCCTTCAACCCTAGGTTTGAGCAAATTGAGAAGGCCCTGCCAGAGATAAAAACCAATGACAATGCTATGGACTAGAGAATGGCGGAAACTGACAACAAATTCAACAAAATTGAAAAATGTCCCCAAAGTATTGTTGAACAAAGCTATAGCATTCTGAAGGCCTCGGCTGACAATACTAAAATTCTCATCAGCAAACTGGAGAATGAGAAGGATTCCCTAGAGCTGTAACCTGACATTGAAGGTATGGGAGAAGAGAAAGGACCTAGAATGAGGACCAGAGGCAAAAAGAAGGAGAAGAAGCCAAACAAGGATATGGAAGAACTCAAAGTTGCTTCGACAAACTATGACTAGCTGGTCAATAAGGCAGCTGATCTTCTTAAGTCTTTATAGTTGCTGTATGTTTTTTGTCTTTTCTCTGGTTTTTCCACTTTGTTGTTCCTTTATTTAGTTGTTCGTTTGGTTTACTGGCCTTTTTGCCAGTCTTTTTGTAAGTTGTTTTAAAGCTGGTCTGCATGCTTTTTGATGAACTATCTTATGCTCCTATGTTAAAGGTTTCGAGTCCTTAAAACCTATTTTTCATATTAATCAGAGCAAACATGACATCAACATACAATACTGACTACCATTATCCAATCTCTTAAAATAAACATAATAAAAATTCAACATATTTTATAACCTTGTTCAACCATAGAACTATCAAATTTCAAAAATTATTATTGAGGTGCATGTTTTAGGCCATACAAGCTATTCTTTAACCTACACACTAAGTTCTCCTTACCTTTAACCTCACATCCCTACATGGTTGTTGCATATAAATCTCTTCCTTCAAATCTCCATGGAGAAAATTTATTTTATGTAAATTGTTCAATATGCAAGTCTTCTTTAGCCACAAGACTCAAAATAGTTCTAATTGAAGTGGTTTTTTTTTATGTTATAGCCGAAGCGGTATGTTTTAGCTTTTCCCTGGAGCTAAGAACCAATAGAGTAGACTCGAACACAAGACCTCCATGTAGGAGGCTCACAGCTAACCACTGCATTATGGGGTCATCCCCTAATTGAAGTCATTTTAACAACAAGAGAAAATATTGAATCAAAATATATACCTTTCTTCTATGCAAAACCTTTTACTAAAAGTCTGGCCTTATACCTTTTCTTGCCTCCATGTTCTTCCTTCGGCCTATAAACCCATTTGTTTGACGATTCTCTTTTACCTTCAAGTAATTAAACTAACTCCTAATTTTGGCTTTGTATAAAGAATTCCATATCCTCTTTCATCCCTTGCTCTCACTTATTTTTGGTTTCTACCTACATTGCTTCTACATAACTTTTTGGTTCACTAGAATCAGTCAATAATACATAATATAATGAAGGAGAGTATCATTCAAGGGGTCTACTTATCTTAGTAGATCTTCTTGTAGGATTTTGAGGTACCTAATGTTGTTCAGGTTGTTCAATATTTTGATTTTTGAGCACCTTTGGAACTACATTGTTTGGAATTTCATCAAGCATTGCCTATTTTGTGTTTTCTTTTTGTTGTTTATTTCTCCACAAATAAGATTTGTATATGACCCTTTCATTGAATATGACATCTTTACTTCTAAATATTTTGTGATTCTCAGAATCCCATAAATGATAACCAAAATCATTAACTCCATATCCAATAAAAATATTTTTCTTTGATTTTGCATCAAGCTTTATTATATTTTCTATGTCAATATGAAAAAATGCTTCACAACTATAGAAATGAGTAGTTTACCTTTTTACTCATCCAAGTCTCCCCTAGAATACTACCATAAATAATTTGAAGGTCTTATGTTTATAAAGTAAACAACAACATCTACAAAACTTGCGCAAAATTTTAATGGTAATCCTACATACAATCTCATAGTCCTTGCATGGTTCATGATTGTTCTATCCATCATTTTCAAACACACCATTTTCTTGTGGTTTTTGTGGAACTATCTTCTATCTATGAATCCCATGATATAAACAGTGAATATGAAACTCTCTATTGTACTATTTACCTCCATTATCTTATCTAAGATACTTCAAATTATTTCCTATCTTATTCTCAAACAAAGATTTCCATTTCTTAAAAGTATCAAATATATTGAATATTTTTTAGGATTGAAATAAACCCAAGTTTTTCTAGTTACATCATCAAGAAAAGTAACATAATAATAAGAGACACCAAGAGAAGATACTATTATATGTTCTAATTTTTGTTGCACTATCCTAGGTTCATTAGGACTATCCTAGGTTAATTATCAGTCCTCATACATTTGAATACACAATTTCTAATTGTTCACTATTTTTTTCTTTACCAACTCTAAGTAATTTGACTCTCTTTTGTTTTCCATAAACACAATTTCATAGAAATACAAATAAACTTCCTTCGAATGTGGTGATAAATTTATTGAATGGAGAATCTTCACGTCCCCTTATTGATCATGTGCCCAAGCATACTATTCCATAATGGTGTATATGTATATTCTATGAAAGCTAAGGAAATAGAAAAATCAAAATTACCACTACATAAATACAATGTACCCACCTTTTCTCTTGTTGCTATTATCAATGAGCATTTAGTGACTTTTCATAAATTGTTTGTAAATGTGACTGTGCAACCTTCAGTTCCCATTTTTTCCACTACAATTAGATTTCTTCTCAAATCAAGACCATGTCTCACCTCTTTCAACAACGATTGATTTTTATTTAGCAATTTTATTTGTACATGCCATTTCCAACAATTTTGCATGGTTCATCATCACCCAAATAAACTTATCCAAAATCACCTTGAACATAGTCTAGAAAATATTTCCTATGTGGTGTGGCATGAAATGAAGCCCCTAAATCTAACACCCAATAATAAGCGATATTATCTTTAAAAATAATTGAAACATCTTGGAACATATCATCTAATACATTTTCTTCCTTGTTATTTTCTTGTTGTCCACACCCTTCTTTTCTCTTTCAAAACTAATAATCTCTCTTCAAATGTCCTTTCTTCCCATAATGCCATCACTCTATCCTTACCCTAGATTTGGATTTGTCCTTAGAATTTCCACAGTTTGTTGGGCTCTTTCTCATATTTCCCTCTATATTCCCCTAATCTCAACAGTTAAAGAATCACCTTACATTTTGAACCTAGCTTTTCTATCACATTTCCTTGCTAAGGATAACACCAATAATATCATCAAAATCAAAGTGTTTGAACTAGAGACAAAACTACTTATATTCATAACAAGCTATTCCATCTTTCTAGAAATGAGCATAAAATCAAGAGAGCCCTAACCTCACCATCAAAGGTTACATTTATAGAAGTTAACTAACCAATGACTATTGTAAACTCATTTAAATGATCAATGACAAACCCATGTTTTGTCATCTTCATATTAAATAAATGTTTCATAATAAATACCTTGTTGGAAGTTGAGGTTTTTTTATACATTTTGTCCAATGTTGATATTAAGTCCACCATTGTTGTTACTTCTTATATATTGATTTCCATTGACCTAGCATTGTTAAACACAATCATACTATTCCTAGTGCCTTTCCATTGAGAACGTCCCATTCTAGATTTGTCATATTTTTTGGCTTCTTTACTTTTCCATCCAATGGTAAGAAAATATTTTTTGTTATAGGTAATCTTCCATTTGCACTTCCATACCTGATTTTTTTGTTTGTTGAACTTTTCAATCTTAAACTTTCCTTCTTCTACCATTGCTCCCACTTGGATCTAAAATCTCCTACCAAATGATTAAAATATAGAGCTCTAAAACCAATTGTCATGGTTTAGGTAGACCAGATTAATAAACAATATTAATTATAATGCAAAATAAAAGAGGAAAAAATAGTAATTCACAATAACACACATATCTAACATGGTTAACCCAATGTGGGTATATTCATAGAGAAACAATTGTAGATTTTCCTTTTTATTATCCAAGAAAGAGAAAATTACAATATTGTGATATTTGACATTCCATAGCCACTTATTTATCAATCCTTATTGGCAATTTACAAAGGTCAATTTATTTACCAAAATAATTGTTGACTCCCTTATTAAATAATGGACATTTTTTTCTTCGAGGGCACTACCCCCAATAGCCCTCACTAGGGGGTTGTTGATACAGAGGGTTTGGGATGTTATACCAGTTTCTTAGTTTTTACTCAAAAAGGGTCTCCAGTTGGTACCATCCAATGGACCAATGTCTTTAACCTTATCAAGATTTCTAGAGCTTTCCCTAGATCCTTCCCAAGGATCTCTTTAGTTAGGACAACTCACAACTGACAAGGAGTCTCCTACCCCTAGGGTTCCAACCCTTCAACCAAGGACACCTAACAACCCCAAACCCCAAGCAACAAGATCTTTACTCAAAAGGTGGAATCTAATCTATGTGAGTGTTTACACATGTGTTATATGGCATTTTCACTGATCTGGACCCCTTAGATGGGTGTTTACTAGTCCTTTGTATCTTTTCCCCTTTTGGACCTAGGAAATAGGGCTACAAGCAATTAGCCCTCTATTTGGACTTTTCTTGATTTGTGTCACAACCTACCTGAACAAACCCCTAAATAAATTTGATATTCGAATACCCTTTTGGGCATTCTACAAGATTCCAAACTTATGCATTTGGGTTTTGAGTATGGATGGTCAAACCCTATTGACCCTATTTAGCCTCTTCTACCCGGTATTGGGGTTTAAGCTCTCAAAAGCTTCACCAATAAAAAAGGAATGAAAGGATAAAAATTTACAAGGGCTGAACTTGTTGAAGGGTCCTTCTCATGCCAAGTTTGACCATCCTTCAATCTGTTGTTCAAGGTTTCCACCCTCTTTTTCTACTGCACATGCTTGCCACATGAGTGATGTCAAGCCTAGGGCAACATATTAGGAAAGACAAATGACACTTCATGTCTCCAAAACCACCAGAATATCTAGTATACATGTCAAATAAACATCCTCCCAGGTTTCAGGTTGATCCCATAGAGAGATGTTGATTTGTGTCACTGTTTGCATCCAAACCCTGGTTTTGAGGGTTTTGTCAGGCCAATGGGATAGAAAATTCAGTATCTTCCAAACCCAAAGGATTCAAGACCTCATATCAACTCAAAATGGATGGTGAAACTATTCTACAACTTTCCAAATGTTTAATTCATGCCCACCATTCACAGGAAATTATGCAAGAATAGACAACTCAAGAAAAATGCAGGAAATCACAATAACCGTTTGCTTTGAAGACAAGAAGTTCATTCAATATCATCTCTAAATAGTAGGAATAATTCCTATAGGATTGTATCATGCCAAGGAAATACTTGAAATACCTCCAATTCATACAATCAACCAACTAAGCATTGGGATAACCACATTTCAAAATCTTGCAAGAAAAGTTGCTTAAGACAATAATGCAACTTTTGTCAACTTTCTACAATTCGATCTTGCCTTCACACCAAAGGCCAAGAATGAACATACCACACATTAAAAACCCCTAAACATGAAAAATACATAGAAAATGCCCATAGAAGTCCTTTGACCAAGTTGACACGCCTTGGGGCCTTAAGGCTTATTACACTGCCTAGACCTAATCGATAGGCCTTCAAACACACACATTGTGCATTCTATTTTTAAGCATAACCATGAATCAAAATGATGTAGAAACATGTAAAAACATAGTAGACACATCTCCTAGTGCCCTTGCACCATAATCCCCTAGACAAGAAAACTCAAGTCCCTTGAGTTGCCAACCGGTTGATTATGGTTCCATGCTTGAGGATATCGCTTTCACTCATCCAAGTAGCTTCAAACTCAGGTAGCCCCTTCCATTTGACCAGATAGTCTTTGTAAACACCTTTCCTTGTTTGTTTTATTACATTGGAGTCAATAATGCACTCCAATTCCAATGGCTTGCTAGGCAGTAGATCCTTCATCCATTCTACATTCTCTTCCTCAAGAGATGAATCGAGTGCTGCATCTGTCAAGGATCCTTTGAAGGCTGTCAAATCACATACATTGAAGATGGGAGATATTCCCAAGTCTTCTCAAAGTTCAACTTCATATGCATTGTTGCCCAATTTATGAACCACCCGGAGAGGACCTATCTTCTTCATGAGCAGTTTAGAAGGTTGGCCTTTAGGTAACCTTTCTTTCCTTAGGTAAACTATCACCAAATCCCCTACTTTGAATTGAATATCTCTCCTCTTAACATATGATTTGATTTTATATTTATCAGTACTTCGTTGAAGTGAAGCCTTAACTTGTTAATGAATCTCCTTCATGGTGACAACAAAATATTCTCCTCGGGAACTCCTTTTGTCCATGCCTCCAAGATCTCTGAGTTCAAGTATCCCTCTGGGATGTAGACCATACACAACCTCAAATGGACTTCTCCCTGTGCTCCGATTGACTGAATCATTGTATTCATATTCAGCTTATCCAATCACTAAATCCCAACTTTGTCCATGCTTTTTGGTAAGGCATCTAAGGAGATTGCCAAGGGATCTATTAACCATCTCAGTTTGTCCATCAGTTTGAGGGTGGTATGCTGATGAAAATGATAGATTGGTACCTAATTTCTTCCAGAGAGTCCTCCAAAAATGACCAACAAACTTGGAGTCTCTATTAGTGACAATATTGAGAGGTAATCCATGTATCCTTACAATCTCTTTGAAAAACATACCTGCAATATGAGGTGCATCATTTGTGCATTTACATGGCACAAAATAAGTCATCTTGCTAAACCTATCAACAATTACAAAGACACTATCAAACCCCCTAGGATTTTTGGGCAATCCAAGTACAAAATCCATACTAAGGCTTTCCTAAGGCCTAGTAGGAATTAGTAAAGGCTGATACAAACCAGCATTGGTTGAAACAACTTTTTCCCTTTGACAAATAGGACAATGCTCCACAAATCTTCTTACCGCTTCCTGCATCTTGGGCCAAAAATAAAACCTTGATACCTGCTCTAAGGTTTTGTCCAAACCAAAATGACCTCCAAGACTGCCATTGTGTTTCTCTCTAATGATATTTTCCCTCATAGAACATTGACGAATGCATAATTGATGCCCCTTGAACAACAATCCATCCTGCAACATAAAATCAGAAAACTCGACATGAAAAGAGTCAACAAACTTAGTACATACATCATATGCATCCTTGAAATCATGATCCTCCTTGTACACGGCCTTAAGAGAATCAACACCAACACTTTGTAATTGAATTTCTTGGATAGTGAGGGTTCTCCTGCTCAAAGCATCTACAACCTTATTAGTCACACCCTTCTTGTGCTTGATGGTAAAGGTATAAGGTTGGAGTTGTTCAACCCACTTGATGTGCCTTTGGTTCAACTTCTCTTGCCCATTAAGAAAACTCAATGCATGGTTATCAGTACAAACAATAAACTCTTTTGGAAGTAGGTAATGGCACCACTTTTTGAGTGCTTGCACCATGGCATAAAGCTCCAAATCATAGGTTGAATACCTCTGTTTAGCCTCATTCAACTTCTCTGAGAAGAATGCCACCAGATGTCCTTCTTGACTAAGGATTGCACCTATTGCCTTCTTTCTTGCATCACATTTAATTGTAAAAAGTTAATCAAAACTAGGGAGCCTCAAGGTGGCAAGTTCTGCAACTTTCCTCTTCAAAATTTCAAAGCTTTGGGCTACTTGCTCTATCCATTCAAACCTGCATTTGATTCCTCCTTTTATAGTGTTAAGGATGGGAGCACAAATATGACTAAAGCTCTTGATGAACTTTCTATAAAAAATAGCCAATCCATGAAAGCTCCTAACATCACCTACTGTCCTAGGTGTAGGCCAATTTACAATAACATCAACCTTAGGAAGATCCATTTTCAAACATCCATTTGAAACTATAAAGCCTAGATACACCAACTCAGTTTTCATGAATTCACACTTCTCTAGATTGATTACCAATTTCTCCTCATGAAGCTTCCTCAAAACCTGATCCAAATGCTTCAAATGCTCCTCCTTGGACCTACCAAACACCAAGATGTCATCAAGATAAACAATAACAAATTTTCCAATAAATTCTACCAATACCTCATTCATGAGGTGCATAAAGGTACTAGGTGCATTTGTGAGGCCAAATGGCATCACCATCCACTCATATAAGCCCTCATTGGATTTAAAGGTTGTCTTCCACTCATCACCAGGTCTGATTCTAATCTGATGGCAACATGAATTCAAATCAATCTTTTAAAAATAGCATGACCCTCCAAGATAGTCCATTAGGTTTTCAATCCTAGGCATAGGAAACCAGTACCTAATTGTGATCTTGTTGATGGCTCTAGAATCAATGCACATCCTCCATGTTCCATCTTTTTTGGTGCCAACACAATGGGTACAACACATGTGCTCAAACTCTTCCTAATCAACCCCTTATCCAAAAGGTCTCGCACTTGTCTTTCTATCTCCTCATTCTGACTAGGAGTCATCTTAGAGGCAACTTTATTAGGTAAGGTCACATCGGAAATCTTTGATGACTAATTTCTCTGATGGGAGGCAATTTATCAGGCATGTCTTTGGTCACAACTCCCTTATATCTATCCAACATGGTTTGCACTTCACTAGGAATCTCTCCTTTCTCACCATTTCCTTGCTTGGACTCATCTTTTGGGTGTAAAACTAAAGCATAGCCTTGGGTCTCTTCCTTTTTGAGGACTTCCAAAAACTCCTTTCCACTAATCAACATGACATGTGGACTAACAATCTTCTCTTCCCCTTGATCAGGTAAAGGATCCATCCTAAACTATCTACCATTATTGGTAATGACATACACATTTTTCTCACCATCATGTTGTGCTTTGACATCATACTACCAAGGGCGACCTAACAATAGGTGACAAGAATCCATAGGAAGGATATCACACAAGATCCTATCCTTATAGTCCCCCATTTCAAAATCTACCCAAGTTTGTTCATCTAATATTAAATGATGCCCCGTGTTAAGCTAGGATACTCTATAAGGACTCACATTTGGTAAACTTTTCAATTTTAACTTATCTACCATTTCTAAAGCAACAATATTCTCAGTGGATCTAGAATCAACAATCACTTTGCAAACCTTACCATGAGACTTACAAGTAGTTTTGAAGAGTGACTTTCTTTGTGGGGGCTATTTGCCTTGGGGTACCTTCAACAACGTCCTTCTTAGCATAAGGCTTTCTCCATCCAAGGTGGGACCTGCATTTCCCATGGGTGAATTGACACTTTGTCCATCATCTTCTTGCACAAGTTGAGTCCTTCTTTTTGGGCCATGTGAGCTAGAAGCTTTCTCCGGGCATCTACTCATAGTGTGACCCACTTGGTTGCAATTGTAACTTTTACCAGTGAAAACACCAGGTCCTCTGCCTTGGTTTCCTTTCCTACCCCTACCAAAAGGTCTTCTTCCTCCTCTAAAGCATCCATTATTATTATTGAACTCTCCATTGGACTCTTGCTGGTTAGAATAACCATTTTTAAAAGGAGTATTCCTTCCTCCAAAGCCTCCTCTACCTATGAAATTTCTGCCACCTCTTCCTCTTTTATTTTTTTCTCCTCTCCTCTTTATCTTATCTTCCACCCTCAATGCCAATTGGAAGCATTTGTGTATAGTGTCTGCGGCCATGATGCTAATCTCATCTAGGATATTTTTCCTCAACCCATTTAGGAATCTAGCCACCTTCTCCGCCTCTTCTTCATGCTTCTTGGACCTGAGACTTAGCTTGTGAAATTATTTGGTATATGCATTCATATCCAACTCCCTCTATCTAAGATTTTGCAACTTCTTATATATGTGAACCTCATAGTCTATTGGTAGGAATTGGTCTTTGATTTTGTTCTTCATCCTCTCTCAAGAGAATATCTTCTTCTTCCCTATGTTCACCCTTTCTTCCTGCAGCACTACCCACCACAACAAGGTAGACCCCTTGAGTCTAGACTTTTCCAAACTCACTCTTTTCTCCTCTGGGAGCTCTTTGTACTCAAAGTGGTTATTGAGTGCTTCTATCCATTCAAGCACCTCTTCTCCATCCAGACTACCGCTATAAATAGGTAGACTTTCCACATTATCCCTGTTTACTGATTTTAGGAAATCCAAGAACATCTTTTGATCAGGTGCCATATTCGGAGGGATGGCCTCGTGCTTTTCATTCTCCTCTTTTGATTCATCATCACAAGTTTTGTCCTTTCCCTTGGACTGTCTGGTCTCTTTGAGTTTCTCTTCAAGCAACTCCTCTACCATCTTCTTGATGGCCTCTGGGTTCATTGCCTTAGGAGGCATTGTAGAAGCCTCTTATCCAGATTTTGAGTTTGGAAAACACTATTCCACCTTTGTTATAGCTTTGATACCAATATGATGCAGAGGGTTTGGGATGTTATACTAGTTTCTTGGTTTTTACTCAAAAAGGGTCTCCAGTTGGTACCATCCAATGGACCAATGTCTTTAACCTTCTCAAGGTTTCTAGAGCTTTCCCTAGATCCTTCCCAAGGATCTCTTTAGTCAGGACAACAAACAACTTACAAGGAGTCTCCTACCCCTAAGGTTCCAACCCTTCAACCAAGGACACCTAACAACCCCAAACCCCAAGCAACATGATCTTTACTCAAAAAGTGGAATCTAACCTATCTAAGTGTTTACACATATGTTATATGGAAATTTCACTGATCTAGACCCCTTATATGGGTGTTTACTAACCCTTTGTATCTTTTCCCCTTTTGAACCTAAGAAATAGGGCTACACGTAATTAGCCCTCCATTTGGACTTTTCTTGATTTGTCTCACAACCTACCTGAACAACCCCCTAAATAAATTTGATATTCGAATACCCTTTTGGGCATTCTACAAGATTCCAAACTTATGCATTTGGGTTTTGAGTACAGATGGTCAAACCCTATTGACCCTATTTAGCCTCTTCTAGGCGGTATTGGGGTTTAAGCTCTCAAAAGCTTCACCAGTCACAAAGGAATGGAAGGATAAAACTTTCCAAGGGATGCACTTGTTGAAGGGTCCTTCTCATGCCAAGTTTGACCATCCTTCAATCTATTGTTCAAGGCTTCCACCCTCTTTTCCTACTGCACATGCTTGTCACATGAGTGATGTCAAGCCTAGGGCATCATCTTAGTAAAGAAAAATGACACTTCCTATCTCCAAAACCACCAGGAACATCTAGTATACATGTCAAATCAACATCCTCCCTAGTTTCAAGTTGATCCCATAGAGAGATGTTGATTTGTGTCACTGTTTGCATCCAAACCCTGGTTTTGAGGGTTTTGTTAGGCCAGTGGGATAGAAAATTCAATTTCTTCCAAACCCGAAGGCTTCAAGACCTTAGATCAAATCCAAATGGATGGTGAACCTCTAGTACAACTTGCAAAATTTTTAATTCATTCCCATCATTCACATGAAATTATGCAAGAATAGAAAACTCAAGAAAAATGCAGGAAATCACAATAACCGTTTGCTTTGAAGACAAGAAATTTACATTCAATATCATCTCTAACCAGTAGGCATCATTCCTCTAGGATTATATCATGTCAGGGAACTCCTCCAACTACTTCCAATGCATAAAATCAACCAACTAACCATTGGGATAACCACATTTCAAAATCTTGCAAGAAAAGTTGCTTAAGACAATAATGCAACTTTACAACTTTTGTCAACTTTCTACAATTTGGTCTTGCCTTCACACCAAAAGTAAAGAATGAACATACCACACATTGCAGACCCCTAAACATCAAAAGTACATATAAAATTCCCATACAAGGCCTTTGACCAAGTTGACACACCTTGGGGCCTTAAGGATTATTACATTGTCTAGACCTAATCAATAGGCCTTCAAACACACACATTGCACATTCTATTCCTAAGCATAACCATGAATCAAAATGATGTAGACACGTGTCAAAATGAAGTAGACACATGTCATAGTGCCCCTGCACTAGTTTCCCAAGGACCCCTACTGTGGGTTCTACACCCACGACCCTGCCAAGGAAATGAACCCCCTTGAGCCCCGCAAGAGGGGCTCTACCCCCTTTCACTTCCTTGTTAATTGATTTTGAGAGAAAAACCATCTAAAAATTCACTAAAATTTGAGCCCAAGAGCATGATCATTTGCAACACACCAACATGAACTAGATGAAATCTAGAAATAAAGATGACTAGAAGAAGATGAGAGAAAGATATGTTGGCCACTTGGAGGAATTGATTATGTGTTTCATTGATGTTTTGTCATTGATACCAACACTAGCTATTTGGATGCTTTACTGACACCCTTTTGGTCCTGGTAGGATGAGTGGTTTCTAGTTGGTTTGGATCTGACATGATCTGGCAGGCTCTGATATGAGTTGGTTATGGAATTGGCTTGTTCATGATACTCATGTTCATATTTAGTCAGATGGTTTTGGTCTGGTGATCGGATGTTATCTTGTTTGCTTGGAAACTTGGCTTGTGGTTCCAGCGAGGGTTTCACCGATAGAGATTTTGATGAATATCTTTGGTGATATGCATAAGTGGTGTTGGTACAGTTTTTGGTGAAGTTTTAGGACACTGATGGTCATCATGTTCGAGACTTGGTAGATGGAGATCATTGTTGTAGAGTGTGGACCTATACTGGGTCCCAGTTGATCTAGCTTATGGACCGACTTAATGAAGTGTATGGATTGGACTCCTCGATACATTTCTGGGATGTCTTATGTGTTGATATTATTTATTTGGTCTAAGGCCGACATGTTTTGTAATTATTTAATTGGTTTATTGTCTGGTGGCTGACCTGATTGTTTATGGTCGAGGGCTTGTATATATAGATGTAAGATCTCATTGTAGATCATGATAAGGATAAGATCATGAGAATGGGATATGGATATGTAATGTGTTAATAATGTAATATCATTTAGGTAGAGGATTTGGTCAATCATTGGAGATCCAATTGGGTTTATGTAAGAGGATTTAGTCCTTCGATATTGAGCTTAACCGGA
This sequence comes from Cryptomeria japonica, assembly GCF_030272615.1. Classification (NCBI taxonomy): domain Eukaryota; kingdom Viridiplantae; phylum Streptophyta; class Pinopsida; order Cupressales; family Cupressaceae; genus Cryptomeria; species Cryptomeria japonica. The sequence continues at coordinate 512,393,982 of NC_081409.1, forward strand.
ATTGTACTCAAGCATAGGGGATGCTATCTTTGTAGTTCAACCTCTTCTCCGGATTGTAGTCTAGATTTCTATGTAGTCAGTGAGACTCCTTTTGTGATGATTAGTACGCTCTAGGTTGTTAGCCTTCCTTCAAGTGTAGACCCCTCAATTGTAATTCACATACTTACTGCAGAAGTATAATCTGACAGTGGGTAGGCTTCCGACCGTCGTTTTTCCTATTACCGGGTTTTCCACGTATAAATCTTGGTGTCATGTGGATGGTATTTATTCTATGATTATTTTTTATTATTAATTGGTCTAACTTCTATTTTGGTATTTGGTTTAAGCATTCCGGTATTATTATTTTGGGTTCCGGTATTAAAATTTTAATAGCTCAAGGTTTCGATAATCTGTGACCACTGATTCACCCCCACCTCTCAGTTGTCTTCCAGTTATTTGAACTATGTAATGATTGGTATAAGAGCTCTAGTCCTCTTTGTAGAAAGCTTAACCACTTGAGGAAGATCCTATGGCATCTAAGAGTTCTAGTTCATCTAGAGCTATCTTTCAGAGGGATATTCTGAGGCTTGATAGAACAAATTACATAGTATGGAAGATTCAGATGGAGACTCATCTGAGATGTCCTAGCAAGGAGATTTGGGAGATCACACAGAATGGTGTCACACCCTATAATTCAGCATCTAGAAATCCTCCTTTGGCAAACCTGGATAAGGAGCTTGAGAATGATTGTAGAGAAAGAGAAGCCCTCTTGTGTGTACTTTCTGATCAACAAATAATGGGATTTACTGACAAATCATCTAGAAAGGCTATATGGGATAAGTTGGAGACTCTTAATGAAGTTGACCCTGTAGTAAAGATTTCTAAACTTGATGGTTACCAGGTAAGATATGAAAAACTAAAGATGGAAGAAGATGAAAGGATTACTGCATTCATGGAAAGGGTAAATGAGATTTTTATGGGAATTCAATGTTGTGGTGGAACTCTAGTGAAGATGAAATTGTTTCCAAAGTTCTGAGAGCCCTACCACCAACTTACAAAATGAAGGCTACTACAATTAATGAGTTGAGGACAAAGGCTAATACATCTGTCAACAAAGATTCTTTGGTTGGGAAACTATCTGCTTTTGAGCTTGAAGAATTTGGACCTTCCTGAGCTATGAAGACAAAACCTGCTTTTCATGCATCTGCAACTGCAAACAATAAGCAAGATTGGAAAGATTTATATGCAAAGGAATTGGATGATATGAAGAGAGAAGATGAATAATTTGAGCAACTTGAAGCACTATTTTCTAGAAGAGTACCTAAAGGACCGGTAGGAAGTAAGTATGAAGGAAAAGCACCTTTAAAAAGTGTTGCATGTAATAAGATTGGTCATTTTGCATCTAGATGTCCTGAAAGGAATTCAAGATTTGAAGAAAGAGTTAGAAGATCATTTAAGAGTAACCCTGGATATCAGAACAAGTATAAATACAGGAAAAATAGAGACAAATCATGCTACATAGCGGATGAGGAAGGCATTACTGACTGTGATGATGAACCGGCAAAAGACTTTGCTACTGCTTTCAGCAATAGGAAGGAATGTGTGTTCCTAGCTATCAAGGAAGATGATCCAGCACTAGAAGAGAATATACCTGAAGAGATGACACTTGTTGCTAAAATTGAAGATAAGGATGAATGGGTAATTGAGAGTGGTTGTTCATTTCATATGACTAGAGATAAAGGAAAGTTTCTATCTTTACAAGAATTTGATGGCGGTCTAGTTAGATTTGGAGATGACAAAGCATGTATGATCAAAGGAAAAGGAACTATATCATTGGATGGTAAGAACATTACTAACAATGTTTATTATGTTGAAGGTTTAAGGCATAATCTTTTGAGTGTAGGAGAATTGGTGGATAAGGGATTTCAATTACAATTCAAGGATGGAAAATAAAAAATCATTAATAAATTTGGTTTGGAGATTGCAACCAATACATAGACAAAATACCATGGTGGAGAATTCACATTCGGTGAGTTTGATAACTTTTGTGAGAAGCATGGTATAAGCAGACAATTTTCTGCTCCTCGGACACCTCAGTAGAATGGAGTTGTGGAAAGGAAGAACAAAACTATCATGGATGCTGCTAGAATGATGATGATAGAAGCTAGTCTACCTCATATCTATTGGAGAGAAGTAGTGAGAACAATGGTTTATACATTCAATAGAGTACATATCAAAGGAGAAATTGGTAAGACACCTTATGAATTATGGTCTGGAAATACACCTTTAGTTAAGTATTTTGGAATATTGGGTAGTAAATGTTATATCAAGAGAGATGATATCATTGGAAAATTTGATCCTAAATGTGATGAAGGCATATTTCTTGGTTATTCTAATGAAAGCAAGGCATATAGATGTTATAACAAGAGATTGCAGAGAATTGTGGAGAGTGTAATATCAAAGTGGATGAGGTGAATAGAGGTCAAATCATAGTCTATGAGAAGGAAATGGTGGTGGAAATGATTATATTTGAACCAGTAGCACCTTTACCAGAATAGAGTGTTGAACAAGTTACTCCAGTAGTATCAAAAAATTCTACAGTAATTGAAGAACAGGGAAGAGGAACAGAGAATCAGAGGAATCCTAGGTATGTGAGATTGAATCATTCAGAAGATCAAATCATTGGGGATAAGAGAAATGGAGTAATGACAAGAAGAAGACTGACAACTAATGAGGTATGTTTAATTTCACAAGTTGAACTGGTATCAGTAATTGAGGCATGTAAAGATGAATATTGGTTGTGTAGACACCTAAAAATGGTCAACGCTTGCGGGATCATACTTTAACATTTGCGCATTGCCTCATTTTAGGTTTTTGCGTCGCATTAACATTTTCTCCTATGTCATGCACTTGGTCTTTATCATTTGCGAGCATCGAGTCTTTCTTCTGCATTCTTCATTTGTCTCGCTTTCGAATTTGGTCTTGTCGATAGCAATTTTCAGTCATGATTTTGGTCAATCTTTGTCCTTGTCAATCTTGTCATATTGCGATCGATTCATCATCGATCCTTGTCCTTTTCAATTATGTCAATTTGGATCAATTTGTCATTGTTCCTCATCCATTGGCACATTTATCAATCAAACCATTTATCACATTGGTCATTTATCAATCCAAAATCAAATCAAATTGATATCAATTATCCTTTGTCAAGACCTAATTGCCATTCTCGCATTGCTAATTCGTCTTCTAGGGTTTCGTGATTTTATCATTTAACCTTGTGTGTCATTTCTTCCTTTAGGATTAATAAATTGTTTATTTATCCTAAGTCTTCTCATTACAATTAAATGTTCATTTAATTGGCTAATTATTCCTCTTTTTGTGAATTAATTAATAAATGACAAATTATTAATTAATTACCTAATTCCTAATTTCTAATTTTCATCAATTTCTTATTTTTCTAATTTCTTAATTCTTAATTTTCTAATTTTTCTAATTTTCTAATTCTTAATTTCAATTTCCTCCTATTTCTCTCCTAAATTCATGGAAATGACATAGAAATTTGTCATAATTTTTCATAATTGACAATCAATCAATTTTTGACATAGAAGTTTGTCATAATTTGTCATAAATTATCAATCAACAAATTTTGCATAGAAAGTGCATAATTTGTCATAATTTGTCATAATTGACATAATTGATTTGCAATTTCCATTTGAATTGAATCATGCTAATCTTGTCATTTCTCCAATTTGTCTATAAATTGGATGAATTTCTTCAATCAAACCCAATTGATCGTATTAAAAATTGCTAATTAGATTATCAAATTTCTAGTCAATCACATTTCTAGTACTCTTGATCAATAATCTTGTCTACTTGCTTTCAATTATGTGTGTGCACTTGTAGGTGAGATCCACAACAAAAACTATTTGAAGAGGAAAGAAGAACAATGGAGCTACATGAAGGAAGCATTTAGATCTACATCTGGTTTGCATAATCTTTTTGAATGTTTCAATTTTCATGTCTCTATTGGATGTAATTAGGATAGATCATTGCAATTGTGCATTTGTGATTGAGCTAATGATTAGTATGTTTATCATGTTTGTGATGATTTCCTATTTCCTATGCTAAATTAATTGGTGAACCCGACGTGAACACTAACCTTCTAACCTCTTTATGATGTTTTGAGTGCTTTCAAGTTGATTTGCAGGCCAAAAAACCCAAAAACAGGGTCGTGCAGGGTTTTCTGGAGACTTCTGCGCCTGTGTCCTGCATCCCACGCCTGTGTTGAGCATTTTGTGCCTGTGTTGAAGACATTCTGTGCTTGTGTCCTGCATTCTATGCCTGTGTCATGGGTTCTGCGCCTGTGTAAAGTCCAGAACAGGGGTAAAAATGCAGTGTTTTATTTGAAATTGGTTTAGTTTTTGCATTTTGTTTTCTGTGCTTTGGATTTTGGTACTAATTATCTATGCAGAATCTTGGCATACACATGGCAAAGACAATAAATCAAACTACTAACATGTGTTATGCAGAATCGATAGTCAAAGACAACAAATCAAACTTCTAACTTGGGTTTTGCAGGTTGCCTTGGAGAAGCAACTAAACTTGGTGTTTGTCTTTAAATGTTTTAGGCACCTAGTGATTGCTAATAGGTTCGAGTGAACATGTTTTTTCTTTGATTGTTGAGTGTGACATTGGAGTAGGAGAGTATGCTCTCATCCTTTTAGGGTGATCAGAAATCCAGATCTTCGATACCATGCTTTTGTCTTTGATTGCATGTCTCCTTTAGAGGGCCTGCCTTCCCGACCACTTTGCTTTTGCAAGCAAGTGATAATCGTGAGAAGGGAACGACCCAAAGTGAGTATGGCTAGAATTCCTTGGCATTCTAACTCACTATAAAAAAATACCCGATGAGCGAAAGCTTTGAAGGAAGTGTTACGTGGGAATTGCAGTTACTTGGGAAGTGATGACCCTTGAACTCTTTCTCATATCAACATCTAAGTAGGGCCTCTTGGTCTAAATCGTGCTTGCGCGACTACATTTGTTTGGTATCTTGATGGGCTTAATGTCTCAATCACGCTTGTGTGACATCAAGGAGTAACGCTTAACATAAATCCTTACTAAACACCTTGTTTTTAGAGGCCAAAAATCCTTCTAGTTGCTTGAGAAAGACAAGTTCGGATACATGGAAGAGATACTAAGTTCGCCATGGGGAGATTTCCATGGGGACTGATGCTTGGCTGCCCTGAGAAGTGAGTGTCATGGGGGGGAGCCTGTGGGGTCAAGCATCTATGTATTCTCCTTGAATCCCATAATGAGTCTACCTCTCAAGTACATAATGTCCTTGCCTACCATAAGAAATGTGGAAATGAGCATGATTGTCTTGAGTCTAAGTTGCAATATCTTGTATTCTTTGCTTGTCAAAAGTTGAATTGTATCTCATTTCAAAGAACAAAACAAATTGATCCAACATAAGATTAAACACAAGAGACATTCATCCAACAAAAGTTCAACAAGATTCAAAACTCATCTTCAAACATGGTTAGCAAACATTGTTCAAAATCTTATCTCAACATTCATGTCACTTACATTTAGGTTCATCTTAGGTTTGCATTTTGCAAAGTTCATTGTCAAGTACCAAGGTTAGGTTTCACCTAGGTCATACTCCTTTGCATATCAATAAGAGTCATCCATTTACATGTGTCCTCTTGCATTAAAGTCATACCATTATCATACATTCATATTTACATACCTTAAGTCTCTTCATTAAGTTTAGGTCATTATCATATCATATTAGTAATTTGCATATTAGTTGTCCTTTTGCATATAGTCTCAAAAACTAGGTTTTGTCATCCTTGAGTAATCCAAATCTTTGATAAACCCTAAGTCATTGTTAGGAAGTCTAGACCTTATCAAACTTTTGTCTTTTTGTCATCAATGTCATTTGGTCAAACCTAGCTTAGTATCCAAGCATATAGGTGAGACATTGTCAATTTGTCCTTTTGTCATTTGGTCCTTTTGTCCTTTGAGGTCTAAACATAATTCCAATTTCCCAAGGGTCCCTCTCTTAGATTTGCATTCAAAAGTTTGTCAAAATCTTCGAAAACAACCAAAAACATAGATTGCATTCTTGCCATAGATGGCATTTTCATTCATTTAGTTTGCATTTAGTTGCATATCATACATCATCCTTTTAAAATCAAAAAATTCCAAAAATATTGCATTTGCATAGTGACATGTCTATTGAAACAAGGTTCCAAGCACCAATGATGCAACAAAGTTTGACATATCAACCGACAATGCAATCACAATTCTATTCAACCCAACAACAAAGCAACATTGATCAAACTTTTTATGATGAAACAAGTCTCCAAATACAAAAACTAGAGGAGAAACTAGCTCAAGAAGAGGAGATATTGGAACAAAGAGCAAAAAACATTGAGAAGAATAGATCACAAATGTCCAAAATGTTTCAAAAATTTCCAGGTCAAAATCTAAAGATTGAGCCAATTGATGTGAGATCTCTTATTGAACGATCAGACATACCAGCTCTCCTCTCACAAATAGAGATGATGAAACAATTTCAAGAAAAGAGACAACATCAATTTCAACATTATGTGCCTCCACAACAAGAACAAGAAGGTGTTTACTATCAATCACATTTTCAACCATCACAACCAATGGTTCAACCAATTGTCCAACATATACAACCAACACAACCAATGGTCCAATTTCAACAATATGTCCAACCAACTATACAATGTCAACAAATAGTTCAACCAATGGTGGAATATCAACAACTTCAATCAACATATCAATGTCAACAACCGCAAACAAACATTCAAAAACAAAGGTTGCAGCACACACCAACCCAAGTTTCAAACATGTCAGAATAATTGAACCAAGTCCAATATCAAAACATGACATTAGATCAGAACCAAATTCTTGCCAAACAAGTTCAAATTCCAGATCCAATCATGTCAAAACCTCGAAAGAAAGGTGGCTTTATTGCAATGCTCTTAAGGAAACTACCAAGTGAGTTCTTTGAGGAAGATCAAAATAATACACTTATGTCTAGCAATGCCTCATCCCCCCGCAAACAAATTGACTCTCCAGTGGCATCTATCCCTGCACCTTTAGAAGTCTCACAAGAACCTTCTATATTGTCCTCATCAAACAATACACCCAAGGATGCAATTACCCAAGGGCTATCCATAATTGATTGCCAAGATAATCCAATTCATGATGCACATCCTTGTCATGTTTCTGAAATACAAGACCCAATGCCACCATGCACTTTATTGCCATTACCTGTTTTAGAGGACCCCATTCAAAGTCCCTCTTCCTCATGTTCAAGCATTGATTCCTTGCCAGAATCCATCACAAATGTTCAAAGTGCATCCCCTTCATGCCAAAATATTGATTCCTTGTCAGAATCCTCCATGCATATCCAAAGTCCAACCCCATGTCAAGAGTATAATTTAGAGCATGAAGAAACATGTCTTGAAATAGATGAAGATCAAGATCCTGAAACCTTATCATCCCATCCAATTGTTGACCAGGACCCCATATTCCCAGACACTCATGATGATTCCCCTATTCTTGTCCATCCTATCCAAAGTCCTATTGACACTCCATTCCCCGGGCAAGATCAAGATATCCGAGTTCATCCAATCCCAAATGATCCCCTTCTATTTCATGAACACAATGTCCTTTCAAATCCCATTGACATTCCACTTCCTGAGAAAGATCAAGATATCCTTTCCATCCTTTATGATGATCCCATTGAAAGTCAAGAGCAAAGCACCTTTAAAGAGGAATCCAATGATCTTCCTCGTTGTCAAGATCAAAGTATCATTCCAAATTCATTTCCAACACAAGACCCTATCATTCCTTCAGATCCTCCAAAAGATCCACTTTTTCCTCCATCTCCACGTCCTAATCCAACATATACACTCCAAGATTGCATTTCTTTTGATGATCCCATTATTTCTCCCATTCCATCTCTTGAAGAGCCTGTCATTGAACCATGTCCACTACACAATCCTAGTCCCCCTCATAATCCTAATCCCCTTCATGATTCTAACGTGTCAGTGCAAGATGTTCATGAACCCTCGACATGCATAATGGGTTCTTCCACTTTGGTGCAATCCAATCCACTTCAAGATCTCATTATTTCTCTCATATCATATCCACCTCATAATGGACTTGCGTCTTCTTCCCAAAGAAAAGAGCATCCTACAAGTCAAGATATTCATAAAGGCAAAGGAGTAGACCTTCATGAGAAAGAACCCCTCCATATCAAAGAAGATCTTAAGGGTCATGTCTACACAACTCACTCTCAAGACGTTGGTATCCCTCTATCAAAATCAAAACATACACCTTCCCCATCATCCCTTCCATCCATTTTAGGTCCTTATATCCCTTCATCCTCTATGCAAGGTCAGCAAAGGCACACATCCTTGAGTAAATTTCATCCATCCAAAAGAAGTCCATTTCATTCATATCCATCCATGCATTCCTTTCCCCCTTCAAGCAATTTGGATGCCAAGTATAAAAGTCATAAGTCTAAAAATCCACATGTATTCAAGGATCAACATGTCCAATATAATCGACATGTCAAAAAAAAGAACAATATGATCTATAAAGAAAAAGAAATATCCAAATGGCCACAAAGGCCCACTGAGAAAAATAAAGCAAAGTCAAAATATATATGGGTTCCTAAATCCCTAGTGCAAGCAATGCACTCCAAGGAACCACAAAAGCATGAAAAATAAAAAACCATGTGGATCCCTAAGCGGCTCCTTGAAGCACAAAAGCCTAAAGAAACATCCAACTTGGCATCCAAAGTTGCTATTCCTCCATCTAACCCTCTCAAATCTGTTCCTCCATCACCTTCTTCATCCATTTTGGGCCCTTATGTCCCAAAATCCCAAGCTATTCCTCCTATTGAACACTATGTTTGAAAATTAAAAAAAAATCTTCCTAAGGGCGTGAAAACTAAAAGGTTATCGACCAAAATGTCATATCGAGCATCTCAAAAGGAGTTTCACTGAAAGAATGCTTTCATCGAAATAAAGCTTGATGTGTAAAGCACTACGTAAAAATGTCTTTGGCGGAATATCACTTTAGATAAATGAAGGCAGCCGCTCATCGATACTCCAGTTTCATCGAAAAGCAAAAAGCAAAAGGCAAAAAGTGCTTTCGATAAGAAACAACTGCCGAAGAAATTCAAAAAGCATTCATCGAAATGCAAATCTCATTGATAGCATTGTATTGAACAAAAATAGAGGGGTTTTATCGATGAGGGGGATGTCAAAGAAAAATGACTTTCGAAGAGCTTGCATGAACTTTCACCGAAGAATAGAACTCATCGAAATATGATTTCGATGAAACTTGCGAGTGACTTATCGAAAGAAAGTTCATCGAAGAAAAGATGATTTCGAGGAGACTTGAAAAGGGTTTTTCGACATAGGCTATTCAACGATGAAGTGATATCGAAGGAAGTGAGCTTTCGATGAAAGGTTAAAGTATCCGGCCGAAGACAAGGGTTTCATCGAAAACTCGATTTACGATCATTTCAGTTGAACAGTACTTCCCGCGAAAGAGTTAAAAGCCCAAGTGAAGAATGTCACATCTGCAATTAAGTTTAAACATTTGAATAGCCATTATAGATGCAGAGACATTAACTGTGCACAAGTTGCCCATGCAATTATAGCTGAACTGATCGAATTTTTCATAAGAACCAGATTGATGCTAAGAAACTGAAAGCTGCAAGGAATTTGCTGGAATTCGTGAATGACAATCAGAGGAGCTAGACAAATTTTCCAAGTAAGTTTGATTTCTCGTATTTATTATGGAACCGTCTTCTTCTTCTAAAAAGAGTAGGAAAGGGAAAGAGCTAAACCCTGAAGAGAAGCCCAAAAGATAGAAAAAGGAAGGTAGAGCTTTGACTCAGGATTTGCTAGACCAGTGCCCGACATCCAGCGTGAGGTCTAAAAAGATCAAAAGTGAAGAAGAAGGATTGGAGAATAGATTTGAACATCTGGGAGACATATGGATTGAAATCAGGGGACATGAATTGTTCCTGTTTAGTTACAAAAGAAGGGATGCTCCTGAGCCCATAAGTAATCTATGGAAGAAAAACTTAGGGAAATTGGTAGTCCCAAATGTGTTTGTGGATGTTGAATTAATGAAAGCTCTGGTAGATTGCTATGATCCGAGAACCAAAACCATATGCGACTATCGAGGGAATCCCTTGGTGGTGATTAACAAACAGACTATTGATATGGTATTTGATCTAGACTGGGAAGTAGAGGAGAAAATTGATATGCAGAAACTGTCGCAAGAATTCTTTAGCTTGGAAAACATCTACAGGACATGGAGATTACCTATTCACCGGCCGAAAGTGGGTGGGTCCATTGTTCCATTCAGCAAAAATGACAAGGTGCCATTCGATGTCAACCATTTCCATCCGTATTTTAAATATACATACTATGCTGCAGCCCAAGTATTAGGCTTAGAGGCTCATCCTCTCATGGATATTGGGGTTATGGTTCTGTGTGTCGATTTACAATCAAAAGACCCTAGGTCATTTGATTATGCCACTTATGTTGCAGATGCCCTAAATCATGGTTTGGAGAAGTTGAAAGGAGACCTTGTGAATATCCATTTTTCATTGTACTCTTTATTGATGCATATTATTCTTTATTGTGGACAAGAAATCAATTTTTGGTCAGATGATTTCTGCATCAGAGCTTATGATAAGAATGGTTTGAAGAAACCAGTTCAGTTGTGGGTTTCTGCATGGGATCAAAGATTCATGAACAACCAGTACTGGCACTTTCAGGAATATTTTGTGAAACTCCTTAGTGCGGCCTTTGGGCAACATAGAGATTATACTTTGTCCCCTGAAATTAAGAGATTCCTCAAGCCAAAAGACTTCTCTCTGGAGTCCCAGATTGATCACAATTGGGGTGACTGGTATTGCCGCAATAATCATACAGAAATCAGGGTATTTGGGTATGAAGGAAAGCCATACATGCTTCCAATTATAGTACCAAACAGGGTGGCTAGCCTAGAGATTGTGAGACAGTTATCTACGGTCAGTGCCAAACATCTTACGGATTTTGGTAAATAGTCCATTGTTCCAGGGTTATTGGTTTTTTCCGATTTTATTGTTAAAAGTTCAAAAAGCTATCATCTACTTCAAAATAAATTAGATTATTATGGCATGACTCTGGGTGAACCTAGAGAGAACTTTGATCCTGAGGGATATATAAGAGCTACCAGGGCGTCACAAAAACTAAAGGCCGGAATACATGTGGCTAAAATGCCAGATGACTTGATCAAGAACCTTGAAAGGGAAGAGGCCAGGGCTTTGAGAGAAAAAAGCGAAATGACTTGGGAAGCCTTCAAATGGAAAAGAGCAAGGGGGATGGTGGATGGAGACTTGCTTGGAAACCTCCAAGACCCTGTGGAGATAGCCAAAAGGCTACTTCAACATGAAGTAGAGATTATGCATAGGGTGCCCCCCCAGTTCCTTCATTTTATCAATACTGAAAAGGATAGTCAACCATTGGCTCACATGTCACCAAAATCAACTGCTAGTAGTATCCCTGCTAACTCTCCTAGAGAATATTATCCTCTGGGTTTTGAAGCAGAGGTGGATGTAGACACTGGTGAATTCAACATTAAAGATGTAGTTGACATAAGAATGACAGAGCATGAGGATTTCGTTGCTGATGACGGATTCGCCTCTTCAAGGGAATTCCTTTCATTCTTGTACCAGTATAAAGGGGCCCATGTGAAACGAAGCATGGTTGGAAGACCCGAAGAAGAACAGATGAAAAGATTACAGGATGAAATCGATACCCTCATGAAGGATATGACCCCTGAGAAAGGGAGGAAAATATTAAAAGAAGCTAGTGTCATCATCTTCTCTAGTTGGGACATAAATTCAGCACTTCTTTTTGACGGATTCTTGAAAAAACAGGATTTGAATCAACAGGTGTTGCCTCAAGAGGTAGATAAATTGTTCCTAGGCTCCAGGTATGATCCTGATCAAAAGGCTCTCCTACAATGGGCATTATATCCAAAGGGGAAAAGGCCAATTATTGTAGATATCGAAGAAACCTTTGGACACCTCATGATTCATCAGGTTGGAAAGACTGACCCTAGGGTCACTGCAAAGTTGAACCTGGATGTAGCCAAATTAAATATGGATCAAACGGAGTTTTTGGTCAGAGAAAATATTACTTATAAGGGCTTATATGAAAAATCTAAAGAAGAGAATCAAAAGTTGCAAACGAAAATATTACAACTTGAGATAGGGATTCCCTTGAATGAATATGCCTCGTATCCTACAGGACAGAGCTTGGATGATGTTTCTGATGCTCTATATTGGAAGTATCAAGCAGATAAGGCTACCAAACAGATAAACAATATCCAGCAAAAAATGGATAAATTGGTTAACGACATCATTGAACACCGATTCAACACCATGCTTATACATGTCGAACATTACTGGAGGGTGTACACTGGAACCATAAAAGAATTAAGAGAGCATGAAAGGTTAAAAGCACAATTGGATGAGGTGATAAGCAGTATTGATGTGTTGACGCCAGAGGAGAAGGCTGAAGGGACTTCACACATAGAAGATCATGCTAAATTCGAAGATATGCTAAAGAGAGATCTTAAAGAATTGGATGATGGGAGCCCTATTGGAATGCCCTCATTTTATAAAGAAGGAGGAATAATGTCCATGGAAGATTTGCGGAATGAGTATATAAGCATCAAGGATCGAGCTCTGTCAAGATTGGACCGAAGCAAAGACATGGCCCCTACCATCAACCAGATGATCTTCGAATACCTTTCATAAGGAGAAGAATTGAAGAAACAGAGTGTTAAGATCAAGACTTTCAAAGAAGATGATTATATTCATCATTTAGGAATTCTTATTCTCTTTTTACTTAAGTTTGTTAGGAATATTCAAATTAACAATTAATGTTTTGAAAAGACACGTCTTTTCATAATTGGCTCTTGCTCTCATATATATGTGAGAAAGGCTTTTTGTAATATGGTAACAAGTTAGAATAGGAACAAGATAGCAATGTATGCCAACCTGTAAGTTCTCTATTATACAAATTTTGATGGAATACATGCTATGATCAGTTGTTTTTCTTTGCGTATGTGTTGTGGATTATTTCATTTTGTTTTGGCGATCGCTTGTGATATTATCTAAAGAGATAAGGTTATTCATATTCTTGGAATGAAATTTATGTTATATGTTATAAAGTTGAAATAAAAGTTCTACTTGCGAATTGTAATTGTTCTTCGCAGTGCTTACTTGAATGGTCCCTTAAAGGTAGGGTTAAATTCGTTCAAGCAACTTATGATATAAGCATTCAATTGATCTCAAAAGATATAATAACCGACAAGTCCATAAAGGGGTAGGTTAAAAAGCTATCTCACAGGTTCGCATAATAAGTCCTAAAGAAAATATAATGATTCTATAGCCCAAACAGCGAAGAAGGCACTGGTTATTTATAGATTACACTTATCACCGTATTCGTCATATGTCATTTTAAAAGCAACAGGAGTAACTAAGTAAGAAACATAGATTGAATAGCTTCTACAACAACAATCTTGAACTCATCTGCTATATCTCCATCCTAGGAATCTATGCCATCTTGAGATAGGAGGGAACCAGATCAAGACACTTAATCTGCTATAAAAAGAACCGGTCATTAAGAACAACTGGTGAATAGGTACACCCGCCTAGGTCCTGCAGAGCCTGAAGTGAGAGAGTTAACAACTAAACAGGTTCACTCTATATGTTGGCCAAGTCAATTGGAGGGTTTGATCATAGGAGTTGGCATTTCCTTAGAACCTATCCAATCTGTTGATTTGAGACCCAACACCTCCATCCAAATCTCACAATCTGAGATCCATTTTTCCTCCATCAATCCATCACCCCTCAAGGTGTGTGCCAATGTCGATCTTGCCTTCATTTCCATCCACTGAAGCCCAGTTCTTCCAATACCCTATCCATTATCCAATGCATATTTTCGATCCTTCGATCCCTTTGATCCAATCCTTTGCATAAATCCTTGACTTAGTTTCATCTCATATTCCATGTGCATATCCTACCAACATCTTTGAGCATACTTTTAAAGGTCATGGTCCATTTTTTTTCAAGGCTACTATCCAAACAAAAAGACGCTTGATTCCTTCTTCCATCCCCTATCATGTGTCCATCTTCTATTGAAAAAGTCAAAATACAAAAAAGAAAAAAAAAAAGTGAAAAAAAAGACAAAAAAAAAAGAAAAAGAAAAAAATTAAGGAAAAATGATTCGTCCACTGATGAAAACCTGGCAAACAGGTGCCTTGGGCAAGTACCATGATGAAAACCTGGCAAACAGGTGTCATGCATAATCTATGAACTTCTTGCACACCACACTTGGGGGCAGGTTTCCTCCTTCATATCCTATTGCCCTTCATTATCCTATCATATCATGTCATACCCCTTCATATCCTATTGTCCCTCATGTCCAGTTTCCCTTTCCACCTTTTGATCTTGACAAGGCTGAGGATCATCATGAGCATCATGTATCTTGTTTGTAGCTTTCAGTCTATCATAGATTTTGGTCATTTATCCATTTGCTTATTATAACCTTTCATCCATATTCCCTAGCTTATTGCGATTTTCTGCCACTATCCCTCAGCCAATCCCGACCTTTAGTCCATGTCCCTTATCCATTCTTGGTCTTGCTTATCCTATCCATATCTTATCACTATCCATACACTCTTTTTCATTCCTTGATCTTGATCTGACATAAGGACTCAAAATTTAAACATGGTTTCAAAAACCTCTTGACATGTCCCTCATGCCATGTCACTGCTTTACATTGTCATATCTAGTCTCTTGTCCCATCACGCCATAGCCCTTGAAAATTGCATCCGCATTGTCTCCATAATAAAAGGCCTTTATCTTCCCTCTATCCACCATCATTTCAGCAAGCCTATTTATTCACCTATCATATTCCTTGCCTTGCTAGACACTGGGGGCAAAATCATAAAAAATTGAAAAAAATCCTAAAAACATTCAAAAATCTAAAAAAATCAAATAATGTCCTGAAATAATCCAAAAAAAATCAAATAATGTCCTGAAATAATCCAAAAAAATCAAATAATGTCCTGAAATAATCCAAAAAAATCAAATAATGTCCTGAAAAAAAATCTAAAAAAAAAGTCAAATAAAGTCCTGAAAAAATGAACCAAAAAAATTTCAAAACATTAAAATCCAAAAAACAAGCATTTTTTCAATAAAGGATCTCTTTTTGTGCATAGACAGATCACTGAGCATACCTTCAATCACACGCAATCAAAAACTGTGCTTTACTGCAATCATGCTTAAACAGATGAACTTTCCAATCAAACCAGACATTCAAACTGATCAACATTGTCATATCAATCAACATCAAAATCATTCGTCCTTGGCACACTATCATGGGTCTTATACAGGGTGTGGTATACTCGAAACCAGACTGTGTCCTGTCTTAGATGGGGTACCGCATTTCCTGAAACCAGACAGCATGATCGTCCTATCGACACTTTCAACTTTTGACAATGAAGATCAAGATGTTTGTTTGATTTGTTGGAATTTGTGCATCTTATCTTTTTATTGATTTATCTTCGATCATGTTCCTATGTTGCTCGATGATGTCACTGAGTGATTTAGAGTGACCAGGATGGTTCATGGTTCCTTTCTTTTTTGTTGTGATTGCTGTTTGTCTGCAATGTGTCTGTCTTTTGCAAAAAGGGTTGCATTTTAGCTCTGGCCTTCAATGCCATGATCCTACGCATCCATTTTGCTACATTAAAATAAAGGTTCTCACCTACAAAGTGCATTACTGAAAGCAAGTTTTTCTTCGTCTCTAACTATCCTCTGTCTAATTTCTTCTTACTAACATTTCTTCCGTCAGTCTTGGCCGTCCGTTCGATCCTATCGTCTCCTATCATTCTTATCGATCAATTGGCCTCTTTTCTAGATGTTTCCAGCCAATTCCTCGAGGGGGCATGCATATGTCATTATTATTGTCTGGGGCATTTTTATTATTGTTCTTTGAAACAACGCTTAAAATCGCATTGTCTCAAAGAGGGGCAAAATGTAGACACCTAAAAATGGTCAACGCTTGCGGGATCATACTTTAACATTTGCGCATTGCCTCATTTTAGGTTTTTGCGTCGCATTAACATTTTCTCCTATGTCACGCACTTGGTCTTTATCATTTGCAAGCATCGAGTCTTTCTTCTGCATTCTTCATTTGTCTTGCTTTCGAATTTGGTCTTGTCGATAGCAATTTTCAGTCATGATTTTGGTCAATCTTTATCCTTGTCAAGCTTGTCATATTGCGATCGATTCGTCATCGATCCTTGTCCTTTTCAATTATGTCAATTTGGATCAATTTGTCATTGTTCCTCGTCAATTGGCGCATTTATCAATCAAACCATTTATCACACTGGTCATTTATCAATCCAAAATCAAATCGAATTGATATCAATTATCCTTTGTCAAGACCTAATTGTCATTCTCGCATTGCTAATTCGTCTTCTAGGGTTTCGTGATTTTATCATTTAACCTTGTGTGTCATTTCTTCCTTTAGGATTAATAAATTGTTTATTTATCCTAAGTCTTCTCATTACAATTAAATGTTCATTTAATTGGCTAATTATTCCTCTTTTTGTGAATTAATTAATAAATGACAAATTATTAATTAATTACCTAATTCCTAATTTCTAATTTTCATCAATTTCTTATTTTTCTAATTTCTTAATTCTTAATTTTCTAATTTTTCTAATTTTCTAATTCTTAATTTCAATTTCCTCCTATTTCTCTCCTAAATTCATGGAAATGACATAGAAATTTGTCATAATTTGTCATAATTGACAATCAATCAATTTTTGACATAGAAGTTTGTCATAATTTTTCATAAATTATCAATCAACAAATTTTGCATAGAAAGTGCATAATTTGTCATAATTGACATAATTGATTTGCAATTTCCATTTGAATTGAATCATGCTAATCTTGTCATTTCTCCAATTTGTCTATAAATTGGATGAATTTCTTCAATCAAACCCAATTGATCGTATTAAAAATTGCTAATCAGATTATCAATTTTCTAGTCAATCACATTTCTAGTACTCTTGATCAATAATCTTGTCTACTTGCTTTCAATTATGTGTGTGCACTTGTAGGTGAGATCCACAAAAAAAACTATTTGAAGAGGAAAGAAGAACAATGGAGCCGCATGAAGGAAGCATTTAGATCTACATCTGGTTTGCATAATCTTTTTGAATGTTTCAATTTTCATGTCTCTATTGGATGTAATTAGGATAGATCATTGCAATTGTGCATTTGTGATTGAGCTAATGATTAGTATGTTTATCATGTTTGTGATGATTTCCTATTTCCTATGCTACAGGTTGAAAGCTATGGAAGATGAATTAGATCATATTGAGAAAAAAAACACATGGACTTTGGTTCCCCGACCTAAAAATAAGAATGCTATTGTAACTAAATGGGTTTATAGGAATAAATTGAATGATGTTTGTCAAATAATAAGGAATAAGACTAGATTGGTTTGTAAAGGATATTATCAGAAGAAATGAATTGATTATGGAGAGACTTTTGCACTTGCAGCTAGAATAGAAGCTATAAGATTATTTTTTGCCTATGCTGCTCATAAAAACTACAAGGTTTATCAGATGGATGTTAAATGTGCATTTTTTAATGGGGATCTTGATGAGGAAGTTTATATTGAGAAAACTAATGGTTTTTCACTATTAGATGATACAAACATGGTTTGCAGGTTAAGGAAAGCTTTATATGGATTGAAACAAGCAACTAGAGCTTGGTATGCAAGGTTAGGTAAATATCTTTTGAAGCTTGGTTTTACTAAGGGTAATACTGACAGTAATTTATATTATAAGATCACTTATGATAATATACTGATTATTGAAGTATTTGTTGATGACATCATTTTTGGAGGTGAAGATAAGTTGTGCAAGAAATTTGCTAACAATATGGAGAAAGTGTTTGAAATGTCTATGATTGGGGAAATGAAAATTTTCTTAGGTTTGCAGATTACTCAGACTGATAAAGGTATTTTCATCTATCAAACTAAGTATGCTAAGGAATTGTTGATTGGAGGTCTACTTTATTTGACTCAGACTAGGCCTGACATAATGAATGTTGTTTGTATTGTATCAAGATTTCAGAGTGATCCTAGAGAGAATCAGGAGAGTGCAGTGAAAGGTATTTTTAGATATTTGCAAGGTACATCAGTATATGGTTTGTGGTACCCTAAGGATGATGCATTTATATAATGTGCATATATAGATGTTGATTGGGCTGGAATTATTGAAGAAATTTGGTATGGGAGATTCTAAACCGTTAAGTACTCATATGGTTACAAGTGAGAAATTGAGAAGAAAAGATGTTTTTGCACGGATAAATCCTACAAGATACAAGTCTATGATTGAAGGTCTACTTTATTTGACTCAGACGAGGCCTGACACAATGAATGTTGTTTGTATTGTATCAAGATTTCAGAGTGATCCTAGAGAGAATCACGAGAGTGTGGTGAAAAGTATTTTTAGATATTTGCAAGGTACATCAGAATATGGTTTGTGGTACCCTAAGGATGATGACTTTATATTATGTGCATATATAGATGTTGATTGGGTTGGAGATGTTGATGACCAGAAAAGTACTTCTGGTGGAGCTTTCTTTCTTGGAAAGAAGTTGGTTTCATGAATCAACAAGAAACAGTCATTTACTTCTTTATCTACTGCTGAAGCTGAGTATGTTGCTACTGCTACTAACTATACACAGGTTTTATGGATGAAGAAAATGTTGAATGATATAAAGGTGGATTGTAATGGACCGGTAGCTATTCACTATGATAACTCTACTACTATTGACATATCAAAGATTCCAGTATTTCATTCTAAGACAAATCACATATCTATCAAGTACAACTTTTTGAAGGAAAAGGTGGAAGCAAATGTAGTTAGACTGGTTTATGTGAACACTAAAGAGAAGATTGCATATATTTTCACTAAACCTTTTCCTAAAGAATCATTTAAATTTTTTAGAGACAATTTGGGAGTTTTTGCACCTCTGGTAGAGACTTGATTGATGCGGTTTGGCATAATATTGGTATGCATTATCATAGATACTATTGATTATGGCACTGATGTGGGGATGCTACTGCTCAGGGGGAGTAGTTAGCTTTATGATTCAATGGTTTATGTTTTTTCTTTGATATTTCTGTCAGATTTCTGGCATTGATGTCAAAGGGGGAGATAAATTGATGTGAAAAAGAAACTTACAGAGTTGGTTGTATACATCAAGGGGAGAAATATATGTATATTTTAGAGCCTTACAGAGATATTATTCACAGGGGAATTTGGTCTTTGTTTTGGAACTTCATTGCTACATCTGTATGTGGGAGATTGTTGGTTGTCTTCCATTGGGGGAGACTTGTTTGGCATTTTTGGTACTTAGATGTTTTTCACATCTAGTGTTGTCATCAATGCCAAAGGGAGAGATTGTTGGCCATTTGGAGGAATTTATTATGTGTTGCATTGATGTTTTGTCATTGATGCCAACACTAGTTGTTTGGATGCTTTACCGACACCCTTCTAGTCCCGGTAGGATGAGTGGTTTCTAGTTGGTTTGGATCCAACATGATCCGGTAGGCTCCAGTATGATTTAGTTATGGAATTGGCTTGTTCATGATACTCATGTTCATATTCAGTCAATTAGTTTTGGTCTAGTGATTGAATGCTATCTTGTTTGCTCGGAAGCTTGGCGTCTAGTTCTGGTGAGGGTTTCACTGACAGAGAATTTGATTAATATATTTGGTGATATGCATAAGTGGTGTTGGTACAGTTTCTGGTGAAGTTTCAAGATGTTGATGGTGATCATGTTGGAGACTTGGTAGATGGAGATCATTGTTGTAGCGTGTGGACCTATACTGGGTCTCGGTTGATCTAGGTTATGGACCGACTTAATTACACTCCTCGATACATTTTTAGGATGTCTTAGGTGTTGATATTATTTGTTTAGTCTAAGGCCGATATTTTTTATAATTATTTAATTGGTTTATTGTTTGGTGGATGACTTGATTGTTTATGGTCGAGGGTTTGTATATACAGATGTAAGATCTCATTGTAGATTATGATAAGGATAAGGTCATGGGAATGGGATATGGATATGTAATGTGCGAATAATGTAATATCATTCAGGTAGAGGATTTGGTTGATCATTGGAGATCGAATTGGGTTTATGTAAGAGGATTTAGTCCTCCGGTATTGAGCTTAACCGAAACTGTACTAAGGCATAGGGGATGTTATCTTTGCATTTCAACCTCTTCTCCATATTATATTCTAGATTTCTATGTATTCAATGAGACTCCTTTTGTGATGAGCAGTATGCTCTAGGCCATTAGCATTCCTGCAAGTGGAGGTCCCTCAATTGTAATTCACATACTTACTGCAAAAGTATTATCCTACTGTGGGTAGACTTCCCACCGTGGTTTTTCCCATTATTGGGTTTTCCACATATAAATATTGGTGTCATGTGGATGGTATTTATTATGTTATTATTGTTTATGCTTAATTGGTCTAACTGCTATTCTGGTATTTGGTTTAAGCATTCCGATATTTGGTTTAAGAATTCAGATATTATTGTTTTGGATTCTAGTATTAAAGTTTTAATAGCTCAAGGTTCTGATAATTTGTGACAACTTCTTCACCCCCCCTCTCAGTTGTCTTCCGGTTATTTGAATTGTCTAACAATTGGCATAAGAGCTCTAGTCCTCTCTACAAAAAGCTTAACCTCTTGAGGAAGATCCTATGGCATCTAAGAGTTCTAGTTCATCCAGTTCATCTTGAGCTATCTTTCAGAGGGATATTTTGAGGCTTGATGGAACAAATTACATAGTATGGAAGATTCAGATTGAGACTCATCTGAGATGCCTTGGAAAGGAGATTTGGGAGATCAAACAGAATGGTGAAATACCCTATAATCTAGCATATGGCAATCCTCCTCTGGCAAACCTAGATAAGGAGCTTGAGAATGATTGTAGAGCAAGATTAGCCCTATTGTGTGCACTTTTTGATCAACAAATAGTGGGGTTGACTGACAAATAATCTGGAAAGGCTATATGGGATGAGTTGGAGACTCTTAATGAAGGTGACCCTACAGTAAAGATTGCTAAACTTGATGGTTATCGAGTAAGATATGAAAACCTAAAGATGGAAGAAGTTGAAAGAATTACCACATTCATGGAAAGGGTAAATGAGATTGTTATGGGAATTCAATGTTGTGGTGGAACTCTACGTAAAGATCAAATTTTTTCTAAAGTTCTAAGAGCCCTACCACCATCTTACAAAATGAAGGCTACTACAATTAATGAGTTGAGGACAATTCCTAATACATCTACCAATAGAGATACTTTGGTTGGGAAACTATCTGCTTTTGAGCTTGAAGAATTTGGACCTTCTAGAGCTGTGAAGACTGAACCTACTTTTAAAGCATTTGCATCTGCAACCAGTAAGCAAGATTGGAAAGATTTATATGCAAATGAATTGGATGATATGAAGAGAGAAGATGAAGAATTTGAGCAACTTGAAGCACTATTTGCTAGAAGAGTACCTAAAGGACCGGTAGGAAGTAAGTATGAAGGAAAAACACCTTTTAAATGTTTTGCATGTAATAAGATTGGTCATTTTGCATCTAGATGTCCTGAAAGGAATTCAAGATTTTAAGAAAGAGTTAGAATATCATTTAAGCCTAACCTTGGATATCATAACAAGTATAAATACAAGAAAAATAAAGACAAATCATGCTACATAGTGGATGAGGAAGGCATTACTAATTCTGATGATGAACCGGAAGAAGACTTTGCTAGTGGTTCTGGCAATGGGAAGGAATGATTGTTCCTGGCTTTCAAGGAAGATAATTCGGCACTGGAAGAGAAGGCACTTGCTACTAAAATTGAAGACAAGGATGATTGGGTAATTGACAGTGGTTGATAATTCGACACTGGAAGAGAAGGCACTTGCTACTAAAATTGAAGACAAGGATGATTGGGTAATTGACAGTGGTTGTTCACATCATATGAATAGAGATAAAGGAAAGTTTCTATCTTTGCAAAAATTTGATGGCGGTCTAGTTAGATTTGGAGATGACAAAGCATGCATGACCAAAGGAAAAGGAACTATATCATTTGATGGTAAGAACAATATTGACAATGTTTATTATGTTGAAGGTTTAAGGTATAATCTTTTGAGTGTAGAAGAATTGGTGGATAAGGGATTTCAATTATAGTTCAAGGATGAAAAATGCAAAATCATTAACAGATCTGGTTTGGAGATTGCAATAGATACATAGACAAAAGATCAAGGTGGAGAATTCACATTCGGTGAGTTTAATAACTTTTGTGAGAAGCATGGTATAAGGAGACAATTTCTGCTCCCCGGACACCTCAGTAGAATGGAGTTGTGGAAAGGAAGAACAAAACTATCTTGGATGTTGCTAGAACAATGATGATGGAAGCTAGTCTACCTCATATCTACTGGAGAGAAGCAGTGAGAACATTGTTTTATACATTCAATAGAGTACATATTAAAGGAGAAACTAGTAAGACACCTTATGAATTATGGTTTCACAATACACCTACAATTAAGTATTTCAGAATATATGGTAGTAAATGTTATATCGGGAGAGATGATATTATTGGAAAATTTGATCCTAGATGTGATGAAGGCATATTTCTTGGTTATTCTAATGAAAGAAAGGCATATAGATGCTATAACAAGAGATTGCAGAGAATTGTGGAGAGTGTAATGTCAAAGTGGATGAGCTGAATAGAGGTCAATGGTGAATACTAAGAGGGGGGGGTGAATTAGTATTAAAAAAAATACTGAACTTAAACACTTAAACAGTTTAGCAGTAAACCGGTATAACAGTTTTACTAACAAACCGGTTAACACAAATACAAACCAAACAGCAAATTAGGCATTCACCGACAGAAGCACAATCACCATAACACAAGAGATTTTGATGTGGAAACCCAAATTGGAAAAACCATGGTGAGATAAAACTCACAAGTAACTATCTGCATAATAGTAACCAGACCGGTTAAGGTCATACAAAGTTCTTCACCAGAATAGATCCTGTTAGGAATCTCAATCTCTATTAGGAGATATGAACCACCTTGTTAGAGGATTTACAAAGGCTTTTCTAGGCCTACCTGGTTATGGATTTAAGACTTGTCAAAAATGTGAGTAATCAACAAGTGAATGATCTAGCAAATAGCATAGTCTACTTGGTTAGATCCATGATAGCTCATTGCTAATGCATTTCAGCATTACTTTAGTCTTCAGTAAATCCACACTCTATTATAGCACACAGACTTGATCTTCTCTTCTAAGATCGCACATACAAAAACTCATCAACCACCAAAAACCCTAATAGCTACATCTCCTAAAACCCTAGACATGATGTCCTTAAAAAGGAATATGATTTCATGTCGGTCCAATAGGATTACATTGCAATTTCCTAGGTTCATTACATCTAAACACATTTGATAACATGACACAAAATCACCGTCAAAGTGTCGGTGGATGGTAACTCATCACAAAAATACCGGTTGGTAACTCATCATAGAGTATTACCGGTTGTCCAAAAATAAAGACTGGGAAAATAATAACTGCCACTTCAGTTCCTTCATACCACTTGAGATCCTTGAACCGCTTGAGGTCTTCATACTGCTTGAGATCGATAAACACTTTTTGCAAAACACTGATAGCCTAAAGACTATAATACATAATACCGGTTTGGAACAAATACCAGTTGAGCATAACTCATACATAAAAAGTGATCTCAAAGAAAGTGTGTGTTCATCAATGATAATCACAACATAAACATCAAAAATACCAACAGTCAAAGCATAGTCTATGAGAAGGAATCGGCAATGGAAATGATAATATCTGAACCGGTAGAACCTTTACCAGAACAGAGTGTTGAACCAGTTACTCCGGCAGTATCAAAAAATTCTATAGTAATTGAAGAACAGGGAAGAGGAATAGAGAGTCAGAGGAATCCTAGGTATGTGAGATTGAATCATTCAAAAGATCAGATCATTGGGGATAAGAGCAATGGAGTAATAACAAGAAGAATACTGACAACTAATGAGGTATGTTTAATTTCACAAGTTGAACCAGTATCAGTAATTGTTGCATGTAAAGATGAATATTGGTTGAAAGCTATGGAAGATGAATTAGATCATATGAGAAAAATAACACATGGACTTTGGTTCCCCAACCTAAAAATAAGAATGTTATTGGAACTAAATGGGTTTTGAGGAATAAATTGAATGAGGATGGTCAAATTATAAGAAATAAGGCTAGATTATTTTGTAAAGGATATTCTCAGAAGGAAGGAATTGATTATCTAGAGACTTTTGCACTTGTAGCTAGGATTGAAGCTATAAGATTATTTCTTGCCTATGCTACTCATAAAAACTTCAAGAATTATCAAATGGATTTTCAATGTGCATTTTTGAATGGGGATCTTGATGGGGAAGTTTATATTGAGCAACCTGATGGTTTTTTGACTATTAGATGATACAAACATGGTTTGGAGGTTAATGAAGCTTTATATGGATTGAAACAAGCACCTAGAGCTTGGTATGCAAGGCTGGATAAATATCTTTTGAATCTTGGTTTTACTAAGGATAGTGCTGAGAATAATTTGTATTATAAGATCATTGATGATGATATACTAATTATTGGAGTATTTGTTGATGACATCATTTTTGGAGGTGAAGATAAATTGTGCAAGGAATTTGCTAACAATATGGAGAAAGAGTTTGAAATGTCTATGATTGGGGAAATGAAATTTTTCTTTAGATTTGTAGATCACTCAGACTGATAAAGGTATTTTCATCTGTCAAAATGCTAAGGAATTGTTGAAGAAATTTGGTATGGGAGATTCCAAACCGGTAAGTACTCCTATGGTTACAAGTGAGAACTTGATAAGAAAAGATGTTTCTACACCGGTAAATCCTACAAGATACAAGTCTATGATTGGAGGTCTACTTTATTTGACTCAGACTAGGCCTGACATAATGAATGTTGTTTGTATTGTATCAAGATTCCAGAGTGATCTTAGAGAGATTCATGAAAGTGCGGTGAAAATGATTTTTAGATACTTGCAAGGTACATCAGAATATGGTTTGTGGTACCCTAAGGATGATGACTTTACATTATGTGCATATATAGATGTTGATTGGGTTGGAGATGTTGATGACCGAAAAAGTACTTCCGGTGGCGCTTTCTTTCTTGGAAAGAAGTTGGTTTCATGGATCAACAAGAAACAATCATGTACTTCTTTATCTACTATTGAAGCTGATTATGTTGCTGCTGCTACTAATTGTACACAGGTTTTATGGATGAAGCAAATGTTGAAGGTTATATAAAGGTAGATTGTAATGGACCGGTAGTTGTACACTGGTTTTATGGATGAAGCAAATGAAGTTAGACTGGTTTATGTGAACACTAAAGAGCATATTGCAGAAATTTTATCACTAAACCTTTGCCTAAAGAATTATTTGAATATTTCAGAGACAGTTTGGGAGTTTCTGCCCCTCCGGTAGAGAATTGATTGATGTCGTTTGGCATCAGTCCGGTATGCATTATCAGAGATACTATTCATTCTAGCACTAATGTGGGGATGCTACTTCTCAGGGGGAGTAGTCAACTTTATGATTCAATGGTTTATGTTTTTTCTTTGATATTTCTATCAGATTTTTGGCATTGATGTCAAAGGGGGAGAGATATTGATGTGAAAAAGAAACTTAAGGAGTTGATTGTATACATCAAGGGGAGAGAAATATGTATATTTTGGAGCTTTACAGAGATACTTTTCATAGGGGAGTTTGGTCTTTGTTTTAGAACTTCATTGCTACATCTGTATGTGGGAGATTGTTGGTTGTCTTCCATTGGAGGAGACTTGATTGGCATTTCTTGGTAGTTAGATGCTTTTCACATCTAGTGTTGCCATCAATGCCAAAGGGGGACATTAATGGGAATTTGGAGGAATTGATTATGTGTTGTATTGATGTTTTGTCATTGATGCCAATAGTAGCTGTATGGATGCTTCACCAACACCCTTGTGGTCTCGGTAGGATGAGTGGTTTCTAGTTTGTTTGGATCCGGCATGACCTGGTATGGTTTGGTTATGGAATTGGCTTGTTCATGATACTCATGTTCATATTCAGCTAGTTGGTTTTGGTCTAGTGATCAGATGCTATCATGTTTGCTTGGAAGCTTGGCTTGTGGTTTCGACAAGGGTTTCATCGACAGAGCTTGTGATGAAGATCTTTGGTGATATGCATAAGTGGTGTTGGTACAGTTTGTGGTGAAGTTTCAGGATGTTGATGGTGATCATGTTCGAGAATTGGCGGATGGAGATCATTGTTGTAGCGTGTGGACCTATACTAAGTCTTGGTTGATTTAGGTTATAGACCGGCTTAATGAAGCATGTGGGTTGGACTCCTCAATACATTTTTGGGATGTCCTATGTGTCAATATTATTTATTTGGTCTAAGGCCAACATGTTTTGTAATTATTTAATTGGTTTATTGTCTGGTGACCAACTTGATTGTTTGTGGTCGAGGGTTTGTATATATAGATGTAAGATCTCATTGTAGATCATGATAAGGATATGATCATGGGAATGGGATATCGATATGTAATGTGTGAATAATGTAATATCATTTAGGCAGAGGATTTGGTTGATCATTGGAGATCGAATTGGGTTTATGTAAGAGGATTTATTCCTCTAGTATTGAGCTTAACCGGAACTGTACTCAGGCATAGGAGATGCTATCTTTGCAGTTCAACCTCTTCTCCGGATTGTAGTATGGATTTCTATGTAGTCAGTGAGACTCCTTTTGTGATGAGCAGTACGCTCTAGGTTGTTGGCCTTCTTGCAAGTGCAGGCCCCTCAATTGTAATTCACATACTTATTGCTGAAGTATTATCTGACTATGGGTAGGCTTCCCACTGTGGTTTTTCCCTTTATCGGGTTTTCCACGTATAAATCTTGGTGTCATGTGGATGGTATTTATTCTGTGATTATTTTTTATGCTTAGTTGGTCTAACTTCTATTCCGGTATTTGGTTTAAGCATTCCTGTATTATTGTTTTGGGTTCCAATATTAAAGTTTTAATAGCTCAAGATTCCGGTAATCCATGACAACTGATTCACCCCCCCCGACCCTCTCAGTTGTCTTCCGGTTATTTGAACTATCTAACAAGATAAGCTAACAAGTTATAGATAGAGTTGAAGATGTAAGTTAGAATATTATGGTTATAAAAAAATTTATATGTTGTATGTCATTTCATGTAACCTAATATAAAAACTAGATTAATAGTGTTAATAGATTAATTTTATTTAAATAATAATGTTCCTAAGCAATTTTCATCAATGGATGAATTAATTTTTTCATAATAGGTAAACCTCAATATGCTAGAATATAATTGTTAGGTGTGAATAGCTCAATTCCACTAAAGCTCTAATGCATGGAGCATAATCTTTTTCTTATGTTATTTCAACAAATGATAGATGGGGGATCTTAAGGAGATGTTTCATCTTGTGATATTTCAAGTCCTTTCAAGTTTTGGTGATAGATGTGTGTAGTATCTCATTTATTAGGTTACCATTAGTTAACACTAGATTGAGTAAATGATTTAAGTACCTTTGCATGCTCAAAAAAACTCTCAAAATATAATTGTGTAAATCATTTAATGCAATCTCTTAAAAGTAAGAAGCACTTTTGCACATAGAAAGAGTTAGAATTTTTTTCAAGATATTAAAAGTTACTAAGACAAAACAACTTATTAATTGAATGTTTTTCAACTTGAAATAAAACTTGTAAACTTATACTAAATCTTTTAGAAAATATTGTATTGGATACATGAATACTCAAATTCTTGTGCAATATAGACCATGTGAACTTATGGTAGTCTAAGCAATAATTATACATAATGCTAAAGATGTTAATATAGACTTAAAAATACTAGGTAAACATAGATGATTAGAATAACATGATGTAGATAATGAGCTAAACTAGAATATCCACATTAGATTATGTAAATTGATGATATAGTTTTGGCATGTTTCATTCTTCATATCAATGAAACACACGAGTTTATAAGATGAGAAACAAATTTTATTATGTTTATTTTAACGATTAAATTATAAGGGGAATTTTTTAGCAAACAAACATAGTTATTTTACTTCATTTTTGCTTGATTACTAACTAATAAGAAGACTAGGGCTTATAATTTTTTTCGAGATTTCTAGATTATGAGTGTTAAAGGGGTATGAATTATTGGAATGTTATTATTCCATTAAAAAATAGAGTAATAAACATCCAATAAAATATATAAATTAAGATGAGGGAATATTACCAACCAAAGAATAAGTGGGTTGTAGGTGAGAGTCTAGTTATTTACAATCATACTATATGACCCTTCAACTTTAATGTGTGTGCGTGTTTATATATATGTATATATCTGTAAATATATGTCAATATATATGTGTATATATATATATATATATATATATATATATTTACACATATATACACATACATACATATACATACATACACACACACACACACAATTAAAAAGGAAAATAAATATGATCATTTGAATTGACGTGAATAAAAAATAGATTTTCTAAAAAAGATTCGAATACAGATAAGCTCAAAAAAGCATTTATAACTACATCATTGACCATCATTCTTTATATTACAATAAAACAATTATTATTAAACAAAATTATTTGTAAACAAATTATTACCTAAAAAGATTATCTATTCATGATTGTGGTGGCAAAAAGAATATAATTGAAATTGACAGATAAACTCTAGAAGATGTCTAGTTATATCTCCTTAAATTTGGAGATATGAGTGAGTACAACTTGAAATTCTAGGTATTTCAATAGGCTGTACTTACTTGAATCTTCAAGAATCCAGACTTTGTAGGTGATGTTAGAAGGAAGATATGTTATGGTATATATAAGTTTCTCCCTATCCCCTCCATGAAAAAGCTCAACAACGTGTGATTACATATGGACCTAATATGTTGACTACATTCAAAGCCCAATGATTAAGTAGGAGGATGAGTCTTATCCTTTACATGCGACTCTCCAAACGTGGGTTTATTGTTCGATGTCAACTGATGATGAAGAGAATTGACTGCTTTTTGACATTGCGAGCACTGAGGCACACTGGTGCCACTGCCAACATTTCATTTGTCTTTCATAAAATATCATAAACTTAGAAAGCCCACAAGTATTGTTGAAAGGTCGTCAGCCTTTTGACATTGGTTTGTGGGATAGAAAGTTGAAACAGACAGCAGACAGGAAAAATGAAAAGTAAAATGGTGGAGAAGAGAAGATGCCCATTTTGCATTTGTTGTAGTTGAGGCGGACAGGCAAGGCAGAGAGTGAGACATGAGGCGCACAGCACAGAAAGTGTTTTATGTTCTACTTTATCATGTGTCTGCCATTTTCTTTGGCTGGATATCATCATGATTTTGTGCACGCGGTGGGTGCCACTGCCTGCGCCTGCGCCTCCTCCTCCTCCTCCTCCTCCTCCTCCTAAGTGCTTTTGGATCATGTTAAATTTTGTTCCAAAAGTGGCCACCTTATTCTCTAGATTGCATCAGGAAGCTTTATATTGATACTGGTAGGTCCATGCCACTTATCATCACAACGAATCCAATCCTTGTACAACTCCTGGATTTCCTTGCTCGTTTTGGCAAGGAAACAGTACAATAGCTACCAAGCACAAGTCTATGTTGATAAGTCTTCGGTTTAGAGTCAACTCTCCATCTCAAAGCCAAGGACTATGGGTTATCAATTTCACCAAACTTGGTATGCAATCCTAGTTTCGGCTTTGGGTTATCAATTCTATCAAAATTACTTGGTATGCAATCTTAGTCTCTAGAGGTCTGAACCTTGGTGGATGGCATAATCGAGGAACATAATATCATCCTTACCAATGGTGCTCAACCAAATGAGTTGCAATCTTTTAGTGAGTTATTTTTATGTACTTAAGAGTTATTTTACTTTATTTGAAGGTTTTTTGGACAGTTGGGGAGTTTTATATCATCCATGAGTTCATTGTTCTATTTGATATTGGAAGTATGAACCTATGTTGATACATCTTCGACTCAAAATCCACCAAAGTCATTTGGTATGCAATCTTGAACTAATTGTTTATAACACACCTTTGTAGGTTTCAACCTTTGTGGATGGCATAATCAAGGAACATAATATCACCCTCACCAATTCTGCTCAACCAATTGAAGTAAAACCCTTTGATGAGTTAATTTTATTAACTTGGAGTTATTTTATTTTATCTTATTTTGTACATATTTTATTTATTTTGAAGAGCTTTTTTGGAGGGTGGGTGGTGCAGGAGCACCCAGTTCTGGTTGCATTTTCAAAGTTTTTACAATTTTGGTGTGATTAGGTTCAAATGTGTATTTTCTCAGTTTGAAATAGCATCCCATAAGTGCATCGGGATAACCTACTCCAATGGCTTGTTTAGTGTCGAGTCATCGGGTATCGGAAGGAGCCGGTTCAAGTTACCCTGATGACCCGATTTCTGTTTGTGAATTGCAATAATGTTTTAGAATCTTTAAGTTCACTTATGCAGTCAATGTAAATGCTTTATTTCTCTATTCTGTGAGTTACTGGGTTGAACCCAGGAATAAGCTCAGAATCTGTAAATAAGTTTTCCTTTTTCAGCTTAGGTTCTCCGTTTGTAAATAACAACATGGCTTTGGCTTGAAACTGTACACGACCATTGGAGGTGGTCAAGCAGAGCCAATCATGTACAATAGGTTTTCATTTGTCGAAGTCCAGGAGATGACATTAGCTATTCCTGCAAACTGACCCTAGGTGAGCTTGGTGATAGTCCGGCTAGGTGTCAGTAGTGTGAAGGAGATAACTTGTAGGGGAGGAATCTAATGAGAGCTAGAAGAAGATCCATAAGGCTATAAGCCTTGGAACCTAGTCATTTTGTAACCGAAAGGAGAGAGTTTGCCAAACCAAACATGAAGGGTGATTTTGCAAAAACAGAGAGAACAAGAGTTTACTGTCTTGCACCCCTGCAAGGATATAGTGACAAAGCTTACCTTGTGAGCTTGAGGAAGGTGAAACAAGCAAACTAATGGTAGGGGAGTACATAGGAGAAGACTATGGGCCCTAATAGAGAATAGGATTACACCATCAAACGACTCCTGTTGGTGGTAAATTAGGACTCTCCCTATCAAAGTGGTATCAGAGTGAGTTAAGACTTGGAAAGAAACTTCTTGATGACAGACACTGAATCCGTAGGAGAAAATAGTCTCAAAATGGTGACCAATGTAGAGTTATCCAAGAAGGTAGAAGATCAGGAGGAAGAGAATAGACTCTCGAGAAAGATTGCTACAATTGGAGAGCAAACTGGACATAGTTGAGGATAAAACTGAGAAAGTAACAATTAAGGTCAATGAAGGGAAGGGAAAAGAATTCGTAGAAGAGGATAGGATACCTGAACCAGACCCTGTTCTACCCGAAGAACCTTTCCTTAAAGCAATTAAAGCCTTAGGGGGAAAATCCTTGGAAGGAGTGCCACTTTTTTATGGGAAAATGGAGCCTGAAGTAGTTATGGAATGGATTGAAGGATTGGAGAATCACTTTGAGTGTGATGGAATTAGTGAAGCCCAAAAGGTGAAGGTATCCAAGTCTAGATTGAGAGGAGCAACCTTTACTTGGTGGAAGTTTATCCAAGAAGAAAGGCAACAAGAGGGTAAGAACCAAATAGCCAATTGGAAAGGAATGGTAGCCAAGGTGAGGGAAGCCTATATCTCTAAAGATTATGAGATCCAACTGCACAAAAGGAGACAAAACTTGAGACAAAGAGACTTGGATGTGAGCAACTACATTGAGGAATTTCAGAAGTTGTGTCTGAGATCCAAGGTGGTAGAGGATGAGAGCATCAAGGTAGCAAGATACTTGAATGGCTTGAGATGGAATATTCAAGAGGAGTTAAGTTGGTTATGTCCTAACACCGTGCATAAGTGCTTTCACTTGGCACTGAAGGTGGAGGAAAAGAGCAAGAAGAAACAAGAACAAAGCAACAAAAGTAGAGGTAGAGGAAGAGATGGCAAAGGTCGTAGAGGTAGCTATGGTGGTAGAGGTGTAGACCAAATATCCCAAGAGAATCCAAGTTGGTAGAGAAAAGTGGGGATTCCAATAGCAAGAGAAGCTATAGAGGAAGGGGATCTAGCAACTTTAATAGAGGAAGGTCTAGTGGATCAGGAAGAGGGTCCTATTTTGCCACAATGAAGTGCTACAACTGCTATCAGCTTGGACACCCAGCTTATAGATGCCCTGAGAAGTCTTCTTCATCCCAAGGAGGTGAAAGGAGAGTAAATTATATTCAAGAAGATGTGGCAAATGTGAAGGCATCAAAAGTGAGTTTAGATTCTGAGAGTGGAGAGAATCTCATGATGAGAAGAGTCTTGATCAAAGAACTAGTTAAGGAGGAACCTAGCCAAAGAATATCCTTGTTTAGGATAAAATGCAAGAGTGTGGGTAAAGTGTGTAAAGTGGTGGTAGATTCAGGTTCCATTGACAATATTGTGTTAGAAGAAGCAGTAAGTAAACTTAACCTACAAAGAATTTCACATAGTGATCCTTATAGGGTTACTTGGCTCAATAAGGAGCAACATGTTCTAGTGAATGAACAAACTTGGGTGGAGTTCACTATAGGAAGTTACAAAGACAATATTTTGTGTGATATCTTGCCAATGGATGCATGCCACCTACTCTTAGGTAGACCCTAGAAATTTGATAGGAAAGCAGTACACCATGGAGAAAAGAATTTTTATACTTTCCAAAAAGACGGAGTTACTTACAAAATTTAGTCCTTAAAAGATGAAGAAGGAAGTAGACCTAAGGGTTCCAATGTGTTGCTAGTTGGTGAGAAGGAGTTCATTAACACCCTCAAGGAAGGAGAAGGAGTGGGGTTTGCAATTGTACTGAAACCTAAAGAAGAAAGAAAGGAAAAGAAAGTATGCATTCCCAATGAAGTGCAGAAGATACTAAACTAGTTCAAGGAGATCATTAGTGATGGAACACCTACAATATTGCCTCCTCAACATGCCATTAGTCACCAGTTTGACTTCATACCTGGAGCTTCTTTGCCTAATAAAGCATCCTATAAGATGACACCAGAGTAGAATTAGGAGGTAGCTAAACAAATACAAGAGATTTTGGACAATGGTCTAATAAGGAAAAGCATCAGCCCATGTGCAGTGCCCACTGTGTTGGCACCAAAGAAGGGAGGTACTTGGAGATTGTGCATTGATTCAAGAGCCATCAACCAAATTAGAATCAGGTATAGATTTCCTATTCCTAGAATTGAAGATTTGATGGATTGTTTAGGGGGTGCTAAGTATTTTACTAAGATAGACCTCAAGAGTGGTTACCACCAAATCCGAATCAAGGAGGGAGATGAATGGAAGACAACCTTCAAGACTATTGAAGGACTTTATGAATGGCTTGTTATGCCATTTGGACTCATCAATGCCCCAAGCACATTCATGAGGCTCGTGAATGAAGTACTCAATGACTATATTGGTAAATTTGTTGTTGTTTACCTAGATGACATCTTAATTTTTAGCAAGTTTAAAGATGAGGATCTTAAGCATATTGAAATTGTCTTGGAAAAACTATATGATGAACAACTAACCATCAATTTAGAGAAATGTGAGTTTATGAAACAAGAATTAGTGTATCTTGGGTTTGTAATCTCAAGTGGTGATTTGAAAATGGACACTTCAAAGGTGGAAGCGATAACCAATTGGCCTACTCCTAAAACAACAAGTGAAGTAAGGAGTTTTCACAGTTTGGCTTAGTTTTACAGGAAGTTCATCAGAGGGTTCAATGAGATATGTGCACCTATGCTAGAGACAATCAAGGGAGGTGTGAGAAACAAGTTTGTATGGACAAAGGAAGAACAAAAAGGTTTTGATCTCTTGAAGACAAATGTGGCTACACAACCGGTACTAATCCTACCAAGCTTTGACAAGTTTTTCACAATTGAATGTGATGCCAACAACATAGCGGTTGGAGCAGTTTTGAGTCAAGACAATAGACCAGTTGCATTTTTCAGCGAGAAAATCAATGATACAAATAAAAGGTAGTCTTCCTATGATTTGGAATTGTATGCACTTGTCCATTCACTTAGGAAATGGAGGCATTATTTGCTACCTAAGGAATCTGTGGTTTACACTGATAATCAAGCTCTTAGCTTTCTTAATTCTCAAGAAAAGTTAAACCATAGGCATATCAAATGGGTAGAGTATTTGCAGTCATATACTTTTACCATAAAACATAAGAAAGGACAATGTAATAAGGTAGCTGATGCATTGAGTAGGAGGTTACTAATAGTACAAGAGGTGCAACTCAAAATCATTGGAGTAGATAGTTTCAAGAATTTGTATTAAGAAGATGAAGGTTTTGCTACTACCTATAAGGTTTGCCAAGAGTTTAGGAATCATTTTCATAGTGAATATGTAGATTTCACTTTGCAAGATGGACTTTTGTTCAAAGGAGGACATCTTTGTGTACCCAGAGGGTCTATCAGAGAAAATTTGATGCAAGAAAAGCACAATGGATGCTTGAGTGGACATTTTGGTTTGAATAAGACTTTGGAACTTGTGCAAAGACTCTACTATTGGCCGAAGATGCAAAGGGATATCAGGAGATATGTGGAGAAATGTGTAATTTGTCAAAGAGATAAGGGAACATCCTCTAATGTTGGACTGTATTGGCCTTTACCTATCCCAAACAGGCCATGGGAGTGTGTAAGTATGGATTTTGTTGTTGGTTTACCCAAGACCAACTATGTTGTTGTAGATAGATTTAGTAAAATGGCCCATTTTATTCCTTGTTAGGTGACTCATGATGCCAGTCATATTGCTAATTTGTTTTTCAAAGAGGTCATTTGGATTCATGGTTTACCCATCAGTATAGTGTCAGATAGAGATACAAAATTCATTAGACATTACTGGAGAACTTTATGGTAGAGATTGTGAACTAACTTGTCTTTTAGCTTAGCATACCATCCCCAAACGGATGGCCAAACAAAGGTGGTCAATAGAACATCGGGGAACTTTGTTAGATGTTTGACAAAGGAGTATGGGCAAGCTTGGGATCAGATCATTCATCAAGTTGAATTTGCTTACAATGACAGTGTGAATTGATCAACTGGTAAGAGTCCTTTTGAAATAGTTTATGGCCTTCATCCCAGACATGTTTTGGAGCTCAGAGAAATTGAGAAGATGGGACAACAGAGTGGACATGTTGTTGACATAAGTCAGTCCATGAAGGAGATTCATGAGCAAGTTAGGCAACTTTACTAGAACATAGAAGAGATGTACAATTTGTTGTTGGGGACTTGGTAATGGTTCACTTGAACAAAGTAAGGCTTCAAAAAGGTGTCCCTAGAAAACTTCAAATGAGGAGAATTGGCCATTGTAAGATCCTGGCCAAGTATGGAAACTATAGACACCTAAAAATGGTCAACGCTTGTGGAATCATACTTTAACATT
This sequence comes from Cryptomeria japonica, assembly GCF_030272615.1. Classification (NCBI taxonomy): domain Eukaryota; kingdom Viridiplantae; phylum Streptophyta; class Pinopsida; order Cupressales; family Cupressaceae; genus Cryptomeria; species Cryptomeria japonica. The sequence goes on from NC_081409.1 coordinate 512,429,723, forward strand.
TGCGCATTGCCTTATTTTAGGGTTTTTGCGTCGCATTAACATTTCTCCTATGTCACGCACTTGGTCTTTATCATTTGCAAGCATCGAGTCCTTCTTCTGCATTCTTTAGTTGTCTCGCTTTCAAATTTGGTCTTGTCGATAACAATCTTCAGTCATGATTTTGGTCGATCTTATCCTATCGCATCAATGTGCATGTTAATTGTCATCATTTTGGACATCGTCAATCCTAATTAGGGTTTTGTCCTCTTATTAATCTCGTCAATCTACAATCGATTTGTTATTGATTCTTGTCTTTTGATCAATTTGTTATCAATCTTGTCATTTTGCAATCTATTTTGTCATCGATCCTTGCCCTCTTGTCAATTTTGTCATTTTGTGATCGATTTGTCATCAATCGTTGTCTTTCTCAATTGTGTCAATTTGGATCAATTAGTCATTGTTCCTCATCAATTGGCGCATTTATTAATCAAATCGTTTGTCAGCATTGGTCTTTTATCAAGTCAGAATCATGATCAAATTGAATCGATATCAATTATCCTTTGTCAAGACCTAATTGTCATCCTTGCATTTCTAATTCATCTTTTAGGGTTTCATGATTTTATTCATTTAACCCTATTTGTCATTTCTCCCTCTAGGTTAAATAATTTATTTATTTATCCTAGGTCTTCATGTCACGATTAAATGTTTAACTTAATTGGCTAACTAATTATTCCTCTTTTTGTGAATTAGTTAATAAATGACAAATTATTAATTGATTTACCTAATTTCTCCTAATTCCTAATTTTCTAATTTTTCATCAATTTCTAAATTCTTCTCTTTGTGAATTAATTAATAAATGAAGAATTATTAATTAAATTCACTAAATTCCTATTTTCCTCATTTTCTAATTTCCTAATTCCTATTTTCCAATTTTCTAATTTTGCTAATTTCTAATTCAATTTCCTCCTATTTTTCTCCTAATTTCATGGGAATGACATTTCAATTTGTCATAATTTGTCATAATTGACAATCAATCAATTTTGACATAGAAATTTGTCATAATCTTGTCATGAATTATCAATCAATCAATTTTGCATAGAAAGTGCAAATTTGTCATAATTTGTCATAATTGACATTCTTGATTTGCAATTTCCATTCGAATCTCTTCATGCTAATTTGATCTTTTCTCCAATTTGTCTATAAATTGGATGAATTTCTTCAATCACTTTTTCTAATCACTTTTTCGAATCACTTTTTCAAATCCCCTGATCCCTTGTCGAATCAATCACGCGTCGAGTATTCTTGCGCTACTATCTCATCTACTTGCTTTCATCTCATGTGTATGCACTAGTAGGTGAGATCCACAACAAAGATATTTGAAGAAGAAAGGACAATGGAGCCACATGAAGGAGACATTCAAGTCTGCATTTGGTTTGCTTAAGTTTTCGAGGTTGAATATCTTGTTTTCATATCTCTATTGGATGTAATTAGGATTGATCATTGCATTTGAGCTTTCATGATTGAGCTAGATTAATATTGATTTGCTTTGATGATTTCCGAATTCCTAGCTACATTAATTGGTGAACCCGACGTGAACTAACCATTTAACCATGCTTTTGAGTTGATTTGCAGGTTAAAAACCCAAGAAACAGGGTAATGCAGGGCTTTCTGGGAACTTCTGCGCCTGTGTCAAGCATTTCGCGCCTGTGTTAAGCATTGTGCACCTATTTCAAGGACAATCTGTGCCTATGTCAAGCATTTTGCGCCTGTGTCAAGACTTCTACGCCTGTGTAGGGCCAGAAACAGAGGTAAAAGACAGTGTTTTTCACTTGCAAATTGTTTTCTTTTGCATTCTGTTTCTACTTTTTTTGGTTTTTTGGTATTGATTCTCTGTGCAGAACCTTGGCATACACATGACAAAGACAACAAATGAAACTACTAACACGTTTTATGCAGGTTCGATAGTCAAAGACTAAACATATCAAACTTTTGACTTGGGTTTTTGCAGGTTGCCTTGGACTACAACTAAACTTTGTGTTTGTAATTAATGTTTAGGCACCTAGTGATTTCTAAATAGGATGGAATGAATGTATGTTTGCCTTGATTGTTGAGTTTGACATTGTAGTAGGAGAGTATTCTCTCATCCTTCTTAGGGTGATCAGAAATCTAGATCTTCGATACCATGCTCATGTTTTTGATTGTGTGTCACATTTAGAGGGCCTGCCTTCCCGACCATTTGCTTTTGCAAGCAAGTGATAATCGTGAGAAGGGAATGACCCAAAGTGAGTATGGCTAGAATACCTTGGCATTCTAACTCACTATAAACAAATACCTGATGGGCGAAAGCTTTGAAGGAAGGGTTACGTGGGAATTGCAGTTACTTGGGAAGTGATGACCCTTGAACTCTTTCTCATATCAACATCTAAGTAGGGCCTCACGGTCTAAATCATGCTTGCGTGACTACATTTGTTTGGTATCTTGGTGGGCTTAATGTCTCAATCACGCTTGCGTGACATCAAGGAGTAACGCTTGACAGAAATCCTTACTAAACACCTTGTATTTAGAGGCCAAAAATCCTTCTAGTTACTTGAGAAGGACAAGTTTGGATACTTGGAAGAAATACTAAGTTCGCCATGGGGAGATTTCCATGGGGACTGATGCTTGGCTGCCTTGAGAAGTGAGTGCCATGGAGGGGAGCCCATGGGGTCAAGCATCTATGTATTCTCCTTGAATCTCATAATGAGTCTACCTCTCAAGTACCTACTGTCCTTACCTACCATAAGAAATGTGTGAATGAGCATGATTGTCTTGACTCTAAGTTGAAATATCTTGTCTTCTTTTCTTGTCAAAAGTTGAATTGCATCTCATTTCAAAAACAAGACAAATTGATTCAAAACAAGGTTAAACACAAGAACATTTCATCCAACAAAGTTCAAAACACCTTCAAACATGGTTGTCAAACATTGTTCAAAATCTTGTCCCAACATTCATGTCACTTAGATTTAGGTTCATCCTAGGTTTGCATTTTGCAGAGTTCATTGTCAAGTACCAATGTTAGGTTTCACCTAGGTCATACTCCTTTGCATATCAATAAGGGTCATCCATTTGCATGTGTCCTCTTGCATTAGAGTAATACCATTGTCATACATTTGCATTTGCATACCCTAGGTCTCTTCATCAAGCTTAGGTCATTATCATATCATATTAGGGTCATTTGCATAGTAATTGTCCCTTTGCATATAGTGCCAAAACTAGGTTTTGTCATACTTGAGTAATCCAAATCTTTGATAAACCCTAAGTCATTGTTAGGAGGTCTAGACCTTATCAAACATTTTCTCTTTTTGTCATTATTGTCATTTGGTCAAACCTAGCTTAGTATCCAAGCATATAGGGGAGACATTGCCATTTTGTCCTTTTGTCACTTGGTCCTTTTGTCCTTTGAGGTCTAGACATCATTTCAATTTCCTAAGGGTCTCTTTTAGATTTGCATTCCAAAAAGTTTGTCAAAATCTTCAAAAACAACCAAAAATATAGGTTGCATTCTTGCCATAGGTTGCATTCTTGTCATAGGTTGCATTCTCATTCAGTTAGTTTGCATTTAGTTGCATATCATATATTGTCCTTGAAAATTTCCAAAAATATTGCATTTGCATAAGTGACATTCCTGTTGAAACAAGATCAAAATCTAAAAAGATGGGTGAACCAACGTATCAACCCATTGACAACATATCAAATTCACAATTTCAAACTAGTCAAACAGTACAAATTGAAGGTTTATCAAACACATCACTACCACCATATGGAATGGTTCAACTTGGACCAGCTCCATTGTATGAACCAGTGTTTGTACCTATGAAACCAGGACATGGGAGTGTTCCACCAACTCCAAGAGGAAATGCACCTTTCAATTGGAATCAACCAAACCTGCCACATGAAATTCAAACATTACATGAGGAACAAACTCTTTCACAAGGATTTGGTTCAGATCAAGGCATTCAACAAGAAATAAATCCAAATGTCCAACCAGATTCTTCATCAGATTCCGATGCTTCTGATGATGTTGATATGTTCCTTCAAGATCCAAAGTTGACAAAAAAGATGGATAAATTCTTGAACAAGGTCTTTAAAATGTTCCCACAAAAATATCTTAACATGATGAGTAATGTGACCTCCTCAAGTGAGCAAATCAATGTGCAAAAACAACAAGGCGGTGAGCTATTAAGTTTCTCTCTGCATCCAAATGAAGAAAATATGCAACAAGAAACTCAACCTACCTTGATGAGAAAACGTGCTTCAAAGGCATTGACAGTGACTATTCCTCAAAAGTCACCATTTGAGACAATAAATAATCCATTATTCAACACAACACCTGTAACACAGGATCAAATGAAAACCACGCAAATATTGACAACTATCCCTCAACAAGAAGTGGTTCCTTACATGCATAAAATTGGATCAAAATCTAAGATGCAAGAAAGCTTCACGACTAGAATGCCTGATATCACCAATGTCCAAAACAATTCCATGATGCAACAAAGTTCTTATGTCCCGTTAAGCTCAATATATTTGCCAAACACTATTGCAATAGATCCTTTGATAATGGCGACACAAAGAACTACGGATAGTGGTTTGCACCAACAATAATTGTTGCAACAATTGAGTAATACACAAAAGGTACAATCGAATGTGCAAACAAGCAATGTACAACAACAACAATATCGCATTCAACAACAAATTGCAACACCTTCTGCCTCATTACAAGTTAATGCAAACTTGCAACCATTACAATGGATTGGACAAACAACACAGCAAGTTAATGCAAGTGCCATACCCCATCTTAAGGAGAAACAACAAAAACCACCTAAACAAAGTTTTTTGCAAATCATGGGATATACACCGCGACAACAATTGGCACAAAGTCAACAAATATCGATTCTTCAACATCAACAACAACATGTGCCTCAATATGTGCCAAGACAAACAAGCTATCATACTTCACAACTGCAATTGGCACCTGTGCAATATCAACAACACCCTCAATTGCAATATCAACCTAGGCTACAAGAAGCACAGCAACAAGGTCAATATCAAGGCATGGCACAACCACAACAACAAGAGATGTACCAAGAACATTATATGCCGGAGACACCAAAAACGGCCATTTTAGAGCATCAACAACCGATCGAAAACACGATGTATCGACAAAGAGTACCCACCGGGATTAATGATGGACCTCCAAAATCTGATACAATTGTGCAACAACTTGAGAAGTTGCAACGACAAGTTGATGCATTAGAAACTAAAGGAACAAAGAAGTTGTATACAGATCAGGATTTATGTCCTAATCCATTTGATAAGAGCTTATACATGCCTCCATTCCCTAAACATTTTGAGGCACCTAATTTTGAGAAATATAAAGGGAATGGCAATCCAAAAGATCACATTCGAGCATTTTTTGCAGCATGTACTGAAGTGAGTTATGAGGAAACATATTTAATGCGCTTATTTGCACGAAGTCTCACTGGACAAGCCATGGATTGGTATTCGCATTTGCCAGGAAATATAAAGACTTGGTTTGAATTGGCTCAAAATTTTATATCTCACTTCGCATTCAACATCGATAGTGACGTGACCAAGTCCGATTTATGCAACACCAAGCAAAAGCAAGGTGAGCCGTTAGTGACTTTCTTGCAACGATGGCAAAGCTTGTATAGTCGTGAATCTATTTATCCAAAATTTGGTCCCAGAAATGATGTACGAACTAAAATTGAAAAGTACCAATACTATAGAGAAACTCATTAAGAAAGGGATGAACATTGAAACTAATCTTGTAGCCAAGGGAATCATTAACAAAGACAGTGACAACATGACCAATTCAGGGGACAGAAATAGATTTTGGTATAAGAACAAGAATGTCACTAATGATGGAGTTGTTGATGCAAGAGCGGTGAATGCAAATCAACCCCCGTTCACAATCAAGAAATTGAGTGTTCCTAATATGTCGACTATGGAACAAAATCAAACACCAGTGAGCAATGTTACTCAACAATACACTCAACAATATAATCAACAACAAGGCCAACAACAAAGCCAGCAGCGCAAACCTTTCCGATCAAGGGATGGGCCTCCTCGACAATTTATGCCATTGGGAGAGCCTATTGAATCAATAATGAAACAATTAATACAAGCAAAATTTATTAAGCTACCAGATATCAAGGCAGAACCAGTGGTAAAACCGCATTGGTGGAATGATAATGCATACTGTGAGTACCATCGGTCAAAAGGACATAAAACTATGTCATGTTTTCAATTGAAACATATGATCCAAGACTTGTTAGAGCAAGGAGTAATTGAGGTAGATCCGCCCAATGTGACCTCTAACACTGATCATACCATTTTCAAAACTCCTTTGCTTGATCATGACAAGGGTAAAGCGTCCTCTTCAAACTCTACCCAAACAGCAAATTACGCAAGTACTGGTTATAAAAATGTCATCAATTGTTCCAAGCGTCAAATGAGTATGTTTCTACCATAAGAATAAAGGAACAAGATCCTTCTTGCGTGGTCACCACTCATCGATCCAAAATAGTACTGAAAGGAGCTCCTGTAGCTCCTCCCAAACCAACTCCTGCAAGTCAGTATAATCTCTTGGATCATCTAGGATAGACACCTGCACAAATATCAATCCTTGAGTTGTTGAAAACGTCCCCCATGCATCATGTAGTCCTAGATAAAGCTTTAATTGAGTCCACTATCCTGACAGACATTAATGTTGACCAGTTTCAAGCCTGAATTGGACATCTAGTTGTTTCCCAAAATGTCGCATTTTTTGATAATGATATCTCACCTGATAAGCTCCCTCATAATGATCCTTTACACCTTGAAGTCTTTGTCCATAATTGCAAAATCTGATGAGTCTTGATAGATGGCGGAATGGGTCTTAATATTTGTACCTTGAGAGTGGTCATTGGCCTTGGTTATACAGAAAATGACATTGATGCTTCCAGAAGAATAACAATCAAAGCATATGATGATGCTGAGCGCCCATCCAAAGGGATAATTACATTGCCTATCAGAGTTGGTCCAGTGACAGAAAACACTTTCCTGTAGGTCCTAGACCTTGATCTCCCTTACAATATGATTCTTGGCCGTCCATGGATCCACACAATGAAAGCAGTTCCATCCACTTATCATCAATGTTTAAAATATCCTTACAATGGAACTGAGATAACAATTCTAGGAGATCCTAATCCATTTCAATTTTGTGCTGCTCTAAAGGATTCCCCTTAGCAGCAAGTCCCAGTCAATAGAGAGGCCAAATCACATAGTTATGTGGATCCTAATGAATTGTTAGATGCTGTCAAAGGAAAATTGAAGATACAGGACCAATGATGTGGAGAATATTCAATGGATCAAACATTCCTCATCGAGGATTTACCAATATCTCCATAATCATATGGCAAACCACATTTGTTGCAAAAGGAACCTAAGGTGGTTATTCAATATCAGCCTCCCACTACATTTACAAGATGGGGTGAACTTGACAAAGAAACTTTAGATGATGATGTCATAGATTGGCTTTATAAGGATCCAACTGAGACCCCACCTATCAGGTTGCCAGTGGAACGGTATGGCAAAGGATTTACTATGCTGCAAAAGAAAGGATATGACAGCTGCAGTGGCTTAGGCCTGAACAACAATGGAAGGCTAGAACCTGTTATACCCAAGATGTGACCTCCAACTTTAGGGTTAGGTTTTGTACCATTGCGAATTGGATCCTCATCTACCAAAGTGACCACGTGTGGAAAAGGGCATGACTTTGATGATGAAATAACACCTGAGGATACCCAACCCGAAACTGATTCCAATGAATGGGAGTGGAGTTCTTTTTTTTCTAGCTCCTATGCCCTTGACAATATTTTCCTTGACCCTGATAATTTGCCTATGGAAGACAAACATGAAATAACTCCTCTTCCTAAAACATGTCCTAATGCTTGGATAGAGTCATTCTAGGATCCAAGCTCCGAATCAAATACAAGTAGTTCAGACAGTGATACCACAGATGTTTACATCTTTACCATCTTAGTCCTCTCTCTCCTGAAAACTGATGATGACATACCCCTTGTCTATCCCCAGCTTAACCAACATGACCAACAAGAACCACTCACATTGGACTATTTTCAAAATGACGAAGCAATTGTAGAATTCCTTGGACTACGGGAAGGCATACCACAAGGTGATCATAAGGAAGGATTTGCTATTGACCTAGATTCCACAACATATTTTGGGGAGTCAACTCCATCTTCTAGTCATCAAAATGATAAAAGAAAAGAAAAAGTAAAAAATCAAAAAGATAGGTCTTTGAGTGAAAACTGTAAGGCACTCTCTGATCATGCAAAAGTAAAAATAAAAGACGTACCTGCGGGTGAAAACCTCTCTGAGACGCTCAAAGGTGGAAGAGTGGACATACCCCTATCAAGTCAGGATAAATCAACATTGCTTGTGGAAATGACCGAAGAAATCAATTTGTGTACACCTGATAACCCTAAGGTCATTCATTTTGTTGCTTCTCTATCAAAACAGGAAAAGATAGATTTTGTCAATTTCTTTCTTGAGAAGAAGATCAGCTTTGCATGGTCCTATGTAGATATGCCTGGCCTCGATCCAGAATTAGTCCTTCATCAATTGTCATTAAAAGCACATGCCAAGCCTGTCAAACAGAAACTTAGAAAGATGCATCCCCAGGTGGCTCTTTTGGTCAAGGTAGAACTGAAAAAACTACTAGATGTGGGCTTTATCAGACCCATCGATTATGCAGACTGGATTTCAAATTTGGTACCAGTTAGCAAAGTAACTGGGGGCATCATAATCTATATGGATTTTAGGGATCTCAATAAAGCATGCCCTAAAGATGATTTTCCACTGCCAAATATCGACATCATAGTTGACATGACTGCTGGATATGAGATGCTCTCATTAATGGATGGTTTCTCCGGTTATAACCAAATTCGCATTGCTCCTGAAGACCAACATAAGACCGCATTCACATGTGCTTGGGGTACCTACTGTTGGAATGTGATGCCCTTCGGTCTTAAAAATGCAGGCGCAACATATCAAAGAGTGATGATGACAATTTTCTATGATTTCATGCATACTTTGATGGAGGACTATGTTGATGACTTATTATGCAAATCTGTCACAAGAGATAGCCATTTAGCCATCCTCGGCCCAATCTTTGACTGAATGGAGACCTACAAGCTCAGACTCAATCCAAAGAAATGTGTCTTTGGTGTCATAGCTGGCAAATTACTAGGGTACATTGTTTCTCACAGAGGCATTGAAGTCGACCCTGCTAAGGTTAAAGCTATAATGGATATGCCTCCTCCTTCTAATCTCTGTCAACTACGCAGTCTGCAAGGAAAGCTCCAGTCAATCAGTTGGCTTTTAAATGGACTGAGCAATGTCAATCAGCCTTTCATGCTCTCAAAGACTATTTGTTGTCGCTGCCTATCCTAATGCCTCCTATAGAAGGAAAGCCATTTTTATTGTATATTTCTACAACTGAAATGACACTAAGAGTTCTCTTGGCCCAACTAGATGAGAACGGCAAAGATTGAGCTATTTATTATATCAGTCGAACACTAGTAGGCTATGAGCTGAATTATTCAACTATTGAATGGGCATGCTTAGCAGTGGTATTTACAACATAGAAGCTCTGACACTATATGTTAAATCACCAAACATTGCTGGTTGCAAAGATTGATCCCCTAAAATACCTGCTTAGCAGAGCAGCTTTAACGGGTCGCCTAGAAAAGTGGGTTATGATCCTCAGTGAATTTGATATTGAGTATATGGAGCGAAAGGCAATAAAAGGACAAGTCATAGTAGATCAACTTGCAGAGGCTCCTATTTATGATGATCATCCCATGTTGACCAATTTTCTAGATGAATCAGTCTTTGCTCTCACATCTTCTAATGAATGGAAGTTATACTTTGATGGATCCCATACCAAGTTCGGGTCCGGAGCAGGCATCTTGTTTGTCACCCCTCAAGGTGATGCTATTCCCAAGTCCTACAGAATAACTTTTCATTTTACCAATAACATTGCAGAGTATGAAGCATTGGTCACAAGACTCTGAGTAGCGGTCCACTAGAACATCACGCATTTGCAAGTCTATGGAGATTCTCAATTAGTCAACCGACAAGTGAATGATGACTACGAAACAAAAGATGAAAAACTTATTCCCTATAAGCATATGGTAGATTTCTTCAAGATAAAATTCACGGCTATCCATTTCAGTCAAGTTCCAAGAATGAAAAACAAGTCGGTAGATGCGATGGCTATGATTGCTTCCATGTTGAATATGCCCCACAATATGGACAAATGTGAATTTTTAGTCGAACAATTGCTGGTTCCTTCTTTTGACATTCTGACAGCAGATGTGATGTGCATTCTTGTTGGTCCTAACTCCCCATGGTACAATGACGTATATCAATATTTGAAATCCCAAACCTTACCACCTAATCTTTCCGCTAACCAATGCTGAGCCTTCACCCGACAGATAGCCAAATATGTCATCATTGCCGACACCCTTTACCGTTGTTCCTTTGACCATACCCTCCTCAGGTGTTTGGATTCTGACAAAGCACAAATGGCTTTACATGAGGTTCACGATGGTATATGTGGGGGCCATTTCAATGTTATGAGCTTAGCCAAAAATTTGATTCATGCTGGGTATTATTAGCCCACTCTGGAAAGGGATGTTCATGATTTTGTTAAGAAGTGTTACAAATGCCAGATCCATGGAAACTACATTCATGCACTAGTCCAAGAGCTTCATTTTGTCATATCTCCGTGGCCCTTTTCTCAATGGGGATTGGATCTTATTGGCAAGATTCACCTGACATCTGCAAATGGACACAATTTTATCATTACAGCCACAGAGTATTTTACAAAATGGATCGAGGCTATCCCCATGACCTATATCACTGGTGTGCAAATTTCAAAATTCCTATTGAATTATATCATATGCAGATATGGGGTTCCCCTTTCCATAGTCACAGATAATGGTCATCCCTTCAAGAATAAAGATGTCAAGGAACTCTGTGAAAAGTTTCATAGCCAACACCATTTCTCTAGTCCATACTATCCACAGGGGAATGGTCAAGCCGAAGCATCAAATAAAACCATTATCAAGATCCTGAAAAAGGTTGTCAATGACACTGGTTGAGATTGGCATGTACAGTTGAATCCAACACTATGGGCCTATCGCACTTCTATCCGCACACCTATTGGCACAACACCTTATTCCTTGGTGTATGGTGTGGAAGCCATTTTACCCTTGGAAGTGGAGATTCCTTCCTTGCGTGTTTCCTTGCAACATCTGATTGATGATGAAACACATAGAGTCTCTTGGTTGCATCAGCTTGAGATGTTAGATGAGAAACGTTAGACGACCCTGACACATTTGCAAGCATATCAAAACCGTCTTCGTTGCTCTTATAATAAGAAGGTCAAAGGGCGACACTTTGAAGTGGGAGATCTGGTTTTAAAGGCAAACCCTAAGAATGCACAATCTACTGACATCATCAAAGGTAAGTTTGAACCTAATTGGGTTGGGCCTTTCATAGTGACTGCAGCCTATGGTTCGGGGGCATATCAGCTTGCCACTCCAGAAGGTGAACCTTTGTCTGATCCTGTCAATAGCATGCACCCTCGCAAGTACTGGGCATAATTTTCTATCAGCACTTCTTCAAGTATGATCCTGAAAAATACAAAAAAATCAAAAAAGCAAAAAAATACAAAAGAATCAAAAAGCAAAAAAATACAAAAAAAGTGAAAAAAGAAAACAAAAGAGAAAAAGAGCAAAAAAAGTAAAGAAAAATGATTCACCCTCTAGTGAAAACCTGGCAAACAGGCACTTTGGGAAAGTACCATGGTGAAAACCTGGCAATCAGGCGCCATGTGTAATGAGATCATTGCTCCATCATCTGTCATGACCTCTAGCTATGCTTTCTCTCAGCTGGTTTATCATGTCTATCTTTGTCTTGACCCAATGTTCTGTTCCAGGCCTGTGATTGGTCAATATCATTGTCTTGCATACTCTGGTTCCTTGTACATATGACTTTCAAATGTGCATTGGGTGCTTTCCCCTTGTCATGATCAATCACTGAAATAATTCAAAAAAATTGAAAAATGTCCTGAAATAATTCAAAAAAATTGAAAAATGTCTTGAAATAATCCAAAAAAATTGAAAAATGTCCTGAAATAATCCAAAAAAATCAAATAATGTTCTGAAATAATCCAAAAAAAATGAAAAATGTCTTGAAATAATCCAAAAAAATCAAATAATGTCCTGAAAAAATCTCTTAAAAATTGAAAAATGTCTTGAGAAAATCCCTAAAAAGTCAAATAAAGTCCTGAAAAACAAAACAAAACATAAATAACCCCTCTGTGCATAGACAAATCACTGAGTATACATCCAACGACTCGCAATCCAACTCTGCACTTTACTGAAATCACGCATTCATAGATAAACTTTTCCAATCAAACTAGACATTCAAACTGATCACAATTGTCTTCTCAATCGAATGTCAGTATCAATATGATTCGTCCTTAGCACACTATCATGGGTCTTATATAGGGTGTGGTATACTTGAAACCAGACTGTGTCTTGTCTTAGATGGGGTACCGCATTCCCTGAAACCAGACAACATGATCGTCCTATCAACACTTTCAACTTTTGACAATGAAGATCAAGATGTTTGTTTGACTTGTTTTGAATTAGCGAATCTTATCATTTATTGATTTATCTTCGATCATGTTCCTATGTTGCTCAATGATGTCATTGAGTGATTTAGAGTGACCGGGATGGTTCATGGTCCCTTTCTTTTTGTTGTGATTGCTGTTTGTCTGCGATGTGTCTGTCTTTTGCAAAAAGGGTTGCATTTCAATTCTAGCCTTCAATGCCATGATGCTACGCATCCATTTTGCTATATTAAAATAAAGGTTCTCACCTACAAAGTGCATTACTGAAAGCAAGTTTTTCTTCGTCTCTAACTGTCCTCCATCTCATTTTTCTTCTTACTAATATTTCTTCCGTCTGATCGGATAGTTAGTTCGGTCTAGTGCTCCAATCTCCAAACACATATGCTGCATCCTGCATCCATTTGGTTAGTACATTTGCATTACATCAAACATCATATCAAGTATTTTATCCATTTCATATTATAAATGCATCAAAAACACATAAAAAATACATCCATACATGTTCCACAATGGTACATAAACAATGCATAAGTCATCCATACATGGTAAATAACTATAAGTCATAACACATTGCATCCCATCATATCGATGCATATCATATCATATATCAAAATAATATCGGAGTACAAAATTGGACTGTCTGTCCTAAGTATGGCCCACAGGCTGACTACATAATGTCACACTACATAATGTCATCTGTTTGTCATAAGGAGCATGTGCCTCTATCACTGGGTGCTCCCTCTATCCTCCTCATCCCTACCATGTCTCAGTGATGATGTCCCTCCTGGTCCTGGCTGTGGTGGTCTCATAGGTCCACTCACCCCCATGCTGCTCACTGACCTCCGAGAGCGTGCCCTGCTCTCTGTCCTCGATTGTGCCTGATATGAAGTTGCTCTCTACTCTGGTGGAACTGCACTCTCATATAGTGTCCTCCAATGGCATATCTCCTCTCCGGTCTCTACCAACATCTATGCCATCTCCCGTGCACTGGCATCCCTAATCGACCCAATATACTCAGTGACTCTCTGTTCTTCTCGCTGTGCCTGCACTATTGTTGTATCTCGAGCTGCTATAAGTCTGGCTATCTCTACTCTAAACTAATCTTGATCTATCCTCAAGATGGCATTTTGTCTCTCTAATGTCGCAATGTGATCATGCTGACTCGCTATGGTAGCCCTGCACATCTCCATCTCCTCTATGCTAGCTGTCTCCAGCTCTATGGGTATATCCTGCAATGGCTCCTGCTCGCCTAAATCTGGCTCATCCTTGTCATCCCCATCCTCGTCTCTATCCTTGTCATCCTCCTCATCCTCATCACTGCCCTCATCCTCCTCGTCCTCATCATCTCCCTCCTCCTCTCCAGCGAGTGGGAAGTCCTCCTGTCTCCTCGGTACTAGAATCTTAGGATCTGTCAATGGAACTGGCCGCCATCGTGCAAACCATCTCTCATACTCCTCTATCACCCCGGCATCCTCCACATCTGATCTCCAATCCCACTGTCTTTGCTATAGCTATGTGAAGTCAACATATGCTATGTGTGGCTAAATCATACTCCCCCACTGACTCGTCTCTCTGTGAGATCGAGCAAAGTGTGCGGTCCTCCTGGGTACATCCTGCGTCTCTCCAAACTGTCGTCTAACTCTCTCTGGTAGGTACATCTCAATCACTCTCTGGCAATTCACTGGTCGCCCAATCAGGTACCTCTCCTATCTACAATACGGTAGCTCATCACTATCATCTGACCATCTAGGGCAATCACGATATGGCCTCCATGTGAACTCTCTCAGTCTGTCTAGCTCATGTCACCAATACAATATGTATCCAAACGGACCCTGTCTTAGTGCTCCTCCATAGCAATACACATATGGTCAGTGTGGTAATACCTGTCTCTCTGCAATTGGTCGACATATGACTATGTACTCAAATGCCCATACCTGTAACAGTGTGACTCCACAGCTCAAAGTCTGCACTCCCTGATATGTTATCTGATGCAACTGAAAATACAGCATAGCCAGTGCACATGGTCCCCATGCATACACTGTCCCCTTTGTCGCCATCCACTCTAGCACTCTTCCCCATCCAATCAGGAATCCATGTCCTCGTATGTCTCCTGCTAGTAGGCATGCTATCACCACTGCTATCACCACATATCGTCGATCATACTCTGATGCCATGGTCTCCCAACCAATCTCCCTCTCTACGATATCTAGATCATTTGCGTCGCACTCAAATAATCTGCACAAAGCATCTCTCCCTATCACTGGGTCATACTCTATCATCTCTCCATGAATTGGAATGCGGAGGATATGCCATACATCCTCTAGTGTCACCATCGCGTCTCCAGTCACCAGATGGAAAGAGGAAGTCTTCGAATGCCATCATTTTGCCAATGTGGTAAGCAGTCCTATGTTTTCCCTAATCTCAGGCATGAATGTGATATAGTATATCCCAATTCCTGCTAGTGTATCTCTATCCATGCTCCCGAGTCTATGTCGTAACATGAAGCAGTCTGGTCGGTTCTCCCGCGTGATCAATGGATACTGTCGACTCTGCATCACAATTGGGGCATATTTTGTCAGT
Organism: Cryptomeria japonica; assembly: GCF_030272615.1. Taxonomy (NCBI): domain Eukaryota; kingdom Viridiplantae; phylum Streptophyta; class Pinopsida; order Cupressales; family Cupressaceae; genus Cryptomeria; species Cryptomeria japonica. The sequence continues at coordinate 512,445,051 of NC_081409.1, forward strand.
TTTAGGGTTTTCTCCTATGGGTTTCATTTCCTCATTTCATGTCCAAATCAGGGTGTTGTTCATCTATTTTGACCTATCATCTTCTTATCCCCCCTTTGCGGATCAATTGCATGCTATTTTTTGACCAAATTAGGGTTTACACTGCACAATTGCACCTATGTGATGAGTCCTACGCCTGTGTCACATAACCTACACCTGTGTCCCCCTACACAAGCACAAAAGACATTACACAAGCGCAGGATTCACCCTACACAAGCGCAAAAGTCAGTTTCTGCATTTTCTATGGGCCCCGCAATGTCCCGCAAGCAAGCCAAATTCATAAATTTGAAAATATGGGTTTTTGAGATACATACCGCTGCTCCCATGTCATCCGATCGTCTGTACGTGCGTACACATTCTCCAAGGTGATCTACCCTTGGAATGTTTGCCATCTCTCTGCAAGAGTCCTTTTCCAGAGCAACAAATCCTCCTCTTTGGCTAGTGCAAATGAGCAATTTTCACTCTCTTTGTCTCATTTATAGATCTTTGTCAGTGCATAGATGGACGTGCACCTTCTCCATCTTATGTTGGTCATAGTCTTTTGCATCTTTAATTGCTTGTCCTTCATGCATCCAATCTTCAATTGTCAGTCTGTTCGCTCCAATCATTTTTATCGATCAATTGGCCTCTTTTCTAGATGTTTCCGACCAATTCCTCGAGGGGGCATGCATATGTCACTGTCAGTGTCTGGGGCATTTTCATTATTGTTCTTTGAAACATATGTCATCGTCAGTGTCTGGGGCATTTTCATTATTGTTCTTTGAAACAACGCTTAAAATCGCATTGTCTCAAAGAGGGGCAAAATGTAGACACCTAAAAATGGTCAACGCTTGCGGAATCATACTTTAACATTTGCGCATTGCCTTATTTTAGGGTTTTTGCGTTGCATTAACATTTCCCCTATGTCACGCACTTGGTCTTTATCATTTGCGAGCATCAAGTCCTTCTTTTGCATTCTTCAGTTGTCTCGCTTTCGAATTTGGTCTTGTTGATAACAATCTTTAGTCATGATTTTGGTCGATCTTATCCTGTCGCATCAATGTGCGTGTTAATTGTCATCATTTTGGACATCGTCAATCCTAATTAGGGTTTTGTCCTCTTATTAATCTCATCATCGTGCGATCGATTTGTTATCGATTCTTGTCTTTTGATCAATTTGTTATCAATCTTGTCATTTTGCAATCTATTTTGTCATCGATCCTTGTCCTCTTGTCAATTTTGTCATTTTGCGATCGATTTGTCATCGATCGTTGTCTTTCTCAATTGTGTCAATTTGGATCAATTAGTCATTGTTCCTCATCAATTGGCGCATTTATTAATCAAATCATTTGTCAGCATTGGTCTTTTATCAAGTCAGAATCATGATCAAATCGAATCGATATCAATTATCCTTTGTCAAGACCTAATTGTCATCCTTGCATTTCTAATTCATCTTTTAGGGTTTCATGATTTTATTCATTTAACCCTGTTTGTCATTTCTCCCTCTAGGTTAAATGATTTATTTATTTATCCTAGGTCTTCATGTCACGATTAAATATTTAATTTAATTGGCTAACTAATTATTCCTCTTTTTGTGAATTAGTTAATAAATGACAAATTATTAATTGATTTACCTAATTTCTCCTAATTCCTAATTTCCTAATTTTTCATCAATTTCTAAATTCCTCTCTTTGTGAATTAATTAATAAATGAAGAATTATTAATTAAATTCACTAAATTCCTATATTCCTCATTTTCTAATTTCCTAATTCCTATTTTCCAATTTTCTAATTTTCCTAATTTCTAATTCAATTTCCTCCTATTTTTCTCCTAATTTCATGGGAATGACATTTCAATTTGTCATAATTTGTCATAATTGACAATCAATCAATTTTGACATAGAAATTTGTCATAATCTTGTCATGAATTATCAATCAATCAATTTTGCATAGAAAGTGCAATTTTGTCATAATTTGTCATAATTGACATTCTTGATTTGCAATTTCCATTCGAATCTCTTCATGCTAATTTGATCTTTTCTCCAATTTGTCTATAAATTGGATGAATTTCTTCAATCACTTTTTCAAATCACTTTTTCGAATCACTTTTTCGAATTCCCTGATCCCTTGTCGAATCAATCATGCTTCGAGTATTCTTGCACTACTATCTTGTCTACTTGCTTTCATCTCATGTGCATGCACTAGTAGGTGAGATCCACAACAAAGCTATTTGAAGAAGAAAGAAGGACAATGGAGCCACATGAAGGAGACATTCAAGTCTGCATTTGGTTTGCTTAAGTTTTTGATCTTGAATATCTTGTTTTCATATCTCTATTGGATGTAATTAGGATTGATCATTGCATTTGAGATTTCATGATTGAGCTAGATTAATATTGATTTGCTTTGATGATTTCCGAATTCCTAGCTACAGAAACAATGCCTACAAACTTGACCTACCCAGAGACATGGCTTTATCTCCTATTTTCAATGTTGTAGACTTGGTACCATATAAGGGTACACTTCTAGAAGAATGTTAGATATTTTTAGAGGTCTCATAGGCACTTTAAGACCTACCTTTACTGTTGACAAATAGGCCACAAGCCGAAAGGGTGTTGAGCTCAGGAGTCCTCAAGAAGACCATGCATACCACCTATATGGAGCATTTAGTTAAATGGCAATATCTTCCAGAATCTGAGGCCACTTGGGTCCCTAAGGCAGAGCTTTTGAAGCTCAGAATTACCTCCTCTGTGTTGCCCCAAGGAGTCACTTGACTTCTTTCTTATTGGGGGAGTATGGTGCAGGAGGACCCAGTTCTGGTTGCATTTTCAAAGTTTTTACAATTTTGGTGTGAGTAGGTTCAAATGTGTGTTTTCTTAGTTTGAAATAGCATCCCATAAGTGCATCGGCATAACTTACTCCGATGGCTTGTTTAGTGTCGAGTCATCGGGTATCGGAAGGAGCCGGTTCAAGTTACCCCGATGATCTGATGATTTAGCATTGGCTCAGAGTGGAGTCATTAGGTATCGGTAAAAGATTTTTCTTGCTACAATGATAACCTGATGAGCCATCGTGTATCGACAGGAGTTGTTGCACGCTACACCGATGTCCTGATGGGAGTTATCAGGTATCGGTGTTGGCATATTCACACTCCAATCAGACATTGTATGCGATTGAAGGTTTTGTCATTGATGGCAACCTTGAAATCTTATGGCATTGGCAAAAGCATTCTACCGGCATCAACAGATAACACTCTATACCAGCACTTAGGACACCGACATCGGCACAGAAGAAAGGAAGTATACCGGCACAGAGGCCGACAGGATTTTGTTTATTATATTTTGTTTATTATTGTAAAAATGTGTAAGTCAACTTGGCAAATTGTAAAATGACTCTTATATATAAGAGAGATCATTGTAGACATTTGTGATGATGTGTAGAAGCGTAAAGGAAAATATTAGGCAGACCTATTGTGCGAAATATAGGTCAAGAGGTATATGTAAAGAATAGAGCAGGAACCAGTACTGAATCTGGCATTGAAGATGCTATTGTAAAGTAGTCCAAGATATTGGATTTGTATAATCCTTATTGTAAGTCAATGAGACTTCCCATTGAGCAATGAGCTCTAGGTAGTTGGCCTTCCTACATGTGCAGGCCCCTATTGTAAGTAATATTCTCTTATTGGCCAGTGAGTGAATATTGTGGGTCACAAATCCCACCAAGGTTTTTCCCACACTGGGTTTCCTCATTAAAATCCTGTGTTATGGTGTGCTTTTCATGTGGATGTTCTTGATTTTGTTTATTGCATTATTTTTTGCATATCGGTACACTATTATATTATGTTCTGCATGTTTTAAGTTAAGAAATTCTTATTACTAGTTAGATACTGATTCACCCCCCCCTCTCAGTATCTGTGGGATCCCTAACAATTGGTATCAGAGCTTGGTCCTCTATTTTCAAAATCCTAACAGCTTGAGGAAGATCTTGACACCTGTAAAGATGGAAAATCTGATGAAGCAACTGGAAGGAGCTCTTACAGACTATGATGCAGAAAAGTTGAAAAATATCAAACTAGAAGATGATTTAAGGGCAGCTCAGGACATCATTCAGGCACTTCAAGAAAATTTTACTGTTGCAAGAAATAAGAGAAGAGAACTTTGTGAAAAATTGCAAAATGAGAATGATGAAAAGGAATCACTTAATGATATGATAAGCAAGTTAAAACAAGAGATCATGACAACAAAAAATGAAATGCAGGATATGACTATGAGATTTTGCAAAGAGATTGAGGATAGGAAGAAGAATGAAGAAGAATTGACTAGAAGACTAAGTGATGTAGCAAATGAGAACACAAGACTTAGCTATGAAAATGACATGTTGAAGACAAATCTGATGCATACTCAGAATGACTCAAATGAACTGATGAGACAAAAAGAATTCTTAGAAAGAGAACTAGAAACTGCAAATCAACATAAAGAAAAATTCAAGAAAAGCTCAGAGGAACTTGGCACCTTACTGAAGAATCAAAAACCTAAAGGTGACACTTCTGGAATTGGCTTTGAAGTTGGTGAAAGCTCTAGTACTGCAAATACTCAAGATCATAGCAAACCGGTAAGACAACCTAATGCTTATAAATTCAATGGAAAATGCTTTAATTGTAATAAGTATGGTCATAGAAAAAATGAATGCAGATCTAGTAATTATCAGAATATCAACACACCCACCAGTCAATGTTCTAAATGCAACAAAGTAGGTCACAACTCTGAAAACTGCAGAATGAATGTGAGATGTTATGTTTGTGTAAGATTTGGACATTTATCTAATCAATGCAGAACACAAATCAGCATAGGTTATGGGAAAGCTATTCAGAAAAATAATGTAACTTGTTATGCATGTAACAAGATTGGGTATATTACTAAATTCTATAGAAGTAAAGGAACACTGGTAGACAACAAAAGTTCTGGCTTGAAAGGTAAAGAAAAAGTTGAAGAAGTTAAGCAAGAATTCTCAAAACAATGGATTAGAAAAGCTAATCTAAATATTGGGAATACTCCTCCATTGGTAGAACAAACCAATACTTCACTGACAGAATAGAGTGATGCTTCACTGAAAGGACAGAGCAGTGCTCCACCGGCAGGAAGTTCTTCATCTAATTGAAGAAAATTTCCTTGAGGGTTTGGCAATCTATTGATACATGTGCTATTATTCCCTCGGTTAGAGATAAGAAGTTGGAAATTACTTATTACTGACAAACAATGTTAAGTAAATACTTAACCGGCATGCAATTAATGTGGTAGATAGCGAATAGACACTATATAATCAATGTTTTGGCTCCATTTCATTTCACCAAGATTTCAAATTTACGAAGAGTGCGAAGAATCCGAGCTAAGGCATTTCGAGCAAGAAGCAAGAACACTCCAAACAATCATCCATCCTAAGGCAGTAAAAGGTATTTAATCATGGCATCCTCCTCTGCAATTGAATATATAGCAAACCCTACTATTGTTGAAGTGATAAAAATACCTAGGCCCATATTTCAGTTAGTTCCCAAGATAGCAAAGAAAGATGATACCTTAGGTGCTTTTTCTCAAATTCCTAAGGGAGTTGTTTATGCTGAAGACCCCAAAATGTACATCCACTGCAACATTGAAGAGTTAGGAGATGAAGAAATTAAAACCATGTTTAAAACTGTAATATGTGATAATACCAGTAATGTAAAAGATGAACACAAGATCATTGAGACCCTAGGATTTACAGAGATCCTTAGCATTCCTGAATTTCCCAAGGATGTGATTAGGATAGTCTTAAGTAGGGTACATGGTGAGTTTTTCTGGTTGGATGCAGTCCACAAGATCACCAAGGAAGCTGTGAAAGCTGTCACAAGGTTACAGACCACCGGTAAAAGACCAGATAAAACCAAGAAAGTTTCCAATGACCTAGTTATAAATGTAACTGGTGCAACATTCGACAAGAGGTCCCTAAGAGTTAATGATGTAACAGATATCAATGTGAGATTCATCAGCATGATATTAGGATATAAAGCTACTCATGCAAATAGACTTAATTCAGTTTCAAGCTTATGCATTAAGAGTGCTTATGACATGGTCACAGACAATGCAAAAATTGATATATGTGAGTAGTTAAAGGATGAATTAATTGACAACCTTGGAAAGATCAAGAAGGAAAAGAAAGGAACTTTTAGGTTTGGAAATCTGTTAGTATGTCTGATGCTACACATAACAAAATAGGTTCCCAGTATAGGTTACAAAGAACTTGGATATGATATATCGGTAGGCAAACAATTAACAGAACTATTCAATAACATAGGTGAGAACAAGGAAAACAATATTCATGACTTTTTTCAAGCATTAAAGATCAAAATGAAGAAAAGAATAAGGTTATCACAGAAGATTGTAGACAAATACAAAGATGAAATATGCTTTGTCATCAAGAAAGATGAAATTTGGATGGAAGCGGTCATCCCAAGGACAATTTGGGTAACCAAGATGGGCTATGAAACAAATGATCACATAGTTGAAACATATGCTAAAGCACTTTTGGAAGCCCCCAGAGAACCTAAGGAAGAAATTTTTGGTAGTGCAGAAAATATTGAAAGACAAATTCAATCAAAGAAAAGAGTGAAAAAGGTTGAGGCAGTTGCAAGGAAAGTTTCCAGACAAGCAAAAGCCATCAAAGAAGATGTACTGAAGAAAACCGGTATAACAGAGGATGAGTTAGCAGCTCCACAACTTGAAACTCACCTATCACTGGTAGGTAGTTCTTCAGGAAGTGACATGCCTGAAACTTTCAAAAGAGTTGTAAGAAAAAGAGATCCCTCACTGGAAACCACACCCTCACCCAGGAGGACAAGGCAAAAGCAACAAGCAGTGAGATCTCCGGTAAGAAAGGCCACACCAAAGAAGAAATTGACACCCAAGAAGAAGAAAAGGACAAACAAAGACTTGGCCCCTCTTGATATACTACTGAATGAAATCATAGAGGAAGGTAAATTGAAGAACATAGAGAAAATATATGACTCTCTAATAACTGATGAAAAAGAGCAAGTTGAAAATAGTGTTATATTACATATGGATATGTACAAGAAATTTTTGATGGAAGTAGTCAATGAAATTCCTGATGAACTATTCAAAAGACTAGAAGCAAGAAGACAAGCAGTGATAGAACTAGATAAGAAAATAAAGATTGAAAAGCTACTTGCTGTATATCCAGTAATCTCTCCCCAAGAAATTGATGACCTAATTGCTCAAGCTAACCGGACAGTATTTTCTACTGCACACCGACACGTTGCTTTAATGGTAGGAAGAGTTAATGAGGTAACAAAAGAGATAGAAAATGGATGGGATATATTCCTAGTTGAAAAAGAAAAACAAGAAGAATACAACAACCCCAAACCTATAAAAGTTTATCAGAAAGATAGAGACAAGGGGAAAGGAAAAGTTGGTGGACCACCAAGTATCAAGGTTAGAGACAACTTACCCCCACCTCCTTTAAATACTCCACCGGTAAAATCAACAACTACTGAAGATCAACCGGTAGCTGAGAGTATGGATGTAGAGGATAATAATCATAATCCTGAAGTCTTATATACTGTGGATGTTGATACTCAGAAGATCAACATAGTGGTAGACAAAGATACAACAGATAAGACTGATATGGCTAGTGAGCCTCCGGTAGCTAAGGAAACTGATAACTCACAGGAGAAACCGACAGAAGATAAAGAACAAAAGGTAGAGACTCAGACACAGACTAAGTCAATACAACAAATAGAGGAACAAACAAAGCAAAAGGCTCCGGAATAGGAACAGGTACATAAGGAAATAGTACCACCGACAACTAGTGAAAAACCATTGCTTAAAGAAATGCAGACACAAATTGACCTACCAGAGGTCAATACAAGCTTGGTTACTTCCATCGGTACTCAAATTGTTGATTCATCATCAAGCTTCAAATCAACCAATGTGACTGAGGTACTACTTGATTCTATCAAGAAAATAACCGATTGCAGCTCACAAGCTTACAAAGCAATTGATGATACCATACCAATTTTGAAGGCAATTGCTCCCAACTGTAATATAGACAATAAAGATTCTTTAGGACAACTGGATACACTGTGTAAATATATCTCAGAAAACATTGAGAAAATAAAAGAAGATTCAGTGAAGGATAAAGTAGAGGTTGAAAAATAGAAATTCTTTGATGAGCAAATAAAGAAGTGTAATAGAGATTTTGACACACTTCTATCGGAATTATGTAATTTGTTGAAAGAGTACAAAAATTTGTACAAAGACACCTGTAAAACAAACTTTTTGACTGTAGATATAGACAAGAAAATGAGCAAGGTACAGGATGAGATCAATAAACTTGCAGATAGTTTTGTCAACTCACCTGATACACTATCAGTTTTTGAGGAGAAGATAACAAATTTTGAGGAAGAACTACTTAAATTGGAAAGAGAGAAAGAAAGGATAATAAATAAGGCAAAACATTTGAGATCTAAACTAAGTCCAAGATTGGACTATCTAGCATCTCTGTGGAAGGAAATTTCTGAGGCACTAATACAGGGAAGCAAAACGTCGACAGAGCATTTGCAGCATCTCACCGATACAGTAAAGAGAATAGAGAATGCAATAAAGGATAGAAAAAAGTTTATGGACAACATAAACTTGATTTTGGGAGATCTTTTCCAAATTATAACTACCCAGCTACAAGGTTAAAACTACAAACTCTACTAACATCTTGACAACCTTTGTCATTGATGCCAAAGGGGGAGTAGTGGGATGAGAAAATTCAAATCATAGGAATCATATGCTCAGGGGGAGCTCTCACATTTTTGGTAACATTTTTGGACTTCACATTTTTGGATACCTTTTGAAATTTCTCATGAGTGTTGCCATCAATGCCAAAGGGGGAGATTGTTGGCATATGCACACTCCAATGAGACATTGTATGTGACTGAAGGTTTTGTCATTGATGGCAACCTTGCAATCTTATGGCACCAGAAAAAGCATTATACCGGAATTAGCAGATCACACTCTACACCAGCACTCAGGACACCAACACTGGCATAGAAGAAAGGAAGTATACTGGCACAGAGGCCGACAGGATTTTGTTATATTATATTTTGTTTATTATTGTAAAAATGTGTAAGCCGATTTGGCAAATTGTAAAATGACTCTTATATATAAGAGAGATCATTGTAGACATTTGTGATGATGTGTAGAAGCATAAAGGAAAATATTAGGCAGACCTATTGTGTGAAATATAGGTCAAGAGGTATATGTAAAGAACAGAGCAGGAACCGGTACTGAATCTGGCATTGAAGATGCTATTGTAAAGCAGTAGAAGATATTGGATTTGTATAATCCTTATTGTAAGTCAGTGAGACTTCCCATTGAGCAGTGAGCTCTAGGTAGTTGGCCTTCTTGCATGTGTAGGCCCCTATTGTAAGTAATATTCTCTTATTGGCTAGTGAGTGAATATTGTGGGTCAAAAATCCCACCGAGGTTTTTCCCACACCAAGTTTCCTCGTTAAAATCTTGTGTTATGGTGTTCTTTTCATGTGGATGTTCTTGATTTTGTTTATTGCATTATTTCTTGCATACCGGTACACTGCTATATTATGTTCTGCATGTTTTAAGTTAAGAAATTCTTATTACCAGTTAGATACTGATTCACCCCCCCTCTCAGTATCTGTGGGATCCCTAACAATCAGGAGGAGTGTTTTCTTGTTACCCCGATAACCTTATAACAAGGTTCAAGTGGAGGAGGTCGACTTTAGAGACATCGACCATTGAAAAAGTGCAATGTCATGCTACCCAATTATGTGTGAAGCAGAAGTGTGAAGACAACGGTCATCGACAGCCGGTTCTGATGTTACACTGAAGACCCGATAGGAACTGCGAAGAGTTGGAGGTTGTCATCGGACATCGGTAACCCTTTTTGGATGTTACCTCGATGCTCCAATAGAACATGCCCGACAGTTGCTACTGGAAACCGTTGGTAATGAGTTCAATCTTGTCCAATAGGAGGAGTTCACAACCGAGGACAAAATGTATAAAAGACCCAATGAGAATTTGTTAAAGGGTTGTTGTTTTTGTTGGTTTTATTTTAATGTGGATTGTTGATCGCCATGAAGAACACCTCTGTTTTCCTGAATAATAAAGAGAAGTCTATTTTCTAGTTTCCATTCAGTGTCAGATTTCTTTTTGTGAATTGCAATAATGTTTTAGAATCTTTAAGTTCACTTATGCAGTCAATGTAAATGCTTTATTTCTCTGTTCTGTGAGTTACTGGGTTGAACCCAGGAATAAGCTCAGAATATGTAAATAAGTTTTCCTTTTTTAGTTTAGGTTCTTTGTTTGTAAATAACAACATGGCTCTGGCTTAACACGACCATTGGAGGTGGTCAAGCAGAGCCAATCATGTATAGTAGGTTTTCATTTGTGGAAGTCCAGGAGATGACATTAGCTATTCCTGCAAACTAGCCCTAGGCGAGCTTGGTGATAGTCCGTCTAGGTGTCAATAGTGTGAAGGAGATAACTTGCAGGGGAGAAATCTATTGAGAACTAGAAGAAGATCCAGAAGGCTATAAGCCCTAGAACCTAGTCATTTTGTAACCGAAAGGAGAGAGTTTGCCAAACCAAACATGAAGGGTGGTTTTGCAAAAAAAGAGAGAACAGGAGTTGATTGTCCTGCACACCTACGAGGATATAGTGAGCAAGCTTACCTTGTGAGCTTGAGGAAGGTGAAAAGCAAACTACTGGTTGGGGAGTACATAGGAGAAGACTATGGGCCCTAATAGAGAATAGGATTACACCATCAAAGGACTCATGTTGGTGGTAAATTAGGACTCTCCCTATCAGTGGGGGATTTTATGTCATCCATGACTTCATTTTTCTATTTGATATAGAAGCATGAGCCTATGTTGATATGTCTTTGACTCAGAGGGAAATACTATGAGTTATCAATTCTATCAAAGTCACCTTGTATGCAATCTTGACCTTGCCACTTATAACATACCTCTAGAGGTTTGGACCTGGGTGGATGGAACAATCAAGGAACATAATATCATCCTTACCAGTTGTGTCAACCAATTAAGCTATAACCCTTTGGTGAGTTTTTTTAAGTTAATTTTAGAGTTTTTTTAATTTTATTCACTACATTTTTTTATTTTGAAGAGTTTTTATGGGGGACTATGAGATTTCATATAATCCACAAGTTCATTTTTCTATTTGATATGGAAGCACAAATGTAGATCCATGTTTGACTTAGAACCAATGACTATGGGTTATTAATTATACCAAAGTCACTTGGTATGCAATCCTAACCTCATCACTTAACATACCTCTGGATTTTTAAACCTTGGTAGACAACATAATTAATGAACATAATATCATCCTCACCATTTGTGCTCAACCAATTGAACCACAACCCTTTGGTGAGTTATTTTTATTTACTTGGATTTATTTTATTTTATGTACTACATATTTTATTTATTTTAAAATTAGTCTTTATATTTAAAAAAATAATTATTGACTTCTAAATAGTTTCTCTTTCAAATTTTTTACCATTGGTCAAAACATGAGACATTTCTCTCTTTTCTTACCATTATAGGTTATGCATCTCAGTGTAATTATAAGTTTGTATGAGATCTTCAATGCTTGACAATATGGTTTGAAGAGAGAAATTAGAAGTAGATGAAACAAGTACTATATTTCCAATCCATAAAATATATGTTTCTTCTATTTTGTGTTGACTTTCAATCCAATAGTATACTTATAAATTTTAAATTCATTCTTTGAAAAATGAAATGGCTTGTTTGTGGTCCAAAATATTAGTAATTTAAAGATAGCAACCCACATTGTACAATTAATTTAATAGTTGTAAGAATGCATGGAAATGTTTAATAAATAATGTGTATATATACTAGATTCCCTCACATGGGAAGATAGTATGTATATCTAAAAACTATGTTCCAATACTCCCTTCACTATATTTATATTTTTTAGATTTTTTGTGAGCTACAAATATTCTCCTTGGCCTCTTGAGAACCTCCCTTAGAAGATGTTGTAGAATAGTTATAAGATTTTTTAATAAATACCATGATCTTATGATCATGAAAGGGGTATTATCTATCTCCAACCTACCCATGCACACAAACCTTAGCTACCACTTTTTAGTCATTATATGTTTGCAAATGAAAATCCATAGAAACAATCACTCAAGGTGAACAATGAGGTCAAAGACTTTGATCCAAAACATATATGATGCATACAAATAAAATAAGGACATAAAAATCAAAATTTAACTATTAACACTCATAAATCCCCCTTATCTCTTCTCTTGTGGCACATCTTGAGACAGAGAGTAGAAATAGAATAAATATAGTGGAGACACTATGAAAATAATTTAGTGACAAGCAAGAGCCTTGAAATACTTATAAAGAGATAACTATTCTAGAATCTACATTTAAAGGGATACTAGGGGATCCAGTAAAATCTATTCATATGGGGACAATGAGGGTTCTTAGGAGGGTAGGTATCAATAACATTACAAAGGAGATCTTCAAGGAGGGTAAATATCAAACCTTATAAAATATGATTCATAGAGAAATGAGGGAGAATCTTTGAAGGTGCAAGTAGTTAGCATGAATGAATATGTGTAATAATTGTCAAAATGCAACCTAATTTTTTTTTTTAAATTAACCAAAACAAGAAACCAATGCTAAAAATAATAGACAAGAACAACTCATATTGTATTTTATAAAGTATGCTCATGAGATATGATAAATTTGTACACAATGATCACTTACAATAAATTAACTAGTCATTTAAATCCATGATCCAACAATATATTAGACCTTAAAACTACAACCCATAAAAAACTCACAAGTACATAGGAAACATGTTCAATCCACTGGACATATGTCCTAGTGATACAATACCCAAAGATATTTGAATCCAATAATACAACTCCAAGATTAATTCAAACCAGCCATGACCAAATTCCCTCCAAGCTCTTGTTGCATATGGGGATGAGCTGGAATTGGACATGTTGGATTGTGATGGAGGTGTAATGTTATGATAAATAGGAGGACCTTGAGAATAGACATGTTGAACATTATAATATGTGGGTATAGGAGATGGTTGGGAGACAAATGAAAGGCTAGTGGAAGGAGGTATGTAGGAGTATTGATTGATGGAATTTTCCTGATTACTAAGATGTGAAGTATTAGAATTTTGTGTAGAGATAGCCATGATGGAATATGTACATATATGCACATTAGGAAAAGATGTGGCACTAATAGATTTGGAATAGATTTTTGATTGAGGTTTCCAACGGAGAAGGTATATTGTGGCCAAATTTGATTTTCTTTTGAAAAAATGCCCGCATTCGTTGTAATTCTGACGATAATTTCCCATTTGGTTTCGACAAAGAAGGCATTAGCAATGAGAATTTTCTTTTTCTCAAAACAATGCTTGAGTTTGTCGTAATTCTAATGACAATGACCATTACTTAAAAAAGAAGAAGAGGGGAATTCATTTGTGCATTGCAATCCCGTGTAGGCGTCCGTGGTGACTTCAACCCCCAAGAACATCAAACCTGCGTTGAAGCCATTTGTGGCATTTCTTGCAATCCCGCGCAGGAGGTAGATTCAAATTGCCCTAGTTTTTAGTTTCATGTTGCAAAAAATATACATGTGGTGGTTAATTGCCCTAGTTTAATCTCGTAAAACCATAGAATTGTGATTGAGGAGTGAGCGTTCAATTTTGTAGTAGCAATCCCTTCCTCCCGTATACACATGCATTGATTGTTCACATGAGATCACATCTCTTTGCGGCATTGTATCAAACAATTCATGAGCCTTGTCCATGTTTCCAAATTTTGCATTCATGTCAAGTAGGGCATTTGCAAGTACAACACCTAACAAAATTCCTCTATCTGTTATGCTTTGATGGATGTCCATACCCTGTTCCAAAGCTCCCATTTTTGCACAGGCAGGGCGGATGTTGGCAAAGGTTGTGGAATTTGGCTTTATGCCTTCCAATTTAATTTGCTTGAAAGTGTCTAAAGCCTTTTTGACAAATCCATTTTGTGCATATCTAGCAATCGTTGCAGTCCACAAGACAACATTTCTTTCAGGCATTCTATCAAATAGTTCACATGCCTTGTCTATGCTTCCACATTTTGCATACATGTCTACCAAGGCAGTTGGAACTACAACATCTGACAAAATTCCTCTATCCTTTATGCTTCGATGAATGTCCATACCCTGTTCCAAATCTCCCATTTTGGCACAGGCAGGGAGGATAGTAGCAATGGTCGTGGAATTTGGCTTTACACCTACCAATTGCATTTGCTTGAAATTTTCTAAACCCTTCTCAACAAATCCATTTTGTACATATCCGGAAATCATTCCATTCCAGGAAACCACATTTCTTTGAGGCAATCCGTCAAACAGTTCCTGTGCCTTGTCTATGCTTCCACATTTTGCATACATGCTAATAGAGTAGTTGCAACTACATTTGACAAAATTCCTCTATCTTTTATGCTTTGATGGATGTCCATACCCTGTTCCAAAGCTCCCATTTTGGCATAGGCTAGGAGTACGCTGGCAAATGTAACTAAAGAAATGCAATGATCAGCTCCAAAGACATCAAAACACTACTAACAAAACCAAGAGTCTAAAATATGATAGGGAATAGTGTGAGCTATCCTAAAATAAAATATTTTATTTTCAATTTCAACTAAAACATAATTACTCAGCCATTTAATGTTATTAATAAGTGTTTAATTTATGAAAGAGATAAATGGTTGGCCACAAGTACATGAGTTACTAAATTCACACAAATAAGTGAATTTGATATTTAAAACTATCTACAATGAATTCAATTCTTGTCCATTAGTCATTTATGTTTGCAATAAGCATATTTCTTTATTTTTCTTAATATTTATTCATAGTTATGTGCATATTTCACATTCTATAATTAGGATATCAATTGCTATGGTTGAACACTAGCATGATGTTTGTGTTGTGGTATAGATGCATGGAAACATAATAATGGGATTGTTATATTATAGAGATCATAAATATAGATATCGCATATTAGTTCTAGCTCTTCTTGGATTGAGTCTAAAGTTGGCATATAGTCATAAAGCCATTATTAGCAGATCTATCCATTTCTAGTAAAGACAATTGAGAAAGTCATTTTGATATTGAGAGTTTCTTATCTATTTACCTACTGATCATTATTAAGCCATAATATTTAGGTCTATTTATCTCTCTTGCAAAACCTCTGCAAGTGTCCTAGATTGTCCCTACTACTCACTCTTCAATGAAATAGTGGAGTTCTAAAGATTTATTGCACAAGATGGTGTTGAACGTATCAACAAGGCTAGCATGAAAGGAATGTTCAAGCTTCCACTTGTACAACTTACAACAAATGATTTGTTGATAGAAGAAATTCTTGAAATAGGGATACAATAGAAAGACAAGTAAGTACATACAAACCTCCTCAGTCAAAAGTAAAATCTGTGTATAAAAAGAGTACATTGAATCCCAATCCATAAACACAGTAGAGATACTGATGGAGACTTAAATGGATGTAGCATGTCACACCAAATTTGTTAGAGTATGCTAAGCTAGTACATAATGTTTCCTAAAGCCACATTAGTATTTTACCTAGATCATTATCTACCACAACTAACTATAGTAATCCTTTTGAGGATTCATTTCATGGTGCTAGATCTTCATTTAGTTCCACTTCTTGTTGGAGAAAAGAATAGTTATTTCTTGAGGTAGATGAATATCCCATCAACAAAGGACAAAACCCTTTCTAGAATATAACAAATTCTACTCCAACAAAAGATCATGGGGGTTTCACTAGAGATATTGAATAAGAGATAGACTTCTACTGTTGCATTAAAAGCATTGGCATGTTCTTCATTTATTGATGTAAACTCTCTGTGACGCCACCACAACCAAAAAAGGTGTAAAAAGTTGTTTGCAATGCATGGATTTTTAGGATTGTCCTTTGAGAAAACAAATTAAAGTACGGAAGCAAGATCTACCAGCTCCTGAAGGAATCTTGATGAAAAATAACTGTAAAATATTTGGGCGAGGTTATATGCAAAAATTCATGCTTCCTGATGGCTTTATGTACAAAAATAAGCATGAATTAAGTGGTAAAGGGGCTTCTGGAAATAAGAGGGATAGAGAGGCAGTGGTTGTGAAAAATTCTGGTGTTGTGTCTGCTCCATCTCAAAATGGGAATGGCGAAGGTGATGTAAGAGGAGCTGAGAAGGGTGTTGGAAGAAGTGGGGGTGTTTACATTCCCCCATTTAAGCTGGCTAAAATGATGAAATATGTGGAAGACAAGAGCAGTGTGGAATACCAGCGCATGACATGGGATGCCCTTCAAAAGAGTATCAATGAGTTAGTAAACAAGGTAAATGAATCTAACATCAAGAACAAAATTCTAGAGTTGTTTGCAGAGAATCTCATTTGTGGGAGGGGTCTATTTTGTAGGTCTTGTATGAAATCCCAAATGGCATCCCCTAAATTTACAAATGTTTTTGCTGCATTGGTTGTTGTTGTAAATACAAAATTTCCTAAAGTTGGCAATCTGCTTTTGCAAAGAATTATTTTGCAGCTTAAGAGGGCATACAAATGCAATGACAAGCACATGTTGATAGCAGTAGCCAAATTCATAGCTCATTTAGTGAATCAACAAGTTGCACATGAGATCATTGCCTTGTAACTTCTCACCCTTTTACTAGAGAACCCCACAAATGATAGTGTAGAGGTTGTTGTTGGGTTCATGAAAGAATGTGGTTCTTTGTTGCAAGACCTTTCACCCAAAGGTCTCTATGGGATTTTTGAAAGATTTAGAGGTACTCTCCATGAGGAGGAAATTGACAAATGAGTATAGTTTTTAATTGAAGGCCTTTTTGCAATTAGCAAAGCTAAGTTCGAGGGTCATCTAGCTATGTGTCCAGATCAGTATGAAGTTTTCCTAGAAGATGAACTTGATCAAGAAGTTGGTTTGGATGTTTTCAAGCCAGATCCTAATTTCTTAGAGCATGAGGCAACCTATGAAAAACTAAAGAAAGATATCCTTGGAGATGCTTCTTCAGATGAAGCATAAGGGGAGAATGATTTAGGTGATGATTCAAATGATGATGATGATGATGAGGGAGGTGAGGAAGCACTAAGAATACAGGATGAGACAAAGACAAACTTGGTCAATTTAAGACATTCAATCAAAGACATCTCAAATACATTGCCGGTGGAAAGCTGAAAAATGCCATTTTCATACATAAGCAAGACATACACAATTGGGCACAATCACCAAGAGAACAGTAAAAAGTGTGTTTGAGATTGTATCATGGATGCAAAAAATCTCTTCATTAATCCTTGACTCATGATTGCTATAATACTTCTTTAGACTTCTCATGTCATTTGTTGCTCTTCTTCACTATTTTGGACTAAGTTTCAACTATGTATTTTCCTTGACTTATGACTGTACCTAGCTTTGTCCTATCTTTGTAAGCTTCCTCTTTGAATTGTGGTTGTAGCTTTGATAATACCTTTTTAATGTTGCACTATTTGTAAGGAGGACAACTCCTAATGCATGTTGCAAATTGTGTTCTAGTGACTGAGACTAACCTTTTTGTACTTGATGTTTTTGACTAGTTGTCATAACCTTTGACTTTAATGTGTGTGCCTTAATAGAACTAGATGTTTCTTGTATGCATACTTGGTCAAGAACTGCATTATGATGCTATAGGGCTACAAACTAAGATTATTTATTGTATTGAGTTGGACATTTGACATGAGTTGCCCTATGACTGCTATGCCTCTTGAGGTTATAAGGTATTGTTCTTGTCAAGTTTTGACAATGCTGCAACAATAACATGTTATTTGTTGTTAAGGTTTGAAAAGACCTTTTAGAAACTTATATCGTGCTCTTTTTCACTCAGTAGACTTGATTACTGTCATTTTATTTGGTACTAGGTATGACTGCCTACTGGCTTTACTGTAGACTGCAATCTCTCTAGACTGTATTTTCTGAGTGTTGTTGTTCTATACTTGACCATCTATTAGGAAAACATAGCTTGAAATGTCCAAAACAATTAATGAATGACTGCACTATCACCAATCTATCTTGAAGATTTGACTACTCTTTAGATTATAATTATGTTTGTCATGATATTTCATGAGACTACTCTATCCCCATATGAAACCCTTTGTTCCCACAAATCAATGCTTTGAACTTGACTGTAACTTTATAGTGATCATTGTCTTTGTACAGTAAGCTTGCTACTTTCTCAACTTTTGATATATTGGAGGCTCCTAGGATGGTTTCTATCTTATAGTCAAAACACCTTGCTATAATTTGCATTTCAAATCACTGCTCAATGATCATATGATGTCTTTGTCTTTTGAATTTGACTCTTGAGGTGAACACTAACAATGCATTGGTGCTTGCAATGTTAAAACCTTGGCTAAGATGGTATTGCTTTATCTAAGTGACTTTATCTAAGTGATTGTTAGATCACATGAAATAGATACACCTACTAGTTAGATGGTCATAGTAGTTAGGGGCTACCTATAGTGTGTGACTGACTAGTTGCGTGTAGGTTTTGAACACCAAGATCAGATGGCCAGATGTAAAAGAGACCCAATCCTTAGAATGCACCCTCATGAAGGGTTGGGTCTCTTCCAATTGGAAGGGGCATGTGAACTAGCAATTCTACAATTGAATGGAGAAGCCCTTGATGATGCTCTCCCTATTCCAAACTATGTTGAGGCTTGATACAAAAAGTTTTAGTTGGAAAGTTAAATGAATTGTAACCTCTGAACCTTTATCTCTTCCCTCAAAAATGAAACTTGCCATTTGAATTCCTTTCTCATATTGATTAGCTTAATAATATTTGTTCAATGTTTTTATCATTAAAAGATTACCTTCCTTTTAGATAAATTAGTTATATTCTTATTATGTTGAAGAACATTTAGTTAGTTTTCTCCTTCAACTGAAGTAGTTATGTTTTATTTTGAAATGCTCAATTTTTTGTCTTAATATAGTTCACAATTTATTTTCTTTAAGTATAGAATTAATGGAATATTACATATGGTATTAGAGCAACCAAGTTCGGCATTGAACCTGAGGCTTTCCACCTATAAACAAAACTATATACATATGCAGGTGCACCATGGTTGAGATAATAGGCAGGCGCACTATATACAAAACTATATTTGCAAGTAAATCTTTTATTCAAATCCACAATATGAAACACAGAGTTTTACTGGAAGAACACAAGTAACCTTATCTTCTTTAGATAATATCACAAGCAACTGCCTACAAAAAGATGTAGTAATCCATAGCATATACACAAAGGAAAGATGACTAATTATATTATGTAAGTTTGTAAAATGGTACAATAGTAAGCCTGAGGCTATATTCTACTTCTTCTCTAATGATCCTTATTGTTAGAAAAGTTCCCTCATTTATATGAGGGTATACATTGTCACCAAGCATTGTGGCTTTTCAGAACATAACTATTAATTAGCACTTTTGTTAACAAACTGGAAGATAAATAAGTCAACATTCCTATGTGTTCAATGTACTTATCATCTTTATACATTAGAAGGTCATTGTTTAGTGTCCTCATGTCGCTTTCTGTCTGGAAATGATTGGATAGAATATGGTTAACACAAAGTGACAATTCTTTGTCCCGATCCAACTCTGCTACTGCTCGATTCTTCTCATCATTGAACTCTTGTTTCCACTGTTCCAACAATACTAACTCACCATTACTATAAAAAGAGGACACCCTAGGGGTATTCCCATCGTCCAGCCTCTGAAGCTCCTTCCTTAATTGATTTGCCAATTCATTATGGGACTTCAAGTAAGCCTCGACTTCAATTTTCTCACCTAGATTCATCAAACTGTTGTCATTCATCATGCCTTCCAACCAAGACCTGAACCTTTCATGCTCTTTCAAAGCTTTGACTGTTCCAGTGTATGTCTTCCAATAGATTTCTACAACCTACACCATACTTTTGAATCTATGCTCAACGACCTTGGTAACTAACTTATCCATCTTTTGTTGTTCCTTTTTTACTTGCCGAGATGTCTTTTCAACCCTTTTCCTCCAATACATAGTGTCTGTCAAGGCATCCATGGCATCTTTGTCAACACCATATGTCATCCTTGTTTGACTGGTACCTGTATCAATCTGAAGCAATCTTGCTTGCAGCCTCTATTTTTCTTCATCGATTTTCTCATATAGGCTTTTGTATGTAGAATTTTCTCAGACCAGAAATTCTATCTGATCTAGGTTCAATTTAGCGACATCCAAGTTTAGTTTGGTAGTTGTTCTAGGGTCAGTCTTTCCAACCTGCTGCACCATCAAATGTCCAAAAGCTTCTTCTGTATCAACCAATATAGGTCTTTTATCTTTGGGATAGATAGCCCACTATAGAAGAGCCTTCTAATCTGGATCATATCCTGATCCTCTAAAGAGTTTATTAATCTCTTTTGGCATCATTTTCTTACTTGGGTCCTATTTCTTGAGGAATCCATCAAATAACAAGGTAGCGTTCATGTCCCATCCAGAGTATAATAGCACACCAGCTTCCTTAAGCAACTGTCTTCCCTTCTCAGGTGTCATTTCTCTCATCACAAGATCCATCTCCTCTTGTAACTTTTGAAGTTGCTTCTCTTCTTTACTATTTCTCATGTTATTCCTAATTTGAGATCCTTTATGTTGATAGAGGAATGTGGTGAACTCCTTGGAAGCAATGAAGTCACTATCAACAATGAAATCCTCATGCTCCAGGAATTTGATGTCACCTACTTCTCAGACATTCAGTTGTCTTGTTGTCAAGTCTATCGGTGTATCCTCTACATAACCAGAGGGGGTAATCCTCTTGAGGAGTGAATGGAACAATACCAGATATGGAAGCAAGAGACATATGAGCCAAAGGCTCTGTATTCCTAATATTATCAATGTAATCCCTAAAAAACATGAGGCGAGACTCCATCAAGTATTTCTAATTCATGCTCCATAAGTTTGTTGGCCAACTCCAAGGGGTCTTCAATATTTTGTAACATGTTCTCATCCATTTTCCTTCTAAAAAGCTTCCATTTATAAGCCTGCATTACTTTCTCAAACTTTATTCGCTTCACTCTGGCCTCTTCTCTGCCAATGTTCTTAATGAGGTCATCTGGTAGGTAAGATTTATGCTCTCCATCCTTCATCTTTTGTGATGACTGGGCTATCCTTATGTATCCTTCAGGATCAAAATTGGGCCTTGGATCCCCCATAGACATACCATAATAATCCAATTTTGTCTACAGTAGGCCATAACTCTTTGAACTTTTCACAATAAAATCTGAAAATACTAACAACCCAAGTACAATTGATTGTTTCCCATGGCTTGTCAGATGTTCTATACTCACTATTGACAGTTGCCTCACAATTTCTAGATAAGCCACTCTATTAGGGACTATAAGTGGTAGTAAGTATGGTCTCCCTTCGAACTCGTATACTCTGACTTGTGTGCAGTCTGAAAAACAATACCAATCTCCCCAATTGTGTTCAATTGAGGGATTTTAAGTGAAATCTTTTGGTCTTAGGAATCTTTGAACCTCTGGTGCAAGGGCATGATTGCACAGGCATCCCAATAGTCTATATAATGGCTTGACAAATAACTCCTCAAAATGCCAATATTGATTATTCACATACCTCTGGTCTCATGAAGAAACCCATAGTTGCACTAGTTTTCTCATCCCAACATTGTCATATGTCCTGACACATAACTCTTCTGGCCATAACCCTTCATCTTGGCCCACATACAATATCATATGCATAAGTAAGGAATAATGCTTGAAATCAACATTGATGACATCCCCCTTTAACTTTTCTACCCCATGATTCAAAACCTCAACCAAATAAGTAGAAAAATCAAAGAAGCGGGGGTCCTTAGACTGCAAATCGACACAAATGACCATGACTGCAATATCCATCAAAGGATGGGAATTTATCCCTAGCACTTGGCCAACACAGTAATAGGTATACTCGAAATATGGATGGAAAGATTTGACATCATAGGGAGCTTTATCATCCTGACCTATTGGCACTAAGGACCCTGCATTCCTAGGTCTATGTATAGGGAGTCTCCACATTTTGTAAATGTGCTCTAGGTTAAAATATTCACTTGTTAACTTCTTGAGGTCAATCAATTCCTCAAATCTCTAATCCAACTCGAACACGATGTCAATAACCTCCTTTGTGATTGCAAGATTTGGCTCACCCATGTAGTTATATATGGTCCTGGTTTTAGGGTTATAATTGTTTGCCAATGCCTTCATGAGCTCCACATTCACGAATACATTAGCCATAGCTAACCTTCCTAAGTTCAATCACCATAAATTGTTGATAGGTTGAGGGGAAACTCTTCTATTGTAACCATATATGAATAATTCATACCCTCTCAATTCTGTCCATATGTCTCCAAGATCCTCAAACCGGTCCTCCAGGCCTTCCTCATCAGCTCTAATCTTCTTGGACCTCAAACTGGATGATGGCCACTGGTCAATCAAGTCCTTGGCCAAAGAACACCCTGATAACTCAATGATGAATGCATAGTACCAAACCCAACTGACAAAAACAAATTCCTAAAACTGGTTTGTCAGCAAACATTGTGCTTTGGCAGACATACAGTAACACTAGTCTTAAATAGAGTACAACCAGCAAAACCCAGAATAACTGAGACACGCATAAACTTGTTGACACTTATCTTTTCACACAATGTAATACTTTATTTCCATTTCACCCTAGTGAATGAACAAGTAATCTATCATCAAAAATATATAATCAGCTAGATCAACATGATTTACCTTTAGACACAAATCACTTAAACCATCACATGAATAACACCACACATGACACACAAATTTTTCACGTGGAAACCCAATTGGGAAAAACCACAGTGGGAATGAATACCCACAAGCTGTTTTTGAACTCTTTAAAAGTCCGCTCTGTTAGGAGCCTTGTCCAGTTAAAGACTAATACAATAGGTTCTGTTAGGAACCGATCCTGTTAGGGATCACCCGGTTAAGGGATGGCTAGAATACCTGGTTAAGGGTTAAACCCTGTTAAAGGTTACCTTGTTAGAGGATTTCAAGAACTCAATGATTTTGAGTCACCTTGTCAAAGGATTTAGAGTAAGCTAGTTAAAGCTACCCTATTAAGAGATTTCCCAACTGTTGAAGTGGTTAGAGATCAACAGGTATTACAATGATCTGATAATAACACTCAATGCCAATGCAGATCCACTTTAGCTCCTCTTCACCTTCTGCACTTACACTCTGCATGTATCACTTCTCTCCTTTGGTCTAGAAAGAATCATGTATCTCTTCACTTGGATACACACACACAACTTTTTCCAACATCCTCAGAAAGAAACACAACATTAACCTTATAGGAAACAGATAGGTCGGTAGCCTAAACCCTAAACCCTAAACCTGTTAGGTTAAGCAATTCAAACGGTTCAATCCTAACCGTTGAGCTCATTGCATTAAATGCAACAGTCTTGACCTGATCTCAAGATATTCTCCATCATTCATTTTCTACTGCTTTCATGGCAGCTGATAACCCATCACGCGTTTTCACTATTTACAGACTTCGCACATTCCCAAGGTAGATAGGAACAATCTCCTAAATGCAAGATCCTTCACGTGCACAAGACTGACATGACAACATGATATGTTCTTCATTACAATGCAAACTCATCACACAAAGTCACCGATTGAGTCACATAGGCTTGAAGCACTTCAACCAAAAACCATGAAGTTGAGACTACCAACCGATAGTCATACAAAGCTTCCATGTACCGGTTCCCATAACCACATGCCGGTTCACCTTGAACAAACACACTGCTTCACTTTGGCACATATACTGGTTCACAATGCTATACCAGTTCTCACATATACCAGTTTTCTCTTCTTCAACATATTGACATCAATGACAACATACAATGTCATCATGTCCTTATGTTGGTTCACATATTGCCAATAATCTCCCCCTTTGGCATTGATGGCAATATACAAAGATATCTCTCCACTTCACATCTTCTCCCCCAATTTCTACAAGATATCTTCTCTACTTCACTTCTTCTCCCCCTTTGACAACAATGCCAAAGTGGAGACACAAGCTTCCCTGTTCCATTATGTTGCTCCCCCTGAGGAGTAGCATCCTTCAACACATCAATCCTAAAAAAAAATTTGACTAAGCAATACCTGACTGATGTGGAGCATATACCTTTAGTTCACCTCCTAAAGGGGCAGCACCCCTAATTCACCTCTTAAGTACATAAATGTAGCCTTTGGGAGAGGCTTGGTGAATATTCCTGCTAACTGCTCCTTATTGGAAACATGTTCCAGTGCAATCTCTTTGTTCTGAACCTTTTCCCTCAAGAAATGATACTTAAGCTCAAAGTGCTTGGTTCTAGAATGTAAAACCAGATTCTTGGAGATGTTAATTGCACTAGTATTGTCACAAAATATACTTACTGGTTCAGATATAGGAACTTTGAAGCCATTTAATACATGCTTCATCCAAATTGTCTAAGTGCGGTTCATGAAAGCTGCAACATACTCTGCTTCCACTGTAGACTGAGAGATACAAATCTGCTTCTTACTCATCCATGAGACCAGTCTACCACCAAGAAAGAATGCACCACCAGTTGTTCTCTTCCGTTTGTTCACATTATCTGCCCAATCAACATCTGTGAATACTTTCAAGTTGAAATCCTTGCTATATGGATACCGCAATCCATAATCAATAGTTCCCTTCAGATACCTAAGAATCCTGTTGACTGCAACCAAGTGGGATTCTCTTGGACTTTTCTAGAACCTTGCAGTAATGCCAACTGCATGTGCAATATCTGGTCTGCTATGCACTACATAATGCAACTTACCAATCATTGATCGGTATTCCTTCTCATTAACCAATGTTGAGTCATCCTCTTTAAATAGTTTACAACTGGTCACCATCAGTGTACCAACCGATTTGCTATCTTCCATGCCAAAGGTCTTAAACACCTCTTTGACATACTTGGACTGAGTGATAAAGATTCCATCTTTCATCTACTGAATCTGCAGTCCAATGAAGAACTTAATCTCCCCTATGAGTGACATCTCAAACTCTTTCTTCATCTCATTTGCAAACTCATGACTCATCTTGTCATCTCCACCAAAGATAATGTCATCAACAAATACCTCATAGATCAGGATTTGATCTCCTTCTAATTTCAAGTAGATATTGCAATCTTCGCTTGTTCTCTCAAATCCAATCTTCACAATATGGGAGTGCAGGTGTTCATACCATGCTCTAGGTGCCTGCTTTAGACCATATAAGGCTTTATGTAGCCTACACACCATGTCACTATCTTCAGATAGGGAAAACCCATCTAGTTGCTCTATATACACCTCCTCTTCAAGTACACCATTTAGGAATGCAGATTTTACATCCATTTGATATGGTTTGAATCCTTTAAAAACTAAATATGCAAGAAGCATATGAACTCCTTCCAATCTGGCTACAGGAGCAAGGGTTTCTCCATAGTCTTCTCCTTCTTCTTGGGCATATCCTTTACACACCAGTCTAGATTTGTTTCTAATCACCGTGCCATCCTCATTCAACTTATTTCTGAAAACCCATTTGGTACCGATGACATTTTTATGCTCTGGTCTGGGTACCAGAGACCATGTACCATTTCTCTCTATCTGGTCAAGTTCCTCTTCCATTGCCTTGATCCAGTCTTCATCTTTATGTGCCTCTTTGAATGATTTAGGCTCAAATTTAGAGATCATACATGAGTTTTCTCTGACCTTTCTTCTTGTATGAATTCTAGCAACCTTATCTCCTATGATTTGCTTAGGATCATGATTCGGGTTGACATACCAAGGAATGGTCTTAATAGATTCCTCTTGCTTTTCTTCTTCATCCTCATCTCCATCAGTATCAACATCTACATCTACCAGTGTAGGAACACTATTATTGGTACTTGGTTGACTGGCAACCGGTTCCCAGAAGGTTACAACCGGTTCATTTACCAGTTGCTTACTACTAGTTTCCTTAGTTTTCTCAGAGGTTTCATCAACTTTCACATTGATGCTTTCCATAATTCTTTGAGTCCTATTATTGAAACACTTGAGATCTTTGCTCTTGGTGGAATACCATAGGAATATTCCCTCATCACATTTTGCATCAAATTTGCTCTGGTGTTCACTCCTCTTGATGTAACATTTTCTACCAAACACTCTAAAGTAGCTAACCATAGGTGTCTTACCGGTCCAATACTCATAAGGAGTTTTATTCTTACCTTTCTTAATGAGTACCCGGTTCATTGAGTAGACTACAGTGCTCACGGCTTCTCTCCAAAAGGTGTGAGCAACCTTTCCTTGAATCAGCATTGTTCTTGCTGCTTCAACCATAGTTCGGTTATTCCTCTCTGCTAAGCCATTATGTTGTGGATTCTAGGGGGTAGACAGTTGCCTCTTGATGCCATGTTCTTCACAGTACTTGTTGAATTCACCGGAAGTGAATTCCCCTCCTTGATCAGTTCTAAGGCACTTAATTCTTTTACTACTTTCCTTCTCCACTAATGCTCTGTAAGCTTTGAACTTTCCAAAAGCTTCAGACTTATCTTTCAAGAATGTGACCCACATCATTCTTGAGCAGTCATCAGTGAGAATCATGAAGTACCTATCACCCTGCACACTCCTAGTTTTCATAGGACCACACAAATCAATATGCACAAGATCAAGTAAATTGTCAGCAGTGAAAGGTTTACCTTTAAAGGTTGAGGAAGACATTTTCCCCAGTTGACATTCTCTACTCAAGGTATTTTCCAGTTTGTTCAGCACTGGCAACACTATAACTACCTTTATCTTACTAGCCTTCACAATGCTATCAAAGTTTACATGGCAGAGTCTCCTATGCCATATCCAGCTATCATCAAATTTAGCCATAAGGAATGTACTTATATTTGCATTTAGTTGAAATAGGCTACCTTTGGTCTACATATCGGTGGCCACCAATTCACCATTCTTTCCTTTGATTCTGCACACTCCATTCTTGAATTCCAGAGTGAGACCACTATCATTCAGCTGGGCAACACTCAGAAGGTTGTGTCTGAGACCATCAACCCAATACACATTGTCAGCACTACTCTTTCCATTTAGAGAGATGGACCCTCTGCCTTTGACCATACATGGTGCATCATTACCAATGCGAACCACACCACCATCATACTCTTCCAAGGATAGAAACTTGCTCTGGTCACCAGTCATATGGTGAGAATAGCCACTGTCAATAATCCACTCATTGGAATTATCAAAGTGGGAGACAAGAGCCTTCTTGTTTGACACATCTTCCTTGACAGTAGCAAACACAATATCTTCATTTTCTTCTTCTTCTTCTTCTGATTCCTCATCTGTGACACCTTCATCAACTACCACAAAACAATTTCTCCGATTTCCTCCTTTGAATTTCTTGAACCTTTCCGGTTTGTCCTTGTTGTCACCATTAGGACAGTTTATAGTAATATGTCCTATCTAGTTACAAGAAAAGTATTTCAAAGGGAGCTTACCTCTATATTTGCCGGTTCCTTTAGGAAGTTTCGTGGCAAGAAGAGCTTCAAATTCCATCAAAATCTCCTCATCATCCATTTCTCTACTCTGTCTTGGTTCACCACTGGTGCTTGCTTCTTTTCCTTTTCTGGATGGTACAATAGAAGCTTTAAAGGCTAATTCAATCTTTTGAACACTTCCATCAAAACTATTTAGCTCATAGGCTATCAACTTTGCAATGATGGAGTCTAGGGATACCTTAGTCTTATCTATTGATCTCAACTCCTGAATAGCAGCAACCCTTATTGCATAGATCGGTAATAAGGATATCATAACTTTTCTTACCATAGTGAAATCTTCCATTTTACCACCTACACTCTTGATATCTCTGACAATATTTTTGATTCTTATTCCATACTGTTGAATGGTCTCACCTTCAACCATCCACATGTCTTCAAACTTCCCTCTAAGACTTTCTTCCTTAGCTTGTTTACATGCTTATCACCGCCATGGATATTTTCAAGAGTATCCCATACTTCTTTGGGATTTACTTTATCTTGGACATCAATAAACTCAATATCAGATAAACTACTAATTAGGGCTTCCATGACTTGCCCATTCTCCTGCATCTCTCTGTTTTGGTCATCGGTGAAAGTACCGGTAGGGGCAACATAAGCATTCTCAACATAGCTCCAGTGTTGAGCACCCATGCTTCTAATGTATATCTTCATTCTATCTTTACATATATTGAAATTATCTCTGTTGAACTTTGGACCTTCCCTCTTCATCATCAGACTAGGATCTTTTCCTCAAGCGATTAAGCTTATAGCACAGAGGACTTGGAGGATGCTTTGATACCAATTGACAACTCAATGATGAATAGATAGTACCAAACCAGTACTGAGAGGGGGGGGGGGGTGAATCAGTACAGACAAAAACACATTCCTAAAACCGGTT
Organism: Cryptomeria japonica; assembly: GCF_030272615.1. NCBI lineage: Eukaryota > Viridiplantae > Streptophyta > Pinopsida > Cupressales > Cupressaceae > Cryptomeria > Cryptomeria japonica. The sequence goes on from NC_081409.1 coordinate 512,473,687, forward strand.
TGTCAGCAGACACTGTGCTTTGGCAGACAAATAGTAACACCGGTCTTAAACAGAGTACAATCAGAAAAACCCATAATAACTGAGACAAGCATAAACCGGTTGACACTTTCTTTTCACACAATCTAATACTTCATTTCCATTTCACCCTAGTGCATGAATAGGTAATCTATCATCAAAAATATATAAACAAGTAGATCAACATGATTTACCTTCAGACACAAATCACTTAAACCATCACATGAATAACACCACACATGACACAAAATTTTTTCACGTGGAAACCCAACTGGGAAAAACCACGGTGGGAATGAATACCCACAATCTATTTTTGAACTCCTTAGAAGTCCGCTCTGTTAGGAGCCTTGTCTAGTTAAAGACTGATCCAATAGGTTCTGTTAGGAACCGATCTTGTTAGGGATCACCCAGTTAAGGGATGGCTAGAATACCCGGTTAAGGGTTAAACCTTGTTAAAGGTTACCTTGTTAGAGGATTTCAAGAACTCAATGGTTTTGGGTCACCTTGTCAAAGGATTTATAGTAAGCTAGTTAAAGCTACCCTGTTAATGGATTTCCCAACTATTGAAGTGGTTAGAGATCAACAGGTATTACAATGATCTGGTAACATCACTCAATGCTAATGCAAATCCACTTTAGCTCCTCTTCACCTTCTATACTTACACTCTATAGGTATCACTTCTCTCCTCTGGTCTAGCAAGAATCACGTACCTCTTCACTTGGATATACACACACAACTTTTGCCAACAACCTCAAAAAGAAACACAACATCAACCTTATAAGAAACAGATAGGTCGGTAGCATAAACCCTAAACCCTAAACCTTTTAGGTTAAGCAATTCAAACGGTTCAATCTTGACCATTGAGCTCATTGCATTAAATGCAACAGTCTTGACCCGATCTCAAGACATTCTCCATCGTTTGTTTTCCACCACTTTCATGGCGGCTGATAAACCATCATGCATTTTCACCATTTACAGACTTCGCACATTCTCGAGGTAGATAGGAACAATCTCCTTCATGTAGGATCCTTCACGTGCACAAGACTAATGTGGCAACATGATCTATTCTTCATTACAATGCTAACTCATCACACAAAGTCACCAGTTGAGTCACATAGGCTTGAAGCACTTCAAATAGAAACCCTGAAGTTGAGACTACGAACCGGTAGTCATACAAAGCTTCCATTTACCAGTTCCCATAACCACATGCCGATTCACCTTGAACATACACACCGCTTCACTTTGGCACGTATACCAGTTCATAATGTTATACTGGTTCTCACATATACCGGTTCTCTCATCTTCAACATATTGACATCAATGACAACATACAATGTCATCATGTCCTTATGCCGGTTCACATAATGCCAACACACCCTTCCCTTTTCTATCTTTTAGGTTTTTCTTCTGCAGCGATAGGTTCTTTTCCCTTTCTAGACTTATTAGTTTTAGATGATGATTCCATTTGAATTTTAAAAAAGAGGTATGTGTGCAAACAACTTACTTGGAATTACTAAGCTTTATCAGTGAATTCGCCCAATTCCTGCTTTTAGTTCATCACCTATGAATTCCTTAATGTTGTGTCCTTTGATGTTGATCTACTACTTATGGTGTATTTAATCAGTTAGTAATGGTGATTTGGACAATGGTCACTCGGGCACAAATTTGAATTTAATGGCGATGTGACCTTCCTTGGGATTTGTTTCTGATTTTTGCAGCAATCAATAATCATTTCAATGAGGATATGTCTTTTGATCATTTGTTTCTTTATTCCATCGATCTCTTTGTTTCTATCAACAATACTTTTGTTTCTAATATTACTTCGATCAAGTATTTTTCCCCTTCATCAAAATATTGTATTTGGTCAGTATGGCTGTCTCCTCATTGAAACATATCTGATATCCATCGGGTCTTATGTCGAAGAAACCTTGGGCTTCGGTGTCCTCCTTTATTTTTCCATCAAAATACTTCTTTCATCAATATCACTATGCCCCGTCGATGAATGAGTCTATTATCTCACCGAAGCTTTTCTTTACTTTCCCTTATCGTTCTTCACCAATAAAGTTACATCGCCAAAACCACGGATATTAAGAGCATGCCTTTTAACCTCCTCAAAACCTATATCCTCATCGATATATTTTATCGATCTAGCTTCCTTTTGTCTGATCGATATTATTCTTTCGATGAAAATGCTCCTTTCGGTGGGTCCTTTTTATGTTGCACTGATAATATTATTTCCTCGAGAACGTTTCCCGTCGATGAAGACCCTCTCTGCTTTCTTTGATATCTTTTGTCGATGAAGTTATTATCTTTGGTGAGTCCTTTCTAGAATTCATTGATATTTCCTTCCTTCGATGGCTCTTTTATATCAATGAGACATCGTTGGGTCTCATCGATACCTTTTGAATTTGGATCTATATTATTCTTTTGATGAAAATGCTCCTTTGGGTGGGTCCTTTTTATGTTGCACTGATAGTATTATTTCCTCGAGAAATTTTCCCGTTGATGAAGACCCTCTCTTCTTTCTTCGATATCTTTTGTCGATGAAGTTGTTATCTTCGGTGAGTCCTTTCTAGAATTTATCGGCATTTCCTTCCTTCAATTGCTCTTTTATATCGATAAGACATTGCTGCGTCTCATCGATAATAATTATTTTTTTTTGATAAAAATTATCATTGTCAGAATTATGACGAATACCAAGCTTTCAACTGATGATGTAATTGGTAGACATAAAGTGTTCTCGTCGATGCAAAGTTCCAAATCACCATCGGCTTTGCAATGAAATCTACTGATTCCGATGACTTCTTTGACTGTCAGCAGAGTCCATTGGATTGTCATATTTCCAATGGGCATGGAATCATCGACCGATCCAACGCTGAGTTTTCGATGATTGATTTTGTCGGCACTCTGACAAAAATTCATCGCAAATCTGACAAACGGCCATCGGAAATCAGCTCCGAATGTACTGGTGTGGGAATGGACTTGTCAAATTTTTTTGTAGGAATAGAGTGATTAAGCACTTTAGCATAACTTTTCATTGTCATAATATTAGTGTCAATATATAATAAATGCCACGTAATTTACTTCCACACCATGTTCATCACTTTGAATCATCCTTCTCAAGAATTCAATCAAGGGGATTGCCTCATTATTTGAGTGTTCTTGACCCATCCATTGTTGAACCCTATCCAACTCATGATCAAGCTTCCCCAATTGGTCATTACTTACTCAAGTTGAGGAGTCATCCTTATCATGGGAAGTGTGAGGGAAATTTTCTCTATAATGTTTTGTATGTCTTGTGTAGGAATAGAGGATTCACCCAAGTTCCCATGGAATAGGTTAGTCAACCCAGGCTCAATACCCTTAGTATTAAAACTTGGGGAAGCCATAAGTCTAAGATTTTTGCTCGCCATGGTATTGGATGTGTGACAAAGGGTAATGAAACTCATACACAAAGAGGGAAAAGCAAATAAAATGGATTTGTACTCTCAATACCTCTCATTGTCATTGAAGTTTGAAGTTAGAATAGTTTGTTTAAGTGTTTCTATGTAATGAATCAAAATTGAATCTTTCATATATTACCAATATTCATATGTTAGAAAAATCCATGTGCAATCATTGAAAGGATTCAATTAATTAGGAAGATCTATGTTAATGTAATGTCTCCTACTAGGAGTATGATTGTTTCCATAATTAAACATACTTCATTATAATTATTACATTCCTTAAGTCAAATTATTAAAAATAGAAAACCATTAGTATTCATAATACAATTGATAATTACTATATCTAAGCCCAATCCTTACTTCATTGCTAATCATCAACCCTAACGTAGTATGGGAAATAACTATGTGAGGGTGCTATAAAACTATCCTCCACAAGTAGGCCCAAGGGTTTCGGGAACACACATCCATACCACCTATAGACACTTAAAATCTACATCACCTTCGTTCTCCATTTTTAACCCTATCACACATATGATTTCAATTATTCACACAATCCTATCCTGTCCAACTTGATCCCTTGCCTTCCCATTTCAGGTTTGGGATTTAATTTTACCCTTTAACTCATCCCTTTTGATTCGGTTCATTCCATTGTGACTCTTGCAGTGATGTTTTGCCTAATTGCATCTTGGTTAGGGTTTTTTGCCCCTGATTTGACCCTCACATTCAACCTTTTTCATGCCTATTTAAATCCCTCCCCTCTCTTCCCACTCCTGGTGCAAAATTTGCATTTTGACCCCTTATTTAGACCCCTTGTGTTGGATTTTTCCTCTCTTGCTTCAGCAGTGTTTGTTTTGATAGTTTTCTCTATCTCATTTTTTAGGGTTTTTAGGTCTATGTTTTAGAGTATTTTTGCTTCCCGCCTCCCATTTTTTATCTCGTTCGATCCCCGTTGCTGACTAGTCATGTGCAAAAGTTGCATTTTGACCTCTTTTACCATCCCATAATCTTGCATACATCCCTTCTCCATTCGGTTACCCGCTTCGACTCGATTTACTTGGTATTGCTTGGTTTTACCTAGTTTACCCTAATTTGCATTTTTTTACTCGAAACATCTCATTTCCTATCCAACCTTTCCCATTCTTTCCAATTTCATTCATTTTGACCCAAATTGACTTAATTTTACCCCTTTTAGGTCCTTGGACGCCAATTTAACTAATTTTCCCTTTTAGGTTTAATTAATTCATTAATTAATTAAGCCCCCTTTTTACTAATTATTCTATCCTAATCTTTCATCTTTCATAAAACCCCTTCCCCTTTTAAAATTTAATTAAATAATATTGCATTATTTGGTTTATTGCAAATTATCCCCTTTAATTAAATAATCTTAATTGATTAATTAAGGATTCATTTATTTTTAACCTATAGTTGAATAATTCATTTAAATTATTCAATTATCTAATTGTGTCATCCAATTTAAATAAATAAAGATATTTATTTAATTTTCCTAATTATATTCACACATGAGGATAATATGTTCTTTTTCATTTTTTAAGTTAAAAATATCTTCCCAATTTCAAAAATGGATTTTTGAAAATCCTAATATTTCATTATTTTTCAATTTTTAATTCAAAAATGAGGTACACATCCCCAAAAAATCTTCTTTGTTGCAGTGTCATTTCCTTTTCCTTCTTCTCCTTCATCTTTCCTCGAATGGAAGCTCTGATATGCATTCGATCTCGTCCATCCACTTGATAAAAAATCTTATCAATCATGTCCATCCATTGAATTCTGAATTTTTTATAAATTGAGAGCTCTTTCTTTGTCAAATCATCTAACCTTTATGCATTCTTATTATGACGCATTTTCTAACTAACTTTCATACATTTTTACTTTGTCAAATTATTCATTTAGTCTTTATGCATTGATATTCTATCAATCTTAGAATCTAACTTTCATTTCATCATGAACAGTTACAATTAATAATAATCTTTAATCACATATTCTGAGTAAGGTTCACATATCAAACCCCTTCGCTTTCGTTGTTTCATGTACCTAGCTTCTTGAGAGTGACATATTGACATTATAACCAAAAGGAAGAGTAGTGAGGTCTAACTAAAGAAACAATGAATGGTTTGCATTCGTTTTGTATTTCATTTTAGTTACTTTGTTGGTAGGACAAGGAATTTCACCTTGCAATTTGAGTTTTTGTGATTTGATTAGATAGATTGCATGCATGTTTTGTTTCTTGAACTTATTCCCATTTTCCTTGTCTACATTTGGTGAACCTGATGTGAAGCACAAAAATTTGATATCTTTTATGAGTTTTGATCAATTGTAGGTACCCAAAAACTGAAGAACATTGATTTCCATGCTCAACATTGGTTCTACGTAGGTGGCACCCAGTCCTACATAGTTGGTTGAGTTTGCTATGTATTTGGTCAAATATCATGTGCAGTTGGTCAAGATTAGTGTGCATTTGGTCAAATCTAATGCAAATTTGGCTAGATAGATTGTAATTTCACCTCAATTTGTTTCATGTGCAGGGTATGACTAATAGGTTTGTTCTATGCAAGGTTTTGATCATTTTGAGAAGTTGATTGGCAGGTTTTCATAAAGCTGAATGACAAATTTGCAAGATTTCAATCAAACAACTTTCAACTAGGACCTAATTAAATCTTGGATTAACTCTTTCAATTTCATGTTATAACAACTTTCATCTAGGACCTAATTAGCTATTGGATTAATCATTTCAATTTCATGCAACAAATTTCACATCTAGCTCTAATTAGGAGATCAATCAACTTTGAATTTTAGACACAATTTTCATCTAGATTATAACTTGGAGATCAATTAACTTTCAGTTCGAGTCACAATCTTCATATAGTCCTAATGAGGAGGCTAATTGATTTCTATTCAATTAACAATCTTCATCTATTCCTAATTAGGAGGCTAATTGATTTCAATTCAAGTAACAATATTCATCTAGTCCTAATTAGGAGAGTAAATGAACATTCAATTTCAAGTTACAATCTTTTCAAGCTTCAAAAGACAATTCTGACAAAGAGAATATGAGAAAGAACAAAGGAGACTTGAACAACAACATGAAAAACATCAAAATCAGACCAATCTTGCACCTCAACAATAATTTTAAACCTTCTTTCACCCTTATTTGTCAATTTGTGCTTAAATTAGGGTTTTATTGGTCAAAAATTGAAAAAAAGCTCTGTCAATCTTTTGCATAGGTGGTCAAGATTAGCGCACAGTTGGTCAAGATTAGTGCACATTTGGTCAGTTCTAGTGTGCAGATGGTCATTTTTTGGGTAGTTGGCAAGTATACTTGGATTCTTGAATCATCCTGGTCAATCAACTAGATTAGGGTTTCATTTTATTTTGTTGGGTTACTAATCAGTTTCTTGCAGCATTGGGGCATCCATGGGATGAAGATTGAATTCATAAACTACTAATTTGTTTGATGTAGAACAATTGTTGAAGAATGAATGTCAAACAAATGTTTTAGTAGTGTAACTCACCACTGCTATATTTTCAATTTGGTTTAAAATGGACATGGAATTGCCTTTCGATTAGAGTAGCTAACAAATTGCTATCTTTAAAGGGAATGGACATCTGTCTTTTGTGATTGGTACTATTGATGGGCCTTTCAACACACCTAACATGCAAGTTTTGTAAAATAAAGCTTCTCTTGAAAGAGGATAATGAATTAAGAATCCCCTTCACCTCCCAAGGTCTGTATTGTTGGGTCACAATGATGCGTAGAAAATCAATGTTCACATAATCTATTACAATCAAGGGGTCTACTAGTTTTATGAACAAAGCACACAAATCTCTTTATTTTTTGGTTTTTAACTTAATAAATAAATATTAAAAGATAGGCCAAGGTAACAAGAGATAAAGAAATTTAACATATACAATTAAATGAATTACGAAACTGATATAGTACCACATAGCTAAAGTATTATCAATAACATTCAAAACCAACAATAAAGCATCACTTCCAGTAGATATGCAGAGTCATCAACTTACATGCAAACAATATGAGACATTTAAAGACCACAATATTGCACTACCACTTAATCCTCATAAACCATTTACATGTGCAATATGATTCATAAAATGATAAAGTTGAACACTAAATTGTAGATTGAAATGAGAGAAGATACCAGACCACAAGAGATATCAATCAAGAACACACATTATATAGACCATGCAATCCACAGGTTGTGTGTATTACTTTGGAGAAATAAATACCAACAATGATTGGTGTTGAAAGTGCTCCAACTGCAACAAATAGCTTAAAAAGTAAAATTACAAAAAAAAGATAAATTTCCTAGTTATTGGCCTTGAATAATCAATTCTCTGACCCTCTAAATGGTTTGATTCATTACAATTTGTAGTGCTTCAATCCCTATAACCTTGGAGAAACTACAACCTAATATCTAGTTATGAAATGGAGGAGGTTGTAGTTGACATGCAAGTCACTAGTCATGAACCCCAATTAGCTAACACTACATACAAGAGAATGAGAAGTCTTCTTCAAGTGAGGTTGCATGCAAAGCCCTCCACATATGTTGTGGTTTCCTGGAACTTGTGTTATGCATGACATGTGTGATTTAAGTCATTCTTCAAAACTGTAGCTAATTTCAAAGTTACATTCTCCGTCTTTATGATGACAAGAGTGCACTACAAGTTAACCTCTCGTTTGATGTTTGGTCTTCTTGTAGCTATTGTAGTTTTCAATACAAGAGTCTATTGTAGTGTGTCACGGGTCAGGTACATACTGAATTTGGAATTTTCAAACTCTTAGATTCTCTCTTAGTTCATCCATCTTATCAACAAGGTTGTCCATTGTATGCATAGCTTTTTAAGATTGGAGAACTAGGTGCATGTACCTATCCATAACAATAATGTCAAATTCAATAGTTGAGATATAATATTCAGAAACATATGCCTCCCATTGTTCAAGCACTTTCTCCTGTTTGAGTGATCTTGAGTGTGTGGCATTTTCTCCATATTTTCCCAACAAATTTGTTACATATTTCTTGTATTTATCAAGTAGACTTGAGAAGGACAGGTGTTCTTGGAGCACTTTAGCTCTGCATTGATCTATCATATCTATTTTTAGCTTCAATGTCAATGTAAGATTGTAAGTTATCAAGATCCTCTCCTCCTAACAAATCCTCTCTTTTGATCACATATGATCCTAACCTTTTGATCTTCTTAAGAACCTTGACTTGTTTTGAGAATTTATCAGATTGGGATTCCCATTGGGTGGAGTGGAGGATGAGACCCCTTTCAAGAAGATGATAATCTTCATATATTTCCATGGTTTCTTGTAGGATCATTCTTATTTTTCTTAACTGATCACCTACCCAAGTTTTCACAATGGTTGCCATTTTTCTCATTTTATATAATGCTCTAAAATCTTCCTATGGGAGTGCTAAAGTGGAAGGTAGGGTGTCACCGCACCTGGAATCTAATGGCTTTGACATTTAAATGAGCAACTATCTATATTGTTGCAACTGAGCCTTGACCTCCCTTTTGGACTTATTTTCTTTCTCGGTTCTTGTTTTTATGGAGGCAGTAACTGCATCTAGAGAAGATATCTCCCCCCATTTGGTCTATTTACCTATGTTGACCTGAGAGAATTGATATTTTGGGGAGGCATGATCTCCTCCTTTTGTATCTTGCACCAGAGTAGCTACACTAGAAATTGTATTGCCTGAATCACTTCTTGAAAGATAGTGAAGAGTTTTGACTTTCTTTGCTCTCCTCGGTAACTCAGTGATTGCCTCTTGTAAGGTGATGCTTGGTAACACAATCTTCTTCTTCTTTTGGAAGCTAAATTTGAGCCACTGTGGCATACTATCATCCTATTGCTCGCTTTGTGTGGACACCTGAGTAGTTACTATATGAGCTTCTAATTGTTGCTCTTGCTCCTACTCTTCTTGTTGTTCCTCATCTACATCTTGATGTTTCTCATGTGGCTATTATGTAGGGTGTTCATGTAGTGGTGGTGGTTGTAACACTTGATGTGGTAAGTTTTCCTGAAATGATTGTTTAAAACCTTGATGTTGTTGTTTGCCAAACTCTTCAATCTTTTCACTAACTTCTTGCTCAAAGGATTCTTTATTTGTCTTACCTTGCTATTGTTGTTGGGATCCTTCTAATTGTTTAAGGAGAATCGCATGGTCCTATGGAGTGAGCACCATTCATTAATCTTGATTGTCCTCTTTGTCCACTTCCATAGTCTCAATTTGAGCTCCATATGTTTGTACTTGGGGAATCTTCATCGTTTGGTCTTTAGGATCTTCAACCAATGTTTGGGAAATTTGTCCTCTTTGAGGGGTAGAGGATACTTATCTCAGCACTGTTTCCCCTAGACTTTATGTAGAAATGACATGCCTCTGCATAAGTTTATCCCTCCTTTTACTTGCCAACATATAGATAGGCTCATTGTCCTCATCTGAATCCATCTCAATTTTATGAACCATCACATGCTTGTGAGATGGAGTTGTGGTTGACATCGGAGTTTGAGTGGGAGGAGCCCGTTGTTTGGTATCTTGCATTTGTGATGTGCCTTCTCTTGGAAAAATACTAATTGCTGACACAATAGGCATGATTGAAGCTTGTGGCATAGCCACCAGTCCAATTGTTAACCCATGTTTAGCTATTGTTTTAAGAAGTTGTGATTCTTTCATCTTCGCATCTAGATCCTTCATCAACTCTTCCTTCCCCATGATAGGCTCAGTAATTTCAAGGTCTGCTAAAGTATTCTTTCTAGATTCAGACCTCATCCTCCTTATATATTCCTTAGTAGTTTTTGATTGAGGATTACCTACAACCTTCCCTTTCTTCTTTTTCGTGGATGCTCTAGGATGAAGCCTAAGGTTCAACCACTACCTTTTTAGTGACAATGTCGATATCTACCTTCTCTTGTTCTAACCATCTAGTTGGGGAGAGAGGTCTTTGTTTGGCCATTGTTTCATCATAGATTGGGTTGAGGATCACTCTGTCATCTTTGATTTCATTGGGAATATTGGTTTCTAACTTAAACTCCTTGACTTGAGGGACCATTAGCCTGTAGAATCCCCTTTTTCTGGCTTCAAAGTTGTCCTGCATACTTGACCAAAAATCTTCCAATGCTGGTACATGGCCCTCATAGGATACCAACATCATTGCTTTCAGTTTACCAAATGGGTCATACCTTTGTCAAGCATATTCAAACTCTTTGAGGCTATGATCCTACAACTCATAAATAGTTGTTTTGGTTGTTTGCAAGTTATGACATGTGTATTGGTCAAGAAAATTGGGAATGTGACCCCGGTTTTATGTTTCATGGTCATGAGAGATTGAAGCCCCACCACCTACCTTGCATATTCAAGAATCATGATCCTATTGATTCAATAGCGGGGGAGAAGTAGGTTTTTACCTGTGAATCTTCTCAACTAGATATAAGTGGAACATTGATTCTGAATGAACCATGTTCCCCTTTCTTGTATCATTTCCCTGGCCTTAAGAGTGAGGTGATAGCCAACATCATCTGTCAAACTGCACATGACTACATAGATAAAAACATCATTAATTCTTTTGAAGTGGAACTTGGCTTGTTGGATGGATAACTGAGAATAATATTCCCATGCTCTTTGTTCTCCAGGTGCTTCTCCAAGTTTACTACTAGCATTTAACCCAAGGTAGATACTGCTTCTATCCACCATCTAAACTACATAAGAAGTCATTAAGAACTTCTTTGTCTCCAATACACCACATATTTTCTCATGAATATTATCGGACATGATCTATGCCCAGTCAAAGTACTCCTTCCCTATAAGGATTGTGTGAATATAATGGAACATCCACAAATGATAATATATGCAATCCTTCTTACTGAAGGCTCGACTAAGAATAATGGTTAGGTCCATTGGTGCATCTTTGAAACCAACTCTAAGAATATTGTCAGTGGTTTTTAACCTTGATTTCCTTGGCTCATCAAGACATATCTCATTTGTATGGTACTTGTTGTCTTTGACATTTTTATTGAAAATCTTGATGGCCTCTTCTTTAGTTGTTTGGAGACCTTCTCATATTGGGGAATACCAAAATTTATTGCAAGCATCTTGGTCGAGAGTTCAACCACTATATTTCCCTTGGTGTCCATGTACCTCATGGTTTCCTTGTCATAATGTTGAGATATAGCGAATATTAGTTCTGGAGACTGTAATTATTGAGGGAAGACTATGGCTTCCACAAGCCCATACCTCTTGATTCTCCTATATGTTGCCTTGAGATTTGGCTGAGTAATTTCTTTCTTAATTAATTCCAGCTCAATGTGTCTTATTTCTGTGTTGGTGACCCACTATACTTTGTTCTTGAATTTGGAGACCAATGTTTAACCATCGTACTGATACTTCATGGTAGTTGGATACTTCATGGTAGCTAGATTCTTCTCAAGCTCGAATTCAATATTAGTCTTCTTCCTTAAGATGGCAGATGTTTCCATAAGAATTTTTTACATTTCACAAAAAGAACTTAGTCAATACTTAATGAACTTCTTTTTAATAGTGCACTCTGGAATCCTAGAATCCCAGGGTTCTAGATGCAAAATAGACCCTTAACTGTCAAACTTCGAGATCCTAGGATTCCAAGGTCCCGGAGTTTGAGAAACCATATAAAGAACCTACCTCGGAGTTCCCAAATTCCAAATTTTTGAGGTGGGTTGGTCAATAAATCTCAGTACTTCAAGATCTTGAGATATCAAAGTTAAAGGAAAAGGCTTGTGGACACTTCAAAACTCTAGGGTTTTGGAACTCTGGATTCTCCAATGGAATAGTTATAGGGCACTTTGGGATCCCGGGAACTTGGGGTTCTGAAGTCTCAAAAAAAAGAGCAAGGCACACCCTCGAGGGCCCCGTGAATCCAGGATTCTGAAGAGGGTGAAAGCAAAATCAAAAGGGGACTCTGGAATCCCGAGAAACTGAGGTTTTGGAGTGAGGGAAAGACTCAAGGGTCGAGATCTCAGAAACTTGAGATCCTGAAAAGTGAGGATTCAAGGAAAACCTTAAGTGTCAAAAATTGACTTATTGAAATACAAAACCCTAACAAATATAAAACAAGCGAAATTCAAAACAAGAAGCAAGGAAAGACAAAAAACACAACATAAGAAAACAAGAGCCAATCTGGATGAGGTAGGAAAGAGGACACAAAGTGTGCCATGAAAACATCAAATCACCAGAAGAGAGGAGAGCTCGAAAAAATAAATCACGAAAATTAGTTCAAATGACCCCCCTAGGGCTATTTATATCTTGTTGATGACTTCATGACCCATGACACAAAGACATCGAGGTTCCGGGATCTTGTTGTTTCAAAGGTTGACAAGCGATCTTGGAATTTCTCAGTTTCAGAACTCTAAAGATAGACAAATAGAGAAAAGAGAACCTGAGATTCTACAAATTTGGGATCTCGGGGCTCCAAGACAGCAAACGAAACAAGAAGCTAGGATTCTAGGATCCCAGGGTTACGAGGTCGATAGCAAGTGACCTCAAAACTCTAGAATTTTAGAATTCCAAAGAAAAGAAAAGAAAATGAAGGGAACCCTAGATTCTAGAAATCCAGGATCTCGGGGCTCTAAGATATGGACAGGACAAAGCTCTAGGATTATAGGAACTTGGAGTTCCAAAACCTTTAAAACCAACAACCAAAAGGAACCTCAAGATTTTGGGAGCTCAGAATTTCAAAGCACCAATAGGAAAACAACAAACCCTTTAGGGTTCTGGGAACTTTAAATTTTGAAGCCAAACCAAAAAGAAAAAAGGAAACAAGGCACACTTTGAAATCCTAGGAACTCAGGGTTCCGAAGTAACAAACAAGAACACCAACACACACCCTAAAAATTTGGGAACCTAAAATCCTGGAGAGACAAAACAAAGGGGAAGGGAAAAAAATAAGAAAATAAAACAAAACAAGGGGGACCCACATTTTCAATTAGCAAAGATGATGGGGAGGAGTATGCAGAGCATAACAGGCACACTTGTGCATGTGTAAGTGGACCTATTGCTAACACACACTATCCTCTCCCCTGGATATTGTGGTCTTGGGTGCAAGACAAAAGTGTTAGCAATGCTCAATTTTTCATTTTTAGGTAGAGGATCTGTCTCGCTGAGAAGCCCATAAGACCAGTGAGGGCAGAATGACCCAAGCGATACTTCTTAAGCCTGCTATACAAATTAATAAGTTAGGCAAATTCTGCAACTTCCTGGTGATGTGTATCTACACCTATGGTTTTCCTTTAGTATCCACACTTGTGTGAGATGCGTGAAATTCCTTTCGAGGATTGGGAATGGGTTCTTAAATGAGTTGTCACTGCATGGGTAGACACTAGGTCCCACTAAAGTTATCCCACTACAAACCAGCTATTCTAGATTGGCAAAAACCTTCTACTTGTTCACTCAGGTGTTGTGTTAAGCGCATGTCAAAGAAACCCCTCATGTACCCTTCAACTTGAGATAGTAAATTTATCAGGATCTTCAGGTCCTTAAAAATTTGAAGCTTGGTATGCTTGAGAAGTCTGTGATGTTAAGTGGGGCCAGTGCTCCCAAGCTTCTATCTATCCAACTGAATATTATATTCTGGGAAAGAGGATTCAACAAGTATTTTCTTTTCCTAACCTAGGGTTGTAATTGAATGTGTTCATTTCATAGTCAAAATCAAGCATCCATTCTGTATGATGTGTTTGTTGACTGCTTCGAAACAAAGACAAAATCTTTTCCAAAAATCAAACACTTGTCCAAAAGCTTCAAACATTCCAAACAATCAAAATCCAAACACTTGTCCAAAACACTTCAAACATTCCAAACAATCAAACAAGAAACTTGTCCAATCAGTCAAACTCAAACATTGCAAACATCTCAAAATTGTCTCCAAAACCATAAAATTATTTCAACCAAACATAGATATCATCTTATATTTTCATATCATTGTCATTAACTTTGGCCTATAATTTATTTTCATAGCATTGTCATTATCCTTAGTTGGATTCATTTTTATATCATATCATTTTCATATCATATCATTGTCATTATCATATCATTTTAGTGATCATTATCGTCCCTGGTCTCTAGGTCGATCCTAACATTATTGAAAAATAATTATCAATCCCATATCATTTTAGGATAATCTCTTACATAGTCTTTATCCTCATAAGTCATAGGGTCAAATCATTATCTCCACTTTGCATTATCTTCAAAATTAGAGTATTCCCTATTCCAAGTCCAAAGTTGTCATACTAGTCCATTTATATTTCTCCTTAGTGTACATCATTGCTATCCTCATTTTAAATCATATCATTTCCTTAGTATCAATCTTCACATTTGAATTTATTCTCCAAAATTAGATTTGTCAAACTTGAAGAATCAAATCTTTAGATCATATCCAAAGTCATTGTTAGGGAGTCTTGACCTTGATCAACCCTTACCCTTTTATCAACAATAATATCTCATGAAACCTAGCTTAATATCCAAGCCATAGGTGAGAATTTTTCAATTTGTCCTTTTGTCTTTTAAAGGTCTTGATTCCATTTCAATCCCCTAAGGTATCTCTTTAGACTAGCACTTCTACAATTTTTCCATAATCTTTAAAAATAACAAAAACATAGGTTGCATTGTCATTCTTTAGGACTGCATCTTGTCATTCCTTAATCCAATTTGTCAAAAATTTCAAAAACTTAGGTTTCATTTGTCATCCTTCATTGCATTTGTCCATTTTTAAAATTCTTAAAATTCAAAAAAATAGTGTTGCATTTTTCATCCGTTAGTTACATTGAATTTCATCCCTAAACTTCAAAAATCCAAAAAAAAAATGGCATATAGTACAATGGTTGAAACAAGCTCTCAAGCTTCTAGGAGACAACATTCCCCCTATCAAACTTCTAACTTTCATAAGACCATGTCATTGCAATCCAACTTGTACATGCCCCAAAACATGCATCAAACTTATCAGGAACAAACAAATGTCATGCCTATTTTTCTATCACTTGAAGAAAAACTAGCTCAAGAAATAGAGATCTTGGAACAAAAAGTTTTAACATGTGAAGAAAATAGATTCCAGATGTCCAAACTATTACAAAAATTCAGAGGTTCCAATACAAACTTAGAACCAGTTGACGTATGAGCTCTCATTGCAAAATTAGACATACCAGCTCTCCTCTCACAAATAAACATGAATAACCAATGTCAATAGAAAACACATCCAACTATGAAAGTAGACATCCAATATCAGTCTCAGAAACCCCAAGCTTATCACAATGTCAAGACAACACACCAAATGACACAAAAACCCATCATCCAATGATATTAACTAGACCCACAATTTCAATAAGTACAACAACATATGCCACAAGTTCCTAGATTTCAACATCAAATGATTCAACCAAGGGCACAACAACAAATATCGATAGCACCATTGCAACAACAATGCAACAACAACATCATCCTTTACCAACAATGTAGATCCAACAACAAACCCAATAAACAACACAACTCATAGCACCACAAATTTTGAGAACAAGTCAACCCCTACCAAGGTCACAAACAATTACCCAATCGATTTTTCCTCCAATCACATCACATGTCAGTAAATATCCTCCTATGTCTTCAAATACACCACCAAGGGTATCCCAAATGAATGCAAATGTAATTACAAACACATCACCCTATGGACATCAATTGAACATGGACAATGTGTCACCTATCATGCAACAAGGTCAATCAACAACTAACTTGCAACATGTATACACCAAATAGATATAAAAAACAAGATTGCCCAAACAATAAAAATGCCAACTTGAATTTATCGATAGTTTGCTTCAACAACTAGGTTAGACACAAGAGAATATTTCAGAACATGATCATTTGCCCATGTCTAGCAATGGCTCTTCCCATCAAGAATTTTCAGTTCAAGTAGCCGCCATATCTCCCACCATTTCCTCATCCACTAAAGTTTCATAGGAGTTGTCCATACCAATTCTATCCAATGATGCAACCTCCCAAGGGCTATCCACAGTAGATTTCCTAGCTAATCCAATTCATGATGCTAGTCTCTTCCATGCTTTAGAAATTCAATAACCAATCACACCATATGATCCTCTTCCAGAGAGTCCCCTACAAAGTCCATCACCCTTGTGTCAAAACATTGATTCCTTCCCAGAATCCCCCAAACATTTGCAAAGTCCAACCCTATGTCAAGAGGATGATTTAGAGAATAAAGAAATAAGTCCTAAAATAGATCAAGATCAAGATCCCAAATCTTTCCCATTGCATCCAAATTTTGACCAAGATCTCATTTCCTTTGACGATCCCACTGTCCCAAACCATCCTATCCACTATGATCCCTTTTTACCTCAAGAACCCATTGTCCTTCCAAATCTTATTGACACTTTGCTTCCTAAGAAAGATCACGACATTCCTTTCATCCTTCCTATTGATTCCATTCAAAATTAAGAGAAAAAAATCCTTACAATGGAGTTCAATGATCCCTTTCCAAGTCAAGGTCAAAGTACCCCTTCACCTTCATGTCCTGAACAAGACCCCATTATTCCTCCAGAACCTTATCAAGATCCCTCCATCCCTTCATCTCCATTTCTTAATACTCCATATCTCCCACAAGATTCCATATCACTAGATGATCCTACTATTTCTCCTAGTCCCCCTCATGATCCCAATGCTTCTACACAAGATGTTCATGAACCGCTTACATATCAAGTGGGTTCATCCACCTTTATCCAATCCGGTTTACTCTGTAATCCTATCATTTCTTGGACTCATGTCTTGTTTCAAAAATAAAAGTATCCCATTGGTAAAAATATTTGTCAAAGCATGCATTATCAAGGCAAAGGGTTAGGCCTACATGAACAAGGCATTTTGGAACCCCTCTATATCAAATAAAATCTTGATGGTCATGGCCTTCACTACATAGCTCACTCTCAAGATGTTGATACCCCTACTAAATCCCACATCCATCCATCTAAGTCCAGAAATACATATTCCTCCTCCTCCAAATCCATTTTGGGTCCTCATATCCCAAAATCAAAGCCTTCATCCCTTCTATCCATCTTAGTTCCATACATTCCTCCATACACTAGCTCTCCATACAAATATCCTATCATAGATCAAGATAAAAAAAGGAACACATCATTGAGAGCTTTCCTACTATCTACTTACATCGGCCTCATAATACCTTCATATAATCTCTATCCATCTAGAAATTTCATTACCTTTGGAAGCAATTTGGATGTCGGCCATAATATCCATAAGTCCAAATATCCACATGCATTTAAGGATCAACATGTCCCACCTAATCGACATGTGAAAATAACAAAGCATAATATGATCTGAAAAGAAAAACAAATATTTAGAAGGCCACAAAGGCCCATTGCAAAAAATAAAGAAAAGTCAAAGCCATATGGATTTCTAAGTCCATTATACAAGCAATGTGTTCCAAGGAACTACAAAATAAAGAAATGTCAAAAACCATGTGGATTCCTAAGCGGCTCCTCAAAGCACAATATCTCAAAGAGAAACCAAAGTTGGCATCCAAAATTGCCATCCCTCCTTCAAAATGTGTTCGATCTTTCAAATCCATTTTGGGTCCTTATATCCCATAATTCATAGTTATTACTCCATCCAAATCTCCAAATCCAAAATTTATTTTTCCTCCATCACTCCAGCATCCCTCAAGGTGTGTTCCAATGTTGATGTTGTCAACATTTTCTTCCACTCATGCACAAATCTTCCAGCATCCCATCCATTATCCAACACCTCTTTTCCATCCTTCCATCCCTCTTATCCGATCCTTTGCATAAATTCCTATCCCATTTCACCCAATCATCCATTTCATTATCCTATCAAAATCTTTGATCATACCTTCATAACAATGGTCTATTGTGACACATATTTCAAGGGTACCATCCAAATAACAAGACGCTTGAGTCCTTCCTCCATGTCCTATCATGCATCCATTGTCTTTCGTGAAAAGAAAAAAAAATGAAAAATGATCATGAAAAAAGGTACAATTTTTTTTAAAAAAAAGGGATCTAAAAAAATAGTAAAGAGAAATAATTCGTCCACTGGTGAAAACCTGGCAAACAGGCACCTTGGACAATTACCATGATGAAAACCTAGCAAACATGAATCATGCGTAATCCTTCATCCTCTTGAATTCCACACTTGGGGGCAAGTTCCATTCAAGCTATCCTATCACATCCTATCCTATCATCCGTCATTTTCCTTCATCCCTCATGTCCTTCATCCTTATATGCATCCATATTCCCTTTTCCATCTTTGATCTTGACAAGGCTAAGCATTTTCCTAAGCACCACAGGTCCTATTTGCTTCACCTTTTCCACATCCATGTTGTCCATAAGAGTTCCCTTATCATAACCTGATCCTATTCATATCCCTTATCCATTTTTGGCCTTGCTTATCATATCCATGTTCTATTATTATCCCCCTAATCCATCCCTTAATCTTGATATAGAATAAGGATAAAAAATACAAAAAAAACATAATGGTTTCAAAAACCTCTTGACATTTCCCTTCATATGGACCACATGCAATCTATCCCATGATGTTATCATCTGATCTTGTCATGTTCAATCCCTTAGCTTGGAAAAAACATGTTATCCAATTATCAGATAGTCCTTGACAATCAAAGAAACTTCAATACCATCATAATCTCCCATCAACTTTCCTCTATCCACTTCCATTATGTTAGTCCATTCATCCATCCATAATGTCTCTGACTTGCTAGACACTAGGGGCATCTTCTTTATCATGATCAATCAATGGAGTCCTTCTCACTATGTAAATGGACAATGGCACATGTACATAGCTTAAAAGTCCTGAAAAAATCCCAAAATTTGTAAAATAACCTGAAAAAAATTCCTAAAAATTGCAAAATGTCTTGAAAAAATCCTAAAAATTACAAAATGTCTTGAAAAAAATCCTAAAAAGTGTAAAAAGTCCCGAAAAAAACAAAAAATCATCCAAATAATATCCTGAAAAACTCAATCCAAAAACATTCACAAAATGATCCTAAAAAAATCTCCAAAAACATTCGAATAACCACAAAATCCTTAAAAATGTCAAAACAATAAAAAATCCAAGCAGTAATCATCATTATTGATTATTTTATCAATAAACTTGTCCTTTGAAATGGACAAATATTTGAGCAGACACACGGAAAATTTGTAACACTGTGCTTATCAAATCATGCATTAAGAGGCAAACTATCCATCAGATCAACAAGTCAGACAAATCAACTTATCGCATCAATCAAACAACCTATCCACTTTTCCTTTGTCTAACAATCATATGTCTTATATAGCTTGTAGTATACTCAAAACCAGACTCTGTTCATCTTAAACGGGGTACTTCATTCCTGAAACCAGACATCTTGATCGTCCTATAAAAAACAAACATTCAAATTATTAACTTTGACAACAAGATCGTAATGGCTATTGACTCACTTGGTTTAGTGAGCCTCATCCTTTTTTTAATTTATCTTTGGTCATGTTCCTATGCTACTTGAGGATATCACCAAGAGATGAGAGTTGCTAGGATGGTTCATGACCTTTTTATTTTTGTTTTTTGTTTGTGGGATGTTATTCATGATGTTCTGACAAATGTCCATCTTGGGTGTCTGTACTGGTTCTGACATTTTATGACTATTGCACATACCTCGACCCTTGACATACAACCAATTTTTCAGAACATATCATGGACGCATTCCTTGTCTGCAATGTATTTGTCCCTTTTTCAAAAAGGTTGCATTGTCACTCTGGCCATATATGTCACGATGTGATGTATCCACTTTTCCATATTAACTAAAGCTCGCTGTTGCCAAAGGTGCACAAATGAAAGAAAGGTTTCATCATTATTAATTGTTCCTCATCCAATCTTTTTGCTTCTTACTGTTGGCAAATGCACACTCCAATGAGACATTGTAGGTGATTGAAGGTTTTTTCATTGATGGCAACCTTACAATCCTATGAAACTGGCAAGGCAATCCACCGGCACCAGCAAAGTTAGATTCTACACTGGCACACAGACCACCGACACCGGCAGTGAAAGGAAGCATACCGACACAGAAGCCGACAGGAATTTTGTTGTTAATATATTTTGTTTATTATTGTAAAATCATTGTAAGCTGACTTGGCAAGTTGTAAAATGACTCTTATATAAGAGAGATCATTGTAGAACAAATAGTAATAGATGGAAGAAAATATATAGGCGAAATAAGGCAGACCTATTATGTGAATTATAGGTTAAGGGTTTCTGTAAGAAGCAGAGCTATAAACCTGTACTAGATCTAGCATAGTAGATGCTATTTTGAAGCAATACAAGACATTGGATTTATATAATCCATTTTGTAAGTCAGTGAGACTTCCCATTTTGTAATTGTTTAGTGAGCTCTAGGCACTTGGCCTTCCTGCATGTGCATGCCCCTCTTGTAGCAGTAATATTCTCTTATTGGCTAGTAAGTGAATATCATTGGTCACAAATCCCACCAAGGTTTTTCCCACATCGGGTTTCCTCGTTAAAATATTGTGTTATGGTGTGTTTTTCATGTGGTTATTTTTATCTCTATTTATTGTATTACTTTCTATTTACCGATACATAGTATTAATATGCTTTACATGTTTTAAGTTGAGAAAATCTTATTACCGGTTAGATACTGATTCACCCCCCCTCTCAGTATTTGTGGGAATCCTAACAATTTGTATCAGAGCCTGGTCCTCTATTTTCAGAAGCCTAACAGCTTGAGGAAGATCTTGACACTGGCAGAGATGGAAAACTTGATGAAGCAACTAGAAGGAGCTCTCTCAGACTATGATGTAGAAAAATTGAAAAATGTCAAACTTGAAGATGATCTAAAGGCTGCTTAGGATATCATTCAAGCACTTCAAGAAAATCTTACTATTTCAAGAAATAAGAGAAGAGAACTTTGTGAAAAGATGCAAAATGAGAATGATGAAAAGGAAATTCTTAGTGATTTGATGAATAAGGTGAAACAAGAAAACATGACAACAAAGAATGAGATGCAGGATATGACTATGAGATTTTGTAAAGAAATTGAAGACAAAAAGAAGAATGAAGAAGACTTGACTAGAAGACTGAATGATGCTGCAAATGAAAACACAAGACTTAGTTATGAAAATGATATGTTGAAGACAGATCTAATGCATGCACAAAATGACTCAAATGAACTCATGAGACAAAAAGGTATCTTGGAAGGAGAACTGGTTGCTACAAATCAACATAAAGAAAAATTCAAGAAAAGCTTTGAAGAACTTGGTGACTTGTTGAACAATCAGAAACCTAATGGTGACACTAATGGTCTTGGCTTTGAAACTGGTGAAAGCTTTGGTACTACAAACACACAAGATCATGGCAAACTGGTAAGACAACCTACTACTTGTAAATTTAATGGAAAATGCTTTAACTGTAACAAGTATGGTCATAGAGAAAATCAATGTAGATCTAGAAATTATCAGAATACCAATACACCCACCGGTCAATGTTCAAAATGCAACAAAATTGGTCATAATTCTGAAAATTGTAGAATGAATGTGAGATGTTATGTTTGTGGAAGATTTGGACACTTATCTAATCAATGCAGAACACAAACCGACATAGGTTATGGGAAGGCTATTCAGAAAAATAATGTGACTTGTTATGCATGTAACAAAATTGGGCATATTGCTAAATTTTGTAGAAGCAAGTCCTCACCGGTAAACAACAAAGGTCCTAGTTTGAAAGGTAAAGAAAATGTTGAAGAAGTAAAGCAGGAATTCTCAAAACAATGGATCAAGAAATCAAAACTAAATGTTGATAGAAATACCCCTCCACCGGTAGAAGGAAGTAACACTCCACCGGCAGGAGAGTCTTCATCCAACTGAAGAAAATTTCTTTGAGGGTTTGGAAATCAAATGAGAAATATGCTATTAATCCCTCGGTTGATGGTAAAAAGTTGAAATTACTTCTATACCGGTAGATAAAGTTAAGTGATTACTTAACCGGCATGCATTAAATATGGTAGTTGGTAGATTGACATTATAAATTAGTGTTTTTGGCTCCATTTTACTTCACCAAGAATTCAAACATTTGAAGAGTGTGAAATTTCCAGATCTAAGGCATTTTGAGCAAAGAAGCAAAGCAATCAATCTTTCCAAAGGCAGAAAAAGGTATTTATAATCATGGCATCCTCTTTTGTACCTGAATTCATAGAAAAACCTACTGTATGTTAGCATTTTTGATGTTTATGTTGTGATTGGCATTGATGGACACACAGTTGCATTGAGATCCTCTTTATATGTATGAGTTAGAGCACAACCGGTATTTGTTCCAACCGGTATGTTGTATTATAGTCTTTAGACTATTGGTGTTTTGCAGAATGTATTTCCTGGTCTGAAGCGGCATGTTGACTCCAAGCGGTTCAAGGGATGAAAGCGACATAACACATTTTTACCAGTCTTCATTTTTGTAAAACTGGCAACTAGCATTTTGTATGAACCGGTAATACTCTATGATGAGTTACCAACCAGCATTTTGTGATGAGTTACCATCCACTGATTGTTTGATGGTGCCGACACATTAACGGTGCTTTTTGTGTCGTGGTACCAAGTATGTCAAGGTTCATTGAACCTAGGAAATTATAATGTAATCCTATTGGACCGACATGAAATTAGATTCCTTTATAAGGACATCAGGTCTAGGGTTTAAGGTTGTTGATGTTGTTGTTGTTGCGATAGTTTCTATTGCGGATAGGGTTTAAGGTGATTGAGGAGTTGGAGAGAATATGAATGTGTAGAAGACTGAAGTAATGCAGGAGTGCATTAAGAATGATCTATCAAGGATCTAACCGAGCAGTCTGTGCTATTAGCTAGATCAAACAGTTGTTGATTACTCACATCTTTGACAAGTCTGTAGCCCTTAACCGGGTAGGCCCAAAAGCCTTTTGTAAATCCTCTAACAAGGTGGTTCATATCTATGGATCTAAAATCCTCTAGAAAGGTAGTCTTTAATCAGACTTATCTCCTAATAGAGATTGAGATTCCTAACAAGATCTGTTCTGGTAAAGAACATTGTAAGACCTTAACTAGTCTGACCTTAACCGGTTTAGTTCCTATTCTACAGATAGTTACTTGTGAGTTCCATCTCACTGTGGTTTTTCCCATTTGGGTTTCCACGTCAAAATCTCTTATGTTATGGTGTGTGTGCTTCTATGGGTGAATGCATTGTTAGCTATTTGGTTTGCATATTTGTTAACTGGTTTGTCTGCTAAATTGTTTTACCGGTTTATTGTCAATCTTGCAAAGTGTTTAAGTGCAAAGATTTTTGGCATAATAATTCACCCCCCCCTCTTAGTATTTATCAATTGGTATCAGAGCCAACCTTTCTATAAGTTTAACCACTTGGAAAGAGATATGAGGGAATACACTTTGAGGGAACTTACCCACTACCTCACTCAATCTGAGCAAGCCTATGATGATCTTATGGTCAAATATAAGGCATCTCAAGCAAAAAGAAGAGAACATGCAGAAAAGCTGATGGAGCTATATGAAAATAGCTCTTCAAATGAAGCAGACATGGAAGCCCTAATTACTGAAGTAAATAAGTTGAATGAATCAAACTCCAACCTGAGAAAGGAGTTGGAAGGACTGACTATCCGGATGTGTCAAGAGCTTGAGAACTAGAGGAAAGCTGAAGATCTGGTGAAAGAAAGAGATCATGAGATCTCCAAGCTGAAACAAGAGATGAGTGCCCTAAAAGCTCAACTCCATGCAAGAAAAGTGGAAAACGAAGACATGCAAGGAGAACTGAACACTGCCATCTCGGAGAATGAAAACCTATTGGAAACAAATGCTGCTATTTCCAAAGAACTCTCTGAGTCAAAAGAAATACTTGCTAAGTTCAACAAGAGTACTGTCAAGCTAGAGAAAAAGCTTGAATCTGCCAAACCGGTCAAGAATACCAATGGAATTGGTTATTCTGATCATGAGGAAGGTGAGACCTCTCGTACAAATGCTGGAACATCAAATAAACAACTGACATCAAAGGATAAAGGTAAGAAAAAGTTTAAACCTATTTGCTTTAACTTTCTTAAAGAAGGACATACTGCAAATGTGTGTAGGAGTAAGGCTTACAACAATTTTCCTTATTTCCTAAATGATAAGCCTAGATCCTATAGATTTGATGGTAACTATTATGCATGCAACAAGTATGGGCATAGAGCATCTGAATGCAGGTTTGTTATGAATAACACTGGAAGATATCCTCAGAGGACCCAAGGAGTTGGTCCTGAACCTTTTGTGAACCAGAATCACAATCGGTTTAATGTCTTCAATCATCAGCCAAGAAGCGATGGTTATCAAGCGGCAACCGGATGGAGAGAAAATTGTATGATCTATCATGGTCATGGTCACACTGCTGCAACATGTAGAAGGAAGAATGGAAACATGAACAATGGACCTTGGAGAGCACCTGGATTGGTCTGCTATCACTGCAACAAACCAGGTCACATTGCCAGATTCTGTAGATCAAGAAAGAACATATCTGATGATATACCGGTTACTCTGGAAGGAAAAATTGATGTTAACATTGTTCAAGTGGACATGAACAAAATCTGGAAGGAGAAACCAGCGATGCTACAAGAGGAACTGATTTTTGCACCTAGTGTGGAAATCATGGAACCAACAAACTAAGCTTCAAAAAAGCTTAGGGGGAGAAAATGGAGAAATGTTTCAAACCCCCAGTTTACACCGGTAAAAGACATTAACTGGTATGTTATGCCTATCATTTGGTAGAAGACCAGAAACAGTAAAAAGGCAAATTAGGGTTTATGCCCTAATGGAGGAGTGTTAATGACGGTAGGTGAGGAATATGTTTAAAAGCATTTTTCAAATCATTTCTCACTATCAGTTTTCAAGCGAAGAAAAGTTTTTCAAAGAGCAGAGTGATGAAAAGGCGATTTGAGCAAAGATTTTGAGAAATTGAGAAACCACGAAGGACATTCAAATTCAAACTAGAAATGGTCAAGTGGAGAACACAAAGTGGTGATTCTGCAACTGATGGAGTGTGAAGTGAAGGAGAATCGGCAAGTCCTAATTTCACGTGTTTCAAAATGTATTTCTCGAGTTCTTAAGATTTCTATCATGGCTTCCACATCTCATACCAGTTCTAGTGCATCTGTCAAGTCTGCAAGTTTTATTTAACGGAAGTCCAAGTATAATTCCCTATCACAAGTTCTGGCTGGTGTGATAGTAGAAGAGGGAATTTATGACTACATAGATTGCAAGATTGAAGACCTAGGTTCTCTAGCTATCCACACCCAGTTAGATTTATTTTGTGGAAAAGATAAGAAGATCAAACTGGATTTTAATATTTTTGAGAAGAAAAAGCTCCACAATGTTGTTTACTTCCTGGAGGATTTCATAGAGGATCATATAAGGATCATTCTGAGTAGAGTCCATGGTGATAAGATGTACCTGGAGAGAACACATGATATCACACCGTAGGCAATTCATGTAGTCACTAGATTCTACAACACAGGGGAAGTGCCAGCCCTGAGGACGGTAAGCAAAACTGAAATGTCCAAGCTCACCGGTTCAGTGAGTGACTCATGAGGCATGATAGTAAATTCTATCAAGGATGATCTGGTGAAGTATGCATGCATGGTGATTGGATACCAGACATTCTCAGCCAGTAGAATTAACTTTGTATCTGCTGAAGTGGTAAATGCCGCTTACCGGATGATAAAAGAGGATGCATCATTTGATCTGTGCACCGGTATGTAGAGACAACTCCTATTGAATCTAAAGTCAATCAAACAAGATAATGCACTTAGGTTCAAGTTTGGACAACTACTAGTTGGGTTTTTCTTCTATTTCCAAGGCTACTTTCCAAGAGTAGGAGATGTCCAGTGGTCTGGTGACCAACCGGTGACCAAGCAAATCAAGGAAATCATTGAAGCAATTGGAACCGGCTACCTTGATGTTCAGAACAAGTATTTTGATGAGTTTAGAAGGAAAATGAGCCAAAGAGTGAGGATATCAGGTGACATCGTCAAGAAATATGAAGACGATATCTGCTTCACCATCCAAGTAGATAAATGCATAATGGAGGCTGTTGAGACTAGACAGGAAGAAGTGGAGCCAATGGACTATGAGGTGATGTACGATATGCTGGAAGGGTATGTCTCTACCTTTATTGCCTCACTACTTGATCCTAAGGCAAAGAGAACCGACACCTACCTAGAGAGGATAGCACCGGTCAAGAAACCACCAGCAATGAAAGAAAAAGAACCTACAGTAAAGAAGGAAAAGGGAGTGCCTGCACCATCAGCACCGATTACCACTGCAACTCCAAAAGTGACCAAGCGGTCACCAGCCAAGAAGAAACCAGAAGTAGCATCGACTAAAGTGTTCGAGAGAAAGAGGAAGACAAGGAATACATCACCAGAATCAGAAGAAACTGTGTTTGAGGAAAAGCCAAAGAAAACACGTCAAACAAAGAGGAAGACAAAGAATGAACCGACATCATCTGCACCAGTAAATATAGATATATCTTCCTATAAACCTTTGACACATTGACAAAGATCAAAATGTTAGGAGAAAAGTGCTAAATGACTTAATTGACTATTTTGATGACTTTAATGATGATGAAAAGGAAGCGATTGAAAAGGAAATAATTCAGTATTTATGTGTTAATGACCGGTCACCCTTAGAGATTAAGTCTCAGACACCAGATTCTTTATATATGTCATTAGACAATAGATGGCACATTTCCATAGAAAACGAACAGGAAATTAGGGAGAAAGTTTTTGCACAGTACTTTCCCGACCTATCAAATTCTGAATTGTTTGATGTTATTGACCAAAATAAAGGACTCTTCTTCACTAGAAGAAGAAGACTCTATCTATTAGAAGGTAGAGTTGATGATGTTGAAAAAGACACTCATCTGTATATGAGAACCATTGTCCAGACTCACAAAGTGCATCTAGCCAACCGGCAAGCTAAAAAAGAACTAGTTATATCCAAACCGGATGAAGTATTTGAAGATAAAGGAAATCCGATTGTTGAACCGATCGACACCATTGATGTCAATGCTCTGGATGTTGAGAATGTTACTCAGGAAACACCATCTAAGGAAATAGGATAGAAGCAATAGGCTAAATAGGTTGATAAGCAAGCCGATGACAGACAGGAAGCGGCAAAGGAAAAGGCAAAGCAAAGGAAAAATGATAAAGAAGAGAAGCAAAAAAGGGATGAAGAAGAGAAGAAGAAGAAAGATGAAGAAGAGAGAAAGAAGAAAGATGAAGAAGAGAGAAAGAAGAAGGATGAAGAAGAGAAGAAGAAGAAAGATGAAGAGGAGAAGAAGAAGAAGGATGAAGAAGAGAAAAACAAGCAACAAGATGAAAAGAAAAAGAAGGAAGAAGAAGATAAGGAAAGGAGAAGAAGAAGGAAGCAGAGAAGAAGAAGAAGGAAGAGGAAGAAAAAGAAGAGGAAAAGAGGAGAGAAGTAGAGAAAAGGAAGAAGGAAGAGGAGGATAAGGAAGCAGAGAAGAAGAAAGTGGAAGAGGACAAGGTAGGAGAAGTGGAGAAGACCACCCAGATGGAGACTCCAAAGGCAACTAGGAGTCAAGCCAAACCAGTTGATCTCTCCAGTCCTATCAATCTTCAGTCTGCAAATGAAATGGAGCTAATGCAGAGCATCAAGGTAGCTCAAGAGTGCCTTGAAATCATTCTACCGAAGAAGGAGCAGGATGTAATTCAAGTGGTTGTGGATATGCTTACCGGTTTGATACCCGGTATAAATCTTCCCAACACTGATTCATCACTAGCTAAACTCAAGCTCCTATGCACAGTAGTGGATGATCAGGTGCAGAGCCTTGAAGAGGAAGCAGAGGCTAATGTCAAGAAGGAGCATCAAAAAGCTCTTAATATAGCTCTGGTGAAGAAGTTGAATGAGCTCCGGACTGAACTGAAGCAAGACCAAAAGGATATAAGGGACGCTCTAAATGAGGGGAATCTACTACTTAGCAAGATCTGCCAACCCCATCTATTCTATGATGATGTGCTAGCTCAAAAGCAAAAGCTTGAAATGGACTTGCAGTCCTACTTGAACACATTCAAGCCACCTTATGATTCCTTTACAACTTATGGGCAAACCGTTCACTAGTTTCACATCCAGTCAGCAAAAATGGAGCAAGAGATTAGCACTCAGTCTAGAGATTTGTAGGAGCTACAACTGGTTCTACTCCCACGATTGCAAATTCTTCAGAAGTGCTATCTGAACCTGGATGCCTTAACAGTTACATAGGAGATGAGCACAATTGATGCCATGGAAGAACAAGTCTCCCAGATGCAAATAGAGCAAGAAGTAGCCACCTCCCTACTTGATTCCTGGTCTTTGTCAATGAAACAATTCTTGCAGGACTTTAAATCTATTTTTGACAAGTATCATTCCTTATTCACATAAACTTTTATTATTTTTAATATCAAATGAAAACAGGGTTGTTCAGCTATACTTTATCATTGTTGGCAAAGGGGGAGAAGAATTCTATTTGGAGAAGTATCTGGTAATCAAAATTTTGATTATATGCTCTAAATATCTCAATGTTTATGCTCTATATACAAAAGTGCTATACATTGTATTGTTAAAGGGATAGTGTATATGCTTAGGGGGAGCAATTTTTCTAATGGCATGATTTTGTTCTAAAACACTTAGATGTCAAAATTTTATTTTCCTAAGTGTTGCCATGAATGCCAAAGGGGGATATTGTTTGCATTTTTTATGTTTATGTTGTGATTGTCATTGATGGATACACACTTGCATTGAGATCCTCTTTATATGTATGAGTTAGAGCACAACCGGTATTTGTTCCAACCAGTATGTTGTATTATAGTCTTTAGACTATTGATGTTTTGTAGAATGTGTTTCCCAGTCTGAAGTGGCATGTTGAATCCAAGCAGTTCGAGGGATTAAAGCGACATAACACATTTTTACCAGTCTTCATTTTTGTCAAACCGACAACTAGCATTTTGTATGAACTGGTAATACTCTATGATGAGTTACCAACCAGCATTTTGTGATGAGTTACCATCCACCGATTGTTTGACGGTGCTGACACATTAATGGTGCTTTTTGTGTTGTGGTACCAAGTATGTCTAGGTTCATTGAACCTAGGAAATTGTAATGTAATCCTATTGGACCGACATGAAATCAGATTCCTTTATAAGGACATCATGTCTAGGATTTTATTTTGTTGATGTTGTTGTTGTTTGGATAGTTGCTATTGCGGCTAGGGTTTAAGGTGATTGAGAAGTTGGAGAGAATATGAATGTGTAGAAGACTGAAGTAATGCAGGAGTGCATTAAGAACGAGCTATCAAGGATCTAACCAAGCAGTCTATGCTATTAGCTAGATCAAACACTTTTTGATTACTCACATCTTTGATAAGTCTGTAGCCCTTAACCGGGTAGGCCCAAAAGCCTTTTGTAAATACTCTAACAAGGTGGTTCACAACTGTGGATCTAAAATCCTCTAGCAAGGTAGTCTTTAATCGGACTTATCTCCTAATAGAGATTGAGATTCCTAACAGGATCTGTTTTGGTAAAGAACATTGTAAGACCTTAATTAGTCTGACCTTAACCAGTCTGGTTCCTATTCTGTAGATAGTTACTTGTGAGTTCCATCTCACCATGGTTTTTCCCATTTGGGTTTCCACATCAAAATCTCTTGTGTTATGTCATTTGTGCTTCTGTGGGTGAATGCATTGTTAGCTATTTGGTTTGCATATTTGTTAGCCAGTTTGTCTGCTAAATTGTTTTACCGGTTTACTGTCAGTCTTGCAAAGTGTTTAAGTGCAAAGAATTTTGGCATACTAATTCATCCCCCCCTCTCTGTTTTTCAATTAGTTCTTGAAATAACAAAGAAGGATGATAATGTTGGTGCTTTTTCTCAAATCCCCAAAGGAGTAGTTTTTGCAGAAGACCCTAGGATGTATATTCATTGCCATATAGAAGAATTAGGAGATGAAGAAATTAAGAACATGTACAAGACTGTTATTTGTGATGATTCTGGTAATGTGAAACCTAAACACAAAATAATTGAAACCCTAAGATTCACTAAAATTCTCTACATTCCAGAATTCCCTAAGGAAGTGATAAGGATAGTATTGAGTAGGGTTCATGGTGAATTTTTCTGGCTGGATTCAATTCACAAAATTACTAAGGAAGCTATAAAAGTTGTAACAGGGTTACCCTCCATCGGTAACAAACCTGACAAGACAAAGAAGGTCTCAAATGACCTAGTAATGAACCTAACAGGTGCAACATCCGACAAAAGGTATTTAAGGGTGAATGATGTAACTGACATAAATGTGAGATTCATTAGCATGATTCTAGGCTACAAAACAACACATGCAAACAGACTAAATTTAGTTTCCAGCTTATGCATAAAGAGTGCTCATGACATGATTAAGGATAATGTGAAAATTTATGTGTGTGAATGGTTGAAGGATGAATTGATTGACAATCTGGGAAAGATCAAGAAGGATAAGAAAGGGAAATTTAGATTTGGCAACTTACTTGTTTTCTTAATGCTACATATAACTAAACAGGTGCCCGGTATAGGTAATAAGAACCTTGGATTTGACATACCGGTAGGCAAATAGTTATTTGACTTATTGAACAACATGGGTGAAAAAAAAGAGAAGAATATTAATGAATACTTTCAAGCATTAAAGGCCAGAATGAACACTAGAGTAAGATTATCACAAACAATTGTAGATAAGTATAAGGATGATATATGTTTTGTGATTAAGAAGGATGAGATTTGGATGGAAGCGGTTATCCCAAGAACAATCTGGGTTACTAAAATGGGTTATGAGACAGATGATCACATCATTGAAACATATGCAAAAGCCCTTCTGGAAGCACCCAATGAACCTAAGGAAGAGGTATTTGGCAGTGCTAAAACCATCGAAAATCAAATTCAATCCAAGAAGAGAGTGAAGAAAGTAGAAGTAATAGTGAGGAGAGGTTCAAGGCAGGCTAAGGCTATCAAAGAAGATGTACTTAAACAAACCAGTATCACTGAAGATGAGTTACAAGCACAACAACTAGTAACTCACCTTTCACCGATAGCAACTTCTTCAGAGAGTGACATGCCAGTAGCATTTAAAAGAGTTGTAAGGAAAAGGGAACCTTCACTGGTATCCACACCTTTGCCTAGAAGAACTAGACAAAAACAACAGGCAGTAAGGCCCCCAGCTAAAAAGATAACTCCAAAGAAGAAAAAGTTAACACCAAAGAAAAGGACTCAACAAAATATTGCTCTAATTGACAAACTAGTAGATGAAATAACAGAGGATGGACAGTTGAAAAACATCAACAAACTATATGACACATTATCAGTTGATGACAAGGAGAAAGTTGAAAACAGTGTAATTCTACACTTGGATATCTACAAGAAATTTTTGATGCAAATAGTAGATGTATCGGTAGAACTATTTAACAAACTTGAAGCTAGAAGGCAAGTTGTTATAGAGCTTGACAAGAAAATGAAAATTGACAAACTACTTGTTGTTTATCTTGTTAACTCACCAAAGGAGATACATGATATGATCTCAGAGGATAACCAAACAGTATTCTCAACTGCACATCGACATGTAGCACTTATGGTTGGTAGAGTAAATAAGGTTGCAGAGGAAATTGCTAACGCATGGGATATATTCCTTGTTGAGAAGGAAAAATAGGAAGAATATAGAAACCCCAAACGAATCAAGGTATATCGGAAAGACAAGGATAAGGGAAAAGGAAAGGTTAGTGGACCTCCAAACATCAAAATAAAAGACAACCTATCCCCACTATCTCAAGATACTCCACTGGTAGTAACAACTGAAGATCAACCAGCTGATGAGAGTATGGATATATCACAAGAGGATACAAATCCTAATTCTGAGGTATTATATATAGTAGATGTTGATACTCAGAAGGTCAACATTGTGGTAGATAAGGACACAACCGATAAGACAGATATGGCTAGTGAACCACCGGTAACTGATAACACAGATAACACAGAAGGTAAACCGACAGATGGGAACACAGAACAACAGGTAGAACAACAAATAGAGAAACAAGTAGAGCAACAGGCTTTAGCACAGGAACAGGTTAATACAGAATCAGTGCCATCGACAACTACTGAGCAAAACAAACCATTGCTCAAGGAAATGGAAACATAGACTGACCTACCAGAGGTCACTGCAAGCAAGGATATTGCCCCCACCGAAGAAATTCAGAGTATTGGCTCTTCAACTACAGGATTCAAGACAACAAATGTAACTGAAGTTCTTTTAGACTCTATAAAGAAAATAACATATTGAAGTTCACAGGCATATAAGGCTATAGATGACACAATTCTAATTTTGAAGATGATAGCCCCAAAATGTAATGTAGATAATAAGGATTCTTTGAGTCAACTTGATACTTTATCTAAGTATATTACTGACAACATAGTGACAGTTGAACAAATAAAGGAGGACACATTCAAAGAGAGGTTAGAAAAGGAAAAACAAAAATTCTTTGAGGAACAAATAAAGAAGTGTACAAGGCAGTTTGACACACTTTTACCAGAATTATGTAGCACATTAAAGGAATTCAAAACTTTGTACAGAGATACTTGTAAGACTAACTTTTTGAAAGTTGATATAGACAAGAAGATCAGCAAGATACAGGAGGAAATAAATCAACTAGCTGACAATTTTATTAATTCATCTGATTCATTATCAGTTTTTTAGCAAAAGATAACAGGTTTTGAGGAAGAATTACTAAAGCTAGAAAGAGAAAAGGAGAGAATAAAAAGTAAGGCTAAGGATCTGAAATCAAGACTAAGTCCAAAACTAGATTACCTAGCATCCTTAAGGAAAGAAATATTTGATGCATTGGTACAAGGACAAAAAATACCGGTAGAGCAAATGCAACACCTCACTGGTACAGTTCAGAGGACAGAGGCCACAATAAAAGATAGTAAAAAGTTCATTGAGAACTTGAATCTGGTTTTGGCGGAGCTTTTTCAGATTGTAACCAACTAGTTACAAGGTTGAGACAGGAAACTACACTCTATTGACACTTTGACAACCTTTGTCATTGATTCCAAAGGGGGAGTAGTGATATGAGAAAAATCCAATAACTTAGGGATCATTTTCTCAAGGGGAGCACACATTTCTGGTAACAACTTTTGGACTTCATTTTTGGATACACTTTTGAATTTTTCTCATGAGTGTTGCCATCAATGCCAAAAGGGGAGATTCTTGGTAAATGCACACTCCAATGAGACATTGTAGGTGATTGAAGGTTTTGTCATTGATGGCAACCTTACAATCCTATGAAACCAGCAAGGCAATCCACCGACACCAGCAAAGTTAGATTCTACACTGGCACACAGACCACCGGCACTAATAGTGAAAGGAAGCATACCGGCACAGAAGCCGACAGGAATTTTGTTGTTAATATATTTTGTTTATTATTGTTAAATCATTGTAAGCCGACTTGGCAAGTTGTAAAATGACTTATATAAGAGAGATCATTGTAGAACAAATAGTAATAGATGGAAGAAAATATATAGGTGAAATAAGGCAGACCTATTATGCGAATTATAGGTTAAGGGTTTATGTAAGAAGTAGAGCTATAAACCGATACTAGATCTAGCATAGTAGATTCTATTTTGAAGCAGTGCAAGACATTGGATTTATATAATCCATTTTGTAAGTTAGTGAGACTTCCCATTTTGTAATTGAGTAGTGAGATCTAGGCACTTGGCCTTCCTGCATGTGTAGGCCCCTCTTGTGGCAGTAATATTCTCTTATTGGCCAGTAAGTGAATATTGGGGGTCACAAATCCCATCGAGGTTTTTCCCACACCGGGTTTCCTTGTTAAAATATTGTGTTATGGTGTGTTTTTCATGTGGTTGTTTTTATCTCTGTTTATTGCATTACTTTCTATTTAATGGTACATAGTATTAATATGCTTTACATGTTTTAAGTTAAGAAAATCTTATTACTAGTTTGATACTGATTCACCCCCCCTCTCAGTATCTGTGGGAATCTTAACACTTACTAACTTTTTTTTCTCTTTCATCATTTTTTCCTCTTCCATCTAACATTGTTATCTTCTTTCAAGAGATCATTCATTTCTTTCATACATCAACAATCTCTTGAGGGGGAATATTACCTCCATCCCTCATTTTGCTAGGGCATGATTTTTCTTTTTCTTTGAAACATTGCTTAAAATTGCATTGTCTCAAAGAGGGGGAAAATGTAGACACTTAAAATTTGCATCACCTTCGTTCTCTGTTTTTAACACCTATCGCGCATATGATTTCAATTATTCACACGATCCTATGCTATCCAAATTGATCCCTTGCCTTCCCATTTCAAGTTTGGGATTACATTTTACCCTTAACCTCATATCTTTTGATTCAGTTCATTTGCTTGTCACTCTTGCAGTGATGTTTTTCCTAATTGCATCCTGATTAGGGATTTTTGCCCCTAATTTGACCCTCCCATTCAGCCTTATTCATGCCTATTTAGATCCTTCCCCTCTCTTCCCACTCCTACTGCAAAAGTTGTATTTTGAATCCTTCTTTAGCCCCCTTGCATTAGATTTTTCCCCTCGCTTCAGTGGTGTCTATTTTGATCGTTTCCTCCACCTCAGTTTTTAGGGTTTTCAGGTGTTCTTTTTAGGGTATTGTTGCTTCCTGCCTCCCATTTTTGATCACCTTGGATCCCCTTGTTGGCAATATAACAAGGATATTGAGAAGGTTGTTGATGATTATGGACATAACTGATTAAATATGTTTTACTATCTTGATATAATTATTTTGTCATTGATCTCAAGAAATTGATTTTCTAATTTAGTATGATGTTGCCATATCTTAAGAAATATGATATGAAGATTATAAAGAAGTTGATAAAGACACAGGAAAGAATATGATGAATAAAGGGATAAGTTATTCAATGGGCAACTCTACCGAGTCAAACAATGATGAGATCTTGATGTTTTAGATTGTTTTAACATCATACATATGTTGTAAAATGTAAAGTTTAATACTACACTATGTTATCAAGCAAAGAACCTAGTCGGTAAACCCTAAGGAACCTAGTCGGTAAACCCTAAGGTTATCGTAGTCAGTTAATGAAGACAGAATGTCTACCGAGTAAAGTTTAGTATTCACCGAGTTGTAACCGAGCTATAACAGAATGCATTAAATGTTTACATGTGATATTTAATGAAAGAAGCTGATGAGCTGGAGTGGATCAATGATTAGCAAGCCATGGAAGAAGTTTGTTGACAAATCTAAGGCAATGGAAAGTCGGCAAGAAGATCTATAGCTCAGATTGAACCACATTACCCTAACACAAGTTCCAAGATGATTATGCAAGTTTCGAGGCAAGGTAAAACATTTTTTAGATCGTAACATACAATGAACCTGGACAAGATTGAAGATCTAATGGCTATGATTGATCATGGGAAATGTAATCAAGGAGATTAAGCGGTTAGATGATTGTTTATAAATAAGGAACTGTTGATAAATAGTGTATGCGGGCAAGTGTATGCACAGGGATGCTACATAGTGATCACCGAGCACAGAAGCTTGAAGACTTGTTGGAATAATAGAGTATTGATGCCCAGCAGATAGACAAGAATAGTTCTATGTCTAGATTGTGTTGAACAAATAAGAATTTGCTTTAGCATTTTAGATGTAAAGTTGCAGATAGATTGTATTATTGTTAGCTTGTGAAAGTAACAGGAAATCTCTTAACCGAGTGGACTTAACAGTCTTATAAGTAAATCCTCTAACAAGGTGACATTCTAAATGAGTGTTTGAAATCCTTTGACAAGGTCACTTCTAACAAAGTGAAGATCCTAATAGATCTAAGGGAAATCCCTTAACCGGGTCACATCTAGCAATGTGTTTTGTAATCTTTAACAGGATTGGCTTTTAATCGAGCATACTCTAGAAGAGTATATTTCTTAGTGGGTCTGAAATCCCATAGTGGTTTTTCCCTATTTGGGTTTCCATGTTAAATCTGGTGTTATGAGGTCTATATTGTTCATATGCTTTTGAGTTTGCATGTTTGACAGTTTTTATTCTATGACTGATATATGTTACCGAGGTTGAATCTGATGTTTTCATTAATGATTAAGTTTGTATGATTCACCCACCCCCTCTCATCTTGTTGGCTATCGGATCTCTACTTATATTAAGTATCAGAACTATCAATTGGTATCAGAGCTTTGGACTCCGAAAGGAAAGTTTAAAGGCACTTGAGTTAAAGATCGAAAGATGTATAAGAGGGATGCACCTAAGCCAAATAAGTCAAGTTTCTCTACATGGTAGAAAAGGATGAAGCTACATCTATCAGGAGTTGGATAATATGCTATATACTATCTAGAGAATGATTTTGTTACACCGAGAACCTATCCATTGACTATGGAAGAGATAAAGGCAAAGCAAGAACACATTCAAGCAATGATTGAAATAATATCTGCATTGACCAATTCTGAGTTTAATGATCTAGAAGGCTGAAATGATGCGAAGGCTATGTGGACTAAGC
The DNA here is from genome assembly GCF_030272615.1 of Cryptomeria japonica. Taxonomy (NCBI): domain Eukaryota; kingdom Viridiplantae; phylum Streptophyta; class Pinopsida; order Cupressales; family Cupressaceae; genus Cryptomeria; species Cryptomeria japonica. Next base: position 512,510,834 of record NC_081409.1, read on the forward strand.
TCATATCTGTATATGGAGGAGATGAACATGTTCAAAGAGAAAAAGTTGATAGTCTAAGAGGACAACTTGAATCTATGAGGATGAATGAAGGTGAGAACATAACCCAGTACAGTACAAGACTAAAGGAGATTGTAAATCAAATCAAGGGAGCAGGAGGAACTATTGAAGAAAAGGATGTGACAAGTAAGTTGTTAAGAACCCTTCTACCTACCTATACAATCCGAGTCTCTACAATCAATGAATTGAGGTCTATACCTAATATGCTAGTTTCCTTGGATGCTACTATTGGTAAGCTACATGCATTTGAGTTAAGTAATTTTGATAACAGTGGGTCATCGGTAAATAAAGTTGAATCTGCATTTAGTTCTTTTCATCTGAATGAATCTAATGATTACAATGAAAGAAAGTATAAGTACTCTGGAGGAGATCATAGTGGAGCAAGTGAAAGATTTCAGAAGAACATGGAGGAGGTACACAAACTGTATGAAGAAATCAGAAAACAAGAAGAGTATGAAGCACTATTGGCCAAAAGGTTACCAAGAGGCAAAGGTAAGTATAAGGGAAAACTACCCTTGAAATGTTTCAATTGAGATAAGATTGGACATATGGCTTCTAACTGTCTTGACAAAGATTTCACTGAAAAGAGAGATTACCGAGATGACAGACAGAAAGATAATCATTACAGAGGTCACCGAGACTTCAGAAGAAGAGATAGAAAGACCTGCTTAATTGCTGATGAGGAATCTAAAGATGATAAATCAGATGAGACTGATATAGAGGAAGTTGTTTATGTGGCTATCAAGGATGGATCAGATGAAGAAAGGTATGAAGAGAAATCCCTAATATCTCACATAAACACTAATGATTCTTGGATTATAGATAGTGGATGCTCACATCATATGACAGGAGATAAACACAAGTTTGTTATGTTAGAAGATTATGATGGAGGCTATGTTAGATTTGGTAATGATGCACCATGTCCAATAAGAGGTAAAGGATCCATAACACTTCTTGATAAAGCAAGATGCAATGATGTTTATTGGGTTGAAGGTTTGAAATATAATTTGTTGAGTGTAGCATAGCTAAACAACATAGGTTACCAAATAGAATTTCAGAAAGGAATTGTCAAAGTTCATGACAAAAATGGAAAGTTAGCTGCTACTAGGACACAATCAAAAGGTAATACATTTCACCTTGACTCTACTCACAACAAGTGCTTGCATGCAAAGATTGATAACACCTGGTTATGGCATAAAAGGTTTTGTCATGTTAATTTTGATAATATGATCAAGATAAGTAAGAAGCACAGAGTAAGAGGTCTACCAAGTCTCAAAAAACCTGAGAATGCTATGTGCCAAGGATGCCAAATGGGCAAGATGACAAGATCCAACCTTTACAAGTAAGTCCTACACTTCTAAGGGAATTTTAGATCTTGTACACACTAATCTTTGTGGTCCTATAAAAGTTAAAAGTTATTATGGTGATAAGTATTTCATATTATTTGTGGATGATTATTCAAGGATGGTGTCAATAATGTTTTTAAAAGAAAAATCAGAAGCTTTTCAAATGTTTAAGTGGTACAAGGCTAGAGTTGAAAATGAAATAGGAAGACAACTGAAATGTCTTAGATCAGATAGAGGAGGAGAGTTCACATCTGATGAGTTCAATCTATTTTGCAATGATCATGGTATTAAAAGACAAGGCTCTGCACCGAGGACTCCATAGCAGAATGGAATAGCTGAAAGAAGAAACAGATCTATTGTGCATTGTGCTAGAACACTGATGATTGAGAAGAAGGTTCCACAAACATTTTGGAGAGAAGCAATAGGCACAACTGTTTACACCTTGAACTAAGTTCAATTGAAGAAAGGTACTTTGAAGACACCTTATGAAATTTGGTATGGCAAGAAACCTAATGTAAGTTATTTTAAGATATTTGGAAGCAATTGCTATGTTCATAAAGATGATAGAAATGGCAAGTTTGATCAGAAAAGTGAAGAAGGAACATTCCTAGGATATTCTTCTAGAAGCAAAGCATTTAAATGTCTGATCAAATCATCTAACAAAATAGTAGAAAGTGCAAATGTGAAAATTGATGAATTTGTAGAAAGAACTAATGACAGGAATTCCAAAGAACCAGAAGACTATGATGAATTTTTCTATGTGCAACCGAAAAATCCTACCGAGATAACTGTTGAAGGAAATGAGGAAGATATCCAGTTACCGAGTGATGAAGAGGATCATACAGAGCCTACCAAGCCTGTATTAGCCAAATATGTTAGAAGACATCATGCACCAAGTTAGATTATAGGAGATAAGGATGATCCAGTGATGACAAGGAACAAACTGAGATAGAACACATGTTTGATATCTGAATTTGAACCAAGAATAGTAAAAGAGGCATTCAACAGTGAAGATTGGATAAATGCTATGACTGAAGAGATTGATTAAATCAAGAAGAATGACACATGGACACTAGTCCCAAGACCTAAGGACAAAAATGTAATCGGTACAAAGTGGATCTTTAGAAACAAGCTAAATGAGAAAGGAGAGGTCATTCGGAACAAAGCAAGATTGGTTTGCAAAGGTTATGCCCAAGAAGAAGGAATTTATTATGGTGAGACTTTTGCACCTGTTGCCAGACTTGAAGGAGTTAGAACATTGTTGGCATATGCTGCTTTCAAAAACTTCAAGGTATATCAAATGGATGTCAAATTTGCATTTCTAAATGGAATATTAGAAGAAGAAGTTTTCATTGAACAACCTGAAGGATTTGTTGAAGACAATAATAAAGATCAGGTATGTAAATTGAACAAAGCTTTATATGGTCTAAAACAAGCACCTAGAGCATGGTATGAAAGATTGCACTCTTATTTGATTAAGATTGGTTTTATTAGGACAAGTGAGAACAACATGTACATGAAGAATGATGAAAATGGAATACTAATCTCAGCCATATTTGTTGATGATATTATATTTTGTGGAAATGAATCTTTATGCAAGAACTTTGGTAATGAAATGAGCAAAGAATTTGAGATGTCATTAATCGGTGAGATAAAGTATTTTATAGGCTTACAGATACTGCAAATGAAAAATGAAATTTTCATTACTCAATCCAAATACATAAAGGAAATCTTCAAGAAATTTGGAATGGAGGATTCAAAGCCAGTAAGTACTCCTATGACTACAAACTGCAAACTATCAAAGAATGATGAATCTGCATTTGTTGATGAGACACTCTACCGATCCATGATTGGAAAACTACAATATGTTGTTCACAATAGGCCTGATATAGCACATGCAGTAGGTATTGTTGCAAGATTCTTTGCAGATCCTAAGGAAATACACATGACAACAATCAAAAGAATTTTCAGATACTTGAAAGGCACTGAAGATTATGGCTTAGTATATCAAAAAGGAAATGATTTTGATTTGAAAGTCTATACTGATGCTAATTGGGCAGGTAACATTGATGACAGGAAAAGCACAAGTGGAGGAGCTTTCTTCTTAGGAGAAAGACTAGTGAGTTGGCTTAGCAAGAAACAAGGATGTGTTTCTCAGTTAATAGCCGAAGCTGAATATGTTGCTGCAACACTGAATTGTATCAACATTGCATGGATCAAACAATTGTTGGAAGGAATAAATGAGAAAGTTATCGAGCCAGTAACTATATTCTGTGATAATACTAGTGCCATTAATATTTCAAAGAACCTTGTTATGCACTCTAAGACAAAGCACATATCTATCAAATATCATTATCTTAGAGAAGAAGCTCATGAAAAGAAAGTGGTGTTGTAATATGTTAACACAAAGGAACAAATAGCTAATATCTTCACCAAGCCACTACCAAAGGACACTTTTGAATATCTTAGAAGTAAGTTAGGGGTCCTACCCCTATCTCTTACTCACTAACTGAGTTCGGTGAAAGCATCACTTTGATGAATCTATTGAATATCTTTTAGGGAGCTGATGTTGGAGTGATACACTTTAAGAATGCTTTTCTGAAAGTGTACTGGAACAATATTGGGGCATACAGAAAATGATACAGGGAATAGGAATTGTAAACAAATGCTCTGACTGAGACTTAGTTGATACACATCAGCAAGAAATAACTTCTTACAGAAACAACTTATGTTTTAGTTCTTTTTCTTTTTGGCATTGTTATCAAAGGGGGAGAAGACTAAAGGAGGAGAAGACTACCAAAAGGAGAAGACCTAAGAAGATTGAGAGAAATCTAGAAGAGAAGTTTGATGTATGGGGGAGAGCATTTCAGCATTTTAGAATCACAACAATCTGAATTCTTAACGGTCAAATCAATTGGTTTTGCCATCAATGCCAAATGGGGAGATTGTTGGCAATATAACAAGGATATTGAAAAGGTTGTTGATGATTATGGACATAACTGATTAAAGATGTTTTACTATCTTGATATTATTATTTTGTCATTGATGTCAAGAAATTGATTTTCTAATTCAGTATGATGCTGCCATATCTTAAGAAATATGATATGAAGATTATAAAGAAGTCGGTAAAGACACAAGAAAGAATATGATGAATAAAGGGATAAGTTATTCAATGGGCAACTCTACCAAGTCAAACAGTGATGAGATCTTGATGTTTTAGATTGTTTTAACATCATACATATGTTGTAAAATGTAAAGGTTAATACTACACTATGTTATCAGGCAAAGAACCTAGTCGGTAAACCCTAACGAACCTAGTCGGTAAACCCTAAGGTTATTGCAGTCGGTTAATGAAGACAGGATGTCTACCGAGTAAATTTTAGTATTCACTGAGTTGTAACAGAGCTATAACAGAATGCATTAAATGTTTACATGTGATATTTAATGAAAGATGCTGATGAGCTGGAGTGGATCAATGATTGGCAAGCCATGGAAGAAGTTTGTTAACAAATCTAAGGCAATGGAAAGTCGGCAAGAATATCTACAGCTCAGATTGAACCGCATTACCCTAACACAATTTCCAAGATGATTGTGCAAGTTCTGAGGTAGGGTAAAACATTTTTCAGATCGTAAGATACAATGAACCTGGACAAGATTGAAGATCTGATGGCTATGATTGATTATGGGAAATGTGATCAAGGAGATTAAGTGGTTAGATGATTGTTTACAAATAAGGAACTGTTGATAAACAGTGTATGTGGGCAAGTGTATGCACAGGGATGCTACATAGTGATCACCGAGCACAGAAGCTTGAAGACCTGTTGGAATAACAGAGTATTGATGCCCAACAGATAGACAAGAATAGTTCTATGTCTAGATTGTGTTGAACAAATAAGAATCTGCTTTAGCATTTTAGATGTAAAGTTGCAGATAGATTGTATTACTGTTAGCTTGTGAAAGTAACAGGAAATATCTTAACCGAGTGGACTTAACAGTCTTATAAGTAAATCCTCTAACAAGGTGACATTCTAAATGAGTGTTTGAAATCCTTTGACAAGGTCACTTCTAACAAAGTGAAGATCCTAACAAATCTAAGGGAAATCCCTTAACTGGGTCACATCTAGCAATGTGCTTTGTAATCTTTAACAGGATTGGCTTTTAACTGAGCATACTCTAGAAGAGTATATTTCTTAGTGGGTCCGAAATCCTAGAGTGGTTTTTCCCTATTTGGGTTTCCATGTTAAATCTGGTGTTATGAGGTCTATATTGTTCATATGCTTTTGAGTTTGCATGTTTGATAGTTTTTATTCTATGACTGATATATGTTACCGAGGTTGAATCTGATGTTTTCATTAATGATTAAGTTTGTATGATTCACCCCCCCTCTCATCTTGTTGGCTATCAGATCTCTACTTATATTAAGTATCAGAACTATCACCCCTTTCTTTCCTAGTCATGTGTGAAAGTTGCATTTTGACCTCTTTTCACACCCCATTACCTTGTATTTGTCCCTTCTCTGTCTGGTGATCCATTTTGACTCTATTTAGTTGGTATTGCTTAGTTTTACTCGGTTTACCCTAATTTGCAGTTTTTCACTTGAATCATCTCATTTCCTATCCAACCTTTCCCATTATTTCCCATTTCATTCATTTTGACCCAAATTGACTTAATTTGACCCCTTTTAGGTCCTTGGATGTCAGTTTGACTAATTTTCCCTTTTAGGTTTAATTAATTCATTAATTAATTAAGCCCGCTTTTTTACTAATTATTATTTCCTAATCTTTCATCTTTCATCAAACCCCTTCCCCTTTTAAAATTAATTAAATAATATTGCATTATTTGGTTGCTCATGAATTATCCCGTTTAATTAAACAATCTTAATTAATTAATTAATGGTTCATTTATTTTTAACATATAGTTGAATAATTCAATTAAATTATTCAATTATCTAATTGTGTCATCCAAATTAAATAAATATATTTTCCTAATTATCTTCACACATGAGGATAATATCTACTTTTTTATTTTAAAATAAAAATATCTTCCCAATTTTGAAAATGGCAACTTTATCTCAAGCAATATCTTTGATTTTCAAAAATCCTAATATCTCATTATTTTTTAAATTTTAATTGAAAAATGAGGTATGCATCCCCAAAAGTCTTATTTTTTGTAGTGTCATCTCTTTTTCCTTCTCCTTCATCTTTCCCCAAATGGAAACTCTATTGTGCATTCGATCTCGTCCATCCACCTGATAAAAAATCTTTTCAATCTTGTTCATCCATCGAATTCTGAGTTTTTTAATAAATTGAGAGATATTTCTTTGTCAAATCATCTAACTTTTATGCATTCTTATTCTTTCGCATTTTCTAACTAACTTTCATACATTTTTACTTTGTCGAATTATTCATCTAGTTTTTATGCATTGACATTCTGTCAGTCTTAGAATCTAACTTTCATTTCATGTTCAACAGTTAAAAATTAGCAATCATCTTTAATCACATATTCTGAGTAAGGTTTTCATATCAAGCCCCTTTACTTTCATTGTTTCATTTACCTGGCTTCTCGAGAGAGACATATTCACATTAGAACCAAAAGGAAGAGAAACAAGGTCTAATTGAAGAAACAATGAATGGTTTGTGGTCATTTTGTATTTCATTTTAGTTACTTTGTTAGTAGGAAAAACAATTTCAGCTTGCAATTTGAGTTTTTGTGATTATCTTAGATAGATTGCATGCATGTTTCATTTCTCGAACTGATTCCCATTTTCCTCATCTACACCACCTCTTGAGTCTCACCTACCTTGTGAGATATTAATATCGCTTCTCCCTAAAAGTTCCTGCTAATCCTCATAAGGGAAAATAGAGAATTATTAAGGATTAAGTAATTAATATACTAAAGTCTCATATATTGTGAATTTTTATGTAAATAAATGAAATTAAGCATAATTGTCATATAAATCTAATATCCCTATTATTAACTAATATAAATCTTAAAGCATATTCTTCTGGATTTAACTATGTAGATTTTTAATGCCCAACATTTTAGATCAAACTCTATGATCCATCATTAGGGAAAGAAAGCATGAGAAGATAGAAATGAGAAAGTTTAGTAGACCCAAATGTCTAAATAGATGAAGGGATAAGGCTAGACGGCACAAGAATCAAGACAAAAAGATAAAAAATAAATTATTAAGCTAAAAATTAGTAAAAGAGGAATGGGAAATAAATTAAAATGAAAACCAAAGTGAGAAAAGGAGAATAAAGAAGATAACTAAAAATCACCAAAACACAAGAAAATAAAACTAAAATGCAAAGAAGAGAAGAGACCGAAATAAATCATGAAAAGAAATAAATAATAATAAAGCCTCAATATAAACAAAAGGAAGACCAAAATAAAAAGTTAAAACAACATACTACAACCAAATAAAGAAGAGAAAAATGTTGAACACTACTAGAAGCTAAGAGAGGGGGGTGGATTAGCATTCACAAAAACTTGAACATATTAAGTTATTTGAAAAATAACAATTATTCCAATACATGTGCATAAAAGTAAACAACTAAATCATCAAAATATTCCCACATGAACACCAAGATTTTTACTTGGAAAACCCATGGTGAGATTCTAACTTGTAATATATAATAATTATTTTGCAATGACCATGGCTTCTTGCCATAAAGAGCTTACTTCTTTGGACTTGCAAACTGAGGCGCACAACCTTAGGAAAGATACAAATAGGGACTTTCTCAATTGAAGATCACTTCTTCAGGGCAATATACAAAATTGCTCATACAATACAATACAAATAGTAGGTCGAACTACATACCAAAAACATGTTAGAAAGTAAATAATAGTTCACAGTGTATATTGATTTTTCTACTCAGTACACCTTTGAATCTTTGCGCAAATTTCATATCTGCCACTTACACACCACTTTCAAACTTTTGTCTTCCTTACTCTAACACAACCAATTTGCTCAATATATATCAATCGGATCAAAATAAACTTCAATCAGTCAGCCAAAGAAATATGAAACATATACATAGCATTGACCCAAAAATACATCATTTTTAAGGTATAAGAAACATGTGAGGGTTCACACCAAGTTGGTAAACCTTCCAATAAATATAAAAAACCTTTATGCACAACTGCTCAAACCAATAAGCACAAACTATACAACACTTGATTTGTTAAAAATGTACTATCTTTTTCTAGACCTAAAAGACAATGGTTCACCCCAAAAGAACCATAACATATTGATTTGAAACATAGTCACGATGAGAAAACCAATCCAAATGGACAACATGATCATCAGAGATATATTCGATACAAACATTCATTTCAGACGACAATAAGCTTCACCAAAGCAGACACAAAAGAGAATACAATTACTTGTAGACCAAGTAGGAAATACCAAACTTATGGAAACACATTCAATCCTCATCCTATTCTATTTCATCAGTATAATATGAATCCACAATTAGTTCGGTAACATAGAAACATAAAAACAAACGTCCAAATCAATAACCAGATACACCATGTATTAGTTGAACATATATACATATATTTGGATCGCCAACAACAAGGATTTTACATCAACAACAACAATGAAATCCACATGTGCAATAGTCTCCCCCTTTGTCATTGACAACAAAACAAAAAACCCACAACAAACGTATTCCTATGTTTCCCCCTATCAATATTTCTCTCGTTTGAAAAAAATGACAAAGGGTGAATCCTTAAGCCAAAAACCATACAGATAAAAAAATGCAACTTCTCTTAACAAAAAGCTCCTGAAAGAAAATGAAAACAAAAATACCTATTAAAAATTTCCTAGCCAGATATTTGTGTATTATTTCTTCAAACCAATAAAAGAAGAGTTCCAAGCATGAGTAGTAGCAAATAAAATCTCACTTCTATACTGACAACACTCTGCTCAACTCTTTTCACATCAACCAATAACTTGAGAAAGTAGAAAACCGCAATTCCATGGCATCCTTGAGTCCAGAAAACAATTTTACATATTCTTCTCTATGCTTATGTCTCATAGACAACTGAGAATGAAGATCTTGGGCCCTTGACCTCATTGCACCATAAGCATATTTATAAATTTCAAAGGACTCGGCTAACTTCATAGGTTGAGACTCAATAGAGTCTATTTCATCTTTGAACTACTTTGTAGTTGCAGGCCATCTTAAGCAATATCTATACAACTGAGATGCATTGTCCATCATTTTTCTAAAATTAACCAAGTTCAACTTAAGATCATGATGTGCAGGTGTAGGAACCTTTTAGTCATCTTCTTTGACATATTTCCTTTTGTGTAGGGTCCACTGGATTCACTATCATCACAAGCAAAAACAACCATCCACTCAATCAAAAAATTTATCTATTAGGGTTTAGGCAAATCCGGAGCAAATACAAACACAAAAGATGAAGAAAAATGCATAACATATATCACAGAGATTTAACGTGGTTTGCCCAATATGGGCTACATCCATAGAACACAGTCGTCCAATCTTTTCTTATATCCAGTAAATCAGTACAACACCATTACAATGCCCTTTTACATTCCGACCGCTTATAACAAGCAATTTTTAGGGAAACACTCAAAGTCAGTTATTTTTAATAACATTAAATTTGCTAAAGTGAAATGCACTAGCATGTTTGTCTTAACTATGTGTGAGTTAACTCTAACCACTAACTCAAGTAAGTGATAATAGTTTAAATCAAATGCGGAACATTAAAAGAATTATTTATTATCTCATTGATTTTAATCAATAAATTAATTTAGCCAATTAATTGACGTAGATAAAATTAATCTCCAATAACTATTAATTGTCTTTAAGAACTAATTAAATTAGTCCTAGCACTTAGTTCATAATGTCTATATTTTATTTTAACAATAATGAAAATGTGTTTAAACTAAATCAATTAAAGGGTCAATTAAATTCATAATGAATTTGTCCTATAAAGTTTAATCTCAATAAAATACTATGTTTAGGTGGAAAAAGAAAAATGTTCCCTTTAGTCAAATAACTACCAATAGAATAAATTTCCTAAATGATTAACTCTAATATAATTTAAAATTTAAGACTTCATATTTAATTGTTTATTAAACATATATAAATTATGAATGTTAAATAAACCAATTAAATTAAAGTCAAATTTATACAACCATCGATTAAAACTATATATATATATAAACCACATATATGTTTATATGTGAGGTTAATCCCCCTTTTTTTTAAAACATACATTATTAACAAATACCCATTTAACCTAACTAAAATGTTATAAAAAAGATCCCACTCAAACTTTATTTCTCCTCCAAATATTATCTTGCCCTAACCCTATTTTTGGGTTAGGGCATAACTATGATTTTATCCTCTCTTTTTTTTGAAGTGTGTGTGTGTGTGTGATTGTGCAGGTTCAAGAGGCGGTGGCCATGGCGGAGGAGCAGAGGCAGTTTAGAAGGGCATCAGGCGGGGGCCTTCCCGGGTGCCACTGGGTATCCCCACAGTGGTGGCCGAGTGCCGCCCACTATGGGAATACACAGTGGTGGTCGGGCCCTTCCACTGTAGTTACCTGCAATGGGAGGCCCCAACCTCCACTGTGGTTTCCCACAGTGGCGGCCTCTGTGTCGTCCACTGTCTGGAGCCACAATGGCGGCTCGAGCTGCCGCCGGCTCACTGTACTAACACACAGTGGGTTCGGCCCTTTCTTCCCTGAAACCCTAGGTTTTAAAAAAAATGCTTTCCTCTATTTTTTTTTGTTTATTATTTTTTTATATATATAAAATATAATTATATATATATAGAAATATAAATAAATATATGTATATAAATATATTTAAATATATATATATATATATATATATATATATTTAAATCAAGGTCTTTTTTTTTTTGAAACTTTTTATACAGATTGATTAAAGTACTCTAACTTAAATCCATGTATTTTTTTTTAACATTAAATACCAAAAAACAGAGATAGCCTATTTAACTGTAGATTTAATTTCTGCAATAAATAAATAACAGAGTTAAATAAATATGAACAACAACTATATAGATATGTTATTATTTAAATTAAATAGACCATTTAATTCTAGATTTTAATTTCTGCAAATAAGTAAGCGATAGAATTAAATAAATCTAAACAACAACTTTATTTTTAGACCAGAAAGCAATGAAATAAAACATAGAGATAGTCCTATTAATTTTTTTGATTTGTTTTCTGCGAATAAATTAAAGAGAAAAATGACAGAATTTATTAACATATATTCAGCAACTACATAAATCTAGATTTATTTTAATTAAACTTAGAGATATGCATAAAGAAATAAACCTGAACATTTGTTTTCAAAGTAACATGCATGCAATCATTAAAATTTCAAGAACAATAAAAAATGTAAACTCCACATAAATAATTCATTTTGCAACCAAATAATACTTAATAAAAACAATGTATTTCCTTAAAGTATATTTAAAATACATTATAGTCAACCTTACGAATGGATCTCTCATTTCTATTAAATGAGGACCTTAAAAATAATAGATACATTTCCTTTCGAAAATACATACAACATAGTTTCCCTTTACATTGCTACAACTTAAAAACATAAATATTTCATTCCTAAATCTTTTTCTGTAAACAAATAAGTCCAGCAACTTCTACTTGTCCTTTTTTTTTCTTTCAACAACCTGCAAATAAATCAAAAGGCTATGACCATGGAGTGCTCACCTCCCAACCTAGGCTTACTAGAAGCCACCTCTGAGCTTGCAGAACCAAACCCTAGACAGCTTACACACATGCAAATACAAAAAAACAAGGGATAACAAACACAACAACATATTCCCAACCAAGGCTACACTGCACCACAAAATATGATGTCTTTTCAAGGGTGGTAGTGGACCAAATACCGTGAGGAGACTACAAGACTATAGAAACCCAAGCCACCTCATAGCAACCAAAAATATATCATAAGTACTTTAACCCCACATCCTTATGCCCCCCAAGGCATCCAAGCCATATTTCCCTCCTTATGACCCCAAAATGCATAAACAAGCCATGCAGCAAGGGTCACATATATATCCCTTGAGATCACTCTCATAACAAGAGCCTCTCACTCGAGGGTTGTCAAACTTCTACCACCCACAAGACCATCCTCTCTCCCAAGAGTAGGAGGCCTTGGATTACTCCCAAAGCACAGAAAAAATGCATACAAGAAGTAAAATGTAGAACACAAAATAATTTTCACAAGGGAATAATACAAGTAACTAGCCTTTTCATACAAGCAAATATTTTCAACATAACATGCAACATGAAAACAATACAAAGAGAAGTTAAACCAACCTTCAAACTACCCAAAGGTATGCTAGATCTAGTTGAGGATGAGCAGCCCAAATCCACAAATCTTCCTTCCACACTTAGCCAAAAATTTTGAATCCAAAAAAACCAAACTTTGCAAAATGCCTAGACTCCAAAAATGGAGAGTGGGTGATTACCCACAAAATCTCTCATTCTTTCCTAAGAAGACCTCAGTGAGAGTTCTCACAGGTTTCTAAAATTGAAAATGGAAAAAAGTCTGAAAAAGATGAAAAGGGATCTCTCATCAAAAAGGAAAGTTAACTAACCTAGATGATGCCTTCTAAATTCATTTTTCGCACATCTGAGAAAATTCACTTTTTGGGATGACTAAACAGTCACATGGGAGTAGACACATGCCTAAAAACACTCCTAACCCATAGGTATACCTTATGGACTTTAGGAAACACCTTTAAACTACCCCTAGGAGTCCATTTGACCCCTTTTAAACCCATCTGAAGTTAACTTTCGGGTCAAACCTAAGTTGACCACCCCAAAGATTCTCTACCCAAGGAAAATATAGAGCCACATTAAATTATTTGAAAAAGATATGGTTAAAACAACTCCCTCCAAGAGACAATTCAAAAATCAAGACATAAATAAACACGTGTCAAGTGACACAATAAAATACTTTACAACATTACACATGAAATTTTGTCTCTTGTTGGATTTGCACAATTTAATAAATTCAATTTAACACACATGCAACATTTACTTTCACAAATAAAATATGATACATACGGGGTGTTGTCTCTCCAAATAGACAACCCTTGGCTTTACGAACATACATAGGTCTAGGTTTGGTTCTCCATAATATTTCCATGGTCACATGGATAATTTTCTTGCGCATCTCAATTACACATTAGTACTTCCAAATAACCTCATATAACATTTAAACACATGAATAAGAATACACGTCAAACACTGTGCATACAATTGATATTAAACAAAAATCAATGTGTCTTGTATCAAAATAAATCCACATAAGAAATTATCACAATCCTCATAATTTTAATCCATACATAAACATGCATCCTATTTCTATCATCATAGTAAAGTCCTACAATTCCAATAATGGCATACATCATCACAAAGTAATCCTATTCTAGAATCATATAGAGTTCTATGTCTATAATTCATAGAAATGAAGCATCAATATATATCAATGTTATCCAAATCATGAAATCATATAAGTTCCAAATCCATAATGTATAAAAAAAAAGAAACCATAATAGTCTCGACATGAAAAATACTGAAATGCTAGGATGAGTCGAGGTAGGGCCTCACATAATACGTGTACAGTACTTGCATGATCAATCGCCACATATCAATATTATCAACACTTCCAAAAGAACATCAAGAATATTTAAAGGAACAAGATTGTTCTAAAGTAAATATGTAACACACACCTATTTAATGATGTCCTAATCATAAGATGAAATAGTGAGATACAACTCACTAACACTTTTCAAACTGCTAGGCCTCGCAAGAATCTCAAGTAATCTATCTTCATCAAATGAGGCTTCCTCAGAAGAGGCAAGAGAGGCAATCACCAACTTTATAGAGATGAAGCAGTCTTCTACAAACTAACCTTTTCCAATTTTTATTCATCATTCTCAACAATGATAACTTGTGTAGATTCCTTTGATATTCATTTACCTTTAGACATCTTAGAAGAAGAAGGAAATGCTTCCTCTAATGATTTCTCACTTTATTGCTTTTTGACACCATCTCAATCTTGCTAGATCTCTTTCCAACACATTTACTCATAACCTCATCATAAGTCCCAAACCTTCTCGCATTTACACATTTTTTGGAACCTTAAGAATTATTTCCACAATGCTCATGCATTTATCTTCTAATACTTCATAAGGAAGATTATCCACCCAAGAAGTTATTGGATTAAAAACTTCAATAAAATAGTTGTCCTTATCCACTAGAAAAGTAATATCATCTATGTACCATTCAACAATCTTCAAAGGAAACTGATTCCTCATAATCATCTCTTTCCAAATATCTGAAAATAACTTGTGACAAGCAGCATCAGAATCATCCAAACTATCCAAATATCTTCTAATCTAAGCACTTACAGGAACATATCTCCCCCATACTATATTGTTTAATCCAGGCAATGCATTGAGAAAGTAGAATATGAAGAACTCAATAAGTGAACCATACCAGAAGGGGTACAACTTAGTCTTTGTCAACAAGAGGTTATCCAAGAATTGTTACCTCAATAACTCACATAGATTATAGTCAAAATTTTATTTCACCATCCTATAAGGCACAAATATTGTTGTAGAGGAAGTCGAACCTTTATGATTCTTGTCATATACCTTATATGAGATTCCCATAGTTGCATATTGGACTACCAAGTCAACAATGGTATCAATCTGTAAGACTCTCTTGGAAAATGCAATGCCAGTCAATTTGTTTACTTCATCAATCTTCATAAATTTCAACATAGGCATGGTTCCAAACAAACATAGACCAGCCATATCCCTTAGGGCATCTTTCAAAATCTGATATGGTCAATCCAACCATAGACAATCTCCATGAATTCTACTTAAGACTATCTTAATTATCTCCTCATCTTGAAACATAGAAAAATCACTCCAAGTATCCAAACCCTTATGCCCTAAACTAGCATAGTTTTCCCTAAATCTTTGTGCACCATCTACTAGATGAATTCTCTGAAAATAATTAAGTTTTATGCATTCATTTTCTTTCAAAGAAAAATGAATATAACTTAAAATGGCTTATTTACATACCACTTTGTTGGGAATAATATAAATTGCACCAATCAGATCACTTGATACCGAATTACATGGTCTAAATTTAGAACTAGGTCTTGCTTCACTGTTGTCATTGATAATATTAGGGTTCACCGTAAAAAAGTATTCAAAACAATAAAAATACCTTTGAATAATTATTCTTCTCTCTTCCTCACACTCTACTACTCTTCTATCACAATTGAACAAATGAATTTTGAATAAGCAATCTATAATTGTCAATTAGGGTTTCTTCAAAAAGATAATATTGTATACCCGAAGTCATTGAAAAAGATACGAAATATCAAACTTGCTTATAATCCACCAAAAATCACTTCCATACTTCTATGGTATTGGGAACAACCCAACACCAAGAAAAGAGGGGATGAAAGATATGTTAGATAGATCTGATACCGGGAGTAAACTGAGAGGGGGCTGTGAATCAGTTTACTATCAGAAATCAGAACTATTGCATATCAAAACCTTTAAATCAAAGCAGAAAGAATCTAAAACAATGAAGGATAAAACATGAAAGCATAGTACAAACAACACCAATATTTTTGATGTGGAAAACCTGATAAAGGGATAAACCACAGTGGGAAACCCTTTAGATAATACTTCTACAGTAGTATGTGAAATAATTACAATGGAAATTGCACTTGCAATTAGGCCAACTGCCTAGAGCTCACCGCTCATCACAAAAGAGAAGTCTCACTGACTTACAAAACATCAGACTACAATCTAGAAAGAATGATCTGTGAAAGTATCATCTCTTAATGCTTGATACAGTTCTGGTTAAGCACAAATATATGCCCTACAATACCAAAACCTTTTGTCAAATGATATATCACTTGTTCACACATAAAACTTCCTCTGATAATGCAGACATAACCATTGATCCCACACCTCTTACATATTACATGAATAAGTCACTTGTAGATACAAATCATCAACGTTATGATAAGGGCGACTAAATCCTAAACCCCAAAACCCATAATAACAAAAATTACATTTCACAGTATCACTAGACCAATATTATGATTTAAATTACATAGCATGGACCTAATTCAAATATCCAAACAATTATATTTGTCAGAAATTTTGTTAAGACCAAAATCCAGCATGTTTCACCAACCAGTAGAAACCCTCAGTGAAGTAACATAAATAGTCTAACCAGATCCAAATAGGACTCCCATAACAGCATGCTAGCCAATGCAAAGTCACAAAACACCCAAAATACAATCAAGAAGCACCTTCAGCATGATAGAAACTGATTCCATAAGCTAGACCAAAATTGTTTGATCAAAACATCAAATATCACTTACCGATAAAGATAATTGGTACCAAGAAATACAAACTGGGAACATAAGTGAACCAATAGAATATGGAAAGCATATAACCATCCAAAATAAGCATCCAAAACTGTATCCAAGGATCTGATCATACCGGATCAGAATTGAAGCCAAAACCAAGATAAACACCAAGACAATACGGGATAGGTCCAACCGGGATATAGTGTTAACATCAATGACAACACTTAACCAAATCTAGCATATTTCCAACAAGATATTCTTTTAAAATCTCCCCCTTAGAAACCAATATCTAAGTTGATTGCCAAAAGAAGGGTCTAGACCCACAAAAGGTGTTGATCCATCCTCAGTTTTTCTTCTCTTATCATCAAATTTTTCACCCATTTCATCTTCATCTTCTCCTTTTCTTTATTTATATCAATCTTATTTTCCGAACCATTAGATTTTTCAATTTTGCTTCTATAATGTCTCGCAATGTGACTCAGCTTGTTACAATTATGACATACCAGACCATTCTGAGGTTTGCTTCCATTCATCTTGTTATTTCTGAATCTTCTACATTCAAAATCTTTGTGTCTACACGTATTGTAAGCATAACATACTCCTTTGAAAGAAAAAACATAACTTAAATTCCTATATCCATTTCTCATCATCCTACTTTTTCATTTAGTAGTCTTCTACTAAAACTTATTACAAGCATAGCATCTGATGCTAATAGATTGATTTCTCTTTTTACTTCTACATTCTCTAGCTCTATACCCAAATCCATTACATGAAAAACACTTACCAATAAAATAAGAATACCTGATAGGATCATAAGGAGCTCTCTTGACATCTCTTGTGATTCTAAAGCTTTGGTTTTTCTAATATTTTCTATCTTTAACCTTGTCTTTTCTTTTATCCTTTTCTAAACATTCACCTTCTTTAAAGCCAATTCCACTCTTGTCTCTAATTTATCTCTAAGAATTTAGAACATCTAACACTTCACTACCACCTTTGAGTTTTAATCCATTATCAATTTGCTCTCTTGTAGATTTTAGCTCCTCCTTAAGTTTGATAACTTATTATTCAATATTTGCACATTATCTGGTCTTCTAATCAAGATTTGTTTCAAATTCATCAATAACCTTATTTCCTTTATCAAGCAGGGCTCTTAAAAAAGAAATTTTCTCAACTACCTTCTTGTGTTTCTCTCTGCTATCATCTAGGTCTGCCAGAGCAAATCTCAATTTTCCTTCCATGTCAACAATACCATCCATAGTGTTCCATCCATTCAGATCCATATTATGCATGTCATTTAACTCTTATTCAAACATAGTGTTCAAAATTTAAGATCTACCTCAGCAGTTAAGCTAACTCTTCGGGAACCAAAGCTCTGATACCAATTGTTGAACGCTACCAAAATGTTAAAGATGAGGGAATATATTATATTATCTTTTAAAAACAATAGTTATTCCAATATAAATGCATGAAAGTAAACAACTCAATCATCAAAATATTCTCACATGAACAACAAGATTTTTATGTGGAAAACCCAAACTGAAAAAAACTACGATGAGATTCTAATTTACAATATATAATAACTTTTTTAAATTGAACAAGGAATCCTACCAAAAAGAGATTATTGCTCCAGATTTACAAACTGAGATGCACAACCTCAAGAAAGATATAAATAGGGACTTGCTCAACTAAAGATCACGTCTTCAGGGAAAGATACAAAACTGTTGTTCTAATACAATAGAAATAGTAGATCAAACTATATAGAAATAGCATATGTTAGAATGTGAATAATAGTTCACACTATGTTATCCTTAATTTTGGCTTGCTTAAATTATAGGATAACCCTTATAATTTTTTGTCCAAATTGTGACCTATATACTCTAAGTAGGTTAATAGAGGTGAATTTCAATACCCTTTCTCAACTTGGTCCTAGAGTCATTTTTGTTTAAAGTCTTTTCTTTGAAAGTTTATATCTTTCATTTTTAAGTTAGTTTCTATTTCATCTTTATTGATTTTGGTGTCAAATCAGGTCCTAAACCCGATTCTACACTTGTATAGGAGTTTTTGGTGTAAGTTAGGTTCATAGACCTAAAATGCACCTAACTTGGTATAGTTTGGATCTACGGATCTAAACAACATTTCCACCATAACTTTCCCATGGTGTACATCAGTTTCATAGACTAGACCTACACTACCACATTTTTATACCATTTGTGGTATAAGTTGGAGCTACGAACTTGACTTACACAAGTTGTTCTTCCCTTAGGTGTATGTCACGTCTATAGACTCGTCTTACACTAATTTTTTTATTTATCATCTCAAGGTTTAAATCGATTCTATAGACCCGATTGGCATCTCACATAATAAGCACCACCCTAGGTGCAAATCAGGTCTATGAACCCAATTGAAACCTGCACTTGGAAATTTGTATAAGTGTAGAAAATATAATACAATTTTTACTTAGAATTTTTCTAAGTATGTGTAAGGTCCTAAAATTGCACCCCTTACAATTTTTGACTGCATTTGGGTCTTCACGTTAGTTTTTGCACCCCTCATCCTAAGTAGAGACCTAAATATGATCATGCACATAAAAAATACATTACAATTCAATATAGCACTCTTCATGTACCTTGATCCTACCCCAAAATAGGGCAGGACTAGGGTGTGGCACCCTAGGATCCCCTATTTGAGACCTATCTTGGGGTCCCTCCCTTTGGCTCATCTCAATAGGAGTAGGAAAATTTCCCCTATGTCGAACCAAGCTGGAAAATTAGTTAATTAATCCCATTGGCATGTATATAAGAGGGATTTCCCCTCTTATTTGACATATCATAAAATTCAATCAAGCATCTGAACATTCAAGAGATCAAGCATTCAATAATTCAAGAGCAATTAAGCATTTTTAGTCTTCCTTCAAGCTTTGGAGTAGCAATAGAGACAAGATTTCAAACATTGAAGAGGAGATCAACATTCTAGTTCATGAAACCCTAATTCCATGTGGAGGAAAACAAAACTTCACAAGGAGGTATAAGCATTTCATTTTCAGTCAATTCAACATTCGCTCAAAGAGGAGGTTTTCTAATTTCAATCATTTCATTTACATTACTTCAACCACTTGGTTAATTCCAAAACTGGGGTTTGATCTGAAGATAAAACCCTATTCCCAATAAATTTTCCTTTCTTTCAATTTCTAGGAAACAGGTGCACAATAGTACTTTTGGAATTAATATTTCTTCGCAGAGATGGAAAAACCCTTTTCCATGCACGAAAAGTTTGAAGGACCGATAGGAGGGCGCCCGTGTTTGGACACACAGTTCCTGTAACTTTTGCCAAATTTCATAGAGAAACTCTGAATCATCTCAAACTTCTCAAATCCAGAATTTGTAGCTCGTTGTTTTCTCATACTTTGTCTTCATTTCCTGCATTTAGTCTTGTAGCGTCGTAAATTGTACGCACTTGCTAGGGTGGTACAATTTCACACCTAGTTTAGCACCCGCCTTGGCGCATTTTGTATTTTGAATTGCATTTCCCCTTTAGCACTTAATTAATTAAATTAATTAGGTCTAAGGTCCTATTTTATCATTTCCTACATCATAAAGTTGGGCCCTTTCATTAAAGTGTGCCCTTTTCATTTTATTCCTCCAATACATCATTTAATCAAAAACCCTAATTAGGTCCTATTTCAAACTTGGGGGCTTGGTTTCGGGGGTCAAAACATCTCGAAATCACCTGTAACTTCGGGATTCTCTCTAAAATCATCATATCCGACAGTCCTGAAAATTTGGTGAAAAGTTGTCGGGACCATGGCACCCGGAGTGCAACATGGTCTCGGACATTTTTCCCAAAATTTTAGGAGCGCGATCCAATCATAAAATAAAGCTTAACCCCAAGAAATTGGCAGGATATTCAATCTCTAGGTCGGCCAAAAGATGAAATTACGACCTAGGGTTTCCTACTTAAGAGCTCTCTTTCTTCATTTGAAAGGATCCGATTTGGGTTTTCAGGGACCTTCTAGGTAGTGAAAGAGTAGATCTTCGAAGACTTCAACAACATTCAACATCCATCTATCAAGCATTTATCAATTTCATTCATCCATTTAAGGCTTGGAAGACATTGAAGAGCAATAGGAGATTACCGACTGAAGATTGGCTTGTACTCCTCCCTTGAGGGTTGGGTATGATTTCATGTTGTTTTCATGTCTTTGCATAAGCTTCAATATATCCTTTATTCATGCTTTAGATCACTTTGCATCTTGATTTAGAGCATTTACATTATCATTTACAAGCAATTAGGGTTTACTTTCTAGGTTGCTCTAGTTTGCTTTCTTGCATTTAAGGACCTTGCACACACAATACATTTTACAATACAACTTGGCTATTCGTGGAGGTGGAAATCACCGAAGTGGGGGTTTGACTAAGGCAAAACCCTATATAGCCGCCCAAACACCTTTTCAGATATAAGTGCAGGTTTTGGGACTCGGAGGACGCCGCAAGTTACAGATCCGGAAGAAGCAGACGGAGACCAAACAACACACCAAATCTCAAAGAAAAAGACCAGGACAGGGGCGTGGGGCGCCCTGGTCCTGCCAGGACAGGGGTGCTGGGCGCCCTGGTCCTTGGGACAGGGGCGCTGGGCACCCTGGTCCTCCTGACAGACAGCATTTTTCAGCATTTTTGACAGCTTTCCAGGTTGCAAAACAGTAGTTTTCGGAGCAGTTTCAGGGGCAGAATCAGGACAGTGGCACCCGCGCCCCCGTCCTGAACATTTTCAGTCAGATTTTAACTCCGGGTACACATTTGCATTCTTGTCTTGTCCTTGTGTTTACAGCTTTCCATCATTTAAGTTCAATTCTGTAATCTTGTTATTAGTTCATACTTGCACTTTGGGGTTAGGGATTGAACTTGCATCATTTCATCTTTCAATTACAACAAAGGAATAGAAATCCTAATAGGTAGCCTGTGGCTCTCTCTTCCACAAGAAGAAGTAGCCAATTGTGTGATACCTCTAGGCTCTTTCGTATTCCACAAGTGTGTGGTTGAAAGTGAGATTAGGGCATGTTTGCTTAGTGTCACTTTTTCTCCCACACATTTTGGTTAACCCGACGTGAATCTATCATTGCTTCCTCTTGCATTGCATTTGTTAGATCTAGATCTAGATTTAGTGTGTTTTCATTTCATTTTCATTAAAAAGAAAAAAAAAAAAAAAAGGTGTGTTTCTTTGCATTGTGTGTTTAAATTTTATGCAATTTCAAAATGTCAGATTTTTATTTGCAAGATGTTCATATTTGTGATGATTATGAGTTAGATGAAGCTTTAGATGAATTTTTGAAACCTAAATATACCAAACCTTCATTTTACCAAAAACTCATAAACATTGTTACTATGCCATTTCGTTGTGATGAGAAAGATAAGTCGAATGATTCCGCTCAAGGGTACATTCCTATCAGCTCTTCCACTAAATCTAGTAACATGGTTGTTTTCAATGATCCCCTCTATGAAGAGATATCTCCTTTTGAATCAAAAGATAAACCTTTTAATAGATATGATCATGCTTTGTTGAATGATGCCCTTGATGCCTTTGTGTCTCCTAAAAAACACTCCCTTCATGAGGATCCTTTTGTGCAAGAAGATGACATTATCCCTACATTTCCTAGTGATGGCCTTTCCTTTTCCAACAAAATTCCCACTAGAGATGATGAATTAATGATAAATGCTTACCCTTCTCCTAAAGTTTGTCTTACCCATAAGCATCCCTTAGAGAAAGAAGATGAAATAATAAGCAATTTCCTTAATTCTCTCTCCCCTAAAGATCATATTGAACATATTTTGAGGAAAGAGGATGAGTTTAACACATCTATTGATGCTCTCCCTCCTAAGGATGAGGAATTAATAAACAATGTTATCTCCTCTCCCGAAATTGACAATACTTCAAACATTCCTTTCAAAAACCTCACTATTTGGGATGAACCATTAGAAGAAGGTATAGATTATTCTCTACCCCTAGCCAAAGGGGATGAAATCAAGATTGGAAACTCCCTTGATAGTTTCTCCCCTTCCTTGAATCTCAATTATTCTCCCTTTCCTCAACTTGGTTCTACTCATAAGGAAACCCTAGTTCAAAGCAAGATGGTTAACATCTCTTTCAATGATCTCTCTCTCAAAAGTGAGACTTTAGATAGTAATGTTGATCCTTCTCCTAGAGAGTTTATTCCCCATGTAGATCCTTTGATGATAAAGGATGATATGACCTTTCCTAGTATTACTCTTCCTACTAGAACATCAATGCCTATCCCTTGTCTCTCTCCTAGAATTGATTTGATCCATGATAAGATTTTAGTGCAAGAGAAGACTATCAATAATTCTTCCAACACTTTTGTTCATTCCTCTAAACCATCCTCAATCAATTTGATACATGTGAATGAGACACCTAACAAACCTCTCTTCACTGTCCAAGGTGCTTGTCCTTCTCAAAATTCTCAACCTTTAAATAAGCCTATCTTAGTGGTTCAAGGTGGTTATGCTAATGATTCTTTTTGCACTCCTAAGAAACCTATTATTACTGTGCAAGGAGGTTATTCTACTAAGAGCCCTTATGAGTATGCTAAGCAATTGACTAGAGAGAGTTATCATGCGGTTGCCCATACTTATAGTACTAGAAACAATAGGCAACCTAATCCTCCTCCAGTTATCCCAACTTCACTTCCTCCTTCCCAACCTATTCTTCCTCAAGCTCCACGTATTTCACAAGTTCTTTGTAAGGAATATGATCTCATAGAACAACTTAAAGCTACCCCTGCTAAGATATCCCTTTGGGATTTGATCCAAACTTCTTCCGCTCATCATGGGATGTTACAAGATGCCTTGAAAGATTTGAATGTTCCTCCACCTAATACATCTAGTAATATAGTGTCTTTGGTTGACTCTATGATGAATCCTAAAGCTCAAATTGTGTTTACTCAAGATGAGTTGCCTACTAGTGAAATTCAACATCAATATGATCCCTTGATGATTGTGGTTATCATAAATGACACTGCTATAAGACGAACACTGGTAGATAATGGTTCTGGCCTTAATCTATGTAGCATCAATCTATTGCATAAGATGAATGTGGATACATCCCTTATTGAGCCTGACTCTCGTCCCATTCGAGGCTTTGATAATGTTGCTAAGTCTTCATTAGGTATTATCACCTTACCCGTCACAGTGGGACCTGTTACTTTGCCTACTCCTATCCATGTTATGTCGGGAAATCTAACATACAACTTGTTATTAGGGAGGCCTTGGATTCACAGTATGCAAGTTGTCCCCTCTACATTGCATAGACAAGTTAAATTCATTTATAACAATAAGACATATACCTTGATAGGTGACACTAATCTTCAAGCTTGTTTGCAAACATCTAAGCCTTCCTCTTCTAGTGACGACTCTTTAAACAAAATACCTATGGATGAATCATCACCCTCTGATAATCAAAATTCTTTGGATGAGTCTAAAGCTCCTGAAGAAGATCCTTCTCGACTTGAGTCTACACATGAAAAGGCTTTTGATCCTGAGAAGGTTCTCGCAGAAGATGATTGGGGATCTCTTGATTTTAATCCCACCTTTGTAGGTGAGTATAGGGTTCCTCCTAGAGTGCTTAAAGTTAAAGAAAAGGAAGAAACTAGAGATCAATCAGTCTTACCTGAACCTATGAGCAATAATTTTGTGGCCGCTTCTCAAACTTCTTCTCCTCACACCTCTAATTATGAAGAGTTTGATTCTTTGTCTTATGAAAAACCACCCTCTCTTCCTAAAATGGCTGATCGTTATGGTCGTGGTTTTCGCATTTTTGCTAAGCATGGGTATCATGGAAATGGTTGTGGTGCTCATGAACAAGGGATAAAAGTTCCTCTAGAGACTAATTTTCACAATTATGCCTTTGGACTCGGCTATAATCCCTACAAACGTACCAAGGCATCTAAAAGACCATCTCTCAATGTGAATGCTATATTTAGTAGTGATGATGATCTCACTTCAACTAAATCATCTTCTACTTCTATCAACTCTCATTCCCCTCATAAGGAAATCTTGGCAATGAACAAATATCTTTATGAATCCCCTCAAATTTCTAAATCCACTTATGAATCTTTATCTCCTATTCATCATAAAGTCCTTTCCTCTAGGGATAAGGCTCTAATAAATTACACTCATTCCTCTTCTAAGATTTCATGTGACTTTTCTTCTTCAATTTTTATCATTTTACACATGTTTTTGATCTCACTTATAGTTGAGCATTTAGCATGTCATATTCAAATACCTCATTCAATCCATCATGTCTTTAAATAACATTAATGGCTATTATGTTGCTCATCATTATGTGACATTGGTAGCTCATTTACTGGGGGCTCATTGTCATTCATGATGGTACAATTTCAAGTGCAATCATATTTTTGAAGCAACATAATAGCCTAATTTTCTATGTTATCTCTTGTTCCTATGGGGACAAGAGTGATTTCATACATCTCTTCTTTTTCTTATGTCCAAATCTCTTCCTAGAAGATTGTGTAAGTCCTCATTGAGGCAATGATCTTTCCTTATTTTTATCTAAGGATCCACTTTTTCCTATTTCATGGATGGTGTGAAATTTATTACTTGATGTTATTCCTTGTATGCATTTGTTGTTGTTTGTTCAAGGATTCTCTCTTACAAGAGGTGTAAGTCCTTGACTACAACCTCTTTTGCACTTGGTAAACTACATCCATAATGAATTCACTCTCCCAATTGGGTTAAAAAGAGCATCATCCTTCATTAAGAATCACTTTCACCTCGCAAAAGAAGGAAGTATTGCATTCTTATTCTCTTCTTTGTCTTATTCTAGAAGATGTTATATTTGTCTAAGACAATTCCTCTTGGGGATAGGCATCTTTTGTACAAAGATCTCTTCTCCTCTAAGGATCTCCTTTACACATACTACAAGATATCCCTTTTCAACTATCTTATCCTTGCTTAAAGAGTGCAAAAACTCCCTTTCTTGGATCTATGACATTGTTGCATTTTTTGGGGTATCTTCTTTTGTGATGAAGGTAGGTATCCTTTTTCTACTTTGCTTATGACATAAACATTACACTTTTTGAGCAATGGGTCATTCTCGAAACTAGAGCACAGACTCTTAGAGCGAGATGTCTCCATTTTTCTTTTATGCAAGGTGATTATTCTCGGAACCAGAGCATAGGAGCGAGATGTCACGCTTTTGTACTATACATATACAGGTTGTAGCATACTCGGGCATAGACTCCTATGAGATGCTTCTAACCTCACTTACACACACATGCACGAGGTTGAGTGGAACTAGCGGCATAAGGCTAGACTTTCTCACTCTCCTCCCTTACATGGATCACCTAGACAGACACTAGGGGCTATTTTTCCATGTCCTTTTTCCCATGGATCACCTAGACAAGATCTAGGGGTGAGAAGTCCATGTTTTCTCTCTCACTATTTTTCTCATGGATCACCAATGTGTGTATTCATGCTTTTCTCCTTTCTTTTCTTCTCGTTGCATTTTGTTTCCATTTACATCCTTCATCTTGTGTTAGAGAACTCTCAAATCCTCACACTCTTTGTTGTGTTGGAATTGACATTTAGTCCTCTTTCTTACCAAATGATTCTCCATTAGTTTTTGATCTCATATCAAATCTTCTTGTGAGCATTTGTCATCAATATTTCTTTAACAATTCGAAGTGGTAAACATGATACCCTGTTTCAACTCACTAAAATTAGCAAGCCGAAACAGGGGGGGCATATAGCTACCCTCGAATTTTCATCACCTTCCTTAGTAAGCATTAGGTGATTTTGTTATCTAACATGTGTTTTGTAGGGTGCGGTTCCTAACTGTGTACTGCAAGATACCGCTGGGGGCTTCGTTCGACAGACTTATGGATATATCCTTTTTCAAATAATGTTTACTTTTCTGTACTTTAGCTTGCATATGCACGTAGTGTTCATATGACCGCTAAAGTGGGGGCTAAATGTAGCGTCGTAAATTGTACGCACTTGCTAGGGTGGTACAATTTCACACCTAGTTTAGCACCCGCCTTGGTGCATTTTGTATTTTGAATTGCATTTCCCCTTTAGCACTTAATTAATTAAATTAATTAGGTCTAAGGTCCTATTTTATCATTTCCTACATCATAAAGTTGGGCCCTTTCATTAAAGTGTGCCCTTTTCATTTTATTCCTCCAATACATCATTTAATCAAAAACCCTAATTAGGTCCTATTTCGAACTTGGGGGCTTGGTTTCGGGGGTCAAAACATCTCGAAATCACCTGTAACTTCGGGATTCTCTCTAAAATCATCATATCCGACAGTCCTGAAAATTTGGTGAAAAGTTGTCAGGACCATGGCGCCCGGAGTGCAACATGGTCCTGGACATTTTTCCCAAAATTTTAGGAGCGCGATCCAATCATAAAATAAAGCTTAACCCCAAGAAATTGGCAGGATATTCAATCTCTAGGTCGGCCAAAAGATGAAATTACGACCTAGGGTTTCCTACTTAAGAGCTCTCTTTCTTCATTTGAAAGGATCTGATTTTGGTTTTCAGGGACCTTCTAGGTAGTGAAAGAGCAGATCTTCAAAGACTTCAACAACATTCAACATCCATCTATCAAGCATTTATCAATTTCATTCATCCATTTAAGGCTTGGAAGACATTGAAGAGCAATAGGAGATTACCGACTGAAGATTGGCTTGTACTCCTCCCTTGAGGGTTGGGTATGATTTCATGTTGTTTTCATGTCTTTGCATAAGCTTCAATATATCCTTTATTTATGCTTTAGATCACTTTGCATCTTGATTTAGAGCATTTACATTATCATTTACAAGCAATTAGGGTTTACTTTCTAGGTTGCTCTAGTTTGCTTTCTTGCATTTAAGGACCTTTCACACACACTAGGTCTGCACACACAATACATTTTACAATACAACTTGGCTATTCGTGGAGGTGGAAATCACCAAAGTGGGGGTTTGACTAAGGCAAAACCCTATATAGCCGCCCAAACACCTTTTCAGATATAAGTGCAGGTTTTGGGACTCGGACGATGCCGCAAGTTACAGATCTGGAAGAAGCAGACGAAGACCAAACAACACACCAAATCTCAAAGCAAAAGACCAGGATAGGGGTGTGGGGTGCCCTGGTCCTGCCAGGATAGGGGCGGTGGGCGCCCTGGTCCTCCTGACAAATAGCAGTTTTCAGCATTTTTGACAGCTTTCCAGGTTGCAAAACAACAGTTTTCGGAGCAGTTTCAGGGGCAGAATCAGGACAGTGGCGCCCGCGCCCCCGTCCTGAACATTTTCAGTCAGATTTTAACTCCGGGTACGCATTTGCATTCTTGTCTTGTCCTTGTGTTTACAGCTTTCCATCATTTAAGTTCAATTCTGTAATCTTGTTATTAGTTCATACTTGCACTTTGGGGTTAGGGATTGAACTTGCATCATTTCATCTTTCAATTACAACAAAGGAATAGAAATCCTAATAGGTAGCCCGTGGCTCTCTCTTCCACAAGAAGAAGTAGCCAATTGTGTGATACCTCTAGGCTCTTTCGTATTCCACAAGTGTGTGGTTGAAAGTGAGATTAGGGCATGTTTGCTTAGTGTCACTTTTTCTCCCACACAAGTCTTAATTCAGCTTGACAACTTAGAAAAGAGGGTTAATTGCATTTCAATCGCAATCAATCTACTTAGTATTAAATCCTTGCATCATTTACGATTGGATCTTGTAGATTCATCCCCCTCTTTTGAATGTAAAGTCTCCCCAAGTGAAAATTGAACCTTAGTAAAGCTCCCCTCTTCTTTCAAGTAGTGAATTGGCTAAGGTTCCCAATTTTCCACTTTACATTTTGGTGAACCCGACATCTTACACCCTTAATTCTGATTTTTCATTTTCAAATATGAGTGTATGCAATTTAAAATTCAAATTTTCATTTACAAGTTTAATTTCCTTGTAATTTTTTTAAAAATTAGAGGTTGAGTGCACAAAAACCCTAATTTTTAGATTCAAAATTGAGCTTGTTATTTGTCTAGATTGGATTGATTGTTTCAAATCTGAGAACTCTTAAATTTTACAATTCAAGTTTTCATTTACACTTTCAATTTTTAATTTTTTTTCTAATTAAGTGGTTGAATCACAAAACCCTAATTTTCAATTTTAAAATTGACCTTGTGGATTGTATAGATCTTGAATTAATTTTCAGATTTGAGTCTTGGCTTTACTTTAAAAATTCATTTTCCCTCCTTCCAACATTCAAATTTTTAAATTTAAATTTTTAAATTAAGCGGTTTATGCAACAAACCCTAATTTTTAAAATTAAATTAATCTTGTGCAATTTCTAGCTTTCTTTTAAGCATTTAATTGATTCAATTAAATCTAAAGCCTCTTGTCTTTCTTCCAAACATCATAAAAATCGGCCTTAAGTGTGCCCTTTGTAGTTGTTATTTCAATTAATCCTTTTATCAAACATTCTAAGTGTGTCCTATTTCAACCTTCAAGGCTTAATTTCGCATATCTTGACATCTCCAATTTCCATATCCTTTTGGAACTTGCATAAAAATCACAATATCTTGCTTCCCCAAAAATTTGGAAAAAAGTTGGTCGGACCGTATGTTTGGACCAATTCGCTACCTACTTGGTCCCAAATTTTTCTACGTAAATTTCAAGAGCTTGTTTTGACTGTATTTTACTACACAATTCTAGAGAATTGTGAAATTTTATTGATTTTAGGTCACCCTAAGGTTGAAAATAAATCTCAATTTCAACATTTTTGTTTTTAATTTAATTTTTAAAATTAAGTGGTTACCTAAATATACCCTAATTTTTAAAATTAAATTGATTTCTTCAATATTTCAACATTCCAAAATCTCAAAATTTAATTAAGAGGTTAAATTTGGACAACCCTAATTTTAATTTTGATTTTCTCTTCTTTCAAACTTTTAAAATTAAGAGGTCATTTTTAGCCCTAATTTTAAATTTTCAAATTCCTAGAAGATTGCATTATTCTTTCCAATTTATTTTCCCTAGTACATGAGTTTTACTACTATTAGTCCTACCTATAGTATCCCCATTAGAAGAAGTTGTAGAATTAAGGTTTCCCAAAGTTTAATTACCGAGGAAATGGAGCCTAATTTGGCTAGCTTTTTCAATGAGGATATTGTTGCTTCTGCCCATCCTTCAAATATTCCTATTTATCCTCTTGATAATTCTCACAATGAGTAATCACTAACTAGAGTATTCATTAACCAATTGGCAAAGATGGACAATCAATTTAACAATCTTCAATAATGGATGAGTCAAGAATACCTGGAAAGTGAAGCTCTCCCATTGATTGAAGGATTAAAAAGAATGATTCAAAGTGATAAACATGGTGTTGATATCTTGTGTGATATTTCTCATATTGTTGATTCTAATATCATGCATATGAAGAGTTGTGCTAAAAACCTAGGTTATACAAAACCTCCTAGTCAAGATAATAATTTTATTCCTTTAATAACTTCCATAACTAGTGTTTCTACCATCACATCAAACATCATGACTACTTCTACACCAAATGTCATACCTACAAATTTTAGTCATGGGATAAATCCCTCTTCTTTCATTCCTCCTACCACGATTGTTCCTCTTGTTACTCAATCACATTCACCACCTATAAATGTTAGTCAAGGGGGAAACTCCTTCAATCACAATTCCTTCACTCCTCCCATGAGTCTTCCATGCGCTACCCAATCTTCTCCATTACCCATTTATCATAGTGCTCGACCTCCTTATTCTCAATCTCTTCCTTCATTCAACAATATTAATCCACCCTCTCAATCCAACATGTCTCATTTAAATCCTTCTATCGAAGCTACAATCAATAGTCTTGCCCAAACAATATCTTCCTTACAACAACAAATAGCTTCTATGAATCAATCCAAGTATAATGTGCCCACATTTTATGTAGCGAGCCCATTATTTGATGACATTGTTAGAGATGTCCTACCTAAACATGTAGAAGTCCCTCAATTAGAACTTTATAATGGAAAATTTGATCCCTTAACTCATGTTAAAACATTCCAAACTTTGTGTAGTGACTTTTCTCATGATCAAAGGTTATTAGCAAAATTGTTTACTACAACATTAAGGGATAGAGATTTGCAATGGTATTGTTCTTTGCCTCATTCTATTACTTCTTTTCAACAACTTGCTAATGCTTTTATTCAACAATTTCATAATAACATTGGTCCTAAAGTTACTTTGATTGATTTAATGCATTGTAAACAATGAGTTAAAGAAAAAGTGATTGATTTTATTGGTAGATATAAGAATTTGTATTCTCAAATTTCTTTTCATGTGCCTGATCAAGACATTCAAAATATTTTCATCGCTAATTTACAAAAATACATTAGGGATAAACTTCTTTTAACTGAGTTTACTTTCTTTCTGTAGTTGTGCGCACTACTTCACAATTATCAACTGACTGTGAGTCAATTGGAACAATCATCTTCTTCCATGGCTCCGAGTGATAAGGGTGATAGTGCTCATCAACCATTTGCAAAGTTAAAACCAAACAAAGGATTCATCAAATTCAATGACAACATCAACAATAGTTAGCTCATAGGTGCTACAAGTGTGCCTCCTTTGTCTAAATTCTTTAAAAGAGAAAAAGAGTTTACTCCTTTGAATGAACCTTTGCATAGAATTATGTCTAAGTTAATAAAAAATAATGTGTTAAAACTTCCCCAAATCAATCCAATTGATCCATATAAAACAACTTCCCCTTATTTTGATGCTCAATCTTTTTGTCGATATCATCATCATCCTGGTCATGATACTAAAAAAAAAACTCACTAAGAAGTAAGATTCAAGAATTAATTGATAACAATACTAAATTTGTGGCAAGTGTGAATGATAAATGAAACAAATTTGTAGCTCCTCCTAATCAGAACCTTCAAATTTTCACTAATCATTTACCATCCCATTCCACTAATGTGATTAAAACTAGTCATCTTGCTTTCTCTCACAATGACGTGACAATTGAAACTAATAACATGGTGAACGTTGTAGATAAATAAGAACCTCCTAAGGATTTGTGCATAACTTTTGATCCTAGTGATACCATTAAAGAACTCGATGGCCCATTATACATAAGTGCAAAAATCAAAGGTATACCCATTAGAGGAGTCCTTATTGATCCTACTTGCATGGTTAATGTGATAAGTGAAGAATTTATTTATACTTTGCAATTGCATCAAGTGATATATGATGATATTGATGTGATAGTTAAAGTTTTTGATGGCTTCTCTTGTCCTGCTATTGGGTCTATAACACTTCCTATTGATATTGGCACTAAATGCTTAGATGTTCAATTTGCTATCATTCCTACATCTGATCAATTCCATGTGAAGTTGGGGCATCCTTGGCTCTCTTCCATGAAAGCGATTGCTTCTACTGTTCACAAGTGTTTGAAATTTCCTCATAATGCTGAAATCATAACTGTTAATCATAGCATATTTCAACCTAGACTGAGGCGTGGAGATGTTTGTCTTGATTATTTTTGTCCGAACAATTCAAGCCTCTTGAACCTAGAAGTGACACTCTTTTTAGATCATATCAAAACTGGGAAAATGAAATGATTTTATCCTTGAGTACATCTATAAATCCAACACTTAGCATTCCTCTTTTTGATCATATACCCCTTCTTGAGTATAAGATTATTCTTCCTCCTAAGGAAAGAAATAATCTTCTTCCCAAGGAGGCTTCTATTTCTTCTACTAAAGAGAAGAGTATCCCTTCACCCAAGAAAAGAGATATTCCTCTTCATAAAGAAGAACCCATTCCTGAAGAAGAACCCATTCCTTCTCCTATGGATGAGTCTCCTCTTCCTCCCAAATGTAGAAAAAATATTCCTCCTAAAAAGAAAACTATCCCTCCTAAGGCTAGACCTATCCCTCCTCCTCATGATGGACCCGGTCTCCTTCCTACACCTCCTATCCCTCCTTTATATGGTGCGGCTCCTCCTCCTTCATCTTATAAAGAGAAGCAACTGACATCTCCTATTGTTTAACCTAAAAGACCTCAACCCATTCATCCTTCCTTAAAAGAAGAGACAAAGCTTATATCTAATGAACCTAAACCTCCTCAACCTTCAGCCAAGACTAGATGAAACCACTATGTGAGAGAAAACTGATGAAGATGTCATGATAAAGCTAGTGAAGTTTCCTCCCAAACCATTTCTTCTCCCAAAACACCAACTATTGACATAATTCCATTTTTTCCAAAACATGATGTTCCACCTAATTCTCCAAGACACAAAATGCTTAAGACAAATGGTGGTTCAATTTCTTTTCCTATTCTTATTAATCTTGATGAAGAAATAGACAAAAAATGTGGTTAATGATGAAAATGCTAGTCCAAATATTTCTAATGATGAATATGAATATGTTGATGTTGACAATGACTTGTTTGCAAAATTTCCTAAAACATTAATCCTAGCTCCTAGTAACAAACAAAGTGACTTATCATTAGACCATGGTCCTTGTTTGGAATTTGTGATAGCTCCATCTACTATGCTCGATGTGGTTCCTCTTGCGTGTTGTACACCTTCCCATAATAATGGTCAGCAAGATTAGGAGGAGGATGACGTGCTTGATTAGCTTCATTAGCATTGTAGACTCTGTCTCTCCTCTATTTCTTGTTTGTTTCATTCTTCTATTTGTTGTCCCTAGTGTTCTCTACTTGAGTATGATGCAAAGCATTGAGATCTCTTTTGGTCTCTCCCATGTTGACTCAAAATACACATGTGTTCCCTTCTTCCATGGTGGTTTCCTCTCTTTGGGGGATGAGGAAGATTCTATATATATATATGATATACATGAGTTATCATAAAAAGCATATTGACTCCAAAGTTAGGTGAAACCACCTCATGCTCTATGTTTTGTGTTCATTATCCTTTGATTTATCCTCTCTTGGGGGCTAAATAATTGTGATAATGTGCTTGTCTTCTTTTGGTGTATCCTACCTTAAAGCAATTGCTCCTGATAAGGCATACGCAATCACTTGAATGTGGGAGCATACACTCTTCTCATGATTCTCTCTTTTGATACTTAAAGTTTCTTAGCGAACTTTGTCTTCGCTTTGTAATTTTTGGTGTTTCTTTTCATGACTCATAATAAGAGAACCTTACAAGTTGTAGTCATGGTTCTCTCTTTCTCTCATGATCTTCCCTTTTACCTTATCATTGAAGTCATAAGATCCTAAATTCCACTGGGGGCTTGGTGAATCTTGCCTCCTTGATGTGGTGAAATTCTTTCAATCTAAATTCCTTGTACTTTACCAGCAATATTTGTGTAAGCTCGTACTCCCACCAAAATGGGGGATAAATGTAACATCCTAAAATTGCAACCCTTGCAATTTTCAACTACATTTGGGTCTTCACCTTAGTGTTTTTGCCCCTCGGCCTGATAGGAGACCTGAATATGCTCATGCACATCAAAAATACATTGCAATTCAACATAGCACTCTACCTACACCTTGATCTTGTCCCAAAATAGGGCAAGACCAGGGCATGGCACCTTGGGATCCCCCTATTTGGGACCTATCTTGGGGTCCCTCCCTTTGGCTCATCTCGAATAGGAGCAGGAAAATCCCCCCTATGTCGGCCCAAGTCAGAAAATTGATCAATTATTCCAACTAGAATGTATATAAGAGGGATTTCCCCTCTCATTTGACATATCATGAGATTGAATCAAGCATCCAGGCATTCAAGAGATCAAGCATTCAAGCATTCAAGAGCAATTAAGCATTTTTAGTCTTCCTTCAAGCTTTGGAGCAGCAATAGAGACAAGATTTCAAGCATTGAAGAGGAGATCAACATTCTACTTCATGAAACCCTAATTCCATGTGGAGGCAAGAAAAGCTTCACAAGGAGGTATAAGCATTTCATTTTAAGTCAATTCAAGATCCCCTCAAAGAGGAGGATTTCTACTTTCAGTCATTTCATTTACATTACTTCAACCACTTGGTTAATTCCAAAACTGCGGTTTTATCTGAAGACAAACTCCTATTCCCAACACAATTTCCCTTTCTTTCTGTGTGCAGGAAATAGGTGCACATTTGTACTTATGAAATTACACTTTCTTCACAGAGATGGAAAAACCCTTTTCGTCGTGCAGAAAGTTCAGAGGACCGATAGGAGGGCACCTCTATCTAGACACACAGTCCTTGCAACTTTTGTTGGATTTCATAGAGGGACTTTGAATCATCTCAAACTTCTCAAATCCAGGTGCACGACTGAATCCCAAATCCATAGCTTGATGTTTTCTCATACTTTGTCTTCATTTCCAACATTTAGTCTTAATTCAACTTGACAACTTACAAAAGAGGGTTAATTGCATTTCAATCACAATCAATCTACTTAGTATTCAATCCTTGCATCATTTAGGATTGGATCTAGTAGATTCATCCCCCTCTTTTGAATGTAAAGTCTCTCCAAGTGAAAATTGAACCTTAGTAAAGTTCCCCTCTTCTTTCAAGTGGCAAATTGGCTAAGGTTCCCAATTTTCCACTTTATAGTATGAAGAGGAATTTTTACTCA
This sequence comes from Cryptomeria japonica, assembly GCF_030272615.1. Taxonomy (NCBI): domain Eukaryota; kingdom Viridiplantae; phylum Streptophyta; class Pinopsida; order Cupressales; family Cupressaceae; genus Cryptomeria; species Cryptomeria japonica. Next base: position 512,546,281 of record NC_081409.1, read on the forward strand.
TGGAGGACTTTTAAAGACATCTTGTCCAAGACCTTTTTAGTTTTCTTATTCCAATGAAGATGTTTTGGCTAACTCGAGTTTTTTTTCTCAAGTATATTGTGGTCAATATGAATATGAATATTTTATAAAGATGGATGATCATAATAAAGATGTGTCTCTGGACACTTTGTTATTTTTATGCATCTCTAGTGTAGGGTCATTTTGTATATATAGTTTTGCATGTAGCAGTGCACAAGTCATAGTCATAGTCATAGTTAGTTGAGTTTTCCTATTATTTCACATTGCAGCTCTTCTATATATATGAGGGTTCTCATTAGAATTTAGTATCTTTTATTTTATGCAACAAAACGCTACCAAAGTGAAAAGAAAAGTGAGACTTTGTGTTCAAATTGTGATTTTGAAAGCTCAATCAAAATGAGAAGAAAACAAATTTTGACTTTCAAACTTTGTGTTGAAATTATCTTTTTTTTATAATATAGGTGTTCTTATATCATTTATGTTATATTCTTGAAGAGATTGATTTGAGCAGTGTGAGTTGTGTGACATATAGAAGAATAGTTTAAATTTAATAAGTAGACTTTGTGTTACTTTGTGAATTTGGAAATAGGACTTTTGTGTGGATAACCATTCAAAGACTTTGTGCTTCATTTTGTTATTCTTGAATAAAGTTATAAATTGTATGCAAGTAGCAACATAAAGACTGTGCTTCATTCGTTACTAAAGTATTAAGAAGATTCATTTGTAAAAGGTTGATAAGATAGTGGTAAAAAAAAGACTTTGAGCTTCATTTTTGCTCTCGCGTCCCATAAGTCATATTCAAGACAAGGAAGGCATGGGAGGCTTTTTAGTCTTATGGACACTTTTTATTCTAAATTAGTATAGATTTTTGAATTACTGCAAGTGAAAATTGTTTTCAGTTTTAGGAAAAGAGTGTTGGCAATTGACACTCAATTGGTTGGTTTCACTATGTTGTCATTGATGGCAACATGGTATCTTGTTCTTGCTTCATGCTTTGATTCAGTTGTGTATTGGTAGGCACTTCACAAACACTACATCGGCACCAACACCGGCAGGATGGAAGGAACTATTTAGTTACTGACAATGCAGGCTAACATGGTTTAGAATAAGGTTATCGGTATTGGAGGTCAACATCTCTTGGATCTGACATCAGCAATTGTTTTTGATATTCATGTATTTATGTCATCTAGGCGACATGCATATTGATATTGTAATTATCTTTGTGAGCCGACATAAGGCATGATAAGTTGTATAGGGTACATAGGTCAGTTGGATTAGATCATTTTGTGAGAAGTGAGATTATGGAATATGTGGATATGATATAATGTGAAATATATCTGAGAGATCATGTATGTGAGGATATTTATGTAAGGGCTATTCCAGTAAAGGGTTTAGGGTTTCAAACCAAAACAGACATAGCTTAACTAGAACTGTATTCTGGCATAGGAGATGCTATCTTTTGCAGTTCAACACTTCTCTGGATTGTAGTCTAAATTTATATGTACTCGTTGAGGCTCCTTTTGTGATTGAGCAGTGTGCTTTAGGTTGTAAGCCTTCTTGCAAGTGCAGGCCCCTATATTTTGTAATATCTCTTCATATGGCCAGTGAATTGATATTGTGGGTCACAAATCCTACTGTGGTTTTTCCTCTTTGAGGTTTTCCATGTATAATTATGTGTGCTATGGTTCTCATTTTTGTGATTGTCTTATTGGTTTCTTTACTTCTTTTAATTCTATATGTACTGGTATACTGGTTGGTGTATGAATATTTTAGTAAGGTTAAAATTGATCATTCCAGTATAACACTGATTCACCCCCCCCCCCCCCCTCAGTATTATTGGATACCAACAATTGGTATCAAAGCCTTGTTCCTCGGAGGAAGTTTGACAGCTTGAGGAGGATCCTGAATCCAGAATCCATGGATATGGGTTTGGAAAAGCAACTTGAGATAGCACTTGAAGATTATGATGCTGAAAGGTTGAAGAACTTAAAGCTACAAGATAAATTGAATTCTGATAAGGAATTCATTCTTCTCCTACAAGAGAGGTTTGCATATGTTCAAGCTAGGAGGAAGGAACTTTTGCAAAATTGGGATGATGAAGAGAAAGATGCACTTAAGGAACAATGTCAGAAACCGAGTCAGGAGAACATGGTCATGAGAAATGAAATGCAAGCTATAACTATGAGAATGTTTAAAGAGATTGAGGACTAGAAGAAAAAGGAAGAAAATCATATTGTATCCCTGAAGAACAAATTTGAAGAATGTGGTAGGTTGGTTCATGAGAATGATATGTTAAGAACTGATTTAGTACAATCCCAGAGAAATGAACAAGAGTTTGAGAGACAACTGATAATTCTGAGAGATGATCTAACTACTGCAAGTGAGTATAAATAAAAATTCAAGATTAGTTCAACATAGTTTGATGAGTTATTGAAGAGACAAAGGCAAAATGGAGATTCCAATGGACTTGGATTTGAGCAAGGATAGAGTTCCGGTACTGCTAATGAAGATCAAAACCATAAGGCACAGGTAAGCCAATTTAATGCTTATAAATTTAATGGTAGATATTTCGTTTGCAATAAATTTGGTCACATTGCTAGACAATGTAGAAACAAAGAAAATCAAAACCCTGATTCTGCTCCCGGTCAATGTTCTAAATGTAATAAGTATGGTCATAAGAAAAAAGATTGTGGAATGAATGTAAAATGTTATGCATGTGGAAAATTTGGACATATGGCTAATCAATGCAAGTCAAGAAATTCAAAAGAACAATGTTACATGTTATGCATGTAATGAGGTTAGACATATTGCTAAATTTTGTAGAAGCAGAAATCCACCGGTTGGTAATGGAGGATAAAATGAGAAAGGGAAAGAAAAGGTTAGTGAGATCTAGCAAGATCATACCTAGAGATGGGTCAGGAAGACTGAAGAACAATCAGCAAATGGGAATGCACCAGTTACTTATCTGGAAGAGGGGGTTGCTCCTGCACCTATAGGTAGCTCATCTAGTAACTGAGGTAGATGACTTAGGGATAGGCAAAATTCATGAAGATGTTGCATATGCCACGGGAATAGGTTCTGGAAGATGTTCCAGACATTGGAGATGCTTATTCGACATGGATATATTTTGTTCAAGATCCAGTATCTTTCATTGGAAGTTATTGATATGAATGAAAGATTAAGGTTTTTCTTAGAGGATAAAAGGCCAAATTCACTTCATTTTTTATCACCTTGTATTCAGAGCGATTCAGAGCGATCAAAGGCTATTCAGTGCGATCAAATATCTTCTTGAGTGATTTCACCAGTGGCTGGAAGAGTTTGTTATGGGTTTGACCAGAAGAGATTAATAAGTACTTATCTTTAATCATGGAAGCAACATCAACATATGTTCCTATCTTTGTTTCCAATCCGACTATTGTTGAGGTCAATGATTGTCCCAAGCTAATTTTCAAGCGGTATCCGCATGTGGCTACCCTAGAAGATTCGGTTGGAGAATTTTCCCATGATCCGGAAGGAGTTGTTTATGTCAAAGATGTTAGGGCATACATACATTGTCACATTGAGGATTTGGGGACATCTGATATAAAAAGAATGTACATGAGTGAGCTAATGGGAGATTCTGGAAAGATAAAACCTGCATACAAGAACATTGAAGACTTAGGGTTTACCGACATTCTGGACATTCTGGAATTCAAAGATGAAATCATTAGTTATGTTTTAATCAGAGTACATGGATATTTTATCTGGTTGGATATACCTTACAAGATCACCAAGGAAGCCATCAGGGAAATCACTAGTTTACCACAAGTTGGGAAACATCTAGATAAGAAGGTCTCTAATGATTATGTCAACAAAATCACTGGCGCAATATCTGACAGGAGATCTATTAGATTCAGTAGCATGATCATCGGTTATAAGGTAACTTAGTCAAATCATCTAAATTTTGTTTCTAGCTCCTGCATTTTCACAGCTTATAAGATGATGAGAGAATGAGAAATTGGATCTGTGGTTAGATGTTGGATGAATTATTAATAAACCTAAGAAAGATTAAAGGTGAAAAGAAAGGGACTTTTTGGTATGGAAACTTAATTATCTACTTAATGTTATTTTTCATGAATGACACTCCCATTTTTGGGAAGAGGCAATGGGTATTTGATATCCCGGTAGGGAGACAATTGAAATAGTCAATTGCTACATTGGGCAGTCAAAGGGATGATAAAGTATGGGGATATTTTAAGGGATTCCAAAAGTCTATGAAATCTAGGGAAAGGGTTCCTAAGAATATTGTTGAGAAATACTCAACTGACATATGCTTAATGGTGAAGAAAGACGAAACACTCATGGAAGCGGTCAAGCCCCAAAAGATCTTGATTGAGGAAATGGGCTATGAAGTTGATGCACAGATCCTTGATGCTTATGTAAAAATATTGATTGATGCACATGTTGATGAGGATGAGAAGCCCTATGGTACTACAAAACATAAGACACAAGAGGTTGAAACAAAGTTCAATCAGAAGAAGAGAGAGGAGGAAGGAAAGGCAAGCAAGTTTTTAGAAAAGGTTTCACAAGACATCAAATCACTAATTGATGATGTCCTAGAGAAAGGCAGGAAGAGGAAAGAACCAAAAGTGTTCATTGAGTCTATCACAACAGAGTCTACATCTGAGGATGACACACCCCTAGCATTCAAAAGGGTTATAAGGAAGAAAACAGAGGAAATCAAGGTAGAGGCTAAGAAGAAACTGACCAGGAAAGTTACATTCAAGTTACCGTCATAGAAGCAAGCACCAAAAGTAACACCTTTAGCTCCATTCGGTACTACAAAAAGTAAGAAGAAGAATGACATTGATATGGCAATTCAATCTGGTAATGTAACTATCATTCCACCAAAAAATTGTGTAGAGTTAGTACATGAAATAGCTAAGGATGGCATGTTAAAGAATGTACATTTTTACTATGATCGTTTAGAGAATGATGAACAAAGAGAGGTAGAAGAAGCAATATTGTTATATTTGGATATTTATAAGAAATCCTTGATAGAAATTGAAGATCAAATACTGATAGAATTGTATGATATGTTAGATGATAGGAGACTATCAACAATGCAGGAAGACAAACACATAAAAATTCAAGAGTTATTATTTGTTTGTATTTCTATTACTCCAGAAGAAATGGATAGGACACTTGATGTGGCAGATAGGAAAGTCTTTAACAAAAAACATAGAATAACCAGTCTTATGCTAGGAAGGATAAATGAGATAATAAAGGAGACCCACAAGGCATGGGTTAAGTTCTTTGAAGAGAATCGAGGTTTCTTTACTTCACTGGAATCAAAGATAGACACTACAGACACCCCTGTTGAAGGAGTTAAGTTAGGATTTAGTGATTTATTTTCTAGATTTTTCAAAGTTGGTTAAAAAGAACTCATATTTCCTTTTGGGTAAAAATAACTTCATTTTAAAATTTGGTGTTCTAAAAATTACCTCACTTGTTTTTGGGCTCTAAAAATAATCACATTTGGAAGGTAAAAAGAACAACAAATCAAACATTTACTTTCTTGCAAAGTTGGGATTCACACCTCAAATTTTGGGCTTTAAAAAGAACAACAATCTTTCATTTTCTTGCAAAGGTAAAAAGCACAATCATCCTTATTTTTCCAAGTTAAAAAGAAAAATCAACTTGTCCATTCTTACAAAGCAAGTTACTTTTTGCAATGATTTTCATTTTGTTGACCAGGATTTCCAATTCCTAGTTTAGAAAATCATTTGCTATGTGGGGATAAAATAAACACCATGCTTGTTGGAGCAACATCTCCAAATAGCAGATAGATCACATTTCTATGGAAGGTTAAAAAGAACACTTATACTCTATGTCTCAAAAGTGGTAGGCATATGCTCTCCCCTTAATTGGGTGACCAAAAAGCCAAACCCACTCTTTTATGCTTTCTTTACTTTCAAGAAATTAAATCCTTTAGAGGGCTTGCCTTCCCGAAGCCTTGAGGGGGCTACTGAGAAGGGTACGACCCAAGTGGGAAATGAATTTATCGCCAAGTTTACCAACCCACTATAATCAAATGTGGAGGCTGATTAAAATCCCCTCCAATGGAAGTGTGTATTTGATAGCCTTCCCCTAGTATCCTTGTGATGGGAAAAGCCTTTGTTCTAAAGGTTGGGAAGCCTCTTAATTGATTTTATCATTTGTTGTTCCAAACAAAATCCTTACTACGAACCATAGAACTAGAAGCTTTGATCTGAGTCAGTTGCCATACATTGGCAATATCATAGTGCAAGGGTGGGGAAGAATCCACCCCCAAGATTACTCACCATATATCTCGCAAGATAACTACTCAAATGAGGAGAAATTCTCTTTGGACTAATTTATGGAAAAAGGCAAAAAAAATGGGCACCCTCTAGAGGGTGACAAGTCTATTTGAGATAATGGAGTATCAATACTAGTGGGCGATATTGACAATGACCTTTGAATAAAGAGTCTACTTGATATGTTTTATTTGTATTCAAACTAGTGAAAACATAATGGACTTGAAGTAATCCTCAAAAGAACATACACTAAATGTTTAGTGCTATGTATTCTTGTCACAAATTCAAACATCTTGCAAAATATCAATCAAATAACTCAAAAATTAGTTCAAACAAGGAGAAATCATAAGTGGAGAAGTTTTCAAATCCTACAAAGCATCTTTTGAGGTGGTTATCAACTTTTCAAATTATATTTAGTCAATATTTTCATCCAACCAATTTAGAGGAGTATCAAAACCAAGTAATCAAGAGTTTATCATCCAACTATCTCAATGACAACAATACCTAGCTAGGTATTCAAGTTAGTCAAATCAAGTTTCCATATCAAGAGACTTTATCCATATCATTTGACCACTCATGTGACCATCCCTTGGTGCTTGAAAAAGAAAAATCTTATTCAAAGGAAATGAGTCCTAGCCAAAATAAAGATCAAGATATCATGGCTCTCCAATCTAATCCCATTTTTTATCAAGATCCTACCTATCAAGAATCTTATGATGATCCCCTAAGATTTTGGTATTCCATCCATGATGATCCCCTTTTATCTCAAGAGCAGAGTCCCATTCAATGTCCACCTCTTAAGAAAGAGAATGATATCCCTTCCATCTTCTTCATTAATCTAATTCAAAATCAAGAGAAAAACACAAACTCAAACGATCCTACTCCAAGTCAAGATCAAGATCAAGAACTCTCTTCATCCTCCAAATCTATTTTAGGTCCTTTCATTCCAAAGTCAAACTCTTCATCCCCCAAATCGATTTTAGGTCCTTTCGTTCCAAAGTCAAACTCTTCATCCTCCAAATAAATTTTAGGTCCTTTCGTTCCAACGCCAAACTCTTCATCCTCCAAATCCATTTTAGGTCCTTTCTTTCCAAAGTCAAACTCTTCATCCTCCAAATCCATTTTAGTTCCTTTCATTCCAAAGTAAAACTCTCCATCCCTTCCATCCATCTTGGTTCCTTACTTCCCTCCATCCACCATTCCATCACCTCAAATGATCCATAATAAATATAAAAAAAGGCACACATATTTGAAATTCTTTCAAACATCTATCTAAACATATTTTCAAAACTATTCTTCCATCATTTCCTTTATCTATTTTGGGTTCTTATGTCCCAAAATTCAATTTTCTTCCATCTCTTCATCACTTCTCAAGTTGTGTACCAACACTCATCTTGAATACATTTCCATCTATCCTCACACAAATTTTCAAACATTCTATCTATTATCCAACACCTCTTTTCTATCCTTCCATCTGTTTCATTCAATCCTTTGCATAAATTCATCATCTGTGAAATAGGCATTTGTGTCATTTTGTCACATGCTTGCCCATGCTAGAATTTCATGTTTAGTCAATTTCCTAGATATCTATTCATGATACACTTCAGAATCTGAGGTTGTTCCTCTTTAACATTATCTTTTGGCTGGGATACACACTTAATCTAGAAAAGAACCACTTTTCATATCTTGGTATCGACATCTTTTGATTGCTATATCTCATACACTTAATCAATTTCTCTAAATCATTGTGATATGTTAGTCGAAGACATGGCTAGTAAAAAATCTAAAATCTTACTTCAGTGCCGCTGTAATTATCAGACCCATGTAAGTTTCATTACTTACAAGCCAATGCAACCAAAATAAGAGAAGTAAAATACAATATAAAAAGATCCAAAGCATGATCAGGAAAAGAAATATCCAGAAAAGTAAAGAAAAAAAAATGAAATATCAAAAGCTTGGCTATGGGAATATGCAAGTAACTCCATCGGGGCTATGGACACTTGGATGGAAATGGAGCAATATTTGTGATATTACAATGATAACCTCATTGGAGCTATGGACGCTTGCTGGCAGCAAGGCTCTATCCAGGATGCTTTTGAAGTCAGGGTAACTCATTTAGCTAGCCACGTTGGATTCTGAAGATTACAATGATCATATGAGCCAGGATGAACCCAATTACACACACATGCATAATCAAAGACTAAGTACCTTGATCCAGTTTGGGATTCTTCATCCCTTTTGAGTCTACTTCCTAGTTGCTAGATATGTTTGGTTGAATTTTTCAGAGGTTCTAAGTGTGGGTTGGGTCTCTATCTTTGAAAAGTTTAGGAACACTTATTCAGGTGGTTCTAAATACTATGACAATCTTACATATCACCTCTTTACAAATGGAGACCTCTATACTTGGTTTCAAAGTTTCATCCACTCTATTCTTCATACCACATCTCCCATTATCCTTCCTCCAGTATCCATTACCCTATCTAAATTCATCCAGTGCTATCTACGATCTTGCTTCATGCTAATCTATACCATCTATCCTAAATATTCATTTATTACATCATCTATCATTACCTATGATCTATTTTCTCCTATCCATATCCTATCTCCATCCTTGATCTTGATCAAAACTAAGGACAAAAACATGATTTTAAAAAACCTCTTGTCATGTCTCTTCATGTTCCATAATAAGATGCATCCATATTTCACCCATTTATCTTCAACTCAACAATTCATCCATTTTGTGTCTTGCTATACATTGGGGCAACCAAATACATCTTTCTTCTAATCCAAAAAGCTCCAAAAATAAAAAATTTCCAAAAACTAAAAATTTAAAAAATTGACAAAATCAAATAAAAAATTAAAAATCAAAGCATGACAACATGGACCATCCATCAAATCAGATCAAAAATAGGAAAATTCTCAAAGTCTACAATCAAACTGATCACATGTCTAGTTAATCAATCCATCTATCAACATCAATGTGTCTTATACAGGAAAAGGTACGCTCAAAACTAGACAGATCGGTCTTATACGGGGTACTCACTCTTTGAAACCAGACATTCTTATCAATCATCAAATAAATTAAAATAATGACATAGATCAATATAACTCCTGGATTTTGTTCTGGTTAGTCTTATCTTTATCAATTGATGGAAGGAAATGTTTCATCTTTAAAAAATCAGGAGAGACAAAAACATAAAAAACAAATCAAAATGTGCAATAAAAACAAGTGGTGAAAACCTGGTAAATAGGCGCTATCTAAGAGTGAGTTCTTCCATCTATGAGATCACTTTGAGAACCTATCTACTCCATCCTGTTTTCATCTATTACTTTCATCTATCCTATCCTTTCCATTTATCTTTCACATCCATTGCTCTGAATTATTTAGTAGGAAATATGCAAATTATCAACAGATATCAATTTTTTACATACTTAGTGTAGTCACTGTCTTGGATTTTATAAATCATATCTGCATTATATCCCGGCATGGTTTGGACTTTGATCATTTTTTCATACATCTATAATAAAGTTTGTTTCCACTGGGGGAAAAATCCTATTTCCTTTTGCTAAGGTGATCTTTTAAATCTTTGAAAATCCAAAACATTTGGGAAACTTAGAAAAACAAAACACCTAGGGTTTTGAAACAGATAACGAGCAACAAAGCAACGAAGATCGAGGCAATTCGTAACAACTAAATCATGAAACTCAAAAAACAAAGATTCAACTAGCAAGTAATGAAGGATTATCAATGAGCATTCATTAAAATTATTATATCAATTAATGACCATGAGAACATGTGAATGACATACAAGATTCAGTGTTTATATCTTGATTTTATTGCTAATCGTGTACTCTATGTGACTCAAGGATGTCCATGACTAGAGAAGCTATGATGGGGCATGATTATTTTTCTTTGTTTTCCATCTATGATTTATCTCTTAGTAAGGTATGTACTTGTCTAAGGAGATGATTTGCAAAAGATCAAGAAGGACGTTCTGAGTCATGCAAGAAAGGGGATAATCCTTGTCTGTTCTGCAAGAAATACTTAGGTCATCTTGATTCATTATATCAAGTTGCTTATATAAAATTGCTATATCAAAATCCATGTAAAAAATAGTTAGGTCATCTTGAATTATTATGCCAAGTTGGTTGTATTTTCTTACAACATTTTTAAAGATCAATGATGAAATCAAGCACTATTATAAGACAACATATGAAGAATGGAAGTATCATTTTAGTTAGATCATTTTAGATTCGCTCATTATTCATCTACATTATAAGCATTCATTGTCAGTTGCATTATAAGAATTTCATTCCATTTAGAGATCAATGATCATAAATAAATATTGAGTATACTTGGACAAACAAAAACAATTGGATTTAGGTTCATTCATTTCATTAGGTTTGCATTTTGATCATAATCATTTGCATTACATTAGTTTGTATTTCATTAAGTGCATTTAATTAATCATGTAGTATATCATCATTATTATTTGCATTAGGATCATTATCATTGTAGTTCTTTTTATCCATTAAGGTCATTTAGTTGCATCTTTGCACTTAGATTCATTTATCATTATAAGCATTGCATATAAGCATCCACTGCATAAGTTTGATCAAGCATAGCATTCATGTAGATCATTTGCATTTCAAATCATTATATGCATACACATTAAAAGAAAAAAAATCAACATTCATTTGCATGCGTAATCATTAGAAGCATTATTATATAGATCATTGCATTTTCATCATTTAAGTAAAGTATTATAGAATCATTTTCATTTGCATCCATGATCAACAAAATCAAAAATCAAATGCATTTTCATTTCATAATCATCGCATCATATAAATCATTATCATCATTGCATCTTCATATAGAACACCATCATCATGAAATTAAAGGAAAGAGAAGATCATCAAATTTTCATCCATCTAATCACTGCATATATGAATCATGAAGCATATAGATCGTCATCATATAGAGTAGCATGCATAATAAATCATGAATAATTAGAATCATATAGATTCCATGTTTGCATATCATCATAAGACAATAAACAATCCAATTATACAATGATATCAAATAAATCATCAATAAAATACAATTTCCCATGATACAAACCAATGTCTCATATCAATATGTCAACTAGGACGAAGAGAAGAACTCTTTTTAGATGTTGTAGGCCTTGGTGATCATCTTGTTTCCCATTGGATGAATCAATACATCTAGATCCTCTTGCAACATGATATCAACAAAATGTCAGTTCTTGATCCAATCAATCACTTTGATCAATCAATCAACTATCCTATCCACTCAATTGAGATTTATATCAATCTCTTTGACCACATATTAGTGGCGCTCATTCATCATGAGGTTGCGTATCTAGTCTATCCAATCTTGAGTTTACATCATTGACGTTCATCAATCATGAAGTCAATAAAACTCTATCCTATCAGATCATCAAAGCTTCGAGTTTATATAATTGACTCTCATCGATCATGAAGTTTATCAAACTCTATCAATCATCAAATTAAGAAGAATATCAAAGTACTCAAAGAGCGGACTTTTTCATCAACCAAAGTTGTAGAAATTTGAATCAATTATCGTGATATTAATCACTTATCCAAATTTTTCAATAATTTCACGATCAATCTCCCGAGGGGGGACACAATTGGGATTTTTATCTCCATCAAGCCCATTATCAAGACTTGATTTAATCTTTGAAACAATGTTGTCTCAACATCATTTCAAAGAGAAGCAAAATGTATACACATAAAATTGGCTATGAGCAATTAAATAAATATTTTATATTTATTTAATAATTATTCTTCTATTAAATAGTTAATTTGAAAAGATTTATTTATTTAATTCATTTCATGTCCTTCTATTAATTAATTTAATTGAAACATTTTATTAATTAATTTGTTATAATCAATTAATTAAATATGCAATATTTAATTATTCTTCTATCTACTATCCTATAGTCTCATAAATAAATAATTTCTCAATTATTTAATCCCTTTTCCAACTCACCTTTCATTCTCCACATCACTTCTTCTTTCCCAACTCATCCATCATGTGGATAAATTAATTCAACAAAATTAAATTAAAAAAAAATCATTTATTAGCCACTTATCTCCAACTTCCAAAATAAATGAAATATTGTGTACGTACACATATTTCCTAACCTTCTTCTATATTCTCTCCAACATCTCTATATCTTAGGAGGACTTGAGTCCACTTGTCCTCTCATTCCTACATCTTCTCCAACTATCCTATATCCTCTCAAGTCTTCAACTTAGTCAAGGTGAGATGAGTGACACTTGTCTTCTCCTTCCCCCTTTCTCTCAACCTTCAACTTCTTTCTCATAGCCATCTGATTTGCAAGATTCGATCATGATCGTTGATCTCTACCACCTAAGCTCATCCACTCAAAAATCTATAAAAAGAGGTCTCCTAAGCCATTTTGAAATTAATACATACTAATAGCTAATCATATAGTCATTCTAGGAGTCTTTATCTTGCATCCATGAGTTTGAGTTTGAAGCAATTAGCAATTTTAGAATTTTTATCATACCTTAATATCATGTTAGCTTAAATAATTTGCATATCCATATCATAGTATCAGTTAACTATCAGTCCATTATTCATATGCCATCTTGGAATCTACTAGTGCTTGTCTGAGAGAAAATCATCTGCAACAAGGAACAGTGGAGATAGGAGACAATGAGGTGTAAATCATGGAAGGTATAATCTAATTTATTTTATTTACTTCATTGGTTGAAGTTAAGTTTCATGTAGCTTTTATTTATATTGTATGATGGACTAACAAGTTTCAGGGCATTTCTTTGGAGTTCAACTTTAACCTCAACACAAGGCATACATGATCGTTAACATATTCACTACCATCCACATGATATAGACAAGACAATCCATTCATTTCACTCAATCATTTAATTCCTCTCTAATATAGAATTGCATAAACAATTGAATATCCATTTACATCTCATTCTAGAATCAACCTACTACAACTCCTAATACACATGTTCACAAGATACCGATTACATGGTCTACTTTACTATTACATCTATATTGAGTTACAAACCATATGATATCAATTCCAATTACATAGATTATGCTTCAAGATCGATCCATATAATGAGACAATATAAATCCATGTCCATGCATGCAAGCATCCAATGAAGAAAATCCCAATGGAAGAAGGCATCAAACCACTTGACCATGTGGAACCAATAGGAACCACCCCCCTGCTAGGAGATGACATGGGGTTCCACCTCACTCTTAAGACCTAGGCTAACACCTAACAACGAAGGGACTCAACAAGACATCCACAAGATAACAACCAAGAATAATGAATCAAAACACATCATAGGGCTAAACACAAAGCAATAAACTCCCAGAGGCATAATCAACATAAAGGCATAAGGATAATGGACACATGTACCTAGAAGAGTGTCATCACAATATATCCTCACAAAGAAGGGGAAAACCACACCTTGATAGACATGTGGAGCCATCTCAATCTATCATCAATCAAGGGATTTTGGCTTACCACTCCAACGGTCTTCCCAATCCTATCTCGAGTCTATCCTCAAGGGCTATGAGTGGGGCATCAAAAACCAATTTCATTATCTTAATTAAGTGAATTTATAATTACCCAAACCCATTAATTAGTTATTATGGTTATCACTTGCAATTAAACATAAACTCTTCATATGGTTCCATGACAGGTCTAGACCCTAAGCATCCTCTCTAGGAACCTCTTAGAGCCTATTGCTCATGACCCCGGTCCTACACAAGCAAGAGACCACTCTCCCTAACCATGGACCAAGACCTTAAGGTGAAAAATTAAACCATAAATAACATCACAACAACATCATGAAGTCTCACAAATGGCATAAACACAACCACAACATCATTGATACAAACTGAAACATAATATGAATCATACATCCAAATGCAAGCCAGAGCCTTCACCAAAACAACATAACAACAAACTGAGGCATAAAAATGAGTTAAAAGGATAATTCAAAACAATTCCAATCCTCAACATTGATCCAACAACATACCACTGGAGCTCTCATAAACATTCCTCAAGAGCGAGGCATTCTTCCTCTCGCGGGAGCAACTCAACACATGAACAATATCCTCAACGGTAAGGCACAAATCCTCTTACTGGAGGACAAAAAAAAATGTAATGATTAAGATAAAATCATAAAAATCTCTAAGGAACTTGATACAATCACAAAAATGCCTCTGATAAATGCCCAAAATAAAACAAATATATTACAGTGACCAAAACTGACAAAACCTACACCCCGAAGCAATTCAGCGCATCCAGAACCTAAAATGGCACCTGGGAGATAGTTTGGCTCTCCCATAACATATTTTGGCATTTTGGTGCTAAACATTAGCATTTTGGGTTTAGAGAGAAAAAATCAATGAAAACAAACATTTTGTGTAACGAAACCTGCCGAGATTGCACATAGGCTTGCTAAATGAACAAATGACTCTCCCAGGAGGTGCAAGAGGAAAAAATAATGCCTTGAAAACATAAAACTTGGATTCACATGTAATGGCTACCAAAATCTACTAACAAAAGGAGATAATTTTTTTTCTTATAAGATAACCATTACAACATTAGAAATTTACAAGATCATGATAAACATTATGAATTCAACCATAGCATCTAATTACACAAGCAGAATACATCATTAATCATTAAAATAACTTCATATATACTTGAACAATATCTCTATTCCCTAGGGCATCTCAATGTTACTACGTGACATAGTTTCTATCCGAACACATATCCATCTAGAAAACCATATACTATTATCCAATAATTCATTTACTTCCTATACAGCTATGATAAATATTTAACACATAAGATTATCTCTGTCACATTCCATACTCTTTAGGTTCATTTAAAATACCAACAAAATATTCCTAATACTCATCTTTATTCATCAATCACTTAACACTTCATAAATCTAAATGCATTTAACCTTCTCTACATATGGAACTAGATTATTTCCTTAAGCTCAATCATTATGAACCTCGTCAAGGTTAATTTAATATTCATATTCAAGATTATAAACAACAAGCACTTATCTATATCCAAATAGGATTTCATGCTGCTAAAAAAATGCAAATCATATGTAACCTACAAGAATAAACACAATCTAATATTTCAATCCCTTAATTCGATCTCCCTCTAGTTTTTTCAAAAGTTCTAGAGGCCTAAGACAGGGGGATCCTATCTCTCCTATCTTGTTTACTATTTTGGCAGAAAGTTTGGGCAGATTTATTATGAGAAGTGTGGAGGAAGGGAAACTCAAAGGCCTTAAGACTTCCTCGTCCAACTGAACTTATACTCATGAACAGTTCGTTGATGACTCTATTACCATGGGAGAAGCTACTATAAGAAAAGCTAGAAATATGAAGATTGTCATGGATTCCTATGAAACTACTTCTAGGCAAAAAATAAACTGGGATAAGAGTTCTTTGTTCTTCATCAACACCCCTATGGATAAACAAAGAAGGATTGAAAGAATCCTTGGATGTAAAATTGCAGAGTTTCTTTCTACTTATCTGGGTCTCCCTCTATGCTTAAAGCCTTCAGAGAATTTCTGGATGAAGCTGGTTGATAGATTTAATTCCAAACTTGCTGGGTGGAAGGGAGCCCTCCTTAGCCAAGCGAGTAAGCTGATGATGCTTAAGGCTACTCTTCAAAATCTGCCTATCTATGCCCTTAGTTTGTTTAAGATCCCCAGGAAGTTTGTTGAGGCCATTGAAAGAATACCAAAAAAATTCTTATGGTTAGGAGTGGAAGATAAAAATAGAATCCCCCTTATTACCTCGAATAATATTTGCACTCCTAAGGCTTTTGGGGGCCTGAGAATAAGGAACATTATGAATATGAACAATGCCCTGTTAGCTAAACAAATTTGGAGAATGAAAGGGGAGGAAAGGGAATGGAATTCCATTTAGAAAAAGAAATACCTTCATATGCAACCATCTGATGAAGAATTTATGGATAATTCCTTCCTTGTGGATGGCTCTACTATTTGGAATGATGTTCAAATGGCTAAAGTCTAGGCTGCTGCTGGAAGAAAGTGGAAACTGGGTAATGGGAGAATTATCAGATTCTGGGAGGACAGATGTCTAATGGATAAACCATTGGAGGAAATCCCCATTCTTAATGAATGGAAAGTGTTTTAAAAGCAGGTGTAGAGACCTTGTTAGGGACTACTGGAGAAATGGTAAGTGGATTGAGTTTAGCCAGGGTTGTCTGGGCTAAGATTTTTGGAGACCTTGCTCTCTTCCAAAATCTTCATGAAGCATTCTAAGGGTTGTATGATTTGGAAGGAAACTTCTGATGGACAATATTCTATTTCCTCAACTGTCTCTATACATTACAAAGTTTCGGATGAGATTCCTCTGTGGGCGAAAGTGTGGATGAAGAATTTGACTCCCAAAATTAATATCTTATTTTGGATGTTTATCCAAAATAAGGTGCTAACCCTTGATAATCTCCATAAGCGTGGATTTTTTTTTCCTAACAGGTGCTCTCTTTGCTGCAGGGAGGAGGAGTCGGCCTTCCATATCCTCTACCAGTGCACTTTTAGTTAGGATATTTAGAATATAATTCTTAATAAGTGGAAGTTGAGCTGGGTTTTCCTGAACTCACTAGAAGAGTTCTGGCAGCAATGGTTTTGCCCTAGCTCTAATTCTAAGAATGTTGGGCTTTGGAAACTTATTCTCCCCATTGTCACCTGGTACATCTAAAAGGAGCTTAACAATGGGATTTTTAGGGAAAAAAGTGTGAACCCTGAAGTGGTGGTGGATTAAATTTATAGAGGGATCCATGATTGCTTATATGGCATTGATACTAGATTATTTGCTAAAGAAGATTTTAATGAAAGATGGAACCTTTCCAATAGCATAAATAGCAAGGATAAAGGCAGAGAAGGTCTTTTTTGGAGCTTTCCTCCCCAGGGATGGATCAAGGCCAATTTCGATGGGGCATCTAAGGGAAATCCTAGCAATGCTAGATATGGGGGAATTGTCAGGAATTTTGTTGGAGGTTGTCTTGTGGTTGTTGTTGGTCCTTTGGGTAACCAAATGAGCCATTATGCTGAAGCTTCGACTACCCTTAATACTCTGATTATTGCTAAAAATCTCAATCATGACAAATTATGGTTGGAGGGAGATTCTCTTAATATTATTAAATGCCTAAAGGGTGAAGCTCAGCCTTCGTGGTCCATCGAAAATATCATTTTTAAGGCCAGAGAAATTATTACTAGTTTTAAATCTATTATTATTGAGCATTCCTTTAGGGAAAAGAATGTCATCGCGGATGGTCTTGTTAACCTTGGCGTTATATCCAAAAAGAAAAGCATATGGAATAGTGAAGATAATATTGAGTTCAATATTAAAGACCTCATTAAAAGGGACAAAATAATGGGGAAAGAAAGATTGCATTTTTATCATGGTTGTATTAATGATTAAACATCAAAACTTTAAAAAGGAGATGATAACTTGTCAGAAGGGCAGAGTTTTAAATAAGAATATTAAAAATTTGAATGCTTTGTGGGTGCTTATTTTCAAGTGTCCAAGTGTCATCTAGAAGCTCACTTTGAATTTGCTGAAGCAGAAAAATTGCAGAATGAATTAAACAATGGGAGGTGACCTTAGAAGAGAGGAACCCGATAACCTTTCTAGATTGCGAGAGATGCCCAAGGTCTAGACAAAGCTAGAGAAGGGTTTTATGATGCCGTTCATGGAAAAACTGGTGGATTATGACAAAAGAAGAGTTAACTTGGTGGTTACTAGAGTGACTGAAAATTGGAAAAATGCCACTTTCAAAATCTATGGTGTCAAATTCAAGCTGGACGGACCTCATCTCTATGGTCATAGGTATGCCCCATACTGGTCTCAATTTCATTAGGGACTTGAAAGTCTCCAATAATGTTGTGAAGCTCTTTCCTTGCAAAGATAAGGATAGAGCTAAATTAGGCAAAGCGTTTGGGGGGTATTATGATGCGTCTAACATTAAATAAATTTGGGGTTTTGTGCTTAATGCCATTATGGAGTATATCATTGTGGAGGGCCACTTCACTAGGGTCCATACCTATCACTTTGTGCTTCTAAACCACTTTAGGCATGAGAAAAGGGTGTCTCTTCCTTATTACCTTTTCAGGTCCCTATCGTGCTCGTTGAACAAGCATAGTAAGAATCCCTCTTCTCCTATGCTACATTATGGTCTTATTTTGCTCATTTATGAGCATTGTAATATTTTGGTGATTTGGGAAAACAAAAGGCTATCAATGTCTCCAGGAAAAGGCAAGAAAAAAAGTGAGGATTTTGGGCCTAGCAAGGATGAGCAAAAACAGAGTAAAAAGGCTAAAAAAGTCTCTGTGAAGAAAAATGTGGAGGACACGGATTTGAGCCATAAACATAAGGATATGGAGGTTGATCCTGAGTATTCAGGAAAAGAAGGTAGTGATATGGAGACTGATGATACTGACAGGGTGGAGAGCTGGAAAGATGAGGAAGTGGGGGAAGAGGAAGGAGGAGAAGAGGAAGATTTCGATCAGAAAAGCTCGGTCAAGGAAACATCCAGAATGGATAGTGGTAATGAGAAGGAAAATTAGGAAGAGGGTGAGGGTAATAAGGAGGAACCTACCCATAGTGCAAGCCCTGATGATCTCAACAACCAGTCCATGGAGAAGTCGGATAGCCAGATAAAACAAGAGGACAAGGAAATGGAAACAGAGTTGAACAAGGATAAGGAGGATACGAGCATGGAAAAGGATAGAGTTGGTGATGAGATAAATACTGGTATGCTTATCCTAGATAAGCTTAAGAACCAGTCTGATGCTCGTCTAGGCTTCGATAGATGGTTTTATGAAAGAATTAATAAAATGGAAAAGAAGGTCGTGAGAACCAATTTTGACTTAACATCAGGAAGCTGGAAGTTTAGATCAACAAGTTGGAGGAAGGGAAGGCTGCCATGAAGAACTTTCTAATTTTGATTCTGGAGATCCTCAACTATGCGACAAGGAACATGGAGGAAATTTCCAAATACCTTGATGGTCCCAGCCCTACCAAGTCTATTGTGGACCTTGATGCTAAAGAGGCTACTACTGAGGCTAGGAATGTGGATAGTGCTCCTGGAGGTGCGACTAAAAGGACCAGGGCGAGCTTGAAAAAGGTTGCCTTGGATTCTTCAAAGGAAATCCCAATTCTCGGGGAGAGTATCAAAGAAATGCAAGGGATTAGTGATAAATTGGCTAATGCCCTTAAAAACATAATGTAATTTGTCTTTTTTCTATTTTTACTAGTTGTTGCTAGTAGTGTTGGACTTTTGTGCTGGCTTTTGTCCACTACTTTCCTAGTTTTTCGTTGTCTATCTCATTTAGTTTCTTAATGCTTTTATCTTTTATGGTTCCTTTGTAAAGGGTTTCGAGGTCCCTTCAAAACCTAATTTTCCTGTAATAAAAAACATAAGATCTCATTCCCAAAATGATGAGGATTTCTACAACACAATCCACATCATCTTATTACAAGAATATAGTCATGTATCATCAAGTCCAAATATACAAGAACGCATGGAACAACACATAGTCTCTTTTGCTACATCCCATCTGAATGCTTAATAATATAAGTTATGTAAGTACATATTCTTATTCCACATTTACAAGTCATCATAAACAACATTGCCACTAATACATAGAATTCAGCTCAATATATATTCCACATATTGAAGAGTCATACAATCCATACAATCTACAACTACACATCTATTTTCCATATCTCAAGATAACTAACATTGAAGATAAACATCTTTCCAATCAAGACATACACAAATAATAACATATTCACTACCATCCACAAGATGTACATAAGACACTGTATTTATATCTCTCAATCATTTCATTTCTCTCTAATCAAAATAACACATACAATAGAATATCTGATTACAACATTATCACTCAAAACATCTCATTCTGAATTTAATTCTACTACAAGTCCTATTATACATGTTCTCAATATTCTGAATGCATAGTCTTCTTAACATTTGCATTCGTCATTCCACATGATATCAATTCAAGTTACATAGAATACACTCAAGAAATCCATTCATATGATGAGATAATATAGATCCAAATCCACGCACACTATCATCTAAGAAGAATATCTCAATGGTAGAAGGCATCAAACCACCTGACCATGTGGAACCAAATAGGAACCACCAACTTGTTGGAATCCAAGAGCACTAAGAGGGGGGGTGAATCAGTTTTCTACCAGAATGATCAATTTTAACCTTATTAAAACATGCATTTACCAACCGATAAACCGATACATATATATATATGAAAGAAGTAAAGCAACCAATAAGCCAATCACACAAATGAATACCATAACACAAAGAATTATACGTGGAAAACCTCAAAGAGAAAAAACTGCGATGAGATTTGTGACCCACAATATCAATCCACTATCCATATGAAGAGATATTACAAAATATAGGGGCCTGCACTTGCAGAAAGGCTTACAACCTAGATCACACTACTCATCACAAAAGAGCCTCACTGACTACATAAAAGTCCAGACTACAATTCAGAAGAATGATTGAACTACAATGATAGCATCTCCTATGCCTGAATATAGTTTTGGTTAAGCTCTGCCTATTCCAGTCTAAAACCCTAAACCCTTACTGGAATAACCTTTTACATAAATCTCCTCACATACATGATCTCTCTCACATATCTCGCATATCCTTATATATCTCTCATATCACAAAATGATCTAATCAACTGACCTATATACCCTTACAATCCTTCATGCCTTATGTCGGCTTACATAGGTAATTACAAAATGAATATACATGTCAGCTTAATTACATATATACATAAATATCAAAATCAATTGCCAATTGTCGGATCTCCCAAAATGATGTTGACCTCTAATACGTGTAACCTGATGAAGTCATGTTGGCCTGCAATGCCAGTACCCAAATAATTCCTCATATTGGTGAAGATACCTATCGGTGCTGGTGTCGGTGTCAAGGAAGTGTCTGCTGGTATACAACCAAACCAAAATATGAAAGCCAGAACATGTTGCCATCAATGACAATATATTGAAACCAATTAAATGAGTGTCAATTTCCAACAATCTCCCCCTTTGGCATTGATGGCAACACTCATGAAAAATGATAAAGGTTTCCATCTGTCGGTTTCACCCTGAGATTGCTCCCCTTGAGCTAAATATCCATTTGTGATCATGACCTGAATAAAATACTCCATACCTCTTGATGTCAAGAATATATTTTTCACCTGTACCTCCCCCTTTGACATCAATGCCCAAAAAATACCAAATACCAAGATAAAGAATGAAAGATTGTACAAATAATGTCCCAAAACACCTTACTAGAGCTGAATATACTTGAAAATTTTCGGATAGGATTTCTCCAAAATCTCTAGATAGGTATCCCAACCTAATTTGAGTGTGTCAGAAATAGATACAAGTCCTTTAAGAATATTGGCATATGACTCTTTATCCTTAAGTTCTATCGGTGTGGGCTTACCAACCATATCAATACACTCCTTCTTATGCACACTTAATGAGTCCAATTGGGGACTCACCAATCCTCTAAGACCTCTGGCTCTTCTTATGATTTTATCTTTATCCCTCTCAAGAGCTGAAACTTAAGCTTCCAATACCAAAATCTGACCATCAATAGATGTAGTCAAAGAATTTGAGTCATCAAAAGAATTGACTATACCTACAATCTTCTCTTGAGTATCCTTAATCATTTTATCAAAATTTATTGTAAGTAAATATGTGTTACAACATACTCTATAAATATTAGTACATTGCCTCAAAGCATTATCAAGCAATTTCAACTTATCATTAATCTCCTTCTTCTCCAACTCAATCATCTGATCAAATGTTGCTCTCTTACCCTGTGTAAATTTCTCTAGTTCCTGTCGGTTTGATATCTGCTATAAAGATTGAAAGTCCTTAGAAATGTGTTCTGTGATTACTTTAAGCTTGTCGGATGGGCTTGCTCCTTTGTCAAATTTGCACTTCAAGACAAGTCTATGCAAAATAGAGATAGACTAATCAATAACTCCTCCATCCATAGATCCTTCCTTCATCATCTTTTGTGCAGCCGTCATCATGAGCTCAGTAGAACTCATCTTAGTTAAGCTTTTTTGTTCTACCTATGAGGTGTCAATTGACAACAATGATGTGCTCACTACCGGTTCCCTGCCAGATTCCTCTTTCTTCTCCTCTGATGGTTTATTAACTTTTATAGCTTCCTCTCTTGTATCAGTGGCTTTGCCACTTGGTGCAGTATCAATTACTATCAGTTCCTCCTTATGAACTGTGACCTCAACCTATACATTCTAATTCGGAGGACTAATATCCTCAACATTAGTAACCTTCACATTCTTTGAATCTACTGGTATCAAAACATTTTCTGATATCACCTCTGTGTCTTGTACATTATATTCTATCAAGAGCTCTATATCCAATATCTTAATATCCTTCAAAATTGTAGATGAGGTACCCACTATACCTTTACCTTTCCCTTCAATCGGGATGTTTGTAGTATCTGTGTTAACCTTGGGTGAAGTATAGAAACCAGGGTTTGCAGCAAAGAATTGAACCCATGCCTTGTGGGTCTCAGTGACTATCTCATTAACCCTCCCTAACATGAGACTAACTATCATGTGCTTGCTGTGAAAGATCTTTCCATCGGCAACCTCAAGAGTCCTGTCCAACTCCTCTGGAGTAATGGATGCACAAGTAGTTAACAACTCTTGAATCTTTATACGCTTATCCTCCTCCATAGTTGATAATCTTCTAGAATCTAAATTGTCATATAACTATGTCGGTATTTGATTTTCAATTTCTAACAAGGATTTCTTATATATATCCAAATACAATAAAATTGCTTCTTCAACTTCTCTCTATTCATCATCATCTAAATGCTGATAATAAAATTGTATATTTTTCAACATACCATCCTTAGTTATTTCATCAACCAATTTTGCATAGGTCTTGGGTGGAATAATAGTTACATTACGAGTGACAAGTGCTAGATCAGTGTCATCCATCTTCTTTCTTCTTCCAATACTAGATGGAGCATAAGGGTGTTTCCTCTGGAGCTCTCTTCTATGCCAGTACCTCGATTGTAACCTTCCTAACCGGTTACTTCCTTGCTTCATCCTTAGTCTCTTCACCTTTCTTCCTTAGTACCCTCTTTAATGCTAAGGGTGTGTCATCCTCAAATCCAAAGTCTGATGGAATAGGCTCAATAAAAATTTCAGGCTCTTTTCTCTTCCTTCCTTTTTCTGGAACAACATCAATTAATGCCTTGATATCTTGAGATACTTGTTCAACAAATTTACTTGTCTTGCCCTGCTATTTCTCTCTCTTCTTCTGGTTAAACTCAATTTCAACCTCTTGCTTCTTTTTTTTTGTAGTACCAAAGGATTTCTGGGCTTCATCAATAGGTGCATCAATTAACATCTTTGCATAAGCATACAAAATATTAACATCAACAACATAACCCATCTCTTCAATCCATATCTTCAGGGGCTTGACAACTTCCATCAAAGTTTCATCCTTTTTAACCATGAAGCATGTCTTGGTTGAGTAATTCTCAACAATTTTCTTTGGAACCCTCTCTCTAGAATTCATAGCCTTTTGGAAAGCCTCGAAGTAACCCCATAACTTATCATCTCGCTAACTACCTAATGTAGCAATTGATTGTTTCAGTTGCCTTCCTACCATGATATCAAATGCCCATTGTCTCTTCCCAAAACTGGGAGTTTCATTAATGAAAAATAACATCAAACAGACAATAAGATTTCCATATCGAAATGTTCCCTTCTTCTCTCCTTTGATGTTCCCTAGGTTAACTAACAACTCATCTAACATCCATCCACAAAGATCTAACTTCTCATTTTCTCTCATCATCTTATGTGTTGCATAAATGCAGAAGTTGGAAACAAAATTTACACCGTTTGATTGAGTTACCTTGTATCCAATAACCATGCTTCCAAATTTGATGTCTTTGTTGGTGATAGTGCTAACCCTCATCGATCGCTGGTCTGATGTTGCACCTATGAGCATGTTAACTTGATCATTATAAATGTTCTTCTCTGGACGCTGACCAATCTGTGGCAAATCGATGATGGCCTTGATGGCCTCCTTAGAGATATTATAAGGTCTGTCTAGCCAGATGAATCCTCCATGCACTTTTCTCAAAACATATATGATAATCTCATCTTCAAATTTGGGAATATCCAGAATGTTGGTAAACCCTAAATCCTCAATATGCTTGTACTCGGGCTTGATATTTCTAAAATTTCCCATTAACTCACTCATATACATGCTCTTAATATCACTAGTTCTCAAATCCTCAATATGGCAGTGAATGTATGCTCTAACATCTTCCACATATATAACTCCTTCTGAGACATAGGAAATAGCGTCAACCGAATCATCCAAGGTCGCAATATGCGGACATCATTTGAAATTGGCTTGGGACAATCCTTGACCTCAACAACAGTAAGAATTGCAATAAAAGTAGGTGCATAGGATGATCATGCTTCCATGATGAAGGATAAATACCGATAAGTACTTAAGAAATAGTTGCTGGTGAAAACCCTAAAAAACTCTTCTGATCGCTGGTGAAATCGCTCAAGAAGATATCGATTGCACTTAATTTCTTTAGACTTGCAATGAATCGCTCTAAATCACTCTAAATGCAAGGTGATTAGAAATAAAGTGGGTTCAACCTTTTAACCTCCAAGAAATCCTAATTTGTCATTGATATGAATGACTTTTGGTGAAAGATACCGGATCTCTGTCAAACATCTCCATGCCAGATAAGCATTTCCAATGTCTTGAACATCTTCTAGAACCTCTTCTCAGGGAATAACCAGTATTATCATGAATTTTTCTTACCCCTAAGGCATCTGCCTCAGTTACTGGATGAGCTTCTTGTTGGTGCAGGAGAAACCTCCTCTGCCAATTGAGTAACCTGAGCATTTCCATCTGTTGATTGTTCATCTGACTTTCTGACCTATTTCTTGATATGATCTTGTTGGATTTCATTGACCTTCTATTTTCCTTTTATCATTTGATCCATCATCGTTAACTGGTGGATTTCTACTTCTACAGAACTTAGCTATGTGCCCAACCTTGTTGCATGCATAACATGTAACATTGTTCTTTTGAATTGCTTTGCTAAAACCGGTATAATTGCTTGACCTACACTGATTAGACACATGTCCAAATTTTTCACATGCATAACATTTTACATTCATTTTGTAATATTTTGTCTTATGATCATTCTTATTGCATTTAGAACATTGACCAAGAGCATAATTATAGTTCTGATTTGCTTTATTTCTACATTGCCTAGCCATGTGACCAAATTTATTACAAAAAGAATCTACCATTAAATTTGTAATCATTAAGCTGCCTTACTGGTGCCTTCTGGTCTTGATCTTCATTTGTAGTACCGAAGCTCTGACCTTGTTCAAATCCAAGTCCACTGGAGTCTCCATTATGTCTTTGACTTTTCAATAATTCATCAAGTTGAGCTGAACTAGCCTTGAATTTGTCCTTGTACTCACTTGTAGCAGTCAGATCATTTCTCAGAATTATCATTTGTCTCTCAAGTTCTTGTTCATTACTCTGGGGTTGCACTAAATCAGTTCTCAACTTATCATTTTCATTAACCAATTGGATGCATTCTTCATATTTAGCTTTCAGAGATATAGCTAGATTTTCTTCCTTCTTTCGGTCTTCAATCTCCTTTGATATCCTCATAGTTAGGGCTTGCATTCCATTCCTCATGACCATGTTCTCCTGACTCAGCTTTTGACATCTTTCATTAGGGGCATCTTTCTCATCATTATCTTGATTTTGCAGAAGTTCCTTTCTCCTAGCTTGAACAGATGACAACCTCTAATATAGGATAAGAATGAATTCCTGAGCAAAATTCAATTCATCTTGTAGCTTCAAGTTATTCATCCTTTCAACATCAAAATATTCAAGTGCTACCTCAAGTTGCTTCTCCAAACTCATATCCGTGGATTCCAGATTCATGATCTTCCTCAAGTTGTGAAACTTCCTTTGAGGCACAAAGCTCTGATACCAATTGTTGGAATCCAAGAACAATGAGAGGGGGGGTGAATCAGTGTTATACTGAAATAATCAATTTTAACCTAATTAAAACATGCACTCACCAACCAGTAAACTGGTGCATATATATATGAAAGAAGTAAAGCTACCAATAAGCCAATCACATAAATGAATACCATAACACAAATATTTATAGGTGGAAAACCTCAAAGAGGAAAAACCATAATGGGATTTGTGACCCATAATATCAATCCACTGGCCATATGAAGAGATATTACAAAATATAGGGGCCTTCACTTGCAAGAAGGCTTACAGCCTATAGCACACTACTCATCACAAAAGAGCCTCACCGACTACATAAAAACCTAGACTACAATCTGGAAGAATGATTGAACTACAATGATAACATCTCCTATGCTTGAATATAGTTTTGGTTAAGCTTCGTTTGTTCCAATCTGAAACCCTAAACCCTTACCGGAATAACCTTTTACATAAATGTCCTCACATACATGATCTCTCTCACATATCTCTCATATCCTTACATATCTCTCATATCACAAAATTATCTAAACAACTAACCTATACACCCTTATAATCCTTCATGCCTTATGTCAGCTTACATAGGAAATTACAAAATAAATATACATGTCAGCTCAATTACATATATACATAAATATCAAAATCAATTGTTGATTGTCAGATCTCCTAGAATGATGTCGAGCTCCAATACCTATAACCTGATGAAGTCATGTTGGCTTCTAATGCCGGTACCCAAAGAATTCCTCCTCCCGGTGAAGATACCTTCCAGTGCTGGTACCAGTGAAGTGTCTGCCAATATACAACCAAACCAAAATATGAAAGCCAGAACATGTTGCCATGAATGACAACATATTGAAACCAATCAAATGAGTGTCAATTGCCAACACAACCGTGCTATGAGATGACACAAGGTTCCAACCCACACTCAAGACCTAAGATGACACCTAACAACCAAAGGATACAACATGACATCACAAGACTCCAAAATAAGAATACAATATCAAAATACATCACATGGCTAAATTAAAGCAATCAAAATCCTAGATGCATAATCCACGAATGAAGGAAAATGGATAATGGACATATGTGGGGTAGAGTGTCATCACATGCTAACCTCATGTGGCATCTGTCTCCACCTTGGATTCACACAAGGGAGATCGGATTACCACTCCAACAATCTTCCTAATCTAAGATCCCAGAACTATCTCCCTGGGTCTGTCCAACTAAGGCATACAACAACATATTATTTATCTTGATTAGATGAATTCCTAGTTACCCAAACCCTCTAATCAATTATTATTATTTTTATCACTTGAAATTACAACATAAACTCTTCATGTGGTTCCATAGGCCTATACCCCCTTCCTATAGATATAATGCTCATGACCTTGGTCCTACACATGCAAGAGCCCACTCTCCCAACCATGGACCATAACCATAGGGTATAACATAACAAGATACATCATAATAACAACATGAAGCTCAACATAGAATGCATAACGAGGATCATAAATCCAACAACACAAAAGATAACCATCATCATTCCACAAAGTCTAAACATCAAGTGATCAAGTCATAAGCTCATAATGACATAATGCAAAAATAAAGAGAGCCTAAAGAATGTCAAATACACATAATCAAGAGAACTACATGAATCCAATAACTAGAAACACTCCTCTACAGTGAGGCACATCATATTCTCTTGCTAGAGTTGCAAATAAACCTCCTCAACAGCAAGGGCACACTCAACTTACTAGAGCAACATATCAACACCTCAACGAACAAGTAAAAGACCACTTGCTAGAGAAAAAATGGATTCATATGCATAAAAAATGAATAGCACAGTGCCCAAAATCACCAAAAATGATAGTGCATAACCTTTGGAATAAAAAACCATCAATAAAAGTCAACTGAAAAGTCAAAACCCTAACCAAAAATGTGTTGATATTGTTTTGGTGCTTTTTTCCTACTCTAGCGCTATTGACTCCCAAAGTGGTGCTTTTGTAACTAGGTTGCAACATTTGGGAAATGGAAAAAATATGCAAACAAACATGCCTACATTCAGGCAGAAGCACTATCAAGGTCTAAAATTGACCCGACACATAAGAGACCAACATAGAAGAAGACTAGGGTTTACACAAGCTCAATGAGATCATAAATCCAAGAATTTGATTACATCCGGCAAATACATGCACAAAAATATATCGTAGAGACTACCATACAAATGCAAATCATAACATAAGGACTCCAAACACTATGAGAACCCAAAATAGGATATACAAGGGAAATACAAGCCTCCACATCACAAATACCATTACATTAAGCATTTGCAGAAGTAATATAGCCACTAATTCATATTTTCAAACACCCATTTCCCAGCACTACTAAAAATCAGAATTCCAGATTTAGATGCAAGCTTTCCTAAATCATTTATTTTAATCAAATGAATGATCCAATACAAAAATCACTCCCAAAATTTCCCAAAACAATCTTTTGGAATACACTTGTAGTCAATCTTTCATGAAAACCAAAACCAGGAAATAAGCTTTCAGATCCAACCTAGAAACAAAGCAAGGCAATGAAAAATTGATGAAGAACCTCCAAAAACCAGCAAGCTCCAATCACAATCTAGAACCAAATCCAAATCCTCAAGAAATCTACGAATTCTTCCAGAAGCCAACCTCCCATGAATGCACATGAAATCATAAAAATACCCAATATCAAACCCCAAAACTTTATTAAAAATCGACCAATCAAAATATTCCCAAAAACCATATATTATACCAACCCTTTGCAAAGTTTGAGGAAGGTATTAAATAAATATATTATTTACCTACCTCCCCCATTCAACCAATTAGATAAAAGGGTAGGTAGATTAATATTATTTCAAGTTAACCAAAGAGGGGGGTAAAAAGACAAATAATTAAATAATAGTTTATACACCCCACAATAAATAATAACCAAGGATAATAATATTTATCCATGAATAAAATATTATTCATAAATAATAGACTGCCACATAAATTAAATAAATAACCATGGATAATAATATTTATCTATTAATAAAATACCAATGCCTTAATTAAATAATATTAACAATTAAATAAAACCATAAATAAATGATAATAACAGAAAATCCAAAAAGGCAACATTAAAATAAATATAAAATCCAATAATAAACATTCAATAAAACTCAATTAAAATATAAGTAAATAAATAATAAATAATAATAATATAATAATAAAAAATAACTAATAATTAAGCTCTAATTAAACAATAAATTAAATCAATTAAACATTAATCAAATAAAAAATAAATATCTAATGATTAACAATCACACAATTCTAAATATGAATGTGTTGGCAATTGACACTCAATTGGTTGGTTTCATTATGTTGTCATTCATGGCAACATGGTATTTTGTTTCGGCTTCATGTTTTGGTTTAGTTGTGTACCGACAGGAACTTCACAGACATTCCACTGGCACCGGCACCGACAGGACAAAAGGATTTCTTTGGTTACCAGCAATGCAGGTTGACATGTTTTAGAATATGGTTATCGATATTGGAGGCTGACATCTCTTGGATCCGACATCGACAATTGTTTTTTATATTCATGCATTTATGTTATCTAGCTTACATGTAATTTGATATTGTAATTATCTTTGTAAGCCGACATAAGACATGATAAGTTGTATAGGATATATAGGTTAGTTGGTTTAGATCATTTTGATATAGAAATGGTGATGGATATGTGAATGTGATATAATGTGAAACATATCAGAGAGATTATGTATGTGAGGATATTTATGTAAGAGTTATTCTGGTAAAGGGTTTAGGGTTTGAGACCTGAATAGACAGAGCTTAAACTGAAACTGTATTCTAGCATAGAAGATGCTATCTTAGCAGTTCAACACCTCTCCAGATTGTAGTCTGGATTTATATGTAGTCAGTGAGGCTCCGTTTGTGATTGAGCAGTGTGCTCTAGGTTGTAAGCCTTCCTGCAATTGCAAGCCCCTTATATTTTGTAATATCTCTTCATATGGCTAGTGGATTGATATTCTGGGTCAAAAATCACACTGTGGTTTTTCCTCTTTCAGGGTCTACATATAATTCTCTGTGTTATGATTCTTATTTATGTAATTGGCTTATTGGTTGCTTTACTTATTTCAATTATGTATGTACTGGTAAACCGGTTGGTGTATGCATATTTTAATAAGGCTAAAATTAATTTATCTTGTATAACACTAATTCACCCCCCCCCCCCCCCCCGCCTTTCTCATTGTTATTGGATTCCAACAATTGGTATCAAATCCTTGTGCCTTAGAGGAAGTTTAACATTTTGAGGAAGATCTTGAATCTGGAATCCATGGACATGGGTTTGGAGAAACAACTTGAGATGGCACTTGAAGATTATGATGTTGAAAGGTTGAAGAACTTAAAGCTACAAGATCAATTGAATTCTACTAAGGAATTCAGTGTTGTCCTACAAGAGAGGCTATCATCTGTTCAAGCTAGGAGGAAGGAACTCTTGCAAAGTCGGGATGATGAAGAGAAAGATGCACTTAAGGAACAATGTCAAAAATTGAGTCAGGAGAACATGGTTATGAGAAATGAAATGCAAGCTATAACTATGAGAATGTCTAAGGAGATTGAGGACCAAAAGAAAAAGGAAGAAAATGTTGTTGTATCCCTGAAAAATAAATTTGAAGAATGTGGTAGGTTGGTTCATGAGAATGATATGGTGAGAATTGATTTAGTACAATCATAGAGTAATGAACAAGAGCTTGAGAGACAAATGATAACTCTGAGAGAAGATCTAACTACTGCAAGTGAGTATAAAGAAAAATTCAAGATTAGCTTAGCATAGCTAGATGAGTTGTTGAAGAGACAAAGGAAGATTGGAGATTCCAGCGGACTTGGATTTGAGCAAGGATAGAGTTTTGGTACTGCTAATGAAGATCAAAACCATAAAGCATCGGTAAGGAAATTTAATGCCTATAGATTTAATGGTAGATGTTTTGTTTGAAATAGATTTGGTCACATGGCTAGATAATGTAGAAACAGAGCAAATCATAACCCTGATTCTGCTCCTAGTAAATGTTCTAAATGCAATAAGTATGGTCATAAGACAGAAGATTGCAAAATGAATGTTAAATGTTATGCATGTGGAAAGTTTGGACATATGGCTAATTAGTGCAGGTCAAGCAATTTCAACAGTTTTAGCAAAGTAATTCAAAAGAACAATGTTACATGTTATGAATGTAATGCGATTGGACATATTGCTAAATTCTGTAGAAGCATAAATCTATTGGTTGGTAATGGAGGATCAAATGAGAAAGGGAAAGAGAAGGTTAGTGAAATCTGGCAAGATCATACTTAGAGATGGGTTAGGAAGACTGAAGAACAATCATTGGATGAAAATACACTTGTTACTTATCTGACAGAGGAGGTTGCTCTTGCACCGACAGGTAGCTCATCCAGTAACTGAGGCAAATGCCTTAGGGGTAGTAAAAACTCATGAAGATGCTGCAAATGCCCCGGAAAGAGGTTCTAGAAGATGTTTGAGACATTGGAGATGCTTATTCGACATAGATATGTTTTGTTTGAGATCTGGTATCTTTCAACGATAGTCATTAATGTCAATGGAAGATTAGGGTTTTTCTCAGAGGTTAAAAGGTTGAATTCACTTCATTATTGATCACCTTGCATTCAGAGCAATTTCAAACTAATTAAGAGTGACTAAGAGCAATCAAAGGCATTTCAGAGCAATCAAATTTCTTCTTAAGCAATTTCATTGACGACTGGAAGAATTTGTTAAGGATTTTCACCGAAAGTGGTCAATCGGTATTTATCTTTAAACATGGAAGCGAGATCATCATCTATTCCTATATTTGTTGCAAATCCGACTGTAGTAGAGGTCAAGGACCACCCCAAGACAATTTTCAAGCAGTATTTGCATGTGGCTACCTTGGAAGATTTGGTTGGAGCATTTTCCTATGTTCTGGAGGAAGTTGTCTATGTTGAAGATGTTAGGGCATTCATACATTATCACATTAAGGACTTGGGAACATCTGAAATAAAGGGCATGTACATGAGCGAGTTGATGGGAGAATCTAGAAAGATCAAACCAGCATACAAGCACATAGAAGACTTAGGGTTTACTGACATTTTGGACATCCTAGAATTCAAAGATGAGATAATTAGGTATGTTTTGAGTAGAGTACATGGGGAGTTTATCTGGTTGGATAGACTTTACAAGATCACCAAGGAAGTCATCAGAGAAATCACTAATTTGCCACATGTTGGGCAACATCCAAACAAGAAGGTTTCGAATGATTACATGAATAAAATCATCGGCATAACATCTGACAGGAGATCAATGAGAATAAGAACTATTATCGACATGGACATCAGATTCGGTAGCATGATCATCAAATATAAGGTAACTCAGTCAAACCGACTAAACTCTGTTTCCAGTTCTTGCATTTTCGTAGCATACAAAATGATGAGAGAAAATGAGAAATTGGATCTATGTGGTTGGATGTTAGATGAACTGTTAATAAACCTAGGAAAGATTAAGGGAGAAAAGAAAGGAACCTTCCAATATGGCAACTTAATTGTCTTCTTAATGTTATTTTTCATGAATGATACTTCCAGTTTTGGGAAGAGGCAATGGGAATTTGATATACTGGTAGGGAGACAATTGAAATAGTCAATTGCTAATTTAGGCAGTCAGAGAGGTGATAAAGTATGGGGATATTTCAAGGGGTTCCATAAATCTATGAAGTCTAGGGAAAGGGTTCCTAAGCATATTGTTGAAAAATATTCAACTGACATATGCTTCATGGTGAAGAAGGATGAAACACTTATGGAAGTGGTTAAGCCCCAGAATATTTGGACTGAGCAAATGGGCTATGAAGTGGATGCACAAATTGTTGAGGCTTATGCAAAAATGTTGATTGATGCACCTATTGATGAGGCAGAGAATCCCTGTGGTATTGCGAAACAAAAATCACAAGAGGTTGAAATAGAGCTCAACCGGAAGATGAGAGAGAAGCAGGAAGTAAAGGCTAGCAAATTTGTTGAGAAGGTCTCAAAGGACATTAAAGCATTAATTGATGGTGTCCCAAAGAAAGGTGGGAATAGAAAGAATCTAGAAGTACACATTGAGCCTGCTATAGTAGAGTCTAAATCTGAGGATGACACACCCTTGGCATTCAAGAGGGTTGTAAGGGAGAAAATAGAGGAAACAAAGGTAGAGGCTAAAAAGAAACTAGTTAGGAAGGTTACATTCAAAATACTGGCATAGAAGCAAGCACCAAAAGTAACCACTTCAGCTCCATTCGGTACTACAAGAAGGAAGAAGAAGAATGACATCGATCTGGCAATTCAATCTGGTAATGTGACTATCATTCCACCAAAAACTTGTGCAGAGTTAGTAGATGAAATCACTAAGGATGGCATGTTAAAGAATGTACAATTTTATTATGAACACTTAGAGGATGATAAACAAAGAGAGGTAGAGGAAGCAGTATTATTATATTTGGATATTTATAAGAAATCCTTAATAGAAATTGAAAACCAAATACCGGTAGAATTATATAATATGTTAGATTCTAGAAGACTGTTAGCAATGCAAGAAGACAAGAATATTAAAATTCAAGAGTTGTTATTTGTTTGTGTTACTATTGCTCTAGAGGAAATGGAAAGGACACTTGAGGTGGTAGATAGAAAAGTCTTTAATAGAAAACATAGAATAACCAGTTTGATGCTAAGAAGGGTAAATGAGATAATAAAGGAGACTCAAAAGGCATGGGTTAAGTTCTTTGGAGATAATAGAGGTTTCTTTACTTCACCGAAATCAAAGAAAAACACTATAGACACCTTAGTTGAAGGAAAAAGAAAGGGGATTATGGGTACTTCACCCTTAATTTTGAAAAACATTAAGATAGTGGAAATCAAGCCCTCGGTAGATACAAATGTACAGACAGATGTTGAGATATCGGCTAATATAAAGAGTGAAAAAGTTAATGATGTACAAGATACTAATATTGAGGATAACAGTCCTCCAGATACAAATGTACAGGTTGAGGTTATAGTTCCTACAGAGGAACTGACAGTTATAGAGACTGCACCAAGTGGCAAAGCCACTGGTGCAAGTGAGGAAGATATAAAGGACAAATCATCAGAGGACAAGAAAGGGGAAACCGACAGAGAACCGGTAGTTGGTCCATCATTGTTGTCAATTGACACCTCATAGGTTGTTAAAAAAAACATAACCGAGATGAGTCCTAATGAAATCATGATGATGGTAGCACAAAAATTAATGAAGGAGGGATCTACAGATAAATGGATTATTGATTAGTCAATCACTATTTTACATAGACTAGTCACAGAGTGCAAGTTTGACAATGAAGCAAGCCCATCCAACAAGCTTAAGACAATTACTAAACATATTTCAAAGGATTTTCAATCCTTACAACATATTTCAAATCGGAAAGCATTGGAAAGGTTCACTCAGGCTAAAAGAGATGCATTTGATCAAGTGATTGAATCTGAGAAGAAGATTGATGAAAAGCTAAAACTGATAGATAATTATTAAAAGTAGTGTATGAATATTTATAGGGCATGTTGTAACATAGATATACTTACAGTTAATGTGGATAAGAAGATAAAAGAATTTTAGGAGAAAATTGCAAATATAGCTAATTCTTTTGATGGATTGACTTCATTGACTACATCCATTGACAATCAAATTTTGATTTTGGAAGCCCAAATTTCTATTCTTGAGAAGGAAAGAGATAAAATTATAAGAAGAGTCAGAAGTCTGAGAGGCTTGGTGAGTCCCCGATTGGATTCACTCAATGCACATAAGAAATAATGTATGGATATGGTTGGAAATCCCACACGGATAGAGGTAAGTGAGAAAGAATCATTTGGACATATATTAAATGGACTTGTATCTATTTCTAGCACTTTCAAAATTGAGTGGGATACTTATCTTGAGAATTGGAGAAGGCTTATCCAGAAATTTTAAAATTTGTTAAGCTCGAGTAAGATATTTTTGCAATATTCATTATACAGTGTTTTTTGGATCTTTGACATTCTTTTTAGAATTTTTGATGGCATTGATGTTAAAGGGGGAGTTATATAGATGTGAAAAAGAATAGAAGGAGTTGTATACATTAGGGGGATATATGGAGATATGGGTGTATGAAGTATTTTGCATTAATAAATATTCAGCTCAGGGGGAGCAGGCAGGATGGAACCGACAGATGAAACCTTGACCATTATTCACATGAGTGTTGCCATCAATGCCAAAGGGGGAGATTATTGGCAATTAATGCTCAATTGGTTGGTTTCACTATGTTGTCATTGATGGCAACATGGTATTTTGTTTCAGCTTCATGTTTTGGTTCAGTTGTGTACCAACAGGCACTTCACAGACATTGCACTGGTAGGACAGAAGAATTTCTTTGGTTGCTGGCAATGCAAGCCAACATGTTTTAGAATATGGTTATCAGTATTGCAGGTCGACATCGGCAATTTTTTTTGATATTCATGTATTTATGTTATCTAGACGACATGTAATTTGATATTGTAATTATCTTTGTAAGCCGACATAAGGAATGATAAGTTGTATAAGATATATAGGTTAGCTGGTTTAGATCATTTTGATATAGAAATGGTGATGGATATGTGAATGTGATATAATGCAAAACATATCAGAGAAATTATGTATGTGAGGATATTTATGTAAGGGTTATTCTAGTAAAGGGTTTAGGGTTTCAGACTAGAACAGACAGAGCTTAAACTAGAACTGTATTCTGGCATAGAAGATGTTATCTTAGCAGTTCAACACTTCTCTGGATTGTAGTTTGGATTTATATGTAGTCAGTGAAGCTCCATTTGTGATTGAGCAATGTGCTCTAGGCTGTAAGCCTTCCTGCAAGTGTATGCCCCTTATATTTTGTATTATCTCTTCATATGGCCAATGGATTGATATTGTGGGTCACAAATCCCACCATGGTTTTTCCTCTTTAAGGTTGTCCATGTATAATTCTATGTGTTATGATTCTCATTTATGTGATAGGCTTATTGGTTGCTTTAATTCTTTCAATTCTATATGTACCAGTATACCGGTTGGTGTATGCATGTTTTAATAAGGCTAAAATTAATTCATCCGGTATAACATTGATTCACCCCCCCTCTCATTGTTATTGGATTCCAACAGAATACACCTAGACTTGCATCACCTTACACCAACAAAGGAGAACAATATCAACTCAAGACGCTAACATCAACTTGCGTCATAGTGAAATCAACATGGTACACAACTTAGACCTAGAGTGTGTGAGGGAAACTATGCCATCTCTGACAACTTTCCATTGGGATAGAGACATGATGAGATCTGTGAATCCAAGTGGAGTTGATGTTTAGCACCTGCAAGCCTGCATCAAACACTAAACACAACATATACTATATATATTCATCATAATAATCAGACATGTGATAGAGAATTGCGATGACATGTCCTACTTGCTATGAGTGATATGACATTGTCTCTACTCACGAAGATAGTCACACAATATAACATCAAAACATTGCATATAATCATGATCATGAAATAGGATTAGTACATTCATAGCATCATAAGTCATATAAATCTCCAAACATGATAAGTCATATCAAATGAAATAAATCCACATCGAGTAACTAGAATCATCAATACCATCTAAGATGACAATAAAGTCATAAATAACCATCTAAGCATCAACCATACGTCTAAATAAATCTAGAAATGCGTAAGTCAAAATGCAAGTCTAGGAGAGGCACTACATCACAAGTCAGACAAATGGATTTTAACATCAAATCTCTACACCTCCTTTACATGAACACTCCAGCCTGGAAATCACAACCAAGGTAAAAATCAAAGCTCCAGCTTGGAAACACATTAAAGGTAAAAATTCAACTTGATGAAGAGCAAATAAAATTGCATGAATCCAACCACACAGTATTTAGATTCAATCAATAAGTCTTCAACAATCCAAGATTTAATCCAAACTCCAATTGCAATCGAAATGCTCTTAGATGATAACCCGACAACATTCCTAGAAAGCTCAATAAATAGGCAATTAATTCAAAACTATAGAAAATTACAAACCAATCAAAATATTCCATAAAATTATATATTATACCTACCATACATAATATCAAGGCAAATAATATTAAATAGTTTTATTTACCTACCTCCCATAATTCAACCAATAAGGTAAAAGGGTAGGTAACAAATATATTTTCTCAATTAACCATATAGTAACAAGAGGAAATAATATTAAAAAACATATGTTTTCTATGAGAGATGGAGAGCTCACGTGGAGGTGGAGAAGGTGACAATGGAAGAATTAAAAATTCAAATTCTCTGCAAGGTGGGAACTCTGGTTCCAATGGAGGGAGCGGCCAGATCGATGGAGCTAGCCTGATGGGGGAGAAGGACAAGCCTCTAGATATTCTGCAGGTTGATGGTACTCTGCCAGAGAAGAATGTGGGTTCTAGAAACATAGTGGGGGGGTCCAACGGGGGGTCTAGTCCATGTGAAGCTATTTTGGAGAATAAAAAAGAATCTAGAAAGTGGTCATCCCTCTTCGAAACTAGACCATCTGGAAAATCCTCCTTGCCTCCTGTCAAGAATATTTCAGACCCTACTGGTGGTAAGTTCGCCATTTCTATCCCTAATTCAGTTTTGGATCATAACATAAGTAGTATGTTGAACTCTCTAGTGGGTAAATTCATGGGACCTTGCCCAAACATTGAAGTTGTTAGGGCTTATGTCAAATGAAAATGGGCTTTGAAAGGTAATGTTGAAATTTGGGCTCTGCCCAAAGGCCTCCTCACCTTTGCCTTTTCCTGTGAAGAAGATAAAATAAGGATCCTTTGTGGTAGTCCTTGGTTGGTTGGAAAGAAAGCTCCTCTTGTTCTTCAAAAGTGGCATCCAAATCTAAACATGAGTGATTTTCTTCTGGTGCAAGTCCTAGTTTGGGTTAAGTTACCAGGTCTGCCTCATGAGTATTGGGCAGAAAGTATTTTCTCAGGTATAGAAAGCTCTTTTGGTGAGCTCCTCTCAATAGATCCAGTCACAACTTCAAGAAGGAGGCTCACTCATGCCAGATTTTGTGTAGGGATCATCCACAATGTAGATATGCCTGAGCAGATAGATATAGTTTCAAAGTTGGGAACATGGAAATAAGAGATTGAATATGAATCCATCCCCTTTGCTTTCTTTCATTGCAAGAAAGTAGGTCATTGGGCCAAACATTGTCCTCTCAAGCCTAAAGGGGAGAACAAGCAAGCCAAACCTTTAGTAGAAAGTAAAAAGGCTCTAAAGAAAAAGGTATGGCAAGTCAAAAATTCAGAAATTAAGGAAACTGACCCTATTGATACCAACTGTTTTGGACCCTTAGGGGAGAATAAGGAAGTGGTCTCCTCTGCCTCTATCTCTAATCTCCCCCCCCCCCCCCCCCAAGAAGCTTTGAAGAAGGAACAAATCAAAGCAGACAACCCCCTGGTAGGGCAGATCCGAATAGAGGAAATAAAAGATCAGAATGAATCTTCTAAAGAAATTACCAGGATGGTAATCGCTGACATCTTGGCCAGTAAGGAAGCTCCTAATGAAGAGGATCAGAAGGATAAGGACACTAAGGAAGCTAAACAATCTGAGGAAGGGGAGATCACTGGCTCACAAGAAGAAAAGACTGACTCTTCCCCTCTCACGATCAGGTCTGATATGCAAGAAGCCCATAAATGTGCTATATTGGGCATGAACCTTTCGGATTCAGACCAAGCCTCTAAAACAGTCAATAGTTCTTCACATGATTCTGGACCACCTAATTGGGGTAATGATGAGGAAATTTATAGAATTCTTAGTAACCTTGAAGTAGTTTTTGAGAAAGAAGTAGATTGGAAAATTCCAAAACACAGGAACAAAAAAGGATCCACTCCCTCAGTCGTCCAATTCAGGAAGTCTAGTAGAATTTCTCAAGTTGATGTCAGGTATACCTCCTCATCCCCAGGATGACCTTCAAACCACAAGGTCAGAGACAAGGAGGCCAACAAGAACATAGTAGATGGGACTCAGAAGACTTTGAAGGAGTTAGGAATTGGTAAGTAATCGTGAAGATTGTCTCTTGGAACATTAGGGGACTTAATAATCCCCACAAGCATGATATTATTAGGAATATGATTAGGGATAGTAAACCTAATATTTTTCTTATTCAAGAAACAAAGATGAGTAGAGATAAGGTTGAAGCTTTGAAATTATTTAAATCTGGGAGTATCAGTGGTGGCAGCTCGGAAGGTGCCTCTGGAGGCATTGCAACTATTTGGAATCTCAATAGTGTTAAAGGTCATGTTCTTATTCAAGAAAGATATTTTTATTGCATTAAATTTGAGCATTTAAAAGATGGAACCTCTTGGGTCCTCACTAATATTTATGCTCCTGAAACCTTGAAACCAAAAGCATTTTTTGGAAAAAACTTATGGAAATAAGGGATAGCTTCAAGAACCTCAGCTGGCTAGTCATGGGAGACTTCAACACCCCTTTGAGAGAGGAGGAAAAATTTGGTGGAAGCCCTTCTTAGTTGGATAGAAG
The DNA here is from genome assembly GCF_030272615.1 of Cryptomeria japonica. Taxonomy (NCBI): domain Eukaryota; kingdom Viridiplantae; phylum Streptophyta; class Pinopsida; order Cupressales; family Cupressaceae; genus Cryptomeria; species Cryptomeria japonica. The sequence continues at coordinate 512,586,505 of NC_081409.1, forward strand.
ACTGGCCCTCATGGATTTTATGAACACTCAAGCTCTTAATGATGTGGAGATGCAGGGTTGCAATTACACTTGGACTAACAGGAGGGCTGGAAATGACCTCATTCAAGTTCACCTTGACAGGGCTCTTATTTCTGATGATTGGTACATAAATTATTTTTGTTCTCTATCTTCTCACATCTAGGTTGGGTCTAACCACTATCCCATAACTCTTTTTTCTGACCCTATTAATAGAAGAAGGCACTTTCCTTTTAGATTTGAAAAAGTGTGGACTCTTCATCCGGATCTCACCCATAAAATTCAGGAATGGTGGAACATTCAAATTGAGGGTACTGCCATGTATAGAGTTGTGAAGAAACTCAAAAGCATAAAAGACAATATAAGGAATTGGAATAAATCCAACTTTGGGAATATTTTTGAGGCCAAAAGAAAAATTCAAGAAGACCTCAACAAAATTCAAGTCCAAATCCAGAAGGATGGATTCTCTACTGTGACTATTGCTGAAGAAAATGAGATCCTCAAACAATACCATGAAATCATTGCTAAAGAAGAATCTTTTTGGAAGCAGAGGTCTAGATGTATCTGGTTGAAGGAAGGAGATAAGAATAATAGATTCTTTCATATGTCGACTATCAAACATAAAGCTGCTAATAGGATCAAAAAACTGATGGTGGACAATGGGGAGCTAGTTAAGGAGGAGGAGATAAGAAATGAGGCCAAAAAAATCTTCACTGATCTTCTTTGTAGGGATCAAAGCCTGGATGTTAATGTTCAAAGTTTCTTCCTTCAGAACATTCCCTGCCTCATTGATGAGCAGAAGAATGCCTTCCTAACTTCTATACCTTTGAACATGGAGATCAAAAATGTTGCCTTTTCTTTTGAAGGTAACAAAGCCCTTAGACTTGATGGCTTCCCCATGTTCTTCTTCCAATAATTATAGGATATTGTTGGGAAAGATGTCTCCAGTGGGTTCAAAGAATCTTTTGGGGCTAGAAAACTTCTGAAAGAGATTAATGGCACCTTCATTGCTTTAATCTCCAAAATTCAAGGTGCTGACTCCATGGATAAGTTCAGGCCAATCAGCTTATGCAACTCTTTATAAGATAATTTCCAAGGTCCTAACATCCAAACTCCTGCAAGTTCTTCCTTCTTTGATTAGTCATCATCAAAATGGTTTTGTGCCAGGAAGACAAATTCTTGATTCCATCATAACTGTCCATGAGAATATCCACTCCCTTGTTATGGCTAAGAAATAGGGTTTTATCCTCAAGCTTGACCTATCTAAGGGCTATGATCGGGTTGATTGGTATTTCCTAATGAAGGTCCTTTTGGCTTTTGGCTTCTCTAAAAAATGTGTGGACCTCTTCAAGTAGCTCATCTCCTCTACCTCCTTTGTTGTTCTTGTTAATGGATCTCCCTCCTCCTTCTTTCACGCCTCCAGAGGACTGAGGCATGGGGACCCCATTTCCCCTATCCTCTTCATTATTATGGCTGAATGTTTTGGTAGGTCCATGGAAAGTATGGTAACTAGAGGTATTTTTAAAGGTCTCCAAACTTCATCTATTGTTCATACTTGCTCCCACCAATAGTTTGTGGATGACACCATTGTTATGGGGGATTCAAGCATTTTGGAAGCCAGAATCCTAAAGGACACCCTTTGTAAGTTTGCTTCTTCTTCAGGCCAGCTTATCAACTGGGTTAAAAGTGAAGTGTTTTTCATCAACACTCCCGAGAGAAGACATTATAGAATCAACAGAATTTTGGAATGTCAGACTACTGATCTTCCTGCTACTTATCTTGGTCTCCCCCTGGGCATTGCTCCACCTAATTCCTTTGGAGTTTTATGGTGGATAAATTTCAAAGAAAGCTTGCTAGTTGGAAAGGTTCTCTCTTAAGTCAAACTAGCAAGCTTCAAATTCTTAAGGAATCCCTTCAAAGCACTCCTATTTATGCCCTTAGCCTCTTCATAATTCTAGTTAAGTATGTTGATGTTATTGAGAAAATTCAAAAAAAAATCTTTGGTCAGGGGTTGAGGAAAAGAAAAGAATGGCATTAGTGGCTTGGGACAAGGTTTGTAGATCGAAAAATAAAGGTGGTTTGGGCCTAAGAAGAATCCGGACCCTCAATGAAGCTCTTTTGTCTAAACAGGTTTGGAGACTGTTTGACTCTAACAATGAATGGTGTAAAATTTGGAGAAGTAAGTATCCTCTTTTTCTTCTTCCCTTCTCTCTTTCATCAATTATGATTTTAGTATTAATGGGTCCCATATTTGGAATTATGCCTCTAAGTGTAAAGACAACATTGCTAAAGGGGTGAAATGGAGAGTTGGTAATGGTAGGAAAGTTAGATTTTGAGAGGACCCCTGGTTACTTGATAAGCCTTTGATTGAAATCTATAATTGGGCCCATTTTTCTACCCCCTGTATTAGAGTCTTTAGCTCCTTGGTTGAGGGATATTGGATAGGTGATAAATGGCAGAACATTGAAAGTATCCACCCCGACCTTATCAATCTTAAGAACCATTTGTCTTCTACCTGGTTGAACAATGAGGAAGATTCTCTTATTTGGAAATATGAACCTAAAGGTAACATTACTGTCTCTTCAATGTATGGTGGTCTTTCCCCTGCCCCCTCAAAGAATCCCTTTTGGTCTAAAGCCTGGATTAAGGGTCTTATCCCTAAGATCATTTTTTTCTATTGGACAATTCTTCAAAACAAAATTTTGACCTTATATAATCTTAAGGTAAGAGGTTTTTCCTTCCCTAATAGCTGTGCCTTATGTCTTGAGGAGGAAGAGTCTGTGGACCATTTGGCTATCCACTATTCCTTCACTGCTTCAATTTGGGAAAGATTTCTTAAGAATTTTTGTATGGAATGGGTGTTTCCTAACTCCATCCAAGAATTGTTCCATTCTTGGAGTTATCATTGGTCTAACCCCACATTGAGATCTTTGTGGCAGCTATCTCTCCCTCACATTCTATGGGGGATCTGAAAAGAAAGGAACAATCACATCTTTAGGGACACTTCTCTCACCCAGGTTGTTGTTTTCCAGAAAATTCAATGGGCTATTGTGGAGAACATTAGGATCATTGGGGATCCTTGTAATTCTGCCAACCCCTTGGAAACTCACATTTTCAACTCCTAGAATCTAAAGAGTGTTGGTAGTACTGATCCCAAACAAAACAAGAGACTAGAAGCAAGATGGCACTCTCCCCCTCATGGTTGGCTCAAAATCAACTTCAATGGAGCTGCCAAAGGCAATCCTGGCCCAGCAGGATGTGGTGCAATTCTCAGAGATGAAAATGGTAGTTGTAAGGAAATGATTGTTGTTCCTATAGGTTGCCAAACTAATCACATTGCGGAAGCTATGGCAGATCTCCAAGGCATTCTCCTAGCTAAAATATGGAACTGTCCTTATCTATGGATTGAGGGGGACTCTAATAACATCATCAAGTGCCTAAAATGAAATTATAAGCCTTCATGGACTATCAACAACATAATAAAGGCTACTAGAGATCTCATCAACACCTTCAAGAAATGCTATATTTCCCACATTTACCGTGAAGCTAATGGCCCAACTGACTAGACAGCCAACATGGTGGTCAATCACAACAATATGGTTACCTGGAAGGGTGAAGAGGGTCTCCTCAATGATGTCAGATTGATCATATTCATGGATCGATATAATAGTACCCCAAAGATCATAAATGGACAAAATAATGATTAAATGGATTAATAGGAGGGCTATGAGTAATTATCATAATGTCAGTACCATTTATTACAAGACAAATGCCACCTTTTCCCACGCTTTCTGGGTATATGTGGTTGCTTCGAGAAATTTCTTCCCTATAGCTCTCTGCAACTCTCGACCTTCTATTTTGAAAAGAGAAAAAATGGGAGGAAATAGATGCCACTATGAACCCAGCAACTGTAAGGAGTGGAAACAAAAGGAGGCTATTTGGAACATCTTGTAGAAGGGTGGGTTTGCGAATTTTATGGAGAGGCTCCATGGGAGGGACACCACAATCACTAACTTTCTCTACAAAAACTGGAGGAAGGGCACCCTAAAGATGGGAGATCAAACAATCTCCATTGATGAAGATATCATCGCTCAGGTCACGGGTCTTCACAGGAAAGGAAGCAATTACTACAGAGACAGAAAACTAAGTAAGGAGGCAATTGAGAAATACTTCAAAATGGAAAAGGAGAAGAAGCACCTAGTAAAGATAAGTAAAACCTACTACCCGCCTAGGGCATTTGTTAAGGTGTGGAGGGAGGTTTTGTTTGCTATTATGCGTTGCATTACCTTGGATGGCAGATTCACAAAAGTGTATGGCTATCATTTTGTATTGCTTAATCATTTCAGGTATGATGAAAAAGTTAATATTCCATATTTCCTGCTGTGTTCAATGAATGCTACCATTAAAGCCCATAGAGAGAACCCTAAGGGTGATACAACCATGCATCAAGGTCTTATGGTGTTAATTTATGACCATCTAAAAGTTAACCAAATTGCTTGTCTCCAGCCTTCTATCTCCAAGTCTGAGGAGGATGGGTCAGATTTTGGTTTTTGTATGGGTGATGAGTCTAAAAGTGATTCGATGAGTGAGTCAGAGGAGAGTCTTGAAGAATCTGAAGGTGAAATAGGTAAGAAAAGAAAACAGGTGAGTATCAAGCCCTCCTCTTTGAAGGGTAAGAAAAAACCAAAGAAAAAGTTTTCTAGATCCACTCCTCCTCCTCCTCCTCAGAGGTCTCTGAGGATTCTAAGAAGGATGAACCCCAGCCTCCTTGAAAAAAGAAAACTAAAACTTCCATTCAGATTAGGAACAAATAGAAGAGGTAGGAAGATTATGATATGGAGCTGGAGGATAAAGTGCAGAGAAAGGATCCTGACGTCGACTAGAAATTGGAGGAGATCACAGGGGAAGGTTTTGATCAGAGGGTTCATGGAAATCTCGATAAGATCACTAGTGGTGACATCCCCAAAAATGAACAGGACAATCCTGGTGAGAAAACCCCCCCTTCAAATCCTCCCACTAAGGGTTTGAAAGGTTTTGTGGACACCATCGATTGGTTAATTAATAGTTACAAGAAAATTGTGGAGGATAATAAGAAGCTGAGCCACGCGGTCCAAATTCTAGAGACAATCAGTATTGGTGAAGGCAAATCAATGGCAGAATATGTTGAGGATTTGAGTAAAACTGTTTCTAGAGCCAAAGAGATCAGAGATTCCTTCAACCCTAGGTTTGAGAAAATTGAGAAGGCCCTGACAGAGATAAAAACCAATGCCAATGCTATGGACCAGAGAATGGCGGAAACTAACAACAAATTCAACAAAATTGAAAAATGCCTCAAAAGTATTGCTGAACAAAGCTATAGCATTCTGAAGGCCTCGACTGACAATACCAAAATTCTCATCAGCAAACTAGAGAACGAGAAGGATTCCTTGGAGCTAGAACCTAACATTGAAGGTATGGGAGAAGAGCAAGGACCTAGAATGAGGACCAGAGGCAGAAAGAAGGAGAAGAAGCCAAACAAGGATATGGAAGAACTCAAAGTTGCTTCAGAAAACTATGACCAGCTAGTCAATAAGGCGGCTGATCTTCTTAAGTCTTTATAGTTGTTGTCTATTTTTTGTCTTTTCTCTTGTTTTTCTGTTTTGTTGTTCCTTTCTTTAGCTGTCCATTTGATTAACTGGCCTTTTGACAGTCTTTTTGTAAGTTGTTTTAAAGCTGGTCTGGATACTTTTTGATGAACTATCTTATGCTCCTATGTTAAAGGTTTTGGGTCCTTAAAACCTGTTTTTCATATTAATCAGAACAAGAGGAAATAATATTATTACAAACAATAATAAATTAATAATAAATCAAACCCATGAATGAATAAATAAATAAAGACCAACATAAATAAAATTTAATTAATTATAAAATCAATATCAACATAAGAAACATTAATAAATAATAAATAATTAAATCAAATCAAATAAACAATAAATCGTAATTAAAAAATAAATAAATAATAAAGGATCAATTAAACAATAAAACATTAAACCAAATAAATTAAATAAATAAACATTAGTACCCAATAAATAAATAATTAATAAATCAATAAATAAACAATAAATAATTAATTAGATAATCAATTAAGCAATAGATGAAATAAGACAATAAATTACTCTCAATTAAATAAATATAGAATCTCAACAATAAATAAACCCATATAAATAAATAGCCATGCTATATGATAAATTAATCTAAACATTAATAAATTATATTAATCCGATTACTTATCAAATAATAACCACACAACCACATCAAGCAAGTTGACAAAGGGTCAAACACCGACGCAAGACTCTAACCACCAACTTGCCAAAGGGTTGAATTATGGGAGGTAGGTAAATAAAACTATTTAATATTATTTGCCTCGATATTATGTATGGTAGGTATAATATATAATTTTATGAAATATTTTGATTGGTTTGTAATTTTTTATAGTTCTGAATTAATTGCCTATTTATTGAGCTTTCTAGGAAAGTTGTCGGGTTACCATCCAGGAGCATTTAGATTGCAATTGGAGTTTGGATTGAAGCCTAGATTTTTGAGGACTTATTGATTGAATCTAAATATTGCGTGGTTGGAATCGCAGAATTTTATTTGCTCTTCATCAAGTTGAATTTTTACCCTGGTTGTGATTTCCAGGCTGGAGCTTTGATTTTCTTTCTTTGTATCAATCCATTGGCCATATGAAGAGATATTACAAGAGATATTACAACACCGATACAAGACTCTAACCACCAATATCGCTATATATCTCTTGTAAACACCGACCCAAGACTCTAACCACCAACTTGCACCACAACACAAAACCGACAAGGTGAACAACTTAAGCCTAGAGTATGAGAGGGAAACACATGCCATCTCCAACAACTTGCCATTGGGATAAAGACACGCTCAAACCTATGAGACCAGGCAGAGTCAATGTATGGCACCTGCAATCTTGCATCCACCACTAAACATATATATATACAACATATATACATCATAAATAATCAGGCAAGTGATAGAGAATCGCAACATCATATCGTGCTCGCAATGAGTGGTATGGTATTGTCTCTAATCACAAAGGCACTAGAAGACAATCACAATCAATGAAGCATCAACTCAGTTATCATAATCAAAGAGTAGGGTTAGCATAATATAGGTTCATCATCAATATAGTCTAAGATATATCAATCATCCACATAATTCATCAAATGGCATATGTCCATATAATGTATCTACCATCATCAATATCATCTGAGATAGAAATAAAGGCATCACATAAGAGTCTATATATGTCTATCGATACATAAATGAAAATGCAAGTCTAGGAGGGAATAATATCAAAGAGACTATCAGAGCACAAATCTAAATTTGTTTATCACATCCTCTCACAAAGGGTGGGTCGGGGAGGGGCACTACATCCTCCCCTCCTAAAACTAGACTTACTCCTTGAAGTCGGAAGCTTAGGATAAATATGCACCCACCCATTAATCTAAAACTTCTTTTGAATACAACCAAATCATATCTTCCCTATAGAACATTTACATACAATATGCATAATCTCTTTACTAAAGAGCTCATCAATCTTTAAACATCTCATTTCAAACATTTCCTAGCTCACAATAAGATAATCACAACAATATTTTCATTACTACACTTCAATTATTCAAGGTGAATGCATTACACAAGAGATACAACAAGTCACAATACCCTTACTAATTACAATAGGCATGCAAAAGGATTAAAATATTTTCAAGAAAACTTCATTTAACCACATTTTACAAAACAAAACTATAAATTGTAACTCTTTGAAGATCTATTTACATGTAATTAAGAAGATAGATGTACATTTTACACAACATCTTACTCATAGGAACATCCTTATAATATTAAGGAAGCCACATGTCATACACCTATATGAGGAAATTTTGAATATCTTCCTTCAGGATAGAATAAAATCAGAAGAATCTCACAATAACCAAAAATATATATCCTATAATCTCAAGTGAAAACAAGATTTATAGTATTCAAACTTCTTAGACTTTACCACACTTCCGCTACTCTACTCTAATACAAACATTCAACGCATCATTCATCTAATCAAATCATTCAAAGGCACTCTAATCCATTAATTATGCATGCTATATATACATAAGCACTCATTGAAGATATGAAATCAACAATTCCTTTTTGCATTTATCTAACTCATGTATTACAAATTCCTCAAATGTGATTGCACTTCTATCTAACTTTTCATAAGGTCTAAGAAGTTACTAATTAATTTTACTCTATACACATATTTTATTTACTCAACCAATATCAACATTATATAATTGTTCACTAAGTCTAGTGCACTTCTTTATGGTATCCTCCCTTGCACACACTATCAAAGGTTCGAAATGAACATGATAGGGACATTACTTTAAACAAAATGAGGGCCCCACAATAATTAAAGTATAGAGAGACCATTAAAGACAAAAATGACACAAGAAAAAGTCCAAAAAGAAAAAGATCATCAAATCCAACATTAAATCATGAAAAAGTTGTCGGCGAAATCAACAAGAAATAAAATGTGAGAAGTGTCACCATAAAGAACAAAATAGATGAGAAAAGAATAAGGAAATCCAAAAATAAAATTAACTCCAATGATGCTTCACACAATTCACAAATAACTCGAGGCAACATAGCCAACTCATCCAAATCCACATCACTAGGTGACCAATATCAGTCACACCAAAGGGATTAACTGCTACACAACATCTAGGGATACAATGCCCTGAATGTGTTAGAGAGTGCACGCTAGACATTTTGAGACCATAAATTTATTTATATATCCATATTCCTTTTATCATTTTTAATGCAATGCAATCTTTACAAAATTATAGACAATTATCCTTTAAGAAAGGAGACATATGCTAGGAAGAGATAAAGTGTATTGTATACACACAAGAAATACACTCATATCATGACTACTATTCAAGATATCCCATCTATGAAATGACCACATTAACCAAGTTACAATAGAAACATATGTTAGAACTTAAATATATACTATAACATACACCATTTCTCCCAGTGCACAATAATTAGCATACTGATGATTAGAATGTCCTACATGATGTCATTAAACAATTTGATCATTCATATATTCACACAAGTAAATTCACTCATAAGAAATAGATCTCATTACTTTATCTCCAACAAAATTTAATATCAAACTTTGATTACTCCTATCTCCTATGGTCATTTCCTTAATACACCACTAACTAGTCAGTTTGTTTATATTAAGCATGAAACTAGGTATCATAGCCTCACCTACATCTACTTTATATCCACTTCCCATTAAATGTCACACAAATGTAGATACATGCTTACATTATTCCATTCAAACTCACTTCCATTAGTCCTTAACTATTATTATTCATAAACTAAATATTTTTATCATTTCAAGGAAAATTGTCATTTAGGAACACATTACAACTTCATTCAATCCATTATCGATACATCCTAACAGAATTCATTGACCAAGTAATTCCTTAGAATTTGTTGGAACCCTAAAATTTAAAAAATTAGAGTTCCAGATTCATGCCGAAAAGAAGATTTCTATGTTCAATCATGTGTAACATCTATAATCAAGTAGGTTCATTCAATTCTAACTTTCAGAGACTAGGTTTGGTGCATCCATCAAGAGGTCAGCTCGAGGTATGTATATGTTTCACAAATTCCGGAATCAAGCCAGGTATACCTTTTCAAATCATAATTCTTTTTCATCTCAGTGCTATCAGGTCAAATTAATTATTCATTTGTATCTCATGTATATCTGAGGACCTACATTTCAAATTTCAGATTCATATGAGATTATTTGATATGTTGTCTAAAGTAAATTCAAATGCAATTTCTTCAAATTTGCAGTATACAATTTCAAAAGTTTTATCAATTGATCATAGTAAAAGACTAAAAAATTCCTTTTTGCAGGAGTATCATGTTGAACGAATTATGTCTTGAAGCCCTATGTTTGCATTTTACATTTTTACATGAAAGTCATTTTATTTATATCTTATAATTATTTTTCTTAAGTATTATATTAATTGAAAATATTTATTGTTAATATTGTATTTGTCCTCCAATTAATATTATAGTTTTTAATTTATTTGTGTTATAAAACTATATGATGCTAACACAATTTCGAGTTTGTGTTGTGTGCAGAGGGAGGTAAAAAGGTTTTGTATCACAAAAAAATAAAAAAGTTTATTATGTATTATGGGGTTTCAATTTTATTTCAAATCATTTTATCCTACTGAATAAAATACCAATATCTTCTTGAATCATTTCAATAAATTGATTTAAAAACCTACAAGCATCTTTTGAGGCCCATTTTCAATCAAACAAGGAGTTTTATTTCCAAAAGTAAATTTGTTTAATCTTTTAAAGATGCAAGGTGAAACTCATCGGGTATCGGCATAGATATTTTTGGCTTTCCCCGATCACTCGATGAGGGATTCCCACCTGTGGGCACTCATGTTGTCCACATCAGTTTCAAAAGAAAACGCAGAGGTTCGTTGTCAGATCCAACAAAATATCAATTCATTGTAGATGCAGAATGAAATATTATAAATCCCCAATAGAATAGAGGGCAACTAATGAGAAGGTGGGAGAGCGTATCCAGTATATTATATAAATGTAATATTTGCTACAGGGTCTAAGCAGATCTGGATTGGATATAGATCTTTACAAGGTGGTGACCCTGGAACAAAATCTGCGATGAATGGATACGCTCCGCTGCTACTAGCTATTGAACTGTGAGGGATGTCGCGCACTATGAAAATAGATCTATGCTGGTTGCTCCCCGGTCTCGATATAAATCAAATGCAACAACACTTTAATAAGTAAATCATTTGAGGTGCACTTGATAGAGGGAAACCGGTGGTGCCCCTCCATAGCCATACCACTTTCCAGTAAATGTGCACTCGCACCACTATAGTTCTAGATGAGTATATTATGGCTGGAGCACCCGACGAATATCGATCCAATTGATCTATGCGATGAAGTCAAAATGGAGGAGCATCATACTACCAAAGACTTAAGGAGTTGTGGGCGTATTGTTCAGCATATCATAATATCTTGTGGTCATGCACCTCTTTCTGCAGAGTGCAGTCAATGATGTGATGTCTCTCCCATATGTAGTGCTCTTATTCCAAATCAAGATGGCAGTGTGTGGTTTCATTTATACAATGAATGTTTGGAAGCTGGCCTAATCTGTAAAAGTCGTGATGAAGACATTAATGAAATGGAAGAAGATGCCAAATTTTTAGTGGAAGATGTTCAACGGCTTCATTCATTATTTGATGTTGCCCTGGATAATAATCTAGTCTCCTTGGTTTGCCATTATGTCGCAGATGTTTATTTGGATGAAAGGGTTGTTTCTAGTGATCCCATTGTTGCTATGTTTCTGGATGGAGCAATTGTAAAGGAGTGGTGCAATTATTGAATGTCGCATGTCGTTTATAGGAGATTTATAACCGTAGTGCAAGATTTATATCTGAAATACCTTGGGTGGACTTCAATGATAATCCTGTTGTCTGAAAAACTAACATTGTTACCCTAACCCTATTTTCATCGGGCATCGGGGTAATTGAAAAATACCTATCCCGATGGAGAAATGTTATGCCAATGACATAGCATTAATGTTTCATTTATTTTTCTTCTCATCGGGAGAGCGAAACAATTAAAAATATGTTATCCCAATGGTAAGGAGTAGAAGATTATTTTTTCCATCAGGTGTCGGCATAATTAAAAATGTGCTACCCCGATAATTGAAAGTTACACCGATGAACTCTGAGGAGGTGAAGGTAATGTTCTTTTAATTCTGCTAAGGAGGTAAGTATATTGTTTCAATAATTGGTTTTTAATTTGATAATTAAAGGTAAAAATGATTTTATTTCTTCAAAAGATTATCAAACATCATTTTTAATTTTAAAGCTTTCTTAAGTAATATTTCTCAATGTTATTCACTAACATAATTACATTTTGAGAAATTATTTTATTACCCTTAAAGGTTTATTTATTTTTTAATATTATTTGATGAAGCATTTGAAATAGTTTTGCCTCAAAATTTTACCATATATGATGTAAATTTATTTCTTTTAGGGAAAACTCTTTTACATGGGGATTATGTTTTAAAGTTTTTAAATTTTATCCCTAATGTGAATATTTTGATTTATCAATAAACTAACTCTGTTTTTTGTGTGCAGGAAGGATACATTTGTTCCTTCCTCGGCATATATTTCACAGGAAGTATTCCTTACCCTAAGTTGGATATAATGTTTTATTTATCATCTCTTAAAACACAATGATTTTATTTCTTGCAAAATTACTTTGGTAAGAATCATATATATATATATATATATATATATATATATATATATTAGTTACCTTTTTGAATAATTATAGATGAATATATCTTGTCAAAGGAAAATTACATAGATGCTTTGAGGTAGAAATACCTATTGATATTTCTTATCATTTTTTCATAAATATTGATACCATAAATCAATAAATTGAATAATTTATTGAATAATTTATTAGGGTAAAGTTAATCATTTGGCAATGTATCTTCTTGGTGATATTCTATAATTAATGGGTGATATGGTTATATCATATAATAATGGTTTGATCAGTTTCTTGCAAGTGTATATCCCACATAATAAATTACTTCCAAGGGAATCGAAGTTGCCCTATTAAGTGAAAAATGTATTCTTATGGTATACAAGAGGGAAATATATTCTTTTATATATCACCTTTTTACATTATGTTATCATTTGAATATACATTAGGGTAAATTATAAAGAGTTTGATTCACTTTTATGATGATATGTTTTCCTAATCAAATTGAAAAGTGAAAATATATTATTGCAAAGATGGAATATTTATCCAAAGTGATTATTTCCAAAGGGAAATTTATATGGTTAATGTTACTTTTGAAAAGTATATTTGAAAATCATGTGAATATTAGGGATTATTATTTAAGTAAACATTTGCCCTAGAATTTTATTTTTAGGAGCAAATTATTAAATATCCCTAGCAATATGAGTTTTTGATAAATCAATAAATTGATTACATTATTTAGTGTGAAGGATGTTCACATATGAAAGTTTACATTTATTCCTAAAAGCACATATTGAGGAGGGAGTATTTCTCAATAACAATCTTTATTTACTTGCAATAACATTAAGGAAAGTAAATATCATTTATAGCATTTGACATGATTATGATAATATTTTATTTTCCTTTGAGGAATTATAAAGGTATATATGTTTTGCCAAAAGGAAAATTGTATTACATAATTAATATTATTTTGATATATTATTTATCATTATTTCTACATTAATATTTTTACCCATAAAACATTAAATTGAATACATATTGGGGAAAGTATTATGTTTTATTATATGGATGATGCATTTAAAGATCAAAATATTATATTTGGATCAAAAGAGAAAATGTATTTTATTTTGAAGAGTTCTTTTTTACCTTAAGTAAAATGATGAAAACAATTGTGTATTAAAATGGACTTATATTGTATATGCTTATTATTTGCCCTAGGTCATAAAATCAAATGTCTATATCAAGGTAAATTATTATTGTATTATGAATAAATATTTACAAGTGTAAAGTGCTTTAAGTTTTATGAGGGAATAAAGATTATTAATACTTCAAAAGAAAAACATAATCAAGAGTAATATATGATTTATCAATGAAATTGATTGGTTTAATTTATGTGCAGGATATTTCATCAAAGCTTGATGACGAGGAATATCAAAGAATGCATAAACGGAAATGGAATTTTATCAAAGTGAAAGATTGAAAAGAGTATTATGAAAGTTTTTATTTAGTATGTATTTAATGTTATTATTTGTAATCATTTATTAAACCAAAGGGTGTGTCCTTTGGGAATGCAACTATCTATAACTCCCTCTCGTGTATGAAAGGGTGTGTCCTTTCATATGTCCCTTTTGATTCATATATTTAAAGGGAGTGAGTTTTACAGAATTGGGAGATTTTTCACAGAAAAAAAAAATGGAGCACTGTCGGTAAGGGCTATAGGCTATATGTATTAGAGAAGTCTGTAGGAAGAAGAAGCATCATTTTGTGCAAGTAATTTGTAATGGAGTGCCTGCAAGTGTAGCTTATGTATGCAATCATTTCCTGAAGGTTAATATACAAGGTTTGATGTTTCTTTTCCAAATATTGTGCACACTTTTGTGTTGATGATTATCTTTGTCCTCTTGATAAATTTGTGTATAGATTTGCTATGATGTGAATCACATGTTGTTGCATTAAGTGAAAGATTGAGTTCTTATTGTTTGTGTAGCATATACTGAACCTTCATAATTGATGAGAAATTGTCTCTTGAGTTGATAAGATATTTTGTCCACAAAGTGTCATATATATCCCTGGATAGAGGCACTGGTATGTTATTGATTTTTCAAGGTTTTGATCTGTATGCATTCAAGGTCCTTGATAGAAAAACATTCTTCGCAAACCCTATATGGACTGATCTATGCATATGTCTTTTAGGTCCCGAAAGAAATCTCATTTTTAATATACATTTATAGTCATTTATTTTCAAGGGCATTTATTTAAAGCACATAATAAAGCATAATTACAAAACAATAATTTGCCAGTTTTGCACTTGCTAATCATAAAGCTTAAATCCACTTTAAATAACTCTTTTTGTGCTTGAGAGGGAGAGGTACACCCACCTAGGTTTGGTGGAGCCTTAAGTGCAGAGGGATTTGGTCTTTGACCATCCCTGTTCATTGGCCAAGGCTAGTTGGATCATTTAAGGGCTTGGCAAATCCTTAAGTTTTCCAATTTGTGGTTTTGGGCACCAACATAATTAAAATAAGGTAAAGAGATAACATCTTTCTTTAATCTATCCATTCAATCAAACCACACAACTCTTTCACAAATCTAAGGCTTTTATCTTACCAAACCAAGTAAAGGCATAATGATATAATTTCCTAATTTTCCTATACTATACATGCAATGCACCAATTTTACTTCATTCAAAATGTATACTATAACATGCTCTTTTATCCTCTTGAAACCTAATTTATGCTCTTTTATGCTCTTTTATGCTTATCTTCTCGTTATGTAAGCAGGTTTCGGGTCCCTTAAAACTTGATTTTCCTTAATCAAAAGCATGCTCTTTTATCCTACTATTTTGTTAAACTTTCTACATTATTCATGCAAGAGATATTCTATTTAACTAACTCTTCTTTTAAATGAAAATCATGGATTCAATGCATGAATCTCAATCTTTCAAGCAAATTTTATTCTATCCAAAATTTTCTTTTAATATATGCAATACCATATTTCATCAATGAGTATCCAATTCTTCTACTTAATATCAATAAACTCCTAAGAACTATGAGTCTTTTACCCGAATGGAGAGAAGAGGGAGGAAGAACACTATCAAACAATTAATGTATGCACACAAAATTATGCATAAACAATTTAAATTTCCTAGACATGCCACATTTATTGTATCATGGAGCTACTTACATAATTTTCTAAGTTATGCAAATTCAACCTTTCATGAGGTCTCCTAACATTACAAATGCAGTTAGAAATTTCAAGTGCTTATTGAAAGATATGATTTACTCAAACAATCCTTTCTCACATGCATAATTGTACAAATACATAAACAACCAATAGTTCTATTTGGTATCCATACTTCACTAGTTAACTTCCTTACATTTTACATAAGAGAATAAAGGAAAGAGAGATCATCATTAAACTGCTTATTTACTTATATATAGATGCATCCCATACAAGTTCTTCAATTCTGTCTCATGATTTACTCTTTATCCTTCTTATATACATGATACAAATATTTCATCTTACTATTCATTAGGAATTAAATGTATCAAGCTAATCCAATAAACATAACATTAGTGGAGAGAAGACATACAATTTTCACTCATTTTATAGCATAGTCATTTATATAAGGAAAACAACCTCTGATGTCCAGGTAAGCACCAAAAATTAAAAAGCAAACAAGATCACATGGAATCATATAGACATCTCTTGCATCTAGAAGACATGCATACGAAATGAATACACATATTGCTCACAATTCTCATTTCTACAAAGAATTAGGGAGAAAACACAGAGCATAGACATGTAAGATCTCCAAGATTCCAATGACCTTTTCAAACACAAACCTCAAGAACAACCCAAGTCAAGAGGTCATCATAGCACACCATGCAAGACTAAGAGAAACAAACATAACCAAAGATCCTATTTTTTGCAACATGAGCTCTGATACCAAATGTAATGCCTGCCAAAATACCCTAGAGTAAATAACTAGTCTAACTAACAAATAGAGACAATTTTTTTTTAAACATTTACCAATGAATCTTATAAATATACCATTACACCTATGTATGAAACATAACATATAATGATTGCATAAACAACTTAGATATAACCATAATCATAACCACATATATCGCAAGCGGAAATAATATCATAACCATCTTCATCTCAAAACATTAGATATCCATTTACTCTTTCCCTAGGTTATTCCAATGTCACTACTCACTAGAAACAACACATTACACATCCACATCATGAATTCATTAAAATTCATTTCCTTTAAGTTCTACTTAATTACTTTCTTCCTACCACAAGACTATGAGTTATCAAATGCCGATCTACATAACCCCATTAACTTTCTAAGTTCATTTTAAAATACCAAATCAAATGTTAATAATCCTCATATCTTCCATTATTCATATATCACATCATGAATCTATATATATAACTTCTCCTACAAATGGAACTAGAATACTTCCTTCAGAATTAACCATTACACATTTCATCAAGTTACTATCTACAAGCATATGCAAGATTGTGACAACAAGTACTAATCTTCCTTCCAATTAGGATCTCATGCTATTAGACCCATTTCAAGAACCACTGATACAAAAAGAATGCACATAATCTAATCATTCAATTACCTTATCCAACATAGGTCTCAATCTTAACATATTAAACATTCTTACAACATGAGCTACACAATGAATACATCATCCTATTCCATTACAAGATCATAGTCTCTACATCATCATATCCTATTTCATAATTGTACATAGTTCAAGTACATAATATCCCTTACATTTACAATTCCATCATGATACAATATATTGTCTCATCCCCTAGGAATCAGCTCTGCATAATGAAGAATCATAGAGTCCATACAAATTCACAACTACTCATTCATTCGATATTCCAAGGATAACTAACATTAAAGATTAACGTCTTTCAAGACAAGGCATACATGATCGTTAACATATTCACTACCATCCAAAAGATATAGAAAATACAATCCAATCATATTACTCAATCATTTAATTCCTCTCTAATCTAGAATTACATACATAGTTGAATATCCATTTATATCTCAATCTGGAATCAACCTACTACAAGTCCTAATACACATATTCACAAGATACTGATTACATAGTCTATTTTAATATTACATCTCTCTTGAGTTACAAACCACATGATATCAATTATAATTACATAGATTATGCTTCAAGATCCATCCACGTGATGAGATAATATAAATCCATGTCTATGCACACAAGCATCCAATGAAGAACGTCCCAATGGAAGAAGGCATCAAATCACCTGGCCATGTGTAACCAATAGGAACCAGCCCCCCACCTTGTGTTAGGAGATGACACGGGGTTCCAACTCACCCTCAAGACCTAGGTTGACAGCTAACAACCAAGGGACTCAACAAGACATCCACAAGATAATAACCAATAACAATGAATCAAAACACGTCATAGGGCTAAACACAAAGCAATAAACTCCTAGAGGCATAATCAACATAAAGGCATAAGGATAATGAACACATGTAGGGAAGAGTGTCATCACATGCTATCCTCACAAAGAATGGGCCATGCCACACCTTCATAAACATGTGGAGCCATCTCAACCTATGAGAAATCAAGGGAGTTTGGCTTACCACTCCAACGGTCCTCCCAATTCCAACCTGAGTCTATCCTCAAGGGCTATGAGTGGGGCATCAAAAACCATTTCATTATCTTAATTAAGTGAATTCCTAATTACCCGAACACACTAATCAATTATTATGGTTATCACTTGCAATTAAACATACTCTTCATGTGGTTCCATGACAAGTCTAGACCCTAAGCATCCTCTCTAGGAACCTCTTAGAGCCTATTGCTCACGACCTCGACCCTACACATGCAAGATCCCACTCTCCCTAACCATGGACCAAGACCTTAAGGTGAAAACATAAACCACAAATAACATCACAACAACAACATGAAGGCTCACAAATGACATAAACATAGCCACAACATCACTGATACAAACTAAAAAATAATATGAATCATATGTCCAAATGCAAGAAAGAACCTTCACCAAAATAACATAACAACAAAATGAGGCATAATCATGAGTTCAAAGGCTAATCCATAATCCAATCCTCAATAGTAAGGCAATAACATCCCACTCGAGATCTCATAAAAATTCATCAACAGCGAGGCATTCTTCCTCTCGTTGGAGTAACTCAACATATGAACAATATCCTCAATGGTAAGGCACAAATCCTCTTACCAGAGAACAAAAACAACATGTAATGATCAAGATAACATCATAAATACCTCTAAGGAACTCAATGCAATCACAAAATGCCTTTGGTAAATGCCCAAATCAGACAAATTAATCATAGTGACCAAAACTGACAAAACTTGCACCCCGAAGCAGTTCAACGCATCCAGAACCTAAAATGGCACATCTCAAAGACATTTTAACTCTCCTGTGACATCTTTTGGCATTCTAGGGCCATACTTTGGTGTTTTGGTGCCAAACATTAGCATTTTGGGTTTAGAGAGCAACAATCAATGAAAACAAACATTTTATGTAATGAAACTTGCCCAGATTGCACATAGGCTTGCTAAATGAACAAATGACTCTCCCAGGAGGTGCGGGAGGACAATATAATGCCTTGAAAACATAAAAATTGGATTCACAAGTCACACAAATGGATTTTAACATAAAATCCTTGCACCTCCTTTACACAGACTTACACAGAAAGACACCAAGTTTACACAAAAACTCATGGAGATGCGGTATATCATAAAGGGAGACAAAAAAACAATACAAGGGCATCTTAAAGCCCAATAAGAATACAAGGAAGGGAATACATAAATTCAAAAAGATAATATGCAGAGTAAACATCCCCAACAATGCACCATTTTCCAAATTTTAAACATATATATTTATATAAACATAATTTAATCTTTTCCAAACCAATATTGCAATTTTAAACATTAAAATCTCCCTCCCATTCAATCTTTTAGAAAACACAAAGAAGACAATCTTTTTGAATTAAAATGCAAAGAAAGAAAATCATATCTCCAACTTGGAAACCACAACCAAGGTAAAAATTCAACTTGATGAAGTGCAAATAAAATCTCATGAATCCAACCATGTAATCTTAAAATTTAATCAACAAGTCCTCAACAATCCAAGCTTCAATCCAAATTCCAATTGCAATCGAAATGCTCCCGTATGGTAACCTGACAACATTCCTAGAAAGATCAATAAATAGGCAATTAATTCAAAACTATAGAAAATCATCAACCAATCAAAATATTTCATAAAACTATATATTATACCTATCATACATAATATCGAGGCAGATAATATTAAATAGTTTTTACCTACCTCCCACAATTTAGCCAATAAGGTAAAAGGGTAGGTAACTGTAGCGTCCTAAAATTGTGACACTTGCAATTTCGACTGCATTTGGGTCTTCACGATGGCGATGCAACACGGAACCTGAATGGAGACCCCGAAACTTGTTCATGACATCAAAAACTGCATTTCTCAGCACCCTGGCCTGATCCTCCTTGCACCCCGCTGTCCCTGGAGGTGGGACCATGGCGCCCAGCACCCTGGTCCTTCAGGACTAGGGTGCCCAGCGCCCTGGTCCTCCAGGACCATGGCGCTCAGCGCCCTAGTCCCTGGCCCTATTTTTGGGCCCGGTCTCTTTTGGGTCTCGAGTCTTTATGTTTGCAAATTGGAAAATAACATTTCCTGGTCGGCCAAAGGTCAGGAAAATCAGTCTTTTAACCCTAATTGACAAGTATATAAACTACATTTCCTCTCTCAAAAAAAAGGGGAGGAGGACATATGTGAGCAAGGCGCGAAAGCAATATTCAAACATTCAAACATTCAAGTATTCAAGCATTCCTTCAAGCAATTGATCATTCTAAGTCTCCATTCAAGGCTAAGTGTTGCATTCAAGACAAGGATTCAACCATTGAAGAGGAGATCACTTACAACACATTACATACTACATACATTACACCTTCGCATGTAAGAATACAAACATTCTTACAACAAGGTTGCAGGTACGTGGCTGTAATTGAAGATCTGGAATCCTTGTGCAGAGACGAACAGATCCACCTTCATTTCGCGAATTTTTCAGAGGACCGTGTGCATGCCGGGCGCCATCGTCCCGTCAACTTTCGCTCAAATTTGCAGAACAGCACCATCTCGACATTTTACTGCTAATTCCAGGTCCGCAGCTTCATATCATATTCCTATCTCTGTTTATAAGTGAATCCTTCTCACTTTTCATGCATTCCTAGTTCAATCATCCTATCTACATTTCTTTACAAAAGAGGGTATCCTTGATTTTTTAACCCTTGAAACTCATTTAGAATCCAATCTTGCATTGCGTGGGATCAGATCTTGTGGGTTTCAACCCCTCTTTTGAATGTAAAGTCCCTCCTAAGTGAAAACCATCAACCCTAGTGACTCTCCCTTCTCTCTCCTTGGAGTTGGGGAGGGGAGAACGACTGGGGTTTGATTTTTCCGCTTTACATTTTGGTGAACCCGACGTGAACATCCTCATTCTGATTATTCATGGTTAGATCTGAAAAATTTGCTCCCTTAATTACATTTCCATGTTTGATCTTTTGCAAATTTTAGAGGTTGATTGCATAAGAAACCCTAAAATTTTCTTTTTAGTAATTAAACTTGTGGAATGTTTAATTGTTAATGCTTGCAAATTGTCAATTCATAATTGTGCTTTAATTTTGAAAATTAAGTGGTTAAATGTCAAAACCCTAATTTTTAAAACCTTCTTGATTCAACCTTTGACTGATAATTTCACTAATCAAAACACTTCCAAATCGGCTATAATTTTGGATTCCGCAATAAAATCACAATATCTTTCATCCCTGAAAATTTGGAAAAAAGTTGCGAGGACCATGTGCATCCCGAGCACCATCGTCCCTGACATTTTTTCCGAAATTTCGGGAGCTAGATCTTACTGTATTTTTCTGCTAAAATCCAGAATTTTGGCTCATTTTATCAATTTTAACACTATCAAAATTAAAGTCAAAGTTGGTCTAGCGATTGCTTGGTTTGAGGCTTCTAATCATTCAAAAATCATTGAAATTAAAATTCCTGTCAAAATTGTGTTTCTTACTGTCCTAAATCTGAAAAGTGTGTTGGCATTCATTCAAAATTTCAGTGCTTTATTCAAATTTTTGCAGTCTGTGACTTTTGAAATTAAGTGCTTAATTGCAACAACTTTGATTTCCACTTTCAAAATTGAATTTTGCGTGAAATTGAGACAATTTTCAAAATTCAAAACCTACATTGCTTTTAGTATTCCCTCTAAATTCATAAAATTCAAAATTTCAGTTTCCCTCTCTTTTTCAAAATTCAAATTTTGCATTTTTCAACAATCTTGGTAGGGTTCAATTTTGAGATTGCAACTTTAATTTGGCCTATCTACAGATCGTAAAATCACTCAATTTTTTCAGATTAGCTTTAAAATCATCATAACTTTCATCCCTGAAAATTTCGAAAAAAGTTGCGAGGACCGTGTGCACTCCGTTCGCCACGGTCCCGAACATTTTTTCTGAAATTTCGGGAGATTGTCCTAATTGTATTTAACAGCTTAAATCTAGGAGTTTGGCTGATTTTATTGAGATTTGCTACCTCTAAATTTCAAAATCTTCTCTCTTTCTTTAGTGCATGAGTTTTAACAATAAGCCCTACTTACACTATTCCCGTTAGACGAAGCCTTAGGATTAAGTCCTTCCAAGCTGTAATTACTGAGGAGATGGAACCTAATTTGAATGGCCTTTTTAATGAGGACATGGGTAATTCCTCTAATCCTCTTAATGATGAAGAAGCTCTCCATGAGGTTTCTGTAGAACAACTTTCGAAATTGGATAACCAATTTGATGATTTTCGACAATGGATGTCTCAAGAATACCCTGATAGCGAAGCTCTTTCATTAATTGAGGGTCTAAAAAGTATGGTTCAAAGTGATAAGAATGGAATTGATATTTTGCGTGGTATTGCACACATTGTGGATTCGAATGTGATGCCTATGAAAAGTTGTGCCGAAACTTTGGGTTATACACAACCTCCTACTCAAGTCAATCATTCTATTCCTTTGACAACTCCTATTGCTAGTATACCTAGTTTTACATCAAACATAATGACTACTTCAACACAAGACATTCCTCCTATGATCACCAGTCATGGGGGTAATCCCTCTTCTTCAATCAACCCTCTTCCTTCATTCAATCCAACTTCTTCATTCATTCCTTCAGTGAGTGTTCCTCTCATATCTCCACAAATGAACATGACGCAAGGGGGCAATTCATTTAACCATTCCATTCCTCCTTGTAGTGTTCCTCCTGTCCAATCATCTCCTATGACTAACTATCATAGTGTCCCACCACCTTACTCTCTACCTTCTTTCAATAACATAACACCTCCATCACAATCTAACACGTCTAATATGAACTCTTCGACTGAAGCGACCATTAACAATCTTGCACAAACTATCTCTTCTTTACAGCAACAAATTGCCTCTATGAATCAATCTAAGTTTAGTGTGCCCACATTTGATGTTGCGAGCCCACTTTCTCTTGACATTGTTCGAGCTATTCCCCCTAAACATGTTGAAATTCTGCATTTGGAGCTTTATAATGGTAAGGGTGATCCCCTAACACATGTTAAGACCTTTCAAACAATATGTATCGATTTTGCTTATGACCAAAGATTGCTTGCAAAACTGTTTACTAGAACATTAAGAGATAAAGCCCTACAATGGTATTGCTCGTTGCCTTCCTATTCTATTACTTCTTTCTAACAACTTGCAAATGCTTTCATTCAACAATTTCAAAACAATATAAGTCCTAAAGTTACTTTGATTGATTTAATGCATTGCAAACAAGGTGTTAAAGAAAAAGTGACTGATTTCATTGGTAGATATAAGCATTTGTATGCTCAAATCTCTTTTCCAGTGCCTGACAATGATATTCAAAGAATCTTTATTTCTAATTTACAAAAAGATATTAGAGAAAAACTCTTGTTTTCTGAGTTTACTTCTTTCCAACAGTTGTGCGCAACTCTTCACAATTATCAACTGACTGTGAGCCAAATGGAACAAGCAAATCCTATGGCTCCGAGTGATAAGGGTGATAGTAGTCAACAACCATTTGGGAAGTTTAAACCGAATAGAGAGTCCATTAAATTCAATGAAAACATCATCAACAACCATGTGAATGCAGCATCAGGTGTGCCTCCTATTTCTAAGTTTTTCAGGAAAGAAAGAAAGTTTACTCCTTTGAATGAATCATTGCATAGTATTATGAATAAGTTATTGGAACAAAATGTGCTTACTCTTCCTCCTATAAGGCAAATAGATCCTGCAAAGATTAATTCACCCTATTTTGATAACAAATCTTTTTGTCAATTTCATCGTCATCCTGGGCATGATACTGAAAAATGTTTTGCTTTAAAGGGTAAAATTCAAGATTTGATTGATAATAATACTATCTCTGTTTCTGGAGTGAATGATAAAGGCAATACATCTGTAGCTCCTCCTAACCAAAATCTTCAGATTTTTACTGATCCATTGCCTTCTCATACCTCTAATGCGATTGATACTACTGATTCCTCTGTCTCACCTGATGATCTTGTGTCTATGACTCCTAATGTGATTAACCTTGTGGAGCAGCAGAAAATCCTTAAAGAACCTTCCATCACATTTGATTCCAGTGAAACTATCAGGGCACCTGATGGTCCTTTATATATAGTTGCAAAAGTCAAGAATACACCTTGTCGTGGGGTGCTTATTGATCCTTCTTGTATGGTTAATGTCATTACTGAAGAATTTATTTTTACTTTGCAATTGAATCAAGTAATCTATGATGAAACAAATGTGGTTGTGAAATTATTTGATGCATTTTCTTCTCCTGCAATTGGTTCTATTACATTACCTATTGCGGTCCATAACAAATCCCTTGATGTGGACTTTGCTATTATTCCATCGTCCGAACAATTTCGTGTGAAGCTAGGCTATCCTTGGCTGTCTTCCATGAAAGCTATTGCTTCTCCTATTCACAAGTGCTTGAAATTTCCCCATAATGGTGAAGTTGTTACTGTCAATCATAGTCTCTTTAAACCTACTAAAAGAACTTCTAGCATTCCTATTGATTACTTTTGGCCTAAACAATTCCAATCTCTTCCTCCACGAAGTGATCATCTTTTCAAATCTTATCAAAAGTGGAAAAAAGATATGATCCTATCTCTAAGTGAACCTAGAACACCCAAAATTGACATTCCTATCATTCTTGAGAAGGAAGTTCTTCCTTTGAAAGATAAAACTAATGTCTTTCCTCAAGAAGATTCCCAACCCATTCCTATGGATGTGACTATGCCTATATCTAATAAACTTTCTAAAAGTAGACCTATACCTCCTCGTCATGATGGACTTGGTCTCCTTCCTAAACCAAATATTCCTCCCTTATATGGAGCAGTTCCTCCTCCTTCCTCTTATGGAGAGAAGAGACCTTCCTCTTCTCCTATTATTCAACCTAAGAGACCACAACCTAAACACCCAAGTGATAAGGATGAGAACATTCCTCCTCCTCACTCTCCTCAACCTCCTACTAAGACTAGACGAAATCGTTCTGCACGTGAATGCCGACGAAAGCGCCGTCTTAGAGCTCAGGCAGCTACTTCCCAAACTTTGCAATCCCCGAAAACACCTTCAGCCAGTATTATTCCATTTTCTCCTTAGCCGACGATTGAGCCGAAATCTCCTAAACATAAGATGCATGATGGTCTTGATCCTGTGCGAGTTAAAGATCCTATTTTTATAAATCTTGATGATGATATAGATGGAAATGTTATTCATGATGAAAATGTTACTCCTGTTCATTCTGATAGTGAATATGAATATGTTGATGTTGATAACCATTTATCTAACGAATTTTCTAAAGCACTTATCCTAGCTCCTAGACAAGAACAACGTGGCTCGGAACATGAACATAGCCCTTGTTTGGATCTTGTGATAGCTCCATCTGCTGTGTTGGATGTTCCTCCTCTAGCGTGTTTCCTACCTTCCCGAAATACTGATCAGCAAGATCGGGGGGTAGATGACGTGCTAGACTAGTTTCATTAGCATAGCAGATTCTCCCCTCCTCTCTTTTGTTACTTCTTCTATGTGTTATTCTCATTCTTCTATTTGTTGTCCTTGGTGTTGTCTACTTGAGGACGATGCAAAGCATTGAGATCTCTTGTTCTCTCTCATGTTGACTCAAAAGACACATGTGTTCCCTTCTTCTAGGTGACCTTCCTTGATTGGGGAATGAAGAAAAATTATGCATACATACATATGATATACATGAATTATCATACAACATACTGACCCCGAGGAAAGAAAAGTCACCTTGTGCTTTGTGTTTTGTGTCTATTATCCTTGGGCTTATCTCACACTTGGGGGCTAAATCCTTGTGATAATGTGCTCCTCTCCTTTCTCATTTCTTATATGTATCGCTACCTTAAAGCAATCACCCCTGGTGAGGCGTGTGCGATCGCTTTAACGTAGGGGGGCATACATCCCGTTCATATCTCTTCAAGATACTTGAAAATTTCTTGACAAATTTAGCTTTGCCTTGAAAATTTTTGATATCTTTCTTGCATGACTCATAGTGAGGGAACCTTACTATTGACAGTCATGGTTCTCCCTCGTGATCTTCCCTTTTACCTTGTCAATTGAAGTCGTAAGATCCTCAGTCCACTAGGGGCTTGGTGTATCTTGCCTCCTTGACGTGGTGAAAGTTTTTCAATGTTGTTTCCTTGTACTTTACCGGAAGTATTGGCATACGCTTATACTCCCGCTAAAGTGGGGGCTAAATGTAGCGTCCTAAAATTGTGACACTTGCAATTTCGACTGCATTTGGGTCTTCACTATGGCGATGCAACACGGAACCTGAATGGAGACCCCGAAACTTGTTCATGACATCAAAAACTGCATTTCTCAGCACCCTGGCCTGATCCTCCTTGCACCCCGCTGTCCCTGGAGGTGGGACCATGGCACCCAGCACCCTGGTCCTTCAGGACTAGGGCGCCCAGTGCCTTGGTCCCCCAGGACCATGGCGCCCAGCGCCCTGGTCCCTGGCCCTATTTTTGGGCCCGGTCTCTTTTGGGTCTCGGGTCTTTATGTTTGCAAATTGGAAAATAACATTTCCTGGTTGGCCTAAGGTCGGGAAAATCAGTCTTTTAACCCTAATTGACAAGTATATAAACTACATTTCCTCTCTCAAAAAAAAGGGGAGGAGGACATATGTGAGCAAGGCGTGAAAGCAATATTCAAACATTCAAACATTCAAGCAATTGATCATTCTAAGTCTCCATTCAAGGCTAAGTGTTGCTTTCAAGACAAGGATTCAACCATTGAAGAGGAGATCACTTACAACACATTACATACTACATACATTACACTTTCGCATGTAAGAATACAAACATTCTTACAACAAGGTTGCAGGTACGCGGCTGTAATTGAAGATCTAGAATCCTTGTGCAGAGACGAATAGATCCACCTTCGTTTCGCGGATTTTTCGGAGGACCGTGTGCACGCCGGGCGCCATCGTCCCGTCAACTTTCGCTCAAATTTGCAGAACAACACCGTCTCGACATTTTACTACTAATTCCAGGTCCGCAGCTTCATATCATATTCCTATCTCTATTTAGAAGTGAATCTTTCTCACTTTTCATGCATTCCTAGTTCAATCATCCTATCTACATTTCTTTACAAAAGAGGGTATCCTTGATGTCTTAACCCTTGAAACTCATTTAGAATCCAATCTTGCATTGCGTGGGATCAGATCTTGTGGGTTTCAACCCCTCTTTTGAATGTAAAGTCCCTCCTAAGTGAAAACCATCAACCCTAGTGACTCTCCCTTCTCTCTCCTTGGAGTTGGGGAGGGGAGAATGACTGGGGTTCGATTTTTCCGCTTTACAGTAACAAATATATTTTTTCAGTTAACCATATAGTAACAAAAGGAAATAATATTATTACAAACAATAATATATTAATAATAAATCAAACCCATGAATAAATAAATTAAATAAAGACCAACATAAATAAAATTTAATTAATTATAAAAACAATATCAACATAAGAAACATTAATAAACAATAAACAAATAAATAAAATCAAATAAGTAGTAAATCGTAATTAAACAATAAATAAATAATAAATGATCAATTAAACAATAAATCATTAAAATAATTAAATAAAATAAATAAACATTAGAACCCAATAAATAAATAATTAATAAATCAACAAATAATAAATAAATAACCATTAAAAATTAAATAAATAATTAGATAATCAATTAAACAATATATCAAATAAATTTCAATTAAATAAATATAGAATCTCAACAATAAATAAATATCAAATAATCAATTAAACAATGAATAAACCCAAATAAATAATTAGCCATGCTATATGATAAATTAATCTAAACATTAATAAATTATATTAATCTGATCACTAATTAAATAATAACCACGCAACCACATCACCTCAAGCAACCTGACAAAGGGTCCAACACCGATGCAAGACTCTAACCACCAACTTGTACCACAACACAAAACCAACAAGGTGGACAACTTAAGCCTAGAGTATGAGAGGGAAACACATGCCATCTCCAACAACTTGACATTGGGATAAAGACATGCTTAGACCTGTGAGACTAGGTGGAGTTGATGTCTAGTACCTGCAATCCTACATCCACCACTAAACACAATGCAACATATACATACATACATACATACATACATACATACATACATACATACATACATATATTTATATATTTATATATTATATATATATATATATATATATATATTTATATTTATTTATTTACATATATAATCAGGCAAGTGATAGAGAATCACAACATCATATCGTTCTCGCAATGAGTGGTATGGCACTGTATCTAATCATGAAGATACTTGAAAACAATCACAATCAATGAAGCATCAACTTAGTTATCATAATCAAAGAGTAGGGTTAGTGTAATCACAATGTCATCAAAATCTCCTAAGCAATATGATCCATCATAAATAATGAGCACATATAAACCATCAAGTATAGGTTCATCATCAATATAGTCTAATATGGATCAATCATCCACATAAGTCATCAGATAACATATGTCCATATAGAGTATCTACCATCATCAATATCGTCTGAGATAGAAATCAAGGCATCACATAAGAGTCTATATATGTCTGTTGATACATAAATCAAAATGCAAGTCTAGGAGGGACTGATGTCAAAGAGACTATCAGAGTAAAACTATAAAAGTGTTTATCACATCCTCTCACAAAGGATGGGCCAGGGAGGGGTACTACAAGAGTTGATTGATAGGTGAGATGGGATTCCTTCAAGTGTGCGAAGAGGGTGTTTCAATAATGGTGTGGAGGTTGATGACAATCAATGGTACGCAGTCATTGGGAGATCTTTGAGGGTTGAGTAGGCATTTATGAAGGGGGTAGTTATACGTGCAAGTCAGAGGTGGGTGAACAAGTTTTAAGGTGTCCATTATAAATGCACAAGACCATTATTTCTTCATATAACTAGTTTGGCATGAAGGTGTGAGAAGTGAAAGTGGTAAAGTGTAGGGCGTTTGGATTTGTGTATTCTCTACAAGCACCATGGAAGCCAAATATTCCCTTGGGACAGACAAGTAGTAGTTCGCCTTCATGGGAAAAATATCTAAAGAAAGGATGGGGAACAAATTTAAAATTGAAGACCTGCAGTTCTTGAGGATGGTAGGCAAGTTCCTAGGAGAAGAATACATGAGCTCTGAGTTAAAATATCAGACAAACGTGGATGTGGCTTCCATGTTTCTTGCCTAGGGCTTGGAGCAGGGCATCAAAGAGGATGTGAAATGGGCTATGAGGGAATGTGTATGTGTAAGGGAGGAGTGGAAATTCGATTTGGAGACCCTGTTGACAATGACATGTCTAGGTGAAGGTTTCATCACTAAGGGTGGTAAATGGATTCAAGATGTTGAATTCATTCTGCCATTGATGCCTTTCCTACTTTGGGGTGCAGATAGTGATAGAGAGCAAAGGAGGGAAGAATCACAAGGGATATGGTTTCTCATCAAGGAGTATCTTCGTAGTCATGAGAAAATAGAGTAGACAACGAGAGGAGAAGACATTAAGAAGAGTAAGTACAAACCTATCTTTCACGAGGAAGACTATTGGATCAACTATGGGATTCAAAAGGAGGAGTCGAAGTAGTAAGTGGCAGTATGGTAGTGTTTTGTAGTCAAGGTTTATAGTTTGTTGGAGGATAGGCTTTGTTTTTAGTATGATGTGGTAGTATGTAATCTAATATTGATGTATGTATGATGAGTAGTATGCAATTGGTTTGTTTTTGGAGGATGGATATTTGTGCAGAAATTATTAACAATGTCAAGTTGATGCCACTGGTTGAATATGTAATATCTCTCTTTTAGTATTAATATAATATTTAATCTCGTACTAATCAAAAAAGAAAAATATATAGGTTAAGTTTGTTTATTTATTTTATCTTTATGAAGTAAGTATAACAAATAAATTATTCAATGTTCATATTAGCAAGCTTGTTTTTGTCTTAGATTTTAGAGTAGATTAAATTAGAGAGATTCCTTATGAATTTGAAGAGAGGGTTTCTTCATACTATTCTATTTTATGATGTCACAAAAATTTAAAAAAATAAAAATACCAATAATATTTGGTGCTTACTATGAAGAAGCACTTGTTGCTAAAGTTTTTAAATTTTACCTTGATAACTCTCAAAATAGTTCAATCTCTAATTTTGTAGCCTAACTTAAATTATAATAAACAAGATCAAAAAGATGTTTTGGATATCTTAAATAATTTTATATCTGATCAAAATAATATTTTCATGTATTAAAGAGTCATTGTTTTCACATTAGATAAAAAATCTAAAGCTAACCTTATAGGAGGAAAACCCATCTTAACTCCTATGAGGAACTAATTGATCTTTCATTTAAATGTTTAAGCAAGAAGGAAACCAACTCTTGCTAAGACTATTTTCTTTAACATTTTAAGAAATATCATCAAGAAAGATCTTATCACTTCTATCATGGGTAATGGAAATAGGAAAAAGAATTGTTTATACTAACTCGAAAGCATGAAATAGATATCTTAATTTTAATACAATTGAGTAAATGTCATGTGCATTTTTTCATATAAGTTATAGGGTTTTGAATTCAAATGAAAGTAGTTTAAGAAAAAACGTGTTCTAAATATTTGATTTTTAAATTGTATATGTTTAAATAAAATATTATTCTAAATTATCTAAAATTTATATGGTTTAAATTTGAAATAGTTAAGATTGAAACCCAAATCTCCCACCAAATCCACAAAAATATGAAATTAAAAAATATTAATAAAATAAAGAAGATTATAGAAACTTATCATCACCACCCTTAGTTTTTCTCAATGACTTTCACCTTACCAAGAATCATCAACTATGTTTGTACTCTCACAATTCAAAATTATTCCTCTCAATAACGATGATAAGCTAAGAAGGTTAAATTCTCCATTAGCCTATTGTGTGATCAAGTGAAAGAATAAGATATTACCAAAGTCATTTTGGTTGTTTATTTTGTCAATCGTAAAACTAGATTGCATATTAATGAACTTATAGTAATTTTTTTGATGAAATGATGCATACATTAGGTTATCAATGATATTTTTTGGCATCATTGTAACAATATTTGTGTACCTTTATATTTCCTTAAGAAAAAATAAATAATTTATATTAGCTCATCATGTGAACGATTTTGATTTTAGAATTTTTGAAGGATTAAGAGGATCGCATCAATATAAACTTATTGTATTACAACATACATAAGATTCATGGGTTTCCCCTCCTCCTATCTATTATCCATATTCTATTTAACATGTATCCATTATCATAAATGTGGCAATCAAATAGCCTCTACCCTATGCTCTTTGATAAAGCATTTTATTATGTACACTTGTCAACTTACAAAACCACATGAAGTATATGGTCATAGTGGATCATTTGATATTAGTGGGCTCTCCTCGTTATTTCCAAATGTTTAAAAAGTTGTTATTAGGTCCTTCAGAGATGATTTATCTATCTCAAAATCTAAATATGATATCCCTCCAAGTTGAGGCATCAAAGAATAGAGTACATGAGGAGAAAAAAAATCTTTAAGATAAAATTTAAAGATATTTCAACTAACTTATTGAAGTAGATAAGCTAGAAGAGGAGGGGAAAATAAAGAGAAATCAAGCTTGAGTATGAAAAAATCACTATAGGTGAAATTATATAAGATTCAATTTCTTTCATGATTTATTCTTTCGTACAAAAAGTGGTGACTAATATCAACAAAATTAAAAAATAATTTTCATAGAAAGTTTCAGCTTAGTAGTTTTATTGGTACAATTAAAAGGATAACAAAAATATTTTTTTTTTCCTTCATGAAACAAATAATCACAATGCTTAAATTTTTATAGAGATATATCATATGATGTGGATGTTTAAATGAGCTCCAATGTCTTTAAGATGATCTTGATAGCCACTTTAAGATATAATACATTTAAGATATAAAACATTCAATATAAACTAGCTTGTGCTAAAATAATGAAAAAACCAATAATTATGTATGTTTATAGAATTAATAAGTTATAAAATGCAATGTTCAAGCATAGAAAATGCAAGATGAACATCCATGGAAGAAGCCACCAATTGTGACTTGTTTTTAAGAGAGGGCATATCATTTGTTTTGTGATAAGGATAAAGTATTCCATAAAACATTATGAAGGTCTTGGAACTTTTACTAAGAAAAGAGAAAGTAGTTGTGTTAGTGAGGATGATATTGAACCTAATGACTTTATTTCTTTATTTAAAGTCTGGTTTAAATTAATTATGGATAAGATGTAATAATGAGGAAAACATATTTATAAAAAAATAAATTAAAAACTAATTATAATTTTAAAAAAAATTAATATCGAAATAAAGAATTTCATATTATAAATTGATTTTTTTTTTCATAATTTTTTAATTATGAGATTTATATGTTTTGTAGCTATAGGTTTAGTTTTGATTTAAGAATTTTTTTTCCAAGAGATTGATATTATTCATGATGTTAATGATATATTATAGTTTTCCAAGCTACAACTACAAAGGCTAACTCAAGGATAATAGAAAATCTTAGATATGCCTATAGCATATCATGAATTTTATTTACAAAGTGAAGCTAATATACAAAATAATCTATTATGTGAGTTCTATTTTTATGGATTCATTTCAGGTGATAATAAGAACTAGAATCCTGATCCATACATAGGAGGTGTTCATATTAGATAATTTTTTTCTTTTTTTTCCAAGGACATATAGAAAGAGGGTTGGAGAATAAGAGGTATGGAAACATGGTGAGAGATGCAGAGATTATGATAAGAGGGGGGCATAATTTGATAAGGGAAGTGTTGCATTATCTATGTAGTTTTATGACTAATATAGATACCTTGTTACAAACGATGCACATGCACCTAAGGATAACGTTGTTGAGGTGGCTAAAGGAATGTTGCTTCATACTCTATATAGTAGAGATCATTGTAAGGATCGGTAGGTTGGGTTCGCAACAAGATTAAAAATAAAAGAGCCTTAGGTTATCCAAAATGTTAGCTACCTATTACAAAGGTAAGACAATATATAAGGGGCATGAAGGAAAAAGATATCTAATGGATTTCCCTTAAGTGGTACCCTTCCATCATTTGGACTTCAATGTTATGCTAGCAAGAAAACCAACTAGATTTAGATATAATGAAGACTATACATAGCATGATAGGATATATCAAATATAGGGGTTATCACCAACCTCCAGGAAAGCTTCATCTATTACCTCACTTGTTGACTAAATATATCATCCAAATCCATTTTAAAGTGGAATTTTTATTGTGAAAAAGACATTTTAAGAAGGTTACAAAGTCAATTTTATATAAATTTGTTTGGATTGTAGTCTATGTAACATCTATTGGACATATATTATGATATTTTTTGTGATTATCCTTCAATAATATAATTAGTATTATAAATCTCAATATGTACTTGTGATTTTACACAAAATAATAAATTTATTTATTAAAAGTTTTTTATCCCTTGCTCATATGCAAGAATACCTAACCATGACAAACAATCATCAAATAGTAATCTTAAGATATTTGTTGAATACTCTAAAACATTAGTAGGGAACTAGATTAGAAAATAACTATTGTTATGTTAACTTTGACAATAGAAATTCATAAAATAAAAAAATTATTGATGTTTAAATTAAAATGACGCATCAATATGGATATACTAACCATTAAATGATATTTACTATTCTTGTATTAACTCTATATTGATAAGTGATATACTAAAATCTAGGAAGATCTTACATTAATAACAAGAGAACAATTCTAATCTCACATGGACGATTGGCATTTGCCTTATAGTCTACTTTTAACACACCTATAAATAGTTATCTTCCACTTACAACAAAACTAAAATTAAAATTAAAAAGAAAACCACAAGTAGCTATAACAAAAACTCTCAATTAGTCTTGTGAAAGCCTAAGTTTATATGCTTGCAAGTACCTTACAACAACATGTTAATTTTCTTCATTTTTTGTTGGATGTTATAAGATTGATAAGAAGTTGATGTCTCACATTTGATGAACCTCTTGACCATCTCTATATAATCTTCATGATCTTCAAATGGTAGGTGATTTTTTTGATGTCCCATTCCATCTTTTTAAAAATATTTTTAAATCTTAAGGTATCCACCTTTAATTCATATCTTTTTTAATTTCCTACATATCTCTTAAATACAATAGGACTAGGTTCCTTGAAGTCAAACTCGTGTCTTGTATGTCCTATTTAGGTCCCCCAATCTTCTCTTCTCTCCAACTTAGATTAATCCACTTGGTGGAAGAAGCATGTGAAGACAAGAAACTAAGAAAAAAGGGAAATCACAAAGTGTTGTGCTACTAATATGGAAGTTTTGAAGCTTCAAACTACCTATGGAAATATCCTAGAGGATGTATAGAGTGTGAATGATGCAAAGAAAGGTTATAATTTGGATTGGAGACCTCAAAATCGACCTTCTAACCTTCTCAAATAAATATAAAAGGATAGGAAACCAAATTGTAATTCCTAAAGTAGGATTTTAATAAACAACTAAAAACCATTTGGATACGAAATGGAGGATGTTTAATAAGTCTTGAAATCACAATCAAATTCGTAATTAGGGGGAGATTTAATACTTGATCTAGAAGTAGGTTAAGTTAGAACTAAACTAGGCTTGAACTTGGGTGCAAAAATGATGGAACAATGGTCACAACTAAAAGCTTCATGTGCCAATCTAAAATGTTGAAGTTGCCCCTTTTACTAGTTAAGGTCATCCTTGTTACCAAGGTAAGTCACCCAAGTGACCCTAAGAATGCTTAGACAACCCCACAATCTAAAATGTGAAAATATAATTTTGATTGAGTAGAAGGGTATGCAAGAAAGGTAGAAGACTTGGGAGGATAATACAAAAACAAGGGACAATCTCAAATGCTGAGCAAACACTTTCATCATGGTTAGAAAGACTAAGAAAGAGTTTTATTCATGCCACATGTGCCATGGGTTGAATTGTAAAATATCATTGGCTTCCCACATATGTCCATGCAATTTTAAGCACTAACAAGATCTAACTAAGGAGAACACAATCCTCGCAATTTAATAGATTCCTTAGAGGTGTTTATAAACACCACCATTCCTTATTGAGATTTAGACATCAAAAGATCAAGATGAACAAATTTTCCAAGTGTTAAGTATCTCTTGCTAGTACTGGTGTGACACAATTTAATAGAGTCCTTAGAGGTGTTTATAAACACCACCATTGTTTATAAACACCACCATTGTTTATAAACACCACCATTCCTTATTGAGATTTAGACATCAAAAGATCAAGATGAACAAATTTTCCAAGTGTTAAGTATCTCTTGCTAGTATTGGTGTAATGGTTTAAATGTGGAGGAGTTGTTTTGTCACCAAAAATTCAAATTTCATTTGAGGATATTGTTTATTGTTATGTTAGAAATGAGGTCCCCCATTTGTGATCTTAACAATTCATAACTCCAAATTGACATATCAATGTCTTTCCATAGAAACAAAAATTACATCTCCAAAATCTTGCTTAACATTACATTTAAAAATCTTTTAATTTCTGCAGTTATTCTAGCACTTACTCTTTTGGATGTCCATTCATATCTTTAATTGAACTAGATATTTATGTTAGTAGTTGATTTAAGGCAAGTCTCTCACCACTTTGTAGAATAAATTTTGCTCAACTCTTGTACCCAATTGGTGCTTTTGTGAAGCTGGCCACTTTATGTTGTGAAGTAGGATGCACGTATGTGTGACGGTGGGACGTACAGAAGCATGTAAGGCTGCATTACATAAAACAATTCTTTATTCCGACCAAAACCCTCTGTAGGCCATTAACAGTTAACCGTTGGTACCAAATCTGTACCGGCGCACAAAGAAAAGAGGAGAGCCTCAGCCCAAGTGGTGGGCAAAGCAACCGCTCTTCCAACCTCTTATATTTGCTAAATTCTGTCCTTTTCCCTGTCCTTGTTGGACCAAATATTACAATACTTGGGAAATTGAAATCCAATAAGCAGTCCATTGTTGAAAGATAAGTAACAAGGGACACAAGTGGAGAACTAATGATGGAATGTAAAGGGTTCGAATCTCCACCGCCTTGGACATCATGAGAAAATAGCCATTATTAATCCCTGAAAACGATGGCCAGACTTCCGCACAGTAATAATTGCCCCCTTTCCCCTACAAACCCTAAACATTAGACATTAGAGGGACAGCAACTTAGGCGTGCTCAAAATCATAATGATATAGCAACCGAAAGCAAAGGTGGAGAGAGAATTCCATGGCAGACACATGTTTTGACATGTCCTTCAAATTTCTATCCAATTTCCCCTCTGCGCAGACCGCCGCGACGCCGATCTGTAATTTGACGCTCTGTCAAGATGTTTTCAGAACGCCGTGGGAATATTCCGAAAACTGAATCAACAATCCATTTTAATGGCGTTCAAGAGATAAAATAACCTAAAAAAGATCAAAACAAGATCAAACACTCTAAAGAATTTGAAATTCAGTCCTAAATTATCACGATATCAAACATTCTAAATAATTGAAATTCACAATCCTAGATTATCACGAGATCAAACAGTCTTTTAAAGAATTGAAATTCAAAGTCCTAAATTATCACGAGATCAAACAGTGTTTTAAAGAATTGAAATTCACAGTCCTTAATTATCACGAGATCGAACAGTCCAAAAAATTTAAAATCGAAACCCTAAATTATCTTCAAACTCTTTTCTGTTCGACTAAAAATAGATTTTGACAGAAAAGCTAGCAGTTTTGAGTAAGAAGATTTAAAATGAATTGCAAAACTCTACTGTTAAGGACGGCCCAGGGTCCATGGAATGAATCTGGACCTTGGAATTCTGGAAAGGAAGCACGCGCAGCTTGATGTGACATGCTCGATATTTAAGGATGGGGTATCGAAAACAATTATTATTATTAATTTGTTAAAGTGATTATTAGGTTTAGTCGAGGTGGAGGTTTTTTTAATTTATTTTTCAAACTCCACCGACGAAGTGTCGGTAGCATACACACTAACCACCTACTTCTGTCGGGTGTTTCTCGTACTAAATTTGACGGTTCAAACGCCTCTTTCTTATAAATGGAAACTGCGCCTTTCCAATTGTAATCCTGTACGTACTTCACGGAAACAAAAAAAAACAAATAAAATGAACTTAGACATAGGGTTGGGATAGATTATTTAAGTGTATGTATGTAGTTACTTTAAAATTTTAATAAATAATTTAAAATTCTACTTTTAACAAGTGTCATTAGTGAATATTTGTTTCATTGGTTTTCTAATTAAATATAATATAGTTAAAGTATGCTAAAAAAAATATATCATATTATTTCATTTAAAAAATTATTATATTATATTATTATATTCTAATTAATACTAAATCATTATTATATTATGATATTATAGTTAATATTAAATTATTATTAAGATATGATTATATTATAATGTTTAAATATATTCTTGTTATTATATTTTCATTACTCTTTACAAAAGTAAAAAAGCTTTTATTATCAAATTATTGTTATATTATTATATTTTTATGTTTCTATTAAACACTTGACCACAACAAAAAATATATTAAGACTAGATTATTATTAATATATTATCATATTACTATATATTTATTAGTTCTTGTCATAGTCATAGAGCTATTGGCAAGGGTCATTCTTTAACTAGTTATTAATAAAAACCAAATTTACAAATCAAAATTGAAAACTTTTTCTAAAAAAATATATTAATCTTTATTAAAGTATAGATGCAAAAATTTTAATCAAGATATTAAAGAAATTAATTATCTTCAATTAAATTGGTTCTTAAACTTTAGGTGATATGGGAAAACTTTCTATTTTGAATCTTTTTTAAAGATTGCAAAATCATTTTATGCTTTGTATCCTTAAAATGTTGGCTCAAATGACTAAATTGAATAATTTTCAATTTTAATCAACAAAATTTATTTTTTCAAAAGAATACTAAAGTAATGAGTTTTAATTGTTTGGAAGATATTAATGATTTTTTCCCACTTATTTTTTAATATTTAAATACTTATATTTTTTTTAATATTTCATAGTAAATTATTTTTTAATGGCTTTTTAGATTTTTTTTAATTATTAGATAAAATAGGTATTTTAGATATCATTAATATTTTAACAATTTAATTTTTAAACTTTTGTGTATAAAATGATTTTTTAGATTATTTTATTTGTAGAAAATGATTTAACGGATCATATATATAGCTTCATGGATTATACATAAAAAAAAACGTTATTGATTATATATTTTGAGAGCTATCTTATGTATTCATTTTTATTTATTATTAATTCATGACTGGTATAGAGACAAACAGGTTTTGGTATAAATGCAATTTAAAGTAGTTCAAGTTGCATATCTTAATATATTTTAAATGTTAAAAACTTACAAATGTTGAAATTAATTTGAGTTTTAATAGTATGAATAATTCAAAAGTACCTTTATTTAAATATTAAGTAAATCAGTTATATCAAAATGGTAAACAAATATGACCTAGGTCAAACAATAGTGAATGGTCAATAAATTTAAGTTAAATAGTTATAAAATTTCAATATAGATGAAGAATGTTGTTGACATGCAAGTAAACTTTATGTAAAAGTGAAAAAGTCAGTTGTCTTGTGGAAATGAAAAGTAAACAAACCATTAAGCGCATTAAACCTCCAATTTTTTGGTAAAAATCAACTCCACTACCTTCTTTCTTTCCTTTCTTTCCCAAAAGAATGAAATAGACCTACCATTGACCTTAATAATCTTATATTGGATACATATAGTTTTTTCTACAATAATATTCAACAAAAATTTTTCAAACCCTCTTTAATATCACCATAACCATAAAATAATAATTTTCTACCTTTTTGTTGGCTCTTGCATTTTAAAGAGCAAGACATGAAGACACTAGCAACGCATGGAAACTTTGTGACATATATGTCGTAAACTTTGCCCACATCTTTACCAATATATAGCATGTTGCTTATACATATCTCTGTAACTATTTGGTATCCTACACTATTATAACAAAGTAGTCACTAACATTTGGCAAGAACTTCGCTGCACTGCAACCTTGTTTTATATTCATTTTTAGAAAAAAAGTGTGGATTTTATGTAGGACACTTTCAATTCTCCATAATTAATAATATTATTTATAATCTTATTATACTACTATTTTATTATATTATATACTATTTCCACCGAACCCATAGTCTGCACTATCGGGTAGAAGAAGGCATGGAAAATTTCCCCGTCATGTTGGTGCTCCCCTCTTAGACTAGCATTAAGGATAAGTTACATGACATTCAAAGTATGATCATCGCCTATCAAAAACAATCTCTGACATTGTGCTTCTCTGGTTTCAAGGAGACATTAACAACTGAATGTAGAGAAAGCCATTATGTGCCTAGCACCCAACTCGACTCCTCTACAACCACTTGTGGATCCTTAAATAAAAATCGATGGATCATGAACATTCCAAAATGAACACCTTGGACTCCAAAAAATCTCCATCTGGATCCCCACAATCCAAGGCAATCCAAATGAATCTCCTCTTCGAACTTCAAAGAACATCCAAAATCTCTTGAATGGATTTTAATCCTGATCCTTTGAAGAAAATTTATCAGTTCATCCACAATCCACAACATTGCTCTGAAAAGGTTGTAGACCCTGCTACTTATGACCACATATGGAAATGTCAATCATACCATGAAATATACCATGTGCATCCTAGAAAAAAGAAAAAGTCACATCTCCCCATCCTACGTCCGCACTTGAAACTTGGTGGAATTCTATCATCCTATACCTTCCCTATTGTTTTTAGAGGCCTTCTTTTTATCCACCTCCACTAAATTTTTTATGCCATAAACCATTTACACCAAAAAATACTTTCTTCAATCCCTTGCTCTATCCCTTTATTAGCCAGGCAATCTGCGACCCAATTAGCTTCCCTGTAGATATGTGATATGTGATAGTCTAATAATCACTCCTATTGGGAAAATGGTGTCTCAACATTGCATTTATATGAGGTTACTATTTATAGTAAGTTTTTTATAGCACAAAATGGTGCGAAATTATCCCCAAATCTTCTAGTTGGCTAGATAAGCATGCTGATAAATTTTTGTTGCAAGATCATAGCTAGTTTTGAAGATATTAAAGTTTTCATTTTTGAAGAGTGCGATGAAAGGTTTAAATTTAATTTTGAGGAATTTAAAGGCTCCGAAATGCCCTAAAAAGTGGGCATAAATGGCATAATGGTTTACAAGGTGATAAAGCACTTCGCAATATTTTCGGCGCTTCAAATGGCTCGTCAATCGAACATACGGTTCACAAGTTATGGCCTCCTAAAATAGGTAATATAAATTACATCAGACACATAAATGAGATGTAAAAGGGAGTAGCACGTGTTGATGAGTGTTTTGACACGTCATAGGGTATCTAGAATGGAGATAAGGTCAGCTCTACTTTATTGGGTGGTTTTAGCCCATGGTTTTGTAATACTGATTGATGGTTTCTTGTATTATATCTCCTATATATGAGGTGTGTGAGATAGAGGTTGTATGTAAGAGTCTTATGGGAATTGAGTTACCTCAGAGTCTCTAATTAGTGGTACTCTTGTGAAGAGCTTGCTCTGCAAGTATATTATAATTTGTTATTGATTGCTGAATAATATATTGAGTTGCTTTTGGAGTGTGGGGTTTTCCTCCCGAAAAGGTTTTCTCCACATAAATCAATGTGTTGCGGTGTTGTGGTATTCATGATATTGTGTTGTTTATGTAACTGTTGTAATGATTTGAAATTTTTTTGTATTACCCTCCTTCCAAGATTAGTGTAGGAAGTTGTTTCGCTACTTAACTTCCTTACAAGCGGTATCAGAGTCTGATCACCTTTGGTTTCAGTTGTGGGTTGTTGGGTTTTTTGAACTAATTCGTATTTGAGTGGGAGCTTGTGCAGAAAACACTTTTTTATCTTGTTGCGAGAATTTTCAGATAGCAAGTTTGTTAGGGAGAATAGAAGTGGAGAAATTTAATGGAACTAATTTTGAGATGTGGAAGCTGAAGATGGAAGATCTACTAATAGATCAAAATCTGTGGGATGTTGTTGATGTTGTGAGGCCCTACCCCGACCCATCCTAGAATTTCAGTGATTTTCATGTTGGAACTATTATGGATGTTTTATTTCTATGCATTATGGATAT
Organism: Cryptomeria japonica; assembly: GCF_030272615.1. NCBI lineage: Eukaryota > Viridiplantae > Streptophyta > Pinopsida > Cupressales > Cupressaceae > Cryptomeria > Cryptomeria japonica. The sequence goes on from NC_081409.1 coordinate 512,627,898, forward strand.
AGAACTTTATATGATCCCAGGATTGGATAACATTGATAGATTGATGCTTCATTTCTATGCATTATGGATATAGAATTTTATATGATTCTAGGATAGGATAACATTGAGACGGTGTATGCCATTTATTTGATTTGTAGGACTTTATTATGATGCTAGAAATATGATGCATATCTTATGAATGGATTAAATTTATGGGGATTATGATAATTGCTTATGTGGATTGCTTTGATATATGGTAAATTGATTTGTATGATGTCAATTGTATGCAGAATGATTGATTTGTATTCTTATTTATGTGTTTAATATTATATGAGGCTACTTGGGAATTACTAACGTGTAATTGAGATGCGCAGGAAAATTATCCATGTGACCATGGAAACATTATGGAGAATCAAGCCTAGGTCTATGTGCAATTGTGAAGCCAGGGGTTATCTATTTGGAGAGACAATCCCTCGTTTGTAAACGTATTTTAATATGTAAATGTTATGCTTGCATGATTGTTTAATTTGGTAATTTGTTTAATTTATAAATTTCAATAGGAAAAATTGCCATGTGTGTATTTGTGATGTGGAATTCTTTTTGTAGTGTCACTTGACACATGTGTTGTATGTTGAGTTGGCATTGTCATGCCTCTTTTTGAGGAATTTATTTTACTAATGTTATATTTCCAATTATCCTTGAAGGTCCCAAGTAAACCTAGGATAGTGAGCCATTAGGAGGGTCAACTCAAAGTTGACCCGTAGGTAAACTTTGGGTGGACTTTCAAAGGGTTAAACCAACTCCTAGAGCTAGTTTAAAAGCATTTTTAGTGGGCCATATGATGTACCTATGGATGAAGGCCAAATTTGGCCATGTGTCCACTCCCTAGGACTTGTTTAACCTCCCCAAAAAGCGAGTTTCCCAAGTTGGCCGAATTTCATCTTTAGGAGAGCCTTCCTTGGTTAGATAACCTTCTTGGTATGTGTTATTCCTTTTCCCCATTCCATTTCCCTTTTTGAGGTGCATTGGTTAGGGAGTGTGTAAGGCTTGGGGAAGACCAACCAATGTGAGCTCTCACTCTATCCAAGAGGTTGGAAAGAGTGAGAGAAGCCTTCTTAGGCAAAGGATTGAGACTTAGGAAGTTAATCATCCACTCTCCATCTTTGGAGACTAGTTCTTGAAATTTTGGAAGCAAGTTTAGGATATAATTTTTGGCTGTGTTGAAGGAAAGAAGTGTGGATTTGGGCTACTCTTCTCCAAACTATCCCTTGTAAACCCTTGGCAGATTCAAGGTTGGTTCAATCTCTTACTTTGTATGTTGAAACTTTGTTTTGAAAGATTGCTTAAATGTAGTTGTTTTCTTGCCTTGTGTTTTATTTGTGAAGATATATATGTGATCTTTCACTTGTTTTTGGTTATGCATTTACTTGTGTTTTGGGAGTATCCAAGGCCATCTTACCCTTGGGAGGGTAGAGTGGTCTTGGGGGTGGAAGGTTGTTTGACAGCCTTAGAGTGAGAGGCTCTCTTTAAGAGAGTGATCTCAAGGGTTTGTTTATGTGACCCTTGCTGCATAGTTTTGTTTATGCATTTGGGGGTCATAAGGGGAGATATTATGGCATGTGTGCCTTGGGGGTCATAAGGATGTTGGGTCAAGTTGGACTTGTGATGTGTTCTTGGTTTCCATGAGATGGCTTGTGATCTACTATTTTGCAGTTTCTCCTCAAGGTACTTAGTCCACTTCCACCCATGTAAAAATCACATTATGTGATGATGTTTAGCCTTGGGATGAAAATGTGTTTGTTGTGAGTTTTCCATGCTTGTTTGTGTATTGCTTGAGTGTAACCCGTCTAGATCTTGGTTCTCCAAGCTCAGGGGTGGCTTCTAGTAAGCTTAGGTTGGGAGGTGAGCCCTCCATGGTCACAACCTTAAGATTTTATATTGCAGGTTGCTTTGGGAAGGGATTGAAGGAAAAGCTTTAGAATTGTTCCTATTGTGGTATTTTAGTTGCATAAATGAAAGAGAAGAGTTTTCTATTGTATTATTTATAAAAAGGAAATGTATTTATTTATTTAAGTCCTCATTTATTTGAAATGAGAGGCTAGTTGGGTATTTCACCCATTTGTAAAGTTGACATATTGTATTCAAGTATTCTTTTAAGAAATGCATTCTTTTGTTAAGTTGATATTGCAAAATATGGTTAAATAGATATTAGAGGAATAATAGTTTTGCATTTTTAATGTTTCTAAGTGTTTTCTAGACTATATTAATGTTGTTGTAATTTATTTATCTCTGTCATTTATTAAAAAAAAAAAATGCAAAAAATATAATGGAAATGAATGAAATAGTAAGGCATGAATGTTAGTAAGAGAAAAGTAATCATTTAGTTTTATTTATCTAATTCAAAATGCAAAATATGGTAAAATAGCTTCTAGTGTGAATAATAATTTTTCATCAGCATGATGGTAATGTTTTAAGTAATTTTCTAAGCTAGTATAGTTGCTGCTATAAATTATTTACTTCTGTTGTTTGTTTCTTTAAAAAAAAAAAAGCAGAAAATAAACCTAGGAAAATACATCTAACTCTAAAGATTAACAATATGATATTCTAAAGAGAAAGAAATGCATTTACTTGAATCTGATATTTTCCAGTAATCTGTCTTAATGTGTTTTACAAAAATAGGGAGAATAGACTTAGATAAAAATGTATCTAGTTGATCTTATATTAAAAAAAAACAAGTATATGTTGAATATACTTCTATACACATTAGATCTATTAAAGAAATGGAAAAAAAAAGATAACTATTGTTATTGTTGTTTTATTTGCCTTTTGACAGTCATATACTAATGTATTTGTTGCATCTACAAAATATGGTAAATAGATTTTTAAGCGCGCGTGTATATATATATATATATATATATGAATTTAAAATTTTATTCAAAAATATTATCAGCCTGCGAACCTTACTAGAAATATTATAACTACAGGTATACACACACACACACACACACACACACACACACACACACACACACACACATAGACACACACACACACACACACACACACACACACACATATAAAGGCATTTTAAGTATTAAAAAAAGGGGGGTATACCATGTGCGGTGCGGTCAGGCCACTGTGGTTAAACATAGTGGACGGCGGGGGCTGAGCCACTGTGTTTAAACACAGTGGATGGCACGGGGGCTACCATTATGGTTAAACATAGTGGTCGGCATGGGCCGCCACTGTGGGTAACCACAGTGGTCGGCACGAGGCCGCCATTGTGGGTAACCACAGTGGACGGCTCACAACCGCTACTGTGGGTATCCACAGTGGTGCCCGGGGAGCCTCCTCCATCATGCATATTTGGCCTCCCTTCTTCCTCTTTGCCGCAATTATACCCTGCAACACAAAAAAAAAACACACACACACAAAAAAAAACCCTAGCACAATAAAATAAAAGAAAGAAAGAATTAAGTTGATAAAAATATGCAACCCTAACCCAATTTCGGGTTAGGGTTAGCATTTAAATAATAGAAGTAAATTAGATATGCAACCCTAGCCCACATTTGGGTTAGGGTTAGCATTTAGAGATTATAAAAATATTAGGTTGTTTTTAAATTATAGTAGAAGAATAATTCAACCCTATTTAGGGTTTGAGATTTAAAATATTAATTAAAGAGGGGGAATTCTTTTTAAATTTTGAATTTTTTTTATTTTTTGTCCCTCCCATTTAATTATACCCATATGTGGAATTTAATTATAACTCCTTATTTAACTAAGGTGAAGATTAATTTATTTTAATATAGTCTCTTTTTTTTATCAAGGTAAAATTTAAAATGGGGGTTAATTTTATATAGATATACTAATTCACAAGTATTGATCTAATTTTAATAACTAGGGTTATTATATAGTTATTGTTCATATTTAATTAAATATGGACATTAAGTTAAATTTAATTTGGGGGAAATTATTAATGAATATTAATAATTATTTTATGCGAAATCTAGCCTGAGGGCAATTTAGGCCAAGAATTTAATAGTGTAGCATCCTAAAATTGCGACACTTGCAATTTCGACTGCATTTGGGTCTTCACGATGGCGGCGCAACGTTGAACCTGAATGGAGACCCTGAAACCTACTTGCGACATCAAAAACTGCATCTTTCTGCACCTTGGCCTGATCCTCCTTGCACCCTACTGTCCCGGGAGGTGGGACCATGGCGCCCAGCACCCTGGTCCCTGGCCCTATTTTGGGCCCAGTCTCTTGTTGGGCATCGGGTCTTTAAGTTTGCAATTTGGAAAATAATGTTCCTAGGTCGGCCTAAGGTCGGAAAAATCAGTCTCCTAACCCTAATTGACAAGTATATAAACTACATTTCCCCTTTTAGAAAAGAGGGCAAAAAACATATCTGTGCAAGAGGCGGAAGCGATAGGAAAACATTCAAACATTCAAGCATTCAAGCATTCCTTCAAGCAATTGAGCATTCTAAGTCTCCATTCAAGGCTAGATGTTGCATTCAAGACAAGGATTCAACCATTGAAGAGGAGATCACTTACAACATACAACATACAACATCATTACACCTTCGCATGTAAGAATACAAACATTCTTACAACAAGGTATCAGTACTTGATTACAAACACTTACATTTACAGCATTCTCATTTCTTGGTTAATTCCAAAACTAGGGTTTGACCTAAGGGCAAACCCCTAATCCCTAACCCCCCAATCATCCACTCTTTTCTGTGTGTAGGTTTCAGGTATGCGGCTATAATTGAAGATCTGGAATCCTTGTGTAGAGACGAACAAATCCCCCTTCGTTTTGCGGATTTTTCGGAGGACCGTGTGCACTCCGGGCGCCATCGTCCCGTCAACTTTCGCTCAAATTTGCAGGACAGTATCGTCTCGACATTTTACTGCTAATTTCAGGTCCGTAACTTCATCCCGTGTCCCTATCTCCGTTTATAAGAAAATCTTTCTTACTTTACATGCATTCCTAGTTCAATCATTCTATCTACATTCTTTACAAAAGAGGGTATCCTTGATGTCTTAACCCTTGAAACTCATTTAGAATTCAGTCTTGCATTGTGCAGGATTGGATCTTGTGGGTTTCAACCCCTCTTTTGAATGTAAAGTCTCTCCTAAGTGAAGACCGTCAATCCTAGTGACCTCCTTTCTCTCTCCATGGAGTGGGGGAACACCTAGGGTTTGATTTTCTGCTTTACATTTTGGTGAACTTGACGTGAACATCCTAATTCTGATTATTCATGATTAGATTTGAAAAATTGGATTCCTTAATTACATTTCCATGTTTGATCTTTTGCAAATTTTAGAGGTTAATTGCATAAAAAACCCTAAATTTTCTTTTTAGTAATTGAGCTTGTGAAATGTTTAATTGTTAATGCTTGTTTTAGATCTACCCTTCTATTGCAAATTGTCAATTCATATTTGTGCTTTAATTCTGAAAATTAAGTGGTTAAGTGTCAAAACCCTAATTTTTAGAACCCTCTTGATTCAACCTTTGATCGATGATTTCACTGATCAAAACACCTCCAAATCAGCTGTAACTTTGGATTCCGCAACAAAATCATAATATCTCTCATCCCTGAAAATTTTGAAAAAAGTTGTGAGGACCGTGTGCACCCCGAGCGCCATCGTCCCCGACATTTTTTTTGAAATTTCGGGAGCTAGATCTTACTGTGTTTTTCTGCTAAAATCCAGAATCTTGGCTGATTTCATCAATTCTAACACTTTCAAAATTAAAGTCAAAATTGGTCTAGTGATTGCTTGGATTAAGGCTTATAATCATTCAAAATTGTTGAAATTGAAATTTCGTGTTAAAATTGTATTTCTTACTGTCCTAGATCTGAAAAGTGTGTTGGCATTCATTCGAAATTTCAGTGTTTTATTCAAATTCTTGCAGTTTGTGACTTTTGAAATTAAGTGTTTAATTGCAGCAACTTTGATTTCCACTTTCAAATTTGAATTTTGCATGAAATCGAGTCAACTTTTAAATTTCAAAGCTTGCATTGCTTTCAGTATTCCCTCTAAAACCATAAAATTCCAAATTTCAGTTTCCCTCTCTTTCTCGAAATTCAAATTTTGTATTTTTCAACAATCTTGGTAGGGTTCAATTTTGAGATTGCAACTTTAATTTGGCCTATCTACAGATCGTAAAATCACTCAATTTTTTTAGATTAGCTTTAAAATCACCATAACTTGCATCCCTGAAAATTTTGAAAAAAGTTGCGAGGACCGTGTGCACTCCGTTCGCCACGGTCCCTGACATTTTTTCTGAAACTTCGGGAGATTGTCATGATTGCATTTAACAGCTTAAATCTAGGAGATTGGCTAATTTTATTGAAATTTGCTACTTCTAAATTCAAAATATTCTCTCTCTCTTTAGCGCATGAGTTTTACAACAATAAGCCCTACTTACACTATTCCCGTTAGACGAAGCCTTAGAATTAAGTCTTTCCAAGGTTTAATTACCGAGGAGATGGAACCTAATTTGAATCGCCTTTTTAACGAGGACACGGGTAATTCCTCTAATCCTCTTAATGATGAAGAAGTTCTCCATGAGGTTCCTGTAGAACAACTTTCAAAATTGGATAACCAATTTGATGATTTTCAGCGATGGATGTCACAAGAATACCCCGATAGTCAAGCTCTTTCATTAATTGAGGGTCTAAAACGTATGGTTCAAAGTGATAAGAATGGAATTGATATTTTACGTAGTATTGCACACATTGTGGATTCGAATGTGATTCCTATGAAGAGTTGTGCCAAAACTTTAGGTTATACACAACCTCCTACTCAAGTCAATCATTCTACCCCTTTGACAACTTCTATTGCTAGTATACCTACTTTTACATCAAACATAATGACTACTTCAATACAGAACATTCCACCTATGATCACCAGTCATGGGGGCAATCCTTCTTCTTCAATCAACCCTCTTCCTTCATTCAATCCAACTGCTTCATTCATTCCTTCAATGAGTGTTCCTATTACATCTCCACAAATGAACCTGGCGCAAGGGGGCAATTCATTTAACCATTCCATTCCTCCTTGTAGTGTTCCTTTTTCCTAATCATCTCCTATGACTAACTATCATAGTGTCCCACCACTGTACTCTCAATCAATACCTTCTTTCAATAACATAATATGTCCATCACAATCTAACACGTCTAATATGAACTCTTCGACTGAAGCGACCATTAACAATCTTGCACAAACTGTCTCTTCTTTACAGCAACAAATTGCCTCTATGAATCAATCTAAGTTTAGTGTGCCCACATTTGATGTTGCGAGCCCACTTTCTCTTGACATTGTTCGAGCTATCCCCCCTAAGCATGTTGAAATCCCGCAATTGGAGCTTTATAATGGTAAGGGTGATCCTCTAACACATGTTAAGACCTTTCAAACAATATGTACTGATTTTGCTCATGACCAAAGGTTGCTTGCAAAACTGTTTACTAGAACATTAAGAGATAAAGCTCTACAATGGTATTGCTCGTTGCCTTCCTATTCTATTACTTCTTTCCAACAACTTGCAAATGCTTTTATTCAACAATTTCAGAACAATATAAGTCCTAAAGTTACTTTGATTGATTTAATGCATTGTAAACAAGGTGTTAAAGAAAAAGTGACTGATTTCATTGGTAGATATAAGCATTTGTATGCTCAAATTTCTTTTCCAGTACGTGACAATGATATTCAAAGAATCTTTATTTCTAATTTACAAAAAGATATTAGAGAAAAACTTCTTTTTTCTGAGTTTACTTCTTTCCAATAGTTGTGCACAACTCTTCACAATTATCAACTGATTGTGAGTCAAATGGAACAAGCAAATCCTATGGCTCCGAGTGATAAGGGTGATAGTAGTCAACAACCATTTGGGAAGTTTAAACCGAACAGAGAGGTCATTAAGTTCAATGAAAACATCATCAACAACAATGTGAATGCAGCATCAGGTGTGCCTCCTATTTCTAAATTTTTCAAAAAAGAAAGAAAGTTTACTCCTTTGAATGAATCATTGCATAATATTATGAATAAGTTATTGAAACAAAATGTGCTTACTCTTCCTCCTATAAGGCAAATAGATCCTAAAAAGATTAATTCACCCTATTTTGATAACAAATCTTTTTGTCAATTTCATCGTCAACCTGGGCATGATACTAAAAAATGTTTTACTTTAAAGGGTAAAATTCAAGATTTGATTGATAATAATACTATCTCTGTTTCAGGTGTGAATGATAAAGGCAACACATCTGTAGCTCTTCCTAACCAAAATCTTAAGATTTTTACTGATCCATTACCTTCTCATACCTCTAATGTGATTGAGACTAATGATTCCTCTTTCTCACCTGATAGTCTTGTGTCTATGACTCCGAATGTGATTAAATTTGTGGAACAGTAGAAAATCCCTAAAGAACCTTCCATCACATTTGATTCCAGTGAAACTATCAGGGCACCTGATGGTCCTTTATATATAGTTGCAAAAGTCAAGAATACACCTTGTCGTGGAGTGCTTATTGATCCTTCTTGTATGGTTAATGTCATTACTGAAGAATTTCTTTTTACTTTGCAATTGAATCAAGTGATCTATGACAAAACAAATGTGGTTGTGAAATTATTTGATGCATTTTCTTCTCCTGCAATTGGTTCTATTACATTACCTATTGAGGTCCATAACAAACCCCTTGATGTGGACTTTGCTATTATTCCATCATCCGAACAATTTTGTGTGAAGCTAGGCTATCCTTGGCTATCTTCCATGAAAGCTATTGTTTCTCCTATTCACAAGTGTTTGAAATTTCCCCATAATGGTGAAGTTGTTACTATCAATCATAGTCTCTTTAAACCAGCTGAAAGAACTTCTAGCGTTGCTATTGATTATTTTTGGCCTAAACAATTTCAATCTCTTCCACCGCGAAGTGATCATCTTTTCAAATCTTATCAAAAGTGGAAAAAACATATGATCCTAGCTCTAAGTGAACCTAGAACACCCAAACTTGATATTCCTATCATTCTTGAGAAGGAAGTTCTTCCTTTGAAAGATAAAACTAATTTCTTTCCTCAAGAAGATTCCCAACCCATCCCTATGGATGTGACTATGTCTATGTCTAATAAAATTTCTAAAGGTAGACCTATACCTCCTCGTCATGATGGACTTGGTCTCCTTCCTAAACCAAATATTCCTCCTTTATATGGAGCAGTTCCTCCTCCTTCCTCTTATAGAGAGAAGAGACCTTCCTCTTCTCCTATTATTCAACCTAAGAGACCACAACCTAAACACCCAAGTGATAAGGATGAGAACATTCGTCCTCCTCAATCTTCTCAACTTCCTACTAAGACTAGACAAAATCGTTCTGCACGTGAATGCCGATGAAAGCGTCGTCTTAGAGCTCAGGCAACTGCTTCTCAAACTTTGCAATCCCCAAAAACACCTTCAGCTAGTATTATTCCATTTTCTCCTCAGTCGAAAATTAAGCCAAAATCTCCTAAACATAAGATGCATGATGGTTTTGATCCTGTGTGAGTTAAAGATCCTATTTTTATAAATCTTGATGATGATATAGATGAAAATGTTATTCATGATGAAAATGTTACTCCTCTTCATTCTGATAGTGAATATGAATATGTTGATATTGATGACCATTTATCTAACGAATTTTCTAAAGCACTTATCCTAGATCCTGGACAAGAACAACGTGGCTTGGAACATGAACATAGCCCTTGTTTGGATCTTGCGATAGCTCCATCTACTATGTTGGATGTTCCTCCTCTAGCTTGTTTCCTGCCTTCCCGAAATATTGATCAGCAAGATCGGGGGGTAGATGACGTGCTAGACTAGTTCATTAGCATAGCAGACTCTCTCCTCCTCTCTTGATCTCTTTTGTTACTTCTTCTATGTGTTATTCTCATTCTTTTATTTGTTGTCCTTAGTGTTGTCTACTTGAGGACGATGCAAAGCATTGAGATCTCTTTTGGTCTCTCTCATGTTGACTCAAAAGACACATGTGTTCCCTTCTTCTAGGTGACCTTCCTTGATTGGGGAATGAAGAACAATTATGCATACATACATATGATATACATGAATTATCATACAGCATACTGACCCCAAGGAAAGCGAAGTCACCTCGTGCTTTGTGTTTTGTGTCTATTATCCTTGGGTTTATCTCACACTTAGGGGCTAAATCTTTGTGATAACATGCTCCTTTCCCTTCTCATTTCTTATATGTATCACTACCTTAAAGTAATCACCCCCGATGAGGCGTGTGCGATCGCTTTAACGTAGGGGGGCATATGCTCCGTTCATATCTCTTCAAGATACTTGAAAATTTCTTGGCGAATTTAGCTTTGCCTTGAAAATTTTTGGTATTTTTCTTGCATGACTCATAGTGAGGGAACCTTACTACTGACAGTCATGGTTCTCCCTCGTAATCTTCCCTTTTACTTCATCAATCGAAGTCGTAAGATCCCTAGTCCACTGGGGGCTTGGTGTATCTTACCTCCTTGACGTGGTGAAAGTCTTTCAATGTTGTTTCCTTGTACTTTACCAGAAGTATGGGCGTACGCTTATACTCCCACTAAAGTGGGGGCTAAATGTAGCATCCTAAAATTGCGACACTTGCAATTTCAACTGCATTTGTTTCTTCACGATGGCAGCGCAACATTGAACCTGAATGGAGACCCCGAAACCTGCTTGCGACATCAAAAACTGCATCTTTCTGCACCTTGGCCTGATCCTCCTTGCACCCTGCTATCCCGGGAGGTGGGACCATGGCACCTAGCACCTTGGTCCTTCAGGACCATGGCACCTAGCACCCTAGTCCCTCAGGACCATGGCGCCCAGTGCCCTAGTCCCTGGCCCTATTTTGGGCCCGGTCTCTTGTTGGGCATCGGGTCTTTAAGTTTGCAATTTGGAAAATAATGTTCCTAGGTCGGCCTAAGGTCGGAAAAATCAGTCTCCTAACCCTAATTGACAAGTATATAAACTACATTTCCCCTTTCAGAAAAGAGGGCGAAAAACATATGTGTGCAAGAGGCGGAAGCGATAGGCAAACATTCAAACATTCAAGCATTCAAGCATTCCTTCAAGCAATTGAGCATTCTAAGTCTCCATTCAAGGCTATATGTTGCATTCAAGACAAGGATTCAACCATTGAAGAGGAGATCACTTACAACATACAACATACAACATCATTACACCTTCGCATGTAAGAATACAAACATTCTTACAACAAGGTATCAGTACTTGATTACAAACACTTACATTTACAACATTCTCATTTCTTGGTTAATTCCAAAACTAGGGTTTGACCTAAGGGCAAACCCCTAATCCCTAACCCCCCAATTGTCCTCTCTTTTCTGTGTGTAGGTTGCAGGTACGCGGCTATAATTGAAGATCTGGAATCCTTGTGCAGAGACGAACAGATCCCCCTTCGTTTTGCGGATTTTTCGGAGGACCGTGTGCACTCCGGGCGCCATCGTCCTGTCAACTTTCACTCAAATTTGCAGGACAGCATCATCTCGACATTTTACTGCTAATTTCAGGTCCGTAGCTTCATCCCGTGTCCCCATCTCCTTTTATAAGCAAATCTTTCTTACTTTACATGCATTCCTAGTTCAATCATTCTATCTACATTCTTTACAAAAGAGGGTATCCTTGATGTCTTAACCCTTGAAACTCATTTAGAATTCAGTCTTGCATTGTGCGGGATTGGATCTTGTGGGTTTCAACCCCTCTTTTGAATGTAAAGTCTCTCCTAAGTGAAAACCGTCAATCCTAGTGACCTCCTTTCTCTCTCCATGGAGTGGGGGAACACCTAGGGTTCGATTTTCCACTTTACAAATAGTAAAAAATTTGAAGGTTTAGGGGATTTAAAATTGACTTTAATATATTATATTTATTTAGCAAATATCATTATTGAATTAGTTAACCATATTGGTTATATTTGAAAAGTGAATTTGCGTGCACTCAATTAATTAATTTTAATTTAAGATAACATTATCATTATTTTAATTAGCCTGGAATATTTTAAATGCAATCGAGATATTTATATATCTCTCGACTTTAATTAACGGAATATTAATTAGGTTGATTAAATTATTTAATTAAGTTGTGATGACCCTCTTAGGGAATAATTAGTCTTCACTAATTATTGTCGATAATTGATTGAGTTATTTAGTTCAACTTTAGTGAACATTTTTATTTACCCCTTAGTTAAGACAAAACTTATTTGATTTCATTTTAATGTAGATTATTTAATGAGTTTATGTTGTCAAAAAGAAATAAAAAATGTTGTTCCGTTTTTGCCTAAAAGTTTGGGCATGACATATGTGAATGTCTCAAGACTTGCAGATCCTACTACAGCTACTCAGTATGATGTTATGGACCGAAAATCTAAGGGTCTAATTAGATTGTGCCTAGAAGACTTTGTTCTGATCAATGTCCACGAAGAGAACACTGCAAAGAAGTTATGGACTAAGCTTGGTGACATGTATCAAGCCAAATCTTTAATAAATCAAATTTTCTTGAGGAAGAAATTGTATTCCTTGAAGATAGAAGAGGGTGGATGAATTGTAGACTACCTAGAAGCATTTAATATTTTGGTGGCTCAATTTGTATTTGTTGGTGTTAAGATGGATGAAGAGGAGAAATGTCAGATCTTGCTTTGTCCTTTGTTTGATTCATGGGATTCTCTTGTTATGCCCATCAGTAGTACTTTTGTTGTTTTGAAGTTTGAAGATGTGGTGGGTGCCCTACTTGGTGAAGAGATGTGGAGAAAGGTATCCATTAGTTCAAATGAAGCCCTAACTATTCGTGGAAGACCTAAGGAAAAAGACAAGAAGAATAAGTACAATAAGTCCAAATCTAGAGGGAGATCAAAATCACCAAAAAGTAATACATTTAATCACAAAAAATTATTTCTAATATACCTTCTAATTAGTAGAGTATAACAGAAATAAACATGCATGCATAAAAGTTTGTTGCTAGGCACATAGTTCACAAACTATTAAAAGTTTTTAAGCATAAATTGTAATTAAAAGTATCACATTTTGAACTCATCACACCTCTTGTGGAATATTTTATTATTTCTCCTACCTACCCCTACCTACCCTTGTATCTCATTGAGCCACATGTCATGATTGTGTGCTCGCATAGCCTTGCCTTTATAAGAAGACTCATTTACATTGTATGTAATTCAATTAAATCAATTCAATCCAACAATCAACTCAGTTAGTTGGGTATTTTACATCTTGATAGGAATATAGTTTATTCTTGTCACACATTTTGTTCTCTCTTATTTGTGCTATCAATTGGAGTCTACATCTTGGCAAATTCTCACAAAATATTGATCATGATTAAGATAGAATTAATTAGGCCAAATGATGGTGATTAAAAAGGTGATTTGTAGTAATCAATGCATTACCTGATTAATTGAGATTAATTAACTAATCAGGATTAGAAGGGAATATTGGCTAAGGTTGAGAATTGAAATAATTTAAGAAGAATTGGATATAATTAATTTTGATAATTAATTATAAGATCAAGGTGACAAAATTAATTAAAATATAATTTAATTAATTTTAAGAAGAAAGAAGAGGACATAATTAATAATTAAGTATGTGAACAAGGAGTTTTCCTCCCACTGCACATCGATCTCCTATACCAAGTGAGGCATCAAGTTTGCAAGTTGTGGTTATCCCAACCGTCAATCATTTTGTAATTCCCCCATACAATCCATTATGGCTATCTAGGGTCCTTGGGGTACTGCGTTCGGTCCTTTAAGCCTAACAAAACCTTTACATGAACTTCCAAAAGGTACAAGAAAGAGTTTGCCTAAGTTTTTGGGAGATGGTGCTCAACATCTTGATGAGCACATCACTGCTTTTTATATTGCATGTGGTGTTCTCGATGTTGAACATGAAGATGTTTCTATGAGAGTATTTATTGAAACTTTGCAAGGTGTAGCTGTTGATTGGTTTTATCATCTTCCAAATAATTGTATTACAAATTAGGCTAGCCTCAGAACAAGGTTTGAGGCAAGGTTTAAGTCCACTGAAGATGATCATGTGCTTTTAGCACAATTGAATCAAATGAAGAAGGAACCACAAGAGCCTATACAATAATTTTTGGTAGTTCAATAAGTTGTACAATTGCATTCCAACAACATCATAACCTACTGTTGGAAATTTAAAATGTTTCTTTATTAATGCTCAATTGCTAGAAGTAAGTTTTCTCTCGCATAGGAATAATCTTGTGAATTTGGCTGTTGCACAATAGATGGCCATATCAGTTGGAGATGATCTTATCCTTGCTGGTAAGATAAGAAAAGATCCTAACAAAATTAGGAATAATCAAATTGTCGATGCATCATCTTCTTCAACAAATTTTGCTGACCCTATGACTCAAAATCTAGCGAATGAATTGTTAGCACTCAAGAAGCTGATTTCTGTGCAAGGAAATGCGCCATACCGTGATATTCCAAGGAGAACATTCCCTAACAATGCTTCCAATTATGCTGCTCGTAATCAAAACAAGTTAGCTCCAACTCCGGAGAGACTTGCATTGGAAGCATTGCCTCATAATTCAGCTACTAGTTATTATGAGGCAGAACAAAATGATCATTCATCTTTTGATGAAGAAGATCCAATATGCCCCAAAATGAAGCAGTAGAATTGGTTTCCGACTCTAACATTCGATACATGCAGTATGAAGAAGATCATGTGCAGGAAGGACACGATGGAGATGTCTTTACATTATTCACTCATTCGCAAGCTCAAGCCAATCAGTCGTGGACAAATGCAAAGAGTGATGATTCAACACAAGCAAAGGATTCTTAGTGCTTGCCGGTCACTATTGTCAAGTGTGGAACTCCTTTACCAAATCCGCCAAAGGATAACTCAAATCCTTCAAGAGATAATGTGAAGGATAAACATGTAAGTGTTGTGTCGAAGACCAGTGCTACAAATGTTCCAAATCCTCAAAATGAATTTTTTTCTCATTTATTTATCAATTCTTTTCAAGCAATTGACATAATAGATCATGCTAAAAAAAAGGTTAAAATGTTTGAAGTAGAATATTTGAGGTCTAATCTAAATTAGTTTGATCGGTTAGTTGATTTTGTCAAGGAAAAAGATAATGTTACAAGTACTTCCCAAATTTCTAATGTTTCTCAAAACAATTTATTGACTTCTCCTGCCTCTTTGGAGAAAATTAAACCATTTTATGTTTCATTATTGATTAATGGTCACAAGTTAAGCAATTGTGTCATAGATTCTGGTGCATCAAATAATGTAATGCCTACAAAGGTTGCAAATTCTCTTGGTTTAACTTTTACTAAGACCTTTGGTAGGTGTTTTTCCATGGATAATAAACAAGTACCATTGATAGGCCAGATTAAAGATGCACAATTTGCATTTGTTGGATTTCCAGAGAAGAAAATTAAAATGATAGTGTTGGTAGCTGATGTGTCAGCTTCATATGGTATTCTTCTTAGAATGAATTTTTGTAGAGATGTTGGGGGTGAGTTGAGTATGGATATGACAAAGGCTCGTATTCCTGTGAAAGGGGAAATCAAGAAGTTATTACCAGAGAAAGAATCACAATACACAGTTGTGAAGTCAGATGATCAATGGGCTCAAATTATTTTTGAGTCGTCCGGTATGGGAAATTATTTTTGGTATGTTGATGATGAGTTTGTGATTGATAATGAGTTTGTAGTTGTATCCAAGTCAAATGATGTGGTTTCACTTGAGGAGAATTCAAGTGATAAATAAAGTGTTGTTGCTGAGTTCGTAGGTTCTTCAACTCCACAAGAAGAATCTCTTAGTTTTGACACTATTAGTGTAGGTGGTCCAAATTATGTTTGGACGTTGGAATTTGATGGTAGTTTCTCTTCTACCGGATCAGGAGCAGGTATTGTTTTGGTGTCTCTTGATGGTAATTTTTTTTCCATTTTCCTTCAAATTGTAATTTGACAACACTAATAATAATTATGAGTATGAAGCTCTCCTTTTGGGCATGAATGTTGCTCAAAAGAAAGGAATTAAAAATTTTCATGCTCAAGGAGATGTAGAACTTATAGTGTGTCAAGTTAGAAGTATTTATCAAATAAGAAGTGATAGGTTGGAGCACTATCAGAACCTTGTTTGAGATTCGATAGAAACCTTTGATGCTTTTGATATATCTGTTATTCCTAGAGAATTCAATGATAGAGAAAATTCCTTGGCAATTTCTGCTACCTTGCTAATTCTGCACAAGGATTTCTCAAGTCCCAAGTATACTATTGAGATGATTTTTCGACCAAGTGTTCCTGACAATTTTGAAAATTGGCAAGTGTTTAATGATGATCAACATGTTGTTAATTTCTTGCAAACTGTTGATAATTTTGATGATCTTTATTTTGAAGGTAGTCAATTTCCTTCAAGATATGTGATAGAAGAAGTTGATCCTCAAACTGATGAAAAGTTCTTAAAATTGAAAGGAAACAAGATTACTAAAGGTCTTGTATCTCTTGAAAAGCTCTTTGAAAAGATCATTATGTCAAGAAGCAATAGAAGACAACTGCCAACACAATGGAATATGAGCAAGTAAATTTAGGAACAACTGATAATCCAAAAATGATTAACATTGGCAAGTGTTGTTCTAGTGAGGAGAAGAAAAGGTTTGTTGATTTATTGCAACAATATTTTTATTTTGTTGCATATTCCTATGATGACTTGAAGTGTTACCATCCTGAAGAACTTCATCATGAAATTCCCCTCAAGCCAGGTTTTGCTCCCTTAAGAAAAAAATAGAGGTAGTATAACCCAAAGATATCTGACACTATTTTTGCCAAAATTCAGAAGATGTTAAAGGAAAGAATCATTTTTCCTATTCATCATTCTAATTGGATAGCTAATACTGTGCTAGTGCGCAAGAAGAATGGAGAAATCTGGATTTGTGTTGATTTCCAAAATTTAAATAAAGCTTCTTTGAAGGACAACTATTTGTTGCCTATCATGGATCAAGTCTTGCAATCTGTTACTGGGTTCGAGATGTTGTTTATGTTGAATGACTTCTCTAGATATAATCAAGTGGAGGTTTCTGAACAAGATCAACATAAAAATTCTTTTACAACCCCATGGGACACCTTTTCATACCACAAAATGCCTTTCAGGTTGATAAATGCAGGAGCGACTTTTCAACATGCAATGGATTTAGCTTTCTGAGACTTTCTTGGTAAGTTCATTGTGGTTTATCTTGATGATTTGACTATTTTATCTAAACAACATCAGGATCATTTTTATCATCTACAACAAGTGCTGGAGAAGTGTCGATAGCATGAGATATCTCTTAATCCCAAGAAATAAATTTTTGGAGTTACAGAGGGAAATTTACTTGGACACATTGTGTCTAAGGAAGGCATCAAGATCGATGCTGAAAGAGTTAAAGCTATTCATAGTCTTTCCTTGCCTGCAAGTAAAACTGTTGTGCATTCTTTCTCTGGTAAAGTAAACTTCTTGCAAAGGTTTATTCCAGACTTTGTTGAATAGACTCGTCACATAGTTGACATGATGAAAGGGAAATCTGTTTTCAAATGGAGTCCTGAAGGTAAGAAAACCTTTAATGAAATTAAGGAAGCTATTGCTCATGCTCCGGTCTTAGTATGTCTGGATTACACTAAAGAATTCATACTGTATAGTTTGTTGGCATATGCACACTCCAATGAGACATTGTAGGTGATTCAAGGTTTTGTCATTGATGGCTACCTTACAATCCTATGGCACCGGCAAGGCATTACATCGGCACTAGAAAGATCAGACTTTACACCGGCACTCAGACCACCAGCACCAGCAGAGAAAGGAAGCATACCAACATAGAAGCCGACAAGATTTTTGTTATATTATATTTTGTTTATTATTGTAAAATCTTTGTAAGCCGACTTGGCATCATTGTAAAATGACTCTTATATAAGAGAGATCATTGTAGAACATAAGTAAGCAAGTAAGAAGATTGTATTTTAGGCGAAATAAGGCAGACCTATTATGCGAATTATAGGTTAAGGGTTTATGTAAGAAGTAGAGCAGAAACCAGTACTAGATCTGGCATTATAGATGCTATTTTGAAGTAGTACAAGATACTGGATTTATATAATCCATCATTGTAAGTCAGTGAGACTTCCCATTGAGCAGTGAGCTCTAGGCAGTTGGCCTTCCTGCATGTGCAGGCCCCTCTTGTAGCAGTGATATTCTCTTATTGGCCAGTAAGTGAATATTGTGGGTCACAAATCCCATCAAGGTTTTTCCCACACCGGGTTTCCTCGTTAAATCATTGTGTTATGGTGTGTTTTTCATGTGGTTGCTTTTAATTCTATTTATTGCATTATTTCTTGCATACCGGTACACTGTTATAATATGTTCTACATGTTTTAAGTTAAGAAATTCAATATACCAGTTAGATACTGATTCACCCCCCCTCTCAGTATCTGTGGGAATCCTAACATAGTTATGCATCAGATCGCACTTCTTCAGCTATATTGATGCAGAAGAACAAAGAATGTGTTGAGTCACCTATCGCTTTTATGAGTTACCCTTTGAAAACTCACGAGCTAAAGTTTTTTGCAATGGAGAAGCATGCCTTTGTTTTGTTTAAAGCAGTAAAACATTTTAGGTTCTAAATTCTCAATTCTCATGTCATTGCTCTTGTTCCTGATACTATTGTTAAGTTTATTCTAACACAACAGGAATTTGGAACCAAAAGAGGCAACTGGGTTGCAAAAATCAGGAATATGACATGGAGATAAAGCCTACTAAGTTGGTTCGCGGTAAAGGTTTATGTCAGTTGATTGCTGATAATAAATCCGATAAAGAAGTAGTGCTCGAGAATGAAGGCATTAATGAAGATCTTCCTAAAGTTTTGTTTGTCAGCACCACTGATGAGTGGTATTCTAATTTAGCATACTTCCTTACATATGGTGAATGTCCTTCACATTTGTCACGTAATGAAAAACATACCTTGAAGCTGAATGCAGTGAACTTTGTCCTTTGGGATAATGGTTTGTACAAGAAAGGTATAGATGGAAATTTCTTATGTTGTGTGGATAAGAAACAACAAGTTAGGTTACTTGAAGCATTTCATGATCTAGCTTGTGGAGGACATTTTTTCAGCTCCTATCACAGCAGATAAAATTTTGTGTGTAAGATACTATTGGCCAACCTTGTTTAAAGATACATATAGTTGGGTCTGAAAATGTGAATAATGTCAATAATTTGTCGGTAAGCCTAAGCTAGTTTCTTTACCTCTCAAGCCGGTAGTAATTGAAGAGCCGTTTCAATAGTGGGGGTTGGATTTTGTTGGAACAGTGAATCCCTCGTTCAATGTAGGACATATGTATATACTCACCATGATAGATTTCTTCACCAAATGGGTGGAGGCAATTCCTACAAAGAAAGCTACTTCAATAGTGGTTTGTCAGTTCTTGAAAGAGAACATCATTTCAAGGTTTGGTGTTCCTCGTAAGATTGTCACTGATATGCCTCTTTCTTTTCATCTTATGAGATCATTGAATTTTATTTTGATCATGGCATTACCCTTTCACATTCATCTGACTATTATCCACAAGAAAATGATTAGGTTGAATCAAGCAACAAGAACTTGGTTACCATTATCAAGAAGCTTGTTGATGAAAAACATAGAACTTGGCACAAAGCTCTTTTTGATGTGCTGTGGGAGGATCGTGTCATGCCCAAGAGGGAAATTGGCATGTCTCCTTTTCAATGTTTGTATGGGAGGAGTGCGAAAATTCCTATCACATTGGAACTTCTAGCTTTGAATCTTGCCAAGGCTATTGAAGACGAGACTTACCAAAGTTTGCTTGATAAGCGGATTATGTTTCTTTCTCAATTGGAAGAACCAAGGGCTGAGGTGGTAGATAGAATTGCTGCTCATCAAAGTCAAGTGAAGGTGTTGTTTGACAAGAAGGCAACATATCATGAATTCATTGTAGGTGATCAAGTCTTCTTATGGGACAAGAAGAGAGAATCAAAAGGAATGCATGGGAAGTTTGATTCTCTATGGATGAGCCCTTTCACTATTCATCAAGTTTGTGGAAAGCATAGCTATTTGCTTGCATATGTTGATGGAACTCCATTCTCACTTTCTCATAGTGGAGAACATATCAAGATTTTCACTCAATGAGGAGCTTTGTACAGATTTTGTAAATGTGTAAATTTTTGTACATATGTCTTTTTACATCGTCTTTTGTCACCTGACTCTATAGCCCAATGGATACAAGCACTTGGAGTTCTAGATTCTACAATCTTCAAGTGATGAAGTTTGTTCCCCAATCAAAGCCAACTATTGTCACTAATTTTAACTGAACTGAATTCGTGAGGTAGCCATACGAAACTTGTCTGTTTCGTACCTCACATACTCTGAGGTTGGCCGACTTTCCTCGTAATTCGTGCCTTTTTTTTTTTTTTTTTTTTAATTGTCTTGTTTAAGCATATTTTTGTTTTTTATAAGTTAGTGTGTATTTTATGTTTTTCATGCAGGTTGAGTTTCAAACCCCGAACTACATGTTTTAGTCTTTAGGCTTGCACATTGGGTTTTAAAACCCGAAGTGCAAGCCCTTTGCTGCTTTTAGGCAGGTCGGGAAAATTTTCCCGACCTGTAGGTCTACTTGTGTGTAGGTTGGGTTTTAAAACCTGACCTGTAGGTCATGTTGGCTATAAGTCAGGAAATTTTTCCCGACCTAGAGGTCTTGTCAAGGTTGCAGATCAGGATATTTTTCCCGACCTATAGGTCATTCTGGGTTGCAAGTCAGGAAATTTTTCCTGATCTGTAAGTGGTTGTTGAGTGCAAGTCGGGAAATTTTTCCTAATCTGCAAGTGGTTGTTGAGTGCAAGTCGGGAAATTTTTCCTAACCTTCACGATGTGCCAATGTTTTAAGTGCATTTAATGCACTTTGTTTATCCTTTAAATGCGTTTTTAATGTTTTAATTTGTTATTTTTATCTTCTTAGTTTGCATTCTTGAGCTCTGTGAGGTAGTTTTCCTCCGAGTAGGTGTGAGAGCTTGTGATTTCAACAAATTCTTGGTCGTTTCCTTTCAATCTCTCGCCATTATCAGGTAAGTTGGGGTTGTTTTTATTTGTGTTTTCCTTCTTTTCGAGTCAATCTTTTTAGTTTTTAGGGTTTTTTTTTTAAAGTGGGTTTCGGGTTGTAAAACCCAACACCCTATCTTCCCGACCTACCATTTAGCTGCAACTTGCATGTCAGGTTTTATTTCCTTACATACGAGGTGACTTCTTAGTTTGCCCTTTTTTCTTCCCTACATGTCTAAATTTATTTCCTGACATGCAGGTTGATCTTCCCTGTGGGCAGGTCAGGTTATTTTTCCTGACCTATCATTTAATGTGTTTGGTCTACAGGTCAAGTTATTTTTTCTGACATGCAAGATGACCTTCTCCCAATTGCAGCTCGGGAAGAATAACCTGGCCTGCAGCTGTTGACTTATTCCAAATGTAGGACAGTTTTTAAAACTTGACCCGTGGATGATGTTCTACCATTGACATGTTGGGTTATTTTTCCCGACATGTCAATTTCTTTGCACTTACTGCAGATTGGGTTTTTAAACACAATATGCAGTTTTGATCCTTTCAAGTGCAGTTACAATTTTTGTTCCTAAGGCATTTTTGCCTTCCAGTTTTGATTCTGATCAATGAAGGCATGATTCTAATGATGCTAACTCTGTGAACACTGATTTTGGTGTTGAAATGCAGTCTTCTGGCAAATGTTTGATCCCTCCCCTACCAAATCCACGGGCAAGAAAATGAAGTACAAGTACTTGAATATGTTTCCAAAAATCTCTATCAAATCAAATGTGGATCGAATTCAGAACACGAAGATTGGACATGTGGACATGGAGTAATTTTTCTCAAGAGAGTTCAAGAGGCTCTTTCAAGATTGACTTAGCTCATAGCCAGCGAATTCCATAAGTATGCATCTTTTCTAGTAGCTTCTCATGATCTTGATTTTGTACTAGCCGTAGCAGAGTGGTTTGATCCTGCCACTAGACATGTTAAAGATGTAGATGGAAACATGGTTATTCGTCTGGATAGCGAATATTTTAACAGTGTTTTTAAAGGCTCTTATATAGAGGAAGTGGTGGATATTACTCGGGAAAGAGCGCATAAATGGTATGAGGAGAATGAAGATAAATGTAAGAAAACCATCAATAATGTTTTTTTGTCAAGTTATCAAACATCTACAACTTCTTCGTGGCCAAAATCTTTTTACAGAAGTGATTTCATCGAAGAATATAATGACATGGTCACCTTGTTGTCTCGAGTAAAAGGGATTTCAGATTTTCACTTCTATCAACCATGGATGTGCTGGTATATGAACATCATTAGGAAAGGGAATGATAAATTTGACTGGGGTGAGGAAATCAGTGATGCGATTTACAGTCAGTTGAAAGAAGTCAAAACCACATTGAAATTCTATATGACTTGTTATCATGTGTATGTAGCCGCCTCTATGAGGCAATTTCCAAGTCTATCTACAAAAGGTGATAGAAGACTAACTTCAATGTGGGATTATTTTCAATTGATTATCATCAATTAGAGAAGTCATTTCCATATAGTTAATGATGCATTCTTTGTAGTACGAAAATGTTTGTTTGACAAGGATTTGCAAAAAAAGAGGCTTTTTGATTTTGCTTATAATAAAATTTGTGAGTACAGGTGTGTTTTCCTATAGTTTCCAACATTTACATACATCCAGGTGGGTTTCTTTATTGGTGAACCTTTTATGCTACCAAGATATCCATCAGACAAAATTGTTGTCATGGAGCTATGTAGACAATTAGTGTATGTACATGAGAGACAATCTTTTTCACACAAGACTGGTCTTAAATCCTCTCAATCAATTGGTATACATTCAGTGATGACTACTCAAAAGGCCAAAAACATGGAGGAGGAAATGAAGTGGCTAACAATGAGAACATTCAAAGCCCGCAACAATTTTGATTTATGTGGAATGAAAAATAAAATCTACCGAAATTATATGCATGTACACAGGCTTAAGGATGTTTGGGCCGATTGCAGAGATGATGAAGATGTAAGGAGACTTGATTTTAGTCGCCTAACACTTGAGCAGATTGAGAATTTGGATTTGGATAAAATTCCAGACACCTGGGATGATACCACTGATGATCTTGTAGATCTTATTTATTTTAATAATAATATTTCTAATACTCCTCTTCCTCCCATTCAGTGGTCGAAGAAAGAAAGTAAATCTATTTTTGCAAGGTTTGCACCTATTATGGCAAACAAAAATGGATGGCTACTAAAGAAAGGTATCAGGATGGAGAAACCTCACATAAGCTCTGGTGATGATCAGGATGATGAAGACCTTGTGGGGAAGACATCAAAAATGATAACTAAAAGTAGACAGGATCCACAGGAGTTACCACCGATTTCATCTCCTAGGTCAAAGGGAAAGAAACCCACTTACAAATTTATAGTCAAAGGGTCAGAGAAAGGAGATTCCTCATCTCAAACTGCATAGAAGGATTTTTCCAAGGAACTAGCATTACAAGAATCAGAAAAGGGCCAAGAAGAGGGTGAGATATTGCAAGAAGAAGAAATACAAGATGTGGAAGAATCTCTTCCACCAATAGTTACCACCATTTCTACTATAACATAGGTTCCCGCTTCAACTTAGGTAACCATTAATTCCATTGAGTCTAATTCAGATGAAGGGGATGAGGAACATGATAATGAAGGCTTATATGTTGAAGAAGCTGATGAAGAATTTGTAACTTTGTCTAGCCTTCCAAGTTTCGATGATGTACCCGTGTCTATGATTGAATCTTAAATCTTAGACTTTTCAAAAGCAATGGCATCGATTTCCCAAGAGCAACAAATGTTGACGCTTCCTCCAAGAGTTGTTACTACTAAGACTCCACCACTTCTTTCTACCATTATCACTACAACAACTCCTCTACTGGTTTCTACTACAATAACGACAATATCTTCTTCTCAAGTACCTGATGTTACTAAAACAACTTCACTTGTGCTAGTTTCCTAGGATGTTGTAACTTCAAGTCAGGCCATAATACAAGTATCTGTGACTGTATAAATTGATACCACATGTCCAACAATAAAATCACCTCTTCCTCCATGGTTGGACATTATAGCGCCCAAAAGAAGAAAGCAGGTAATCTCACCATATGATTTTGATTTTGGTCAACTGGGTCCTGTCAAGCAAAAAGTCAACAAGAATCCTAAGACTATGTCCAAAATATTGGTTGACCTAGTAAGTAAAAGGAAATATGTTGTGGTCATGGTGCCATCCTAAGACAAGGACAATATTCAACCTACAGATTATACTATCCAGACTGTAGAGCTTGGTGTGGAAACACATGAGAGTGTCAAGCAAGACTCTCAAACTGCTTTCAATTCTCTCGTGCGTAGGTTTGATCAAGAAAGGGATGAGAAGAAAGACTTTGTCTTAACATAGTTGTGTGTGAAATACATATTTTGTCACTGGTATGCTGGTGACAAAATATTCATCTAACACAAAGGACTTTGAATTCAAAGAGAAATTGATCAAGATCTTCAAAAAAATTTCCTCTAAAAGTTGGTAACACCAAGGGTGAAATACTTTTCATATGAAGCTCATGATCTCCCACATTCAAATTAATAGGATATGAAAATGTCCTATTGGGTGGGGGATCCTCAACTGCTACACGATCACCCATTTCTTCTTTATGTTGTTGTTAAAATTGTTTAGCTTGTTCTTCAAAATCATTTTGTTGTTGTTCTTGCAATCGATCAAGATTATAATGCCTTGGGAGAAATCTTCCAAAAGGATCTCTAGATCTTCTCATCAAATTCTTAACTCTTTCCCTATCAACACTAAGGCTTCAACTTTGGTAGCTAGGTCTTTTACTCCCCAACAATGACACCAAAAATGGTGAGCAAGGTCATTGGTGTCACAACTCGCACCATTTAATTCATTTTATATCGAATCGGGTGTGTCTTAGAGTTGTATGTGATAAAGACAAGTCAATATTGGGAGAATTCTTGCACAAAAAAAGTAATTTTTTTTCTTGGTCATCCTCCATTAGAAGGTCTCAGGATCTCTTCCTAGAACTTAATTCAATGCTAGTGATATTTCTTGATCTTAAAGCTAAGAGAACTAATTCTATTCTAAAGAGGACTTTGGTGTTTTCGATGGAATTTAGACAAAAATCAATCGCAACTTACTCATGGAATCATATATTTATAACTAATACACATTCAAAATTTCTATGAACTTAAATCCTATTTTATCCACTGGAAAAGTATATCTAATCTTACTTGCAAGAAAATGAAACCTATTTTACGTTTTCAGCAAACCAAAAATATTATCTACTGAGCATTTAAAACAAACTAAATTCCATGAGTAGACCCAATAAAGCTTTCATCCTCATCTTTTCCTTAATCACCTTTTTCATTAGAAAGTAACATGCAACTAAATCTATTAAATGGTGAACTTTAACTGAATTGATAAACTATGAACTAGATTTTACGCAATGCTTTTTTTTTCCAAAGAGTTACTACATGAAGATAAACAACTACAAAGTGTAGATGCTTGTTATGGGGCTTAGTTGGGTTCAAACCAACAATGGTTGTTCTAGTGCT
The DNA here is from genome assembly GCF_030272615.1 of Cryptomeria japonica. Classification (NCBI taxonomy): domain Eukaryota; kingdom Viridiplantae; phylum Streptophyta; class Pinopsida; order Cupressales; family Cupressaceae; genus Cryptomeria; species Cryptomeria japonica. Next base: position 512,653,565 of record NC_081409.1, read on the forward strand.
CAGTGGGAGAGAGCTATGGAGGGATGGTGGAAAGTGAACTTTGACAAAGCCTCTAAAGGCAATCTAGGACCATCGGGGGTAGGGGTCATTGTGAGGAATTGGAAGGGTTAGGTTATAGCATTAGGAGTTCAGAAGTTGAAAGTAGGCACAAATAATTTGGTTGAAGCATCAATGACTTTGTTAGCCGTTAGGATGTGTAAACAATTGGGTGCAAGAAAATTCCATTTAGAGGGAGATTCATTAATTGTTATTCAGGCATTAATGAAGGGGGAGATACAGACATGACATTTGCAAAGTTGGATTTACAATATCATTGAAGAATTTTTGTTTTTATGAGTTCCAAATTAGCCATGTTAGGTGAATAGGAAATGTAGAGGAGGATATACTTTCTAAATGGGCTTTGACATTCAAGGTGATTGGTTAATTAAGAGTGGAAGATTTTTCAGATTTTTTTTTTGAAGAGGAAATGGGAAGCTAACATTAATGATAATAAAGCTAAGTAAAGTATGAAGGACAAAGGAGTGATGAAAAGGGGCAGTGATTGTGTAAGCATTGAAGATTTTTTAATGATGGCATTCAAGCAGAATGTAGTTGCATTTAACATTGTCCTCATTGCTTCAGAGGCTTCATTGTGAAGGAAGCCGATTACAACAAAGGGTTTCGTAGAGGATTAATGAAACAGAGCTGGGAGGTGGTGAAGTGGAGCAAGTGGCGATAATAGAAGAAAACTTTACGTTGCAAAGTAGGAAGCATCTTTATCCTTTCTACGGGCATGTAAATGCTAAGAAATTGCGGGGGATGTTTAGATTTTTTTAGATGATTTATTGGCCCAGAGTGCTACCATAATGGTGGGAGGTGCCTTCAACTTGATCAAATACAAGTATAAAATAAGGATGGATTTTTTTTCTATCATCATGGCTTGGGGTTTGGAGCTGGGAGAATCCACAATGATGGTGAGAAAGGTGATGCAGATGATAGTGCATGAAGACTTTCTGGTGGGGATGGATTCCTTCTTAGAATGGATTGAGCCAGGTGTGGGTTTTGATGTGTGGGAGGGCTTGGAGGTAGGTGTGGGTGGTGGAAATGTAGTTTTGTATCCCTTTCTTATGTGGTCAAGGGGAATGTGAAAGATTCACCGTAGAGAGGAAGAGAGGTGTGCTTGGGATGCGTTGAAGTTGGTGGTTGAATTTAAAGAGCAAGATGTGGTTATTACACTGGATAAGGTAGAAGTCGAGGGGATACTAAGAAGGGTGTTGTGCCCAAGAAATCTGAAGGTGATAGAGAACTAAGAGGCAAGGGTGGTGATGGGAAGGTGATGAAATAAAGTATAGTGAGTTGAAGTCTTTACAAAATTTGTGGTGGTCATGTTTTTTTGGTTATCCATCGCTATAGATTATGCCAGTTAGGTGGTTTGTGATATAATCAGGTGGTTTCTTTTTTGATATCTATGATATAAATTTTTGATAGGCGTTTTTGTAGTGTTATGTTGTAGTGGCAAGAATTGCCTTTTACAAAAAATCAGATACCTGGAGAGCTATTTTTATGATATGTAAGAACTCTTTTTTGGATTTCAATGAAACAAAATATATTACGAAGCAAAAAAAAAAGGTACAAAGTGCAGATGATTTTCAATTTCCAAGGATTACCATAAACTTGTACAAAGAAATGTAACAAAATTAACATTCGGAATTGGAATGAAACAAAATTAAACAAGGATCACCTCCCTTTGGCTGAGCGAGTCCTGCTCCCCCTCTGATGGGATCCGTAACACATATGTCTCAGATCAACTCAAATTCTCATTGCAATTGACTTCTAGAAGGAAGTAAAATAAGTTTTAAACTACAATCAAGAGACTCTAAATTGTTGGCTAACTTATAGACTATCTACTAGCTTTCTGCTAAAAGCAATGGGATATTTATACACATCCTTATTTGAATTCAAATACAAAGTTACCAACTTAAATAGAGTAAGAATTATATACTTGACTAAAAAATATTTTACACTACATTAATTACTTCAAATAGCAGTTAAAGTTCAAGGAATAGCCAACAAAACAAACTCAGAGAAAATCAGGTGTATCTTTCCAGGTGGAGCGATCAGGACTGACCAACATTCCTACACTAGCTGATCATGAAGTTCTTAACTCTTTGTCTATCAGTAACTTTCAAATGTATCTAGGAAAATAGAACAAATTTTAACAAGAATAATCCTAAATATTCGACCATTCATATTTGATAATCGCCAAAAAGTAATACATTTAATCACAAAACATTATTTCTAAAATACCTTCTAATTAGCAGAGTATAATAGAAATAAACATGCATGCATAAAATTTGTTGCTAGGCACATATTTCACAAACTATTAAAAGTTTTTAAGCATAAATTGTAATTAAAAGTATCACATTTTGAACTCATCACACCTCTTGTGGAATATTTTATTATTTCTCCTACCTACCCCTACCTATCCTTGTATCTCATTGTGCCACATGTCATGATTGTGTGCTCTCATAGCCTTGCTTTTATAAGAAGGCTCATTTACATTGTATGTAATTAAATTCAATCAATTCAATCCAACAATCAACTCAGTTAGTTGGGTATTTTGCATCTTGATAGGAATATAGTTTATTCTTGTCACATATTTTGTTCTCTCTTGTTTGTGCTATCAATTGGACTCTAGATCTTGGAAAATTCTCACAAAAATGTTGATCATAATTAGGCTAGAATTAATTAGGCCAAATGATGGTGTTTAAAAAGGTGATTTGTAGTAATCAAGGCATTCGCTAATTAATTCAGATTAATTAACTAATCAGGATTAGAATGGAATATTGGCTAAGGTTGAGAATTGAAATAATTTAAGAAGAATTGGATACAATTAATTTTGATAATTAATTGTAAGATCAAGGTGACAAAATTAATTAAAATATAATTTAATTAATTTTAAGAAGAAAGAAGAGTGACATAATTAATAATTAATTATGCGAAAAAAGCTAAAAATTAAATATTCATTTAATTAATTTTAGGCATCTACAGTACCTTTTATTCTTTTAGTGATTGACGATGGGAGAAAGTTGCAAATGATTAGGCTAGAATTAATTAGGCTAAATGATGGTGATTAAAAAGATGATTTGTAGGAATCAAGGCATTAGCTAATTAATTGAGATTAATTAAATAATTAGGATTAGAAGGAATTATTAGCTAAGGTTGAGAATTGATATAATTTTAGAAGAATTGGATATAATTAATTTTGATTATTAATTATAATGTCAAGGTGACCAAATTAATTAAAATATAATTTAATTAATTTTAAGAAGAAAGAGTGACATAATTAATAATTAATTATGCGAAAATGTTAAATTAATTAAATATTAATTTAATTAATTTTAGGCATCTACAATACCTTTTATTCTTTCAATGATTGATAATGGGAGAAAGTTGCAAATGATAGTGTTCCACAAATGTTAGGACGGTATCATTTAAATCAATGCAGGATATAGTAAGTTCACCAATGATATCGAGGTTATCATCAATTGTAAGACAAAGGAGAGTCCATTTAGAGCATAATAGTTGTAGAGTTTTCAATGGCTTGATGAGTTAACAATAGTGGTTTTTTACCAACAGTATTAGACTCGAAGGAAGTAGAGGAAGAACCATATTAAAAGAGTGCCAGACTACATTTTTAGTCACAACTCATCTATTTACACAAGGACCTTGTCAGATCTAGGATATGATCACAAGTGCCTTATGAAGATGCATAGAAGTTGATTATTTATTGAAATGAAGATCCATCAGGAAATTCTACTCAATGCCTTTATTGGATACTTTGTTCTTTTGTTATGCTAATTTCTTCAAATTTCTACCTCATTAGGATCCACATCACCAACATCAAGAGTTTTGTCATCAACATAATGATTGAAGATGTTTAACCTCTACAACATGCCACCTCGAAAGGACAAGTCATGAACATTTTCAAACAAGAAGTAGATATATTTGTATTTGTCTCTCAAGGATTCAAATATTTTTTCTCATGTGCAAGAAAAGATGCCTTTGGCATATTCAAATGTAATTGAATCAGATTTTGACATGTGTACAAGTGATCTAAAGCTTTCTTACTTCCTTCATATTCTATAAAAGGGAATTCAAGATTACTTGTAAAGGGTTCTAAAATAATGTAACTAGGCGGGTAAAATAGAGTCTGAGATTTTGAATAATAGAAAGTTATTTTATAGAGCTTTGCATTTTCCTGGATTGTATTCATGATGCAGGAGCATCTAGTGGTGTAAGGGAAATCATGCATCACCCAAAAATTGATGAATAATGATGAACAGTAAATACCCAAAAGATACTGAGATGGGGGGTGAATCAGTATGGACAAAAATTTCTTCAATAACTTAAACTGCAAAGACTGCACTAACTGGTATACAATATCACCAATTGAATCAAGGCACTATCGGTAAAACATAGTATGACTATAAAAGACATAAACTGGTAACATCTAGATCTTCTCAAAACCTAATGTCTTATCTCAACTTCACCCATATGCTTAAGCAAGTAATACATCAGAAATACAATGACCATTGGATCAGCTTGTATTACCGCTTAACAGAAAACACTAAAACATCACATGAAAAAGCATCACACATAACACGCTGATTTTTCACATGGAAACCCAACTAGGAAAAACCATGGTGGGGATGAATACCCACAAGTTGTTCTTGAACTCTTCTAAAGTTCTCTCTGTTAGGAGCCTAGTCCGGTTAAAGACTTTACAACTGGTTCTGCTAGGAACCGATCCTGCTAGGGATCACCCGGTTAAGGGATGGCTAAATACCCGGTTAGAGGTTAAAACCCTATTAAAGGTTACCTTGTAAGAGGATTTGAAGAACTCAATGATTTTGAGTCACCCTGTTAAAGGATTTACAAAAAGTTTGTTAAAGCTACCCAGTAAAGGGATTTTCCATCTGCTAAAATGGTTAGAAGTCAACAGGTAATACATTGATATGATAACAACACTTAATGCCAAGGTAGATCCACTTCAATTTATTTACATCTGCAATCACACTCTATAGATCTCTACTTACTCCTTAGGTCTGGCAAGAATCACCTCACATACATTCATTTTCCAACAACTTCAAATAAAAATCATCATCGACCTTATAGACAACAATTAGGTCGGTGGCCAAAACCTAAAACCCTAAGCATCTAGTTTAACAATACAGTCGATCCAATCCTGGCTATTTAAACACATTACATAACAATCTTGAAAAAATCTCAAGACGTTCTCCATCATTTGTTCTTCACCGCTTCTAGAAACTGATAACCCATCATGCGCTCTCCACCGTTTACTAAGATTTTGCTCATTCCTGAGGTAGATAGAATCAATATTCTTCGTGCAAGATCCTCAAGGAGATCCTTCACGTGCACAAGGATGATGTGGTAACGTGATCTAATATTCATTTCATTGCTAACTCATCACAGGATGTCATCGGTCGAATCACACAGACTTGGAATGCATCTATCGGAAACCCTGAAGCTGAGACTTCCAACCAGTAGTCATATCAAATGAAACCCCTATACAAACTTTGCATATACCGATTCACACTCCAACATAACGGTTCACTTTTTGCATATACCAGTTCATACCATCATACTAGTTCACTTGCCAATTTGCATACTTCAATATACCAGTTCATACTTCAGTATATTGACATCAATGACAACATACAATCCCATCATGTCATCAAACTCTGCACATATGCCAACAATCTCCCCCTTTGGCATTGATGGCAATACACAAAGATATTTCTACATCTTCTTCCATATTATATGTCTTCAATACTAGAGATATCTTCTCTGCTTCACATCTTCTCCCCCTTTGACAACAATGCCAAAGTGGAGGCACAAGAATCCATGATCTACTATGTTTCTCCCCCTGAGGAGTAGCATCCTTCAACACATCAATCCTGAAAAGATTTGACAATGCAATAATTGACTGATGTGGAGCACATACCTTTAGTTCACCTCTTGAAGGGGCAACACCCCTTATTCACCTCTTAAATAGGTAAATGTAGCCTTCGGTAGAGGCTTGGTGAATATATCTGCTAACTACTCTTTACTGGAAACATGTTCCAATACAACCTCTTTGTTCTGAACTTTCTCCCTCAAGAAATGATACTTGAGATTGAAGTGCTTGGTTCTAGCATGCAATACCGAATTCTTGGAAATATTAATTGCACTTGTGTTATCACAAAATATACTCACTGGTTTAGATACAGGGACTTTGAAACCACTTAATACATGTTTCATACAAATTGTCTGAGTGTAGTTCATAAATGCTACTACATATTTTGCTTCTGCTGTGGACTGAGAGATACAACTCTGCTTCTTGCTCATCCATGAGACTAGTCTACCACTAAGAAAGAATGCACCACCTGTTGTGCTCTTTCGATCATCCATATTACCAGCCCAATTGACATCAGTAAATACTTTGAGATTAAAATCATTATTGTATGGATACCACAATCCATAATCTATAGTTCCCTCTAGATATCTAAGAATCCGCTTGACTGCTACCAAGTGGGATTCTCTTGGACTTTTCTAGAAACGTGCATCAATGCCCACTGCATGTGCAATGTCCGGTCTACTGTGTAATACATAGTGCAACTTACCAATCATTGACCGGTATTCATTCTCATTCACCAACGCTGAGTCATTTTCTTTTGACAATTTACAAGTGGTCATCATCGGTGTACCAACCAGTTTGCTATCTTCCATTCCAAAGGTCTTCAACACCTCTTTGACATACTTGGACTGAGTGATAAAGATACCATATTTCATTTGTTGAATTTGTAGTCTAATGAAGTACTTAATCTCTCTAACTAGTGACATCTCGAATTCCTTCTTCATTGCATCTGCAAACGCATGGCTCATCTTGTCATCTCCACCAAAAATTATGTCATCAACAAACACTTCACAGATTAGAATCTGATCTCCTTCTGTCTTCAGATAGATATTGCTATCTTCACTTGTTCTTTCAAATCAAATCTTCACAAGATGGGAGTGTAAATGTTCATACCATGCTCTAGGTGCTTGCTTCAATCCATACAAGGCTTTATGTAGCCTACACACCATATCACTATCTTCTGATAGGGCAAACCCATCTGGTTGCTCTATATACACTTTCTCTTCAAGTATTCCATTTAGGAATGCAGATTTCAGATCCATCTGATACTATTTGAATCCCTTGAAGGCTGCATATGCATGTAGCATTCGAACTCCTTCCAATCTAGGTACTGGAGAAAAGGTTTCTCCATAGTCTTCTCCTTCTTCTTGAGCATATCCCTTACATACCAATCTTGCTTTGTTTCTTACCATTGTACCATCTTCATTCAGCTTGTTTCTAAAAACCCATTTGGTGCCAATAACATTTTTGTGCTTAGGTCTGGGTACCAAAGACCATGTACCATTCTTTTCTATCTGGTCAAGTTCCTCTTCCATAGCCTTAATCTAGTCTTCATCTTTGTGTGCCTCTTTAAATGTTTTGGGCTCAAATTTAGAAATCATGCAAGAATTCTCTCTAACCTTTCTTCTTGTAAGTATTCTTGCATCCTTATCCCCTATGATCTGCTTTGGATCATGATTCAACTTTACATACCTAGGAATGATCTTAACTGATTCCTCTTGATTTTCCTCTTCATCATCATCTTCATCAGCATCTACTAGTGTAGGAGCACTATTACTTGTACTTGGTTGTTTTGCAACCGGTTCCTAGAAGGTTACATCCGATTAATCTACCGCTCGCTCGTTGCTGGTTTCCTTAGGTTTCTCAGAGGTTTCATCAACTCTAACATTGATACTTTCAACAATTCTTTGAGTGCTATTGTAAAACACTTGAGAGCTTTTCTCTTGGTGGAATACCCTAGGAATATTCCCTCATCACATTTTGCATCAAACTTGCTCTGGTATTCACTTCTCTTGATATAACACTTTCTACCAAACACTCTAAAGTATTTGACTACTAGAGTCTTACCGGTCCAATACTCATAAGGAGTTTTATCTTTACCTTTCTTGATGAGTACCCAGTTCATAGTGTAGACTGCAGTGCCCACCGCTTCTCTCCAAAAAGTGCGGGCAACCTTCCCTTGAATCAGCATCGTTCTGGCAGCTTCAACTACACTCTGGTTGTTCCTTTCTGTTAGGCCATTTTGCTATGGAGTTTGGGGGCTAACAGTTGCTTCTTGATGCCATTCTCTTCATAGTACTTATTGAATTCACCAGAAGTGAGCTCACCTCCTTGGTCGGTTCTAAGGCATTTAATCCTCTTACTGCTTTCCTTTTCAGCTAGTGCTTTGAAGGCTTTAATCTTTCCAAAAGCTTCAGACTTGTCTTTCAAGAATGTGACCCACATCATTCTTGAGCAATCATCAGTAAGAATCATGAAATACCTATCTCCCTAAATACTTCTAGTTTTCATTGGACCACACAGATCGGTGTGCACAAGATCAAGTAAGTTCTCTGCTGAAAAAGACTTACCTTTGAAGGTTGAGGAAGACATTTTCCCCAATTGACATTCTTTGCACAAAGGATTCTTCGGTTAGTTTAGCATAGACAATCCTCCAGCTACCTTGATCTTACTGGCCTTCACAATATTATCAAAATTTACAAGGAAGAGTCTCCTATGCCATATCCAACTGTCATCAAACTTAGCCATTAGACATTGGCTGATATTTGTATTTAACTGAAATAAGTTATCTTTTCTGGTGGCCATTAGTTCACCACTCTTTCCTTTTATTTTTCACACTCCATATTTAAATTCCAAAGTGAGTCCTTTATCATTTAGCTAGGCAACACTCAAAAGGTTATACCTGAGACCTTCTACCCAATACACATTATCAACATTGCTTTTTCCATTTAGAGAGATGGACCCTTTTCCTTTTACCATACATGGTGTATCATTACCAAATCAGACTACACCTCTATCATACTCTTCCTGAGACATAAACTTGCTCCGGTCACCAGTCATGTGGTGAGAACATCCACTATCAATAATCCACTCATTAGAATTATCAAAGTGGGAGACAAGAGCCTTCTTGTCTGACACATCTTCCTTAATGGCTACAAACACTATGTCTTCACTTTATTCATCTTCTAATTCATCATCAGTGACACCTTCATCGATTGCAACAAGACAGTTTCTCCTATTTCCTCCTTTGAAATTTTTAAACTTCTCCGGTTTGTCTTTATTATCACTGTTGGGATAGTTGATAGCAATGTGTCCTATCCTATTGTAAGAAAAAATTTTCAAAGGGAGCTTACCTTTGTATTTTCCAGTTCCCTTAGGAAGTCTCTTGGCAAGAAGAGCTTCAAACTCCATCAGGATCTCCTCATCATCCATATCCCTTTTTTGTCTGGGTTCACAACTGGTACCAACCTCTTTTCCCTTTCTATATAGTGCAACAGATGATCTAAAGGCTGATTCAGCCTTTTGAACACTGCCGTCATAACTGTTTAGCTCATATGTGGTCAACTTAGCAATGATGGAGTCAAGGGATACCTTTGTCTTGTCAATAGATCTCAACTCCTGAATAGCGGCAACCCTTATTGCATAGACCAGTAACAAGGATCTCAAAACCTTGCTAACAATGGTGGGATCATCCATTGTGCCTCCTGCACTCTTGATGTCTCCAACAACAATTTTAATTCTTATCCCATATTGTTGAATGGTCTCTCCTTCAACCATCCGCATGTCTTCAAATTTTCCTCTAAGCCTCTCTTCCTTAGCTTGCTTCACATGCTCATCACTGTCGTAGATAGTCTCGAGAGTATCCCATACATCTTTGGGATTGTCTTTATCTTGAACATCTATAAACTCAATATCAGATAGACTTCTGATAAGAGCTTCCATGACTTGCCCATTCTCCTGAATTTATCTTCTTTGATCATCGGTGAGAGTACCAGTAGGGACAACATAAGTATTCTCAACATAGTTCTAGTGTTGGGCACCCATGCTTTTAATGTAGATCTTCATTTTGTCCTTCCATTTCTTAAAGTTATCTTTGTTGAACTTAGGACCTTCCCTCTTCATCATTAGAATAGGATCTTTTCGTCATGTAGTTAAGCTTCTAACACAGAGGACCTGGAGGATGCTCTGACACCAATTGATGAATAATGATGAACAATAAATATGCAACAGATGCTAAGAGGGGGGGTGAATCAGTATAGACAAAAAATTCTTCAATAACTTAAATTGCAAAGACTACACTAACTAGTATACAATATCACCAATTGAATCAAGGCACTACCGATAAAACACAATATGATTGTAAAAGACATAAACCGGTAACATCTAGATCTTCTCAAAACCTAATGTCTCATCTCAACTTCACCCATATGCTTAAGCAAGTAATACATCATAAATACAATGACCATTGGATCAGCTTGTATTACCACTTAACAGAAAACATTAAAACATCACATGAAAAAGAATCACACATAACACACTAATTTTTCAAGTGGAAACCCAACTGGGAAAAACCATGGTGGGGTTGAATACCCACAAGTTGTTCTTGAACTCTTTGGAAGTTCGCTCTGTTAGGAGCCTAGTCCGGTTAAAGACTTTACAACTAGTTCTGCTAGGAACCGATCCTGCTAGGGATCACCCGGTTAAGGGATGGATAAATACCCGGTTAGAGGTTAAAACCCTATTAAAGGTTACCTTGTAAGAGGATTTGAAGAACTCAATGATTTTGAGTCACCGTATTAAAGGATTTACAAAAATCTTGTTAAAGCTACCTGGTAAAAGGATTTTCCATCTATTGAAATGGTTAGAAGTCAACAGGTAATACACTGATCTGATAACAACACTTAATGCCAAGGCAGATCCACTTCAGTTTCTTTACATCTGCAATCACACTCTATAGATCTCTGCTTACTCCTTAGGTCTAGCAAGAATCACCTCACATACATTCATTTTCCAACAACTTTAAATAAAAATCATCATCGACCTTATAAACAACAATTAGGTCGGTGGCCAGAACCTAAAACCCTAAGCATCTAGGTTAACAATACTCTCAGTTCAATGCTGGCCATTTAAACACATTACATAGGGTAAAACAATATTGAACAAATCTCAAGATGTTCTCCATCATCCATTCTTCACCGCTTTTGGAAGCTGATAACCCATCACGTGCTCTCCATCGTTTACTAAGATTTTGCTCATTCCCGAGGTAGATAGAATCAATCTTCTTCATGCAAGATCCTCAAGGAGATCCTTCACGCGGACAAGGCTGACGTGGTAACGTGATCTAATCTTCATTTCAATGCTAACTCATCATAGGATGTCGTCAGTCAAATCACACAGACTTGGAATGCATCAACCAGAAACCCTGAAAATGAGACTACCAACTGGTATTCATATCAAATGAAACCCTGATATGAACTTTTCATATATCGGTTCACACTCCAACATACCGATTCACTTTTTGCATATACCAGTTCATACCATCATACCAGTTCACTTGCTAGTTTGCATACTTCAATATATTGGTTCATACTTCAGCATATTGACATCAATGGCAACATTCAATCCCATCATATCATCAAACTCTGCACATATGCCAACAAAAATATTTCCTTTTGTTTGTTTTTATTTCAATGTTTTTGCATTTCTAGATACCCAATTGGGCAAATAAGAAATTCCAAATTTTAGAATTGCTTTGCTACATTTTCTAGTCAACCTACTATTTTTAGAAAGTATAAATTTGAAGGTGGATGGAGATAGAAATTTATGGGAAGCTTCCAAAATGAAAAATAATCACTTTGGCAAAAGAATCAGGGCAAAATTATTTATGGTTTAAAATTTATTCAAGTTTAACTTTCCCAAAAATCCCTTGAAATCTGTTATGAGTCAAGTTTGAGGCTCTAAATGGTCCCGTACGACCCCCAAAATGGCTAGAATCAATAGAGAAATTCTTAGTGCATACTTCGCTTTGAGATCTTTCCAATGCTTCAAACGGTTCATCAATCAGACTATGAATCAAAAGTTATGGCTTCCAGAAGCTGCATAACTTTTAGAAAATTTTCAATTTTCAAATTTCAAGTTTTGGCACAAAACCGCTAAATTTCAAATTTCAAATTGTACTTTCATCTCCAAACCATGGGGAGGCTATTTAGGACCCATTTAGGGAAACCTGTAGGAGGTTTTTGGAGGGTAAAAGTGGGGTTGTGTAAGCTGTAATGTGTTGCAGCCATCTAAGAGGATTTAATCCTCCTGATTGTAATTATTTGTATTGGAAATAGATTTTAATAAATAATAAAATAAATCTTTTGTTGTCTCTATTGTTGTGTTTTTCTAATTCTTGGGTTTTGCCCTCATCAAGTGGTTTCAAATCTAGTTGTTCCTCAACTTGTTGACAGATCACCGATCATGATGCAATTTGCACCAAGACTTGTGGTTGTGGGATTGAGGTCAAGATGCCTCCAAGAGTGATGTGTACTATGCATGGTGGCATAAGTTCTAGTGGAAGAAATTCTTGGGAAAACTAGGTTTTTAGTGCCCTCTAGAGACAGATCAATGCATTGCGGGAGAAGCTGAGAAGAGGGTTTAATTTGATAAGAGAAGAAAGTGAAGATGAAGAAGAGACTAAATGTCCATCTGAGGATGAAATAGAAGAAGAAGAAGATCAAAATCAAGGTCAAGATGCCTCCAAGAGTGAAGTGTAGTATGCATGGTGGAAGAAATTCCAGTGGAAGAAATGCTTTGGCAAATCAGGTTTTTAGTGCCCTCTAGAGATAGATCAATGCATTGTGGGAGAAGATGGTTTAATTTGAGAAGAGAAGAAATTGAAGATGAAGAAGAGATTAAAGATCCATCTGAGGATGAAATAGAAGAAGAAGAAGAAGAAGAAGAAGAAGATCAAAATCAAGTTTGATTGTTAAGGGCCATTTCTAGGATAGGAAAGAGACCTAGAATTGAAGTTTTCAATTATTTTGAAAAAATAAACCTAGAAGAGCTAATCAATTTGATAAACAAGATGGGGGAATATTTTGACTATGAGGAGATAGAGGATCCAGACTAGGTCAAGTTTGGAATAACAAAGTTGAAGGGTCATGCCAATATTTGGTGGAAAGAGATCTAGCTAGAAAGAAATAGGAGAGGAAAGGGAAACATCACTAGATCAGATTAGATGGTTGAGAAGCTAAAGTAAGAGTTCATTCCAATGGACTAAAATTTGGATTTGCTAAAGAAACTGCAAGGATTGAAGTAAGGTAGCAAGTTTATTAAGGAGTATACAAAGGATTTTTACAAAATCATTATCAAAATAGGTCATTGAGAGGCCAACAAGGAGAAAGCCTCTTGTTACCTTAATGGGTTAAGGCCAATTATGTTGGGATTGGGTTGTCATTGATGTCAACCGATATGGAATGACTACTGGTATGAGAGATGTATGTGCAACACTGCCATGGAGGAGTATAGGATGAGATATCTTTGATATCACCTTGTGTTGCAGGACATCGATAAGGTAAGGAAGAGAATGTCATTCAGATGGATGACCACTGGTGTTACTGATACACAAGTCAGTGCCTCACTTGTGAGAATGAGGTAGATAGGCTACTGGCACAATATATCACCAAAAAGGAGATTATGTCAACTGATAAGTGAAGTGTTGACACTGGGCAGGAGGCTTGGGTATTATTTGTGATGAAGAGGCAGAATGTTACCTAAATCACATCAACACTCGAGGAGAAGAATGAATAGGTCATAGGTATGTTGTAAGGTTGTAGAAGAATAGGACTCCCACTAGATGAAGATGCAATCATCATGAGAAGCAATGACTGATAGTGAATGTGCCCACACTGGATCACATGTGCCTATTTGAAGATATGTTGCACAAACAGGGAAGTCACATGAGTACATTATAGGATTCATAAGACAGTGTGTCACTCCACCAGTAAGTGGAACTTATCTCTTATTATGCATTATGTGCATCATAGTTATGTGAGATAAGAAAGAAGAGGTGAAGGGAGGTGGTTTAAGGTTCACAATGGATCTACCAGTGAATTAAAGTAATGCCTCAAGTGCATGAAATTAGGTATATGCACTGGACCCACTGAGAAGGCATGTTGAGATGCTAGTACAAAAGAAGAAGTGATGGGTTTGTCAACTTGACAAACTGGCTGAGATATGGTCTGAGCTGATCAAGTAGAAGGAAAAGGTGCGGTTGAATAAGACTCCCTATCTGATGAAGATGTGAAAAAGATAGGTTAGCAAGGGTGCTGACTTCTTGAGTAGTTCACCGAGAGAGAAGCAGACTGCAAGGTTGATGATAGACCGGTTTCAGGGTTTAACTGACAGAAAAGATGAACCGGTAGAGTGTTTGGTCGGTGATCCTAACTGGACTGACATGGATCCAAGTTGGCAGTTGGTCAACATGGATGCCACATGGAGTCAAGGTGGTGGAATTTCATGCAATGGTAGATGGAATAAACACCGACGGAGTAGTTGCAGAGTTGGTCAATATTAATGGCGGATCCCACAAATCACGCGACATGTTGCAGAGCCATTGCAGAGGTTTGCGGCTCGAGGTCTGGAGGACAATAGAGAGACAAATAAGAGTAATTGATTGAGGAGATCGAGGTAGATGAAGGAAACAACAAGACCGATCTTGGTGTTTGATCAAGAGATCAACCAACAAGGTAAAAAGAAGCTTGGCAAAGATAGAAGGCATAATCAAGAAGGCAAGACAATGGTAGTGATGAGGAATAACTGTCTGGGTGATTAGATCAGGAAAGATCTGATTGGATTTGGTTTTCCTTGAGGATGATGAGGAAACCCTAATCGCCTAAATTTTGAATTGGTTTTTGGCAGGAAAACCATTCTATAAATATGTAAGCCAAAATCAGAGATGGTTGCTGCTGGATGAGAGAGTAGGGCTGCTAAATAGAAGAAGAGAGTGATTCTACGAAGTGATTAAGTGTTACTTCTGCATGTAAGAGAAAGTCAGTCAAGTGCTCAAATCATACCTGAGAAGAGAGACTGAGAGTGAGGGTGAATACTGGTTGAAGTGTTCAACCGGTAGCAGAGCAGAATCGACAGTGTTCATATTGGCAGAGCAAAAGTGAAGGAAGCTGTACAGGAGGCAGACATAGAACTGATAGAGTGTAGTATTAGTGAAGAGTAGAGAGTAAGGTGAAGACTCAATAGAGAAAAGAAGAGGAGAGGTGTATTGGTAGAGTTTACCAGTAGTGAAGTAGCATATGTTAGTAGCAAGAGAAGTGTACCAGTGCAGGAGAGAAGGTATCTCATCGATAGAGTAAGGTATATGGATTGGTTACAGGATTCACTTGTAAGAAGACAACTACTTTTTTAATTGATGTTTTCATTGTGATTGTTGAGTTGTAGCTTGGTGCAAGGGTTGTAGCTCCTTTGGGTTGTAGCCCATAAATCTGGTAGGGGTTAGTGCTCCTTGGGTTGGTGCCCTAAAGAAGGGGTTGTAGCTCCCTTGGGTTGTAGCCTATAAATAAGTTAGGGTTTGTATCTCCTTGGGCTGGTGCCCTAAACATTGTAATAGAGTTTCATTGTGAGGCTGGATTGGAGCAATAGTCTCCAACAACATTGCTCACTGAGGTTTTTCCCATCTTGGGTTTTCCTCATACATATTGGTGTTATGTGATGCCCCTTTGTGTGGTTGCTTTTGTATTTTTGTCTCCCCACCAACTGGTAAGTCTACATTGTGTTAAATCCCATAACTGGTATACACACCTAGGTTGTTAAAAAGAAAAGTTTGAGAACCACTAATTCACCCCCCTCTAAGTGGTGCATTATGTCTAACAATTGGTATCAGAGCATAGGTTCCCAGGAAAATGAGTTTTCTCCAACTTGGGTAGATTCTGGCATAAGGACACAATGGTTTGTTTAGTGTCAATCCCTGCTCTTGTGTTTGATGGTTCAAACTATTCTATTTGGAGTTGTAGAATTGAAGTCTTACTATCATCTCTTGCAATGGTGTCAGTGAATGCTCCACCATCAAGAATTTCCCCCACAATGACATTATGTTTTTTTCCTCAAACAAAGAAAACAAGGGATAGACCTTCTCAGTTAAAAATGCTCCCTAAAAGAGGGTTGACCTAACCACAACCAGTGAAGACTTGCAAACAAGAATGATGACTGGTGCTACAAGGAGGAACAATGCAGATCCCAAAGGTAAAGGGAAGATGGGAGAAGACAGCTTCACTGAAAGTAATAAAATGAGAGAGTAGCAAAGAAGACCTCCTACCGGAAGAGGACAAAGAAATGCTACCACCCATAGGGCAAAGCAAGTGTGGGAGAAGAAGAGACTAGATGAAAGAGCTACAAGGAATGGACAACCTAGGGTCCATCTCTGAAGAAGAAGAAATGGAGATGCTAAACCGGTAAGATCTCCCCATGCATGGTAGAACAAATTTGTAAGTCATATGCCTTTACTGATTATTTCTTTACATGTAATGGTTATGGCCATAAGGGAAAATAATGTAGAAAGAGATCTAGAAGGAATAATCTAGGATCTCATAGACATCATGCATATAAGCAAAATGTATCTAGGAGTCGATACATGCATGTCCCCTCTCCCGGTTATGCAAATGTTGTTTGTCATAACTGCAATGGTTTTAGCCATAGAGAGTTTGAGTGCAGGAAGAGGAACCTGCAATTGCATGGTGGCCGGTATAACTATGCTCTTCCAAAAGGTGAATTCAGAGCATATGGAAGTCAGAGACCTGCATGGAACCAAAGGAGAATTATCCCCATAGGAGCAAGAGGTCCATCGGTTTTGGTTACTAAATACTGCAACATGACTAGGAGAAGATGGTCAAACCAGTATGTTAAGAGATTCCCCAATCATGAAGTTGGGATGGATGTTGTGTGATACTATAGCACTACTTATGGCTATGATGGAGAATTAGAAAATGGAAGGACCCATCAGCAAAAGAAGGAAAGACCTTCTCTCAAGCCTGAAAAAATGGGAAGATGAATGAGATGAGGCAGGTATGGAGGAACAAGACCATGGACTGGCACTATGCATCCAATGCATAGGTGATGTCTCCTAAGGCCTAAAGGAGATGCAAGATCTTAGGGGGAGTAATACACTGAACTTATCATTCACCTCCTCACTGATGAAGGCAACATGTAAGAGTATGTTGCTTCCGATATGAAGGAAGAAAATGAGAAGATAAGTGCGTGTAGAGGTTGACCTGACTACACACCCACAAATCAAAGTTGAATCACTATTGCTGTATTAATGTATGACAAGATAACAATTGGAATCAGTTACAAAGTGACACAAAATTTTAGGAGTCACAAGAAGGTGCACCGATAGTGATAGTGGATCAATACAAGAAATCGGTATGTGCAGGATGTTACCGGTATAAATACTAACAGGTACTTGCAGGCTATGTATGACAATAAAGTTGGAGATCACTGCATTAGCCCCAATAGCATGGAATATGGAGTTATGTCTTAGGTGGTGTTGATGAAGACTTGAATGACATATGTTGGCCCGATGGTTGATCATGCAGGCTTGCATGTTTTGGGCTAACTAGTTTGATTCTTGGCATGACGACAATATTGTCTGTAGATCTAGGATCATGTCATAGGTTGTGGTGGAAACAATGGAGCTAAAGGATCATTAGATGATCACATATGCATAGCTAAACTGGTATATGGAGGTGTTTGGAGCTCCAGTATTAGATCTCACTAGAATTGAGAACCTGAGATGTATGACTCAGGGGGAGTTCAAGTAGCTATGATGCAAAGCCGAGATGCTTGAACTCGGAAGAGTAAGTGCACTGAATGCCCAGAACTACAGATGATGAAAAGTTACAGTAGGAATACCCAAGAAAATTTCATTGTAAGGGGTATCTACTTGTCAATTGGTTAGTTGTATTCATAGTACAATCACATTTGATTCCTACTTGTCAGTTGGCTGGTTGTATTAGTAGTACAATCAAATTTGATTCCTAAAGAAATTTGGGATCAAACGGGAGGTGATGCAGTTTGATTGACAAGTGAGTAGTGTTCACTAACACATCCCTCTGAAATTGAGTATTTTAACAAATGGTATAAAATTTGCATGCTCAACTAGTGTCAGTTGATGGTTAAGACCTCCATCTCAAGTGTCGTGATTTGAGAAAATGTAATAATAGGTAACAATTGGTATCAAAGGGGGAAAAATAATTATGTCAGTGACCGGTAAATACAGGGTGGAATGATATCCTGATAGTACCCTTTGCCATTTTTGTCAAAGGGGGAGAAAGATTTTGTAGTATACAACATACTACATGTGGTGAGAATCTATGGATTGGAGAAAGGGGGAGAAGGACAATGTAGTATGTCGGATACTACATGAGTTGGCATCAATGCCAAAGGGGGAGATTTTTGGCATTGGGTTGTCATTGATGTCAACCGATATGGAATAACTACCGATATAAGAGATGTATGTGAAACACTACCATGGAGGAGTATAGGATGAGATATCTTTGATATCACCTTGTGTTGCAAGACACCGGTAAGGTAAGGAAGATAATGTCATTCAGATGGATGACCACTGGTGTTATCGGTACAGAAGTCAGTGCCTGACTTGTGAGTATGAGGTAGATAGGCTACCAACACAATAGATAACCGACAAGGAGATTATGTCAACTCATAAGTGAAGTGTTGACAGTGGGTAGGAGGTTTGGGTATTGTTTGTGATGAAGAGGTAGAAAGTTACCTAAATCACATCAACATTGGAAGAGAAGAATGAATAGGTCACAGGTATGCTGTGAGGTTGCAAAACAACAAGACTCCCATCGGATGAAGATGCAGTCATCATGAGAAGAAATGACTAACGAAGAATGTGCCCACACTGGATCACATGTGCCTATTTGAAGATATGTTGCACAAACAGGGAAGTCACATGAGTACATTGCAGGATGCAGAAGACAATGTGTCGCTCCACCAGTAAGTGGAACTTATCTCTTATTATGCATTATGTGCATCATAGTTCTATGAGATAAGAAATAAGAGGTGAAGGTAGGTGGTTGAAGGTTCACACTAGATCTATCAGTGAATTGAAGGAAAGCCTTGAGTTCATGAAATCAGGTATATGCATTGGACCGACTAAGAAGGCATGGTGAGATGCCAGTACAAAAGAATAAGTGATGGGTTTGTCAACTTGATAAACTGGCTGAGATATGGTCTGAGTTGATCAAGTAGAAGGACAAGGTGTAGATGCAGAAGACTCCCCATCTGATGAAGATGTGAATAAGACAGGTTAGAAAGGGTGTTGATCGCTTGAGTAGTTCATCGTGAGAGAAGAAGAGTGCAAGGTTGATGACAGATCGGTTTGAGGGTTTAACTGGCAGAAAAGATGAACCAGTAGAGTGTTTGGTCGGTGATCCTAACTGGACCGACGTGGACCCAAGATGGCAGTTGGTCGACATGGATTCCACATGGAGTCAAGGTGGCAGATTTGCATGCAGTGGTAGATGGAATGAACACTGATGAAGTTGTTGCAGAGTTGCTCAACATTAATGGTAGATCCCACAAATCATGGGACGTGTTGTAGAGCCGTTGTAGAGGTTTGCGACTCAAGGTCTAGAGGAAAATAGAGAGATAGCTAAGAGTGATTGATTGAGGAGATTGAGGTAGATGAAGGAAACAACAAGACCGATCTTGGTGTTTGATCAAGAGATCAACTGACAAGGTAAAAAAGGATATTGGCAAAGATAGAAGGCATAATCAAGAAGGCAAGACAATGGCGGTGATGAGAAAACAACTATCTAGGTGATCAAATTGGGCAAGATCTTATTGGATTTGGTTTGCCTTGAGGATGATGAGGAAACCCTAATCGCCTAAAGTTTGAATTGGTTTTTGCTAGGAAAACCAGTCTATAAATATGCAAGCCAAAATTAGAGATGGTTGCCACTGGATGAGAGAGTAGGGCTGCTGAATAGAAGAAGAGAGTGCTGCTACAAAGGGATTAAGTGTTACTTCTGCATGTAAGAGAAAGTCAGACAAGTACTCAACACATACCTGAGAAGAGAGACTAAGAGTGAGGGTGAACACTGGTTGAAGTGTTCAATTGGTAGCAGAGCTGAATTAGTAGTGTTCATATTGGCAGAGCAGAAGTGAAGGAAGTTGCAAAGGAGGTAGACATAGAACTGATAGAGTGTAGTACTGGTGAAGAGCAGAGACTAAGGTGATGACTCAATAGAGAAGAAGAAGAGGAGAGGTGTACCGATAGTGAATCAATAGATGTGAGCAACAGGAGAAGTGTACCGGTGCAGGAGAGAAGGTATCTCATCGGTAGAGTAAAGTATATGGAATGGTTACAAGATTCACTTGTAACAAGACAACTACTTTTGTAATTTATGTTTTCATTGTGATCACTGAGTTGTAGCTCAGTGCAGGGGTTATCTCTCCTTTGGGTTGTAGCCCATAATTCTGGTAGGGGTTAGTGATCCTTGGGTTGATGCCCTAAAGCAAGGGTTGTAGCTCCCTTGGGTTGTAGCCCATAAACAAGTTAGGGGTTGTAGCTCCTTGAGTTGGAGCCCTAAAAATTGTAACAGAGTTTCATTGTGAGGCTGTGTTGGAGTAGTAGTCTCCAGCAGCATTGCTCACTGAGGTTTTTTCCATCTTGTGTTTTCCTCGTACATATTGGTGTTATGTGATGCCACTTTGTGTGATTGTTTTTGTATTTCAATCTCCCCACCAACCATTAAGTCTACATTGTGTTAAATCCCATAACCGATATACACACCTAAGTTATTAAAAAGAAAAGTTTGAGAACCACTGATTCACCCCCCTCTTAGTGGTGCATTGTGTCTAACAAATTATTCAAGAGGATCTAAGCCTAGTTAGAATGACCAATATTGAAGATGTGTATCAATTTTCTTTCAAGGTGGAAGAGAAACCAAATAAGAGATTTGAAGGCAAGCAAAGAGGGTGAGGTCAAGGCGAAAGGGATACTAGAAGATCCTTTGGGAATAGAAATAAGGATTATAAGGAAAATGAAGATGTGGGTACCAACCAAAATTAGAAGAGTGATAATTTATTTTTCCCTCGTGATCAAAATAATGATGAATAGAGAGGGAGAAGAAGAGTAAGATCTAGACATGGATCTGAGAGAGATGGTTTTAGATGAACTTGTTTCTAGTATGGTGAATAAGGACGTCGAGCCTATGAATGTACACAAAAACAAGGAAGGACAGCAGAAGGATAAAAGTCCCCATGCACAAGTTACACATGTATATGAAGAAGCTCAGTCTGAGAACTCTAACGATGCTGCAAGGGGAGAGGCCCAAGTTGGCAGGAGAACCCTGTTAAATGAGGAGAAAGAACCAGATCAGAGGAACAATCTACTTCGCACCAGACAAAAATGCGAGGATAAGTGTTGTGATGTGATTATTGACAATGGAAGCATTGATTATATGGTGTCCAAAGAAATGGTCACAAAGTTAAAGTTAAAGTTAAAGAGGGAGAGACATCCACATCCATATTGGATTTTCTGGTTGCAGAAGGACCACAAAGTTTTGGTCAATGAGCAATGTTTAAATAAATTCAAGATTGTCAGTTATCGTGATGAGGTACTATGTGACATCATACCCATGGATGCATGTCATATGCTATTAGGGAGGCCATGGTGTTTCATAGGCATGCTATACATGATGGCCATGCCAATACATATGCCCTAACGAAGGATAGAGTTCGCCATAAGATGAAGCCCTTGAAGGAGGTAGAAAAAAGTTATGTAGTAGTGCTAGAATATGTTTTGTTGATGGAAGAAATTTTTTGGAAGGAATGAAACATGAATGTATGTGTTATGCTTTAATTCCTAGACTGGATTGAGAAGACAATAAAGAGATGCCTTTAGAAGTTTCAGGTTTGTTGAATACATTTTAGGGCATTGTTTCTGATAATGTACTTGAGGATTTACCACCAGTAAGAAAGAGTAGTAGAGTAGTAATCAAATTGACTTGATCCTTGGAGCTAGTTTTTCAAATAAGGTAGCTGTTAGAAATTAGGATCTTAGGATATTAATCATTATAAACAAGATCATAAAGTAAATGAAATGAGAAACATACATGCATAGATATACACATTACACAAGATATATAT
The DNA here is from genome assembly GCF_030272615.1 of Cryptomeria japonica. NCBI lineage: Eukaryota > Viridiplantae > Streptophyta > Pinopsida > Cupressales > Cupressaceae > Cryptomeria > Cryptomeria japonica. Next base: position 512,675,694 of record NC_081409.1, read on the forward strand.
GGGGAAAACCCTTTCGAGTAAAAAACCCCATAAAGCATCATTTTATTAAACACTTACAAATATAGTCTATCATAAAATAGACTTGAACCTGGAGATACTCCAATACTTCCACATGGCCAAAAACCTCTTGTGAATAGTGATAAAACTCACTATAAAGTTCCAAATTCACACCACTCTCAAATGAGAGAGAAACTCCTTAAATATAGGAGAAAGGGTGGCTTTACTTGCCACACCTTTTCAATAACCCCCACTCATAAATAATTAATAATTTAATAATTATTAGATTATAATTATTTCAAATGGGACATGTTTATAAAGCATATAATAATAAGGTTTTATAACCTTATATTATAACATTATATATAAATGTTATAAGGATGTGATCCCTAATAACATTATGTTCTAACAGTAGCCCATATAATGACTAACAAAAAATGAAGAGTTGAACAAACAAGTTCAAGAATTGTTGAGAAAAGAATGGATCTAAGAGAGCCTGAGTCTTTGTGTGGTACCTACAATACTAACATCAAAGAAGGATGGGGAGTGGAGGATGTGTACAGACTCTAGGGCCATAAACAAGATAACAATCAAGTACAGATTTCCCCTACCAAGGATGGATGACCTTATGAACTGTTTGAGTGGAGCTCAGTACTTCAAGAAGATAGATCTGAAGAATGGATATCACTAGATCCGGATTAGAGAAGGTCATGAATGGAAGACCACCTTCAAAACTAAAAAGGCTTGTACAAGTGGTTAGTCATGCCTTTCGGGCTAACCAATACATCAAGCACACTCATGCAACTCATGAACGAGGTGCTGAAAGAATTTTTGGGCAAGTTTGTTATTGTGTATTTAGATGATATTTTGATTTTTAGTAAGACACTAGATGAGCATTTAATGTATATTCATAGAGTCTTTGAGAAGTTAAGAGAGGAAATTTTTTTGATTAATTTAAAAAGTGTAGTTTTGTGAAGGATTTAGTGTACTTGGGGTTTGTTGTCTTTGTATAAGGTCTCAAAATGGACCGAGAGAAAATGAAAGCTATTTTAGAATGGCCTACCCCAAGGACTACTACTAAGGTGAGGTATTTCCATGTTTTGGATAGCTTTTACAAAAAGTTGATTAGAAACTTCAGTAGTATTTGTGCACTCCTGACTGAAACAATGAGAGGAGATAGGAAAGAGTTCAAGTGGAGTATAGGAGAAGCAAATTGTTTTGACATGTTGAAGAAAAAAGTGATAGAGAAACCTGTTTTAGTCCTTCTAGATTTCAATAAGATATTTCAAGTGGATTGTGATGCCAGTGGTAATGCCATTGGAGAATTTTGAGCTAGGATGGTAGGTCCATTGCACATTTCAATGAAAAGTTAAATAATGCAAAGAAAAAGTATTCTATTTATGATCGGGAATTCCCCACAGTAGTTCAGGCATTGAAGAAATGGAGGCACTATTTATTTCTGAAATAATTTATTTTTTATGATAATCATCAAGCATTATAGTGCTTGAATAGCCAAGGAAAATTAAGTTAGATACATTTGAAATGGGTAGAATTTTTGCATAGTTACACTTTTTTCTTGAAGCGCATGAGTGGAAGGTCTAATAGAGTTGCAGATGCCTTAAGTAGGAGGCAAACTTTGTTGACATTATTGGTATTATGGATGACTTCATCATGTGTTACATTGGTTTTGTCATTTATGTCAACACTTATCTTTCTGGAGGTCTACATTGTTGAGTTGGCACTTTGGTTATATTGATTTGTTGTTGAACCGACACATTATGGTCCCGACATGGATATTGGCTTATGCACAATCATCGGTATATGTTTCACCGATAGCTCAGGAAGTTGATGATGACTTGTTATCATCTGGAGATCATTTGGTTATGTCAAAGACATGGATTGGATGTTTACATTTGGTGTTTTTCTTATTGGTCTGATTGGGTTCACATATTTTCCTTTATCGACAGATAGGTCTAGGTTATGGACCGATATAAAATATAATGTTCTAGATCAACACGACACGTTTTGGAAATGGTTTACTGATTGAATAATGTGTAAATGTATTGAGCCGACATATTGTATCACATAAAGAATTATTTTATAAATTTAATATCTTTAGGGACCCGACCTAATCATTAGGTCTTAGGGTTTTGTATATATAATTGTAAGATCTTATTTGAAGATCATTATGAGTGTGTGTGAATATTGAAGATCATTGTGAAGAGCAAGAATAAGAAGATCCCTATGCGAATCATGCAGATATTATATGAAGGTTGAAGGAAAGGTTATGAAGGTGTTTGGCACTCATGGTCAAAGCTTAAACTGGTATTGAATCCAACATTGAAGATGCTATACTAAAGCAGTACATTGTTATTGGATTTAACCATCTAATTGTAGTCAGTGTGACTCATATTATGTGATTAAGCAGTGAGCTCTAGGCGGTTGGCCTTTCTGCATGTGCAAACCTCATTATTGTATACACTTACTATATGTAGTAGTATCATCTGATTGTAGGTAAGGTTTCCCGCCATGGTTTTTCCCCTTACAGGGTTTCCATGTCAAAATCTCTATGTCATGTGTTGTGGATGTGTTTTTATTTATGCTTCATGAATTAAGTTATATCGGTATTAATATAGTTGTTAATTTGTTTTACTGACATTAAAGTTTGTTTTACCGACAGTGAGTTTTAAGTTGGAATAATTGGTTTTGGGTTATAATTTATTGACAATTGATTCACCCCCCCCTCTCAGTTGTCCTTCCTGGTTCCTAACAGTCATAAATGTAGTTTGAAGTGGTTGGGTTCAATGAACTCAAGACCTTGTATCCTAAGGATCTTGATTTTATAAAGGCTTGGAAAGCTTGCAAGGAGCGTGTTACTTTAGATAGAACAAGATGGCTAGATTTCATAATCCAAGAGGGCATGTTGTTGAGGGGAAGCTAGCTGTGTATTTTGAGGAGCTCCATGCGAGATAACTTGATCAAAGAGAAGCACAATAGAGGAATGGAAGGACACTTTGGTCGAGATAAGACCATTGCCATTATCAATGAGAATTATTATTGACCTCAGTTATTGCAGGATGTGAAGAGATTTGTGCAAAGTTGTAGAGTATGTCAAATGGCTAAAGGAGTAAGCGAACACATAAGGATATATCAATCATTACCTATACCAAAGAGGCCATGAGAGGATATAAATATGTACTTTGTTCTTGGTTTACCAAGGACATCAAGAGGATATGATTTGGTATTAGTGGTGGTTGACAGGCTTTCAAAGATGGCACATTTCATCCCATGCTAGAAGACCCATGACATTATCCACATTGCTGATTTATTCTTTACATAGGTGGTAAGACTACATGGTCTACCAAAAAGTATAGTTTCAGATCGTGACACCAAGTTTGTTGAATACTTTTGGAGGACCTTGTGGAAAAAATTGAAAATAGAGTTGAAATTTAGTTATGCACACTGTGTGCAGTTTGAAGCAGTGAATAGGAGTCTAGGTAACTTATTGAGATGATTAGTAGGAGATAAACCCAAAGGATGGGACCTGATCTTACCATAGATACAATTATCTTACAACAATTCTATCAGTAGGAGCACTAGTAGAATGCAATTCCAAATTGTATATGGAGGCAGTCCAAGGACTGCTTCAGAATTAAGGAAGATGGACTAGGAGAATAAGACAAGTGTCAAAGCTAAAGACTTTGCAAATTAAGCACATCAAAAATCTACATGAAGAGGTGAGGAAGAACCTTAACAAGATGAATATGCAATGTAAGTTGAAGGCAAATCAAAAGAGGAAGTATAAGGAGTTCTAAATTGGAGATGAAGTGATGATCCAGTTGAGAAAATAAAGGTTTTCAATGGGAACCTACAATAAGCTGAAGATGAAAAAGTTTGGTCCCTGTAGGATTTTGAAGAAGTGTGATTCAAGGAACACATATGAGGTAGAGTTTTTGGATGGAATTAATATTTCCCCTATGTTCAACATTATAGATTTAATAAAATATCATGAAGGTGGCACAGAGGAGGGACTAGTAATAGAACAATGTAAAATCCCTATACCTACCTCAGAGAAGGAGGAGATTGAAGCAATCTTGGATAGTTGTGTGGGAAGGAGTACCAAAAACAAGTAGTATGAGGAATATCTGGTGAAGTGAAAAGGAAGACCTTTGGAAGATTCGTCATGGCTTTCTAAGGCAAAGGTTGATTGTTTGGGTTTTCCTCAACCAATTGAGATGTGATGGGATCACTTTTCAAACTACCTTGGGTGTCTGATGTAGGAGCATATAGTGGTGTAAGGAAAATCCTACATCACCCAAAAATATTTCTTCCTATTAGTTTTTTCTTTCAATGTTTTTGCATTTCTAGATACCCAATTGGGCGAATAAGAAATTACAACTTTAAGAATTGCTTTGCTACTTTTTCTAGTCAACCTGCTATTTTTAGAAAGTATCATTTTGAAGATAGATGGAGACATAAATTTGTGGGAAGCTTCAAAATAGAAAAATAAGCACTTTGGAAAAAGAATCAAACCAAAATCATTTACAGTTTGAAATTTATTCAGGTTTCAATTCCCCAAAAATTCCCTAAAATCTCTATTAAGTTAGGTTTGAGGCACTAAATGGTCCCATATAGCCCCATAAATGATCAAAATCATAGGATTTGATTCTTAGTGAATAATTCACTTTGAGAGCTCTCCAACTCTTCTAATGGAACATCAATTGGACCACTAGATTCGAAAGTTATGGCTTCCGAAAGTTGGAGTACTTTTGAAAAAAATTCAGTTTTCAAATTTGGCTTTAATTCAAAATTTCAAATTTCAAGTTTTGGCACCAAACCACCAAATTTCAAATTGTAGTTTTGGCTCCATACTATGGGGAGGCTATTTAGGACCCATTTTGGGAAACTTGTAGGAGGTTTTTGGAGGGTAAAAGTGGGTTTGTTAGGAAGGGTGATTTTCCAGAAATCGTGTAAGTTGTAATGTGTTATAGCTTGAGAGGATTTAATTGTCCTAATTGTAATAATATATATATTGGAAATAGATTTCAATCAATAATAAAATAAATCTTTTGTTGTCTCTATTGTTGTGTTTTTCTAAGTCTTGGGTTCTACCCTCATCAATTCACCACTTTTCAATGAATTAATATAAATCCATTTCAAGTTGTATCCCATCTGTGCTTTCTATTTTATTTGAATTATTCTATAAAGGATAGTATAATTTGTATTTACAAAACTATTGTAAATGTGAGATATATTTGCAGGTTCTTCTTAAGGAGATGATTAAATTCATTATAGATATATTACAGTGAATTAGGATATGCAATGGTGATCATTAAGTAGAATTTGGAATTTGACACAAATATGCATTTGTGTAATGCATGAATGTTCAAGTTTTGTGGTTGGATCTTGAATTTTCTATTTAATGTTTAAAGGCTTTGGGTTTTGACTCTATTGTTCTAGGATTAGGCACTGATCTTTGAGAGCTTTGTTCAATTTCAAATACCATTTCAATCAAATCAAATCTATTTTCCCTTTTATGTTCATAGGAGTGGGAATAGAATAGGATTCATTCTAAATTGTGTATAACAATGATAAATAACCATGAATAGAGTCATTTTATGGTTGAATTACAAACATTCTAGTTGAAATCCATTGAGAATTATCTGCAATATGGAAATATTTGGTGATATTTGTAGAGTCTTTCAATATCGCAAGGTCTACCCATTAAGGACCTGCGGAGCCTAAAGTGCAAAAGAAATTAATCATCATTTGATTAATTCTTGTTCGTTGACCACTAATCCTTTAGAATATCTTGACAATCCGTTAGAAAAACCAACGCATTTATTAAAAGCATTTTTAAAACTAGAATCTCACTCATTTGAAATGTCAATATTAAAAAAAATATATAACTTAACTTGAATTACCTTTATAAATATCTGGACAATCCGTTAGAAAAACCAACACATTTATTAAAAGCATTTTTAAAACTATAATCTCACTCATTTGAAATGTCAATATTAAAAAAAATATATAACTTAACTTGAATTACCTTTATAAATAAATGCAAGAATCCATCAAAACTTGTATTTGATGATTATACCATCAACACAATTGTGATAGGAAAATATTTACGAACATTATATTATTGACCAAATTAAAAGGAGATTTAAAATATCTTGTGAGTTTTTAATAAGTTGTGCCAATAATTGGATGGAATATCCTTCATAAATTATAAGGGTTTTTAATAAAACTAAAAATTGTCCCTATATAAGGTGCATACTTGTGTGAAGGTCAATTGAATTGTCAATTTATAATGAATGCATGTTGTATTAATTGACATAAACAAGAAGGGACATGTTATGGTTTCCTTCCCATCTATCTAGAATATGTCTTGTTTTATACATGAAGAAACCCCAAGTGAGACATTACCATGAATTGCCATATGAGTTCTCTCTTGGTTCTTAATGCATGTCTAGAAAGATATATACTTAAGATAATTCTAACATCTCGATGATTGGAAAATCTATCACTTACCATCCTTTAAAACAAGCATTGATTGTGTATCATTAAGATATGAATCAAATCTAAATGAAAAATAATATTAGAGACTAATCAAAAGAACAAAATTGATGCTAGGTTATTAAGGAATTGATTTTCTCTTTTAGCATCTTTAAGATATTAATGAAATATGAATGCAAAACAAGATTACAAACTAATCAAAATAAAAAAATTGATGCCCAAGTTATTAAGGAATTGATTTCTCTTTTAGCATCTTTGAATGTTTTGACAAAGTTATTTTTCTATTACATATCAACTAATAATGCACCTTATAGTGTTTTCATGTTCATAAAAACCTTTAAACCAGTTCACAATATTATTTCCATAGAAAGATTGAATAAGGCCTTCTCTTATTGTTTCTTGATCATTTCAATTTGAATTAAATACCATTTTTCATATTTGTTATCAATTCTTGAGTAAGATTTAGATAATTAGGAGTATGATTACAACTTTAATCCTTTTTGTATTTTATAAGTTGGATGTTGCATTTTGTTATTTGATGAAGTTAAAAAATAATGGTTTACGTTTTATCCTTATATTATCTGTTAGCCCTTAGTTTTGATCCCATTGAAGAACATGAAGAACCTGTAAACTTTTTGAAATTGAATTCATGGGAATATTCTTTTAAACTAATAAACTTGGCACCCCAATCAACACTAATTTAAATCATTATTTGAAGAGGAGAAATGTCATTGTCCCTCGATCCTTGTCTATATAGTTCAACTAGTAATTTACAAAAGAAAAAAAAATCCATTTTGAAGATTTAATTAGAAGTGGGTCCCGAGTGTTGTGGGACCACTCAACGTACCTAGTTATTATAAGGTGTCCCCTGAGAAGGAACTTGACACTCGACATTGTGTTTTTTGGTTTGGCTGAGTCCCAAGTCATGTAGCAAGGAATTGAATATTTGGCCTTTGGTGGGCTTCACTTTTCTAGCTTGGCAATCCCCAAGTCTTGAGGTTGTGAGTGTGTGAAACCACTTGGGACTCGATGGGAATGTCTTTTCTACTTCAACAAGTCCCGAGCGGATGAAAAAATGTGCGTTGTGTGCTGAAAAGAGATCTAGCTTGAAAATCAGAACTCCGTGAGATGCCCAAGGTAATTTCATCGAGACCTAAGTAAAGAGAGGAAGTCTGTTGACTGTTAGAAATGTGAGTTGTCAACTCGACATGTGGTGAGATATTTAGAATATCTTTAGTGAGACTCAAGTTGTGTTCAAATGTGGTGAGGTGGGCGATTCACTGGTTGGTAGGCCTATAATATGAATGTATCCTGACCATTAATGTGGTCCATGGTCACTCAAACATGCCAAAAATGTTGACGTTTGATTTTTATACTCAAAATAGATGTCAGAATTGTAGGGGTGTGTAGGATGGTTCACACACATTTGAAGGAATAAAATCATGAAAGGCTGATTTTCATGGTCATGGTCATATGTGTGAAGCCAAAGCTATAGTAGTTGGTATACAATGGATCCTGCAAGGATGGTAGGGATGTTCTTAAATACATATCAGTGTAAGGATGGATAAGTCATTGATTCATATGACTAACTTGGCTAAAGATTAAGCTTCAAATATGTTTATAGCTATTGCAAAGCCTTGTGAGAAATGGATCATGTTGTAGAAAAGGTGTCACGGTATTGAAAGAAAACCTATGAAAAATCTATCATACAACCAAAGGGGGCTTGAAAATGCACCAGACTGTCAGACATGAACAAGATGATTAATGTGCATATGCAATACTATTTTATAGTTTGCATTTGATTAGATTTCCTCTAGTGGCTAAATTTTCCCTTTGGATGTAGAAGTGTAGGGAGATAGTGGGCAATGTAGACATTGAGGAATTGGGTTGGTAGCACCATTAACCCAAACTCTCAAGGTTATCCCCTACCAGGACGAGTAGAAAAATCCTCTCAAGCTGGTATCTTCTGCATCTTTAACCACCCATGGCCGGTGGTGACATGGTTGGTGTGGTGGTTAGTTCCCATTGATTCTCTCTGATATTGTGTAACACCTCGCTATGAGGCCCAGAGGACAAAACAAATAAAACAATGAAAAGGCAAATGATTTTTTTTTGCTAATAAAATTTAAACCATACAATTGCATTGAGATACATGAAACATCAAGATAAGGAAAAGATGTACAAGAATAAACTAGCAAATTCCTCGAGGCCCCACAATGATTTTACCCAGGGATAAAATTAACCAATCACCACAAAGAATAAGAAACCACATAAATGTGATAACACCATCCTTTACAAGGAACATGAATCAAAATACATCACCGTGAACATCGATTACATTACAAGGTATCCATAAGGATATAATCTCCATGAGTAAAATAATGAAGTAATTACATGAATTTGGTCCATAATGAAAGTCTTCAATCTTCCCATGAGCCATCATGCACATGTTGCAGGACAAACTAAAAACCCAATGGGTGTGAAAAACACTCCACCCAACCATGTGGTACCATTAGATCCACTCCTCGTTCTAGGAGGTATCAGCCAGACCCAAGAGATGGAAGCAACATACAAGAGTACAACATGACTCTCAAGAGCACCAACAAGACTATACTCACAAGAAAATCAACAAGACTGAAAGCACATGAGGCTCACAAGAGTAATGTCATAGGAGAGACAAAAATAAAACAACCAACTTCTTAGGCAACAAGTAATGTCTCCATTTCTTCAAGGCTTGAATAATGGCATAAAATTCCTGATCATATACTGAATATCTCTTCCGAGCATCATTCAATTTCTCACTGAAATATGCTATTGCTCGCCCTTCTTGACTCAAAACAGCTCCTATCATTGTTCCACTTGCATCACAATCCACTTGAAATAACTTATTGAAATCTGGTAAAGCCAACACAAGTTGCTCAGTCACTTTCTGTGTCAACAACTCAAAACTTTTTTTTGCTCCGGTGGTCCACTTGAATTCTTTCTAATCTCCCCTCATGGTCTTATTCATAGGGTTACAAACTGAACTGAAATTTCTGATGAACTTCTGGAAGAAACTAGCCAATCCATGAAATGATCTTACCTCTCCAATGCTTTCCGCTGTAGGCCATTCAACAATTGATTTTACTTTCTCAAGGTCCATCTTCAAACCATCCTCAGATATCAAAAATTCCAAATAGACTAACTCTTCCTTCATGGAAGTACACTTCATAAGGTTTATCAACAACTTTTCTTCTCTCAACCTCTGCAAAACTTGTCTCAAATACAACAAATGATCCTCTTTTGTCTTACTAAAAATTAGAATATTATCCAAATATATAATAACAAACTTACCCAATAATTTATTCAATACCTCATTCATCAACCTCATGAAGGTACTAGGTGCATTAGTTTACCCAAAAGGCATCACTAACCACTCATACAATCCTTCATTTGTCTTGAATATTGTCTTCCACTCATCTCCTTCTCTGATCCTAATCTGATGATATCCACTCTTCAAGTCTATCTTTGTAAAGTATTTGGCTCCACTCAAATAGTCCATTATGTCATCCATCCTAGGAAAAGGCAACCAATATTTCAATATGATCTTGTTTATTTCTCTGGAATCAATACACATTCTCCATTCTCCATTCTTCTTAGGTGCTAATACTATTGGTACTGCACAAGGACTCTGACTTTCTTTGATCAAACCTTTCATCAACAACTCTTGCACTTGTCTATTCAACTCTTCATTCTTTGTCGGTGTCGTCTGGTGTGCAGCTTTGTTAGGCAAACTAGCTCCGGGAATCAGGTCCATGCAATGACTGATACTTCTCACATGTAGTAATCCATCAGGCACATTATCTAAAATGATGTCTTCATACTCTATCAGCAAATATTTTATCTCTTCCAGTTGTTCTTCTTCATGCTCTGGGTTCTTAGTCTTCTTAGAACTAAGGAAAAACACACATTCTTGTGTCTCATTCCATCCAGGAATTTCCTTCCATCAACCAAATAGATTCTAGCATTTGTACAGACTTCACTCTTCAAAGGCTCCTCCAAGGGAAACAAGGTTTGCTTCATCCCATTGGCCACAATAGTGTATGTATTCTTCCTCCCATCATGTATTGCCTATCTATCAAAATGCCAATGCCTACCCAACAAAAGGTGACAAATATCCATAGGCATAATATCACACAAGACTTCATCATGATAATTACCAATTTTCAATTTCGCCAAACATTGCTCACTTACTAACAACTTATGATCATCATGAATCCATGCTATCTGATAAGGGTTAGGGTGTTTCAATCTTCTTATTCACCATCTCTTCTGAAACAAGATTATCTAAACTACCACTAACAATGAAAAATTTACATCACTTACCGGATACCTTACATTTGGTCTTGAACAAATTCTTCCTCTGCAAGGGCTATTCATCTCTTCTGGCATGACACAAATCTCTCCTCATCATCAACAGTTCTCCAACTTCTGGTTTATTAGCTGATCCGGTGGTGATTTCTTCCACCACTGTTGTTCTTCCAGTATTCTCTATCTTCTTACACTCGAAAGCATGATGTCCTTCTCCTCCACACTTATAGAAATTTTCTCTAAACACTCTCTTGTCTTGTATTCTATCATCTCTTCCAAAGTTCTCATTTTGGTAGCCATCCGATTCTCTTCTCAAGTAGAAATTTCTATCATCTTTCTGGTATGAATTAACTTCTTTGCTCACCTCCTTGTCCTTTTTCTAATTTGTATAGGTTCCTCTACCTTCGTTATATCCTCTTCCTCCTTAAAATATTCCTTCAAAAAACCTTCCACCTCTGCCTCTCTGCCTCTACCCTTGTCTTTTATTCATCTTCTCTTCTTCTTTTAGGGCATACTAGTAAGCTTCTTTGACACTCTGCAATTTGATCAAACCGAGTTCATCTTGTATAGACACTTGCAATCCATTCAAATATCTTGCAACTTGTACAACTTCATCATCAACATGTCAGGATCTAATATTCAACTTGTATAATTCTTTGGTGTACTCCTTCAGACTATATTCCTTCTGTCTCAAATTTTGCAACTTTTGGAATAGGTTCACTTGATAATCAACTAGCATAAATTTTGATTTCAACTTAGCAACCATCTGATCCCATGTCTTGATCTTCTCTTTACCTCTTCTTTGTTTATTAACTTGCAAATGCTCCCATCAAAGAGATGCATGACCCTTCAACCGGGTACATGCATATTTCACCTTCCTTTCTTTTGTAGTGTTTTCAAAATAAAAATATTTCTCCATCTCCGACATCCAATCCATCAATTCATCTGAATCCAACTTTCCATTATATTTCGGTGGGGTAAAATGAGGTTTAGTATTCTCCCTACTCAAAATCCTCAAAATACTCTCTTCATCCTGATCAATCGCTGGTGGGTTTACTTGTTCTACCAAGGCTTCTTCTCCTTCATCTTCACTTACATCTTCAATATGTTGGCCTCTTCTCCAAGCCGTCTCAATGGCTTCCAACTGGGCTGCAATTCCTCTCAACATTTCCATCACAGCAGGGTCTGCATTCCCATGCACTCCACCATTCTTATTTCCTCTTTGCGCCATCTTCACACTAGTCCTCTACAGCTGCATGTCGGATCCACAATACACTATCCTACAAAAAAAATTCTCAAGACAACACAATCTCTAGAATGAAAGCTTGCTCTGATACCACTTAGTGCAGTCACCAATTAGGAGAGACCTCAAAGAGATCTATCTGGGCCAATCAGCAAGAGTAAACACAATGGAAACATAAGGATATGATGGAGGCAATGCAAAAATAAATGAATTATATTATTAATACTATTTACAATCAACCAATGACAACAAGGTTACAGTAACCGGCTCACTAGCCTGCTAAAACATGCTTAATTACATAACAGGTCACAACCGGGACCTCAAATCTTTAGATCTATCTTTTATGTTCTATCTCTTAGTTTATCTCTACTTATCTTGCATTCTAATTCTCAATTACAATGATTTATATGATCCAAAGGGATCTGATCGGCCCAAAAGTGATCAAATGCCAAAGAACAAGACCTAATGTGTAAAAAAAACAAGGTCGGCCTCCACCAAAGAAATTCCTTTGAAAAATACAAAGGATGAAGTGTAGATAACAGGGAAAGGTCGACCACATGCCAAGGAACATCAAAATCAACGCTCAGGGCTCCACAAGTTATGGAAGGGATCTGGTAGATCCTGGTAGATTACAACCAGGCAAACAGTACCGGAAAACTGTCTTGGAAATCGGTAGTGATAACTTGCTAGAAAATGATCCAAATGCCCCACAGTTTGGAAATAAGGTAGATGGTCAAGTCCTCAAGAAAAATCCAACTCCATGAGATCCAATGAGCCAATGCTAGAAAATGCAGAATGAAATGCAAAACAGAAAGGAAATATTTTTAAGGTTGATGCAAGATTGCCATGAACCGGGGATGCTCCTGCATCATTTATCCAAATTACAACTATTTTCTATCCAATTTACTATCTTAACAGAATAACTCATAATTTCTAAGTAATGACTATATAAATATTTAACTAACATCCTTATACATATACTAATGTATTTACATTTATATAATAAGGATCTGATCTAAAAAAAAAAAAATAATTATATATATATATCAAACATGAAAATATATTATCACAAAACTTGTTAAAATATTAAACATGTTGTTTTCTTTAATATAGAAAGGCAGATTGCATGAAAAGCCTTGGGGGGGGAGGGGGGGGGGCGAGAAAGAGTCTCCACTGTGCACCTCCATAGAGGTGGTGGAGATCCCACCACCGTGGTTAAGCCCACGGTGGGTGGGCTCCCCACCACCATGGGTGCCCATGGTGTGTGGTCTCTCCTCCACTATGGGTAGTGTAATACCCTAAAAATGGTCATCTAAACCATGAGACCATAATGTCGACAACATCACCAAGGTCCTAACTAAAGGCAATTAAATAAATCTTGAGCCCACAATTAATTTCTTAAATCATCAATGTGACATGGCAAATTAATCAACCAATATTAATTAAATATTTATTTAATTAATTGATCATTCCATGTAAATCATTTTTAAAACAATTATCCTCTTTATTTTATTGAATATCCTAGCATATTTAATTAAATAAATCAATATTCCATCAAATCTTCAAAAAAGGAATTAATTGACAAAAAAGAATTAAAAATTGAGAAAATAAATCAATTGGAGATAATCTTGAAAAACAAATTAAAAATTGATAAATAATCTCAAAGAAAACAATTAAAACAATTAAATATTAAAATTGAATAAAATAGAGAATAAATCAATTTCTTTTTATTTTATCTTAATTTTAGTTCAATTTCCTTTAAAACTGAGAAAAGCATCCAATCACATCAATTCACCTGGATTGTGCTTCCTCTTGGAAAATCTTGACCGCTCATCATCATTTGATCTTAGCCTTTGGTTTCTTTTTGAATTTTCTATAAATCCAGGCTCTCATCTCTCATTCAAGGATCCTGGAGAACATATTGTTATTATGTTGTTTTCGCAGGTTCATATATTGCTTAAATCATGTTAGATTAATCTTGCATATCTAACTTAAATCTTGCATCCATTTGACTCATATTCATGCTCATATAGATTTAAAAATCCTTTGTTTGGGTGTTGTCTAGTCACTAGATAGCTTAGCAATCTGAGAGCAATCTAAACTCGCATCTACTAGAAGGAAATGGGTCGCTTTGTAATGGTTTGTTATTCATTGATTTACTAACCATGCATCTAATGACTTAATTGAAGTGTTGTGTATTTTAGATATAGATATAGGTCCACTTTTCACACACATTTTTGGCGCCCACCGTGGGGCAGAAGACTACTTTTTTTTTCGCCCTCAAAATCACTTTTTTTTTTCTTTTTCTATCCTACAGGTATCGTCCGTATAGTCACTGCTAAATATCGTATGAGTAGTATTACTGCATCGTATGACATTCTGTCAAGATCTTTATTTTATCGTATGAATCAGGAAAGGGGCTCATACGAATTTCTGCTCTGAATATCTGATTCTGTACTTTGTCATTTTATGCTCAGTTCTAACTCGTACGAGAAAAGGATTTTGTCATTTACTTCTATGAGAATTGTCGTACAATTTTGTATTCTGTTGGGTTAAAACAAGTTTCATTCTTCAGGTTTTCTGTTCAATTTTGATTACACTGATGCTAACCCTGAATTGTCTTCTATTTGCTTGAGATTTTCACAGCCTAACTAGTTTCTTGGAGAACACTTGTCAAAGAATTTATCAATCAAACATACGTTTGTAAAAGAATAAAAACAACATGACTACTAATGCATTGTTTTTGTAGGTTGCCTAAAGAGAATCAACCAAAAATCATGTATTCTTCAAATTCATTTTTAGGCACCTAGATTGCTATCTAGTTAAAGAACAAATCTGTATTTTGTGTTTTAAGAAAATTTTGAGAGGTAGGAGAGTATGCTCTTGTCTGTATATACAATCAAAAATCCAAACCCTTGAGACTTTTTCTTTAAGTTTGAGATTTGTATATCTTTAGCGGGCCTGCCCTCCCGAGGAGATAATAAATCTATAGCCATTATGGTCAGTGAGAGGGGAACGACCCAAGTGGGAACGGCTAAATGCCAACTACACACGATTTGATGAAAATCAAGTCAATGACAGTGCTCGGGAATAGCTCTCCTCTATACCTTTGGGTATATTAAACCTTGGTTTTCAAGGCTAGGAGACCTCTTAATTGAGTTCATACCTCGACGTGCCAAACAAATCCCTTACTAGTTCCAATTCAAATTAGAAGCTACCCGGTTCACCTCCAAAAGGTTGATAATCTTTATGCAAGAGAGATAGTAACTCTCCCAAGACACTTGCAATATCACGCCTCCATTAGTATTTGGAGTTAGCTAATACGACATTGAGAATCCATTGCGTGAGACTCAGTGGTCATATTCTGATTAGCTATTGGGTGTGTACCTAAGTCAGCAAGCAAAAGTTTTCTTCTCTAAGCCAACTTCCATAGGGTTTGCATGCTATGATTGGAGTTATTATTTGTATTACGTGTTTTCTATGTTTTCATCTCTAAAACTGAAACTGAAATACCAAAAATGGAGAAAACAATACCAAATAACTCAGTGACAAACTCTGTCAGTGTAAAAAACTAGTCCTTGTCAATCATCAAAAACTTAGTCTGCCTCAAAACTGGTCATACAGAGTCATTGAAAACTCAGAATTTAACCTCTGTCCCGACACAGTCGTACGAGTCTTTTGATTTATCATCCTTCTTCATATCATGTGTCATACGATATTCCATCAGTCCTAATAGTCTGTCATTTGAGCCTCCATCCTGTATCGTACGAGCCCTGATTGTTTGTCATCCAGTTTTGAGAATTGTTGTTTCATCCTGAATCCTGTGTCGTATGATAAACCTTTGCACTAAACAGTTTGTCATTCTAGACATACCCATCTATCGTACGGTACTAGACAGAAACTCGTACAAAACAATATTGTCATTTCCCTAAAGCTACACTGTCATTTGGTCCTGTAAAACCTGTCGTACGAATCCCTGATTTTGTCAGTCCAAAATAGTCAAACTTGCCTAAAATAGTCTACAACGAACCTAAAACTGGTTGTCATCCTCCTGAGCATAAACAATCTCGATAGTGTACCCCTGTCATTGCGTTGCATGATTTTGTCGATCATCTTCTAGCTAGTTCAATCAACTACTTATCAAACCTAAGTTAACTTAGATAACATCTTACACAAGATAGATCATTCTTGAAACTTTATAGATCAAATTTCGTTACGAATTTAATTGACCCTTTAGTCGATTTAGTTAATCATATTTTAATTATTTATTAAAATAAGTTTTAGACATTATAAACTAAGTGCTAGGACTAATTTATTTAGTTTCAAAAAAAAAAAAACAATTAATATTTCTTTTGAGATTAATTCCATCTACGTCAATTAATTGACTAAATTAGTTTATTGATTAAAATCGATGAGATAATATATAATTCTTTTAGTACATTCCACATTTATTTAAATTATTTTCGCTTTCTTAAGTTAGTGGTTGAGTTAACTCGAAACATAGTTAAGACAAAACTGGTTAGTGCGTTTCGTGTAGACAAATTTAATGTTATAGGTTGTTATTTTACAAAAAAATTTTTTATCCCATTCGTGCCCAAAAGTTTGGGCATGACATTTTGGTATTAGAGCAAGGTTTCCAACACTAGGAACCTTTCTCCATTACATTTCGCTTTAATTATTTAATTTATTATATTAAATTAATTTTCTATGATATTTAATTTTAACTAATTAAATATTTCTCTGAAAAACTATTTATTTATTTTATTTTATTTTATTTTTTATTAGGATGCCTCCAACTATGCGACAAGCTCGCAAACGTGGTAGACATCCTAGGCATGAAAGTATGGCACGTGAAGAGGTCAATAAGGAGGAATCAGCTCCTGAAAGGAACCTAGAGGCCCCTCCCGAACGACCAGTTGACCCAAACCGAGACATCTTAGAAGCACTCCAGAACCTGGTAGGGATAGTCCAGGAAAGGCTTCCAACAGAGGATCATCATGTTGAAAATCAGAACTCAGGGAGCCATAGATCGATAGATAGGGAACGGAGTAGGAGTCCACCTCCTAATCCCATAGAGAGTCAGGCTGGGCATGAGCTCGAGTCTGTTCACCTACCAGGACCACCTCCAGTGGCAAAGCCAATGTATTATGAGAGATCATGTTGGGATCCATGGGATCTAATCAGAGAGGTTATGTGCCTCCAGCCACCATCTTTTGGGGGATCTACCAATGGGGTAGAAGCTGAGGCTTGGCTTTTGAGCCTAGATAGGTGCTTTGCATTGCGCTCTTACGAGAGCAATCTAAAGGCATGTGTAGTAGTCCACCTATTGAGAGCAATGACCTCCACATGGTGGAGACAGGAGGAATACAAGTGTGGTTTAGTTGTTGATACTCTCACATGGGAGATTTTTATAGAGAGGTTCAGGGAGAGGTTCCTGTCAGAGCATTACAGACAGCGTAGGATAGATGAGTTCCATGACCTCCAGCAAAAGGGTCTCTCAGTGACCCAGTATGAGAGAAAGTTCTTCGAGCTCTTGCCATATGTGGACTACCTGAAAGATGAGAAGCTTCTCGTCAATCATTTTATCAGAGGGCTAAATGTCGGCATAGCAAAACTAGTGAGGATGTCCGCTCTAGAGAGCCTTTGGGTTGCCTTGGAGAAGGCTTTGATAGAAAAGGAGATTCAGGTCAGGCCATATGATACAAGGGATTAGTTCCAGAATTGAAACCCTGTTCCCCAGACATTCAGGTTTCAGAAACCCCATTGGAAGGGAAATAACAGGCACACATCGAGGTTCTCCAAACCCCCTCCTTCGCAACAATCGCAGCAAAACTAGAGGCAAAGGCCTCCATAGAGTCAGGAGGGCACAAAGCCCAAGTAGTGGCAGTCTTAGGGTTAGAGGTGAGATGAATGATCTTAGGTTCCTTACACACCTTTGGCGAGGACTCAACAATCCTCCAGGGGTAGGTACAGTGGTTCTAGCAGGATAGGGGGACAGTCTTTTTCTAGGCCTCAAGGCATCCAGTTTCAGGCATGCGGTGCTTGTTTCACATGTGGAGCCATGGGGCACATGGCGAGAGAGTGTCCTTAGGGTCAGATGGTAGGGAATCAGAGGATGGCAACATCAAAGCCTAAAGTTGGAGATATGGGCAGGTCCCATAGAGTCTTCGTAGCGGTTGACAATCGCCAGGCAGAGCACCAGGCCACAGTCATTGAGGCTGCAAGTATGATCAGAGGTAACATTGTATCTATATTATTTGATGTAGGAGCTACTGACTCCTTTATATCTCCATTGGTTGTGGAGCGTTGCAGGCTAGTGGCAACTAGATAGGGTGTCAGTTGGGAAGTGGAGTTAGCTTGAGAGGCTAGAGTATCAGTGGAATCAGAGGTTAGGGCATGTCAGCTTTAGATTGGCAATACCACCACCCTAGTAGACCTTAGAGTTACATCACTTGGATCATATGGCATCGTACTTGGCATGGATTGGCTTTATGCCCATAGAGCCAAGGTGGATTACCGCTGGAAACAAATCGAGTGTGAGGATGATCAGGGTTCGCCCATAGTAATCACTGGGATTCAGAGACCTGTGTCTCTTCATATGATTTATGCAATGTAGCTTAAGCAGAGCATACGAAAGGGATGTCAGTTATTTTCCATCACCATCAGTGATAGAGGGGAAGAGGATGAAAAGGAAACATCGATAGATGACCATCCTATCCTTAAGGGATATTCAGACGTGTTTCCTTCAAAGCTACCTGGAATGCCGCCCCGTAGAGAGATTGACTTCCATATAGACCTTGTACCAAGAGTTTAGCCAGTTTCAAGAGCACCTTATAGGATGACCACAAATGAGCTTAATGAGCTCAAGATGCAGCTTGAGGAACTCCTAAAGAAGGATCACATACGTCCTAGCGTATCCCCGTGGGGTGCACCAATCATCTTCGTGAAGAAGAAGGACAAATCTCTTCGGTTATGCATGGATTATCGTCAGTTGAACAAAGTAACCATCAAGGACCGATATCCCTTACCCAGGATTGATGATTTATTCGACCAACTTTAGGGTACCAAGGTATTCTCCAAAATTGATCTCAAGTCAGGATACCATTAGTTGAGAATAGTGGAAAGAGATATCCACAAGACCGTATTTCGCACTAGATATGGCCACTATGAGTTCACCGTGGTTCCATTCAGTCTTACGAATGCTCCCGCTATTTTTATGAGCCTCATGAATGGGGTATTTTGCACATTTCTTAACCATTTTGTGATTGTGTTCCTCAAAGACATATTGATATATTCTTGGAATGAGAAGGAGCATGAGGAGCACCTGAGGCAAGTTTTGTAGTGTTTGAGGGACAATCAGTTGTATGGAAGTTTGTCAAAGTGTGATTTCTTTCGTTCTGAGGTCAAGTACCTTGGGCACGTTATTTCTGGTGATGGGATCTCAGTTGACCCATCAAAGATCAGAGCTATTATGGATTAGCTAGTGCCAACCAATGTGACAGAGGTCAGGAGCTTCATGGGATTAGCAGGCTATTATTGACGCTTTGTTGAGGGATTCTCTAGAGTCGCACATCCTATTACTTCTCTTCAGCGTAAAGGGAAGAAATTTGAGTGGACAGAGAAGTGCGAGAGGGCCTTTCAGGAACTCAAAAAGGAACTTACGAGTGTACCTATCCTTGTAGTACTAGATCCCTCAGCTGACTTCATGGTTTGCACAGATGCTTCCCTAGAGGGTTTAGGAGCATTTCTTATGCAGGATGGTAGGGCTATAGATTTTGAGTCTAGGAAACTTAAGACTCATGAGCTTAACTACCCTACTCATGACCTTGAGCTTGCAATAGTAGTGCATGCACTTGTGAGGTGGAGACACTTCATTTTGGGTCATCATTTTGAGCTTCATTCAGACCATTAGTGTCTTCAGTACATTCGGATAGACAGCTAGCTTTGGAGCCCATTTGCATTTTGGCACGCTGGACGCTGGCCCTTCAAGGTCGAGAGCTAGACCAGGTTAGGGTCTAGTGGGATTGCTATGGTGAGGTTACGGCTTCATGGGAGGATGCAACACGTATGAGACCATAGTACCCCCATCTTTTTGATGAACTCTAGGAGGAAGTTCATGCCTAGAGGGGGAGGGTGTGAGACCCTACCCTGACTCATCCTAGCATTTCAGTATTTTTCATGTTGAGACTATTATGGATGCTTTATTTTTATACATTATGGATTTGGAACTTATATGATTTCATGATTTGGATAACATTGATATATATTGATGCTTCATTTCTATGCATTATAGATATAGAACTCTATATGATTCTAGAATAGGATTACTTTGTGATGATGTATGTCATTATTGGAATTGCAAGACTTTACTATGATGATAGAAATAGGATGCATGTTTATGTATGGATCAAAATTATGATGATTATGATAATTGCTTATGTGGATTTCTTTTGATACAAGATATATTGATTTTGTTTAATATCAATTGTATGTAGAGTGTTTGACGTGTATTCTTATTCATGTGTTTAAATATTATATGAGGTTATTTGGGAGTACTAATGTGTAATTGAGATGCACAGGAAAATTATCCATGTGACCATGGAAATATTATGGAGAACCAAACCTAGACCTATGTATGTTCGTAAAGCTAGGGGTTGTCTATTTGGAGAGACAACACCCCGTATGTATCATATTTTATTTGTAATAGTGAATGATGCATGTATGTTAAATTTTATTATTGATTTATTTAAATCCAACAAGAGACAATTTCCAGGTGTAATTTTGTAATGTATTTTATTGTGTCACTTGACACATGTATTGATTTATGTCTTGAATTTTGACTTGTCTCTTGGAGGAAGTTGTTTAACTATAACTTTTTCAAACATTTGAATGTGGTTCTAAAATTTCGTTGGGTAGAGAGTCTTTGGAGTGGTCAACTCAAGTTTGACCCGAAAATAAACTTTAGATGGGTTTATAAGGGGTCAAATGGACTCCTAAGGGTAGTTTAAAGGTGTTTCCTAAAGCCCATAAGGTATACCTATGAGTTAGGAGTGTTTTTAGGCATGTGTCTACTCCCATGTGACTGTTTAGTCATCCCCAAAAATGGATTTTCTAAGATGTGCGAAAATTCAAAATTAGAAGGTGCCATCTAGGTTAGATAACCTTCCCTGTTGATGAGAGATCCTTTTTAATCTTTTTCTGACTTTTTCCTTTTTCAATTTTAGAAACCTATGAGAACTCCCCCTGAGGTCTTCTTAGGCAAGGATGAGAGATTTTATGAGTAATCACCCACTCTCCATTTTTGGAGACTAGGCATTTTTTGAAAAGTTTAGTTTTTGGGATTCAAAATTTTGGCTAAGTGTGGAAGGAAGATTTATGGATTTTGGCGGCTCATCCTCAAACTAATTCTAGTATACCATTGGGTAGATTGAAGGCTAGATTATCTTCTCCTTGTGTTTCTTTCATGTTGCATGTTTATGTTGGAAAGTTAGTTTGTATGTAAAAATGGTTTTCTTGTATTTTCCTTTGTGAATATTATTTTGTGATCTATCTTTTATTCCTTGTATGCATTTTTTTTCTGTGTCTTGGGAGTAACCAAGGCCTTCTACTCTTGGGAGAGTAGGATGGCCTTGTGGGTGGTAGAAGTTTGACAACCCTCGAGTGAGAGACTCTCTTTATGAGAGCGAACTCAAGGGGTGTATTTCTGACCCTTGATGCATGGTCTGGTTTGTGCATTTGGGGGTCATAAGGGGAGAAAGTATGGCATGAATGCCTTGGGGGGCATAAGAAATGTGGGTTTTATGATTTTGTGAAATTACTTGTTTGCCATGAGGTGGCATTATGTTTTACCATTCTTGCAGTCTCCTCAGGGTACTTAGTCCACTACCACCCATTTAAATTCATCACCTATTGTGATGAAGTGCAGTCTTGGTTGGGAAAGTGATTGTTATGTGATTTTTCCCTTGCTTGTTGTGTTTGCATGTCTGTAACCTGTTTAGGGCTTGGTTCTCCAAGCTCGAGGGTGGCTTCTAGTAAGCCTAGGCTAGGAGGTGAGCACTCCATGGTTATAGCCTATGATTTATTTGCAGGTTGTTTGGAAGAAAAGAAAAGGACAAGTAGGAGTTGCTGGATTTATTTGTTTGTAGAAAAAGATTTGGAAATGGAATATTTTATATTTTAAATTGCAGTAATGTAAAGGGAAACTATATGTTGTACCTATTTTGAAAGGAAATGTATTTATTATTTTTAAGGTCCTCATTTAATAGAAATGAGAGATGGATTTGTAAAGTTGACTATAGTGTCTTTTAAATATGTTGTAAGGAACTGTAATATTTTATTTCGCTATACTGCAAAAAGAAATGAGTATTTCTGGATTTAGTTCCTATAGTTTTGAAATTAATATTTGTTGTGTATATGATATTTTGAAAAGCAAGAAATTTATTTTATCCCTTTATGCATTTAAATTTTTTTTTGAAAAGAATGAAATAGATTAACATGTATGTAGTAGGCTAGAAATAAAACATTTAGATCTATTTATGGAAGTGCAAATATAGTTTATTTAAATCTGTCATTTTATTTATTCGCAAATAATAAATTTAAAAATCATCATGGCTATCTCTAAGGTTAAATTCCAATTATTTTAGATTAATATAGTTGTTGTTGAAATTTATTTAAATTCTATCATTTACTTATTTGCAGAAATTAAATCTATAGTTAAATAGTCTATCTTTGATTTATGGCATTTAAAATAAGAAAAAAAATACATTGATT